>NC_086098.1:219740573-220950573 GCF_963921235.1 Mobula hypostoma
ATGAAAAGGATACAGAAGCATTAATCTGAATACAGTGACACAAGAGATTCTGCACATGCTGGACATTCTGAGCGACACACACAAAATGCTGGAGGAACTCCGCAAGCCAGGCATCCACCTTCCCCCTCAGTTTTTCTCACCAATCACCTGCCAGCTTGCATTCTTTCCCCTAACCTCCCCCCCCACACACACACACACTTTGTCAATCCGGTTTCTGCCTCCTTCTTTTCCAGTCCGGGTGAAGAGATTCGGCCCAAAATGTCCACTGTTTTCTCCCCTCCATAGTTGCTGCCTGACCCACTGATTTCCGCCAGCATTTTGTGTGTGTTGCTCAACTATGAATACATTTACTGGCTTTATCAAGCCTTATGCTGATAATGTTATGATTCACGAAGTGTCTGAAATAGAGTGGTGGAGAAGAGTGAGCAGGGGAACATGCTGTGAGGGCAGTCCGTGTGGCTGAGGAATCAATGCAGCGGTTTTAGTTTTCCTGAAGTATTCATGGACTATGCTCATCCAGGAAAATGCCCTGAAGAAGTCAGGAGAAGCGAAGTCCTTTCCTTTGCTGGGGAAGGGGGAAAACCACGGGGGACTGACATCCTTCTGTGGGATTCTTTACAACACCAGCAAAGCCCTTTGTTTTACCTTCTTACAGAAACATCTGCACGATGCTAAGCTAGGGCACATCATCAGTGATGTTACCTGGGGTCGTCAGGTGTTTCGGGTCTTTCAACATCCTACACCCTCGCCCAGGTGACCCGACCGGGGTTGATCAGACCCCGGCCTGTGCCCTAGCAGCAATACACCCTCGCCCAGGCGACCCGACCGGGGTTGATCAGACACCGGCCTGTGCCCTAACAGCAACCCATGGATCTGCCCTCTTTATCCAGAGCCATTTTGACGCTTTCTCTGCTGCATCTGTGGTGGTAGAAGTGGCTCTCCTTCTTCTCTCTCCCGTGATCCAAGTGCAGTGTATACTTTGCAGAACAACTGGCCGGCAAAGCCACGACACCTGACCTCCACGGCCAACACTTTGCTCTCCGGCCTCTTCTTTGGCAGTTGTTCTTCAGATCTTCATACTTGGCTCTTTTCCGCTCATAGGCCTCCCCCATGCGTTCTTCCCATGGCACGGTAAGCTCAGGCATAAGAGCACGCTTCAGTGAGTTGGACCACAACACGATGTTGGGCCGCAATGTAGTCTCTGTGATGTGGGGAGGAAACTGCAGCTGTTTTCCCAGGTCTGCTTTCAGCTTCCAGTCCTGCGCAGTGAAGAGCAACACGGTTGCTTTCTGGTGTTCTGTTGGTCTTTCCCCTCTTTAACAAAGCAGGTGGCATTCTTAACCGGACTTGTTTTCCGCCAGGTGTTAAGGGTGCTGCAGATTGTCTCAGCAATTGTCGGGAGGACCTGGCCACTGATAATGGCCATCAGCAAGAGCTCTGGGGCAGCAACTCAGAATATGCACTAGTGTACCTGTCTTCTCACAGAAGAGGCAAGCTGGTCATTTTGCAAGGCCCCAGCAGTGCAGGTTGGATGGGTTAGGAAGGACATCATAAACGGCCTGGATAAGGAACTTGATGCGGTGTGGATCCACTTTCCAGAGATCGTTACAACTCAATGTGCTAAACTAATGAACAAGGATCAACCTGTTTGCCATACACTGTACATTTACATGTATTAAGAATTTGCTGTGCTGTATTGCCGTGACATGGAACAAAAAACAACTTTCAACATATAAAGAACACAGAATTATATAAAAGTAAATTTAGAATGGATAAAATATGCACAAATATACATAAATATACAAACCCAGCATGTATTTACAATGTAAACAGCATTATAAAATGTATTTACTGTGCAGTGACTGAGGCAGTAGATTCTGGACACGGTTCAGAAGGGATTACCACAGGAATGCTGTCTGCTCACTAAGGCTGCCCACTGGGCTGAGGGACCTACTTCAGCTCTTAACCCTTAGGTTGATACCGAACTGACAACATAGAATCATAGAGTCACCTAGCACAAGAGCACAGAAACACAGCTTGTTTTACCTGGAACAACTCGAGTCATAGAGTAGTACAGCATAGAAACAGGCCCTTCAGCCCATCTAGTCCATGCCAAGTTATTATTCTCCCTAGTCCCATTGACCTGCACCTGGCCCACAGCCCTCTGTTCCCCTCCTATCAATGTTCTCTCAGTTGTTGAAATCAAGCCTGCATCCACCACCTCTCCTGCTTGCTCATTCCACACTCTCACCACACTCTGAGTGAATAAGTTTTCCCTCATGTTCCCCTTAAACATTTCACCTTTTGTTCTTACCTCATGACCTTTAAATCTAGTCTCACCCAACCTCAGTGGAAAAAACTTGCTTGTATTCACCCTATCTATGCATCGCACAATTTTGTATACCACTATCAAATCTCCCCTCGTTCTCCTAAACTCCAGGGAATAAAATCTTAACCTATTCATCCTTTCCCTATAACTTATGTCCTCAAGACTCAACGGTATTCTTGTAAAATTTCTTCGTACTTTTTCAATTTTATTAATATATTTCCTGTAGGTACAGCAGGTGCACACGATCTTCCAAATTAGGCCTCACCAATGTCTAATACAAGTTCAACATAACCCCCCAGCTCCCGTACTCAACACTTCGATTTATGAAGGCCACTATGCCGAAAGCTCTCTTCATGTTGGAAGATAACGTATTTCCCTGCCAAAGCAAAATTGTAGCTCGGCAATCATAATAATCTTGAAAAGATTTTAATATTTGTTTTCTCAGTTAAAGCACCCTGGTCCTGTTGGCTAATTCACACACTTATGGTCAGTGCATTTATGACACATTCATGGTGTAATTCAAAAGTTCAACATAAATTTATTGTCTAATTACATATATGTCACCATATACAACACTGAGATTAATTTTCTGGCAGACATACTCAATAAATCCAAAAATAGAGTAATAACCCCATAGTAGAATCAATGAAAGACCACATCAACTTGGGCAAAAGGCAACAAGCTGTTCAAATTTTTAAAAAAAGAAGAAATAGTAATAAATAAGCAATAAATATCAAGAACGTGAGATGAAGAGTCTTTGAAAGTGAGTCATAGGGTTGTGGGAAGAGTTCAGTGATGGGATAAGTTGTGTTATCCCTCAAACATCTGGTTCAGGGACCTGATGTCTGAGGGGTAATAACTATTCCTGCACCTTCTCCCTGGTGGCAGCAGTGAGAACAGAACATGACCTGGGTGGTGGGGTGGAGCGGGGGTGTTCCCTGATGATGGATGCTAGAGAAGTGAGGCAAAGCAGCAGTGAGGTCAAAGACCCTATACAGATTACAGAGGAGGAGGTGTTTGCTGCCTTGTGGTAAATTAGGGCCTGACAAAATGTTCCCTTGGACCCTGTGGGAGGCAAGTGCAGAAATTACGGGGGCCCTAGCAGTGTTATTTAAATCGTCTTTAAGATAGGTGAGGTAAATGACGACTGGAGGATAGCTAACATCATTCCACCGTCTAAGAAAGGCTCTAAAAATAAACCAGGGAATTATAGGCCGGTGAGCCTGACATCAGCAGTGGGAAAGTTGTCGGAAGTATTCTAAGGAACCGGATATATGAGTATTTGTATAGACATGGACTGATTAGGGATAGTCAGCATGGCTTTGTGTGTGGTAGGTCGTGTCTAACCAATCTTAAGAGTTTTTTGAGGAAATTACCAGGAAAGATGATGAAGGCAATACAGTGGATGTTGTCTACATGGACTTTAGCAAGGTAGTTGACAAGGTCACGCATAAGAGGTTGATTAAGAAGGTTCAGTCACTTGGCATTCAAGATGAGGTAGTAAACTGGATTAGATATTGGGTTTGTGGGAGAAGGCAGAACGTGGCAGTAGATGTGACTAGTGGAATGCCACAGGGATCGGTGCTGGGTCCGTTGTTGTTTGTCACCTATATCAACAATCTGCATGATAATGTGGTTAATTGGATCAGCAAATTTGTGGATGACCCCAAGACTGGGGATGCAATGGACCACAGAAAGACTATCATAGCTTGTAGTGGGATCTGGATCAACTGGAATAATGGGCTGAAAAATTACAGATGGAATTTAATGCAAACAAGTAATATGACCAGTTAGAATGCTCCTCACAGTGTAGTTGCAGAAATTTGCTGAAGTCTCTGACATGGTAACCTACATCTCAGCCACATTCTACCTCTAAAAACATTTTGCCTCCAAGCAACATTCATTCACTGAACAATATTACCTCAATATCATTAGTGTAAGCCATGATGGCAGGCTCATTGAAGATGACAGGCTCATTGAAGATGACAGGCTCATTGCAGATGACAGGCTCATTGTAAATGACTGAGCTCCCCATGTAGCTTTCAGTACATGTATTCGGCTCGACGTAGCATTCTGGATAGAATTCCATCCTTCTGTTGTCTTTCACCCTTTCTTGCAGATGTCCGTTGAAAGTGACTTCTGGTAAATGATAAAAAAGGGTATAATATAAACAGTTGTTAGTTTTATTAAGCTATACAGTTTTTGTTTTGATTCACAAAATGACCAAAATGGAGGGATGAAGAGACACAGTCAAGGGAACACGCTGTGAGGCAGGTCAGCATGGCTGAGGAAAGAGGTTTTAGTTTTCCTGAAGTATCCTATGTCCATCCAAGAGAACATCCTGGAGAAGACAGGAAAAGCCCATAAGACCACAAGATATAGAAGCAGAATTAGGCCATTTGGCTCATCGAAACTGCTCTACCATTTCATCATGGCTGATCCATTTTTCCTCTCAGTCCCAATCTCCTGCCTTCACCCCGTATCCCTTCATGTCCTGACTAATCAAGAATATATCAACCTCTGCCTTAAATAAACCCAATGACTTGGCCTCCATAGCTGCCTGTGGCAACAAATTCCACAAATTCACCACTTCCTGGCCAAAGAAATTCCTCCTAATTTCCGTTCTAAAAGGACACCCCTCTATTTTGAGGCTGTGTCATCCTGTCTTAGGCTCCCCCACTATAGGGAACACCTTCTGCACAGTCACTTTATCGAAGCCTTCAACATTCGATAGGTTTCAGTAAAGCCATCCACTTCTGAATTCCAGTGACTGCAGTCCCAGAGCTATCAAACGCTCTTTATGTGACAGGCCTTTCAATTTCGGAATTATTTTTCATGAATCCCCTTTGAACCCTCTCCAATATCAGCACATCTTTTCTTACAGGGCCCAAACCTGCTCACAATACTGCAAATGAGGCTTCACCAGTGGTTATAATTTTTGCTTTTATATTCTAGTCCTTTTGAAATGAATGCTAACACCACATTTGCCTTCCTGACTATTGACTCAAACTGCAAATTAACCATAGGGCCGTCCCACACAAGGACTCCCAAGCCCCTTTGCACCTCAGATTTTTGAATTTCCTCTCTATTTTGAAAATAGTTTATCCTTTTATTTATCCTACCAAAGTGCATAGCCGTATACTTCACAAAAATGTATTCCATCTGCCACTTCTTTGCTCATTCTCTCAACCTGTAGTCCATCTGTAGCCTCTCTACTTCCTCAAAACTACCTGTCCATCCACCTGGCTTCATATCATCTACAAACATTGTCACAAGGCCATCAATTCCGTCATCCAAGTCATTGACATATCACGTAAAAAGAAGCAGTCCCAATAGGAGCCCCTGTGGAACACCATTTGTAACTGGCAGCCAACCAAAAAAGGCTCCCTTTATTCCTTTGCCTTCTGCCAATCAGCCATTGATTTATCTGTGCTCAAATCTTTCCTGTCTTTCCTGTAATAACAAGGGCTCTTAGCTTGCTAAGCAGCCTCATGTGTGGCACCTTGTCAAAGGCCTTCCGAAAATCCAAGTACCCAGCATCCACCTATTCTCTAAAATTATTAAGGGCAACGGCCACAGGGGTATTCTGCACATTCCCTTGACAGTTACCTGTCTCCTGCAGTCTAGGAGCGACCGCCTCCCTGTAGCACTTATCTATCACAGGAGGATAACTGCTTGGCAGTCCTTTCCTATTCTGCTGTGGAAAGAGGTGGTGAAGTGGACTGAGCATTTGATCTCAGCACTGAGCAATGATGGACTGGACACGGCTGGAAAGCCACAGGGGACTGAGATCCTTCTGTAATTTATAACAGCAGCAAGTTCTTTGCATCATTACTATATTAAAGCAGCTAATTCCAAAAAGTCCAAAATTTGGCAGAATAGCATACAGTGATCTGGTGAGACGGGTGTACCAGATATCACTACCCATGGGATTTGGAACAGGAACGTACAATATCCACAAGCAGACAACAACAACATTTCCCGCCAACACACTCAAATTTCATTAAAGAGCCACTTCGCACACAGACATATTTATACAGAGCTACCCATATCCTGTGGCTTAATATTTTTGCCTACTAAGTGCACGGGGAAATGCAACACCTGGGATAATTTTTAAAAGATTTTTGAATTTATTTTCTGTGCTTCAGCACTATTAACCTGTTGGCTAACATGCACAGCATCCCAGTGCATTTTTGACAGAGTAATAAAATACTATAATTCGACCCCCATTCGAAATCGAGAATCCCTGTCCCTCATGTTGTACCAGAACCAGGTTACTTAAAGCTGAAAACATAAGCGATTCTGCGAATGCCAAATACCCAATGTAGTTTGGGGACTGCTTTGTTGAGCACCTCTGCTCCATTTGCCATAAACAGCTGGGATTTCCAGGTGACCACCCATCTTATTTCTACCTCCCATTCCCATTCTGATGTCTCGGTCCTTGACCTCCTCTACTGCCATGATAAGGCCACCTTTAGGTTGGAGGAGCAACACCTCATATTTCATGTGGGTAGCCTCCAACCTCACACCATGAACACTGATTTCTCTAACTTCCAGTAATTCCCTCCTTCTTTCTTTTCCATTGCCCGTTCTGGCTCACCTCTTATTTCTTTCCTTCTCGTCAGCAGCCCATCACCTCCCTCTAGTTCCCCTGCTCTTTCCCTTTCTTCCATGGTCCACTCTCCTTTCCTATCAGATTCCTTCCTCTTCAGCCCCATATCTTTGTCACTTCATTCCTCCTCCCTCACCTACCCATCCACCCCTTCAAAGGACTTCACATATCATCTGCCAGCTTGCACTCCTTCCCCTCCACACACCTTCTTTCTCTGCCTTCTTCCCTCTTCCTTTCCAGTCCTGAAGAAAGGTCTCGGTCCAAAACTTTGACTGTTTATTGCCTTCTATAGCTGCTAACTGACCTGCTGTGTTCCTCCAGCATTTTGTGTGTTTCTTTGAGCTCAAGACATGTATAGTTTCACTGAGAAAGCCAGTTGTGAAATCCTCAAAAATAGTAAGCCAACATGTTTTCACTAAGGGGAGACCTTGTCAATTAAAGGTAAATAGACCCTGACCCATTAAAAGTTGCATTAAAAACTGGATGACCTCTGACCCTTTCAGTTTACCCCTCAAGGTGGAAGCAGAGAATAATCAGTCCTAAGGAAGTTTATCACCTACAGCACTTCGGTACAATAGGCAACTCTGTCTGTTACAGCAAGGATGGATAAAACCAAGTTCTTCTCTGCTGGAAGATGTCCAAAGTGAGTAAGTAGTTCAAGAATGAAAGGTGATGAAGTGTCTCGGCCCAAAACATCGACTCTTTAATCTTTTCTATAGATGCTGCCCGGCCTGCTGAGTTATTCCTGCATTTTGAGGGTATTGCTTTAGGTTTCTAGCACATGCAGATTTTCTCATGTTTGTGGTCTTAATTTTCATTCTAACTGTTGGTATCACGTGGAAGATTCAGATTCAGGTTTATTTAACACGTTGAAAAGCGAAATGTGTTATTTGAGTTAGCGACCGACACACCTAGAGACAGTGCTGGGGGAAGCCTGCACGTGTTGCCATGCATTCCAGTGCCAACATAGCACAGCTACAGTGTTCAGCAAAACAACAAACCCCTTTCATCCCTCCCACCCACCCACACCTACAGAGTGTCCTCCAGTTCCAGGACCATCGTTGGGTCATCAAGGAAAGATTAGTCCTTTGGGATAATGAGCAGCAGAGGACCACAAGTCAGAGAGACACCATAAGATGGACAATGAGTTCACAATTATTAATACAAAATGGTGACGCTGGCCGTCTAAACTAAACACAGAAAATCCCAGAAGCATACAGAATGCTGGGCGGCATCTGCGGGAAGTGAAACAGTGTGGCATGGTAACGTAGCACCCGTGATCGGAAGATAGGGGTTCAATTCCCACTGCTGTCTGTAAGGAGTTTGCACATTCGCCCCGTGACCTCGTGAGTTTCCTCCAGGTGCTTCGGTTTCCTCCCACACTCCAAAGGCGGGTTAGGATTAGTAAGTTGTGGACGCCAGAAGCATGGCGACAGCTGCGGACTGACCCCCAGCTCATCCTTGGACTGTGCTGGCCACTGACACGAATGACACATTTCACAGTATTTCCTCATGCTTGCGTTTTTAAAGTGACACATTTCACCAGTGGGGGAACTGAGCACTGTGACCGTCAGTCACAAGACTGTACACCCCTATCATTGTGGGGCATTTCAACCAGAAGTTTCTGACCAACTGCAACCAGCGTATCACCTGTGGAACCAGAGGAGCCAACACACTTGATCACTGATACACCATCATAAAGTACCCTTACTGTGCCATCCCACCCCCGCAATTTGGAAAGTCCGAACTCCTGACTGTACTTCTACTCCTGGCACAGGTTTTCGATGCTCTTCCAGATATACCATCAGGATCTGACACTTTGCAAGGGTTCACCCTCTTGAAAGGTGTTCTGACGTTGGCCTCCAAGACAGAGATTACAGGGTCACCAGATGTTGCAAGGATTCGCAGCATCCCTGCAACATCTGTATAAACAGAGACGGAAGACTGCAACACCACTGGGGAAGACCAAGACAGTATGGTCAAGGGACTGCTTACAGGACTGCTTTGAGTTAGTGGACATGACAATATTCACAAAATCATCTTTGAATCTTAATGAATATGCTAGTTGTCACTGACTTCATCAACACCTGTATGGATGAGTTTGTGCCTTCAAGAAAATGCTAGACATACCCAACCAAAAACCATTGATGATACAGGAGGCTATCTTTAAAGCAAAAAAAATTCCAGTTGAGGTTAAAGATGGAATTGGATGCACATCAGCTCTGGCATTACTTCCAACAAGGCAAAACCGAAGATCATGAATGACAGTGATGTTTCGCCCCTAGAAGTGCTCAACGTCTTTTATGCACACTTTGAAAGGGCAAATAAAACTACACATGTACGAATCCCCGCAGTATCCCTGTGATCTCTGCATGGGAGGCTGACATCAAAATATCTTTCTAGAAGGCGAATCCTCGCAAAGCATCAGGCCCTGATGGTGCACCTGGTAGAGCAATTGAAACCCTGTGTCAGCCAACTGGCGGGAGTGTTCGAGAACATCCTCAGTCCCTCACTGCTGCATTTGGCGGGGTGGGGTTGTCCCACCTGCTTCAAAAGGGTGACAACCGTACCAGTGCCCAAGAAGAGCAGGGTGAGCTGCCTCAGTGACTATCAAACAGTTGCACTCACGTCTACAGTGGTAATGTGCTTAGAGAGGTTGGTCATGACACCCTGCAAATTGCCTGTCCCCACAACAGGTCTACAGCAGATGCAGTCTCACTGGCTCTCCATCCGGCCTTGGATCACCTGGACAACAGCAATACCTACACCAGGCTGCTGTTTATTGATTGTAGCTCAGCGTTCAACACAATCACACCCTCACTACTAACCATCAAGCTCCAAAACCTGGGCTTCTATACCTCCCTCTGCAAATGGATCTTCGACTTCCTCATTGAAAGAGTCAGTGCGGATCAGGAATAACATCTCCTCCTCACTGACGATCAACACTGCGACACCTCAGGGGTGCCTGCCTAACCCTCTGCTTTACTCTCTCTACACCCATGACTGTACGGCTAGGTACAGCTCAGACACCATCTGTAAATTTGCCGATGACACAACTATTGTTGGTGGAACTTCAGACTGTCACGAGGAGGCATACAGGAATGAGATCGATGAGCTGGTATTGCAACAACCTTGCACTCAACATCAGTAAGTCCAGGGAATTGATTGTGGACTTCAGGAAGGGGAAATCGAAGGAACACGCACCAGTCCTCATTGTGGGATCAAAAGTGGAAAGGGTGAGTAGTTTCAAGTTCCTGGGTGTCAATATCTATGAAGGTCTATTCTACACCCAACATATTGATGAAATTACAAAGAAGGCACGGTGGCAACTATATTTCTTTAGGAGTTCGAGGAGACTAAGTTTATCCGTCTTATAGTTTTTGTATTTTTTTGCTTTCTTGTCTGATCTTCTCAGATTTTTTTTGTGTGGGGAGGGGGATTTGGTGGTTGGTGTGCCACTCTGTTTTATTCGATTTTTTGTGTGGGGAGGGGGATTTGGAGGTTGACGTGCCTGTTCAGTTTTGTTCATTTTTTTGTGCAGGAGGAGGGATTTGGGGGTCCATGTACCTGATCCATTTTGTTGGTATTTTTTGTGCAGGAGGAGGCATTGGTGAGGGTCGATGTGCCTGACCTGTTTTATTTGTGTTTTTTGTGCGGGAGGAGTGATTTGGTGGTCAACGTGCCTGATCTATTTTGTTCGTTTATTTTGTGCGGGAGGAGGTTGATGTGCCTGATCCGTTTTGCTCGGTGCAGGAGGAGGGATTTGGGGATCAATGTGCCCGATCCATTTTGCTCAGTTTTTGGGCGGGAGGAAGGATTTGGGGGTCAATGAGCCTGTTCTGTTTTAGTTTGTTTTTTTTGCGTGGAGGTGGGATTTGGGGGTGGATGATCATGCTGCCTTTCTTATCTTTCTTGGTTTCATGACTACCTGGATAAATGAAGAATATCAGAGTTGTATACTTTGATAATAAAATTAACTTTTGAAACTTTTTGAGAGCATTCTAACTCATTGTATCACCATCTGGTACGGAGCAACCAGTGCATGGGATTGGAAAAAGCTGCAGAAATTTGCAAACTCAGCCAGCTCCACCATGGGCACCAGCCTTCCCAGGCATCGAAGACATCTTTAAAATCGCAATGCCTTGAAAAGGTGACATCCATCATTAAGGATCCCCTTCACCCGAGGCATGTCCTTTTCCCATTGTTACTATCAAGGAGAAGGTACAGGAGCCTGAAGGCACACACTCAATGTTTTAGGAACAATTTTTCCGTCCAACCATCAGATTTCTGAATGGACAATGAACCTGTGTACAATATCTCACTATTTTTTGTTTCATTTTTGCTCTCTTTTGCACTACTTATTGAATCTATTTTTAGATATACTGTATTTTCTTATTGTAATTTGTATTTTTTATTATTATGTATTGCAATGTACTTCTGCTGCAAAACCACAAATTTCACCACATATTATTTCAACACTTAACTTACTGTAATTTCCACACTCCAGTTTCCTTCCACTTTCCAGCGATTACACTTAGGGTGAGTAAACTGTAGACAGGCTATGTGGTGGCTGGGAAGCGTGGCAATACTTGCAGGCTGCTCCCCGCACAATTTTTGGACTGTGTTAGTTATAGACAGAAAATGATGTATTTCACTGTATTTATCAAAGTTTCGATGAACGTGCAACAAATAACCATATAACCATATAACAATTACAGCACGGAAACAGGCCATCTCGCCCCTTCTAGTCCATGCCGAACTCTTACTCTCACCTAGTCCCACCAACCTGCACTCAGCCCATAACCCTCCATTCCTTTCCTGTCCATATAGCTATCCTATTTAACTTTAAACGACAACATCGAACCTGCCTCAACCACTTCTGCTGGAAGCTCGTTCCACACAGCTACCATTCTTTGAGTAAAGAAGTTCCCCCTCATGTTACCCCTAAACTTTTGCCCTTTAACTCTCAACTCGTGTCCTCTTGTTTGAATCTCCCCCATTCTCAATGCAAAAAGCCTATCCACGTCAACTCTATCTATCCCCCTCATAATTTTAAATACCTCTATCAGGTCCCCCCTCAACCTTCTGCGCTCCAAAGAATAAAGACCCAACTTGTTCAACCTTTCTCTGTAACTTAGGAGATGAAACCCAGGTAACATAATAAAGCTGATTTTAAATCTTGAACTTGCTGAGTAGATCCAGAATTTTCTGTAGACATGGTATTGCTATAGGTAAGAATGAGAACAAAGGTAAAAGTCTGACTCAATGTATAGACCTAAAAGCCTGGCCAAGGTTAAAGCCAGATCAAGAGCCATGGAATGGAGATGGGAAGAAAGGAGAAAGGAGGAAGTTGGGCATTTCAACCAGTTTATTGGAAACAATAAATGTAGCAATTTATAAGTCATTGGTGAGGCAACAGTTGGAGTTCTGTGTTCACTTGTATTCACTCTGCTTTAGGAAAGATACGGATAAATGGGAAAGAGTGCAGGAAGGATTTACAAGAAAGTTGTAGGGAGAGGTTAGCCAGGTTAGGTCTGTATTCCTTGGAACATAGGAGACTGAAAGGGCAACCTTATAGAAGGGTTTAAAATCACGAGAGGCACAGATAAGGTGTATGGAAATTATCTTTACACCAGAGTAGGGGAGGCTGAAACTAGGGGTCATAGATTTAGGGTGAGGGAGGAAAGATTTAAAAGGGATTTGAAGAGGTAATTTTTCACACTGAGGGTGGTGAGTACATGGAACAAGCTCCCTGAGGGAGTATTTGAAGCAGGAACAATAGTATCATTTAAGAAGCAGGCACATGGAGGGACGCGGTTTAGAGCGATATGCTTTGAATGCAGGAAATTAGGACTAGTAAGGTGGAAGATGTGGTCGGTATGAATTTATTGGACTGGAAGGCCTACATCTGTGTTGCATTGCCATATGACTCCATGACTCTATAACAAGGAGACGTGGTAGTGGATGGTTGTCCTCTGATTAGAAGGCCTAAGACTGGTGGGGTGCCACAGGGATCAGTGCAAGGTCCATTGTCTAGATTAGTGATTTAGATAATAAAGTGGTAAACTGGATTAGCAAATTTGTGGATGACACCAAGATTGGGGGCGGGGGCTTAGTGGACAGTGAGAAAGGCTATCAAAGTTTGCAAAGTGATCTCGACTAGCTGGGAAAATGGGCTGAAAAATGGCAGATGGAATTTAAGGCAGACAAGTGAGGTGTTGCACTTTGTGAAGACAAACCGGGGTAAGACTTGAACAGTGAATTGTAGGGCACTGAGGTGTGCAGTAGAACGAGGAGACCTGGGAATAACAGTTTGGCACAGACTCAATGGGCCAAAAGATTTGTTTCTGTGCTGTAGTGCTCTATGCCTCTATGTTGGCAGCTCCATATAAACCCATGGGACTGGAGCTGAAGTAGTTCCCTCCGCCCTTTGGGCAGCTGTAGAGAGGATGTAAGATGCACGAACAGTTCTAGAGAGGAAGTCTTGTTTTATGTCTTAATGTGTGCAGGAGTCCAAAAAAGACAAATAATCAAAGAGCAACAATGTAATTACTTCCACAAAAGTGATTAAGGCTTATGTCATTGCATTCAGCATTCTCAAAAAATTAGAATGTTACTAAAAACAAACACAGTTCTACAGAAGCTAAGAGGCCCAACTTCATGTCATTGAGAAGTTTCATTCAGTTTGCTGGTAAGTATTTAAAAAAAGATGATTTTGAAGGCAATAGAGCAATTTGTGCCCATGGAAATAGCAGGCAAAAATGCTGAATGTCTAATTAAAAATATGGAGAAAAGTACAATTAAAGTCATAGAAGAAGTTGTCAAAGATTCTTGATGAAATGAGAAAGAACTGTGAGACTCTGCACGGATCCACTGCGGGCATTGAATAATGTGCAGCTTCTGGGTACTGAAGGGTAGCAGACATTGCATCAGTTTTAAGGTGGGGAAGTAACAGCGTTGGGGGAAATTACAGAGCTAATGGATTAAGGTATGGAAATGTCATTACAGGTAGGGTGACAGAGCAGCACATGTAGGTGTTTTTTTTTATATATTGCACTGCACTGCTGCAGCAAAACATCAAATTTCATGGTATACAGTACATTGGTGAAAATAGACCTGATCCTGATTCTGAATATATGTTCATTAAAGGGAAGCCTTGTCATTATAGAAAAGTGACAAACATGAAAGGCTCATTTAGCTCCTTTAAATCTAGTTTGGTCATGTAACATGACCAGGCTAATCTGTGAACCAGTTCCATATACTCATCCACGTCCTATAGCCAGGGCTGGATTAAGCTAGTGCAGGGCCTGTAGCATATGTTATAAAGGGGCCCTAAATTTTAAAAAATGCACATAATTATTAAAACATAAATTATTTACTTGCATAGTAAAGTAATTCAATTTTTTCATTTGCTATACAGCCAGATAATACGACAAATGTCTGACACTTCAGTAATAGTATTACTTACATGTAGGTATCAATTTCAAATGTCAAAAATAACAAAACTATAACTTAAAAGTTACATTTTCTAGATTTAGCATGACCAATTTTGTTGATGATACTGGAAATATCCATTTCACACAGAAGTTCATGTTCCATGATCATTAGAGTGAGATTGTTCAATCTGTTTTGACCCATGGTACTCCTTAGTTCATTTTTAATCCTTTGCAGTTTTGAAAATGAGCGTTCTCCACTGCAGTTGGTAACCATGAGTGATAAATACATGCAAAAGACATTTTCTGCATTTGGAAAACAAGACTCCAAAGAATTGTCAGTTATCAAGCGGTACAACTGTAACTCTACAAGATCCTGTTTGGTGCCAATATGAGAAGCAAGATCAGTTTTCAACAGTTCAGTAAACTGCAAAATTCTTCATCAAGACTTTCTTCCAGGGGACTTCTTGACTCGCTCCATTACCTCTGAGTTTTTCTTCTTATGATCAGCTATATTTTAATTAACCATTAAGGCATCAACTTTTACAATACTTTGAAATAAATTGGGCTCTCCGATAATTGGATGCGTTTAAGGTCTGCTATGTCTAAGAATGGAAAAAATGGGAAGGATGGCAAACCTCCGGTTAAACCGAAAGGTACTGATTTTCCTCCGACTGAACCACCGGTGACTTTGAAAGCTATATCGGAGCTAATTCGGGAGGAAATTTCAACTAGTCTCCAGAAAATTGCCGATTCAATTGAGAAGATACAAATATCTATTACGGAACATCGGTTGGCCATATCTGATCTTCAAAAATCCACGCAACAAAGCGAGCTCAAGATGAGAAAATCGAAGAAACAATTAATGTAATGAAGAAGAAACTCGACTTTCTGACCTTTAAAAACTCTGACTTAGAATCTAGTATGCGACGGCAGAATCTTCGAATGATTGGGGTGCGTGAAGCTGTTGAATCCGATAACCCTATGAAGTATTTTTCTCAACTTTGAAAAGATGCATTTCCTACTGTATTTCCTGACCAACCACCGCTATTGGATCGTGTCCATAGAGTTCCATCATACTCGTCTAGGTCAGATAAACCTAGACATGTCATTTTACGTTTTCATTACTTTCAAGACAAGGAGAAACTGTTTCGTTTCGTTCGATCTAAAGGTTTCATTGATTTTCTGGATCTTAAGTTCCGATTCGTGGAGGATGTCAGCAAACCAATTCGGGATCAACGGGTTCGTTACAGATCTGTGATTTACCCTGCACGTTTAAGGATTCATACGCCTGACAGAGCCCTCCGTTTTTTTGAATCTCCATCGGATGCCCAGAGTTATCTGGATCAATTTTCACCTTCAACAACTTAATCGTAATATTTTAACTATCTCCGTTGATTGGAGGCTGTAAATTTGTCGGTCATAATATTTGGGCAGAAAAGTTTGTTTTGTAGGTTTTTATAACTAGTTTATGTTAATAATCTCATTTTTTTTGTTGTTTTGTTTACTCATGGGTCTGGGGTTTATTGCGTTTTTTTTATATTTTCTGGCTTTTATTCTGTTATGTGTTTATTTTAATTGAGTTATCATTTTTTATTCTTTTACTGTTTTATAATCAGCTGATCTTTTTTATATTTACACTTTTTTTAGGGAGCGTATACCGGAAGTCATGGGGTTAGTTTTAGTGCTTGCTTCTTTCGGGCTGGTCTGCGTTAGATTTAGCCTTGGGGTCATGGGGTGGGGGTGGTGGGAGGGGCTTCACATTTTAGTTTCTTTCTTCTTGGGCTATATATATTATTGAAGTATTGGTTGCGTTCTTCTTCCCGGTATCTCTTGTATGTTCTGTTCCCTTTCCGGGTTCGTGGGTCGAGCCTATCGTCAATCCTCCTTGTTGCGGGTTGACTTTAGGGTTTATGGAGTCTATTATTAATTTTGTCTCCTGGAATACTAATGGTCTTAATCATCCTATTAAAAGGAAAAAAGTTTTTAAAGTGTTCCGGAGACTTAAAGCACAAATTTTATTTTTACAAGAGACCCATGTGCGGAGGGGGGACAGACTACGTTTTTTTAAATTCTGGAAGGAACAACAGTTTCATTCGAACTCCAATGCTAAGATTCGAGGCGTCTCTATTTTTATAGACTCCTCAGTTACTTTTATACAACATGATATTATTTCTGATCCGAATGGTAGATTTCTATTGGTTAGTGGTTTACTATTTAATAAAAAAGTAGTTTTGGTTAATGTTTATGCTCCTAATATGGACTGTCCGGAATTTTATAAATCATTATTTAATCAGTTTCCGAATTTGAATGAGTTTTCATTGATCTGGGGCGGAGATCTTAATACCTGTTTGTCTCCAGCTTTGGACCATTCGGCTCCTTTACGGACCTTACCTAATAAATCTGCAACTTTGATTAATTCATTCCTTTCTGATTCTGGGTCGATGGACATTTGGCGTTTTTTGCATCCTCAGGAAAAAGACTTTTCTTTTTTTTCACATGTTCATCATTCCTATTCAAGAATTGATTATTTCTTTATTGATTCTCGTCTTATTTCCTCAGTGATTAAATATGATTATGACTCTATAACTATTTTGGATCATGCTCCACTTAAGCTTTCTATTAAAATTCTGGCCAATTTACAAAATAATAGACAATGGCGTTTTAATTCGCTGTTGCTTCAGGACTCGGACTTTGTTAACTTTATGAATGAACAGATTGATCTTTTTTTTACAATTAACTATACAGAGGATATTTCTGTCAACATTCTTTGGGACACTTTTAAAGCTTATATTCGTGGTCAGATTATCTCGTATTCTGCTGCTTTGAGGAAGAAGCTGAAGCAGGAGGAGTTGGTAATTGTGGACAAGATTAAGGAAATTGATAAGAAATATGTTATAGCTCCTTCTGAGGAGTTATATAAACAAAGAACTGAACTTCAAATGGAACACAGTTTATTACTCTCGTCCTCGATTGTAAACCAATTAAAGAAAACAAGAAGTGAATTTTATGTACACAGTGACAAAATTGGCAAACTGTTGGCTAATCAATTGAAGTCTAATTATGCTAAATCTCAAATTAATCAGATTTATAACCAAAATGATCGACTGATACTTGATCATGTGGGGATTAATCAAACCTTCTGTGATTTTTACTCTTCCTTATATCAATCAGAGTCTCGAGATTCTAAATATATGAATGATTTTTTAGATAATTTAGACTTCCCTGAGATTTCACAGGATATGTCTTCTATGTTAGATACTCCCATTACCATGGATGAGATTAAGAGTGTTATTTTCTCTATGAATTTGGGGAAAGCTCCTGGCCCTGATGGGTTTACCGTAGAATTTTATAAATGTTTTGCTCCTTCGTTAATCCCTTGGCTCTGTAGGGCTTTTGAGGCTTCATTGAAACTTGGTAAACTTCCTGAATCTTTCAATAGAGCATCAATTTCTCTAATATTAAAGAAGGATAAAGATCCTGCTCAATGTGCATCTTATAGACCAATATCTTTACTAAATGTTGATTCTAAAGTTTTTTCTAAGTTATTAGCAAATAGATTAGAAAAAGTACTTCCTTCTATTATTTCGGAAGACCAAACGGGTTTTATTAAAGGTCGTTACTCTTTTTATAATATTCGCACACTGTTAAATATCGTTTATACTCCATCACAAAATGTTCCTGAGTGTGTTATCTCTTTAGATGCTGAGAAAGCTTTTGATAGAGTAGAATGGCCTTATTTATTTAAGGTGTTTGAAATGTTTAATTTTAGCTCGAAATTTATATCCTGGATTAAACTGTTATATCATTCTCCTGTGGCCTCGGTCCGTACTAACTCTTTAAGTTCACCTTTTTTCCCTCTTTTTCGAGGTACTCGACAAGGTTGTCCTCTTAGTCCCTTATTATTTGATACTGCATTAGAACCTCTTGCAATTGCCATTCGAGAATCTCCAAATATTACTGGGATAACTCGGGGCTTAAAGTCCCATAAATTATCACTCTATGCTGATGATTTACTTTTATATATTTCCAATCCTCAGAAATCCATCCCGGCTGTTTTAGAGCTATTAGCACAATTTGGTCTTTTTTCAGGTTATAAATTAAATCTTAGTAAGAGTGAACTCTTTCCGATTAATAAACAACTTCCCTTATATTATAAATTTCCATTTAAATTGATTAATAATTATTTTTCATATCTTGGGATTAAAATTACTTGTAAATACAAAGATTTATTTAAGACTAACTTTTTACCATTAATAGACCATATTATTCAACTTTCATCTAAATGGTTTCCTTTATATTTAACTTTGATTGGTCGTATTAATGCAGTTAAGATGTTTTTTTTGCCAAAATTTTTATATATATTTCAGGCACTACCAATCTTTGTTCCAAAATCTTTTTTTGACAAAGTTGACTCTAAAATTTCTTCATTTATTTGGCAGAATAAAAACCTGAGACTGGGTAAGATACATTTACAGAAAGCTAAGAGAGATGGAGGCTTAGCATTACCTAACTTTAGATTTTATTATTGGGCAATTAATATTCGACATATGAAATTCTGGTTACTGGACCAGGATATACTATCCATTCCTAAATGGGTAGCATTGGAATTACAATCTGTTCAGGGTTTTACACTTGGTTCTATTTTAGGTTCCTCTCTTCCTTTTGATTTGAAACGCCTTAAACAGGTGTCTAACCCGATAGTTAAATATACCTTACGTATTTGGTTTCAATTCAGAAAATTTTTTGATCCTAATCAATTTGGGTTAGCGATTCCTATTTTAGGTAACATATTTTTTCCTCCCTCCTTTACGGATCGTGCTTTTCAAATTTGGAAGACTAAGGGTATTTCACGGTTTTTGGATTTATTTTTAGATGGTTCCCTTATGTCTTTTGAACAATTATCTAATAAATATAACTTATCAAGGATACATTTTTTTAGATATCTACAAGTTAGAAATTTCCTAAGTACTATACTTACTTCCTTTCCAATGCTTCCTCCTACATACATTTTAGATACTATAATCAACCTTAATCCATGTCAGAAAGGTGCATTGGCTATGATTTATAATATTATTATGAAACTTAGGAAAGTTCCATTTGATAAGATTAGGGTAGATTGGGAACAGGAATTGGGGTTTACCATTTCCGTGGATGACTGGGGGCAGATTTTAACAATTAGTCAATACTTCCTCTATCTGTGCTAAACATTCCCTAATTCAATTTAAAGTTGTTCATAGAGCTCATATGTCCAAAGATAAGTTAGCGCGCTTTTATTCTCATATTAATCCTTTTTGTGATAGATGTCCGGGGCAGATAGCCTCTTTAACTCATATGTTTTGGTCTTTCCCTACTTTGGAAACTTTTTGGAGAGACATTTTTAATATTATCTCCAAGGTATTGAATATAGATATCTCTCCTCACCCTATTACTGCTATCTTTGGACTACCTAAAATTTCCAGTAATCTTTCCCCTTCAGCCCATAGAATGATTGCATTTCTTACTTTAATGGCGAAAAGATGTATCTTACAACATTGGAAAGAGCTTAATGCTCCAACTACCTTTTTTTGGTTTTCTCAGACGATATTATGCTTGAATCTGGAGAAAATTAGAAGCAATCTTTATGACTCCTCATTTAAATTTGAACAGACTTGGAGATCTTTTATTCAATATTTTCATTTAATGTAATATATACCCTTCTTGTTTTTTTTAACTGTTTTTAATGGAGGTCAGGATTGAGGACGTGATTTTAAGTTTAACTCTGTTTGGTTTCTAGTTAGCCCATTGCTTTGCTTTGCTTTTAGTTAGTTGCACGGTGGGGTTTTTTTGGTTTTTTTTTCCTTTTCTCTATTGATATATATATAAAATTAGTATACTATTATGTTACCTTGGTATGTTATGTTTAAATTACATTGTTTGTAGTATTTTTTTTTGCATTAATATCTTCTGTAATTTTATTATATTCTAACAGTGTATTAGTGTCTATATGGCTTACCTTTTTGTATACTTATTCAATAAAAAGATTTAAAAAGAAAGAAAGACTTTCTTCCAGATCTTCCGGATATGATTTAATAACATTTGATGACCTCTTTACGATATCTTCAGGTGTAAATGACTGTAACTGATGAAGGAATCCAAAAACACCATTTACCTTTAGATAAGCTTTCTGCCTTTTTGACAGGGCAGAAGGCAAGATGTCAATAATGGCAAGAAATGTTCGACTTTTAAACTTCTGAGAAGGCATTTGAGATTCAACAAGTGGATCAAGAGTGCTGGAACAACTGAAATCATCACACGCACGATTTTGCTTGTGTTTTCTTCAAGTTTGCTGTTGATAATCTTCACACTTAGTCAGATCCTTGGCTTTTTGCTCAATGTCTGAAAAAGTAGATCACATAGCTTGAATATATCCATGCAAGGATTCATAGAGTGCACAAGCTGTGTTCAAGTCTTGGCCAGAAGATTGCAAAGAAGCACTGGTCATTTGAAAACACTGTAATACTTGATCCCTCAATATGACCATTATTCCTGTTTCCAACTTCATCATGGTTGAAAGTCGTCCACGAGTCTGTTGTTGACGCTCTGCCTCTGATCATTGTTATTGAAGTGTCATCCAAGACTTGTTTCATTGCAGAAAAGCTGTGTAAAAGTGCTTTTGTTGAACCTGCACGAGCTGACCGCCTGCTATCTGACATTCTTTTCACAATGGGCAAATGAGCACCACCATCAGATAATGCAGCAGAAAGGAGATCCCACCGATAAGTAGAAGCAGAAAAAAATGTGTACAGGCTTTCTACAAATTGAGAGAAAATTAATGCTTCTTGACAACATTCAGCAGCACATTTTCCATCCAAATTTAGTGAATGTGCAAAACATGGAATGTAATCTGCAAACTCATTCAGCTCTTTAATTCGTGCCTGTAAGCCACAATACTCGCCACTCATGTTGCTTGCATTGTCATAACTTTGACCATGGCGGTCTTTTATATCAATGTCATTTTCCTTTAAAAAGTCAAGTAAACTTTGAGTGAGCTGTTCAGCACTATGACCTTCCATATCCAAAAACTTCACAAATCTTTCAACTGGTCCAGATGGCAAAACATAGCACGCAGTCAAAGTCAGCGGCGGACCCTCCTGCGGCGTAACAGCGCACGCTGCAGCAGCGTGGGAATGTGGGAGATAGCACAAAGGTTACCACGACACAGCAAGGAGCAAACACACACCTGCACACACATACCATGCAACATGCAGCTCCCTCGACATGAAAATAACAGCGTTGCCAGATCGTTGTGACAATACGGTGAGATGCCGATTTCACCAGACTGCAGCTTGCAGGCATTTAGTGCGGGGCCCGTAGCATATGCTATTTTTGCTACTAGGTTAATCCGGCCCTGCCTATAGCTCTAAATAGTTCTGGTTAAAAAAGTTTTAATATTAAATTTAAAATTAGCAACAATAATATGGTTGTAATTTTCGTTGCATAGCCTCCATGAACAACAAAATCTTTCAAAGGTGTGGCTAGCATAACTGCTCACAGCATGCCAGGAATGGTCCTACATGTTTTGTATATCTGCACGTGATCTATTTTACTGTAAAAGCTAATGTACCACAATTGTTCTGCATATCTTTCACTTCCTTATTTCTGCTGGCAATATCATCTTTCCTTTCATTTACAAATTATCATCAATGTTACCAGTTCCATTTCTTGCAGTTCTTAAGCTGGTTTCTCTTTTATTGTTTTTCCAAATAACATGGAGCTTGGAGTTGTGACCTCAATAATATATTAACGAGTTTGTTAATAATAAAATGCTGATGCTGGAGATCTAAACCAAACACAGAAAATCTGGGAAATAAACAGAGTACTGGGCCACATCTGTGAGAAGAGAAACCGTGTGGTATGGCAGAGTGATTAGTGTTAACACTTTACAATGCCAGTGATGGGAAGTTCAGGGTTCAATTCCTGTCACTGTTTGTAAGGAGTTTGTACATTCTCCTTGTGACCACTTGGGTTTTGTCCAGGTGCTCCGCTTTCCTCCCACATTCCAAACCGCTAGGGGTTAGGATCACTAAACTGTAGGCATGCTACGTGGGCACCAGAAGCAAGGCAATATTTGCAGGCTGCCTCCAATACGAGCCTCAGATTGTGTTGGTCATTGACATGTTTCAATGTTTCTATGTACGTGCGACAAATAAAGCCAACCTTCAATCTTTATAAACAGGAGAAAATCTGCAGATGCTGGAAATCCAGAAAACAGACGCACATGCCCTTTTGCGTTCTGCCAAAGAGTCCCAGCCCAAAACGTCGGCTGTTCCTTTTTCCATAAATGCTGCATGGCCTGCTAAGTTCCTCCAGCACTTTGTGTGTGTGTTTCCTTAATCTTTATAAATTGGTTGGGAAAAACCTGGATTATTTTCACTGGAGTGTCAAAGGCTGAGAAGCAGCCTGATATCTTGATGACAGGCATATGGAACATAGTCGGAGTCTTTTTTCCCCAGGTTAGAAATGCCAAACACCAGAGAGCATAGGTGTAAGGTGAGAGTGTGAAATTTAAAGAGGATTTCCCAAAGTAATTTATTTTTTGCAGTGAAGGTGGGTGGTGCCTGGAACTTGCTGTTAGGGGAGGAGATGGAGGCAGATACAGTAGTAATGTTTAAGAGTTATTTAGTAAGGTGCATGAACAGGCAGGGGACAGAGGAATAGAGAACATATGCGGGTATGCTGGCTTTAACTGGCATTGTGGTCAGCACAGACATCGTGGGTTGAAGGGCCTGTACTGTGCTGTACTTTTCTATGTTCTATGCTCTAACAAACTTCAGAGTACGGTAAAGCTGAGCTTGTTGTAAAATGTATTCACCTCTAGAAATTCCACACCCTGGCACCTCACTGCAGGCATTCCCTAGTTCCAGCCACTGCCCTCCTCCACCTTCTCTTCTACTTGCTTTCTCTCTCACCTCCGACAAAAGGTCTCGGAGCAGAAATATTAACAGTTTTCTCTCTCCATGGTTGCAAAAGCAGTTGAGTACTTCCAGTATTTCCAATTCTTATTACAGATTTCCAGAGCCTACTTTTTTTGTGCATTTTCATTTGAATGAATGCTCAACTACTTAACCAATTTTACTACTGCCTTGCTTAGTTTTAGGTTTTCATATCTATTTACATTCAAAGTCACTTTATTGAAATTATTAAACAAAGTTCTCCCAAGGGTTGTCTATTGGTGAGTCTTCAGGTGGCTGTACAGGCCAATGCGGGGTCCACAGAAATGAAGATGCCTGTGCATGTCATAGTCTGGTCCGTGAAGTCCATATTCTGGTTCACGGTCCGGTCCGTCGACCCTTGCTCCAGGTTTTCCTATTTGCCCTGTTTCTGTCCTTGTTGAGTTAATTGAGGCAGCTGATGCTCATTGGGGCTGGCTGTATAAATACCTTCAGAGACCAGGGTGTGGCTGCTGGATTGTTCTTGTCTTTACTCCACCTTCTGTTGCCTCACCTGAAGCTCTGCCTTGTCTTGTCGGTAATTCTCGCCTCGCCTGAAGTTCTGTCTCGCCTTGCTTTGCCAGAAGTCCTGCCTTGTCTTGCCGGTAATTCTCGCCTTGCCGGAAGTTCTTGTCTTGCCTTGCTTGGCCTGTAGACTTGCCTTGTCTTGCTGTCAGGCCCTGGAGCCACCCTGTACCTGGCTCCCTTCCTGTCCCTTGCCTCCACCCAGGTAAACCAGGCCGTCTTGCCCTAACCTGGGGTTGGTTCTGTCCATTTCTGTCCCTTGCCTCTGTCAGGTGATGATCTGCACCCTGCCTAGGAGTACCGTGCCCTGCCCAGGTGAAGCGTACCCTGCCTAGGAGTACCGCGCCCTGCCCAGGTGAAGCGCACCCTGCCTAGGAGGAGCCAAGCCTCGCCTAAAGTCTCGAGTCCCCGGCCTCCAGCCTCGCCTCGCCTCGAGTCCCCGGCCTCCAGCCTCGCCTCGCCTCGAGTCCCCGGCCTCCAGCCTCGCCTCGCCTCGAGTCCCCGGCCTCCAGCCTCGCCTCGCCTCGAGTCCCCGGCCTCCAGCCTCGCCTCGCCTCGAGTCCCCGGCCTCCAGCCTCGCCTCGAGTCCCCGGCCTCCAGCCTCGCCTCGCCTCGAGTCCCCGGCCTCCAGCCTCGCCTCGCCTCGAGTCCCCGGCCTCCAGCCTCGCCTCGCCTCGAGTCCCCGGCCTCCAGCCTCGCCTCGCCTCGAGTCCCCGGCCTCCAGCCTCACCTCGCCTCGCCTCCTGTCTATCTCCGAGCCTAAAGACTCTAGCCTCTGGCCTCTAGCCTCTAGCCTCTAGCCTCTAGCCTCTAGCCAAGTCTCTAGCCTCTAGCCTCTAGCCAAGCCTCTAGCCTCTAGCCAAGCCTCTAGCCAAGCCTCTAGCCTCTAGCCTCTAGCCTCTAGCCTCTAGCCAAGCCTAGCCTCTAGCCAAGCCTAGCCTCTAGCCTCTAGCCTCTAGCCTCTAGCCTCTAGCCTCTTGCCAAGCCAAGCCTCTAGCCTCTAGCCTCTAGCCTCTAGCCTCTAGCCTCTTGCCAAGCCAAGCCTCTAGCCTCTTGCCAAGCCAAGCCTCTAGTCTCTAGCCTCTAGCCTCTAGCCTCTAGCCTCTAGCCTCTTGCCAAGCCGTCTCTAGCCTCTAGCCTCTAGTCTCTAGTCTCTAGCCTCTAGTCTGTAGCCTCTAGTCTCTAGTCTCTAGCCTCTAGTCTGTAGTCTCTAGTCTCTAGTCTCTAGCCTCTAGCCTCTAGCCAAGCCAAGTCTCTAGCCTCTAGCCTCTTGCCAAGCCAAGTCTCTAGTCTCTAGTCTCTAGTCTCTAGTCTCTAGCCTCTAGCCTCTAGCCTCTAGTCTCTAGCCTCTAGCCTCTAGCCTCTAGCCTCTAGCCTCTAGCCTCTAGTCTCTAGCCTCTAGTCTCTAGCCTCTAGCCAAGCCAAGTCTCTAGTCTCTAGTCTCTAGTCTCTAGCCTCTAGCCTCTAGCCTCTAGCCTCTAGCCTCTAGCCTCTAGCCTCTTGCCAAGCCAAGTCTCTAGTCTCTAGTCTCTAGTCTCTAGCCTCTAGCCTCTAGCCTCTAGCCTCTAGCCTCTAGCCTCTAGCCAAGCCAAGTCTCTAGTCTCTAGCCTCTAGCCTCTAGCCTCTAGCCTCTAGCCTCTAGCCAAGCCAAGTCTCTAGCCTCTAGCCTCTAGCCTCTAGCCTCTAGACTCTAGCCTCTAGCCTGTAGATTTCTGCCTCATCCTGCCTGCCAAGCCTCGTCCTTGCCTAGTTCTGGGGTCTGAGCCAGAGGCAAGACCCAGGTACTGGGTCCTTGTCCAGTCTCTGGCTCGAAGTCCAAGCCCGGGCTCCTAGCTCTTTTGTCCAGTCCTGTTCCAGGTTCCTGGTTTTCCTGTCCACGTCCTTGCCATTGCCCTGTATCCTAGTCCTGTCCCTAGTACTTCAGTGTCTGTGTCTTGCACTGGGGCCCATTCCCAGCCGTGCCCTTATGACAGTGCATGAGTTTGCTAAATGTTGGGAGGCTGATGCATGTGGCGGGGTCAGGGTCCAGTGGTATGAGATGCAAAATGGCTGGGAACCTTTCACTGCTGTTGCCTTCCTCTGCTTTCATTGTGATGTGTGTTCATCTTCCACCGGCTCCACCATTGAGGCCTTGGTTGGATTGGAACCTTACCCTATCGGAAGCTTAAGTGCCAGATGGCTAAATTCCAGATGGCACCACTTTTGGGATCACAGGAACACACAAGCCTCTCCGCCATGACAAGGTGACCGTCCTCAGAGAAAAAACTTATCATTCACCTAGCTGTCTCCACCTTCATGCTCTCCCCACACCCCCCCCCCCCAATATGGCCTCACCTGCCTTTTGGTTCTCTCTCAACCACTCCCCCCACCCATTCCCCCTCCCCTCTGCAGTTTGCCCATCTCAACCCTATCCCACTGGCCCCAACTTCAATAATCCCCCTTTCCATGGACCTCCCCTCTCTAGCCCTGAAACAGGGTTTCAACCCAAAATATTGACAATGTATGTTGAGCTAGTGTTAAAGTAAATTTATTATCAAATTATGTATATGTCATTATACACCACCCTTGGATTCATTTTTGTGCAGGCATTCTCAGTAATAGAAATAGAGCCCTAACCCATTCAACCTTTCACTATAACTAAGGTCTTCAAGTCAATCACAGTAGAACAAAGAAATTCAATTTGAATCTATGGAAAACTGAACACTGAGATTAACAAATAGCCAAAGTAGAAAAGAAGACAAACTGTGCAAATATAAATAAACTAATAATAAACAAACAAACAGATAAACAAATACTGAGAACATAAGTTGCAGAGTCCTTTAAAGCGAGTCTATAGGTTGTGGAATCAGTTCAGTGTTGAGGTGAGTGAAGTTATCCACATTGGTTCAGGAGCCTGATCGTTGAAGGATAATAACTGTTCCTGAACCTTGTGGTGTGGGATCTAAACCTCCTTAATCTCCTTTCTGATGGCAGCAGTGAGAAGAGAGCATAGCCTGATATAATCCCAATTACTAGAATTTACTAGATACAAAGTTAATTATCTTTGTTACATTAATTTAAATTTAAGGCACCATTGACACCAAGAATTACAGTAAAAACTCAGGTCCTGTACTGATGACACCAGAATGCATTCATCTCCATGCTATTCAGTGGAGTTATAAATCACTCCATGGGTTAGGAGCAAACTTTCAGACTCTTTAATTAGACGCCATGTCACTCCACATTAGATTAGGGTTGCAACAATTTGCAAGATACATTTAGATGAATAACCAGATCCAGTTAAATTCATCCATCAAGAACAAACCTGCATCTCGCACACGCACACGCACACGCCAGGTAGCATCTATGGAAAAGATTTAGGGCTGATGGGGAGTCTCAGCTCCAAAAGTCGACCGTTTACACTTTTCCATAGAGGCTGCCTGGCCTGCTGAGTTCCTCCAACATTTTGCGTATGTTGCTTGCTTCCAGCATCTGCAGATTTTCTCTTGTTTGTGAGTGGGCTACATTTCTCTACAACAATTTCTTAAACCAGTGCTTCCACCTCTAAGCGGACACTCTATTCCAAATACTCGAGACACTGTTCGCGAAGAAAAGTGTCCTGATGACTGGCCTCGGCCAGAAGCAGCGACTGTTTATTCCTCTCCATAGATGCTACCTGGCTCGCTGAATTTCTCCAGCATTTTGTAATCAGGAAGGACTTCATGAAATCCATCTGGATTTCCAACATCTGCAGATTTTCTCTTGTTTGTGATTGGAAAACAAATAACTTCACCTTTCTCTTCAGTGCTACAGTTTTGTGATGTAATGGGATCAGTTTAGCGAGTGACTGAAGACGGCACTCAGCTGTGATCGGTGTGAGGAAGCCTAGTACCCTCCCTCCGTGGGATACTCACGTTCTCGGTCTGCACTTTCTCGGCAATTTCACTCGCTTCTGCTGCCTCGCCCTGCGTCAATCGCATGTGTAACACATTCTCATTCAAGTCTCACGAGTTCAAAAGACCTGGTCCTAACAACATCAGAATTCTAACGGATGATCCTCGATCTGAGAAGTTAACTTAGTTTCCCTTTCCACGGAAAACGCCTGACTTCTTGAATGCTCCCAGCGTTATGTTTTCATTTCATAAATTTTCCCGCTGGTCCTTCATTTGCCCCCGCAGCCCAACAACTTACTTTTATGAAAATTACCTATTTACTTTTTGCCAGCACTTCCTTATTCAAATCCACCCCAACTCATGAATCCCGCCACTCACGGACCTTATCACATTTAGTTAAATCTAGACTGTCCGCAGTCTAGATTTCAACCAAGTCGATTAGCATTCCAATAATCTCAGGCAATTTTCATTTTTCAAAAGTGCGAAATGTGCAGTAGGGTTGCTCTGACATTCAGATACAACCTTCAAAATCTTTGTTCCAAGCACGTGCACTTCATTCCTTAGCGAATTCATCCTGAAATCATGAAATCCCGCAAGACGGCGGGACAGCAACTAATTCTCACCCGCTCCCTGAACTAAAATTTGAGGTTAACGGTGCTCTGAGAACTAACGTTCAAAAGTGACGAACTGCAATAGAATTTGCAACAGGCGAACTTCTCACCCCACTGTTGAAGCTGAGCCCCGTTTTGCCCTACTGATCGTACGCCAATAATGCTGCCCTTCACAGCGCACAAAACTCAACAGTACTCACTCGTACCCGGCCGTGGTGGAAGTTTAGTTTTATTGTAAATGCCTCCTCGCTCACGCCACCTGAGGTTGATCGTAAAAGGTGGGACTAATCTGACGAAGTTATGCCCATACCTATTTTTGAAATAGCAAGAAAAAAATGCAAGTGCATATTTAACTGACGCGAAAGACTCTCAGACAGCTCAACAATGCGAGGTGGAGACAATGATCTGAGGTAAAACCCGTGGTGAAACCAAATCCAGAGAGTTTGTTCTCTCTCTCCTTAAAATGTCACTGTCAGAGAAGACCTACCCCAGCAGTTACAAACTGGAAGTAAAAAAATCAAAAACCGCCTATTAACATCTGTAGCTCATTTTAATAATGGCTCCCAACTACCCTACAACCATCAGACAACTGAACTCACTTTCAAAGACTCTACAACTCAAGTTTGCAATATTAATATTTTATTTTTATACACTCAGTTTGTCTTCTTTTGCATATTGGTCATTTGTCAGTCTTAGTGTGTGGTTTTTCATTAGTTCTGTTGTATTTCCTCATTCTAATGTGATTGGCTTGAAGGCGGGTTATAGGGAAGAGTTGAATAACATAGAACATAGAAATTTACAGCACATTTCAGGCCCTTCGGCCCACAACATTGTGCTGACCATGTACCCTACTCCAGAGACTGCCTAGAATTTCCCTAGTGCATAGCCCTCTATTTTACTAAGCTGCACGTACCTATCTAAGGGGCTCTTATTGTATCCACTTCCACCACCGCTGCCGGCAGTGCATTCCACGCACTCTCTGTGTGAAAAACTTACCCCTGACATCCCCTTGGTACCTATTTCCAAGCACCTTAAAACTATGCCCCCTCGTGTTAGCCATTTCAGCCCTAGGAAAAAGGTTCTGGCCATCCACATGATCAATGCCTCTCATCATCTTATCACCTCTCTCTATCAGATCACCTCTCATCCTCCGTCACTCCAAGGAGAAAAAGCCAAGTACACTCAACCTATTTTCATAAGGTACACCCTCCAATCCAGGCAACAACCTTGTAAATCTCCTCTGCTCTCTTCACCTACTGACACAACCGATCGACAGACGACACAATAGCCACTGCTCTTATACCCCCCTTACTCATCTGGAGAAGAAGGATGCCTATGTGAGAATGCTGTTCTTGGACTACAGTTCAGCATTCAATACCATAGTTCCATGCAGGCTCGACAAGAAGCTCAGAGACCTCGGCCTTGACCCTGCCTTGTGCAGCTGGATCCTGCTCTTCCCGTCAGATCGCCAGAAGGTTGAAAGAGTGGGCTCCCTCACCGCCAACCCTCTGACTCTCAATACAGGAGCCCCTCAGGGCTGTGTACTGAGTCCCCTCCTTTACTCCCTGCATACTCATGACTGTATCACCACCCACAACTCCAATCTGCTATTTAAATTTGCCAATGACACTACATTGATTGGTCTTATCTCAAACAATAACGAGGTGGCCTACAGGGAAGAAGTCATCTCTCTGACACAGTGGTGACAAGAAATGTCGCAAAAACAAAGGAGCTGGTTATGGACTACAGGAGGAATGGAGACTGGCTAACCCCTATTGACATCAATGGATCTGGGGTTAAGAGCTTCAAGTTCCTCGGCATCCACATCACTGAGGACCTCACGTGTCTGTACGCACCAGCTGTGTTTGTTAAAAATGCACAACAGTGCCTCTTTCACCTCAGATGGTTGAGGAAGTTTGGTATGGGGCACAACTGAGAGCATCCTGACTGGCTGCATCACTGCCTGGTATGGGAACTGTATCTCCCTTAATTGCAGGACTCTGCAGAGAGTGGTGCGGACAGCCCAGCACATCTGTAGTTGTGAACTTCCCATGATTCAGGACTGAACACAGTACTCCAAGCGGGGTCTGACCAAGGTCTTATATAGCTGTAACATTACCTCATGGCTCTTGAACTCAATCCCATGGTTGATGAATGGCAACACACCATATGCCTTCTTAACAAGATTGTCTACCTGCGCAGCAGCTTTGAGTGTCCTATCGACCTATCAACATGGACTCCAAGATCTCTCAGATCCTCCACACTGCCAAGAGTCTTACCAGGTTAGGACTTCATTCTCTAGATATGGAGAATGAGGGGAGATTTGATAGAGGCATATACAATTATGAGGAGTATAGATAGGGCAAATTAAAGCAGGCTTTATCGACTTGAGTTTGGGTGAAACTAGAACCCAATGTCATGGGTAAAGAATGAAATGTTTAAGGGAAACATGACCATAAGACGTAGAGTGAATTAGGCCACTCTGCCCATCGAGTCTGCTCTGGATTCCGTCATGTCTGATTTACCCCATTCACCTGCCTTCTCCCCATAACCAATCAAGAACCAATCAACCTCCACTTTAAATATACCCAATGACCTAGCCTCCACATCCATCTATGGCAATGAATTACACAGATTTACTACCTCCTGGCGAAATAAATTCCTCCTCACCTCTGTCCTAAAGTTACCTCTTTTTATTCTGAGGCTGTGCCCTCTGGTCCTACACTCTCCTATTATAGGAAACATCTTTTCACATACACTCTAAGTCTTGGAATATTCGATAGTTTACAATGAGACGCCCCCTCATGGTTCTAAACTCCAGTGAGTACAGGCCCAGAGCCATCAAATGCACCTCATACATATGTTAACCGTTTCATTCCTGGGAAGAAGATGATTACTAATGGGCTCTATAATCACTTCAGCTATCTCTTTCAGAACATTTGAACATCTAGTTCAGGTGACTTATTCCCCTTCAGACCTTTCAGCTTCCCAAGTACCTTTTCCTTAGTAATAGCAACTACACTCAATTCTGTCCCCTGACACTCTCAGGTTCCTGGCATACTGATAGTGTTTTCCACAGTGAACACTGATGCAAAATACTTAACAAGTTTGTCCACCATTTCTTGCCCCCCCCATTACTACCTTTCCAGTATCATTTTCTAGTGTTTCAATATTCATTCTTGCCTCTCTCTTACTCTTTATATATCTGAAAAAAAAACTTTTATATCATTGGCTAGCTTAGGCTCATAATTCATTTTCTCTCTCCTTATTTTTTAGCTGCCTTCTATTGATTTTAAAAAAAGCTTCCCAATCCACTAACTTCCCACAAAATTTTGCTTTTATTGTTTGCCTTCTCTTGCTTTTATGCTCACTTTGACTTCCCTTGTCATCCTCCCTTTAAAATGCTTCTTCATCATTGTGATGTATCTATTCTTCTCCTTCCAAATAACCCCTAGAAACTCCAGCCATTGCTGTTCTGCTGCCATATCTGATTCTGTCCCCCTCCAATCACCTTTGGCTACCTCCTTTCTCATGCCTCTTTAATTCCCTTTACTCCACTGTAATACTGATATATCTGACTTTATCTTCTTCTCAAAGTTCAAAGTTCACAGCTCCACTGTGACAGTTTTGTCAAACTTGTGTTCTTCCGATTTTCAACACCTAATGATCAAATGTCACCCATTCTGTTAAACTAGGAAGTTCTCCTCCATCATCCCGACCGCAGCAGTAGCCAACTACAATCAGGTGCTTGAGCTACTGCACGATGACTTCACCAAACAAGAGAACATCCATCCATATCATAGGTGGGCATTTCACTTCTCCGTGAATTGTCACCTTGTTGCGGTGGAGAAGCTTGTGTGGTCCTGTGATCCCAAGAGCAATGCCGCCTGGAGCTATGCTCCTGGTAGGGTCACCCATGGTGGTCAGGTCGAGGGTGAGGTCCCTGACAAAGAACAATCCAACCAAGACCTCAACAGCAGAACAGGCGGATGAAGTTACTTTGAACTCAACGGCTGTGAAGGCGGGTGAAGGCTGCAACAAATCCATCAGCTCCAGTCGTCGTGGTTTCCATGCCATTGGAATCAGTTGGTTGATTTGTGAAGTATCGTGTGCTTCTTGGAGTGCAACATCAAGTACACGTTAAACAAGTACACGCACAGGCATCTTCGCTCTGTGGGCCACTTCTTCAGAATGAAGACCATCATCCTCGACCTCGAGGGATAGCCACGACGATGATGGGGATTCCAATCAAGAAGAAATTCCTGCCTAATTACCATCAGCATATAACCTGTAGCAACAGTGGTCCTGATACACTAGACCACAGTTATACTAAAATAAGGAATGCCTGCCACATTTCACGAAATCTGTTCACTGGGCTCCCTTCTCCTACTTACATACAGGCAGAGGCTAAAGACGAAGGCTCCAGAGATATGGACAACAAAGAGGTGATTGCAGGAAGCAGGAGAGCAGTTACAGAATTGCTTTGAGTTGGTGGACTGGGCTGTGTCCAAGGACTTATCTGTGGATCCAAATGAATGCACCATAGTTGCCATGGACTTTATAAAAATGAGTGTATCCCCTCAAAGTTATTTAGCGTTTTCCCCAACCAGAAGCCCTGGATGAAACGTGAGATCCAGAATCCGCTGAGGGCCACACCAGAGGCTTTCAATTGTGGTTACCAAGAACATTTCAAGTGGTCCAGGTACGATTATTAGAAAGCCATCTCTTGGTCAAAGTGGCAATTCTGGACTAAACTTGAATCAGTAAAGGATGCTCGACAGTTGTGGCAAGGTTTGAATACTGTCACCTCTTATAAAGTAAAATGAATTGAGATAAGTGACAAAAGGGGTTCACCTCCAGATGAACTCTATGCCTTTTATGCTTACTTTGACTGTCAAAATATGGAGGAACTCCCACGGCCCCCAGTGATCCGGTGACTTCAGTCTCTGAGGTTGAAATGTGAGCAGCCTTCAGGAGGGTGAACCCATGGGAAGCATTCGCCCCAGACAGTTTACCTGGCCAAGTACTAAAGACCTGTGGTGATCAACTGGCTGGAGTGTTCACTGAGATCTTTAACTTCTCGCTTTGGCAGTCTGAGATACCCACCTGCTTCAAGCAGACTTCAATCATACCGGTGCCTGAGAAGACCGTGGTAAAATACCTCAATGACTACCATCCAGTAATACTTACATACACAGTGATGAATTGTTTTCAGACGCTGGTGATGAAACATATCGACTGCCTGAGAAGCGACTTGGATCCATCTCCTAGTTGCCTACAGGAGAAACAGATGAGTAGCAGGTGCCACCTCACTGGCTCTTCACTCAGCCCTGGAACATATGGACAGCAAAGGTGCATACAGCAGGACGCTCTTTAAAGCCACGTCCTTCCATTCTGAGATAGTGCCCACTGGTAGTTATTATTCCTTTCTTTTTTGAACTTGCACAGTTTCTTGTCTTTTGCACATTGGTTGAATGCCCAAGTTGGTGCAGTGTTTCATTGGTTATTATTCTATAATGGACTTATTGAGAACAAGAAAATTTATCTCAGGGTATTATATGGTGACATATATGTACTTTGATCATAAATTTACTTTGAACTTTAAAAGTCATCTCGTAGGCATTCTACAACTTCCTGCTCTTGTGATCCATTATCAATCTGATTTTCCCAATTTGCATATTAAAATTCCCATGACTATCATAACCTTATTAGCCTAATTAAGCACCATTTCTATCACTCATTGGAATGTATATCCCATATCCTGGCTCCTGTTTGGGGACCTGTATATAACTGCCATCAGGATCCTTTTACCCTTGCATTTTCTTAACTGAGAGGAAACGTCTTCATTTCTTCTGCAGGGTGGTGAGAGTGTGAAGCAAGCTGCCAGTGGAAGTGGTGGATGCAGATTTGATTTCCACATTTAAGAGAAATTTGGATAAGTACATGGATAGGAGGGACAGGGAGGGCTAAGGTCCAAGTGCAGGTTAATAGGACGAGGCAGAGTTTTAGATTGGCATGGACTAGATGGGCTGAAGGACTTTCTTATGTGCCGTGGTGTTCAATGACTCTGTGATTCTATTATATTCCTTTGTGAATGTCTGTACGTATACAAACACAAGAAAATCTGCAGATGCTGGAGGTCCAAGGCAAAACACACACAATGCTGGAGGAACTCAGCAGGTCAGGCAGCGTCTATGGAAAAGAATAAACAGTCGATGTTTTGGGTTGAGACCCTTCATCAGGACTGGAAAAAAAAGATGAGAAATCAAAGTAAGAAGGGCGGAGGGGAGGAAAAAGTACAAGTTGGTAGGTGATAGGTGAAACTGGGAGAGGGGGACGGGGTAAAGTAAAGAGCAGGGAAGTTGACTGGAGAAAGAGGTAAAGGGATGGATTGGGGGGAATCTGATAGGAGAGGGTGGAAAACCATGGAAGAAAGGGAGGAGCATGAGGAACACCAGAGGGTGATGATGGCAGGTAAAGTGATAGGAGAGAGAGAGAGAGAGAGAGAGAAACAGGAGTGGGAAATGTAGAAGAAGTAGTGGGGGAGGGGGGGAAATTACTGGAAGTTTGAGAAATCAATGTCCATGTCATCAGGTTGGAGGCTACCCAGACGGAATGTAAGTTGTTGCTCCTCCAACCCAAGTGTGGTCTCATTGCAGCAGCAGACTGACGTGTCGGAATGGGAAAGGGAAGTAGCATTGAAATGGGTGGCGACCAGGAGATCCCATTTTTCTGATAGGTGCTTGGTGAAGTGGTCTCTCGATCTATATCGGGCCTCACCAATATACACAAGGCTACACCAGGAGCACCAGGTACGGTAGATGACCCAGCAAACTCACAGGTGAAATGTTGCCTCACCTGGAAGGACTGTTTGGGACCCTGCAAGGTAATAAGGGAGGATGAGTAGGGGCAGGTATGGCACCTGTTGCACTTGGAAGGATAAGTACCAGGAGGGAGATCAGTGGGGAGGGACAAATGGACAAAGGAGTCATATTACAGAGCAATCCCTCTGGAAAGCGGAAAGTTCGGGGAGGGAAAGATATGCTTGGAGGAGGAATCCCATTGGCGATGGCAGAAGTGACTGGACACGGAGGCTAAGGGGGTGGTAGGTGAGGACAAGAGGAACCCTGTCCCTGGCATTGCAGCAGAAGGATGGTGTGAATACAGACGTGGAAGAGATACAGGTGAGGGCAGCATTGATAGTGGAGGAAGGAAAGCCCCTTTCTTTGAAGAAGGAGGACATCTAATTAGTTATGGAGTGAAAAGCCTCATCCTGAGAGCAGATGCAGCAAAGATGGAGGAACTGAGAGAAGGGGAAGGCATTTTTACAAATGACAGGGTAGAAAGAGGTATAGTTTAGGTAGCTGTGAGAGCAAGTGGGCTTATAAAAAACATCAACAGAGAGACTATCTCAGAGAGGTCGAGAAAGGGGAGGGAGGTGTTGGTAATGGATGAGGTAAATTTGAGGGCAGGGTGGAATTTGGAGGCAAAGTTGACGAAGTCGATGAGCTCCGCATGGGTGCAGTGGGCAACACCAATGCAGTCGTTGATGTAGGAAGAGTTACAGAGCAGTACGGGTGTAGGCTTGGAACATGGACTGTTCCACATAGCCAACAAAATGACCGGCATAGCTGGGATCCATACCAGTGCCCTTGGCCACACCTTTGGTTGGAATGAAGTGGGAGGAACCAAAGGGGAAATTATTGAGAGTGAGGACCAGTTCAACCAGAGGGAGGAGAGTGGAGAGGAATTAGTTGGAACTGTTGTCAAGTAAGAAGTGGAGAGCTGTAAAGCCCTCCTGATGGGGGATAAGGTGTGTAGGGACTGGACATCCCTAGTGAAAATGAGATAATCGGGGCCAGGGAAATTCATTGAAAGATCATTGAAAAGATTCAGAGCATGTGAAGTATCATGGATGTGGGTAGGAAGGGACTGAACCCCGGGGGATAAAACAGAGTTGAAGTATGGAGATATATGTTCAGTGGGTCAGGAACAAGCTGAAACAATGTGCCTACATGGACAGGCAGGTTTGTGGATCTTGGATAGGAGGTAGAAATGGGAAGTGTGGAGTGAGGGAACTATGAGGTTGTTGACAGTGGTTGGGAAATCCCCCGAGTCGATAAGGTCGGTGATTGTGTGGGAGACAATGGCCTGGTATTCCTTAGCGGGGCCCTTTTCAAGATGTAAGTAAGAGGAGGGGTCTGAGAGTTGTTGCCTGGCCTCGGCAAGGTAGAGGCCAGTACACCAGACTATTACAGCATCCACCTTATCTGTGGGTTTGATGGTGAGGTTAGGATTAGTGCAGAGAGAGTGGAGAGCAGAGTGTTGGGAAGGAGTGAGGTTAGAATTCACCATATACCATATATATTTGATAATAAATTATCTTTGAACATTGAACTTTGAGTTTAAAATTCAAAGTCACCATATACAAACCTGAGATTCATTTTCTTGTGGGCATTTACAGTGAATACAAGAAACTCAATAGAATCAATGAAAGACTGCTCCCAAAAGGTCAAATAACTAATGTGCAATACAAAAATAAAACTGTGCAAATACAAAAAGGAAGAGAAAAAAAGCGTACTAATAATAATTGTAATTATAAATAAATAAGCAATAAATGTCAAGAACATGAGATAAAGTCCTTGAAAGGGAGTCCATCGGTTGTGGGAACAGCTCAGTGATGGGACAAGTGAAGTTGAGGGAAGTTATCCCCTTTGGTTCAAGAGCCTAATAGTTGAGGGGTTATAACTGTTCCTGAACTTGGTGGTGCAGGTCCTGAGGCTTCCGTATCTTCTTCCTGATGGCAGCAGCGAGGAGAGAACATGGCCTGGATGATGGGGGTCCTTGATGATGGATACTGGTTTCCTGCAATCATGCTCTGTGTTGACGCGCTCAGTGTTGGTGAGGGCTTTACCCAGGATGGACTGGGCCATATCAACTACACTTTGCAGGATTTTTCATACAAGAGCATTGTTGTTTCCATACCAGGCTGTAATGCAGTCAATATACTTTCCACCACACATTCATATAAGGCTGTCAGTATTTTAGATGGCTTGCTGAATCTAGAGCACGTTTCTTCATAATGGCACTTCTGTGTTGGATCCAGAGCAGGTCCTCTAAGGTGATAACACCAAAGAGTTTAAAGTTGCCAACCCCCTCCACCTCTGATCCTCTGGTTGTGAGTGACTCATGGACCTCTGGTTTCCTTCTCCTGTAGTCAATAATCATCTCTTCGGTCTTACTGACATAGAGTGAGAAACTGTTGTTGTGGCACCTCTCAACCAGACTTCCAATCTCCCTCCTATATGCTGATTCGTCACCACCTTTAATTCGGCCAATGACAGTGGTGTCGTCTTTGGAGCTGTGCTTAGTCTCACAGTAGAGCAGGGGGCTCAGTACGCAGACTTGTGGTACACCTGTGCTGATAGACATTGTGGAGAAGATGTTGTTGCCATTCCAAGCTAATTAGAGTCTGTAAGTGAGGAAATTGAGGAATCAATTATACAAGGAGATATTGAGGCCTACGTCTTGAAAATTATTGTTTAGTTTTGAGGGGATGATAGTATTGAATGTCGAGTTGTGGTCAATCAAGGGCATCCTGCTGCATCCCTCTCCACTATCGGGGTGTTCCAGGGTTGAATACAAAGTATATTCTCACCCTCTTCCACATCACTGTATTTTTTCTCAGTAGAGGGGGCAGAGTGAGTTCACCAGCACTATTCTCTCTCTCTCTCTCTCATCCATCATTAGACAGGTACAGGGTTGTAAGATGCTGCAAAGCATTGTAGAGTCAGTGAGCTCCACCACAGGTACAACCCTCCCCACCAACAAGGATATCTTCCAGAGGCAACTCCTCAAGAAGGCATCATCCAATATTAAAAAGTTTCACAATCCAGGACACGCATCTTCTCATTACTGGTGTCATGGGGGATGGGGGGTACTATCAAAGAAGCTGTTTCTAAACAGTTGGGTGTGTGTGTCTTTAGGCTCCTGTACCTCTGATGGTATTAATGAGAGGAGTGATAGGGGTCTTTAATGATAGATGCTGATTTTTTGAAAATCTGTCTTTTGAAGATGCTGTCTCGATGCTGGGGAAGCTAATGCAGAGCTGGCTGTTTACAATCCTCTGCAGCTTTTCCCAATCCTTTATACCAGACAGTTTTGTGATCAGTTAGAATGCTCTCCAATGTATTTCTGTAGAAATTTGCTGGTGTCTTTGGTGACATACCAAATCCCCTCAAACTGCTAATGAAATATAGCCGCTGTTGTGCCTTCTTTGTAACTGCATCGATATGTTGGGCCCAGGATAGATTTTCAGAGTTGTTGGCATCCAGGAACTTGAAACTGTTCACCCTTTCCACCGCTGCTCCCTTGATGAGGACTGGTGTGTGTTCCTTCAACTTCCTCCTACAACCCTCAACTTCAACTCCCACTCCTACTTCCTACTACTATTGCTTTATTTATCTATGCATGTATTTATTTATTTATTTATCTTTCTATTTGTTTATCTCTTTATTTATCTGTTTTATCTTTTTTATTGATTTGCTTGTTTGTTTATATATTTATTTGGTGATTTGTAGTAATTTTATATCTTTGCACTGCTGCCACAAAACACAAAATTTCACATTATAGAAGTCAGTAATCTTCAAAGGTCCAGTATAATGCCAGAGAAATGTATACAATATACATCCTTGATCTTGATTCTGATCTTGCTGTAGCGGTCAGTCTTTAATTGTGAATTGAAAAAATAATAGCCAGAGAGTTATTTATCAGCCTCCAAAATTAGCAATCTCACACACACACACACACACACACACACACACACACACACACACTCTTTCTCTCTCTCTTTCTGTCTGTCTCTCCCTCACTCTGTACCCCAACTCTCTCTCCCTTTTTCTCTCTCTCACATTCAAACACACATTCTCACATTCTCTTTCTCTCCATATGTCTCTCTTTCACCCTCTCTCCCTCTCTCATATAAACACTCCGTGTGTCTGCCCTCCAACTAAGATTTGTCTTTTACGATGATGCTGTAGTCTCATCAATACAAGTATGAAGTGTTGCACTTTGACGAGCACTCAATTACAAGGGTATAGAGTAATTGCAGGACCCTTAGGAGCACTGATGTAGAGAAGGATCTTCGGGTTAAAATCTATGGATCCACAGGTGACAACATAATGGATCAGAGGACTAAATGTAAAATTCAGGAAGTCATGTCGCAGTGGCATAACACTTTGATTAGGCCACATTTAGAGTAAAGCATGTGATTCCAACTGCCACATTACAGGAAGGAAGTGAATACTTCAGGGAAGATGTGAAGTGGTTCACCAGGATGCTGCCTGGATTAGACAGAATGAACAATAAGAAGAGGTTGGACAAACTCGAATTGTGTTCTCTGGGCTGTCAGAGGCTGAGAATAGAAGTTTCTAAAATTATGACAGGTATAAATAGGGTGAGTAATCAGTCTTCTTCCCTTGTTTCCAGGATCATAAGACCATAAGGTATAGGAGCAGAATTAGGCCATTTAACCCATTGAATCTGCTCTGACATTTCATCATGGCTGATCCAATTTTCCTCTCGGCCTTCTCCCTGTATCCCTTCATGATCTGACCAATCAAGAATCTATCAATCTCTGCCTTAAATATACATGAAGACTTGGCCTCCACAGCTGTCTGTGGCAAAGAATTCCACAGATTCACCACTCTCTGGCAAATGAAATTCCTCATCTCCATTCTAAAAGGATGCCCCTCTATTCCGAGGCTGTGTCCTCTGGTATTAGACTCTCCCACCATAGGAACCATCCTCTCCACATCCACTCTATCAAGGGCTTTCACCATTTGATAGGTCTCAATGAGGTCACCCCTCATTCTTCTGAATTCTCATGAATACAGCCCCAGAGCCATCAAATGTTCTTCATATGACGAGCCATTCAATCCTGGAATCATTTTGGTGAACTTCCTTTGAACCCTCTCCAGTTTCAGCTCATCCTTTCTAAGATAAGGGGCCCAAACCTGCTCACAATACTCCAAGTGAGGCCTCACCAGTGCTTTATAAAGCCTCAACATTATATCCTTGCCCTTGTTCTATCCCCCATGCCCCCCCCCCAGTTTACATTCATACAGGTGGATTTAAGGCCTATAGGCTTAGATAAACTGTGCAATTGAAACGAAAATCAGGAGTTTGCGTAGAAACTCAGATTTTTAGGAATAGGTTAGTCCCCTCCCCTCCCACACACCGACACCCACCAGCAGATGCCTGAATATCCCATGAGTATGAACACTAACGCTTGCTTTACATTATTTATTTATTTGTTTGTTTATTGTAACTTATAACAATTCTTCTGTCTACCACGAAACAACAAATTTTATAACATATGTCAGCGATAATAAACCTCAGATTCAGGACCAGATTCATAACAATTGTTCGGAGAAATAGCGAGGAAGTTTTCATGGGTTCATGATCGATTCAGAAATCTGATGGCAGAGAGGAAAATGCTGTTCCTAAAGCATTGAATATGGGTCTTCAGACACCTGGACGTCTTCCCTGATAGTTGTAATGACAAGTGGGCATGTACCAAATAGTGCGAATCTTTCATGATGAATGCTGCCTTCTTAAGGCACTAACTTATGTAGATCTCCTTAATGGTGGAGAGAGTTGTGTCCACGATGGGGCTGTCTGATTCTAGAAATCCCTGAAGCCTCTTGATATCCCATTCCTCCAGACTAGGCAAATAAGACACAAAAAAGTGACATCCATCATCAAAGATACCTAGAATTCAGGCCATGCACTCTTTTCACCATTACCATCAGGCAGAAGGTCTCACACCATGGCACGTGGCCAAGTGGTTAGGGCGTTGTGCTCACGATCTGAAGGTCGTGGGTTTGAGCCTTGGCCAAGGCAGCGTGTTGTGTCTTTGAGCAAGGCACTTAAACACACACTGCTCCGGTCACCCAGCTGAAAATGGGTACCGGCAAGATGCTGGAGGTTAACCTCGCAATAGGCTGGCGTCCTATCCGGGGGTGGGGGGTGGGTGCGAGTCTCATACTTTCAGTCGCTTCACGCCACAGAAATCGGCATAAGCACAGGCTTGGGACAGACTTTGACTTTGAGAAAGTCTCACACCACCAGGTTCAAGAACTATTACCCTACAACCATCAGCCACTGGTATGGATAACCAAATTCACTACTACTCTGAACTGATTCTATCACCTACACTCTCACTTTCAAGGACTCTTTATAACTCATGCTCTCTGTATTATGTTTTTTTGCCCAGATTGTCTTTTGCACATTTGTTGTTTTTGTTAAATCTATAATATTTTCTTTTTAAAAATTTTTTAATTTTTATTTGGATAAGGAATTCACAAGTATCGTGAACTTTTTTCACATGTATAACCTTTTCCATTTTTTTTATATATATGTATAAATCTATAATTATTTATACGTTCCTCAGTACACAGTAAGATGATATAAAAAGAAGTCAGACACTTAAATAGATAATTATGTGCAGTTGAAATTCTACTCTATTAAGCTAAGTAATGATATTAGTTGTTAAGAAAAACAGTAATAATAGTGGATTAATAATGATTTCCATACATCTCTTCTGGACCATTTCTTTCTGGTCCAAAATATTGTATGTAAGCCTATGTAACTACCATTGTAGGTGTTTATATCCTAACTTGTTCATGTTTGCTCCTAGCCCCAAACATGATTATCCAATCCCTATGTACTTATTTACTTAATTTTATCATTTTTTATTAAATCTATAGTATTTTCATGTAAATGCCTGCAAGAAAATGAATCTCAGGATAGGCTATAGTAGTGGTCACCAACCTTTTTAAGTCCAAGATCCCCTACCTCGACCTCAGTGAAAGGCAAGATCTACCTACTAAATCGTTTAGAGAAAAAACAGCTCAGATTGTACTTCCAATTTGAGGCCTTTTATTTGGGCGAATTGTATTTGAATTACACAAAATACTTCAGTCAAACTTTCAAATTAATTCAAACAAGAAAACACTGTAACTAGCATATCAAAGGCCATAGCTGTCTTTCTTTAAGAATATTACAATACTTCACACCTTTAATTCTAAGTTTCATTATTTAATTTTATTTCAACACGAAAAATAAATGAATAAAAATTGACTGTTGCACTCAGTGTGATGACTGGGGCTGAATACTTTCTGCTAGTTCCCTGAAATTTGGCTCATAACTACAGGCAGCCAGTCTGAAACAGTCTGTGAGGTGTAGGGTTGCCAACTGTCCCGTATTCCCCCCGCTAAGGTAGAACGTTCCTATGAAACCTTTCATGCCAAAATGCTTTACGCCAAAGAAGCAATTACCATTAATTTATATGGAAAAAAATTTTGAGCGTTCCTAGACCCAAAAAAACCTATCAAATCATACCAAATAACAGATAAAACCTAAAATAACACTAATATATAGTAAAAGCAGGAATGATATGATAAATACACAGCCTATGCAAAGTAGAAATAACGAAAATTAAGCCAAAACTGATTGGTGGGATAAAGAAAAGAAATCGGCACGTACGCGCATGTGCACACAGGTGTCCGAGCAAGGCCTCATGGTCATGGTAGTCTTTCTCGGGGTAAACACAAATATCCCGGGATTTGACTGCTACTTTTGTCCGTTATTTGGGAGTGAGAAAGTTGGCAACCCTACTGAGGTGTCTGTCAGTAAATCAGCTCCTGTACTTAGATTTAATAATTTTCATCTGTGAAAATGCAATTTCACATAGATAAGTTGACCCGAAGTGGGCATTGACTTTTAGTGGTATAAAACCAACGCGCACACCATGCATTGCTCGGCCCCAACAGTAGTAATTGCCACCAGTTTATGAATGGGGATGTCATTTTCACGGACGTATTTTTTAAAACTCATTGTAAATATCCTCACCTCTCGTTCTTTCCTTTAATTGCAAAAGCGTGAGGAAGTCCTCCTTTGTTGTAAAATCCTGGAAAGCCATTCTGACAAATACAACAAGCTGAGCTGTTTGCATTACATCCAGGGATTCATCGAACTGTAGTGAAAAATATTCACAGAGTGACAAGTCCTTTAACACTTGTTGATCCACGTCCTCTGACAGTGACTCTACCCTCCTTGTCACTGTTGCAGGGTCAAGCGGTATATTACGTATTGCGGTTGTGATGCCGTTTTTGCTTTTAAAGTCATTAAAAACAGTCTCTGCGGTAATGGCCATTGCTTCCTTGAATAAATTGCCATCTGTAAAAGGCTTCTTGTGTTCAGTCAAAAGGTGACTTACATGAAATGATGCTTCGATAGCAGCCTTATTTTGAGCAGCATGTTTTGTGAAAAACAATTGCTGGGCCTTCAACCCCGATATCAGCTCAACTTTCCAGGCACGAATTGTGCTCTTTGGGGGATAGGTGTCTTTAAATTCCTGGTGGTTGGTGTTGCGGTGCTGCTCCAGATTCCCTCTTTTAGTCAGTGCTTGTGTTTGGTGGCACAACATACATACACACTTGTCTTTCACCAAGGTAAATAGAAATTCCTCTTCCCATTCTGGATAGAATTTGTATATTTTCGCCTTCTTTCGTGGAGCCTCCACTATGCTATCAGGATATCACGAGCGATTGCCGATTGCGTCGCCTCTGATCGGAGCCGACGTTCACATGCTGGGCAGCACCTAATTAATTAGCTTGTTTATTTCGGCTTTTTTTCTTAAAGATGTGCTGTGTGCATCCCGACTACTGCTGCACCACTGTATGCTTCGCGGCCTGGAGGTTGGAGACACTGCCGTATATTAATGTTTGCGACAGTCTGTACTCTTATCTAACCTGATTGGTCACTTTGATGCAGCGCAGGCTATGCTGAAAAGGCGTTGCATGGCGGGAGAACTACACACATGCGCACTGGGCAGAAAGAACGGAACTAAAGCCCTGCAACCTGGAAACCATCTCTCTTTACAAACAGCTTTTTAGTGAAAATATTGCTATGTTACCATTATCCTAATTAGTATTACTTACTTTTATAATGCTCACATTACAACAGTATTTGTGTATTTATTTTTGATTTTTCTTCGGGATCCACTGGGAAAGTCTGAAAGATCGACCGGTCGATCGCGATCGACAGGTTGGCGACCCCTAGTCTATAGAATATGATTGTGTGTGTTATTCCTTTCCATGCCCTGTGCTGCATCAGGCAGCATACCTGCTTTTCCTTTAGCATTTTTGTCTGTTTTTTTATGAGGCTGTGTTGCTAGCTTGTTGCTTTACCCAGCACAGATGGAAACCGTGCAAGGAGCAGGCCAGATTTGAACGGGGACCACTCACCTCGAAGTCCTGCATGGATGCCACTACACCGCTGGCTGGCATATGGTATATGATAGCATGTAGTATAAGTGTGGTGCCCCCAGTACATCCTTGGATGTATTGGTTATTAACACAAACGATGTATTTCACTGTATGTTTCAATGACCATGTGATAAATAAATCTGATAAAAAGAGGGGCAGTGGATTTACAAATGTTGTCATCCAAGAGGTTCTTATGCAAAATGCTCTGCCCTGGGATTGGATATTAAAGATTATCTATTGAGGATTGAATAATTGAATGTGAAGAAAACGGGAATATAGGGGTTCTCCCTGGAGTCTGTCATCAGCATGGTTGTCTAAATCAGTGTGTTCCCTTTTGCATGTTTGTGTGTGTCTGTGTCTCTGTATGCACACGACATCCACCTGTGTCTGTGTGACTGTGAGTGTGTCTCTGAGTGTCCATTCGTGTGTGTGTGCCTGTGTCGGTGCATGCAGAAAGTATACAGTTAACAGTAGATCCCTTTGGAATCGAGGTACAGGGGGATCCAGGTTCATCGTTCACAAGAAGTGGCTACACAAGTGGATAAGGTGGTAAAGAAGGTATATGACACGCTTGCCTTCATTGGTAGCAGTGTTGAGTGTAAGAGTAAGGAACTTCTCAGCTGCAGTAGCAGAAAACTTTACTCAGACTGCACTTGGAGTATTGAGTGCAGCTCCTGTACCCCATTTTAGGAAGGATGAGGAAAGGGAGCAGGGGAGGTTTACTAAGATGTTGTTGGGATTACAGCGAATGAGCGGTAAAGGAAGTTTGGATGAAGTTGGGTACAAACCCCATTTCCAGAAAAGTTGGGATATTTTCCAAAATGCAATAAAAACAAAAATCTGTGATACGTTAATTCACGTGAACCTTTATTTAACTGACAAAAGTACAAAGAAAAGATTTTCAGTAGTTTTACTGATCAACTTAATTGTATTTTGTAAACATAAACAAATTTAGAATTTGATGGCTGCAACACACTCAACAAAAGTTGGGACAGAGTTAAAATAAGATTGAAAAGTGCACAGAATATTCAAGTAACACCGGTTTGGAAGACTCCACATTAAGCAGGCTAATTGGTAGCAGGTGAGGTATCATGACTGGGTATAAAAGTAGTGTCCATCAAAGGCTCAGTCTTTGCAAGCAAGGATGGGTCGTGGCTCACCCCTTTGTGCCAAAATTTGTGAGAGAATTATTAGTCAGTTCAAAAGGAACATTTCTCAACGCAAGATTGCAGAGAATTTAGGTCTTTCAACATCTACAGTACATAATATTGTGAAAAGATTCAGAGAATTCTGAGACATCTCAGTGCGTAAAGGGCAAGGTCGGAAACCACTGTTGAATGTGCGTGATCTTTGAGTCCTCAGGCAGCACTGCGTAAGAAACCGTCATGCTACTGTGACAATTATAGCCACCTGGGCTCGGGAGTACTTCGGAAAACCATTGTCACTCAACACAGTCCGTTGCTGCATCCAGAAATGCAACTTGAAACTGTATTACGCAAGGAGGAAGCCATACATCAACTCTATGCAGAAACACCGGCGAGTTCTCTGGGCCCGAACTCATCTCAGATGGACTGAAAGACTGTGGAACCGTGTGCTGTGGTCAGATGAGTCCACATTTCAGCTAGTTTTCGGAAAAAACGGGCGTCGAGTTCTCCGTGCCAAAGATGAAAACGACCATCCAGATTGTTATCAGCGAAAGGTGCAAAAGCCAGCATCTGTGATGGTATGGGGGTGCATCAGTGCCCACAGCATGGGTGAGTTGCATGTATGTGAAGGTACCATTGACTCTGAGGTGTACATTAGGATTTTAGAGAGACATATGTTGCCATCAAGGCGACGTCTCTTCCCGGGACGTCCATGCTTATTTCAGCAGGACAATGCCAGACCACATTCTGCACGGGCTACAACAGTGTGGCTTTGTAGACCCAGAGTGCGTGTGCTTGACTGGCCTGCTGCCAGTCCAGATCTATCTCCTATCGAAAATGTATGGCGCATCATGAAGAGGAGAATCAGATAATGGAGACCACGGACTGTTGAGCAGCTGAAGTCTTATATCTCGCAAGAATGGACAAAATTTCCAATTGCAAATCTACTACAATTAGTATCCTCAGTTCCAAAACGAGTAAAAAGTGTTATTAAAAGGAAAGGTGATGTAACACAATGGTAAACATGCCTCTGTCCCAACTTTTGTTGAGTGTGTTGCAGCCATCAAATTCTAAATTTGTGTATGTTTACAAAATACAATTAAGTTGGTCAGTAAAACTATTGAAAATCTTTTCTTTGTACTTTTGTCAGTTAAATAAAGGTTCACGTGAATTAACATATCACAGATTTTTGTTATTATTGCCTTTTGGAAAATATCTCAACTTTTCTGGAAATGGGTTTTGTAGATGCTTGAACTGTGTTATCAGGAATAGCAGTTTGGTGGAGTTTAAGAGGTTTTCGGATAGTTCCATGAATATGAAGGGAATGGAGGGATATGAGTGATACACGAGAGGAGGACATTTGGTATAAAATGGCATCAAGAGTGGCATCACACTGTGTGTTGAATAGCCTGTCCTGTGCTGTACTGTTCTCTGTTCTGTGATCTGCACTCTATGTCTGCGTTTTGAATGAGTACTGAGGTTCCACAGCCCTCCAGTGGGAAAAAAAAATTCCCAAGACTGGATGAAGAGGTTTCTCTGCCTCTCATTTCCCAATGGTCTGTCTCTTATGTTGAGGCTGTGGCTACTATTTCTAGACTACTCTGTTACGGAAACATCTTGCCAATATACACCATGCCAAGCCTTCTAAGAAACTTGTATGTTCTAAAGTTCAAAAGCTCAAAGTAAAATTTATTATCAGAGTGCATACATGTCACCATATACTTTTTCCTGTAAGTATACTCAGACGATCTGAAGAACAGTAACTGTAAACAGGATCTATGAAAGAACAAGAGCATAGAAGTCACCAAACTGAGCAAATGCAAATATAAACATATAGCAATAAATACCGAGAGCATGAAGTAACAAGATAAAGAGTTCTTACAGTGAGATAATTGGTTGTGGGACCATCTCAATAGATGAGTGTAGTTATCCTCTTTTGAACAAGCGCCTGATGGTTGAGGGGTAGTAGCTGTTCTTGAACCTGGTGGTGCAGGTCCTGGGCACTGGTATCTTCCACCTGTTGGCAGCAGCGAGAAAAGAGCACGGCCTGGGTGGTGAGGATCTTTGATGATGGAAGCTGCTTTCCTATGTGTGTTTCACGTGGATGTGCTCGATGGGTTGGGGGGGCTTTACCCATGATGTATTGGGCTGAACCCACTGCCTTTTGTAGGGTGTTTCAGTAAGGTCTCTTCTTCCTCATCAAAACTCCAGAGAATGGAGGCCTAGTCTGCTCAGTCTCTCCTCATGTGCTTTCATAATGCTGGCTCTGCATGATCAAGTTAGTTCTTGAAACCACCTCCTTTCTAATAGATCTCAGCATCTGCATTGACTAAACCCTTCTGATATGTTTGGGTTATATATATGTTAAAGAAGTTCGTGGGTTGCAACCCAAAATCTCAATTTAGATTTAGATTAATTTATCACATGTACATAGAAACATGCAGTGAAATGCATCATTTGTGTTAACAGCCAGTAACCTGAGGGTTCTTCTGGGAACAGCCCACAAATGTCACCACACGTTCCGGTGTCAACATAGCGTGCTCACCATTCTCAGCAGAACCATACAGAGCACAACAAAACACAATACACCAAGCAACAATGAAACAACAGCAAAACAAGCCCTGTTTCCCCCCCCTACCACCAACGCACATACAATGTCCTCTAACCCCAGTACAGACTGACTTTGGCCTCCAGCCTCCAGAGATTCGCAGACACTGGGCCTTTGACTTTCCCTGTATACACAAGAATATCGCCGTCTTGGGGCTCTGGTTATCAGTCCTCAACTTCTGGACTTCTGATTGACCTTTGGGCTTTGAACTCTGGTACCAACCCAGGACACACTCATGACGATGAAAGAGGAACCTGGCCATGTCCATGGCGTTGGCCTTCCAATGCAGAGCTGTGGCTTAGACTCTGGCTTGTTCTCCAACTCCTCCACATTCCACTCTGTTTCCAAAAATATCCCTACAAACCCACCAAAAAACTCAAAAAAACGACTAAGTCCAAACCACAAACTCAACAGAGACTGCAGTTTGGCGCCATCTACTCTGGATTTGTGTCAACAAGGAAATGTAGACTGTAGTATCAATAGATGATCTGGGAGATTAGGAGCCGTATTAAAGTGAACCACACAATTGAAACAGGAAGTGAAGTTCCCCATGAGTGCAATTTTATCCAAAAGTAATAGCTAGCATTACCTAACATGGGTTTGACTGTGATTTGCATGTGAAAACATGAACAAATAGATCCAATTCTTACACTGCTGCTGCATAAAGCTAACTTTCATGGCACTTATACCCGGTAGAGTTCACTGAGTGGTATGTTATTAGGTATCTCCTATACCTAATAAAATGGCCACTGAGCATATGTTCATGCTCTTCCGCTCCTATAATGCATCCATTACAAGCTTCAATGTGTTCTGCATTCAGAGATGCGCTTCTGCATGCCACTGTTGTAACGCATGGCCAATCGAGTTACCGTCTCCTTCGTGTCAGCTTGAACCAGTCTGGCTGTTCTCCTCTGACCTCTCTCATTAACCAGGCATTTTTGCCCACAGAACTGCCACTCACTAGATGTTTTTTGCTTTTAGTGCCATTCTCAGTAAACTCTAGTGACTGTTGTGCATGAAAACCCAGGAGATCAGCAGATTCTGACATACTCAAACCACCCCCTCTGGCACCAACAATCATTCCATAGTCAACACTTCTTCCCCATTCTGAGGTTTGGTCTGAACAGCAAATTAAGCTCTTCACTGTGTCTGCATGTTTTTATGCATTGAGTTTCTGCCACTTCACTGGATCATTGGGCTCTCTTCCAGGGAAGGTGGGACCTGTACAGGAGGGATGGTTTGTACTTGAACTGGAAGGGGATTAATATCCTAGTGGGAAGGTTTGGTAGTGCTGCATGGTGGGGTTTAAACTAGAATTGCAGCGGAATGGTAACCAGAGTCCCAGAACAGACGGTGGCGAGGTTGTGGAGACAGATGTTGGTAGACCACAAACAAAATCTGGAATCAAAAGGTCGAGCATGGTGCAACTGATGTCCTGAGGTGCATATATTTCAATGCAAGAAGGATCATAGGAAAGGCAGGTGAGCTCAGGGCATGGATCAACACCAAAATTATGATACTGTTGCCATTAGTGAGACATGGTTGCAGGAAGGGCAGGAATCAATATTCTGAGGTTCCTTCGTTTTAGCCGCAACAGAGTGGAAGGGATTAAAGGAGGAGAGGTGGCTTTACTAGTCAGGGAAAACAGCACAGCAGTTCTCAATCAGGACAGACTGGAGAACTCGTCTAGTGAGGTGTTATGGGTGGAACTGAGAAATAAGAAATGTATGACCATGTTAATGGGGCTATATTACAGACCTCCCAACAGTCTGAGTGATTTAGAGGAACACATTTGTTGAGAGATCGGAGACTGTTGCAAGAAATACAAGCTTGTTACAGTAGGTGACGTTAATTTTCCACATATTGACTGGGACTCCCATACTTTAAAAGGACTAGATGGGTTAGAATTTGTCAAATGTGCTCAGGAAAGTTTCCTTAATCAGTACATAGAAGTCCCAACGAGAGAGTGTGCGATACTTGATCTGCTATTAGGGTAACACTTTACACCTAGTAATGATAGTGCCATTAGTTTCAAAGTAAATATACAAAAAGATACTGTATGTTTGGTCCACAGGTTCAGATTCTAAATTGGAGAACGGCCAATTTTGACGGTATCAGAAAGGACCTGTCAAGGGTGGACTGGGACATGCTGTTTTCTGGCAAAAGTGTACTTGGTAACTGGGAGGCCTTTAAAAGTGAAATCTTGTGAGTACAAAGCTTGTAACAGATGTAGGGAACCTTCGTTTGAAAGAGATATTGAGACCCTGGTTAAGAAAAAATAAAGGAGGTGCATTGCAGGTAAAGGCAGGTAGGAACAAATGGGATGCTTTTGGAGTTTAAGAAATGTAAGTGAACATTTAAGAAAAAATCGGAAGGGCTAAAAGGAGGTAGAAGGTTGCTTTAGCAGAAAAGAAGGAGAATCCTAAAGGATTCTACAGATATGCTAAAAGCAGAAGGATTTCAAGGGACAAACTGGTCGTTTGGAAGATCAGAATGGTAATCTATGTGTGGAGCCAAAAGATATAGCGGAGATCTTAAATATTTTTCTGCATTGTGTTTGCTCAGGAGATGCACACAGAGTCTATTGAAGTGAGGCAAAACAGCATCAACTTTATGGACCCTATACAGATTACAGAGAAGGAGGTGTTTGCTGTCCTGAGGCAAATTAGGAAGGATAAATCCCCAGGGTCTGACAAGGTGTTCCCTCAGATCCAGCAGGAGGCAAGTGCAGAAATTACTGGGGCCCTAGCCTAGATATTTAAATCATTCTTAGTGACAGGTGGGGTACCAGAGGATTGGAGGATATCCAATGTTGTTCCACTGTTCAAAAAAGGCTCTAAAAATAAACCAGGAAATTATAGGCCAGTGAGCCTGACATCAGTTGTGGGAAAGTTATTGAAAGGTATCCTAAGGGACTGGATATATAACTATTTGGATAGACATGGACTGATTAATGACAGTCAGCATGGTTTCTTGTGAGGTAGGTCATGTCTAAGCAATCTATTTATAGAGTTTTTTGAGGAAGTTACCAGGAAAGTTGATGAAGTCAAGGTAGTGGATGCCACGTGGATTTTAGTAAGGCATTTGCAGCTTCCCACATTGGAGGTTGGTCAAGAAGGTTCAGTCAGGATGAGGTAGTAAACTGGATTAGTCACTGGCTTTGTGTGAGAAGTCAGAGCGTGCTAATGGATAGTTGTTGCTCTGACTGGATGTCTGTGACTAATGGAGTGCCGCTGGAACTGGTGTTGGCTTTGTTGTTGTTTGTCATCTATCACAGCAATCTGGATGATAATGTGGTTAACTGGATCAGCAAATTTGCGGATGACATCGAGATTGGGGTGTAGTGGACAGTGAGGAAGTCTCTTGTGGCTTGCAGCAGGATTTGGACCAAACGGAAAAATGGGCTGAAAAATGGCAGATAGAATTTAATCATAAACAATAGAAAATCTGCAGATGCTGGAGATCTGAGCACAAAATGCTGGAGGAGCTCAGCAGGCCAAGAAGAGACTACAGTCAACGTTTCGGGCCAAAACCCTTCGGCAGGACTGGACAAAAAATGCTGAGGAGTAGATTTAAAAGCTGGCGGGGTGGGTGGGGAGGGGAGAGAGAACCACCAGATGATAGGTGAAACCTGGAGGGGGAGGGATGAAGTAAAGAGCTGGGAAGTTGATTGGTGAAAGAGACAGAAGGTCATGGAAGAAAGAAAGGGGGGGTGCGGGGAGAAGCAAAAAAGGTAGGTGATGGGCAGACAAGGAGGAAAGATGAGGGAGGGAAAAGGGGATTGGAAGTGGTGAAGGAGGGGGGATGGGGGGCATTACCAGAAGTTTGAGAAATCAATGTTCATGCCATCAGGTTGGAAGCTTCCAAAACGGAATGTAAGGTGTTGTTCCACCAACCTAAGTGTGGCCTCATCACGGCAATGGAGGAGGCCATGGATGGACATATCAGGATGGGAATGGGAAGTGGAATTAAAATAGGTGGCCACTGGGAGATCCTGATTTTTCTGGCAGACGGAGCATAGGTGCTCGGCGAAGTGATCTCCCAATCCACGTCGGGTTGCATTGATATACAGGAGGCCATACCAGGAGCACTGAACACAGTATGTGACCCCAACAGACTCACAGATGCTTGGGGCCCTAAACTGCAGTGAGGAAGGAGCTGAAGAGGCAGGTATAGCACTTGTTCCACTTGCAAGGATAAGTAGCCAGGAGGGAGATCGGTAGGGAGGGACGAGTGGACAAGGGAGTCGCGTAGGGGGTGATCCCTGCAGAAAGCAGAAAGTTGGGGGGGAGGGAAAGATGTGCTTGGTGATGGAATCCTGTTGGAGGTGGCGGAGGTTCCGGAGAATTACCTGCTGGACATGAAGGCTGGTGGGGTGGTAAGTGAGGAGAAGATGAACCCTATTCCTGTAGGGTGGCGAGAGGATGGGGTTCCACTTATCCTTGCAAGCAGAACAAGTGCTACACCTGTCCCTTCACCTCCTCCCTCACTATTATTCAGGGCCCCAAACAGTCATTCCAGGTGTGGCGACACTTCGTCTGTGAGTCTGTTGGAATCATATACCGCATTCAGTGCTCCCGGTGTGGCCTTCTGTATATCGGTGAGAGCCCACGTTGATTGGGAGACCACTTCGCCAAGCACCTACGCTCCATCCGCCAGAAAAAAACGGGATCTCCCAATGGCTATCCATTTTAATTCCACTTCCCATTGCAATTCCGATATGTCCTTCCATGGCTTCCTCCACTGTCGTTGGTAGAATAACACCTTATATTCCGTTTGCGTAGCCTCCAACCTGATGGCATGAACATCGATTTCTCAAACTTCCGGTAATGGCCTCCCCCCCCCCACCCTGCTTCCTTCATCATTTCCCATCCCCCTTTCCCTCTCTCCCATCCTTCTCCCTCCAGGTTGTACCCATCACCTTGTGTTTCTCTCTCTCCGCCCTTCCCACCACCTTTTAAATCTACTTCTCAGCTTTCTTCTCCAGTCCTGATGAAGGGTTTTGGCCTGAAACGTTGACTGTACTCTTTTCTTAGATGCTGTCTCGTTCCTCCAGCATTTTGTGTGTGTTGGTTAGATGGAATTTAATGCAGACAAGTTGGGTCAGCCAAGGTAGGTCTTATACAGTGAACAGAGGGCACTGAGGAGTGTGGTAGAACAAAGGAATCTGGGAATACAGGCCATAGTTCATTGGAAGTGACGTCTCACATAGTTAGGGTCATAAAGAAAGCTTTTGGCACATTGGCCTTCACTAATCAAAGTATCGCTTACCTACAGGAAAAATGTAAACAAGGTTGAAAGAGTACAGAGAAAATTTACAAAGATGTTGCTGGGTCTGGAAGACCTGAGTTATAAGGTTAGATTAAATAGGTTAGCACTTTATTCCTTTGAACGTTGAAGATTGAGAGGAGATTTGATAGAAAGATACAAAATTATGAGGGGTATAGATAGGGTAAATGCAAGCTGACTTTTCCTACTGAGGTTGGGTGGGACCACAACCAGAGGTCATGGGTTATGGGTGAAAGTTGAAAAGTTTAAGGTGACGTGAGAGGAAACTTCTTCACTTAGAAGGTCATTAGAGTGTGGAACAAACTGCAGCACAAGTGGTGCATGCAAGCTCAACTTAAACGCTTAAGAGAAGTTTGAATAGGTACATGGATTGTAGGGGTATGGAGGGCTATGGTCCTGATGCAGGTAGATGGGAATAGGCAGTTTAAATTTTTTGACACTGACTAGATGGGTTGAAGGGCCTGTTTCTGTGCTGTTCTTTTCTGTTATTCTATGATACATTTTTGGATGATTAGATACTTGCATTAATGAGCAGGTATACAGTACCAAATAAAGTGGCCACTGGGTGTTTGTTTCCCTATGACAATGAACTTGAAGTTCATGGTACCAATGTGTGAAATGCACAGTTAGAATGCCAAGAGGCTCAACTTTAAACCTTGGTTGCAATAGATTGCATCCTGTACAGGAACAACTGGTGGGAAGTCTTTGTGTCGAGACATCCTTAAAACAGGTTTGCTGATAGGCAGGTTCTTCTACCTTGCTCTTGGTTGCTGAAAATGTGTCACTTACAGAATTCAACCTGACTTCTTGGAAGTGTATACAGGGAGGGGTGGGGAGCATTCTGCATAACAATAATAGGTATGTTCTGTCAGGAAAACTATTTTTGATATGTTCAGGTACGTGGAACCAGGTTTATTATCACTGACATATGCCCTGAAATCTGTTGCCCTGAGGCAGCAGTACGCTGGTTGTGGGCCTTCAGGCTCTTTTACCTCCTCTCCAATGGTAGTAATGAGAAGAGAGCACGTCCCGGATAGTGAGACTCCTTAACGATGGATGCCACCTTCGTGAGGCACCACCTCTTGGAGATGTTCTTGGTGGTGGGGAGTTTTTTGTCCATGATGAAGATGGCTGAGTCCACAATCCTCTGCAGTCTCTTGCGACCCTGCACATTGGAGCCTCAGTGCCAGGCAGTGACTCAACCAGTCAGCGTGCCTTCACCGTGCATCTACAGAAATGTGCAAGAGTCTTTGGTGGCATATCATATCTCCTCAAACTTCTAATGAAGTATAACCACTGGTGTGCCTTCTTGAATGTGATGGGCCCAGGATCAGTCCCCTGAGGTGCTGACACCCACAAGCTTGAAGCTACTGACCCTTTTCACTGATATTGATGCTGCGTAAAGCTACAGACACAATTGGATGCCTGGCAGCTGTGGCAGAGTTTGCATGCCATTACTTTCTGTTCTGCAAAACATCATAAATGGCAGTGATGCATCACGGCTGATGAGATCAAAACCCTTATTCACACTTTGAAAGAGAGAATAAAGGTACATCTGTGCAAACCCCTGCAGCATCTGTGATTTCAGTCTCAGAGGCCAATGTTAGAACATCCTCCAAGAGGGTGAACCCTCGTAAGGCGTCAGGTCTCGACGTTGTACCTGGCAGGGCATTGAAAACCTATGCCAACCAACTGGCAGGAGTGTTCAGGGATGTCTTCAAACTCTCACTGCTGCAGTTGGAGGCTCCCACCTGCTTCAAGAGGGCAACAATCATACATAGAAACATAGAAACATAGAAAATAGGTGCAGGAGTAGGCCATTCGGCCCTTCGAGCCTGCACCGCCATTTATTATGATCATGGCTGATCATCCAACTCAGAACCAAGCCTTCCCTCCATACCCCCTGACCCCTGTAGCCACAAGGGCCATATCTAACTTCCTTTTAAACATAGCTAATGAACTGGCCTCAACAGTTTGCTGTGGCAGAGAATTCCACAGATTCACCACTCTCTGTGTGAAGAAGTTTTTCCTAATCTCGGTCCTAAAAGGCTTCCCCTCTATCCTCAAACTGTGACCCCTCGTTCTGGACCTCCCCAACATCGGGAACAATCTTCCCGCATCTAGCCTGTCCAATCCCTTTAGGATCTTATACGTTTCAATCAGATCCCCCCTCAATCTTCTAAATTCCAACGAGTACAAGCCCAGTTCATCCAGTCTTTCTTCATATGAAAGACCTGCCATCCCAGGAATCAATCTGGTGAACCTTCTTTGTACTCCCTCTATGGCAAAGATGTCTTTCCTCAGATTAGGGGACCAAAACTGCACACAATACTCCAGGTGTGGTCTCACCAAGGCCTTGTACAACTGCAGTAGTACCTCCCTGCTCCTGTACTCGAATCCTCTCGCTATAAATGCCAGCATACCGTTCGCCTTTTTCACCGCCTGCTGTACCTGCATGCCCACTTTCAATGACTGGTGTATAATGACACCCAGGTCTCGTTGCACCTCCCCTTTTCCTAATCGGCCACCATTCAGATAATAATCTGTTTTCCTATTTTTGCCACCAAAGTGGATAACTTCACATTTATCCACATTAAATTGTACCTTCAAGGTACACAGCCGCATTGACTATTGACCAGTTGCACTCCTAACTACAGTTATGAAGTACTTTGAGAGGTTGGTGATGGCTGGAATTAACTCCTGCCTGAGTAAGGACCTGGACCACTGCAATTTGCTTATTGCCACAAAGGGTCTACAGTGGATGCAATCTCACTGACTCTCCACTTGCCTTCGGAGCAATTGGGCAACAACAATATAGACACCAAGGCTGCTGCTTATTGATTACTGCTTAGTGTTCAACACCATCATTTCCTCAGTTCTGATCAATAAGCTCCAAAAACCGGGCCTCTTTACCTCCCTCTGCAACTGCATCCTTGGCTTCCTCACTGGGAGACGACAAACGGTGTAGATCAGAAATAACATCTCATCCTCATTGATATTCAACCACGTGCGTTTCAAGGATGCATGCTTAGCCTGCTACTCTGCTCTCTTATATTCCTGACTGTATGGCTAGGCACAAGTCAAAAACGATCTGAATTCACTGATAACACAACAGTTGTTGACAGGATCTCAGATGGTGACAAGGAGGTGCACAGGAGAGAGATAAGTCAGCTAGTGTCACAACAATAACCTTGCACTCAATGTCAGGAAGACCAAGGAATTGATTGTGGACTTCAGGAAGGGAAAGTCATGAGAACACACACCAATCCTCATTGCTGGGTTAGCAGTGAAAAGGGTGAACAGCTTTGAGTTCCTGGGCACCAAGATCTTCCAGGATCTATGCTGGCCCAACACAGTGATGTAGTCATTAAGAAGGCTTGCCAGTTGTTCTACTTCATTAGGAACTTGAGGAGAATTGGTACTTCAGCAAAGACTCTTGCAAATATATACAGAAGTACCATGGACAGCATTCTAACTGGTTGCATCACTTTCTGGTATGGAAGGACCATTGCACAAAATCAAAAGAGGCTCCAGAGGATTGTAGACTTAGACAGCACCATCACAGGCACAACCCTCCCCACCATTGAGGACATCTTCAAAAGGCTATGCCTGCATCCATCATTAAGGCCCCTCACAATCTGGTACATTACTACCATCAGGGAGGGGTTACTGGAGCCTGAAGACCAACACATAATGTTTTAACAACAGCTTCTATCCCCTCACCAGCAGGTTCCTGGTGGTCCACGAACCATTGAAAATGACGTCACTATTCCATTTTTATCATTATTCCTTTATTTATTAATCTATCTATCCATCCACTTATTTCTTTAACATTGCATTTTTTAAAAAAATGTCTTGCACTGTGCAACTGCCAAAAAACAACAAATTTCATTGTAAACACAAAATAGTCTGCAGATGCTGTTGTCAAAGGAACACTTACAATGCGCTGGAGGAACTCAGCAGGTCAGTCAGCATCAGTTGAAAAGATTAGTCGACATTTCGGGCCAAAACCCTTCATCAGGACTGAAGGAAGAACAAATTTCATTGTATTTGTCAGTGATAATAAATCTGATTCTGATAATAGTGAGTTAGTGCTAAGTTTAGTTTGTACATATTGTTCACTAGGAATTAGGTTTGAGATATGCATTGACATAAAATATCTGCTTCTATCTGTGTAAAACACTGCAATTGTGAGGTGAAGCATGATGGGAAATTTGACCAAGGTAGGAGATCCAAAACACCAGGAACAGACGGCTCAGTGATTCAGTGCTGAATGTTCATAATGAAGACATTCGTTGTGTCCATGCCCTGAGAAACAGGAGCACAGATGACCTAGGTGTGAGGGGAGTTCAATCAGTTGGGCAACAATGTCCAGGTCGCCAGACTACAAAGCATGGGAGGCTGAGGGTGTTGGGATGACAGATACCTTCAATCTTTGTAGAATACTGACACATCATGGAGACAAATGCTGTTTGGTAAGATAATGATTTGTCCATTGTCAATATCCTATCACATCACTGTTTGTCCTCTGTCAATCATTGTTTGTCACTAATCATGTATGAAATTGAATGAACTTTGACAATCAGAAAGACTCTTTTTTCGCTTGTCCTATATGTTTCTATCAATCAAATAGCAGTTTGTTCCATCTGTATCTATAGACTCTGGTTAATGTCTGATCCACAACACTGAACTGTGGAAATATATCTATAACCCTGATGTCTTTATAACATTTGGAAAATGTATGGTGACAACATGAAACCAGAGTAATCGCAGAGTGCTTTGCTGTATTGCTGATGTGGTTGGAGGGGATGCTTGCAAGGGTATGTGATTTGGAGCAGGGAGTATTTTGAAATTACGTGATTGAAAACAGGGAAAAACAGGATACAGCTGTTGGGGGGAGAAGACTCAAAGACAAATGAACTCATTAAAGCCAAATGTGAGATAAAACAGGAATGCAATTACGGAATGGAACAACCTCAAAGACATGAATTTGAAGAATTACTGGACTCTGTAAACGTCTTGAGCTGTAAGACTGACGCTATCTAGCGACAACTTAACCTACAGAGGTAGTCTTCCCTTGTAAGTAATAAACATGCTTATAATTTAATACACACTGAGTTTGTTGTAGTATGTTAATGTCTATTTAGCAGATGTACACAACAGGACTCGAAGGTTCCATTGAGACTCACTTGTCTAGGTACGACAGCGACATGGAGAATTCCGAGGATGGGGCTGCCTAGTGGAAACACCTCAGCAGAAGTGGTTGCCAAAGAATAAGTTTCTTTTCACTCCTGCAGACTTTTCTTCTTGGCAGCCAGACTTTGGGTTTTGTTTTGCTTTTGCTATATTCACTGTGATCAATGCTATGGTCTTGCGTGTATCAGTATCTCTCGTCATGATTCCGATGCATTCGGTGTGACAACAGAAGCCTTAAGTAATAAAAAAGTTGAATAAATGAATTGGATGGTTCAGTGTTGGGGGCAATTAAACAGGAGCATTTGGGATGCATGAAATTTTACTGACAAGGGAAATTAGTCTAATATCCAATTATTAAAGGATGTCAAAGAAACTGGACTCCAAAATTAAATACTGAAATATTTGCAGAAAGTTTGAAGTTAATAGCTCATCTCCTTCTACATTAGGCCACAAACTTATCAATCACCCCTCATATGTCGATGAATTGGATGATTACATTGACAGCTTTGTGGCCAAGTCTATGGACAATACATAGATAGGTGGAGGGCAGGTAGTGTTGAGAAAGTAGAGAGTCTGCAGTAGGACTTAGACAGATTAGGAGAATGAGCAAAGAAGTAGTAGAATGAATACAGTATAGGGAAATGTATGGTCATGCACTTTAGTAGAAGAAGTAAAAGCATAGCTTGTTTTCTAAACAGGGAGAAAATTCAGAAAACAGAGGCACAAAGGGACTTGGGACTCCTCATGCAGGATTCCCTAAAGGTTAACTTGCAGGCTGAGCTGGTTGTAAGGAAAGCAAATGTAATGTTAGTATTCATTTTCAGAGGGCTAGAGTTAAGATGGTGCCAAGTGACTGCCTGTTTGAGCTCATCTGCGGAAACAGCTTAAACTCCCCTCTAATGTCTCTTTTTCCCTTTTTCAAAGTCCCTGATCTGCAATGGCACTCAAAGACTGTGTGTTCTTTTTCACAGCGGATGAGTTCCTGCTCTTGAAGCTCACTAATAGGCATCCATAATTTGAGCCTTGGAAGTTTTCCAGGGCGCAGGCCTGGGCAAGGTTATATGGAAGACCGGCAGCTGCCCATGCTGCAAGACTCCCCTCTCCACGCCACTGATGTTGTCCAAGGGAAGGGCATTACCAGTGTCGTTGCAGAAATAATGTGTGGTTAAGTGCCTTGCTCAAGGGCACAACACGCTGCCTCAGCTGAGGCTCGAACTAGCGACCTTCAGATCACTAGACCGATGCCTTAACCACTTAACCACGCGCCAAGCTCGCTGGTTGGCCATTTTATGGGCACAGTTTAGAAGATAGCACCTTCGGGATGTGGCCCTGCGTGGCCCTGTGGACGGCTGATTCCAGGTTGGTGTTGAAGGAACATCAGGATTTCGCTGTGGCAGATGTGTGGACGGAGTCGAGAAATTGCACTCTCCCTTTCCCTTGATGGTGGGGAGAGTTTGCTGCTAACTGTCGAGTTGGAGAATCTCGGAATAAAAAGTGAAGCAGCAGACTGACATTGTAACAGCGACTGTAAATCTCCTCTTCTGCTGTGAAATGGGTGACATCTCTCAGTCTCTATTAGTGCGAGAGAGAGAGAGAGAGAGCGCCTGTGGCATGTCAAACTGTCGGGTCTGTTGATTGCAGATCATGGTCTCTCTTTGGGTGCTTTGCTATTACTTGGTGGGTGATGGGTGCTGACACATTTTTGCAGAAATGGGTTGGAAGGAGGAGGGAGGTTGATGCATTGATGCTTAGTTGCTGCTTGCGTGGAGGGAGGGGAGAGAGAGGGCTTTGGGTTTCTAACGTTTTTCTGTCATTCATTCTTTCAGGGGTCTTCTGTTTTCGTGGATGTCTGTGAAAACCAAGTGTTTCAGGTTGTATAGACCATTATGTTAGACCACACTTGGAGTATTGTGAGCAATCTTGGGCCCCTTATCGCAGAAAGAATGTCCTGGCATTGGAGAGGGTCCAGAGCAGCTTCACAAGATTGATCCTGGGAGTGAAGGTATTGAGGTACAGTATGAAGAGCATTTAATGGCTCTGGGCCTGTACTCGCTGGAGTTTAGACCAAGGAGGGGAGAATCTCCTTGTAACCTTTTGAATGTTGCAAGGCCTAGATCGACTGGATGTGGAGAGGATGTTTCCTCTAATAGGAGAGTGTAGGACCAGATGGCACAGCCACAGAATAGAAGGATGTCCCTTTAGAACAGCGATGAAGAGGAACTTCTTTAGCCAGAGGATGGTGACTCGGTGGAATTCACTGCCACAAGCAGCAGTGGAGGCTGAGTCATTGAGTATATTTAAAGCAGAGGTTGATTGGTTAGGCATCAAAGTTTATGGGGAGAAGGCAGAGAACAGGGCTGAGAGCAATAATAAATCTGTCATAATGTAACAACAGAACAGACTCGATGAGCTAAATGATCCATTCTGCTCCTACCATACATCTTATGGTCTTATATTTGTATCAATCAAATGAAGAAGAAAAACAGAAATTTCAAGGCTTGGAAAACTCAGTGATAAGAGATGTTGCAAAAAAAAAAGATACCTATGCAAGGTTTAGGAATATGAAATTGAACAAAGGCCTTGAGGAACATAAAGGAAGCAAAGAATCAGGAAGTTTAAAAGAGGTGATGGAATGTCCTTGGTGAGTTGGATTAAGGAAGACCCCAGAGTATTTTATTCACATATTAAAAACTGGAGGGTGACTAGGAGAAGAGGAGGAGAATTCAAGGATAAGGAAGGGAACTTGCAGTCAGCAGCCACGTTATTAGGTAACTCCTGTACCTAATAAAGTGGCCACTGAGTGTATGCTTGTCATTTTCTGCTGCTGTAGCCCATCCACTTCAAGGTTCAGCATGTTGTGCTTTCAGAGATGCTTTTCTGCACTCTACTGTTGTAACACGTGGTAATTTGGGTTACTGGTGCCTTCCTGTCGACTTGAACCAGTCAGGCCACTCTCCTCTGACTTTTGACATTAATGAGGCGTTCTGCCCACAAAACTGCTGCTCCCTAGATGTACTTTTTTGTTTCTCATACCATTCTCTGTAAACACTGGAGAAGTGAAAATCTCAGGAGATCAGCAGTATCTGAAATGCTCAAACCACCCTGTCTGGCACCAGCATCATTTTATAGTTAAAGTTACTTAGATCACATTTCCTCCCTATTCTGATGTTTGGTTTGATCAACAATTGAAGCGCTCGACAATACATGTATCTACATGCTTTTAAGCATTGAATTGCTGGCACATGATTGGCTGATTAGATATTTGCATATGGAGTAGTCATACAGATACAGCTAAAAGAGTGACCATTGAGTGTATGCTTGTAGCAGTGAGCAAGGCACTAAATGAGTACTTTACATCCATAGTTACCAAGTTGAAGCACATGGAAAATAGTGAGATATGGGGTGAGGTTATGTTATTGTTCTAAGCCTGTTGATATCAAGGAGGCGGTGTTGAGTGTCCTGGGGAGCATTAATGTGGATACAGATGTATCTAATAAAGGGGCCACTGCATGTTTCTATATGATTAGTAAGAAATTGTGGGTGGGATGAAGAGTAAGTCCGCAAACCACACAGAAGTTGGTGGAATAGTGGATAGCGAGGACAGTTATTAAACAATGCCATAGGATACGGATCAGTGAGAAATACACCCAGAGAAATGGTAGTTGGCATTTAATCCAAGCAAGCATGGGGCATTGTATTTTGGGAGATCAAATATAACAGAAAAGCATACAGCAAATGGCAGGGCCATTAGGAGCACAGATTAGCAGAGTAATCTTGGGGGCAAATCCATAGGTCCCTGAAAATGGCAAGAAAAGGAGACAGCATATCCCACCACTGAGCACATCTACAAAGAGCACTGCTACAAGAAAGCAGCATTCATTACCAAGGACCCCCACCATCCAGGCCATGTTCTCTACCCACTGTAGCCATCAGTCGGAGGTACAGGAACATTAAGTCCCAGACCACCAGGCTTCTGAACCAGCACGGATAACTTCTCTCACCCAGACTCTGAGCTGATTCCACAACCTGTAGGCTCAAGGACACAAGAAGTGTACAACTCGTGTTTTCAGTATTTATTTACTTAATTATTTATTATTATTATTTTCTCTCAGCTCAAGCTGGCAAAACTTGAGGTATGGGCATAGCCAAGCAAGCTCATTTGTCAATTGCTAGGAAAGTTTGGACTATTCTAGTGATGTTTAGTATTGTGGCTTTCTGAAGATTTACATAGATATTGCTGTGTAGCTCGAATTGTTTAACGCTATTGTGTAGTACCCTTGGGATACAGAGATTACAATTACTATTCAGATATTACAGTTGCAGATATTACTATCAGGACAATATATACACTCTACATGTAAAAGAATCTTTCAGTTTTCTCTTTTAATTAAGCATATTTCTTATTTAATATCTTTCACGCACTGGTTACATTGTGCAAAACAGGTTGGCTGGTGGCGCAGGAGTTCGATCCCGTGACAGACCGCCCCTGAGCGCGCTCTCCATTCGTGCCGGGTTGATGTCGAGCTCGCAACTCGGCCTTGTAAAAAAAAACATTGCCATCCTGTACAATATATTCTTCCTCGCACCCCAAGAGACAATCATATGTATATATATATTTCTCCTGTTACTGATTTCTGTAAGTACCGTGTGTTTGGAATGGCTGTATCTATTAAGTAAGTTGTTCTTGTTTGTTTGTCCTGTATTATCATATCTGGCTGGTTATTATGGATTGCCCAGTCTGTAATATAACTTGTGCTATTCTGACTCTAAAACTGGATCAGTGTAACCTAGGTTAATTAAACCTAAAGATGTAATGTTAGAAAGGTCCACCCTTTCATGCAAGAACGAGGCATGGCTGATACAGGAACAAACAAGTGAGAGAAATGCAGCAAACAATTAGAAACTAAAGATATAAGCTATTAAAAGTAGAATTAATAGTAAGTATCTCTATCCTACTTGAAAACCTCAGGGTGAAACCCCTGGAGGAGAGACAATATCGATAAAAGATCTATTGAAGCTTGAGCTATAACGAGACAATGTCGGTGGAGACTAGTGTCCAGTACCAGTCCGCCGCCCGGTGGTTGGGGACCGCCGTGTTAAATGATACCAAGGGATTTGGTCAGTTTTTTTTGTGTAAGTTGTGAATTGACTTTCAATGGATGATCAACTATTTCATCCAACGAAACAAGAAACAAGATGGCGAGCCACCCAAGATTGAAGAACTAGCTAGGGAAAAAAATGTTTAATGATGTCAAGTATTTAATACAGTTGGATATATAAGTTTATTTTCATTTGAAGGATCTGAATTTGATTTTCTGCAAGAACTGATTATTTTTGCAAAGAATTTGATGTAACTGAACAAGATTTACTTTGTTTAAAAGTTGTGATGTTGGGGAATTGTCATGACTGGTGTTAAGCTGTGTGTATATACCTATCTATATATATATATTTATTTAAGTGTGTGTGTGTATATATAAACATATAATTTTTGAATTTGTAGACATACTGACTGGAATTGAAACTGAAGTTAACCATAATACTTAAGAAGAATAGGAATTCAATTAATTTTCTAACTAGGGATAAATAAAAAGGAAAAGTTAGTCTGTAAACATTTAAAAAGGGAATAACACTGGATCTAATTAGTTAGAGAAATTAGAGTAATAAAGATTATTCTAATGAATTTCACTGATTCTAACTAAAAAGGAATTTGGTTTTTGTTTGGTATCTGACATTTGGAACCTAAACAGAATGTTGGAATTTTAAATTGCTCTTACTCTTGTAAATATTTTGTATATATCGTTCTTTTATAATAAACAAAATCTACTTCCAGAAGTGTGTGTTTTCTGTTTACTGCCTTCTTTCAATACTTAAAGCTCCTGATGGCCTACTAGCACCTAGTGTATACTCTGTAATTTGATTTTCTCATAAAGAGTGCATCAACCAGTCACATGAGATGAGACAAGCACTATACGGGTGTTACATAAAACTTGGTGAGGCAGTGTATTAGATAACCAGTAATGCACTGATTAGTATACAAATGACTGAAAGAATCTTATTGTTCAAACTCACTTGTTCAATGAAAACCTACTGTGAAAGAAAATGGAAGTCATGGAGGAAAAGAGTGTCAAAATCCCAAATGCTATTTTAGTCATGGTATAACAGGTACAGAAAAAGATGATGAAAGTTAGGAAAAGACACCACTCAAGCTTACCATGGTGAGTTGAAAACCTTAGCAAAATGCAGTGGGAAAGATTAATATGAAATCCTGAGAGAGATGTTAACCCAGATCGGTGAAATTCTTACTATCGAGAGTAGGGAAACAGTTACTGTTGAAAATGCGGAAGATGTACGTAACAAGACCAGAACTCTTCAATTCAGAGCAGACTCTTCTGATACTAACCAGCCAGAAAAGACTCTAGCTGCTATGCAGATCCTGTAATACAAACTAATAGAGTTGCAGTAAAGCCATCCCTCTCTCTCAGTGATCTAAACCCTCCCAATATCCAAAGAGTTGTAGTTGAGCACGTTGTGCGCAGTAATGACTTGATGGCTCATGACAATCCACCAGTAAGTCTCCGAATTTATTCTGGTGGAACCCTTTGTCTACCTAATGAGGCAGGTTATGAAACCTGGTGTGCTAGTGTTGAACTGCTCTTGCAAGACCCAAGTGTATTTGATCTTCACAGAACACAGAAAATATGTGAAAGAATTCTTCCACCGGCTTCTGACATCATCAAGTTAATAAGCCCTGCAGCTTCACCCGCTAATTACGTACAACTCCCAGACTCAGCTTTTGCCGCCATGGCAGATGTTGATGAATTATTCACCAAATTCGTGAACACGGTACAAAGCATAGGTGAAAAACCGTTTCGCTGAACACCTGTGCTCTGTCCGCCATAGAAAACAGGATCTCCCAGTGGCCACACATTTTAATTCCACATCCCATTCCCATTCTGACGTGTCTATCCACGGCCTCCTCTACTGTAAAGATGAAGCCACACTCAGGTTGGAGGAACAACACCTTATATTCCATCTGGGTGGCCTCCAACCTAATGGCATGAACATTGATTTCTCAAACTTCTGCTAATGCTCCACCTCCCCCTCGTACCCCATCCATTATTTATTTATATACACACATTCTTTTTCTCTCTTTCCTTTTTCTCCCTCTGTCCCTCTCACTATACCCCTTGCCCATCCTCTGGGTTTATTCCGCCCTCCCCCTTTTCTTTCTCCCTGGGTCTCCTGTCCCATGATCCTCTCATATCCCTTTTGCCAATCACCTGTCCAGCTCTAGGCTCCATCCCTCCCCCTCTTGTCTTCTCCTATCATTTTGGATCTCCCCCTCCCCCTCCCACTTTCAAATCTCTTACTAACTCTTCTTTCTGTTAGTCCTGATGAAGGGTCTCGGCCCGAAATGTCGACTGTACCTCTTCCTAAAGCTGCTGCCTGGCCTACTGCGTTCACCAGCAACTTTGATGTGTGTTGCTTGAAATTCCAGCACGTGCAGAATTCCTCGTGTTTGCCAACCTCCAGTTCCGGTTTGGCTGCTGGCCGCTCAATCATGGTTTTCAGTCGGGTGCCGGACGCTTGGAGAGATCTGGGGGGGTGGTGAGGGCCCGGCACTCAGCCGGGGGCCGTGGTCGAGTGGTTGGTGACTTGGGCCGGCTCCCCCACCTGACTTAGTCTGGTGAGAAGGGTGTGAGGACACCCAGCAGGACTAAAATAAACAAGACCTGACAAAGTGTGGATGAGCTCCTTGTGAGCCAACAGCCATCTTCCGTGGAAGAGATTAAAGCCTCACTACGTATCTACGAATCGTAAGCTATGCACTTAGTTAGAAGAGACATGATGAACTTGGGCGCTGCACCATGTGCCTGGACCTGCCCAAGGCCACCACCTAAGGAAGGGCTGAGCGCGAAGAAGCGGCCGTGACTGGCCGACATGGCCTCAGGCTCGAGTTTGGTAGGGGCGGCGGCAGGCGGTGCCAAGGTGGCCAGCGAGAACAGACTGGAGGAGAGGCTGTACTCGGTGCTGTCACAAGATCGAAGAAGATGGAGGTGCATAGCCGCCAACCCCAGATTCGGGACGGCACCCACTGACTGACTGACTGACTGACTACCTCCAGCGGCTACGGGTAGCGTTGACACTGACTGTAAATTGATTCCGAGTTGCCGAAACTGAGGCTGACAAGCATCTCTTAGAGCAGTTTTGTAGAGGATGTTGGGACCACTCCCCAATGTTAGAGCTGCAACTGGAGCAGAAAAAAACAAAACCCGCCATCGTTTACTGAGCTATTGACATTTCTACACACCGAGGACGACAAGCACACATGAAACAGCATTTAGGAACAGTCAAACAACGTTCCATTATACAGTCTCAGACCGCAGATGCCTGTAAAGAAGATGATGTAGCATAGCTAATTTCAGTTACTTCTCAACTGACTAAACAAATTGCTGAGCTTTAAAGTCAACTAGCTACTCTACAAGCTACAAAACGGCAGAAGATAAAAGCGAGTCCTCAGGCAACAGGCGATAAGCCACTAAAAGGAAAGGTTGACACAAAAATTAAGCAAGAGTCCACAACCTCTGACAAACAGCCAAGTGTAAAACCAAAACCTTGGTACTGTTTTAAATGTGGTGAAGATGGGCACATAGCCAGCTCTTGCTACTATGAAGCCAATCCTGCATTAGTAGCAGAAAGGAGAAGACAACTTGAAAAGAGACGGAGTGAGTGGGAGACAAGTCGTGGTACTTCTAAGCCTCATTTAAACAAGAAACAGTACCTGTTGCAGGACAAACAGGGACTGATATTGGCAAAGTATTTCCCCAAAGCTCAAAGGTCTTGCTTGGTGAAACAAGGTCCAGACTGTTAACCTACCTAAGGGATTAGTTGGCACAAAGTGCACTGCTCAAGTAAGCTTAGCCGATAGAAGACATCATTGTTTATTAGATACAGGCTCTCAGGTCACTACCATCTCTAAATCCTACTCTGATCACAACTTGCCAGACCTACCACTTCATTCTCTCACCAAATTGTTAGAAGTTCAGGGTGCAAACGGACAATCTATCCAATACCTGGGATATGTAGAAGTCAATGTTACTTTCTCAAAAGAATTTATAGGAGTGGATGTGGACGAGCCCACCCTAGCATTGATTGTTCCAGATGTCTCTTTACGTTCACAGCCTGTGGTGTTAGCTGGCATGAATACCCGTGATGAGCTGTATAAAGACTATTCCAAACTGCAAAGTAGCCAGAAATTCTCTCCCAAGTTGGGCTACAAGCAAGTCCTGGAAGTTTCACAAATGCGACAGACAGACTACGGACGGAAATGCTGGGCTGGTGAGATTAGCCAGCAAGCACCCTGGAAAAATTCCAGCTGGGCAGCCTCTAGTCTTGTGTGGATCACTCACAGTCTGAAAGCCACATCCTGACAAATGGGCTATCGAGAAGCAGCCTTCTTCTCCCTTGCCTGGAGGACTTATAGTAAAGATTTGCCTGGTTACTTTGGAAAACAACCAAAATCGTCTCTTACCTATAGTGATCTCTAATATAACAGCACATGATGGCACTATTCCTCCCATAGGCATTATAGCTGAACTGAATTCAGTTCAAGCTGTACTTCTGAAAGAACCACCAATTAAGACTTCCAGAGAATCAGAATTCCTTCAAACATTAAGCTCAGAGTTCAACTTTCGTGATTCTGCTATCCCCACTGAGTGGAAGACAAAACTTACCCAGCAATTACGAAGCATCCCTGAAGTTTTCTCCCGTCACCACTTAAATTTCAGATGTACCAACAAAGTGAAACATCGAATCAACCTTATTGCTGAAACACCATTCAAACATCGACTGTGACCCGAGTACCCGGAACATAGTTCGAAAGTATCTCCAAGAACTGGTAAACGCAGGAGTGATCAGAGAGACTGAATCCCCTTTTTCTTCTCCAGTTGTTGTGATGAGAAGCCTGTGTTCTGCTCAGAACATGGGGTGTCCATGGAGGGTTCTACTCTTCCCTTGGTTAACTCTTGTAAATTTTCCAGATCAGTTTCAGACCAAGATATTATGCCAACACAATATGTTAATATGGGTATAGTGAAAGATGTTATTGCCTTTGTTATATTTTTATCTGTCGAGCTCTGTTTGGTAGATTTTCTTAAGCCTTAAGGTAAATTCTATCAAAAGTTTTCCTTTATCGCACTATGACCTATTTTCTATGCTTGTTGATATCCCAGATACTTACATGTTTCATCCCCCGCCCATCCTTCTGAATTCCAGCAAGTACAGACCCAGAGCCATCAAACATTCCTCATATGACAACCCTTTCATTCCTGGAATCATCCTTGTGAACCTCTTCTGGATCCTCTCCAATGCCAGCACATCTTTTCTAAGATGAGGGGCCCAAAACTGTTCACAATACACAAGGTGAGGCCTCACCAGTGCCTTATAAAGCCTCAGCATCCTATCCTTGCTCTTGTATTCTAGACCTCTTGAAATGAATGCTAACATGGCATTTGCCTTCCTCACTACCAACTCAACCTGCAAGTTGCCCTTTAGGGTGTTCTGCATAAGGACTCCCAATTCCCTTTGCATTTCAAATTTTTGGATTTCCTCCCCATTTAGAAAATAGTTTGTGCATTTATTTCTACTACCAAAGTGCATGACCATGCATTTTCCAAATTGTATTTCATTATCTAATTGAGTGGTGATTAGTTGCAAGATGCATGATGTTACAATTTTATATATAGTTTGTAAACAAATTATAGGATGATGTTTTGATGGATCATTTGTGATTTCCCCTTCAGGTAAGAGATAGGTTTTACCTTCTATCAAAAATACAGGCACTTTTTCAGGAATTTAAAAAAATTGTTGATTATGCATTGTAGATACGGATAAAGGCAAGTACATTTTTTACCAATAATTATGAATATATTACTGCCAGCACTTTTCCAGTTGTGGATATTTTTTATAACCTCTTTGGCATATTCATTGTAACTTCAGGTATTTGCATTTCTTTAATAGTGTGTGTGCGTTCTCCACCCTAATCCAGCTTGCTTCTTGATTGTGCATCACCCTGTTTTTGCGTTTTGTTGGTAGTTCTGTGCTAGGGCTGGTGACATTTTGGTGTTTAGTTTCAATGTCCTACATAAACCTTTTTCATTGTTTCTGAACTGATAATACTGTTTCTTCATCTGGTGCAATTTATGTATCTATTTAGTCTGGTTTTGAGTGTACTAAGTTTTTGTTTTAGTGTATCTATAAATTCTGCAATGCTTTAGGCAGAATTGATCATTATCAATCTTTAGGTAGGTTGATCGTATCTTGTGTGGACCTTATATTTCCTTAGCTTTTCTCTTAACTTTCTTCCTCATGTTTTCCATTATATACTCTAATAGGTGGGCTATTTCTGCTCTTAAATTTTCTGCTTTTAATTTTGTTTCTTAATCTCTGCCATTTCAAAGTTCTCATTTCATTACTCAGTTTTGAGTTTCTATTAATGATTGCCTCTATTTTGGACTGTTGCACTGCATTGCCATTAATGCTGAACTGTATGTTATTGTGTCTATTTCCTCAAATCTTTCAAGTTTTCCTAAATGTTGTGGTAATATAACATTGTTGAGAGTATTAACAACTTTAGCACATTTTGGTGATGTATTTTGTTTTGCTGGAAATCTGGAAGGAAAAAGAAGCAGAGGCAGACAGAGAATGAAAATGACAGATGGAATAACGTCATGGTTAGAAACAGGGGAGGCAACAACTACAATTTGGAGGGTCAGGGACCGTGATGGATGGAGAGACATGATCGCCCACACCGAATGGCAAGTCACCTGAATGAATGAATGTAGGGTCTTTTGTTGGATGAATGCCCAATTATTCTGTTAATGTGGTATTAAATATTGGCAACACACATCAAAGTTGCTGGTGAACGCAGCAGGCCAGGCAGCATCTCTAGGAAGAGGTGCAGTCGATGTTTCAGGCCGAGACCCTTCGTGATTTTACAGGTAAACTGAGCTTTGTCATCAGCATTCTGCGAATGCTCTACATGTATGTTGTTGCAGTTCGTAAACATAAAATAATCTGCAGATGCTGGGGTCAAAGCAACACTCACAACATGCTGGAGGAACTCAGCAGGCTCGGGCAGCATTCGTGGAAAAGATCGGTTGATGTTTCGGGCTGGAACCCTTTGTCCGGACTGTAGAGGGAAGGGGCAGAGGCCCTATAAAGAAGGTGGGGGGAGGGTGGGAAGGAGAAGGCTGGTAGGTTCCAGGTGAAAAACCAGTAAGGGGAAAGATAACGGGGTGGTGGAGGGGAGACAGGGAGGTGATAGGCAGGAAAGGTGAAGAAAGAATAGGGGAAAACACAATGGGTAGTAGAAGGAGGCGGAACCATGAGGGAGGTGATAGGAAGCTGGGGGAGGGGGCAGAGTGACACAGGGATAGGGGAAGGGAGGGGGAGGGAATTACCGGAAGTTGGAGAATGCTATGTTCATACCAAGGGGCTGGAGACTACCTAGACAGTATATGAGGTGTTGCTCCTCCAACCTGAGTTTAGCCTCATCATGGCAGTAGAGGAAGCCATGTATGGACATATCTGAATGGGAGTGGGAAGCAGAGTTGAAGTGGGTGGCTACTGGGAGATCCTGTCTGTTTTGGCGGACGGAGCGGGGGTGCTCTACTGCCATGATGAGGCTAAGCTCAGGTTGGAGGAGCAACACCTCATATACCATCTAGGTAGTCTCCAGCCCCTTGGTATGAACATAGCATTCTCCAACTTCCGGTAATTCCCTCCCCCTCCCTTCCCCTATCCCTGTGTCACTCTGCCCCCTCCCCCAGCTTCCTATCACCTCCCTCATGGTTCCGCCTCCTTCTACTACCCATTGTGTTTTCCCCTATTCTTTCTTCACCTTTCCTGCCTATCACCTCCCTGTCTCCCCTCCCCCACCCCGTTATCTTTCCCCTTACTGGTTTTTCACCTGGAACCTACCAGCCTTCTCCTTCCCACCCTCCCCCCACCTTCTTTATAGGGCCTCTTCCCCTTCCCTCTACAGTCCTGACGAAGGGTTCCGGCCCGAAACGTCGACCGATCTTTTCCACGGATGCTGCCCGACCTGCTGAGCTCTTCCAGCATGTCGTGAGTGTTGTTGCAGTTACTATCCGGTTGTGAATTAGTTGAAATAATTGTAATATAATCAGTGCTTCAGTGGGTTGCATCTTCGTTATTTTCTGGCTTAGCACTGACGTGGTCTTTAGGTTGGTTTCTTTCTACTCTTGTGCAACTTCATGTTTGGTTTGGTTTAACATGTCTATATGGATTAAGTTATTTTTTACTATCACTCCACGTTGATACGCTATTCATTGTACATTTACTTGTATGAAGGGATATTGTGCCATAAACTGTTGATGAAGTGCCTGAGTAGCTGTGTGTGTGTCTTCAGGCTTCTGTACCTCCTTCCTGATGGCAACAATGAGAATAGAGCATGTGCTGGCTGATGGGGGTTCTTAATGATGGATGCTGCCTTCCTAAGGCACCACTCCTTGAAGATGTCTTGGACACTTCGAAGGCTAGTACTCATAATGGAGCTGTCGTATCTTACAAGTTTCTGCAATTACTTCGATCCTGTGCTGTAGCCACCCACCCCCCATCCCCACACCAGATGGTGATGCAGCCAGTCAGAATGCTCTCCATGGTCCACCTATAGAAGTTTTCAAGTGTTTTAGTTGACAAACCATGTGATAAATAAATCTAAATCTGAATCTGAACAATCTAATATTTTTCTGGTGAATTATTAATGGATTTCTTAAAAATAAAAAGTCTATTTATTCATTGAATTCAAGTCCCTCAGCAACCATGATAAAGTTTGATCTTTTGTGTATGGATTGTTCATTCAGTACTCTGAAGGACTCATGGAGTGACTTATCCATTGCATCCATACTCTTGAATTCCTGATGATGAAATCTTCCCAGATGATCTCTTGGTTCTGTAACTGAGCAACAGGGCCAGTTAATTTTTTTACTGGAGGACAGGTTGTATTTTGTTTTCAGCTGTGGCTCGGCATGTTAAATGTTCCCAGTTCAGTAAGTTGAACGCAGAAATTTGAGGAATGCTGAAGAATTACTGAACTCTTGGAGGCCCAGTCCTTTGGACGAGACCTTGAACAAAACCCCTGATTTGGCCATCTAAGTAATCAAAAATGAGCTGGGGAATTTTTCGCAAACTTTGAGTAACACTTACCTGTCTACGCATGCCACTGACATGTTTTATCTACTTTTTTAAATATATTATTGCTTGTGTGACCCCATAGTGCACAGCCTTGCTGCAGCATTGTCTTGTCCTTTCACTTCCAAATTGCTTGTTGTCCCAATTGTCCCTGTTCCTTCAGCATTGCTGGTCCAACCAACCTGGATTGTTTTACTTAACACCAATGTGGGAATCCCTTCCGTAGAAAAACTTCAGAGTTTCAAAGTTGCATGCACTTGGAGTAACTCTCCATCACCTGCTGATGGGCAATTAAGCAAAGTTACTTACAACCATACATAAATAAAACGGAGAATATGGGAGACGATCTCATATTGTCGGATTTATTCTACTCATTAATACAATGTTGATTCAACGTAATTTACTGCATGGAAAGAAATATTTACAAATCCAAAATTACTATTTTATAATAAACAATGAAAAAAACTTTACAGTACTTCTGCTTTAATCATATTTTAGGTTTTGTTAAGATCTCTAAATGCTTATAAACTAGAGCATGTTCTATAAACTGAATTTCAGGACAGAAGTTTGCTAAAAGGAAGCTGAGCAGAGGAATGAATGGTGAAGAACAGGCTATGAAATGGGAGTGTGTGAGTGTTACGATGTAATGTATCAAAACCAGATAGTTTTAAAACCTTCTACTGATGGCTTGTAAAGGGACAAAGAACTGGGTTAATCTGTGAGCCAGTAGGGCTGGTCAGTACCATCTGAGGGGAATAACACTCATAGTGATTTTTGGCAAGGTATACATCCCTAGAGTTAGAAAATATGTGATAGCATTGCACCAGTGGTAGCTTTATGTGTGATATCATGCATTTTATAACACTACCCTAAAATAAGCATTTCTGAAAAGTGGCCAATATAAAATACAACATATATATTCAACCTAGTGGTATTTTGTCATCAGTGATCCCTCAACATTGAAATTTGTCACAATGATAGCTGAGTTCAAGCACTTTTCATCAATTGTTGTTATAAAATTCTACATTGAAAACTATGTTATTGGTGGCACTCACTGTACAGTGCCCAATTTCAGTAGAGTGAATCATTTCATTTTTAGAAAAATATTTGTCTGTTGCTTATTTTGGAAAAGTCAATAAAAACCCTAGGACACACATAATCACATGGGTTTGTGGAGAATTTATTCAGGAATTCAAATAAGTAATCACTTTTCGTATATATTCCATATTAACGTCAGTACAGCAGAAAATGTTACCCCACCCCCAAAAGGTAAAAAACCTCATTTGGAGAGATTTCTGGAGTTTTATCAATGTCATGATATTTTCCATATTGTTGTATCAAATCAAAACCATCTTAAGCTTTTGTCATAGCATATAGAATTACAGTACAATAGTTCAAATATTGGGTTCCACACGGCCATAACCTAGGCCCCATTTGGTTGTAAAATGAATATATTTAATCAACGACTGCTTTCTGTACTTTGTTTTCCATACTTTCATAACCTATTAATAATCATAATAATTTTCTAAGTCTTCCACGTCTTTCCACATCTTCATCTGAACTTTCCACATTCTCTGAGGTGGATGCCTGGTTCTCACAGTCTGCCAGTCTACACATGTCAGTACACTGGAGGCCATTTGCAACACACATACATCTTGGGAGCGAACATTTTTTTGGATAGTTACAGGCCAGTAGATCCAGGACGCCATCGGGTGCTGGCTAGCTTTCCATCAAGTTCAGCTTCCTCTTCTCTCTCCATCTTCCATCCTCTGCCAACAGGGCTTGGCACTTGTGGGTCCTTCTCCAAACATCTTCTCCATATACCAGCCTGGTAGTTGGCTCGTTGTGCATGTTTTGTTAAGCAGTCCTTGGATAATGGGATTTGATGACTTTCGATTTCACCTTTTTAAGCACAGAAAAGGTGATACCTGAGCTCATTGACCTTAGTGGTTGATGCTTTTGGGGCATACAGGAGACATGTAAATGCCTCCAGTTTGTCCATCAGTTCTGGGGAGAGGTCCCATTCCTGACCCAACTCTAAGAATATGTCTTGAGTTTCCCTGTTGCTAGTCAGAAGTTTTATGGCACTTGTCTTCCCTTTGCCTGCAAAAGCACTTACAGTGTCAAATCCTGTATATGCGTGCAACCCGATGAGAGCCCTACAAACCTCTATGCCAACAGTGGCAACAACCTTCCTGATGTCTACAAGCCTTGTACAGGTTCTAGTGTCACACTTCTGGAACAATGGGGCCTCAATCTTGTCACAAAATGCTAAAGACATGATAAAGACATCTGTGTCTTCTGAGCAGATCACTACAGATTGGTATTCGTCTCTTGTGGCATGGGCAGCATGGAAAAGTAGGTGGCCATCTGCTTCTTCTTGTTGACACTGAAGAGCTGACACCTCCTCACTGTCTTGATATGTGATTCTGTAACATTTGTCATTCACAGTTGTATACAGAATCTTCTCCTGCAGCTTTGCTCTGTACTCTGCCTTCCTCCATTCATGGACTATGAAGCTAATGAGACTATATTTGTTACTCACTTTGGTCAGGAAGCTCCTCCACTGCCTCACCATCTGTGTGCCTGTGATACCTTGCAACTCATGACCAGTCTTTTCACCCCATAGAGACCTTTCACTATTCTTGATAGAGTTCTCCTTGTATGTGTTGAACACAACATCTATTCTGCTACTCTGGCTGCCTTCCCTCAGAGCCATACTCAGAATTGTTGTGGTAACATTTATGAAAGTAACGATCACCTTTCACTCTTTGGACCAAGTTAATTCCATCAACCAATGTAGCAGAGTTTCCTGGGAGTTGCTCTTCTACTGCTACATTTTTCTGCAAGGTTGTGGCTAAAGTAGATTTATTTGTCTTTCTCAGCGTTCCTTCTGGTGTGGACAGAGCCCAGGGCGACGGTCCAAGGAGATGAGGAAGTATATCCTCCATACATAGACTGCGCCCTTGTTCCATCACTATGATGAGTCCATAGACCAAAGACCTGTCTGCTTTCAAGATGATCGCCCTCCCATTTGATTTCACTTCTCTCTTCGTACACATATCACTGAATGTTTTCAGCTTGTTGGTTTTCATTGGGTCATGGAATTTCTTTGCTGGTGGGTCTTCCTCTAGCCTCTCATCCTTGAAGGTTGCATAGCGTTGCTCACCAATCTCATATGCCTTCATCAGGTCAGAGACAATGTCCTTGGGGGCTGCCTTTGCCGTAGAGATGCTAATGAGGTCCCGCTTCTCTGCCAATGGGTTGACCCATTCATGTATGAGGCTAACCACTGCTGAGACTGCTTCCTCATCTTTCTGGATTCTTGGCCTCTATAACTCTGCATGACAAAGCTCTGATTTGTTGCCTTGCACCATCTCCCTTAACCGTCCTAGGAATGTACTGTGGTGCTCAGCTGTTATGTAGTAACACTTGATAGCTCCAGCATTCAGGCTGAACCGTGATGTGCCTCCAGGAGTCTGTGTGTCTTTGTTCACTGTGGCTTCAGTAGCCTGGTCCACAGGGATCTGCCCAGAGGAGTTGTTACTTGACAGCTGCACTGAGAATTGGCCTGTCTTGAAGGCCTCATACACAGAAGGATTCTTCTCTGGGAGGTTCATCATCTGAGCAAAGTAAGGGGATAGGAACCTGGCATAATTCATCTTATCATAGGCAAAGCATCATGGGATCACAGAAAGCTACCACCGCTGCAATGCTATCACATATTTTCTAGCACTAGGGGTGTATACCTTGCCAAAAATCACTATAAGAATTATTCCCCCCAGATAGTACCGGTGGCCCAAATTTGGGGTCCTGGTTCACGGATTAGATAGAATGAAGAAAAAGGCACGAGTTTGCAGACCAGAGAGCAAGCAGAGTATTACCTTCGTATTTCTTTAATTTATGCTGTAATATGAGGGCTTACAAGAAATACTGAGGTCGTCATTAGTATGATGGCATTGATTAGCATTGCAGCAGCTCGGTAAAAATTCATGTTTATTCATTTATTTATTGAGATATAACATGGAATAAGCTCTTCTGGCCCTTCATGCACAAACCATAAATTGCACCAAATCAGCAGTACATCTTACCCAAGCGACTGCCTTTAGACAGATGTGCATTATTAGAAAATCTATTTCATTACGTTTTACTTTTGACTGTATGCAGAGAGACAAGAGTGAAGACTGAGAAACGCCAATTTTCCTGAAAGTGTCGACAAGATTCTCTGCTTACTTCCTGGTATCTACTTTATCATAGAGTCATTTAGCACTTAGAAAAGGGCCTTTCAGCCCACGGAGTCTGCACTGAGCTCCAAGCACCCACTTGCACTCAACCCGTTTTACTCTCCTCTCAAATTCCATCACTCACCTACACAGAAGAGGCAATTTACAAGGGCTAATTAATCTAGCAGCTCTCAGTGGAAGGAAACCCATCACTGGAGTCATGTGACAGTGATTCTTCCAGGTACATCACTAGATATCACAAATATCATGGAACCATAGAGTAATAGAGCACTCAAACTGGCCCTTCGTCCCATCTAGTCTGTGCTGACCTGATCTTCTGCCTCATCCCATCTACCTGCATTTGGACCATAGTCCTCTGAACCCATTTCATCCGTCTACCTTTCCAAAATTTCTTAAATGTTACAACTGAACCCGCTTCTACCACTTCTGCTAGCTGCGCTCGCCACACTCTCACACTCTCTGAGTGAAAAAGTTTCCCCCAGGTTCTCCTTAAACATTTCACCTTTCATTTCATCCTAAACCGATGACCGCTAGTTCTAGTCTTTCCCAACTCGAGAGGCAAAGAGCTGCATGAATTCATTTTATCTATATCACTCAGAATCTTGTATTGTCAGTAAGATCTCAAAGATGAAAGAATAATGGTATTTGTCACATATAAGTTGAAACATACTGTACAGTGAAATGCATCATTTTCATCAAATCAAATCTGTGAGGATTGTGCAGAGCAGCTCCCAACTGCTGCCATGCTTCTGGCTCCAACATAGCATGCCTTCACTTTCTAACCCTAACCAGACAGCTTTGCATTCCTGAGGAAACACATGCGGTTGTGGGGCCAAACTCCTCACAGACAATGGGAGGAATCAAACCCTGATCTTACAGCCAGTGCTTTAAAGCAATTGCACTAACTGCTACACTGCCATGCTCCTCTCGTTCTCCAGCACTCAACAAAATACAGTCCTAACCTATTTAATCTTTCCCTGTAATCTCCTCAAGTCCAGTACTGCCGAAGGGCTTCAGCCCAAAACGTCGACTGTACTCTTTTCCATAGATGCTGCCTGGCCTGCTGAGTCCCTCTAGCATTTTTTTTTGTTGCCAGGAGCAGAATTAGGCTAGTCGGTCCATTGACTCTGCTCTGCCATTCAGTCATGGCTGATCTATTATCCCTCGCAACCCTATTCTCCAGCCTTCTCTCTGTAACCTTTGAAGTCCTTACCCTTTAGAACCCATCAACTTCCGCTTTAAATATACCCTCTGTTTTGGCCTCCACAACCGTCTTTGTCAATGAATTCCACAGTTTCACCACCGTTCGGCTAAATAAATTCCTGCTCTTCTCTGTTCTAAAGCAACGTCCTTATATTCTGAGGCTGTGTCATCTGATCCTAAACTCTCCTACTTTTGAAAACATCCAGTCTATGTCCACTTTATCTAGCCCTTTCAGTATTCAGTAGGTTTTAATGACATCCCCCCCCCACCACCATTATCCAAAATTCCTTATATACGCACAAGGCCAGTAAATGCTTCCTATATTAACCCTTTCATTCCCAGGATAATTCTTGTAGACCTTGTCTGGATGGAACCAACTAGAGAGCAGGCTATTCTGGACTGGGTTTTGAGCAATGAGGAAGGGTTAATTAGCGATCTTGTCGTGAGAGGCCCCTTGGGTAAGAGTGACCATAATATGGTGGAATTCTTCATTAAGATGGAGAGTGACATAGTTAATTCAGAAACAAAGGTTCTGAACTTAAAGGGGGTAACGTTGAAGGTATGAGACGTGAATTAGCTAAGATAGACTGGCAAATGACACTTAAAGGATTGACAGTGGATATGCAATGGCAAGCATTTAAAGATTGCATGGATGAACTACAACAATTGTTCATCCCAGTTTGGCAAAAGAATAAATCAAGGAAGGTAGTGCACCCGTGGCTGACAAGAGAAATTAGGGATAGTATCAATTCCAAAGAAGAAGCATACAAATTAGCCAGAGAAAGTGGCTCACCTGAGGACTGGGAGAAATTCAGTGTTCAGCAGAGGAGGACAAAGGGCTTAATTAGGAAGGGGAAAAAAGATTATGAGAGAACACTGGCAGGGAACATAAAAACGGACTGTAAAAGCTTTTATAGATATGTAAAAAGGAAAAGACTGGTAAAGACAAATGTAGGTCCCCTGCAGACAGAAACAGGTGAATTGATTATGGGGAGCAAGGACATGGCAGACCAATTGAATAATTACTTTGGTTCTGTCTTCACTAAGGAGGACATAAATAGTCTTCCAGAAATAGTAAGGGACAGAGGGTCCAGTGAGATGGAGGAACTGAGCGAAATACATGTTAGTAGGGAAGTGGTGTTAGGTAAATTGAAGGGATTGAAGGCAGATAAATCCCCAGGGCCAGATGGTCTGCATCCTAGAGTGCTTAAGGAAGTAGCCCAAGAAATAGTGGATGCATTAGTGATAATTTTTCAAAACTCGTTAGATTCTGGGCTAGTTCCTGAGGATTGGAGGGTGGCTAATGTAACCCCACTGTTTAAAAAAGGAGGGAGAGAGAAACCGGGGAATTATAGACCGGTTAGCCTAACGTCGGTGGTGGGGAAACTGCTGGTGTCAGTTATCAAGGATGTGATAACAGCACATTTGGAAAGCGGTGAAATGATCGGACAAAGTCAGCATGGATTTGTGAAAGGAAAATCATGTCTGACGAATCTCATAGAATTTTTGAGGATGTAACTAGTAGAGTGGATAGGGGAGAACCAGTGGATGTGGTATATTTGGATTTTCAAAAGGCTTTTGACAAGGTCCCACACAGGAGATTAGTGTGCAAACTTAAAGCACACAGTATTGGGGGTAAGGTATTGGTGTGGGTGGAGAATTGGTTAGCAGACAGGAAGCAAAGAGTGGGAATAAACGGGACCTTTTCAGAATGGCAGGTGGTGACTAGTGGGGTACCGCAAGGCTCAGTGCTGGGACCCCAGTTGTTTACAATATATATTAGTGACTTGGATGAGGGAATTAAATGCAGCATCTCCAAGTTTGCGGATGACACGAAGCTGGGTGGCAGTGTTAGCAGTGAGGAGGATGCTAAGAGGATGCAGGGTGACTTGGATAGGTTGGGTGAGTGGGCAAATTCATGGCAGATGCAATTTAATGTGGATAAATGTGAAGTTATCCACTTTGGTGGCAAAAATAGGAAAACAGATTATTATCTGAATGGTGGCTGATTAGGAAAAGGGGAGGTGCAACGAGACCTGGGTGTCATTATACACCAGTCATTGAAAGTGGGCATGCAGGTACAGCAGGCGGTGAAAAAGGCGAATGGTATGCTGGCATTTATAGCGAGAGGATTCGAGTACAGGAGCAGGGAGGTACTACTGCAGTTGTACAAGGCCTTGGTGAGACCACACCTGGAGTATTGTGTGCAGTTTTGGTCCCCTAATCTGAGGAAAGACATCTTTGCCATAGAGGGAGTACAAAGAAGGTTCACCAGATTGATTCCTGGGATGGCAGGACTTTCATATGAAGAAAGACTGGATGAACTGGGCTTGTACTCGTTGGAATTTAGAAGATTGAGGGGGGATCTGATTGAAACGTATAAGATCCTAAAGGGATTGGACAGGCTAGATGCAGGAAGATTGTTCCCGATGTTGGGGAAGTCCAGAACGAGGGGCCACCGTTTGAGGATAGAGGGGAAGCCTTTTAGGACCAAGATTAGGAAAAACTTCTTCACACAGGGAGTGGTGAATCTGTGGAATTCTCTGCCACGGGAAACTGTTGAGGCCAGTTCATTGGCTATATTTAAGAGGGAGTTAGATATGGCTCTTGTGGCTACGGGGGTCAGGGGGTATGGAGGGAAGGCTGGGGCAGGGTTCTGATGATCAGCCATGATCATAATAAATGGCGGTGCAGGCTCGAAGGGCCGAATGGCCTACTCCTGCACCTATTTTCTATGTTTCTATGTTTCTATGATACTCTTCAATGCCAGTACATCCTTTCTTATAGAGGGGGCCCAAAACTGCACTCAATAATCTAAATGTGGTCTGACCAATGCCTGATAAAGTCTCAACATTACATCCTTGCTTTTATATTCTAGTCCTGTCAAATGAATGCTAACATTGCATTCGCTTTCCTCAACACCAACTCGAACTGCAAGTTAACTTTTAGGGAATCATGCGCAAGGAGTTCTAAATCCCTTTGCACCTCTGATTTCTGAATTCACTCCGCATTTAGAATACAGACTATGCCTTTATTCCTTCTACCAAAGTGCATGACCATGCACTTCCCTACACTGTGTTCCATCTTCTACTTCTTTGCCCATTCTCCTAATTTGTCCAAATCATTCTGCAGACTACCAGCTCCCACAACACAACCGGCCCCTCCACTTATCAACTGCAAGCATGACCACAAAGCTATCAGTTCTGGCTTTGAGGTATCAGGAGGTGAGCTCCTTGACACAGGGTGACCTGTTCCCGACCTCATGGTACTGGCAAATTCCAGGCTGGAGGAGCACGTGCTGAGTGTCACCTTGAAACTTGATGCAGCCACCTCAAGAGCTCATTGGGAAGGACCACAATGTGGTTTCTTCTGCTACCGGACAGGGAGCAGCCAGGATGGATGAGGAAGCCCCTAAATCACTGGAGTAGAGTATCACTCCAGAGGGCCACATGAGGAGCATCAGCCCCTTTGGTTTTAAGGAATGTAATAGAACCAGTATTACCCTTCAGCCATCAGGTTCCTGAACCAGAGGGGACAACTTCACCTCAACACTGAACTGATTCCACAACATATGGACTCACTTTCAATGGCTTCACAACATCTTCTCAGTATTATTATTTACTTATTCATATGTGCGCCCAAGAAGGGCAGCGTGAGCTGCCACAGCAACTATCATCCAGTTGCGTTCACAGTTACTGTGATGAAGTGTTTTAAGAGGTTGGGCGTTACCAGAATCAACTCTTGCTTAAGCAAGGACCTGGACCTACTGCAATTTGCCTGTCACCACAACAGGTCTACAGGAGATCCAATCTCACTGGCTTTCCACTTGGCTTTGGACCACTGGGACAATAGTAATGCCTTCGTCAGGTTGCTGTTTATTGATTGCAGCTCAGCACTCAACAAAATCATACCTTCAGTTCTAATCAACAAGCTCCAAAACCTGGGCCTCTATACCTCCCTTTACAAATAGATCCTTGACTTCCTCACCACAAGACCACAACCAGTGTGGAACGGAAATAACATATCCTCCTAACTGATAATCAACACTGGCACACCTCCAGGATGCATGCTTGTCCAACCGCTCAACACTCTCAGCAACCACGACTGTGTCTAGGCTCAGCTCAAATGATGACTATTGTTGGCAGAATTTCAGATGGTGATGAGGAAGCATACAGGAGTGAGATAGATCAGCCAGTTGTGTGGTGTTGCAACAACAGCCTTCAATCAATATCAGTAAAACCAAGGAATTGATTGTGGACTTCAGGAATGGAAAGTTGAGTGAACACACCAGTCCTCATTGAGGCATCAGATGTTTCTAGCCCTAAGGTGTCGACATTTCTGAAGATCTATCCTGGTCCAACATTTTGATGCAAATACCAAAAAGGTATGATAGTAAGTACATTTCATTAGGAATTTGAGGAGACTTAGTATGCCACCAAAAACTCATACATTTCTAAAGTGGAGAACATTCTAACTGTCTGGTATGAAGGGGCAGAAAAATGCTGTAGAAAGTTGTAACCTCAGCCAGTTCCATCATGGGCAATAGCCTCACCAGCATCAAGGACACCTTCAAATGGTAATGCCTCAGGAAGGTGGCATCCATGATTACCCAGGACATGCCCTCTTCTCATTGCTACCATCAAGGTTGAGGTACAGGAGCCTGAAGACACACAAACAATGCTTCAGAAACAGCTTCTTCCCCTCTGTCATTAGATTTCTGATTGGACAATGAACCCATGAGCACTACCTCACTATATTTTTATTTGCTCTCTTTTTGCATTACTTACTTAATTTAATTTTTACGTGTATTTATCATTGTAATATATAGTTTTTATTACTATTTATTGCAATGTACTTCTGTGGCAAAACAACAAATTTCATGGCATATGCCATTGATATTAAACCTGATTCTGATTAGATTTATATATGTCAACACAACATAGTGGTCTGAAGTGCCCACACTGTGCTCTACTGTTCCATGCCCTATGTTTCTCTGTTCTGTCAGCCTCAGGCTGGACCCTACCCTGACATGAAGCTGAAACACATTCAGATGTGATCGTTAGAGAATCATAAGCACTGGAGCAAATGCTCTCTTCCTTATTCAAGAGCAACGTTAACAACTGTTAGATCTCTACCACTGTTCAATCAATGTCTCAGAGACTGAATCTTATCGATCCACTCATTTCCAGGTACACCGAGACAGGAAGCTGTGTTGATTATTGTCTAAGCATGCGAGGAAAAACACAATCCTAGACTTAGTTTTGCAATGTTCAATTGGGTTAGTCTATATTGCCATTTAAAAAAAGTATTAAGAAGTACATTCAATGGCCATATTATTAGATACAGCTTTGCCATAAATAGCCATGGAGTTTTAGAATACTACAGCACAGAAATAGATCCTTCAGCCCATCTAATATGTGGTCAACTATTAATCTGTCTAGTCCCATTGACCTGCACCTGGACCATAGCCCTCAACCAAATCCCCCATCCACGCACCTATCCAAATTTCTCTTTAATGTTGAAATCAAATCCTCATCCACTACTTCCGCTGGCAGCTCATTCCACACTCGCAACACAATTTGAGTGAAGAGGTTCCCCTTAAGTATTTCACCTTTCACCCTTAACCCATGACCTCTAGTTCTTGTATCATTGAACCTCAGTGGAAAAAGCCTGCTTGCATTCTCTATACACCTTACAATTTTGTATCCCAGATCTCCCTCTATCAAATCTCCCCTTATCCCTCTAGGCTATAAAGTTCTAACCTATTCACCCTTTTCCTACAACTCAGGTCATCAAGTCCCGGCAACATCCTTGTAAATTTTCTCTGCACTCTTTCAATCTTATTGACATCTTTCCTATAGATAGGTGACCTAAATTGCACCCCATACTCCAAATTAGGCCTCAACAATGTCTTATACAACTTCAACATAGCATCTCAACTCCTGTAGTCAATACTTGGATTTATGAAGGCCAATGTGCCAAAGCTTTTTTTATGACCCTATCTACATGTGACTGCACTTTCAAGGAATTATGGATCTGTGTTCCCAGATCCCCTGTTCTACCGAGTTAATGCAAATATCTAATCAGCCAATCGTGTGGCAGCAACTCAATGTATAAAAGCATGTATACATGTTTAAGAGGTTCATTTGTTGTTCAGATCTAACGACAGAACGGGGAAGAAATGTGATCTAAATGACTTTGACCATGGAATGATTGTTGGTGCCAGGCAAGGTGGCTTGAGTATCTGAGAAACTTGATTTCATAGGAATTTCATATACAACAATTTCTAGAGTTTACAGAGAGTGGTGCAAAAAACAAAAAAAAAGTCCAATCAGCAGCAGCTCTGTGGGTGAAAAGGCCTTGTTAATAAGGGAAGTCAGAGGAGAATGGTCAGATTGGTTCAAGCTGACAAGAGGTAACTCAAGTAAGCCCGTGTTAAGCACAGTCGTGCGCAGAAGAGCACCGCTGAAGGTACAACACATTAAATCTTGAAGTGGTCGGTCTACAAACGGCAGAAGGTCATAGTAGGTTCCACTCCTGAACCTAATAAAGCAGTCACTGAGTGTTATTGCCGTCTCTGCAGAGCAACTTAATGAAGTTTTAGCAGATACATTGAGGTAAGTTAGCTTTCAGTTTCCATACTGTATATCAGATGTGATCAGTATTAAACCCTGTAAAACAAAAGAGAGGAATTATCAAATCAGAGTTGGTTTCATATTTTTAATTCAAATTATTACGGTTTGAATAGAAAATTTTTTACAAATTTCACCTCACGTTTTTCAAGAGCGTAGGTTGACAAACTGGCCTCTGCCGATATTTTCTGTTGCAGCTCCATTAAGACCATCACAAGCTAACTTCTAAATTTCTGGAAGTTCACCTCCACTATAGCAATTTTCTTCCTATAGTCTCAGTGTAGAGGGATATTCTGTGACAGATATGTTGCAGATAGAGTCATAGAATATTACAGCACAGAAACAGGCCCTTCAGCCCATCTAATCTGAGGCAAACCATTAATCCACTTAGTCCCATCGGCCTGCAGCCAGAACATAGCCCTCCATATCCCTCTCATCCATGTACCCATCCAAATTTCTCTTAAGTGTTGAAATTGACTCCACATCCACGCTGGCATGAACAGCTCGTTCCACACTCTCACCACCCTCTGAGTGAAGAAGATCCCCCACAAGTCCTGCCAATGGGTTTAGGCCTGAAACATCAAATGTACTTTATTCCGTAGATGCTGCCTGGCCTGCTGAGTTTCTCCAGCATTTTGTGTGTGTTTCTCGGATTTCCAGCGTCTGCAGATTTTCCCTTTATTTCCCTTAAACATTTCACTTTTCACCCTTAACCCATGATCTCTAGTTGTAGTCTCACTCAACCTCAGTAGAAAGAGCCAGCTTGCATTTACCTTAACTATACCCCTCATAATTTTGTACACTGTACCTCTGTCAAATATCCCCTCATTCTGCTACGTTCTAAAGAATACAGTCCTACCCTATTTGACCTTCCTCTATAATTCAGGTCCTCAAGTACAGAGTAAATGTGAATAGGCTCTTTCCACTTAGATTAGGAGAGATAAGTATGAGAGGATATGGCTTTAGGGTGAAAGGGGAAAGGTTTAAGGGGAACTTCTTCACTTGGAGAGTGGTGGGAGTGTGGAACAAGCTGCCATCTGATGTGGTAAATGTGGGCTCACTCTTAAGTTTTAAGAATAAATTGGATAGATACATGGATGGGAGAGATCTGGAGGGTTATGGACTGGATGCAGGTCAATGGAACTAGCAGAATAATGTTTCAGCACAGACTAGAAGGGCCGAATGGCCTGTTTTCTGTGCTGTAGTGTTCTATGGTTCTACTGGCAACATCCTTGTAAATTTTCTCTGCCCTCTTTCAATTGTATTTACATGTTTCCTGTAGGTAAGTGATTAAAACTGGACACGTATACTCCAGAATAGACCTCACCAACATCTTACACAATTTCAACATAACATCCAACTCCTGTACTATATATTGATTTATGAAGGCCAATGTGTCAAGAACTTTCTTTACAGCCCTTTCTATCTGTGATGTCACTTGCAACGAATTATTTATCTGTATTCCCAGATCCCTCTGTTCAAACATATTCCTCAGTACCCCTACTGCTCACTGTGTTAGACTTACCCTGGTTGGTCTTATGACGAGAATACACATAAAATTAAGATGTTTGCTGGCCTGGGTTAGCATCAGTGACATCAGCAAGTGGTCTGCCACCTGCCCTCAGGGGAAGGAGAGATAAGGAACAATGGAGCAGCATCTGGAGATGTGTAATGAAGGGACGGGAGAGAGAGCTGTCTGGAGCGGCTCCCCCTTTGAACCCTGAACTGTTTGAAGTGGTGGACAGGTGATGCCCCAGCAGGGGGATAAAAAGGGACAGGTTCGCTAAGGCAGGACACACACGCCACTCGAGGTAACGAGACCCTGGAAGCGGTGCGCCTCTCACGAGTCGGTGGGAAGTATCAGACAACGGCCAGGGTGGAAAGGTTCGATCAGCAGGAACCCGGTGTGTGTCCGCCCTTGCCTGGGTGCCGGGTTCACTGCAGAGGATCGACCGCATCTGGAGGAGGGGTCACAGTTGGTGACCTCAGGTGACATCACCAAGGACCCGCCCAAAAGTTGCTTGTGAGCCATATCGCCGGTCTGTGAGTGAAGCCGTGTCTGAATGATCAGTTGTTCCTGTTCTCGCTCTCTCTCCCCCCACGTTGTCCATCGCCATGGCAACGATTACTGCGAACTGAACTACTAAACTGGACTGAACTTTGAGTCACTTTGAAATTTGGTCATTTACCCCTAGACAACGATAGAGCTTGATTGATGCTGTTATCTTAATTCTGTGCACATGTGTGTTTATCATCGCTGAACTGTTGCATTTATTATCCTTTCGATTACTGTGTTGCTTGTTTCTTTAATAAAACTTTCTTAGTTCTAGTACTCCAGACTCCAACTGAGTGATCCATTTCTGCTGGTTTGGCAACCCAGTTACGGGGTATGTAACAGTCTTCCCAAAGTGCAACACCTCACAGTTGTCTGCATTAAATTCCATCTGCCATTTTTCAGCCAATTCTTCCAGCTGGCCCAGATCCCACTGCAAGCTTTGGTAGTTTTCCTCACTGTCCACTACCCACACTCCCCTCCAATCAGGGTGTCAATCACGCATTTTCTGATCATTCACTACATTATCATCCATATCATTGATAGAGATGACAAACATCAATGGACCTAGCACCGAGACTCTTCATCAAGTCTTGGCCCGAGATGTCAACTATTCATTCCTGTCTGACTGCTGAGTACCTTCAGCATTTACTTTGGATTTTCAGCACCTGCAGATAGATACACTTGTGTTTCTGTGACTAATGCATCTAAAGCTCACAGCTATGATGATGAGGAGCCAACCTGTATTGAGGAGGTCCCAGAGAGAATCGACCAAGATATAGGTGTGCGGGTGCAATAGATTCCATGGGTTTCACCACTTTCATTGACAAACAGGTTCATTAACAAGACTAAAACATGTAGATTTAAGGCAAATATGGCACACAAATAGCCACCTGGCTAAAAGACAGAAAGCAGAGTAAATGGGTAATTGATAGCTGTTTCACTGGCAAAAAGTTGCTAGCAGTTGTCATAAGGACACAGGCATTTGCAATTTATTGCAACTATTTCCCTTTTAGAACCATAAAGTCTGTATTCAACTTTGCAGAGGCATTAAACAAATTATGATAAACAAAGGCCAAAACTTCATGTTGTGTGAGGTGCTATACTTTGGTAAGAAAAGTCAAGAGATCATATACTATTGGAGTGGTGAGGGTCTAGGGTAGACGCAGGAGCAAATTGTTATATAAGGATGAAATTGAAAAGCAGAGGTTATTCTGAATCTATATTGAACCTCTGTTACACTGCAGTTCTAGTCACATTTAAGACCATAAGACCATAGGAGAATTAGGCCATTCAGCCCATCCATTCAGTCATGGATGATTTATTATCCCTCTCCTGATTTCTCCCTGTAATCTTTGATGCCCTGACTTGGCCTTCATGGCCCTCTATGGCAATGAATTCCACTGATTCACCACCCTCTAGCTAAAGAAACTCCTTCTCATCTCTGTTCTAAAGGGACGTTATTGCATTATATAATAGATACACTATGATAGGTGAAAAGAAGGTTTGCCAGGGTGTTACCAGAAATGCAAGTTTATACCAATAATGAACTTACGAAGAGACAAAGTCAAGGGGAGTGATTTTTCTAAAAGAAGCAGCGAAAGAAACATCTGCTAATGGATTTATAACATCATAAGGAGCAAAAATGAAGCTGAGTGAATGTTGCTGTATCAGTTGAAATTTTCCCAGTTTCCCAACGGTCCTGGAACTGATCACTAGTACAATTGAACATAGGGACAACCATTTTTATACATAATTTGCACACACAAAGTAAGTGTATGGGCTCCATTTCTAGGCAACAAAATTATCTCTTCTTATGTTTTAACAATATTATGGCATGAAACTGGTTCCTAATGAATTATTAGGTATATTTAGTAGAGTCACTACCACCTTTGGCAGGCTTTTAGGATGCACGGATGTAATCGATTCAGATTGTGAGGTTCTTTAATTAGTTTGTGTATTCCTGCATTTTCACTTCACTTGTTGTCATCTCATTTTCTAGTTTCACTTACGACATTGCATCAACCTAAACTGTATCACTGGTAATAGTGAAGCAAAATAGTCAGTTAATATTTCTTACTCTCTGATTCACTCTTCCTTCAGTTAGTCCTGACGAAGGGTCTCGGCCTGAAATGTCGACTGCACCTCTTCCTAGAGATGCTGCCTGGCCTGCTGCGTTCACCAGCAACTTTGATGTGTGTTGCTTGAATTTCCAGCATCTGCAGAATTCCTGTTGTTTGTGCAGTTAATATTTCTGCCATTTTCTATCATTGCTTCAGATTTTATCTTTTTTTGTTCCTTAATAGCCTGTCCTAATCCTGCCTCTCCTTTTAATTTTATGAGGCCATAGAAAATTTCAATCTCTCTTCTTTGACTGTGTGCTTAGCACTCTGCTCGACTCACTTTATGCTTACGACTGTGTAGCTAAACACAGCTCCAATGCCATATTCAAGTTAACTGTCAAGATCATTGTCGTTGGAACGGTCAAAGGTGGTGATGAATCAGCATATAGGAGGGAGATTGGAATCTGGCTGAGTGGTGCCTAAACAACAACCTCTCTCTCAATGTCAGCAAGACTAAGGAACTGATTATTGACTTCAGGAGGGGGAAATAGGAGGTCCATCGGCCAGTACTTATCAGGGGATCAAAGGTGGTGAGAGAATCAGCAACTTTAAATTTCTCAGTGTCAACATTTCAGAGGACCTAAGTGCTTGCAAGTGCAATTACAAAGAAAACACGGCAGTGTATCTACTTCTTTAGAAGTTTGTGAAGATTCAGCATGACGTCTAATGCTTCAACAAACTTTTATAGGTGTGTGGTGGAGTGTATACCGACTGGATGCATCACAGCTGGATATGGAAACAACAATACCCTTGAATGGAAAATCTACAAAATGTTGTGGATACGGCCCAGACCATCATGGGTAAAGTCCTCCCCCTGTTGAGCACATCTACACGGAGTAGGCAAGCAGCATCCATCATCAGGGACCACCACCATCCAGATGGTCTGTTCCTGCTGCTGCCATCAGAAAGATGGTACGGGAGCCAGTAGCCCTCAACCATCAGGCCCTTGAATCAGTTGAGATAACTTCATTCAACTTGACTGAACTGTTCCAACAACCTATGGACTCATTTTCAAGGACGCTTCATCTCATGTTCCTAATATTTCTTGCTAATTTATAATTATTGTTACTTTTTCTGTTTTGTATTTGCACAATTTGTTGTCTTTTGCACATTGTTTGTCCACTCTGTTCAGCGAGGTTTCATTATAGTTCTTGGATTTACAGAGAATGTCCACAAGAAATCAAATCTCAGGGATGTATATGGTGGCATATATGTATTTTGATGATAAATTTGTGATTTAAACTTTGCATTTTGAACTTCACAGGTCATCATTGACTTCCCAACTTTTCTTGGGACTTTGCTCCTGACTGTTCAGGAATTTCCACCATGTTCTTCCCATGTTCTTCTATACTGAGCATATTTCTTAGACTCAGCTTCCCCATTTGCTCTCATCCACTAAAAGTGCTCTTTTAGAAAAATATCCATCTCCAGGATTCCTCTTTAATCTACTTTAAACGTTACCACCATTATACCGGTGCATCCATCATTAAGGACACCCATCACCTGAGTCATATCCTATACGAACGTAAGACCTAGGAGCGGAATTAGGTCACTTGGCCCATCGTCTGCTCTACCGTTCAACCATGGCAGATTTATTAACCTTCTGAACCCCTTTCTCCTGCCTTCTTTGATGTCCCTGCTAATCTTTGCAATCTTTGATGTCCTTGCTAATCAAAAACCTATAAATATACAAACGTACTTTAAATATATATCAGCTTTAAATATACCCAATGAATTGGCCCCCACAACCATCAGGCATGAATTCCACAATTCGCCACTCTCTGGCTAAAGTAATTGCTCATCATCTCTGTTCTGAAGGGAAGTTCTTGTATTCTGAAGCCATGACCTCTGGTCCTTGACTCCCCAACTATCGGAAACATCCTCTCCAAATCCACTCTATCTAGGCTTTTCAATATTTGGTAAGTTTCATTGAGATCCCCACTTCATTCTTCTAAACTTCAGTGAGTACAGACCCAGAGCCATCAAGTGCTCCTCATATGCTAGCCTGTTCATTTCTGGGATCATTCTTGGTAAACCTCTTCTGGACCTTCTCCAATTCCAGCATATCCTCTGTTGGATGTGAAGCTCAAAATTGCTCACAATACTTCAAATATGGTCTAACCAATGCCTTATAAAGCCTCAGCATTACATCCTTGCTTTTATACTGCATTCCTCTTGAAATGAATGCTAACATTGCATTTGTGTTCCTCACCACCAACTCAACCTGCAAGTTAACCATTAGGGAACCCTGCACAAGGACTCCCAAGTCCCTTTGAACCTAATTTCTGAATTCACTCTTGGTTTAGAGAATAGCCTACACCTTTATTCCTTCCACCAAAGTGTCATGGTCCGGTCTGTGAAGTCCGCATTCTGGTTCACGGTCCGGTCCATCGATCCGAATTCCGAGTTTTCCCTGTTTTCCCTGGTTCCGTTGGGCTCCTTAATCGAGGCACCTGATTCTAGTTTCGGGCTGGCTCCATAAATAGCTTTGGGATTCAGCTTCATTTGCTGGACTGTTCCCTTCCCCTCTCCATCCGAATCCCCGGCAGTTACCTCAGCAGTTTTACCTCCGCAGTTTACCTGAGCAAGTATCCTTGGCAGACATTCCAGCCCTGCATCCTAGAAAGCATCCCAACTCTGTGTCCAAGAAAGGGTCCTGGCCCTGCGTCCAAGAAAGGGTCTCGGCCCTGCACTGCAAGAAGGAGACCCGGCTCCGTAACCAAGGGCCTAACCAAGCCTAGTCCAAGAGCCAAGTCCTGCCCTGGAGTTCCTCACCCGGCGATGGAGTTCCATTGTCCAGTCCAGGAGTTCCCTCATCCAGTCCAGGAGTCCCTTGTCCAAGTCACGTCCAAGAACTTTGTCTAGTCCAAGCCACGTCCAAGAACCTCGTCCTGTCCAAGTCTAGGTTTTGTGTTCTCATCCTGTCCATGTACCTCATCCGGTGTAGGGTTTCCACGTCCAGTCCTGTAGCCACATCTTGTCCTCATCTAGATCCGGGGTCCGAGCCCGAGTCATCCCAGGTTCCGGGTCCCTGTCCAGTTTCTGGCTTGAAGTCCTAGCCCAGGCTCCTATTTCCAAGTTCCTTGTCCTGGTCCCGCTTTCATAGTCTTAGTTCTAGCCCAGGCCTGGTGTCCTTATCTCGTCCAGGGCCTGTGTCTATGTCCAGTGTCGTTTCTTCCTGACTCCCCTTGTTTTCTTGATAAACCTTGTCCTGTTCCTAGTACTTCAGTGTCTGTGTCTTGCATCTGGGTCCGCTCCCAACGCCCCCTTATGACACAAAGTGCATGACCATACGTTTCCCAACACTGTATTCCCTCTGTAGGGGTGTATGGGGCGTCAGGGAGGGGTAGCACCTCTGGTGGGGGAACATGTGGCTTCCTTTTCAAGGCTGTTTGTCCACCTCTGGTCCCCACCTGGCACTCAGCTCTCACCTGTGGCTCCCCGTAGCTGTTTGCATGCGACAGCGGCCACACTCCGGGCAACGGCTTCAACAAGCCGGCTAAACCAGGTGAGGGTAGCTGATGGGTCTCAAATCCTCGGTGAGATAGGGAGTTGTCTATCCCAGCATGTGAAGACAGACTCCGGCGGATTGAGCGGACGAGACCAATGGAAGATCCAACGGTCAAGAAGGCGGTCTCTGCAAGCGTCGTGGAACGTGTAGAGCAGGACAAGACACAGAAGATGTCCTGGTCATCTACTGCGCCTAGTCCCATCTCCAGCAGTCTCGACTCTGTCTTGCCACTGGATCCAGATGGGAATTAGGAAGAGAGAGTGAGGCTGACGCTGCGCAACTCTCCCTCATTTAAATCCAGATCAAGCGCTAGTCTTGACACCATCATAATCGGCTGGTAGCGCAGTGACATCAGCGTCGGACTCCAGGAGCTAAGGTTCCTGAGTTCGAATCCAGTCCAGCCACTCCCTGCCACACTTTCCATCCGTGCCGGGTTGAGTGTCGAGCTAGCAACTCGACCTCATAAAAAGTACTAATGGTATCGAGGTCTTCATCGATGATGATGGACGAGCCTTAATTTCCTCTGTGAATTTTTTGCCTATTCTCCTAATCTGTCAAAGTCCTTCTGCAGACTCAGTCCTTCCTTAGTACTGTCTATCCCTCCACCTATCTTTGCATTGTCTGCAAACCTGGCCAGAAAACTATCAATTCCATCATCCTGATCATTGCCGTATAACTCAATAAGAAGCAGATCAATACCGACCCTTGCAGAACAGCACTAGTGACTAGTCCTCTTCTTATTACTACCATCAGCCAGGAGTTACAGGAGCCTGAAGACACACACTCAATATTTTAGAAACAGCTTCTTTCCCTCAGCTCTTTGATTTCTGAACTAGCCATGAACACTACCTCATTATTCCCCTTTTGCACTATTTATTACTTCTGTAACGTATAGTATTTTTTATGTATCACACTGTGCTGCTGCTACAGCACAAACGGTATGTTGGTGAGAATAAACCTGATCTGCTTCTATTATGCTTCTTTTATTCCCCGGAACATAGAGGTGATATCAAAGGGGTGTATACAATCCTGAGGGGCACAGACGGGTGATAGTACATAGTCCCTTTTCCCAGGCTGGGGGTGCAAAAAAACTAAAGGTCATAGGTTTAAGATGAAAGGAGAGAAATTTAAAAGGGATGCCAAAAGCAGATTCTTCACAGAAGGGGTTTGCATATTTTGAATGAGCTGCCAGAAATCATGGTTGAGGTAGGACCATTATCAACATCTAGGTAAGTACACGTATAGAAGAGGTTTAGAGGGCTGTGTACCAAACACAGGTAGATGGGACTAGCTCACTGGGCAACACACTGAGCATGTTCAAGTTGTTTCCATGCTCTCTGACTCCAATCAACATCGTCACAACGCACTCCATTTTGTTCTCCCAGTTCCTCAAATCCACTGCCGCCAACCTTTTACTCTGGTTTCTGTCAAGCTTATCATTGAAAATGTCATTCTCTCTCACACTACTATGTGTAAAATAATTAACCTGGATTTCAGTGTGATGTGGGTGTGCACTTTCTGGATTACAAATGTGTCATTAATTTGAGTAGATGAGAGTCGAGAACAACTTGCATCTTTTTCCTTAGGTCACCATAATCTCAACGTGAACCCTTACCTGCTCAATTGCAAGGAATGGATTAATCAATGATATCTTCTCTGTTTTTGGTATGGGGAACCCCTTCTTCAGTTTTGCTTTAAAAACATATAGAAAAAATTTCAAATCAGTCATAAGATGAAATACTATTTTATATAGCCAGATCCTGGTATTGAGATTAAAAAGGTACATATCCTTTACGGAAAGTTTACCCATTAGCTTCTGGGGGGAAAAGTTTGTTAGTAGCAACATAGATACAATTAAGTATATCTGAAGTAAACGATGTTAAGGTGCATGGCATCTCTCTGGTTCCTATTTCGCTCTTTAAACGTTGTAATAGGTTTATCTTCGACAATGTTATATTGTTGCAAGAATGACTTGAAAGTATAAGCTAACAGCAGGAAATACAAAATAACTTTACCAAATGAAATGTATCCTCAAAGTAGTAGTGAGACTGATGCATAGGAAGCCAACTCTATGAGACTCCTGCTCTACAAGTGGCCACTTTATTAGGTACACAGGTACACCTGCTCGTTACTGCAAATATCTAGTCAGCCAATTATGTGACCGTAACTCATGAAAGCATGCAGACATGATCAAGAGGTTCAGTTGTTGTTCAGGCCAGACATCAGAATATGGAAGAAATACGATCAAAGTGACTTTGACCATGAATAGCTGTTGGTGCTGGACAGGATGGTTTGAGTATCTCAGAAACATTTGATCTCCTTGGATGTTCATGCACAACAGTCTCTAGAGCTGCAGAGAATGGTGTGACAAACAAAACAAAAACTTCCAGTGAGTGGCATTTCAATGGGTGAAAACACCTTGTTAGTAAAGGAGGTCAGAGGAGAATGGCCAGAGTTATTCAAGCTCACAGGAGGATGGCAGTAAGTCAAACAATAGCAGACCACATCTGAATGCACAACTCATTGAACTTTGAAGTGGATGGGCTACAGAAGCAAAAAAACCACAAACATATACTCAGTGGCTACTTTATTAGGTACAAGAGTGTATTTTATTAACTGCATTGTTCAGAAAGGAGTAGGTGGTTCATGAACCAGTTAGGAAAACCTGGATCACCCCGAAATTGTTGATAATGTTGCTGTGCTAAGGCCCAGCATCGTCAAGAGTGAGTTGGGTCAGAATCTATAGTCAGAAGAGTTAACTCTTCTTCGATCAATGCTAGTCATTCACTGATTCAATTTAAAATTGTATATCGTTGCCATTTGATGAAGGAGAGATTGTCTAAAATATTCCCTAATGTTGATAGTTATTGTGATAGATGTAAAACTGAGACAGCTACACTGACACACATGTTTTGGTCTTGCTCTACACTGGAACAGTTCTGGAAGTCAGTTTTTTTCGACTATTTCTAAAGCACTAAAAATTAATTTACAACCTAACAAATTAACTGTGCTTTTTGGAATAATTCCTCCAAATATCCATGGTATCTCTGTGTCTGACCAACATGTTATTGCATTTGTTACATTGATAGCTAGGAGGGCCATCTTGTTGAAGTGGAAGGATACATCAGCTCCCACTTTGTCACAATGGTTCTCTCAAGCGATGCTATGTCTTAGTCTGGAGAAAATTAAAAATCAAACCTTTGAACCTATGTTTGATTTTGAGAAAAGGTGGGGTTCATTTGTTCGTTATTATCATTTCAGTTAATTGATAGATTTCCTCCACAATCTAATTGTAAATTTTTGGTACAGTACATGTTTTTTTCTTGCTGGCGGTTTGATGTTTCTCTTTAGAAGATTTTTGTATGGCGCATGGCTCTGGGGTTGAACACCTAATGGGTTTTTTTCTCACTTTTTCTTGCTGAGTAGGGTTTTTCTTTCCTCTTTTTTTTCAAATCACCAAAATTTTTTCAATCCTTAAAATAATGCTTTTTTTCTTGAGACATTGTAAGTGTTTCTTACTTTGATGTACTCTTGTTAAATTTGGATAATAATAATAATAAAAAGATTTGAAAAGAAAGGAAAGAATCTATAGTCAGCCTATACTAATCTGCTGAAACACAGTATCAGCAACAACACCAACAGCAAAAGTGACTCCTCCACATCACTAGTACAGAGCACACCAGGTCATTGCAGAGAGGGATTAAAGCTTCCAGTTGAGAGGAAGTTTCTCACCATCAGAGCAACATCATGATTGATAACTGGAGATGCAAGATAGGGGACGGGAAGAGTTTAAATTTTAATTTAGTTGAAGCTTCAGGAAAATAAGCTGAATTTCTCACTAAGAAATTGGGGATCGGTATTGTTATAAACGCAGGTATACTATCAGTCAGTGGTGCAACATATTCTGTGTTGAAAACAACCATTACCATTCTTGACAGGACTTTTCCTGTAGCCTGACAGTAAACGCAACAAGGCCACAGGTTTAAGACTTAAAGTGTAATTAAGAACTAGAGCTCTGTAAAGAAAAGAGTAAAAGACCAACTCTGAACACAATTCCAGGAAATTGCACAATGCCTGAGAATACAGTAATCCGTCACCTATCTTGTCATTTCCTCACGTACATAAAGTGTAAAAGAGAGGTGAGTGTGGATATCGGACCACTGGAAAATTATTCTAGAGGGAAAGTAATGGGGGACAAAGAAATAGCGGATGAACTGAATAAGTATTTTGCATCAGTCTTCACTGTGGAAGACACTAGCAGTGTGCCGGAAGTTCCTGCTGTCTGGGATCATGAAGTCTGTGAAGTTACAATTACTAGCGAGAAGGTTCTTGGGAAACTGAAGGGTCTGAAGATAGATAAGTCACCAGGACCAGATGGTGTACACCCCAGGTTTCTGAAAGAGGTAGCTGAAGAGATTGTGGAGGCATTAGTAATGATCTTTCAAGAATCACTAGATTCTAGGATGATTCCGGAGGAATGGATCGGGATACTCTACTCTTCAAGAAAGGAGACAGGTAGAAGAAAGGAGATTATAGGTTAGTTAGTCTAACCTCAGCGGCTGGGAGGATGTTGGAGTTGATTATTAAGGATGTGGTTTCGGAGTGCTTGCACATGATAAAATAAGCCGTAATCAGCATAGATTGTCTGACAAATTTGTTGGAATTCTTTGAAGAATTAACACGCAATATAGACAAAGGAGATGTTGTGTACTTGGATTTTCAGAAGGCCTTTGTCAAGGTGCCAAACATGAGGCTGCTTAACAAGTTAAAAGCCCATGGTATTACAGGAAATATTCTGGCATGGATAAAACAGTGGCTGATTGGCAGGAGGCAAAGAGTGGCAATAAAGGAAACCTTTTCTAGTTGGCTGCCGGTGACTAGCAGTACTCAACACAGATTCTTTTTACATTATATGTCAATGATTTGGATGACAGAATTGATGGCTTTGTTGCAAAGTCTGCAGACAATATGAAGCTAGGTGGAGGCGCAGGCAGTTTTGAGGAAGTTGAGAGGCTACAGAACAACTTAGAAGATTAGGAGAATGGGCAAAAAATTTGCAGATGAATGGTGTCGGGAAGCATATGGTGATACACTATGGTAGAAGAAATGAATGGGTTGACAACTTTCTAAGCAGAGAGAAAATACAAAAAAAAACTGAGACTCAAAGGGAATTGGGAGTCCTTGTCCAGGATTCACTGAAGGTTAATCTGCAGGTTGAGTCTGTGGTGAGGAAAGTAAATGTGATGTTAGCATTCATTTCAAGAGGACTAGAGAATAAAAGCAAGAATGTAATATTGAGACTTTATATAGCACTGGCGAGGCATCAATTGAAGTATTGTGAGCAATTGCGAGCCCATTATCTTAGAAAGGATGTGCTGAAACTGGAGAAGGTTCAAAGGAGCTTCACAAAAATGATTCCAGGATTGAATGGCGTTATATGAAGAGTGTTTGATAGCCCTGGGCCTGTATTCACTGGAATTCAGAAGAATGAGGGGTGATCTCATTGAAACCTATGACATAGTGAAAGGCCTTGATAGAGTGGATGTCTCCTATGGTGGGAGAGTCTTAGACCAGAGGACACAGCCTCAGAACAGGGGGGTGTACTTTTAGAACGGAGATGAGGAGGATTTTCTTTAGCCAGCAAGTGGCGAATCTGTGGAATTTGCTGCCAGAGGCAGCTGTGGAGGCCAAGTCTGTATGTACATTTATATACATAAAGAAATGCACAGGACTGCAAGAAGCAGCAAGAGGGTAGTGGACCCAGGCAGATTTATCACAGCCAGAACCCTCTCCGCTGTCAAGGACTTTTTATGTTTACTTAAGGCAGAGGTTGATATATTTTTGATTGATCAGGGCATGAAGGGAGGAGACTGGGGCTGAGAAGAAAATTGGATCAGCCATGATGAAATGGCGGAGCAGACTCGATGGGCCAAATGGCCTAATTCTCAGAATCAGAAAAAGAATCAGGTTTACTATCACTGGCATGTGACGTGAAATTTGTTAACTTAGCAGCAGTCAATGCAACACATAATGTAGAAGGAAAAAAAACCAAAATAAAATAATAATAATAAATAAATAAATCAATTACAGTATACATATATTGAATAGATTAAAAATTGTGCAAAAAACAGAAATACTACATATTTAAAAAAATGAGGTAGTGTCCAAGGGTTCAATGTCCATTTAGGAATCGGATGGCAGAGGGGAAGAAGCTGTTCCTGAATCGCTGAGTGTGTGCTTTCAGGCTTCTGTACCTCCTTCCTGATGGTAACAGTGAGAAAAGGACATGCCCTGGGTGCTGGAGGTCCTTAATAATGGACGCTGCCTTTCTGAGACACCGCTCCCTGAAGATGTCCTGGGCACTTTGTAGGCTAGTATCCAAGATGGAGCCGACTAAATTCACAACCTTCTGCAGCTTCTTTCGGTCCTATGCAGTAGCCCCCCCACCCCTCCATACCAGACAGTGATGCAGCCTGTCAGAATACTCTCCACGGTACATCTATAAAAGTTTTTGAGTGTATTTGTTGACATACCAAATCTCTCCAAACTCCTAATGAAGTATAGCTGCTGTCTTGCCTTCTTAATAAGTGCTCCTATATCTTATGGTCTTACTATCAATAAGGACCGTCACCATCCAGGACCTGCTCTCCTCTCATTACGACTGTCAGGGAGGAGGGACTGGAGCCTGAAGACTCAGACTCAATGATTGAGGACCGGCTTCTTCCCTCCTGAACGGTCCATGAACCCATGAACATTACCTCGTTATTCTTTCCATCACACTGTTTATTTATTTTATAACTTATTGCAACTTCACGTCTTTTCACTGTACTGCTGTCACAAGCCCACACATTTCAGAATATATATGACAATGATAATAAACCTAAATGTGATTCTGTTGACACTGTGCTGTTTGAATTGATACCCTTCTCAAGGATTGGACCTCCCCAGCACGGAACATCTCAGGTTTTGGGAGCAGCAGCTAACCCCCTGCCACAGCAGGTAACTGCAGAATCCTTACTAGTGGTTGTAGCCTGCTATGGAATGCTCCCAGACTGGCCAAAAGCTTAACTTGTTAATCAGACTGACTAACGGGACAGAATCCTGTCACATAATCAAAATGTGCACTCTACAAAGTTCCAATCGTACAATATACAGTGAAGTCAATTATCGGGATTTCATTAGTGAAAATACTCCCTTGCAACCAGCTAACGCTGGGGCCATCACAACAATACAAATAAATTCTTAAGAGGAAGGTTAGCATCTTGAGACATCTCATACCATTTATCTTCGGAATCACGAACTTCTGTAAGCCCAGCTTCAGAATTGTTTCAAATGTCTTTGTCTGGGAGCAAATTATAATGAAAATATGTTTAATAATTTCTGATAAGTTTTATATTTTCCGTACATATTGACTGAGCAACTTCTAAACATCAAATAAATAAATAATCAAGTCACGATGGTTACTCACAGCAGTGAAGATACCTTTTAATATATTCAACATTTACATACTAGGGGGCAAAGGTAACAGTAACTAACTCTATTACTTTTAAAATGACCATGAACACTTACTGGAACGGTTCCCACTTTAGTTTCTTCCAGCACCACGTCCACACTAAGTTAAAAATTAGAAAGACCATTTTAAGAATTCAGTTTTAAATGGATAAACTAGAAAAAAAAAATCACAATATCACAAACTGTTACAGCAAAGGAATTCCTTTAGAAAATTATAATGTTACCTCAATATCTGCAGAAAAGAATGGTTATGACTCGGTTTAAGTCAACAATATTCTAGGGTATGACTGCCTTGTTTCTCTTATAGGGAGTAATATATTAATAGCCTCTGACAGTTAAAATGGCAGCAGCCTAGAGACAAATGCCCTGATTCCCTACAATTGTTATATGGTTATGTGAGTGTTAGCTATGTGGACTTGCCCATTCTTTAACTGGACAGTCCAGTGGGATTGGGAAGGGGGTGTGGACACAGTGTATGCTTTGCTGCTTTCTATAGCTCCAAAGCCCGAATCAGCATGTGTTAACAGAGCAGTTAGGGCAACCCTGTGCATGAGCAAACTGTGCACCCAGAGCAACAGGCACAAAATGCTGGAGGAAATCAGCAGGTCAGGCAGCATCTATGGAGAGGAGTAACCAGTCAACATTTTGGGCTGAGACCCTTCATCAGGACTGGAAAGGAACTGGAAAGATTCCAGGATAAGAAGCTGGCAGAGTACAAGCTGGCAGGTGATAGGTAAAACCAGGTGAAGGTAGCTGGGTGGTGTGAGAGGAGATTAAGTGAGAGGCAGGGAGGTGATAGGTGGAAGAGGTAAAAGGCTGAAGAAGGAATTTGATAGGAGAAGAGAGTAGAGTAGAGCATCTTGGAATTCCAAGATGGCACCGGTGACACACAAAGGCACTTTGTGGATTGTGTACAAAACTTCCAGATATCCCTCTTCTGATTTATTATCGCTACAATCCACAGCCTGTATTTTCCCTTTAAGTAACTACTTTTAAACTGGTTTAACAAACTAACGATTTTATGATCTTCTGAAGGACTCGGCAGACATAACTCTTAAGAATGCGATATGGCCCCTTTAAGAAAATGAGGGCACATCGCCACAGCCGGAGGAGAGGACTCCACGCTAGACTGAAACATTAGGGTATGAAATTTCCTCTAGGCAGTATCTTGTTAGCAAATGTATAGTCTCTGGAGAACAAGCTAGACTGAAACATTAGGGTATGAAATTTCCTCTAGGCAGTATCTTGTTAGCAAACGTATAGTCTCTGGAGAACAAGACTGAGGAACTATGGGCAAGATTGCTGTATCAGAGGGAAATGAGGGATTACTGTGTTCTGTGGTTCATGGAAACGTGGCTAACCTCCAACACACCTGGTATAAGACCTGAGGGCTTCTTGATGTACCATAAGACCATTAGATATAGGAGCAGAATTAGGCCAGTTAGCCCATCGAGTGTGCTCTGCCATTTCAGCATGGCTGATCCATTTCTCTCTCAGCCCCAGTGTCATGACTTCTCCCCGTATCCCTTCATGCCCTGACCAATCAAGAATTTATCAACCTCTGCCTTAAATATCCCCAATGGCTGGGCTTCCACAGCAGCTTGTGGCAATGAATTCTACAGATTCACCACAAACTGGCTGAAGAAATTCCATCTCATTTCTGTTATAAATGGATGACCCTCTATTCTGTGGCTGTGTCCTCTGGTCTTTGTCTCCCCCACCATAGGAAACATCCTCTCCACATCCACTCTATCAAGGCCTATCAATATTCAATAGTTTTCAATGAGATCTCCCTTCATTCTTTATAGGGCCAGAGCCATCAAACGCTCTTCATATGACAAGGCTTTCAATCCTGGAATCATTTTTGTGAACCTTCTTTAAACGATCTCCAGTATCAGCACGTCCTTTCTTAGATAAGGGGCTCATAATACTCCAAGTGAGACTTCACCAGAGTCTTATAAAGGCTCAACATTACATCCTTGATTTTATATTCTAGTTCTCTCAAAATGAATGCCAACATTGCCTTTGCTTTCCTCACCACTGACTCAACCTTCAAATCAACCTTCAGAGAACCCTGCACAAGGACCCCCAAGTCCCTTTGCACATCAGATTTCTCTCCATTCAGGAAATAGTCTACACTTTTATTTCTTCTACCAAAGTGCATGACCATACACTTCCCGACACTGAATTCCATCTGCCACTTTTTTGAATATATTCTCCTAATCTATCTAAGTCATTCTGCCTCCTCAAAGCTACCTTCCCCTCCACCTCTCTTAGTATCAACCACAAACTTGGCCACAAAGCTATCGGTTCCATCATTCAAATCATTGACATATAGTGTAAAAAGAAGCATTCCCAATATAGACCCTTGTGGAACACCACTAGTCACCAGCAGCCAACTAAAAAATACCCCCTTTATTCCCACTCTGCCTCCTGCCAATCAGCCGATGCTCTAACCATGCTAGTATATTTTCTGCAATACCATGGGCTCTTAACTTGTTAAGCCGTCTCATGTGTGTTCTCTTGTTAAGTGCCTTCTGAAAATCCAAGTCCACAACATCCACTGGTTCTCCTTTGTCTATTGGGCTTGATACTTCTTCAAAGAATGCCAACAGATTTGTCAGGTAAGATTATCCCTGAAGGAAACCTTGCCTCCTTTGGCCTCCTTTATCATGCACCTCCAGGTACCCCAAAACAACATCCTCAACAACTGAGGTCAGACGAATGGGCCTATAATTTCTTTGCTTTTGCCTCTCTCACTTGAAGAGTGGAGTGACATCTGCAATTTTCCAGTCCTCAGCAACCATACCAAAATCAATTAGTTCTTGAAAGATCATTATTAAATGCCTCTACAGTCTCTTCTGCCACCTCTTTCAGAATTCTGGGGTGTAGACCATCTAGTCCAAGTGATTTATCTACCTTCAGCCCTTTCAGTTTCCCAAGCACCTTTTCCCTAGTAATGGCAACTTCACACATTTCTATCCCCTGACACTCTGGCATACTGTTTGTGTCCTCCACAGTCCAGACTGATGCAAAGTACTTATTCAGTTCATCTGCCATTTCTTTGTCCCCTATTACTACCTCTCCAGCATCATTTTCCAATGGTCTAATAACTATTCTCACCTCTCTTTTACACTTTATATGTCTGAAGAAATTTTTTGTATCCTCTTTAATATTATTGGCTAGCTTTCCTTCGTATTCCATCTTTTCCTTATTTATGAGCTTTTTATTTGCCATACTGTTGGTTTTTAAAACCTTCCCAGTCCTCTAACTTCCCACTAATTTTTGCTCCATTATATGCCCTCTTTTTGGCTTTAATGTTGGCTTTGACTTCTCTCGCCAGCCACGGTTGTGTCATCCTGCCTTTAGAATACTTCTTTTTCTTTGCGTTGTATCTATCCTGTGCTTTCCAAATTGCTCCGAGAAATTCCAGCCATTGCTGCTCTGTTATCATCCCTGCTAGTTTTCCCTTCCAATCAAATTTGGTCAGCGCCTCTCTCCACTGTAATACTGATAAATCTGACTTTAGATACTCCTTCTCAAATTGCAGGGTGAATTCTTTCATATTATGATCACTGGTGCCTAAGGGTTCCCTTACCTTAAGCTCCCTAATCAATTCTGGTTCATTGACAACATCCAACCCAGAATAGCTGATCCTCTTGTGGGCTCAAACATGTGCTGCTCTAAAAAGTCATCTCATGGGTAATCTACAAATTCTTCCTCTTGGGATCCAGCACCAACCTGATTTACTCAATCTACCTGCATATTGAAATCCCCCATGACTATTGTAACATTGCCTTTTTAATATGCATTTTCTAACTCCCATTGTAATTTGTAGACCACATCTTTACTGCCCTTCAGGATCTTTTTACCTTTGCAATTTCTTAGTGCTACCCACGATTCTGGACCTTCCGATCTTATGTCGTGTATTTCTAATGTTTTGATTTCATTTTTTATCTACAGAGCAACCCCACCCCTACGGCTTACCTGCCTGTCCTTTCAATACAGTGTGTATCTTTGGACATTAAACTCCCAGCTATAATCTTCTTCCAGCCACAGTTCAGTGACGCCCACAACATCATACATACCGATCTGTAATAGTGCTACAAGCTCATCTACCTTTTTCCATATACTGAGTATATTCAAATTTAGCACCTTCAGTCTTGTATTCATCACTCTTTTTGATTTTGTCCCCCTTTTACATTGTAACTCATCCGTCTTACTGCAATTTTGCCTCATCATCACCTTCTCCTTACTAGCTGTCTCACGACACACTGCCTCTGTTTGTAAACCAACTACCCCATCCTCAGTCCATCAGCAGATGGACTAGACTGCTGGCTCAAAGAGGACAAAAGGTGGGGATCTGTATTACATGGTTAACTTTTCGTGGTGCTCAGATGTAGCAGTCGTGTTGGACTCTTGTTCCCCTGACCTGGAGCATCTAATGATTAAGTGCTGACTGTTTTACTTTCCAAGAGAGTTCTTCATGATCCTGACTGCAGTTTAGATACTGACAAAGCCAATGTTAAGCAGGCGCTTGAGTTACTGAGTGTAGTGATAAGCAAAAAAGAAACAGCCTACCCTGATGCCTTTCAAATCATCATCAAGAACTTCAATGAGGCCAATTATCATCAATATATCACTTGCAGTACCAGGGGTCCAACACACTCAGCCACTGCTATACTACCATTAGGAATGCCTACCATTGCCTAGACTGTGGCTTGGGAAATCCTGACCATTTGGCTGTCCTCGTCCTATCTGCATACAGACAGAGGCTAAGTAGCAAGACTCCAGAAGTAATGACAATGAAGAGGCAGAGGACCGGTTATGGGACTGCTTAGAGTCGGTGGACTGGGGCCATGTTCAAGGGATCATGAGAGGATCTGAGTGAATACACCACAGTTGCCACAAATTTATAAGGTCAGTCATGGATGAGTGTGTCCCCATAACATCATTCAGAGTGCTCCCTAACCAGAAGCTCTGGTTGAACCAAGAGATCCACAATCTGCTGATGGCCAGATCGGTGGGAGTCAGGTCTGGTGACCCTACAAGAGATCCTGGTACAACCTCTGGAAAGCCATCTCAAATGCGAAGCAGCAATTCCGGACCAAACTGGGATCACAGAAGGATGCTTGACAGCTGTGGCAGGGATGGGATGTTATCACCTCCTACCAAGTAAAATCAAGCGAAATATGTGACATCAAGATTTCACTCTCAGATGAGCCATTGCCTTTTATGCTCGCTTTGAACACAAAAACATGGAGGCAACTTCATGAACTTCCACAGCCATCAAAGACCGATGATATCAGTCTCTGAGGCCAATGACAGAGCATTGTTCAGGTGGGTAAGCCCACGGAACGCATCTGGCTGAGATAGTGTATCTGGCCGATACTAAAGAGTTGTGGTGGTCAACTGGCTGGTGTGTTCACTGAGCTCTTTAACCTCTCACTTTGTCAGTGAGATACCCACCTGCTTCAGGCAGGCTTCAATTATACCGGTGCCCAAGAAGAATGTGGTAAAATGCCTCAGTGACTATCATCCAGTCACACTTACATCCACGGTGATGAAGTGCTTTGAGAGGTTGGTGATGAAACGATTCAGCTCCAGCCTGAGGAGTGACTTGGATCCATTCCAATTTGCCTACCGTCACAACTGTTCAACAACAGAAGCCATTTCATTGTAAACATCTGGATAGTGAAGGTGCATACATCAGGATGTTCCTTATTGACTACAGCTCTGCATTCAGTACTATCATCCCTTCAAAACTAATCAATACGCTCCAAGTCTTAGGTCTCAATACCTCCTTGTGCAACTAGATCATCGGTTTTTTCACTTGCAGACCCCAGTCAGTTCAGATCAGCAACAACATCTTCACAATCACCATCAGCAGAGGTGCACCACAAGGCTCAGTGCTTAGCCTGCTCTCTGCTTGCTTTATACTAATGATTGTGAGGCTAAGCACAGCTCCAATGCCATACTTAAGTTTGCTGACTGGCCAAATCAGTATATAAGGAGGGAGATTCAAAATCTGGCTGAGTGGTGCCACAACAACTTCTCACTCAACATCAGCAAGACCAAGGTGCTGGTTATTGACTTCAGAAGGAAGAAACCAGAGGTCCATGAGCCAGTCTTCACTGGGGGATCAGAGGTGCAGTGGGTCAGCAACTTTAAATTCTTCTGCATTATCATTTCAGAGGATCTAGAAACATAGACACATAGAAAACATACAACACAATACAGGCCCTTCAGCCCACAAAGCTGTGCTGAACATGCCCTTACCTTAGAAATTACCTAGGGTTACCCACAGCCCTCTATTTTTCTAAGCTCCATGTACATATCCAGGAGTCTCTTAAAAGACCCTATCATCTCAGCCTCCACCACCGTCGCTGGCAGCCCATTCCACGCACTCACCACTCTTTGCATAACAAACTTACCCCTGACATCTCCTCTGTACCTATTTCCAAGCACCTTAAAACTGTGCCCTCTCATGCTAGCCATTTCAGCCCTGGGAAAAAGCCACTGACTATCCATACGTTCAATGCCTCTCATCATCTTGTACACCTGTATCAGGTCACCTCTCATCCTCCGTCGCTCCAAGGAGAAAAGGCCGAGTTCACTCAACCTATTCTCATAAGGCACGTTCCCCAGTCCAGGCAACATCCTTGTAAATCTTCTCTGCACCCTTTCTATAGATTCCACATCCTTCCTGTAGTAAGGCGACCAGAACTGGCATTGTACTTCAAGTGGGGTCTGACCAGGCTCCTATATAACTGCAACATTACCTCTTGGCTCTTAAACTCAGTCCCACGATTGATGAAGGCCAATGCACCGTATGCCTTCTTAACCACTAAGTCAACCCGCGCAGCAGCTTTGAGTGTGCTATGGACTCAGACCCCAAGATCCCTCTGATCCTCCACACTGCCAAGAGTCTTACCATTAATACTATATTCTGCCATCATATTTGACCTACTAAAATGAACCACCTCACACTTATCTGGGTTGAACTCCATCTGCCACGTCTCAGCCCTGTTTTGCATCCTATCAATGTCCCACTGTAACCTCTGACAGCCCTCCACACTATCCACAACATCTCCAACCTTTGTGTCATCAGCAAATTTACTAACCCATCCCACCACTTCCTCATCCAGGTCATTTATAAAAATCACGAAGAGAAGGGGTCCCAGAACAGATCCCTGAGGCACGCCACTGGTCAACGACCTCCGTACAGAATATAACCCAGCTACAACCACTCTTTGTCTTCTGTGGGCAAGCCAGCTCTGGATCCACAAAGCAATGTCCCCTTGGATCCCATGCCTCCTTACTTTCTCAATAAGCCTTGAATGGGATACCTTATCAAATGCCTTGCCGAAATCCATATACATTACATCTACCTTCATCAATGTGTTTAACAACATCCTCAAAAAATTCAGTCAGGCTCGTAAGACATGACCTGCCTTTGACAAAGCCATGCTGACTATTCCTAATCATATTATGCCTCTCCAAATGTTCATAAATCCTGCCTCTCAGGATCTTCTCTATCAACTTACCAACCACTGAAGTAAGACTCACTGGTCTATAATTTCTTGGGCTATCTCTACACTCCTTCTTGAATAAGGGAACAACATCCTCAACCCTCCAATCCTCCTGAACCTCTCCCGTCCACATTGATGATGCAAAGATCATTGCCAGAGGCTCAGCAATCTCCTCCCTTGCCTCCCACAGTGGCCTGGGGTACACCTCGTCTGGTCCCGGTAACTTATCCAACTTGATGCTTTCCAAAATCTCCAGCACATCCTCTTCCTTGATATCTACATGCTCAAACTTTTCAGTCCACTGCGAGTCATCCCTACAATCGCCAAGATCCTTTTCCATAGTGAATACTGAAGCAAAGTACTCATTAAGTACCTCTGCTAGCTCCTTTGGTTCCATACACACTTTTCCACTGTCACACTTGATTGGTCCTATTCTCTGGTGTCTTATCCTCTTGCTCTTCACATACTTGTAGAATGCCTTGGGGTTTTCCTTAATCTTGAAAGCCATGCAAATATCCCCTGAACATTTGCTACATTTCTTCCATACATTTCCCTGAGAACATATGTTTCCAATTTATGCTTCCAAGTTCCTGCCTCATATTTCCCCTTACTCCAATTAAACACTTTCCTAACTTGTCTGTTCCTATCCCTCTCCAATGCTATGGTAAAGGAGATAGAGTTGTGATCACTGTCTCCAAAAGGCTCTCCCACTGAGAGATCTGACACCTGACCAGGTATATTTCCCAATACCAGATCAAGTACAGCCTCTGTCCTGGGTCCAGCTTGTAAGTTCCGTTACAAATAAAGCAAGGCAGCGCATCAACTTTCTTCAAAGTTTACGAAGATCCAGCATGTCATCTAAAGCTTTGACAAACTTCTATAGATGTGTGGTGGAAAATATACTGACTGGTTGCATCATGGCTGGGTAGGGACACGCCAACGCCCTTGAACGTAAAAGCATACGAAAGTAGTGGATACAGCCCAGTACACCAAGGGTAAAGACCTCCCCACCATTGAGCTATTTCACAAGGAGCGGTGTCACAGGAAATCAGCATCCATTATCAAGGATCACCGTCATCCGGGCAATGGCCTCTCTCACTGCTGCTAACAGGAAGGAGGTACAGGAGCCACAGGACTAGGTTCAAGAACAGTTATTACTCCTCAACCATCAACTCTTAAACCAGAAGGGATATCTTCACTCAACTTTACTCACCACAGTACTGAACTGTCCCCCCAACCTATGGAGTTACTTTCAAGAACCTTCATCTCATGTTCTTGATATTTATTGGTTACTTATTTATTATTATTATTTCTTTTGTATTTGCAAGTTTATTGTCTTTCGCACATGGATTGTTTGTCCATCTTATAGTGTGCAGTTTTTCATAGATTCTATGGTTACTCTTTGGATCTACTGTGAAAGCTCACGAGAAAATGAATCTCAGGGGTGTATATGGTGATTATATATCTGTAGTTTGATAATAAATTTGCTTTGAACTTTGGATCATGGGAGAAAGGAAAGGAAGAGGGAAACAAGAAGGAGGTGTTGGGCAGGTGAAGAGAAGGGGTACGAGAGGAGCCAAAATGGGAAAATGGAAAACAGACAGAAGAGAGAGTGAGAGGAATCAATGTTGGAAGCTACCCAGACTGAAAATAGAGTCCCAGGTCCTAGGTCAGTGGTGTGGTCCTAGTGCAAGATATGAGAAATCTTGGAGACCTCCAGTCTCCCTGATTACTATGTCAGCAAGAAGTGCATCAGCATGCAGCTTCTTATAGAACATTTGGAGAAGTGGAGCTCCAGCTGGATGAACTTCGGCTCATTCGGGAGAATGAGGAGATGATAGATTAGACCCAAAGGGAGATCATCACATCTAACTTGCAGGAGGCAGGTAGCTGGGTGACCGTCAGGAGAGGAAAAGGGAACAGCAACCAGTGCAGAGTAACCCTGTGGCTGTTCCTCGCAGTAATAGGTATAGCACTTTGGAAACTGATCAGAGGCAAAGAAAACTTGTAAAGAGCTATCTTAAAGTTGTTTGACATACAGTACCCTTGCATCGTTTTCTGTCCTGTGTTTGGAGTATTTCTCCTGGTCTAACACGAAAAAGCTAGACAATGCTTACAAATAAAGAAACAATTCTCTGCTTTATTTCTTACCTGTTCAGAGACACTGAACCATGCACTCTTCCCTGTGAAATATACATTTTCCCAAACACACTGGCCGTCTGTGGTGAATACAAATGTTATTAAATTAAGCATAAAAGCAAATGAAAATTCCATTGCCTTTTTCTTCTTGTAATATATAAAGCTATTTTTACTACTAGATTTAGGCTGGCATTATTTTGACCTGCAGGATGGAAGGAAGGTGTTCTGCTATTTTAAAAAGATGTACAAATTATTTACAGAGCTGCATCAATAACTGAAGAAAATCAACTGGCAACAAACCTGCAAGGATTCAGTGACCTCTTTAAATAGCATGGCAGGGTGCCCTTCCTGCTTTACTGTTGAGCTTGCATTTGGCCAAAGCTGGGAAAGGTTATTAGCTGAAACACTGGGTTTCAATCTCACAGTGATAGTGAGAAATCAGTGGATCTGCTCTGCAGTGAATGGAATTAAATGTTGCGATAGCTCCAATTGATGGGGAATAATGCTGCCAAGTTTCTTCCAACTTATCTATCACTTTGAAATTTGTGGTTACTTTCTGTGCACTAATTAGGTGCTATACTTCCTATATTTTTATTTATTTTTTCTAATTTGAGATACAGCACAGTAACAGGCTGTTCTAACCCACGAGCCTGTGCCTCCCAATTACTCCCATGTGACCAATTAACCCACTAACTTGTACGTCTTTGGAATGTGAGAGGAAACCAGAGCATACGGGGAGAATGTACAAGCTCCTTCTAGACAGTGGCGGAAATTGAACTCGGTCACTGTAATAGTGTTATGCTAACCACTACACTACCGTGTCTCCCCTAATAAAATCTATCATAGACCAAGTCAATATTCTATTTCAAAAAATGCTTCAACAGTGTTAAAGTACTTGTGATAGTTTTCCATAAAAGCTACTATATAACTGCATACACTATACGATCAATCTGCCGATCTAATCTCCTCCCCCTTTAACAGAAAGATCGATTAAGAAAGGCACTTACAACACCCAACAGGAATAGGTCTGCTAAGGAGTTGTTTGGGAGGACTGCAAATACATGAGCTGCGGTAAAGATATTGGAAGTGAATTTTCCTGGAACAAACTTCACAACTGGTTGTTTTGAGGCACCCATCACAATTTTCATCAGTAGGTTGGGGTACTTCTTTGCAACCTGTCGGAAATGAAGGACACACTAGAATAAACTAACAAGAGACGTTGTCAAGTTTATTATCAAATCTAATCATTCATTATCCTCAAAGAAAGACTCAAAGCACAAACCAGTTCACTTCCCTTTTGAACCTTTTAAAGACACTTTCAGCTTTTGTATTTTCCATACTTATTAATTATTGTACATTTATGAATCTAAAATATTTTTAACAACAATCTTAAAGTTCCAAGTTCAAGGTAAATTTATTATCAAAGCACATATATGTCACCATATACAACTCTGAAATTAATTTTCCTGCAGACATACTCAATAAATTCAATAACAATAATAGAATCAATGAAAGTCTGCACCAAAAGGGCGGACAACCAGTGTGCAAAAGATAACAAACTGTGCAAATACAAAAGGAAAGAAAGAAAAAAGATAATAATAATAATAATATTAAATAAATATACAATAAATACCAAGAACATAAGATTAAAAGAACATGAGTCCTTAAAAGTGCGTCCATAGGGAGCAGTTCAGTGAAGTTGAGTGAAGTTATTCCCTCTGGCTCAATAGCCTGATGGTCAAGGGGTAATAACTGTTTCAGAACTGTTGTAATTGGAATTAAAGCGTCATTAGTCATAGTCATAGAACACTACAGTAAAGAAACAGGCCCCTAGACCCATCCAGTTCACACCAGACTGTTTTTCTGCTTAGTCCCATTTACCCACGATAGCCGTCCATACCCTTCCCATCCATGTACCTATTCAAATCTCTCTTAAGTATTCCAATCGAACCTACATCCACCAATTCCACTGGCAGCTTATTCCACACTCACAAGACAAAGAAGTGAAGAAATTAGCTCTCAGGTTCCCTTTCATTTTTAACATATGACGTCTAGTTCTAGTCTCACCCAACTTCAGTGGAAAGAAGAATGGGGTTTTCAATCATCAGGTTAGATTGGAGGAAGTCAGCTGTGACTGTCCATGCAATGAGCAGCTTCTCAAAACACACTGTGAAAATTCAAACTTTGGCAGTCGAGGGATTCAAACCCATGTCCTCTCAGAGACTGAAGCCCAAATCCAGTGCCTTAGACCACACAGCCACACGCCATTAAATAATCAGAACTATCAATTTGCATTAAGGTAGAACTGATCTTAACTTTTAGATGACCAACAAACAGAAACTATCAATAACACATGCAATTACAATTATGTCAAAGAAGTGACCACAGTTTTAATTAATTGGCTTCTTACATTGTGGCCCAGGAGTAAATGGGCATCAAATGAGTGTGCTATTATAGCTGACCGAACTGAAATCTCCTGCTATCAGGCAGTTTGCCATTGAACAGTACTCATAATTGGGAAGGAAGAGAATCTTGGCACAGCAGAGAATATATTGTGTCTGTAAATACCGTGGGCAGTGCATGAATCAATTAGTAAAGGTTAAAAAGGAAGTCAGAGTCCAATGAAAACAGCCACGTTATAGACCTAATTACAGAACATTTCCTAAGCAACACAGACAAAATGCTAGAGGAATTCAGCAGGCCAGACAGCATCTATGGAAAAGAGTGAACTGTCGATGTTTCGAGCCAAGGCCCTTCATCAGGAGTGGAAAGGAAGGGGGAAGGAGTCAGACTAAGAAGGTGGAGGGGGAAAGTTGGAAGTACAACGTGGCAAATGATAGGTGAAACTGGGAGAGGGGAGATGAAGTAAAGAGCTGAGAAGTTAATTGTGAAAGCGATAAGGGTTTGAAGAAGGGGAAATCTGATAGGAAAGGACAGAAGAACATGGAAGAAAGGGAAGGGAGAGGAGCACCCGAGGGAGGTGATGGGGAGGTAAGGAGAGAATGTGTGAGGAGGAAGCAGGAATGGGGAATGGTGAAGGAGAGGAGCACAGGCAATTACCGCAAGTTCGAGAAATCGATGTTCATGCTGTCAGTTTGGAAGCTACCCAGACAGAAGACAAGGTGTTGCATCCCCAGCCAGAGTGCGGCCTCATTGGAGAGTCCTTGCCAAAGAAGTAGGCATGAAGTGGAATCATGACAGGCGCAGGGGTCAAAGGTGAGGCCCTTACTGAGGACAGAATGTTCTGCCTCAGAGAGGGAATTGTTGAAACCCTGCATGGATGAGAACTGGGATCAGAGGGTGGGGGATGTGTTAGTGGTGTCTGAGCAGAGAGGAGGGTTGGGGTGCTCAGGAAAGGTGGGTGGGAGGAAGATGGAGGCTCTGGGGACCCAAGGGTTGACGGGGGGTGCCTGAGGGACACAGGGTTGCAGAGTGGTGGTGGGGGAAGAGGAGACTGGGGTTCCAGAGGCAGTGCATGAAGTCCCAGCCTGGAGGTGCTGTCAGTCATGGTCCAGGCTGGAGTCACAGCTAGCGTCATGCAATTAGCAGTTTGAAGATGTCTGAGGTTGGGGGAGAAATGAGACGTAAAACTGAAGGAACAAACTTAAGGCAGAAAGTGCCTAGTTATATAGGCTGCTTGGATAGTGTAATTTGTCCTCTATTGTTTAAGTGAGATTCTTACATCCAGAAAAATATGTCATATAATTATGTTTCTGAATCGATATAAAATTAAATATTCCACATAATTGTTCACATAAATAGACATTTAATACCTTGGGTAACAGAATTTCGAAGCTGGACGTGTTTAGGTGAAACGGTAAATCCTTTGGAATCTGAAACAAGTTTGAAAAATGTTACACGCAGATGAAGAATAAAACATGCTTTAAACATTCCTGAGGACATCCCTTTGCCATGATATTTAATCAGGCTTCAGACTTCACTTATTGTTTAAACTAGTAGATTAAGTGTTTCCTTTAAGATAGAGTGGTTTTGTGGAATCAAAGTAACTAAACTGTGTAACATTAAGATGTAACAAACCCAAAAAACTGGAGGAACGCAGCAGGTCAAGCAGCGTCTGAGGAGGGGCCAACTCTCTTGATAATGACTACAAAAGGAGAGGGGAAGGAGTACAAGCTGGAAAGGGATAGGTGAAATCAGGTGAGGGGGAAAGTGGTTGGGTGGGCTAAGGGGGATGAAGTGAGAAGCTGGGAGGTGACAGGTGGAAAAGGTAAAGGGTTGAAGAAGAAATCAAACAGGAGTGTAGAGTAGACCATGAGAGGAGGAGAAGGAGGAGGAGTGCCAGAGAGAGGTGATAGACAGGTGAGAAGAGAAGAGAAGGAGTAAGAGGGGAGTCAGAATAAGGAATGGTAAAAGACAGAATTGGGAGAGAGAGAAAATACCAAAAGTTAGAGAAATTGATGTTCATGCCATCAGGTTGGAAGCTACCCAAATGGACTATGAGGTGTTGCTCCTCCAACCTGAGAGTGGCCTCATTGTGGACATGTCAGAAAGGGAATAGGATGTGAAATTAAGGTAGTTGACCATCGGAAGATCCTGCCTTTTCTGCCTGAGCCTTTAAAGGTGCTCAGGAAATCCTGGTGATCCTGACACTTCAGCTTGATGGTGTATCATGTCAATAAACTAGATTATGAGTTTGGAGAGTGATCCAGAATGGGAAGGAAGGTGAAGGAGGGGTGGTGATGGAATTTTGCATCACTGCACTGATATGATGGGCCACACTTAGATTAATGGATTCTTGGGTCCTGGAAGAGGTATTTTCTTAAATGCTTCTGGCTTGCCTGTGTTGAAGTTCTTAACTAATCTTTTGAATAAATTGTTAATTATAATTAATTTTACTGTTAGATTTCCATTACATATTCTTTTTGAACTATTAGACGTTAATGCCAAGGTGCAAAATAATAGGGAATGAATAGAGAAGCTTTGAAATTAGTTGTAAGCAAGACTGCTAACAAGTTGATTATTTAAAGAAATCAATTCAAGTAAAGTCTATGAAGAGGAGATAATGCAAAAAAAACCAGCAGATGTTGAAAATCATAAATAGAAGCAGAAAACACTGAATTCAATGTCAGGCGGCATCTGTGGAGGAAGATTCGAAGTTCCGTTCCCATTCAGACATGTCACTCCATGGTCTCCCCTACTACCATGATGAGGCCACCCTCAGGTTAGAGGATCAACAGCTCAAACTCTGACAAATAAATTCTTCTCGGACTTCCAGCTAGATACAGGTATCGATTATATCCGACATTTCGATGATGGCAGAGTTTGTCATCTAAAAATATTATTAAATAATATAAAAGCCCATGGTATTACTGGAAAAATACAAGAATGAATAGAAGATTGGCTGATTGACAGGAGGCAAAGAGTGAGAATAAAAGGGGCCTTTCCTATTTGGCTTTCAGTGACTTGTGGTGTTCTGCAGGGGTCAGTATTGGAACCATTTCTTTTCAAATTATATGTCAATGATTTGATGACAGAATTGATGGCTTTTTATCCAGGTTTGCGGCTGATATCAGGATAGGTGGAGGGGCAGGTAGTGTTGAAGAAGCACGGATAGATATGAAAAATGGGCAAAGAAGTGGTGGATAGAATAGTTTATATTCTTACATTCTATTTTTATGTATATTCCTTGCCCTGGCCTATGAAAGCAAGTCTGCCACATGCTTTCTTTATCACATTGACTTGTGTGTGGAGTTGAATCTCAAGGTCGCACTGTTCAATGTTCCTGAGCACCCTACTATATATCCTCCCCATATATGACTTTACAACATGCATCACCTTCCACTTGTCCAGATTAATTTCCATCTGCTAATACTCTTCCCACTTCCTATCTAATCATTGTTCTGTTGTAGCCTCAGGAAACCTACCTTGCTGACCATAATGTGACCAACTTTCATGGACCATAGAACAGTACAGCACAGGAACAAACCCTACATCCCACATTGTTGTAGTGAACTACTTAAGCTAAGGTCACCCGATGCAAATTTGCTGTTGCAAATTCTTGACACAAAGATTGATGACACCCTTCCCCTCCGCCCCCCCAACAGGTGCTGCTTGACCCACTGGATTCAGCATACAGCATGAATACAGACCCATCAGCCCAAACAATCCATGCCGACCAAGGTCCCCACAATATTCAATAGGTTTCAATGAGAATCCCTCTCGTTCTTCCAAGCTCCAGCAAGTACAGGCCCAGAGCCATCAAATGCTCCTCATACATTAACCCTTTCATTCCATGGATCATTCTCATGAACATCCTCCAGTCCCTCTCCAATGTCAGTACATCTTTTCTTAGATATAGGACCAAAAACTGCACACAACATTTTAAGTGTAGTCTGACCAATGCCTTATAAAGCCTCAGCGTTACATCCTTGCTTTTATATTCTAGTCTTCTTGAAAGGGATGCTAATGTTGCATATGCCTTCCATACCACCAACTCAACCTGAAAGTTAACCTTTAGGGAATCCTACACAGGAACTCACTTGTCAAGGTCCACGTCAAGTCTGTGCATTCTTAAGCAACACATATAAACTGTTGGAGTAACTCAACCGGTCAGGATTCATATATGGATCTCTCTGCCACCCACCCATTTTCCACTTTACCTGGCTTCACTTATCACCTGCTAGCTTGTTCTCTTTCCCCTCCCCCACCACTTTGTTATTCTGGTTTTTCCTCTTCCTTCCAAGTCCTGATTAAGGGTTACAGCCTGAAATGTCAGCTCTTTATTCCTCTCCATAGATGCTGCCTCGCCTGTTAAGTACCTCCAACATTTTGTGTGTGCGTTGCTCTGGATTTCCATCATCTGCAGAATCTCATTGTGTTTGTGCTATGCTTTCTTAAGTTCAGTATGCAGAAAATGGGGTCGAGAAGATTATCAGAGCCATTAATAGACAAGCGATAGTTCTTTCAAACTACCTAGTAAAGAATTGAAAAAAAACAGCACCAGAAGAACTAAACAAATCAGAGTGGTTTTCCTTCTGACCAGTATAAGGTGAAGACATGATTTACTTACCATGTCATCTGTGATGTTGATTTGCAGAGCTCCTGCTATGAAGTACGCAAAGCCTCCTGTGTTTACAGTGTACTCCGACAGCCCAACCATTAACATTTGGTCTGTTGTGTTTGAAAGGTTGAACAATTGTGCAGTAAATGGAGCTTCTGTATGGTGTTGGACATCATACAATTCACCCTGAAGGACATGTAAGAAGATTATTAGTAACTTAAAAAAATAAAACCCCTCTCCATTACTTCAGTCACTGCACTGTACTGTAATCCACCTTTTATCATGCTGGTCACATTGTATATACAGTACATGCTGGTATTTATGCACATTTTTTCAATATACATACTTTAACCTTTTACTTTAATTTTCTTCATACAATTCTTTATTTTTTATACTTGTTGAATGTTGTTTTTATTGCATGTTACACCAACATGCTACTGTAAATTCCTAATACATGTAAAGTTATGTGGTGAATCAAGTTTATCGTTGATGCTTAAGCATTATAATAATTAGGATGTATTAATAAAGTTATTATTATTATTATAAAGTCAGTGCTGATGACTTTGCAGATGTAGGCTGGAGGAAATGGGCTCCTGGACTGGCTGTACTTGCTTCAGTGCAGATCTGGCTCTGTGTTTGTGCTCGGGGACTCTGCGGTTCATGTTCTGTGTATTATTTATTTTTATTGTTTGCATGATTTGTTTCCTTTTTTTGCATATTGGGTATTAATTTGGTGGTCTTTGTTGTGTGAGTTTTTTTTTCATAGATTCTATTGTGCTTCTTTGTTTTGTGGCTGTCTGCAAGAAGATGAATCTCAAGGTTGTGTATGGTATACATATATTGATAATAGATGTATTTCAAACTTTAAACTTTATTATTATTATTGTATTTTCATATTTTCTCAGTTCAAGCTGATAAAACCTTGGGTACGGACATAGCCAAGCACAGTCATTTCTCAATTGCTAGAAACTTTCAGTTACAAATATTACTACTAGGATAATGTGTACTCAGTAATCTTTCAATCTCCTCTTTTAATTCAGCATATTTCTGGTGTTTGTCACAGATTGATTTCTGTATATTATGTATATTTGGAATGGCCATATCTATTAAGTCGTTCTTGCTTGTTTATCCTGTAATATTATATCCAGAAAATTATTATTGATCTGTAATAATGAATCAGTCATAATATAATTTGTGGGACTCTGACTCTAAAACTGGATCAGGCTTGTATTACTAGTGAGGTATGGTGTCCTTTATGAGTTTTGTATTTTAAAGCAAGATTTTGGTGAATGATGTTTGCCACTTGATTGTGCCTGTGTAAGTAATCAGATTGAGTTAAACTGCTGCAGGATCCTGTAATGTGTTGGATTGTTTCTGGTTTCTCTTGGCATTTTCTGCATTTATCATCTTGAACTTATTGGTCTATTAATATCTATTTTTGATAATTTTTTGTGTTAATCACCTGGCCCTGTACTGCCACAGGGAACACCTTTGTTTCTTGAAAGAGGTCTCCAACTCTGAGTCAGGCATTCAAAGCTTCCTGGTTGACATCTAGTCTGCTCAGATCATGGGGATGTCTCCCATGGAGGGTCATACTCTTCCATTGGTTAACTTTTTCTTCAATAGTGAATTCTTCATTTTTCTTGGTTGTGCTTTCGTTTAAGTTCAGTGATGTGTACTTATCAGAATTTCATATGCTCAAGTGGAGTACTGAATCCTGTTTTCCTTGATAAAAATATATCCTTAGAAGTTTTATCTGACAATCATGTAAATTTCTTATGTCTGTTATTCCTCTTCCTCCTTCTGTCCTAGGTAGTGTTTATCTAAGTGTGTTTGAGTATACATAGTGTTTTCTAAAATTTGTCATTTCATTTCTTATTTTATTTTGTTAATTTTCCAGCTAGGTTTCAGACCAAGATATTATGCTAAAAGAATATATTAATATGGGTATAGCAACAGTGTTTATTGCCTTTTGTCATATTTTTACAATTGAGCTCTGTTGACAGATTTTCTTAGTGCTTGAAGTAAATTCTGTCAAAAGTTTTCCCTTTATTGCACTATGATCTATTTTTGTTGCTTGTTGATATCCCAGATGTTTATATGTTTCATATTCATCCATTGGTTGTATTGTATCCTATTGCTCTGTTTGATACTCTACTAGCTCTATTGCACCTTTCTCTATGTTTATATCTTTAGAAAATAGTTGTACTATTTGAAATAATTGCTATAGCTTTATTGATGGAGGAGCATATAATTTCAAATCATCCATTAATAGAAGGTGTATCAAGGTATAATTCATTTGTTTGTGGTTAAATTACTAGTATTATTATTAATTTGGCCTGGCCTGCTGAGTTTTTGCAGCATTCTGATATTAAAATATCAGCAGATTAAAATATTTCTTAGCTGAATATTAACAGGAGCATTATGAATGACATCATAGCCTTGGGAACAGTCAGAAGAAGTTTTAGGATACTACATATACTATTCAGTATGGAGTGAATGGAGAGGTTGTTCTGACAGCAGAGATAGTTAAGGAAAGACTAGTTTGAAATGTTCCAACATTAAGGGCCCTCACCACCTGGGATATTCGCCCTTTGCATAACTACCATCATGGAGGAGGTAGAGGGAGCCTGAATACTTAGACTCAATGATTCATGAACAGCTTCTTCCCCTCCACCATCAGATTTCCAAATGGTCCATGAAACCATGACTATTATTTAGTTATTCCTCTTTTGCACTTTTTTTGGTACCTTACAGTAATCTTTTATGTCTTGTACCGTACAGCTGCCACAAAACAACATTTTACAAAATATAGTACATCACTGATAATAAACCTGATTCTGACATGAAATACAAGGAAGGAGCCACCAGAAAAGGGTGAATTGAGCAGACTAGCATATATCAAGCAAGTCCCAGTGATTATTTTGCATGTGACAGTTGTAAGTTTGCACAAGAACTATGTTACAAGGCAGAATGCAATTATACCACATTGTTCAACACAATTGGCAGAATACCTTTCAAATGAATCATTATAGATGTACTGCACTATCAATACATATTCACATTCCATCGCATCAATATTTTATTTTTGTCATTTCTGTGGATTTCTTTGCTCAGCATGTCCCAGTAGATCATGCAATACAGCATTCCACACACGATATCATATTAGCTGCACATTGCACAGATAATGAAACTTAATCTGATTTTAACTGCTCTGATTGATCTGATTTTAACATTATTTTGTTCTATTGGAGCCTAACTCATTGCCCAATCTCATCGTCTTTGCTAAATAGTCTGAGTTGTTTTCCCTTCTCAGTTCTGATTGTATGTTTTTATTCCAGAAATGCTGCCTGATCTGCTGAGTTTTTGCACCATTCTAAACCATAAGACCTCAAGATATAGAAGCAGAATTAGGCCATTTAGCCCAGAGAGTCTGCTCTTCCATTTCAGCATAGCTGATCCATTTGTCATCTCAGCCCCAATTTCCTCCCTTCCCCATATCCTTTCATGCCCTGACCAATCAAGAACCTAGCAACCTCTGCCTTAAATATACATAAAGTCTTGGCCTCCTCAGCTGCCTGTGGCAACAAATTCCACAGAATTCTCTGCCTTTATTAGGGAGATGGGCTGATTCTATGTCAGTGCGGGAGAGAACGGAACATCACGAACAGTGGATCAACTGTTGGAGGCTGTGTACTTTGTGATTTGCACTCTCTTCCCCTCTCACGGTGGGTGAGAGATTGTTGCCGATTTTTGGGTCACAGAACTCGGGGGAAAAAAGCTGGGTGACAGACCTTTAACACCATAAGTCAGCAAGTTGTTTTGTTAAGTCTCCCTTCTCACTGTGAAAAGGGACACCTCTTTTTCCCTTTAGTAGAGAGAGAGACTGTGGTATGTCGAATTGTTGGGTGAACAATTATTTTTGTTGCAGATCATGGTCTTTTATTGGGGGCCTTGTTATTGCATGCTTGGCGGGTGGAGGATGCTGATGCTCTTTTGAGGAAGTGAGTGAGGGTGGGAGGTGTCCGCTTCGCTGCTGCTTGTGTGTGGGAGGGGGTGCTTTCAGGTTCTAATGTTTCCACTATCACTCATTCTTTGGGGCACTCTTCTGTTTTCGTGGATGTCTACAAAAAGAATTTCACAAGATGTATATGGTATACATTTCTCTGGTATTAAAAATGAAACTATTGAACAATTTGAACTAAACTGGGGTACTTTCTCAGCTGAACATTAGCTGGAGTATTATGAAGGACATCGTAGCCTTGGGAGACGAGGTCTACCAAATGCCTTAGGATATCACACATACCATTGTGTAAGGAGTTTATACATTCTCCCCATGACCGGTAAGTTTAACGTCGGCAGTAGGTAAGTTATTGGAGGGAGTACTAAGAGACAGAATCTACAAGCATTTGGATAGACAGGGACTTATTAGGCAGAGTCAACATGGCTTTGTGCGTGGCAGGTCATGTTTGACCAATGTATTGGAGTTTTTCGAGGAGGTTACCAGGAAAGTGGATGAAGGGAAGGCAGTGGATATTGTCTACATGGACTTCAGTAAGGCCTTTGACAAGGTCCCGCATGGGAGGTTAGTTAGGAAAATTCAGTCGCTAGGTATACATGGAGAGGTGGTAAATTGGATCAGACATTGGCTCAATGGAAGAAGCCAAAGAGTGGTAGTAGAGAATTGCTTCACCGAGTGGAGGCCTGTGACTAGTGGTGTGCCACAGGGATCAGTGCTGGGTCCATTGTTATCTGTCATCTATATCAATGATCTGGATGATAATGTGGTAAATTGGATCAGCAAATTTGCTGATGATACAAAGATTGGAGGTGTAGTAGACAGCGAGGAAGGTTTTCAGAGCCTGCAGAGGGACTTGGACCAGCTGGAAAAATGGGCTGAAAAATGGCAGATGGAGTTTAATGCAGACAAGTGTGAGGTATTGCACGTTGGAAGGACAAACCAAGGTAGAACATACAGGGTTAATGGTAAGGCACTGAGGAGTGCTGTGGAACAGAGGGATCTGGGAATACAGATACAAAATTCCCTAAAAATAGCGTCACAGGTAGATAGGGTCGTAAAGAGAGCTTTTGGTACATTGGCCTTTATTAATCGAAGTATTGAGTATAAGAGCTGGAATGTTATGATGAGGTTGTATAAGGCATTGGTGAGGCCGAATCTGGAGTATTGTGTTCAGTTTTGGTCACCAAATTACAGCAAGGATATAAATAGGGTTGAAAGAGTGCAGAGAAGGTTTACAAGGTTGTTGCCGGGACTTGATAAATTCAGTTACAGAGAAAGGTTGAATAGGTTAGGACTTTATTCCCTGGAGCGTAGAAGAATGAGGGGAGATTTGATAGAGGTATATAAAATTATGATGGGTATAGATAGAGTGAATGCAAGCAGGCTTTTTCCACTGAGGCAAGGGGAGAAAAAAAACCAGAGGACATGGGTTAAGGGTGAGGGGGGAGAAGTTTAAAGGGAACATTAGCAGGGGCTTCTTCACACAGAGAGTGGTGGGAGTATGGAATGAGCTGCCAGACGAGGTGGTAAATGCGGGTTCTTTTTTAACATTTAAGAATAAATTGGACAGATACATGGATGGGAGGTGTATGGAGGGATATGGTCCGTGTGCAGGTCAGTGGGACTAGGCAGAAAATGGTTCGGCACAGCCAAGAAGGGCCAAAAGGCCTGTTTCTGTGCTGTAGTTTCTATGGTTCTATGGTTCTATGGTTCAATGGACCATGAGGGTTGTTTGCGGGTGCTCCAGTTTCCTTCCACATTCCAAAGACGTAGGTTTAGGGTTAGTGAGCAATACGTTTCACTGTATAACACCCACAAAATACTTGAGGATCCCAGCAGGTCAGGCAGCATCTATTGAAATAAATAAACAGTTGACATTTTGTGCCCAGACCCTTCTTTAGGACTGAAATTGGAGGGGGAAGACGCCAGAATAACAAAGTGGGGGGGGGGAGGGAAGGAGGATAGCTAGGAGGTGAAAGGTGAAGCCAAGTGGGTGGGAAAGGTAAAGGGCTGAAGAAAGAATTCAATAGGAGAGGAGAGTGGACCATAGGAGAAAGATAAGGAGGCAAGGAACCAGGGGGAAGAGATAGGCAAGTGAGAAGCGGTGAAAGGCTAGAGTGGGCAATAGAAGAAGAGGGGAGGGGGAGGGGAAAATGTTACCAGAAGAATAAATTGATGTTCATGCCATCAGGTTGGAGGCTACCCAGACGGAACATAAAGAGTTGCTCCTCCACTCTGAGGGTTGCCTCATCTTGGCACAAGAGGAGGCCATGGACTGACATGTCAGAACAGGAATGGAAATCGGAATTAAAATGTTTGACAACCGGGAAATTCCGCTTTTGGGCAGGTGAAGCGGGGGTGTCCAATGGAACGGTCCCCCAATTTACAAACCCCATTTCCAGAAAAGTTGGGATATTTTCCAAAATGCAATAAAAACAAAAATCTGTGATGTGTTAATTCACGTGAACCTTTACTTAACTGACAAAAGTGCAAAGAGAAGATTTTCAATAGTTTTACTAACCAACTTAATTGTATTTTGTAAATATACACAAATTTAGAACTTGATGGCTGCAACACACTCAACAAAAGTTGAGACAGAGTTAAAATAAGATTGAAAAGTGCACAGAATATTCAAGTAACACCAGTTTGGAAAACTCCACATTAAGCAGGGTAATTGGTAGCAGGTGAGGTATCATGACTGGGTATAAAAGTAGCATCCATCAAAGGTTCAGTCTTTGCAAGCAAGGATGGGTCGTGCCAAAATTTGTGAGAGAATTGTTAGTCAGTTCAAAAGGAACATTTCTCAACGCAAGATTGCAGAGAATTTAGGTCTTTCAACATCTACAGTACATAATACTGTGAAAAGATTCAGAGAATTCAGAGACATCTCATTGCGTAAAGGGCAAGGTCGGAAACCACTGTTGAATGTGCGTGATCTTTGAGTCCTCAGGCAGCACTGCCGAAGAAACAGTCATGCTACTGTGACAATTATAGCCACCTGGGCTCGGGAGTACTTCGGAAAACCATTGTCACTCAACACAGTCCGTCGCTGCATCCAGATGTGCAACTTGAAACTATTACACAAGGAGGAAGCCATACATCAACTCTATGCAGAAATGCCGGCGAGTTCTCTGGGCCCAAGCTCATCTCAGATGGACCGAAAGACTGTGGAACCGTGTGCTGTGGTCAGATGAGTCCACATTTCAGCTAGTTTTTGGAAAAAATGGGTGTCGAGTTCTCCGTGCCAAAGATGAAAATGACCATCCAGATTGTTATCAGCGAAAGGTGCAAAAGCCAGCATCTGTGATGGTATGGGGGTGCATCAGTGCCCACGGCATGGGTGAGTTGCATGTATGTGAGGGTAGCATTGACTCTGAGGCATATATTAGGATTTTAGAGAGACATATGTTGCCATCAAGGCGACGTCTCTTCCCGGGACGTCCATGCTTATTTCAGCAGGACAACGCCAGACCATATTCTGCATGGGCTACAACAGCGTGGCTTTGTAGACACAGAGTGCCTGTGCCTGACTGGCCTGCTGCCAGTCCAGATCTATGTCCTATTGAAAATGTATGGCGCATCATGAAGAGGAGAATCAGACAACGGAGACCACGGACTGTTGGGCAGCTGAAGTCTTATATCTCGCAAGAATGGACAAAATTTCCAATTGCAAATCTACTACAATTAATATCCTCAGTTCCAAAACGATTAAAAAGTGTTATTAAAAGGAAAGGAGATGTAACACAATGGTAAACATGCCTCTGTCCCAACTTTTGTTGAGTGTGTTGCAGCCATCAAATTCTAAATTTGTGTATGTTTACAAAATACAATTAAGTTGGTGTTACATGCTCAAGGAGATCTGGTTTTTTTGTGAGAATGATGTAATGGTCTTTTGGAGGTCACCTGATGTGATTTTCCCGCCGATGTGAGGTCACATGATGACATGTGCCCCGTGACTATATAAAGGTAGATCCAGGTGACGCAGTTAGTTTTTGAGTTTGTAGGTTTCCAGGTAGAACGTGTTGTGCCTCCATTTCTGTTGCATGTTTGTTTTTGTGACACAGTTTCATTTTTAAAATGGAAGTTGTGTTCTCTTACAAGATATTGTATTATTGAACTAGGAATTTGTGGCTGAAAGTGCCAATTTACTCAATTCCGACAGTTTTGAAGGGAGAGTGAAGAATTCATCGAAGTGAAGGATCGAGAGAAGTTGGCATTGTTTGGCAGTTTAATAAAGAATCGACCTTATTGAGACTTTGTTGGAGAGAACCTGCATTGAGATAACTCTTGCAAAAGCGCAATGAGTTCATGCAAAAAGGTGCTCTCTCTCTCTCTAAAGGAATTTAAAGTCAGTTGATTTAAACTGTTTATTTTCGGCATCAGGAATCCTGTGGACAGAACCAGCAGTAAAGGTGCGTCTGTGAAGAAATCCTTCTCCAGAGAAGTCTCTCCCAATTGAATGTGTAAAACTGTCAGACTTTCCAAGTTATCGCTTTAAGAACTATATCTGACTGTATCGCTTTAAGAACTGTTTTCGCATTTAACACCTTAAGAACCAGAGCCAAGTGGAGTTGATGAATGGCTGTGTACCTGTTAACCTCCGGTTAAAGTTTTCCGTTGTTTTTTTTCTTATCGTTTATACGTGTTTAATAAATGTTTGGTTGTTTTTATAAAACCTGTCTCGATTAATATTCATTGTTGCCGGTTACGTAACAGTTGGTCAGTAAAACTACTGAAAATCTTTTCTTTGTACAATTGTCAGTTAAATAAAGGTTCACGTGAATTAACATATCATAGATTTTTGTTTTTATTGCATTTTGGAAAATATCCCAACTTTTCTGGAAATGGGGTTTGTACAATGGGTCTCACCAATGTGGAGCAAGACGCATCGGGAGCACTGGACACAATAGATGACCCCAGCAGATTCGCAGGTGAAGTGCTGCCTCATATGGAAGTTCTTTTGGGGGGCCCTGAATGGAGGTGAGGGAGGAGGTAAATGGGCGGGTGTAACATTTTTTGGAGCCCAAGGAAATTCGGGGGATATCTAATCAAGGCATGTAAAATTATGAGTCACTAAGTGTGAACAGAATTGATGAAATTCTCTTAACAAAGGTAAATGGTGTAATTAGGGTGACAGGTAGAGTGGAGGTTAATCAGAGTTTTCTGCCTTTAGTACTTCCAAAAAGTACCTTGTAAAGCATTTGATATATCCAGTTTATCAGCTCATCGACTAAAATGCATCATGTGTGACTGTGCTGAACCTCCCTGGTTTGAATAACATGGCATGTACGATGACCCGAATTTCTAAGTGTCTATGATATCTTAATTAGTTCTATGTAGGAGAACCTACTTCCCTTTGCAACTTGATGAGCAGAGGTGGGATCTGAAATAACGGTGATAGATCAGCTGGTCGAGAGGTGTCACAATGACAACCTTGCACTCATCATCAGCAAGACTAAGGAATTGATTGTGGACTTCGGAGAGGGGAAGCTGGGAGGACACTCATCAAAGGCTACACTTGGTTAAGAATTTGAGGAGATTTGGTATGTCACCAAAGACTCTAAGCAAATTTCTACAGGTTTCAAATGGAGCGCATTCTGATGGGTTGCATGAAAGCGTTACAGTATACGCATACTCCAAAGTGTGGGATCGAAAGAGGCTACAAACGGTTGTAGGCTCGACCAGTTCCATCAATGAGTATGACCCTATCCATCATCCAGGACATCTTCAAAAGGTGACACATCAAGAGGGCAACATCCATTATTAAGGACCCTCAACATCCGGGATATGCCCTCCACTCATTACTACCATCAATGAGGAGGTACCTCAATGGTTCAGGAACAGCTACTTCCCCCCTTCTCCAGTAGGTTTCATTATTCCCCTGTTGCACCATCTATCTACGGCACCCATCTACTTCGTGTAACTTACAGTAATTTCTTTGTCTTGCACTATACTGCTGCCATGAAACAACAAAATTCATAACATATATCAGTGATAATAAGACTGATTCTAGTCTGTGTGCAGATTAGAGATAAATTGAGGAAAGCTCATTTCACTAGGAGGGATGTCGTGATAGGAACCTAGTAGATTAAAAAAAACCTAAGAATATATTGGACATGTAGTTCAAGAAATTCAGGATCAGATTGTTCACACAAAGTTCTGGAGGAACTCCGCAGGCCAGGCAGCATCAATAGAAAAGAGTACTGTCAACATTTCAGGCTGAGACCTTCAGCAGGACTGGAGAAAAATAGATGAGTAGATTTCAAAGGTGGGGAGAGGGGAGGGGGAAACACAAGGTAATAGGTGAAACCGGAAGGTGGAGGTGTCATGGTCCGGTCCGTGAGGTCCGTATTCCGGTTCACGGTCCGGTCTATTGACCCTTGCTCCAGGTTTTCCTCTCTACCCTGTTTGTTCTTATTGAGCTCTAACTGAGCCAGCTGATGCTCGTTGGGGCTGGCTGCATAAATACCTTCAGAGACCAGGGCATAGCTGCTGGATTGTTCTTGTCCTTACTCCTTGTATCCCTTCCTCTGCCTTCTGTTTCCTCGCCTGAAGCCTTGCCTTGCCTCGCCTCGCCTCGCCTCGCCTCGCCTCGCCTCGCCTCGCCATAGCCCTTCCTTGTCCTGCCAGTAACTCTCGCCTCGCCTGAAGTTCTCGTTTCGCCTTGCAATGCCTGAAGCCCTTCCTTGTCCTGCCAGTAACTCTCGCCTCGCCTGAAGTTCTGTCTTGCCTTGCATTGCCTGAAGCCTTGCCTTGTCTTGCTGTCTTGTACTGGAGCCACCCCATACCTAGCTCCCTTCCTGTCCCTTGCCTCCATCGGGTAAGCCAGGCCATCTTGCCGTTGCCTGCGGTTGGTTCTGTCCCTTCCTGTCCCCTGCCTCCATCGGGTAAGCCAGGCCGTATTGCCATTACCTATAGTTGGTTCTGTCCCTTCCTGTCCCTTGCCTCTGTCGAGTGGAGATCTGCGGCCTGCCCAGGTGAACCGCGCCCTGCCCAGGAGAAGCCTGCCTAGCCTCAAGCCTGAAGTCTCCAGCCTCCTGCCTAGCCTCAAGCCTGAAGTCTCCAGCCTCCTGCCTAGCCTCAAGCCTGAAGTCTCCAGCCTCCTGCCTAGCCTCAAGCCTGAAGTCTCCAGCCTCCTGCCTAGCCTCAAGCCTGAAGTCTCCAGCCTCCTGCCTAGCCTCAAGCCTGAAGTCTCCAGCCTCCTGCCTAGCCTCAAGCCTGAAGTCTCCAGCCTCCTGCCTAGCCTCAAGCCTGAAGTCTCCAGCCTCCTGCCTAGCCTCAAGCCTGAAGTCTCCAGCCTCCTGCCTAGCCTCAAGCCTGAAGTCTCCAGCCTCCTGCCTAGCCTCAAGCCTGAAGTCTCCTGCCTCCTGCCAAGTCTCGCCTCAAGTCTCCAGCTTCTACCCTCAAGCCTGAAGACCCCAGCCTCCTGCCTCCTGCCAAGCCTCGTCTCTAGCCTCTAGCCTGAAGACTCCAGCCTCGTCCTGCTTGCCTGCCAAGCCTCGTCCTTGCCTGGTTCTGGGGTCCGAGCCAGAGGCAAGTCCCAGGTACTGGGTCCTTGTCCAGTCTCTGGCTCGGAGTCCAAGCCCGGGCTCCTAGCTGTCTTGTCCAGTCCTGTTCAGGATTCCTGGTTTTCGTGTCCATGTCCTTGCCCTCAGCCTGTATCCTAGTCCTGTCCCTAGTCCTTCAGTGTCTGGGTCTTGCACTTGGGTCCGTCCCCAGCCACCTCCGTATGACAGGAGGGGTGAAGTAAAGAGCAGGGAAGTTGATTGTTGAATGAGATACAGGGTTGGAGAAGGGGGAATCTGAAAGGAGAGGACAGAAGGCCATGGAAGAATGAAAAATGGGGAGGAGCACCAGAGGGAGGTGATGGGCAGATAAGGAGATGAGGTGAGAGAGGGGAAGGGGGATGGGGAATGGCGAAGGAGTGTGGGCGGGTATTACTAGCAGTTTGAGAAATCGCTGTTCATGCCATCAGATTGGAGGCTACCCAGGCAGAATATAAGATGTTGTTCCTCTAACCCAAGTATGGCCTCATTGCGATAGTAGAGAAGGCCAGGGATTGACAGCTCAGAAAGGGAACGGGAAGTGGAATCAAAATGGGTGGTCACTGAGAGGTTCTGCTTCTTCTCGGCGAAGCAGTCTCCCAATCTACATCGGGTCTCACCGATATACAGGAGGCCACACCGGGAGCACTGGACACAGTATATGACCCCAACAGACTCACAGATGAGCAACACACATCAAAGTTGCTGGTGAACACAGCAGGCCAGGCAGCATCTCTAGGAAGAGGTACAGTCGACGTTTCAGGCCGAGACCCTTCGTCAGGACTAACTGAAGGAAGAGTTAGTAAGAGATTTGAAAGTGGGAGGGGGAGGGGGAGATCCATAATGATAGGAGAATACAGGAGGGGGAGGGATGGAGACAAGTGCTGGACAGGTGATTGGCAAAGGGGATATGAGAGTATCATGGGACAGGAGGTCCGGGGAGAGAGACCGGGGGGCGGGGGGAACCCAGAGGATGGGCAAGGGATATAGTGAGAGGGACAGAGGGAGAAAAAGGAGAGTGAGAGAAAGAATGTGTGTATAAAAATAAATGACGGATGGGGTACGAGGGGGAGGTGGGGCATTAACGGAAGTTAGAGAAGTCAATGTTCATGCCATCAGGTTGGAGGCTACCCAGACGGAATATAAGGTGTTGTTCCTCCAACCTGAGTGTGGCTTTACCTTTACAGTAGAGGAGGCCGTGGATAGACATGTCAGAATGGGAATGGGATGTGGAATTAAAATGTGTGGCCACTGGGAGATCCTGCTTTCTCTGGCGGACAGAGCGTAGATGTTCAACAAAGCGGTCTCCCAGTCTGCGTTGGATCTCGCCAGTATATAGAAGGCCACATCGGGAGCACCAGACGCAGTATATCACCCCAGCAGACTCTCAGGTGAGGTGTTGCCTCACCTGGAAGGACTGTCTGGGGCCCTGAATGGTGGTAAGGGAGGAAGTGTAAGGGCATGTGTAGCACTTGTCCGCTTACAAGGATAAGTGCCAGGAGGGAGATCAGTGGGGAGGGATGGGGGGGACGAAAAGACAAGGGAGTCATGTAGGGAGCGATCCCTGCGGAAAGCGGGGGGGGGGGGTTTGGAGGGAAAGATGTGCTTAGTGGTGGGATCCCGTTGGAGGTGGCGGAAGTTACGGAGAATAATATGTTGGACCCAGAGGCTGGTGGGGTGGTAGGTGAGGACCAGGGGAACCCCATTCCTAGTGGGGTGGGGGGAGGATGGAGTGAGAGCAGATGTGCGTGAAATGGGGGAGATGCGTTTGAGAGCAGAGTTGACGGAGGAAAGGAAGCCCCTTTCTTTAAAAAAGGAGGACATCTCCCTCGTCCTGGAATGAAAAGCCTCATCCTGAGAGCAGATGCGGCGGAGACGGAGGAATTGTGAGAAGGGGATGGCATTTTTGCAAGAGACAGGGTGAGAAGAGGAATAGTCCAGATAGCTGTGAGAGTCAGCAGGCTTATAGTAGACATCAGTGGATAAGCTGTCTCCAGAGATAGAGACAAAAAGATCTAGAAAGGGGAGGGAGGTGTCGGAAATGGACCAGGTAAACTTGAGGGCAGGGTGAAAGTTGGAGGCAAAGTTAATAAAGTCAACGAGCTCAGCATGCGTGCAGGAAGCAGCGCCAATGCAGTCGTCGATGTAGCAAAGGAAAAGTGGGGGACAGATACCAGAATAGGTACGGAACATAGATTGTTCCACAAAGCCAACAAAAAAGCAGGCATAGCTAGGACCCATGCGGGTGCCCATGGCTACACCTTTAGTTTGGAGGAAGTGGGAGGAGACAAAGGAGAAATTATTAAGAGTAAAGACTAATTCCGCTAGACGGAGCAGAGTGGTGGTAGAGGGGAACTGATTAGGTCTGGAATCCAAAAAGAAGCGGAGAGCTTTGAGACCTTCCTGATGGGGGATGGAAGTATATAAGGACTGGACATCCATGGTGAAAATAAAGCAGTGGGGGCCAGGGAACTTAAAATTATCGAAAAGTTTAAGAGCATGAGAAGTGTCACGAACATAGGTAGGAAGGGATTGAACAAGGGGGGATAAAACCGTGTCGAGGTATGCAGAAACGAGTTCGGTGGGGCAGGAGCAAGCTGAGACAATAGGTCGGTCAGGACAGGCAGGTTTGTGGATCTTGGGTAGGAGGTAGAAACGGGAAGTGCGGGGTGTGTGGGAACTATAAGATTGGTAGCAGTGGATGGGAGATCCCCTGAGCGGATAAAGTTGGTGATGGTGTGGGAGACAATGGTCTGGTGCTTCTTAGTGGGGTCACGATCGAGGGGTAAATAAGAGGAGGTATCCGCGAGTTGTCGCTGTGCCTCGGCAAGGTAGAGGTTAGTACGCCAGACTACAACAGCCCCCCCCTTATCGGCGGGTTTAATAATAAGGTTAGGATTAGTGCGGAGGGAGTGGAGAGCAGAGCGTTCCGAAGGAGTGAGGTTGGAATGGGAACAAGGTGCGGTGAAGTCGAGACGGTTGATGTCCCATCGGCAGTTAGCGATAAAGAGATCCAGAGCAGGTAGAAGACCAGAGCGGGGTGTCCATGAGGAGGAGGAGGGTTGAAGATGGGAGAAGAGGTCATCGGTGGGGGTGGAAGAGTCCTTGCCGAAGAAGTAGGCTCAGAGACGGAGACGGCGGAAGAAGAGTTTCGCATCATGGCGAACACGGAACTCACTGAGGTGTGGGCGAAGGGGGACAAAGGTGAGGCCCTTACTGAGGACAGAGCGTTCTGCCTCCAACAGTTGAAGGTTGGAGGGGATGGTAAAGACCTGGCACAGATGAGAGCTGGGATCAGAGGGTGGAGGGGGGAGGCTGAGGGTGTCAGTGGAGAGGGGAGGGTTGGGGTGAGAGGAAGATGGAGCCTCTGAGTACCCAGGAGCTGACGACGGGATCTGAGGGAGACGGGATTTCAGAGTATTGGTGGGGGAAGGGGAGAATTGTTGCCTCACCTGGAAGGACTGCTTGGGGCCTTGAATGGTAGCAAGGGAGGAAGTGTAGGGGCAGGTGTAGCATTTTTTCCACTTACAAGGATAAGTGCCAGGAGGGAGGTCAGTGGGGAGTGACGAATGGACAAGGGAGTCATGTAGGGAGCAATCCCTGCGGAAAGCAGGAAGTGTTGGGGGGGAGGGGAAGAAAAGATGTGCTTGGTAGTGGGATCCCGTTGGAGATGGCGTAAGTTACAGAATTACGTGCTGGACGTGGAGACAGGTGGAGTGGTAGGTGAGGACAATAGGAACCCCATCCCTGGTAGGGTGGCGGAAGGATGGGGTGAGAGCAGACGTGCGTGAAATGGAAAAGGTGTGGTTGGGCTGCATTGATGGTGGAGGAACAACACCTTAATTCCACCTGGGTAGCCTCCATCCTGATGGCATGAACATCAATTTCTCAAATTTCTGGTAATGCCTACCCCCCACTGTCATCATTGCCCATCCCCCTTTCCCTCTCACCTTATCTCCTTGCCTGCTCTTCACCTCCCCCTGGTGCTCCTCCTTCCCTCACCTTCTTTCTTCCATGACCTTCTGTCCTCTCCTATTAGATTTCCCCTTCTCCTTCACCAATCAACCTCCCAGCTCTTTACTTCATCCCTCCCCCTCCCAGTTTCACTTACCACCTTGTGTTTCTCCCTCCCCTCCCACCCACCTTTAAAATCTACTCCTTGTCTTTTTTTCTCCAGTCCTGCTGAGGGGTCTCAGCCTGAAACGTCGATGCTCCCTGGTCTGCTAAGTTCTTTCAGCATTTTGTATTTGGATTTCCAGCATCTGCAGGTTTTCTCTTGTTTATGATCAGATTGTTCAGCTGTTGCTTTGAACAGCACTTTCAAAAAAAATACCACCGACACAATGATAATCTTTATCCAAGAATCTGATAAAATATTCAAAATATGCAGATCTGGCACACACTCTGAATGAGTGCAACAATACACCAGCATGTGCTATTAATGTGATCCACTATGAAATTGTATTCTTTTCAACCATCAACATTAAATTCTGACAAATTAAGATAACAATGGAGTTCTGCAATCATGAAGGTTTTTTTTCTCTTGGATGAAATTTCAATAGATAAAAATTTGGAGCATGCTGCAATCAAGATTCAGTGAATTCACGAGACCCAGACATAGGAATGAGTGAATTACAGGGCGCAGACTTCAGTAACCACAGTATTCTTGTTCTGCGTGCCAGTTTCCGAGGAGGCGTTGGATTACACAGCAGGAAAGAAATCAAAAGAAGCAAGCAGGGGCAGTCGGGAAATTCTGCACACCACTTTTCCCGAGGAGACGCTGGGCTGTGCATGATTAGGCACTCGGTAAGGGCTGATAAAAAGAAGTTTGGTTTCGGTGGAGCTGCATTGAATGAGTGGGCCAGTGTTAGAGTGAGGAGTTCAGGCTTTGGCTCATAGAGGCTTTAGAGAGGAGAGGTGCAGGCTGTAGGTAGATTTAAAAAATTCTTAATTTCTTATTGCACAATTACTGCAATGGGGATGTCAGGCAGTATAGTGGAACACTACTCTTGTGGGATGTGGGAATTATGTCTGCATGAAATGCATGCAATTGCACCTTCTTTCAGACTGTGTTAAGGAAATCAAGCCGCAGCTGGATGAACTCCAGATCATTCAGGAGGCTTAGGGGTTGATCGACAGGTGATACAGGGGGGAAGGTACACAGGTAACTGGGTGACTGTCAGGAGGGGGAAAGGGAGTAAGTCACTCCCAGGTCCCAGGTTCAGGGACATCTCAAATCAAGTCCATAGCATTCTTAAGTGGGAGGGCGATCAGCCAGAAGCCATGGTCCACATCAGTACCAGAGATCTGGGTAGGAAGGACAGGACCTCCAGGATTATGATCTCAGGATTCCTACCCGTGCCAAGTGTTGATGAGGCTGAAAACAGGAAGATCACATAGTTTAACATGGGTCGAAGGAGATGGTGCAGGAAAGAGGGGTTCAAATGAAGTTGCAGGTGGGATGGGAATCAGAGCGCCAGAACAGATACTGAAGTGGTCGTGGGGAAAGATCTTGTTAAGCTTACATGTGAAGTCAGGAGTTGAAAGGTTGAGCGTGATGAGAATAATGTTTTAAGTTGTATATATTTCAATGCAGGGAATATTGTAGGAAAGGCGATTGAGCTTGGGACATGGATCAAGAAGTGGAATTATGACATTGTAGCCATTGGTGAGACTTGGTTGCAGGAGAGGCAGGACTGGCAGCTCAGTGTTCCAGGGTTCTGTTGCTTTAGACATAATAGACCAGGAGGGATTAAAGGGGAAGGGGTGGTATTAAGTCGGGGAAAATGTCACAGCTGTTCTCAGTCAGGGCAGACTGGGGAGCTTGTCTACTGAGGCTATATGGGTGGAACTGAGGAATATGCAAGGGATGACCACATTAATGGGATTATATTATAGACCACCTAACAGTCAACAGGATTTATAGGAACAAATCTGTAGAGAGATCGCAGACTGTTGCAAGGAACACAAGGTTGTGATAAAAGGTGATTTTAACTTTCCACATATTGACTGGGTCTCCCCTACTGTAATAGGACTGGGTGGCATTGAATTTGTCTAGTGTGTTCAGGAAAGATTTCTTAACCAGTATAAAAGAGGTCCCAACTAGAAAGACGCAATATTAGATCTCCTATTAGGGTATGAGGCAGGGCAGGTGACAGGAGTTTGTATAGGGGAACACTTTGCATCTAGTGATCACAATGTCATTAGTTTCAAAGTAAATATGCAAAAAGATAGGTATGGTCCATGGGTTGAGATTCTAAATTGGAAGAAAGCCAATTTTGATGGTATCAGAAAGGGTGCGGCAAGTGTGGTTTGGGCAGGTTGTTTTGTGGCATGGGTGTACTTGATAAGTGAGTACCATCAAGTGTGAAAGTTTGAGAGCAGGAAGCTTAAATGTTTCTGTCAGAATAAAAAGCAAAAATAAGAGGTTTAGGAAACCTTGGTTTTTGAGGGACATTGAGACTCTGGTTCAGAATAAGATGGAGGTGCTTAGCAAGTTTAGGCAGAAAATATATTTGAGGAGTATAAGAAATACAAGAGAACACTTAAAAAGGAAATCAGGAGGGCTAAAAGAAGGCATAAGGTTGCTCTAGCAAGCAAGGTGAAGTAAAATCCGAAGGGCTTCTACAGATATATTAAGAGCAAAAGGATAGCAAGGGACAAAATTGGTCCTCTGAAAGTTCAGAGTGGTCATCTATACATGGAGCAGAAAGAAATCGGGAAGATCTTAAAAAGATTTTTTTACATTTGTATTTACTCAGGAGGTAGACATAGAATCTACAGAAGTAAGGCAAAGCAGCAGTGAGGTCATGGATTCTATACAGATTACAGAAGAGGTGTTGTAGTTGTCTTGAGGAAAATTAATGTGGATGGATTCCTAGGACCTGAGAAGATGCATCCTCAGTCTCTGGGGAAGGCCAGTAAGAAACTGCAGGGCCCCTAGCAGATGTATTTAAATTGTCCTTAGTCACGGGCGAGGTGCCAGAGGATTGGAGTATCGCTAATGCTGCTCCATCGTTTAAAAATGGCTCCAAGAATAAGCCAAGAAATTATAGGCCGGTGAGCCTGACATTAGTAGTGGGAAAGTTATTGGAAGGTATTCTAAGGGATCAGATATATAAATACTTGGATAGACAGGGACAGAAAAGGATAGTCACCATGGCTTTGTGTGTGGTACATTGTGTCTAACCAATGTTATAGAATTTTTTGAGGTAATTACCAGGAAAGTTGATGAAGGCAAGGCAGTGGATGTAGTCTACATAGACTTTGGAAAGGCCTTTGACAAGGTCACGCATGGAAGTTTGGTCAAGAAGGTTCAGTCTCGGCCTCCAAGATGAGGTAGTAAATTGGATTAGACAATAGCTTCACAGGAGAAGTTAGAGAGTGAAAGTAGATGGTGCCTCTCTGACGGCAGGCCTGTGACTAGTAGTGTGCTGCAGGTATCAGTGTTGGGTCCTTTGTTGTTTGCCATCTATATCAACGATCCAGATGATACTGTGGTAAACTGGATCAGCAAGTTTGTGGGTGACATCAAGATTGGGGGTGTAGTGGATAGCAGGAAGGACTATTGAAGCTTTCAGCAGGATCTGGACCTGCTGGAAAAATGGGGCTGACAAACGGCAGATGGAATTTAATGTAGACAAGTGTGAGGTGTTTGGGAGGACAAATCAGAGTAGTTAGACAGTGAGAGGTAGGGCACTGAGGATTGCAGTAGAACAGAGAGGTCTGGGAATACAAATGCAGAATTACTTGAAAGCGGTGTCACAGCTATACAGAGAAAGCTTTTGGCACATTGGTTCTCATAAATTAAAGTACTGAGTACAGGAGATAGGATGTTATTTTGAAGTTGTATAAGATGTTGGTGAGGCCTAATTTGGAGTATTCTGTGCAGTTCTGGTTACCTACATACAGGAAAGATGTCAATAAGATTGAAAGAGTGCAGAGAAAATTGACAAGGATTTTGCCAGGACAAGGACCTGAGTTATAGGGAAAGGTTTAATAGGTTAAGACTTTATTCCCTAGAATGTAGAAGAATGAGAGGAAATTTGATGGAGCTGTACAAAATTATGTGGGGCATAGATAGGGTAAATGCAAACAGGGTTTTTCCACTGAGTTTTGGAGAAACTAAAACTAGAAGGTGAAATGTTTAAGGGGGAACATGAGGGGGATCCTCTTCACTCAGAGGCTAGTGAGGTTGTGGAACGGGTTGCCAGCGGGTTGACAGGCTCGAGTTCAACATATAAGAGAGATCTGGAGAGGTACGTGGATGTGAGGGGTATGGAGGGCTATAATCCAGGTGCAGGTCAATGGGACTGTGCAGATTAATATTACAGCATGGACTAGATGGGTCAAAGGGCCTGTTTCTGTGCTGCAGTGTTTTATGACTTTATGACTCTATCGATTTATAACTTATATCAAAGCAACAACTGTACCTTAATGGGAAACTCAATGAAATCAGTTGTGATCTCCGGTTCTCCAACCAAAGAATAATCAAGTTCTACGTACTTGTCCAATTGCCACGAAACTATAAGAAAAAACAATAGAAACTGTACTATTCACATTACATACAACTGCCACAAGTTCTAGTTCATGTCATTCAACTATACTGGTGTATACAGCTAAATGAAGCATCATTCCTCTGCAAAACACAGCACATACAGTTACACACAGTACAGAATTATGATGCAGCATATACATTTACAAAATAATAAGTCTCTCAGTGACATGCATCGCCTGAAGATTGAGAGGTCAATATGAAGGGTGGGGTGCATGTTTATGTAAGACAGTATAATGTTACTGGCACTATTATAATAAAACAAGCAGTTGTATAAACATATGAAACAGCAGAAATAAAAGATATAAAGTGACCGATGCAGGATGAGAGTTGTCTCAGATGTGAGTTGGGGAGTTGATGGGGGTTGGGGGGCGGTGGTGGTGCAGCAGGGTATTCAGACCGGATGTACATGTGTGCTGTTTGGCAGCAGTGTGTTAACTGTCTAAAAGCCTTGGGGAAGAAGTTGTTACCCAGCCGGACAGTTTTCATTCTTATGCTGCAGTAGCTTCTGCTTGACAGCAGAAGGTCAAAGAGCTTGTGGAGTCAACAAGGTGGGACATTTCTTTGACAACGTTGGAAGCATTGCATACAGACCATTTCATGCTGATGATATTAGGAGCACCTACCTTTCTTTGTCTGGATGAAGGTTTCCGCTGTTCCAACTGCATCTCTAAATTCAGAGCACAGCTGTTTAATAAATATATTAAATAATTAAAATGTTTAGTAGAAGAGTGTATCAAAAACTAAACAAGGGAAACAGCCTAACTCTCCTCAATCTTCATGGCACTGACTAATTTCTGAATATCTTCAGATAAACTGATTTAAATTTTCAGTCGAGGGTGTGATTGATGATTATAAAATGGAGGGCCAGTTATGTGATTCTGCTGATTTTTCACCAGCTTCATCTTCAAACAAGACTTCAGCTTCATAACAACAACTAATATCTAGCCTTCACGAGGAAATCTGCAGATGCTGGAATTTCAAGCAACACACATAAAAAATTACTGGTGAACGCAGCAGGCCAGGCAGCATCTATAGGAAGAGGTACAGTCCATGTTTCGGGCCGGGACCCTTCGTCAGGACTAACAGAGTCCTGCTATGTTCACCAGCAACTTTTATGTGTGTTGCTTAATATCAAGCCTTTCTATCTTGGGTATACTTAATGGCTAAGCATTCACAGGGCCCTGGGGTAGATAATTCCTAAGGTTCATCATCTTTTGAGTAAGAAAATTTCACTCGATTTCACTGTCTCCTTTAGATCTATTCTTTTGAACCAAAGAAATATCCTTTTAACATCTACTCTGCCAAGTCATTTAAAATTTTTGCATATTCAAATATTCTTTGATTAGTGTATGAATGTCCAAGTGGACATAGCTACTAAATAAGGGGCTGATGATTTCAAATTGAAGCGCACAGAAACTGTTGTCAGAAGACAGCGATCTCTGGACTTCCTTGCCACTTTGCATGGTGGAGGCCGGATTGTTAGATATATTTAAGATGGAGCAAAGAATCTGTTGATATTTCAGATCAAAACCCTGCTTCAGGACTGGGAGGTTTTGACATGAAACATTGATCATTTCCTTTCTCTCACAAATGCTGCTCAACCCACTGAGTTCCTCCAACAGGTTGTTAGTTGCATCTCAACATTTACTACGTAAATAACAAAAGTTTACCTTCTCTATTGATTTATTCAAAAATAAAACACAGCAGTCACTTCTGAAGGAATATTAAATAAATATTGAAGTCAAGCCATGTACAAGTTACTGTACTGAACATAGAACATAGAACAGAGAAATTTACAGCATATTATAGGCCCTTCGGCCCACAATGTTGTGCCGACCATGTAACCTACTCTAGAAACTGCCTAGAATTTCCCTAGCACATATCCCTCTATTTTTCTAAGCTCCATGTACCTATCTAAAACGCTCTTAAAAGACCCTATTGTATCCGCTTCCATGACCGCCGCTGGCAGCCCATTCCACGCACCCACCACTCTTTTTGAGAAAGACTTACTCCTGACATCCCCTCTCTACCTATTTCCAAGCACCTTTAAACTATACCCCCTTGTGTTAGCCATTTCAGCCCTGGGAAAAAGCCTCTGGCTACCCACACGATCAATGCCTCTCATCATCTTAATCACCTTTACCGGTTGTATAGAAAGGGTGCAGAGGAGATTTACAAGAATGTTGCCTGGATTGGGGAGCATGCCTTATGAGAATAGGTTGAGTGAACTCGGCCTTTTCTTCTTGGAGCGACGGAGGATGAGAGGTGACCTGACAGAGGTGTTTAAGATGATGAGAGGCATTGAACGTGTGGATAGTCAGAGGCTTTTTCCCAGGGCTGAAATAGTTGCCACAAGAGGACACAGGTTTACGATGCTGGGGAGTAGGTACAGAGGAGACGTCAGGGGTAAGTTTTTTACTCAGAGCGTGGAATGGGCTGGCGATAACAGTGGTGGAGGCAGATACGATAGGGTCTTTTAAGAGACTTTTGGATATGCACATGGAGCTGAGAAAAGTAGAGGGCTATAGGTAAGCCTAGTAATTTCTAAGGTAGGGACATATTTGGCACAACTTTGTGGGCCAAAGGGCCTGTATTGTGCTGTAAGTTTTCTATGTTTCTGTGTATGTTTTCATCAGGAATCCAGAATAGGCACAAATATATCCCAAAAGGAAAGACTTGCATTTACACCGCATGTTTCACTGCGTCACAGACAGTTCCAAAGGTTTAGGAAACATTGCAACTCTGCCATGGGTGGTCTCAAGCATGGTTGTGAAAGGAGGAGAACAAGCAATATCATCCTGTAAAAACCCAGAGCTACAGAAATGCCAACAAAAGCTCCAAAGACCTCATCCCTGGGAGAGGAAGTACCTTCACCTAGAATATATATGAAGTCATGTGGTGAAAGCAGAAGTCACAGGGCCAATCAACGTTTGGCCCAGGACTAGGGGCTCTTGGTGAGCTGCTGTCGGTAGACTATGCCCCAGTAGGGGTGATGGGCTTAAGCAATGAAGCATTGCAAATGTCTGAGAAAATTATGGATCTCTGAACTTACCTTCTGGGGAACAATACGTCGAATTAGATCTTTCACTTTACCAAGGAACATCTTGTAAAACCAACTTTAAAAGGAAAGATGCTGGTATTAATGGGAGTAACGCGGCCCAGGTTATAATGTCATAGATTTATGATGTTAGGTTGGAACTGGTAGCGAGCTAAAATGTTTATTTAGATTGCAGTAAGATCAATCATTACTTCCAAAGCAAAGCTAAACATCCAATCATTCAGTGGATATAAATGTGTTCCCAGGTATGTTCCCTGACTTCAGCCTAAGTATATATTGGTTCTAGAACTTACTGCTTTGCCACCAAAAGCATAACAACAAAATTCAAGGATTATTGAAGAGCTAGAACTAGAGGAGAGCATAAACTTGGAGAATATTACAGATTTACTGAGAAGTGAGAACTTTCAGGGATGTGTGACCAAGGGTGAGAACTTTTAAATGGAACCATGACTTAATCAGGAACCACTGCAGATCAGAAAGCATGGCTGATGGTTTCAAAGCACAAGCAGAACTATTTTAGAACTATGTAGTGGAATCATAGTATGAATTATATTCATCTACAGGCAGGATGGACAATGATCTCCAATACCCTGAGGTATCTAGATGCCCTCTGCATACCCTTTAGTAACCAGTTCAAATAAAAAGTTCTTTTGTTCATTTGTTTGCTCAAGCAAAAGCAAGGAAGGTACAGGGTTCTATAATGACTTCAACATTGGTATATCATGCAGTAATTACTATACTCGCTATTGATTACACGAGACCTGCCATACATAAATAGTGAACATTTTATGTGTCAATCTTTAAACATTTAGCTATGACCTTTTGAGCAACTAGACACAAACTCTTGCCTCTGATCAAAATCCTGATCATTACCTGATCCAACCTTTCCCACATTCCTTCAAAAGCCATTGTATCCGCTAAGCTTCTCATTGGTGGATGAGTTTCTAAAGTTATCACCTCTCCCCACATTCTTGAAAAGCCTTCAGGCAGGTCCAATAAGCCCCTATATATGTCCATGAATACAGCCAGTTTGAAAGAAAGTGCAGGATATCCTTCTCAAATTTGGCTGCTAGCAGAAATTCCCTAATGATGGTGTGCACCCATGATCATAACTAAGGGGTCCACAACAAATAGAGCTTCAGTACAGACTGGTGCCAAGCAAATTGACATCATCATCGCAGCTTCTCATTTCATTGTTACACTTCACCTCCCACAAGCTTCTTCGGATACAACTCTAAGTTTGAAGGACTGATAAAGGGAGGAGATTGGACTGGTATTTATGGAAGGGGAGTAGGGAGATCAGTTAGGAGTTCATCAGAATGGCTAAGTCTATAAGTAATAATGGCATGGATGATTGGAAGCAATTTATGTATTTCACAATAGACCATCAATCTGAAGGTACTAGATCTCTGCTCCTGTCAAATATAAATATTAACTTCCACTGATTGAAGACACTGAAAGGCACATAATCAGTTTACAAATAATGCACTGTTGCATGTCGTTCACAATACATATACTCTGGGTGATTCTAAGAACTTTATAATTAGCGTTTCACGAAATAGATCATTTTAGATTGCAGATGCTTTCTTTGTTACATAAAAGACATACCTGCCCCCTCCATGGAGATTAAGGCCAAAGTTTTCTAATCTTGCATCACAGCCCTGGTCAGTTATCATTGGGTGAGAACTGCTTAATGAAACACCCACAGAAAATATGGCCGAAAGATCGTTGATATTCAGATCAAAAGTTCCTCTATCGTGTCTAACAGAAAGCAATACCCATTAAATAATTATTATTGTCATTATCATTATTATTGTCATATAATTATTTTTATCATTAAAATAATTATTGGTACATCTGCCACAGTTCAGTTTAAATCATTAGTGCAACGTACTCTTCCAAGCAACCACAGTATGAAGATCTTCTCAATAGTTAATAATTCTGCCACAAATAATGATGATTTTACTACCTTTCATGGTTTTCTTCATACTAAAATAATTACTAAACTTGCTAAATGTCCTGCTGAAGGGTCTCAGCCCGAAATATCAACTATACTGTTTTCCATAAAAGATGCCTGGCCTGCTGAGTTCCTCCAGCATTTGTGTGTGTGTGTGTGTGTGTGTGTGTGTGTGTGTGTGTGTGTGTGTGTGTGTGTGTGTGTGTGTGTGTGTGTGTGTGTGTGTGTGTATGTGTGTGTGTGTGTGTGTATGTGTGTGTTGCTAAATGCTGCTAGCTTTTTCACTCCTTCTGAACTCTTCCTTGCACCATTTGCTCCTCATTGCATCTACACTCCTAGGTATCTGAAGTTTTTGCTAATAGATATAAAACATAATAGTCAACAACCAAATCCAATTCTTCTCATAGAACTAATCCTAGGGTTTGCCACATATTAGATACTGGATTCTGAAACAGATACAAGGCAGGATAATGGAAGAGAAAAAGTTGTTCAAGCTCCCTTTGCATTATAGTGCATTCAAATACGGATGGCTTACCAACATACACACAGTGACCACTTTATTAGGTATACCTGTATACCTGCTTGTTCATGCAAATACCTAATCAGCCGATCATCTGGCAGCTTCTGTAAGCTACTGAGTGTATTTAACTAGATTGTTAAAACAAAATAAACTCAGAACAGAAATGAGATTAGCAGGCAGTGTAACTACAATAAATAAAGTGATTTTATTAGCATAAACACAAGACATTCTGCAGACGCTGGAAATCTAGGATCCTAAGTTATAAAACCCTTAACTTTGCACAAGCAATTCTAACTAAGAATTAGTTAGGCAAAACCTGCTCAAATCTCAGCCTGAAATGTTGACTGTTCATTTCCTCTCCTCAGATGTTGCCTGGCCTGCTGAGTTCCTCCAGCATCCTGTGTGATTTAATTCGCAGTTGTTTTCATGCAATTGTTCATTTGTTACGTGCTGTGTCGCATGACCTGTGTGATCATGGTCTTTCCATGACCATGATTGTTCTTGACAAATTTTTTGACAGAATTGGTTTGCCATTGTTTTCTTCTGGGCAGTGTCTTTTTAAGACGGGTGATCCCAGCCATTATCAATACTCTTCAGAGATTGTCTGCCTGGTGTCTATGGTTGCACAACCAAGAATTCTGACATGCACCAGCCGCTTGTATGTCCATCCACCACCTGTTTCCATGGCTTCATGTGATCCTAATCAGGGGGCTAAATGGGTGCTACACCTTGCCCAAGGGCAGAGACATATCTTCACCCCGCCATCCATTTAATGCAATCGTTAAGTATATGTGAATATAAACATGGACGATAAATCCAGTGGATAAGAGCTCGCTTGCGTCAATTGCTTCCCGTATTTGATTAAAAAGTACAGACTCTGACAGAAGCTCAGAACAAAGTGCATTGATTATATTACCAAAGACATGTTGTCCTGGATGTTCAATCACTCTTAACTGCAAACAGAAAGACAAAGTAGACGCAAGGATTGGTTTTGTAGAAGGGGCCAACTTAGGCTGTGCCTTCTTAGTTAGAATTGCCTGTGCAAAGTTAAGGGTTTTATAATTTGGTTTTATAATTTGCTGGAAGTACAAGTTTACTGCAGCATGGCAAGGGTGACAACTCACCTATGATCCTAGTCACATGTAGAAACTTGAATGTGTTTCCAAAGGAGAGAATGAAGCAGGTTAATGGAAATGAAAGGAAAGCGCAGAAAAGGCAGAGTGTCCTTTTCAACTCAGAATTCATCTGTCTAATACACTGATATCACTTATCACTTCCCGTTACATTTTAACCATCATAATGCTGCTCTTCCTTAATTGCCACAATTGATTGATTATTTCAGACACTTTTTTCTGGTGTTTAATAGAATTGTACAGCATGCAAACAGACCATTCCTTCGCATGTTCTACCAGCTTGTTGTCGCCAGTACAATCTTCTAAGCAGTGGTGTGCTGGGGCAATGGCATCAACTTAGGTGATGCCAACAGGCTCAATAAACTGATTAGAAGGGCTGGCTCTGTTATAAACTGGACATACTGGAGGATGTGATAGAACAAAGAACCCTCCAGAAAATCCTGGGAATTCTGGGCAATGTTTCTCTACCCCTGCTTGCCGCATTAACTGAACAGAGGAGTACTTTTAGTAATAGACTAAGACAACAGTGCTGCTCCAAAAGCGCTATATGAGGTCATTCTTACCCTCGAATAACAAGCCGTATGAGACAACCTATATCCGGGGAAGTGATCTTGTAATCTTTAACCTGCAAATCTTGTACATCTTATTTTAAAGATAACTTATTTTTATTCTTTCTTACTTCTCTTCTAATATTTGTATATCTATGCACATATAATGCTACTGTGACACTGTAATTTCCTTTGGGATCAATAAAGTATCTATCTATCCATTCCTTGATGATCATAAAGCAAAAATAAGACCACTTGCAGTTGCAGTGTTCAGTGAATAATTCTAAAAGTGTTGGGTTTAATGTACAATGATAAAGGACAGTGGAACCCCAGTGAAAGAAAATAAATAGCATGCACTCATATGGCACCTTCCATGACCTCACCATCTAATGACTTGGCTCAATGTTTTACTGTCATCAAGTACCCTTGGGAATGTCGTCACTGAGAGTCATCGAGCATTACAGCACAGAAACAGGGATTTCGGCCAATCTAGTCCATTTCAAGCTATTATTTGACCTAGTCCCATCCAGCTGAACCTGGATCATAGCCCTCCATACCTCTCTCATTCATGTACTTACCCAAACTTCTCTTAAATGTTGAAATTGAACCTATATCCACCACTTCTTGTGGCAGTTCGTTCCACACTCTCACTACCCTCTAAGTAAAGAAGTTCCCCCTCATGTTCCCCTCAAACATTTCACATTTCACCATTAACAAAAGACCTCTAGATCTAGTTTCATCCAACCTCAATGGAAAATGTTTGTCTGCATTTACCCTATCTATATCCCTCATAATTTTGTATACTGTATCTCTGTCAAATCACCCCTCATTCTCCAATGCTTCAGGGAGTAATAAAACTAAAAGATCATAAGATATAGGAGCAAAATTATACCATTTGTTCCACTGAGTCAGGTACATAATTTTGTCATGGCCGATTCATTTCCCTCAGTCCCAATCCCAATATCCCTTCATGCCTTGACTAATCAAGGATCTACCAACCTCTGCTTTAAATATAGCCAATGACTTGGCCTCCACTGCCAAGAATTCCACAGATTCACCACTCTCTGGCTAAAGAAATTTCAATTCTAAATGGACGTCCCTCTATTCTGAAGCTGTGCTCATTGGTCTTAGACTCCCCCACCACAGGAAACATGCTCTCCACATCCATTCTATTGAGACCTTTCAACATTTCATAGTTTTCAATGAGATCACCCCTCATTCTTCTGAATTCCATTGAATACAGATCCAGAGCCATCAAATGATTATTTCAAGCTTTTCAATCCCAGAGTCATTTTCGTAAACCTCCTTTGAACCCTTTCTAATGTCAGCACATCCTTTCTTAGATAAGGGGTTCACACTACTCCAAGTGAGGCTTCACAAGTGCTTTATAAAACCTCAATATTATATCCTTGCTTTTATATTCTAGTCCTCTCGAAATGAATGCAAGGATTGCATTTGCCTTCTTCACCACTGACTCATCCTGCAAATTAACCTTTAGTGAATCCTGCACAGGGACTCCCAAGCTCGTTGGCACTTCAGATTTTTGAACTTTCTTACAATTTAGAAAATAGTCCATGCTTTTAGTCCTTCTACCGAAATGCATGACCATACCCTTCCCGACACTGTATTCCATCTGCCACTTCTTAGCCTTTTCTCATAATCCATTTAAGTCCTCTCTCTAGCTGTTCTGCTTCCTCGACCCTACCTGCCCCTCCACCTATCTTTATATCATCCACAAACTTTGCAACAAAGCCATCAATTCCATCATCCAATCATTGACATATAACATAAAAAGAATTGGTCCCAACGCAGATTCCTGTGGAACACCACTCGTCACCGGCAGCCAACCAGATAAGGCTCCCATTGTTCCCATTCTTTGCCTCCTGCCAATCAGCCAATGCTCTTTCCATGCAGGTATCTTTCCTGTAATTTTAAGCAGCCTCTTCTGTGGCACCTTATCAAAAGCCTTCTGAAAATCCAATTGCACAATATCAACTACTGTCCTTTGTCTATCCTGCCTGTTATTTCTTCAAAGAATTCCATCAGATTTGTCAGGCAACATTTTCCCTTAAGGAAACCATGCTGACAACATTGAAATGTAATAGTTGCTAATATAATTATAGTTAGTTCTTTACAATAAATGCACAGAAGCAAATGCAATGTCCTGGTGTTGTACTATGGCGTTAGACAAACACAAAAGGCTAGCATTTTCCATACGCACAACATATTGGAGGAGCTCAGCAGGTCAGCCAGCGTGTACGGAGGGAAATAAACAGTCGATGTCTTAGCCAGACACCCTTCACCAGGACCTTTCCTGTCCAATCCCGATGAAGGGTCTTGGCCTGAAACATCGACTGTTCATTTTCCTCCATAGATGCTGCCTAACCTGTTGTGTTCAAGATTTCCAGCAACTACAGAATCTCTTGTGTCTCTATTTCCCACACACTTACTGACTAAAAAACATTTTGCATTTCAATTGGACATACTCTATATTGCATTTGAATCTATTCTTTATGCATAATCCTATTCAAAAAGCTATAAGGAACAGGATCAAACAACATACATCAGTCCGAATTTCACATGCCAGTTTCCACTAATGCTAATGTGGGCTTTTCCAATTGAAAACTTGACACCAGTGTTGGGGATCAATCCAATATCAGAAACAGGCAATCCAAAGCTGTTAATCCTCATCCTGTGAATAGAAAAAAAACACTAATTAGAGTTGTACTTTCGTGAATAAGGATGAAGAAATTCAGAATTCAGAATTTTTATTGGGCTGTGCCCAGTGACAAAGAGTCACTCCAAAAAAAATTACCATGATCCATTTTCAATGGCTGTACATCAAGAATAGGAATGTATACACAGTGGTCTATACAGACTTGCTGGAGTGTCCTTTTGGGGTCACAACCACAATTGGAAATGTGCCATTGATAGCTGTGTTCTGCAGTTTTGGTATTCTGTACATTTTTCATCTGGTTCTTCCAGATCTTACCTATGCCAAGCCAGTACCAAACCTGAGCCATTACCTTCCTGTTAGTATTGTCCAATACAGTGAGTGAAGTTTCCCTGTTATTCCGCTTTGTAGTTTTTTGGGTTTGTTGGATTAGGATCAGATTCTTGTGTTTCCAGTGTTTTATCTTGTAGTTCTAGCTGTCTTTGTACTTGTTTATACATTTATACAATGACCTGTTTAATGACATACACACCACAGCAAATTCCTAATACCTGTAAATCTTTGTACGGACAACAACCTCTCTGCATACTGATAAACTTCTTAAAAGTTAAATCCAGATTTCATCTCATGGATATCAGCAGGACATGCAATTGCACCAAATACAACATCGTTATAAAAATAAACTACTTGTAATTTCCATAAGACATAGGAATAGATTTAAGACCAATCGGCCCATGGAGTCTGCTCTGAAATTCAATCACACTTGATTTACTTTTCCTCTCAACCCTATATTCCTGCCTTCTCCTCATAACATTTGACACCCTTACTAATTAAGAACCTATCCACTTTTAAATATACTGTATGACTTGGCCTTTACAGCTGTCTGTGGCAATGAATTCCATAGACTCGCCATCCTTTGGCTAAGGAAGTTCCTCTTCATCTCTGTTCCAAAGGGACATCCTTGCATTCTGAGGCTGTGATCTCTGGTCCTAGATTCGCCCATGATTGGAAACATATTCTGCATATCTACACTTTCTAGGCTTTTCAATATTCCATAGATTTCAACGAGATCGCCTTTCAAGGACAGCACTTTAGCTAGAATTGGCCAAAAATAATTCATATTTTCAAATCTGCAAGCTGTCACGGGCCAAGGACAGTGGAAACAGATAAACCTAATATTTTTGTTCTTGCCATGTGGTCAAAGTAATGAAGTCTGCCAATTTATGAGACTGTTTTTGTGGCCACCAATTTGTGAACTGATTCCTGCAGAAGGATGGCTTAGTCAGAACGATTGTAAGTGGACACAATGAGGAGGTCCCCACTGTTGATTTATTAAACCTGAGACCATTTCCAAATTAGAAGCGGTTTATTTGTTTAAGTAGAAATGGCAGGTTTGTAGAAAGAACGACCTGTAACATGAAATAACCTGAATCCAATATTTGTTGACTAGACTAAACTGGTTTGAACTGGCCTTGTTCAGAAAAAAATAATATGGTGTGAGGCACACGTCTGGTGGAAGAGCGACGAAGTAGTGCTGCTTGTGGCTTCTGGATAGATCCAATGAGAGGCTGACACAGGTCAGTCAGATGAGCTGGAGACAACAAAACTGAAAGAAAACAGTTCACTCTGAAAAGAAATAGAATAAGAATGGAAGGTATTGGGAGAAGAAGCAGTGAAAACTCTGGAGACCAACCACTGCAGAGGCAGATGACCCCACATCAGGAATGTGGAGATTACACTGGAATGCCTGGCCAGTGTAAACTTCTTTTCCTGGGAATCACCACTTTCGATTCTTTGATGGTTCAAGGAGAGTTAGGAAACTAGTCAGCGTGTGCACTGATATTTAGTTTTGAATGACTTGCATGTTTGTTTTAAACTGAATCAATAAAGGTAATTATCAGTTAATATAGATTCTTGTGGAATCGTAGGCCACATCCACACTAGACCGGATAAATCCGTAACCGAAGCTTTCTCTCTTCGTTTTGACCCTCCGTCCACACTGAAACGGCATTTTCTTCCCCTGAAAACAAAACTTTTCTAAAACGGTCTTCAGAGTGTTTAAATCTGAAAACGTCAGTTGGGCAGTGTAGTGTGTATGGGGTAACCGGAGCTTTTTAAAAACGTTGTCATGACGTGCCGGAACAAATGGTGGCGACAGTGCGGCATTTCATTGTTGTCTTGAACGCAACTTCCAACATCACAACAATATCTGACAATAGATCTGTAACAGCCGAATGTAACATTGTATGGAAATACAAGATAACACTGATGCAGACATGTTTTATTCATTTAACAAGGTGTTTTATTAATGTATTGCTTGTGCAAACATTCAATAGATGCAATTGTCACTACTTCCAAAATGTCATTTTTAAGTAGTAGCTTATGTTTGGCATAGACGTGAAAATGTTAAGGCCAAAAAAGGAAAATGTAAGTTTCACTTTTACTCAGGTAAAAATAAAATCACTTTTGCCCAGTAACTCGTTTTATTGCACATGTTAAATACAGCAAAATAATACAGAAAGACATGGCAAAAGTAAAGGCAAACAAATGAGGTAACAGCAAATTTCACTTTTGCCCGGTAACAAGCCTTATTGCATTTAGTTATAGCTGTTGTCCCTTTCATCGGTGAAGAGACTATGACTGTAGGAAATGTTTCCAGGGTGACCCCGCTGTGGGATTGGGGAAGATATTGGTGGGGCCACCCGGAGGTCTGTGTGTCCGTATGTGTAGCGATCGTAGTGGCTTCGAGGCTGGTATTGTGGCGGTGAGAAGTACTGGGTGGGGGGGGGGCGCCGTCATATTCCTCATCATTGCAAATCCCTCTGCAACAGAGTTAGTCAGTTTTTCAATGTTCAGCATCAGCCGGGTCATACTGTCCGTGAACTCCCTGTCGGTTGCCTCCATACACTCCAGTATTTGTTTTTTTAGTTTTAAGTCCTCCTGCGCGAGAGCCAACAGCTGTCCATCGTTTGGTAATTTCCTTTTAAGTTTTTCTAGTCTGTAACTGGACAAACGCGCACCAAGTATACCGTTTCTTCTTTGCTTGTTTTCTGTAGATGTGTCCTGCGCATGCCCAGTAGGAGGAGATTCGCTCAAATACCCATTTTAATGTGGACGGAGGTATTTTCAAAAACGCCTGGTGTGGACGCCTACCATTTTTACGCGAAACCGGCATTTAAAAAATTATCTGGTCCAGTGTGGACGTAGCCTAAGTGTCGCTGAGGGTGAATACCTGCAATGCTAGGTATGTTGCTCTTCCCTTGGTGGCTGTGACTGGGTTGTGCCTAAAATATTATGTCCACAGTATGGAGAAAGAAGAGGAGGAGAAAGTGAATTGGCTGATTCCTCTATCTTGAAACTGTAGTGGGCGTATATCTGTGAAAACTAAGTTGGATCTGCAGTGGTAACATTGCTTACTAAAGGAGTAAATACATTTAAGTGGATTGACTGGAGATATAAACACGTTATTGAACTGACGTCTGATTTGAGCCTACTTCCCTTATGAATAAAAGTACCAGACCAGACCTGACCAGATCACAGTATGCAAAGTAATACATGAAGCCTACAGAAGGTGGCAGTGTGGAACATCATTTAGAATCATAATCGGCTCAGGCAGGCGGAGAGTACTACTACTGCAGCACAAATTAGGCCATTTGTCCCATCTAGTCCATGCTAAAGGAATCTACTGCCTAATCTCATCTACTCGCATCTATACCATATTCTTCCAAACCGCCCCCATCCATGTACCTATCTGTTCAATGTTACAAATGAACCTGCATCCACTACTTCCGCTGGCAGCTCATTCCACGATCACACAACCCTGCCGGTGAAGAACTTTCCCCTCAGATATTTCGCCTTTCACCCTCAACCGATGACCTCTAATTCTAGTCTTGCTCAACGTGAGAGGGAAAAGCCTGCATGTATTCACCTTATCTGGACCCGCATAATTTTATATAGCTCCATAAGATCTCCCTTCATTCTCCTGAGCACCAGGGGATAAAGTCCTAACCTATTCAACCTTTCCCTATAACTCAAGTCCTCAAGTCCTGGCAACATCCTTGTAAGTTTTCTCTGCACCCTTTCAAGACTATTGATGTCCTTCCTGTAGGTTGGTGACCAGATCAGCGCTCAGTACTCTTACGTCAGGCTTACCATGTCTTGTTGTTTGAGTTTTGGCATTGAGGAGGGGACTTGCTTCACTCCAGTTTTGAGGGTGGTTATAACTGCAAACTCTTCCACAGACAGGGCTGATGGTGCTTGGCAACTTGGGTGAGTGGGTGGGTAGTTAGTGAAGGGGAACACTCTTTATGTTGCTGGTGCAGGGGCTCCATTCGCTCATGATTCATGGCCTTGAGATTCGCAGTTCCAACCTGAAATCCAGTTTTCCACTTTGAGTGGCCATGGGTCAAGCATTCCCAGGAGTCAGTGTGAATATTATGTTTCTTTAAGGGGGCTGTTCAAATATTTCATCGAGTCAGTTCATCTATTAATCTCTTCCTATCACAGCGCTAAGGATACACTGTTTGGTTTGGAAATTTAGCACTGGATATGCAAACAACGTGGCCTGGCCAAAGAAGATGACGTGTGTAATGGGGCCTCTGTGATGGGGATTTTGGTGTACGAGTGTATAGTGATCCTGATGAAGGGTCTTGGTCCAAAACGTCGACTCTTTATTCCTTTCCATAGATGCAGCCTGACTTGTTGAGTTCCTCTAGAATTTTGTGTGTGATTCTGATGTAGGTTTGTCTATTCCATCAGTGAATTTGGAGGATTGTTGGTTGTCTTGTTATAGTACCTTGAGGGGACTGCTGTAGGTTATCCAGCTCTCAGTAAGTGTAAGAGGGTAGTGATGTTTGGTAGATCTTGAGTCTTGTGCCAGGTTTGAGGAACTGATCTTCCGATATCTCAATTGATTGAAAACTGGGACTCTGCATTAAAGATGACAATGAATGTTATTGTCAATGTTGGCTTTTGCTGACGGGGGGTGGGGTGTATTAGGATTGGGGAAATGGTCCACATTTTTCCATGATTTTGGGAACCCTTTAATATTGGAGAGCAGTTTACTGCAGGCAGTACAAGTCGATGTTAGTCTATAAGACCATGAGAGCAGACTTAGGCCATTTGGCCCATCAAGTCTTCTCTACCATTCGACACGGCTGATTTATTTTCCCTCTCAGTTCAACTCCAGTGCCTTATCCCCATAACCTTTACTAATCAAGCAGTTATCAACCTCTGCTTTAAATATATCCTATACTTTGGCCTCAACAGATGTCTGTGGCAATGAGTTCCACAGATTCACCACCCTCTGGCGAAAGAAATTCCTCCTTATTTCTGTTCTAAAGGGATGTCCTTCTATTTTGGGGCTGTGCCCTCTGGTCCTGGATTCTCCTCTTATTAGAAACATCCTTTCTACATCCACTCCATCTAGGCCTTTCAGTACTCAGTGCATTTCAATGAAATCCACCCCCCTTCATTCTTCTAAACTCCAGTGAGTACAGTATAGGCCCAGAGGCATCAAATACTCCTCATATATAAGCCCATTCATTCCCAGGATCATTCTCTTAAGCCTTGTGGATATTGAGGGTAAGGCCCGTTCTCTCATTGATTTAACCAATTGAGAATGGTGTTGGGGCAATGATGCAGCTTTGTTTCACAAGTATCATCACTGTGATGGCTCTGCTGTAATCCCGCTGTTTAACGTCACAGCCTGAGCCACAGCTAAACTGACCCAAATTTCTGCGGGCAGCCAAATCTGAGGCTTGCTCCTGATGGATGGAATGAATCAAAGACATTTTTGAAGTTGCAGTTGACCATGTAAGGAAGCCAGTGCTGCTCCCTGAACTTTCCTCAGAGCTTTGCATGTACAAGTTCATGCTTACTGTATCCATTGAAGCACAGAATCACTACTGAGAGGAGGCCTGTTGAGAACGATCCTGGTCTTGACTGCATCCATAGCCGCAACAGTAAATCTTGTCTGCTTTTTAGAAGATGGTTATTAGAGCAGTTTTGATGTCTGCTTGTATATTCTCCTCTTCACAGATATGGATAACAAGACTATAGATTTGTGACTGAAGATGTTCATCGCCAAGTTCTACAGCTCAGTTCCCAGAGCGCTCCTGGCTGTTGTTAGGACTGCTGTTGGCCACAGAGTGTTTATATGCTCTTGCATGGATTCCTGTTCTCAAATTGTGAGAAAGCAGTGAGCCAATTTTAATAGTAGCTTCCTCTGATGCAAATGTCTCAGCAATCTCATCCAGTTAAGCATTGAAGATGGAGGAGAATTTTATCATCAACATAGGTCTTTGCTGAGTAGTATCTTCAGGGATATGGGAAGTTAGTAACTTCTTCTAATGTAAATGGACAACTCATCAGATTTGCTCAAGATATGTGTTTTTAGGGCAATGTTCTACAAAAAATTGTATTGGCGATATAAGAGGATAGCAATGTAGAAAGTAAATAACGAGACACAAGTGTCATCTTATAGACAACCACATTAGAGCCACAGCCAAGAAAGCCCACCAGCCTCCCCTCCATGAACACTGCCTACACTTCTCACTGCCTCAAGAAAGCAGTCAGCATAATCAAAGATCCCACCCACCCTCGACATTCTGGCTTCTCCCTGTTCTTAGATAAAAGAAAACCCTGAAAGCACATACCATAACACTCAAAGGCAGATTCTAACCCACTGTACAAGACCATTGAACGGTTTCAGTACGCTGGATGAACTCAGCAGGCTGGGCAGTCTCAGTCAGAAACGATGAATCGACGTTTCGGGCCAGAACCCTTCGTCAGGACTGAAGAATGAAAGATGGGGAAGGATTTGAAGAATGCTTGTAGCTTCAGTTGAAAGACCAGTAATTTGAAAGACAAAGGGGTGGGGGAGGGGAAGCATTGACATTATAGCCCTGAAAACAATGGGTGGTAGAAGAAGGAGATGGAACCATGAGGGAGCTGGGGGAGGGGTAGAGTGAAATAGGGATAGAGGAAGGGAGGGGGAGGGAATTACCGGAAGTTGGAGAATTCTATGATCATACCAAGGGACTGGAGACTACCTAGACGGTATATGAGGTGTTGCTCCTCCAACCTGAGTTTAGCCTCATCATGGCAGTAGAGAAGGTCATGTATGGACATATCTGAATGGGAATGGGAAGCAGAGTTGAAGTGGGTTGCTACCGGGAGATCCTGTCTGTTGTGGCGGATAGAGTGGAGGTGCTCGACGAAGCGGTCCCCCAATCTGCGTCGGGTTTCACCGATGTAGAGGAGGCTGTACCGGGAGCACCGGATGCAATAGATGACCCCAACAGACTCACAAGTGAAGTGTTGTCTCACCTGGAAGGACTGTTTGGGGCCCTGAATGTTGGCAAGAGGGGAGGTGTAGGGACAAGTGTAGCACTTACGCTTACAGGGATAAGTACCGGGTAGGAGATCAGTGGGGATAGACGTGTGGATAAGGGAGTCGTGGAGGGACTGATCCCTGCGGGAAGCGGACAGAGGTGGAGAGGGAAAGATGTGCTTAGTGGTGGGGTCCTATTGAAGGTGGCAGAAGTTGCGGAGGATAATGTGCTGGATCCGGAGGCTGGTGGGGTGGTAGGTGAGGACAAGGGGAACTCTGTCCCTGTTGTGGTTGCGGGAGGGTGGGGTGAGGGCCGAAGTGCGGGAAATGGAGGAGATGCGGGTGAGGGCATCATTGATGACGGTAGAAGGGAAACCACGATCCTTAAAGAAAGACGACATTTGAGATGTTCTGGAATGGAAAGCCTCATCCTCAGAGCAGATCCTGGAACGGAAAGCCTCAGGTTGGAGGAGCAACACCTCATATACCGTCTAGGTAGTCTCCAGCCCCTTGGTATGAACATAGAATTCTCCAACTTCCGGTAACTCCCTCCCCCTCCCTTCCTCTATCCCTATTTCACTCCACCCCCTCCCCCAGCTCCCTCATGGTTCCACCTCCTTCTTCTACCACCCATTGTTTTCAAGGGCTATGACGTCAATGCTTCCCCTCCCCCACCCCTTTGTCTTTCAAATTACTGGTCTATCAACTAACGCTACAAGCATTCTTCAAATCCTTCCCCATCTTTCATTCTTCAGTCCTGACGAAGGGTTCCGGCCCGAAACATCGACTCATCGTTTCTGACTGATGCTGCCCGACCTGCTGAGTTCATCCAGTGTACTGAAAGTGTTGCTTTGATCTTTTACAGCATCTGCAGATTATTTTGTGTTTACTATTGAACGGTTCCCTAGTACAATAAGATGGACTCTTACCCTCACGATATACCTTGTCATGGTCATTGCATCTTATAGTCAGTCTGAACTGCACTTTCTCTGCAATGGTAACCCTTTATTCTACATTCTGCTATTGCTTTCCCTTGTACTACCTCAAATTGCTGGTGTAATGAAATGATTTGTATGGACAGCATGCAAAAAAAAGCTTTTCACTGTACTTCTTCACATGTGACAATATGAAGTTACCAATTTAATGAGAAGTCAGAAAGTAGAAGAACAAAAATAATTGCCCAACAAGCACAACATGATCACCTTAGTGAGATACAGTACCAAGACAAGGATGAACGTAAGTATAGAATGAAAATGATATGGAACATTTTCCAGAGAGACACTTCTCCTTGTTTTAATGTTGTTTTAATGTAGTTTCTGAACTGTGACTAAAAGGTGCCGCCGAAGTAAACTAAACTCAGTGTTACATCACTTCTTGCAGTATAGTCATTAAAATGTAGCCCAACAAATCGCACAACAACAAGCACTATAAACCGGATAAGAATTTGTTTACTACTTGCCACACATACCCATCAATATGGTATTTTAGCCAGCCAAGCCAGTGTTCTTTCCCAGTTATTTCTGGTAGATGCAACTCTTGAATCTTCTCCTCAGCAACCTTGACAGCAAGTTGCCTGCCTAATCATGTCGACACAGGAACACAATATATAACACGTTAAACCCATACGAGAACTTATCAAGCTAAAAACATTTTCAGGTGGCAGTGGATGAAAATAAAATCTGTGATCTGACAACGAAGGGCTGCCTGGTCAATCGTCAGGCATTGGTGATACCGCACTTGATGTATTGTGGTCGGTTTTGCACCCCTTATCGAACAAGGGATGTACTGGCATCAGAGAGGGTCTAGAGAAGGTTCACGAGAATGATTCCAGAGATGAAAGGGTTAACACATGAGAAGCATTTGATGCCTTTGGGCCTGGACTCACTGGAGTTTGGAAGAATGAAGGGGGATTTCATTGAAACCTATCGAATATTGAAAGACCTAGATAGAGTGGATGCTGAGAAGATGTGTCCAATAGTGGGGGGGGGGGGTGTGGGGTGGGGGAGAGACGGTCCAGGACTAGAGGACACAGCCTCAGAATAGAAGGACGTCCCTTTAGAACAAAGATGAGGAAGAATTTCTACTGAGTCCTAACGAAGGGTCTCAGCCCGAAACATCAACTCAAATCCCAGCAAGGCTTGTCCAGCGCACTTTTCCTTTTGTAAATCTATGTTGGCATTATCTACTCCCAGTGATATTTTCTAAATCAGAGACACAGAGGAACTGCAGGTGCTGGAAGTCTTGAGCAACACACACAAACAGCTGGAGGAACTCAGCAGGTCTGGCAGCATTTATGAAAGAAAATGCACAGACAATGTTTCAGGATGAGACACCTCATCAGGACTGGAAAGGACAAGGGCAGAAGCTAGTATAAAAGGGTGGGGGAGGGGGAGGAAATGAGCTAGTTGGTGATATGTGAATCCTGATGGGGGATGGGGGGGAAGAAATTTCCTTTTATAACATCATTTGCAGTGGACTCTAACTATTCTCTTTACTAATATAAGATAATTGATCTGTGTGTTCCATTTTTCATTGTTTCCACAACCACCTCTGAGTATACAGAGTACTCAAATACAAAGGATCTGCCAACCTTAGTCCCATTAATTTCTTCACCACTATTTTGCGAATTCTAATACTGTTTTAATAATACTACTTTTCTTTAATTTCTCCGTTTCGTTCTACTCTTAGATCCCTAGCATTCCTTATGTTCGATCAGAAATAAAAGAAAATCTACAGATGCTGAAAATCCAAACAACACACACAAAATGCTGGAGGAAGTCAGCAGGCCAGGCAGCATCTATGGCAAAGAATACATTCAACTCTTTGGATCGAGACCCTTTGGCAGGAATGGAGACATAAGATGAGGAGTCAGAGTTAGAAGCTGGGGGAAAGGAGGAAGAAACATAGATTTGGGAGACCGCTTCGCTGAGCACCTCCACTCTGCCCACCTGAAAAAGCAGGATTGCCCAGTGGCCATCCATTTTAATTCCACTCATACTCCATCTGGACATATTACCTTAATCGTCAGACCAGCCTGTTCAATCACTAAATCCTTAAATGTCTTCCTCCACAATCCGAGTCAGGCAAAACCCTGTGGTGCATTCTACATAATTCAGTCACCCAGTCGTCACCTGACCTTGTTCATGCTCATCCTGGAAGAAAGCGCTCACCAAGCCTATGCCTGCCAATCCCACACACTCAAAACCATAAGGTGTATTTCTAATCCCTTCTGCTACCTCCCAAATGCTGATACCACCCCCATCACCGAATCCTGGCCACGGAAAATATTTCCAATTCTCTTCCCAAAGTGCCAATGCCTTGGGTCCTTCCCTCTTCTTGCCCTTTCTTTTGTCTATCTCTGCCTCCACAGGGCAATTTACAATGACCAATTAACTGCCTAACTGGCATATGTTTGGAGGAAACTGGAGCACCCAGAGGAAACCCAGATGGTCACAGGGAGAATGTACCAACTCCTTTCAGATGGTGCTGGGATTGAGCTCCGAACTCCAATGTCCTGAGCTGTAATAGTGTCATGCTAACTGCTACACTACCATGGGACCCTCTCTTTTCCACTCTGAGCATTCAACCACAGGTGGACCTACAGTAACTCATGGATTGGGTGGGGGGGGGGGACTGGCTGGGAGGGAGGAAGTGAGAGGTGCCCTTGGATAAACATCGATACCTCCCCGGTGCTGTTTTTGTCTGTTTGTAGGGGGAGGGCGAGGAGTGAAAGTAAGCAGAGTAAAGAGATAGACAAAAGAAAGGGCAAGAAGAGGGAAGGACCCAAGGCATTGGCACTTTGGGAAGGGAATTGGAAATATTTTCCGTGGCCAGGATTCGGTGATGGGGGTGGTATCAGCATTTGGGAGGTAGCAGAAGGGATTAGAAATACACCTTATGGTTTTGAGTGTGTGGGATTGGCAGGCATAGGCTTGGTGAGCGCTTTCTTCCAGGATGATCATGAGTAAGGTCAGGTGATGACTGGGTGACTGAATTATGTAGAATGCACCACAGGGTTTGGCCTGACTTGGATTGTGGAGGAAAGCACTTAAGGATTTAGTGATTGAACAGGCTGGTCTGACGATTAAGGTAAAAAATTTACCAAAGTATTGCCTCCCAAATCAGGACTGAAGAATTACACCTTTGATGTCGAGCGCCTTCTCTCTATCTGCAACAAGTAGGATTACCCAATGGCCAACCATTTTAATTCCAATCCCCTCTGCCATTCTGACATGTCCTCCTCTATTGCCGCGATGAAGCTACTCCCAGGTTGGAGGAGCACACCTCATATTCCATCTGGACAGCCTCCAAACTGATGGCATAAGCATTGATTCTCTAACTTCAGGTATTTTTACCTCTTCACCTTCCCTCTTCTTCCATTCCTACTCTGGCTGCCCTCTTACCTCTTCTCTTCTGCCTGTCAACTTCCCCTGACACTGCATTTCCTTCTCGTAGTCCACTCCCCTCTCCTATCAGACTCTATCTTCTTCAGCTCTTTATCGTTTCTACCTATCACCTCTCACTTTATTCCCCCTCTCCCCCACCCACCTGGCTTTACCTATCACCTTATAACTTGTACTCCTTCCCTCTTCTCTGACCATCTTATTCTGACTTGCTCTCCTTTCCTTTCCAGTCCTGCTGAAGGATCTTGGCCTGAAACGATTACTGTTTATTCCTCTCCATAGCCGCTGCCTAACCTGCTGGGTTTCTCCAGCATTTTTTGTGTGTTACTTTGGATTTCCAACACCTGTAGAACCTCTTGTGTTTCTGAATGATTCCCACTATTTTGTCAGGATGTTTCAGACCGAGATCTTCATCAGGACTGGAAAGGAAGAGGCAGGGGCAGAATAAGAAGGTGGGGGGCGTGGGGGGGGGAAGAGAAGGAGTGAAGCTGGCAGGTGATAGGTGAGACCAGGTGAGGGGGAAGATGGGTGCATGGGGGGAGGGATATGATTTGAGAAGCTGGGAGGTGATAGGTTGAAGAGGTGGAAGAGCTGAAGAAGGAATTTGATAGGGGAGGACTGAGGACCATGGAAGAAAGGGAAGGAGGACTGGAACCAGTGGAAGGAGATAGGCAGGTCATGAGGGTAGAGGAGGAGAAGGGGTAAGAGAGCCACCAGAATGGGGTAAAAAGTGAAGACAGAGGTGGGGGAGGGGAGGAATAGAGAGAAATTAACATTGATGTTATCAGGTTGGTGTCTATAAGGAGTTGCTCCTCCAACATGAATCAGGATCTCCCAGTGGCCAACCATTTCAATTTGCTTCAGAGATAGGTTTTCAGGAGCCAAGCCCACAGTTTATGTCCCTGACCTCGTAAAACTGTCTCGCTTAACCCATCTGTTAATTATTTATTATATATTTGGAGGATCATAGCTGCCCCTTATACATGTTAATGTCCCAATAACATCTGTAACTCATTAAACCTCTTCATTATGCAAAATTATTTGCCTAACTTCCTGTATGTAGCGCCTTAAAATGGCAACATCAACATTTAAAATAGACCAGCCTTTCTATTGAATGAAGCTGTAACTTGTCGTTTCACCCGAGCACCATCTGATACCTCAGTGTGACTTTCCCATGATCGTTACTGACCCGGTTTTTTCCTGCTCATTTCAGTTTGCTATTATATTATTTATTTAACTCTGGATTTCTAATCTAACTTTCAGTTGTCTTGCAACAGACGCAAAAAGCTGAAAGAGCTCAGTAGGTCAGACAACATCTGTTGAGAGAAATGGCTGACACCCTTCAGGTTCTGATGAAGGGTTTTGGCCCGAAATGTCGACCGTTCATTTTCCTCCATAGATGCTACCTGACCTGCAGAGTGACTCCACCATTTTGTGTGTGCTGCTTCAGATTTCAAGTATCTGCAAAACCTCTTGGGGAACATTACATCACACTCAGTTAAGTTTTAAATAAAGGCAATGACAAATTTTAGAATGACTCAAGGTACAAGATACCAGAAAATGTTGAGACTTTTTAAATAAACGTATTTAAACTATACTTACCATATTCTAAACCTTTCTGCATAATTTTGCTTTGTATTCCAGGATTGAGGTTATTCTTTCCAAGTGCAGCTCCAACCAGAACAAATGTAACACAGGCTGACAGATACATTTTTGTTGCACTAAGTTTCGCTCAGATCAACATAGCTGTAATGTATGAAAGAAAAATGTTTCCTCTTACTACATTCGTTCCTTAAGGTTTTCACAGATCACATATAATCTGGCCATTTTATTAGGTAAAACTGTACACCTGCTCATTAATGCCAATATCTAATCAGCCAATCATGTGACAGCAACACCACGCATAAAAGCTTGCAGACATGGTCAAGAGATTCAGTTGTTGTTCAGACCAAATATCAGGATGGGGAAGAAATGCGATCTAAGTGATGTTTGCCATGGAATGATTGTTGGTGCCAGACAGGGTGGTCTGAGTATCTCAGAAATTGCTGATCTCCTGGGATTTTCACGCACAACAGTCTCCAGACTAGAGTTTACAAAGAATGGTGCAAAACACAAACACCATTTCGTGAGCAGCAGATCTGTGGACGAAAACGCCTTGTTATTGCGAGATCAGAGGACAATGGCTAGACTGGTTCAAACTGACAGGAGGGTGATGAACTCAAATAACCATGTGTTATAACAATGGTGTGCAGGAGAGCATTTCTAGATGCACAGCACATTGAAGCTGCAGCGGATGGGCTAGGTCAGCAGAAAGTCACAAGCATGCACTCAGTGATCAGTTCATTAGGTACAGGATGAATCTAATAAAGTGGCCACTAAGTGTATATTAAGCGACCACTGATTGCTTTGTGACAATTATAAAATGTTCATATATTGTGGATCCCGCTATTTTATCAACTTTGTGATTTTATTATATTATTAAGTCAAGAGTGAACCTCAGAGCAAATCATTCTTAAAGCCAGTTTCTTACCCTTTGAAAGATTACCCAGATCTGTATTTGTACAATGGCCATCATAATTCTAACGATTACTCTCATAAAATATATATCTAAAATAAACACAACACGGATAAGAATCTCTTACCTTTTCTCTCTAGAGACAGTATTGTTGGGTTCAGTTTTAGCCACTTAGCTTTGAAAGCAAAACTTCTTTAAAGTACTTCTATTTCATTTCAACAGAAACAGGAAGAACAGTCAGAAGAAACTTAGATCAGATGCTGCTTTGTTAACCACATTGCATTTAACCCAATCATCGCTAAGGAGTAAATGAATAATGAAGTCTTCGGGGACTACAGAACAAATTTCAATCTGCTACATTAGCTTTTACGATCCTAATACATTGCCAAACCAAATACCAAACACCACTTTTACGTTACAACACAGTTGTGAACTTTGCATGCAACACTATTCTTTTTACCTAATATATAAATGGAATGCTGTTCGACAAGTTTTTGGGAACAGCATGTAGCTACGTATGGCTCACTTCTCAAATCTCACCAAATGTGAAGTGAAACGATTTATTACAGCTAAACCCACAGTTATATGGGATACGAAACAATTAATACAGCAGCTCTGGACTTTTGAACTACACGATGAACCTGGCTGGAACATTATCAAACAGCACTCAGTGCTGAGTAATAAAGAGATGTTAGAGCTGATAAACCTGGTAAAAGGGATAGGTTTTATCCCAGGTGGCATGGCAGAGAGACTTTGTGCCTTAGTAACTGAAAGCACAGCTGCCTATTCAGCAGTAATTAATTTTGGGGATGATCAAGAGGAAAGTAGACTCAGAAGGCTGTAAGAGTAGGAGAGGTTATGCAAAGTACACCATGTACTACTTTGAGATTCACAGTAGAGCAAAGAAATACAACAAAATCAATGAGTTCATTGTGGTAAGTGTGGGATCCCTCACCTCTGCCCCTCTGACCCTCAACACAGATGCCCCTCAGACTGTACCCTGACTCCCCTCCTTTACTCTCTGTATGCCTATGATCCAATCTGCTAATTAAATTTGCTGACAACACTACACTGATTGGCCCAATCTCAAATAATACTGTGGTAGCCTACTGAGAAGAAGTCATCACCCTGACACAGTGGTGTCAAGAAAACAACCTTTCTCTAAACGTCGCAAACACAAAGTGCTGGTTGTGGACTACAGGAGGAATGCAGACAGGCTAACCCACATTGACATCAGTGGATCTGGGGTTGAGAGGGTGAACAGCTTTAAGTTTCTTGGCATAAACATCACTGAGGATCTCACGTGGGCTGTATATACCAGCTATGTGGGGAAAAGGCACAATAGCACCTCTTTCACCTCAGGCGTTAAAGAAGTTTGGTATGGGCCCCCAAATCCTAAGAACTTTCTACAGGGGCACAATTGAGAGCATCCTGACTTGCTACATCAGTGCCTGGTATGGGAACTGTACTTCCCTTAATTGTAGGACTCTGTAGAGAGTGGTGCGGACAGCCCAGCGCATCTGTAGGTGTGAATTTCCCACTATTCAGGACATTTACAAAGCCAGGTGTGTATAAAGGGTCTGAAGGATCATTTGGGTCCCAAAGCACCCGACCACAAATTGTTCCAGCTGCTACCATCCAGGAAGAGGTACTGCAGCATAAAAGCCAGAACCAACAGGCTCCGGGACAGCGTCTTCCACCAGACGATCAGACTGATTAATTCATGCTGACACGATTGCATTTCTATGTTATATTGACTGTCCTGTTGTACATACTATTTATTATAAATTACTATAATTGCACATTGCACACTTAGGCAGAGACATAACGTAATGATTTTTACTCTTCATGTATATGAAGGACGTAAATAATAAAGTCAATTCAACTCAGTATTTAAATTTTTAGATGGTGGAAATTTCTGTTCATCTGGTACTTAATACTGGACAAGTAGATTGACAATTTACAGACTTTGTAAAGATCAAGGGAGATGCTGAAGTAGAGTTGGCCAGTTAGTGCATATATGGAGATTACATAAGAATAGGAAAGCAGGTTTCCCATGTAGTGAGAAAAATAAGATGAAGTCATTGAAAATGAAAGTTTGCTTGGTGTAAAGGAGTAAAGCACTAAGCATTTCACCATCTGGAGTTTGGTGGATTCATTCTTTCAATCCATTTCTTGCCTTATGTGACACATAAGAATGAAGCAGCACTGGTTTAGGGGGCATCCTGCACCAGGTTGTATGGCTTCACCTTATTCACTGTAGCTCTTTGCCAAGAATGCTTGGACCAACCCCATTTGACTCCATCTAGTGTGGCCCTGCCTTGGATCAATGCAGCTGGTAGCATTCTGCACAGAGCAAACCACTTTTAATCCTTCTTTTCACCTGCTGGACACTGGATTTGTTCTCTAAGACAGCTGTCAGTTTGAGATTCTTGTCAACAGAATGTTCTGAGGATCATCCATAGGAAGTTGTTTTCGAAGGTCTCTAGAATATACAACATATTCTTGTTACACACACAACCAGCTCTGATGAAGAGCCTCAGTCTGAAACGTCGACTGTTTACTCTTACCCATAGATGCTGCCTAGTCTGAATTCCTCCAGCATTTTGTGTGCATTGCTTATCTTTGTAACACATTCTTCTTGCATGTTCTCAGCACTCTTGAATTATTTAGCAGACTGAGGAAAGTGTTGAAGATGTTTAGCTATGTCACAATTCCTCCTCGCTTTAAATGGAGATGGTTTGCGGGATAGTAAAGGACAGGTCTGCTTTGCTAATTAGACCATAAGACTATAAGACCATAAGAAATAGGAGCAGAAATAGGCCATTCGACCCATTGAGTCCGCTCTGCCATTCAATCATGGGCTGATCCAATTCTTCCAGTCATCCCCACTTCCCTGCCTTCTCCCCATACCTTTTGATGCCCGGGCTAATTAAGAACCTATCTATCTCTGCCTTAAATACTCCCAATCACTTAGCCTCCACAGCCTCTCGCGGCAACAAATTTCACAGATTTACCGCCCTCTGACTAAAGCAATTTCTCTGCATCTCTGTTCCAAATGGACATCCTTCATTCTTGAAGTCGTGCCCTCTTGTCCTAGACTCCCCTACCATGGGAAATAACTTTGCCACATCTAATCTGTTCAGGCCTTTTAACATTCTGAATGTTTCTCGGAGATCCCCCCTCATTCTCCTGAATGCCAGGGAATCCAGCCCAAGAGCAGCCAAACATTCGTCATATGGTAAACCTTTCATTCCTGGCATCATTGTCAGTACCTCCTGTTGAAATTTGTCTTTTTGTGTGTTGTCCCCCTAGCCATCTGTCTGTGGTTTAGTATTGCCAATTGCTCTTGTTTGTTTTCATGCCCCATGTGCTCCTGTCCCCACTCCTTCTCTATTCTGGCCCCTGTATTACTGAGTACTACGCCTTCTTCTTCTTCTTTTTTGTTTAATGGCAGTTGGCAACCAGATTTCAGTGCATTACCGCCACCTGCCAGACTTGTGGTGTTCCAAACAAATATGTCCTGGAGTTCTCTACCTTAGACAATCTAGTTCAGCCTGCAGTTCTATTAGCATCACTCTGTAGTTGCAATTCCTCGTGACTGCTTAATGCGCTTATTAGATAATGCCGCAAACTGCTATTCTTCCCTCATTTTGTCACATGTTTTCATGTAGTTGCATTACCTCAATTACATTGATTTCATCTACATCACTTGTAAGACTAAAATCATCTTGTTAAAGAATAGTAATTATCGCACGTTATACTTTTAAACTTGTTTTTCCCAAGTCTATCTGCTTTTTCAGGTTTTCCTTTTCTTGGATCGTAGCCTGCAGTTGTTTACTGAGACCTCGGAGTTCTTCTTCGTTTGCTTCCATGTTTTCAATTTTATAATCTGAATGTGGATAATTCACTTTGCAACAAATTCTTTTTCCTTTTGTATCCTTGTAATAATTTCCTCCATTTTCCAATCTCTTTCCAACTCACAGTTGTTCTTGTCGCGTACTTCTATTTGTTGTTGGAGTTCTGCACATTTACTCTGGGCTTCAACCATAAAATCTGAGGATTTTCCTTAAGTTCTGAAACATTTCTTAAATTCTTGACCATTTGCGATAAGGATACTGCCATAAAGATTCCATCTCCCCTGCCTATGAACTGTTGGATCCTCCATTCAGCATTTCTTTGACTTCTTCCCACCTAATCCCATTAATACCAAGATACTTTTCTGCAGACTTGACGATAATTTTAATTTTCTCAGTTCTTTTGCTTGTTTGCACTGAACAATTAATTGCATCCACCATAAAAAGCACAAACTCCTTTCTACTCATTAATAGTGTATCCTTATTTTTCATATTACAGCTCTCACAATTCACCAGTTTATTATTCCCTGTATTTCTTTGCTTGACAGCCTTTTTTCCATCAACTTCTTTCACTGCCTCTGCATAACTGATTCCTTGAGTTACTTTTACATATTGTATCTCAGCCGCCTTCTTGCTATAAATGCACCCTCGATAAGCTGCGCTGTGTTCCTGGCCACAATTGCAGCATTTCAGCCTAGCGCTCGCTTCACATTTCCCATATTCATGTTCTCCAGCGCATCTCCCACATCTTTGTTTTCCTCTGCAGACCGCTGCAATGTGCCCGAATTTCTGACATTTATAGCATCTTAAAGGCGGTGGTATATATATTCTAACTGCATAACACATATACCCTAAGTAAACATTAGTCGGCAATCTCTCTTCATCAAAGTTAATCATTATCGATAAACTATCACACTTTTTCCTGTTTCTTGTAACTTTCAAACGTTTGGCCTCAATAATTTTTGCTCCTTTTATGTTTTGTTTAATCTCATCCATAGTAACTTTTGTTGATATCCCCGAAATAAATCCTCTAGTCCACTTTCTATTGTTGGGTATTGAGCATTGTACTTCTTTGCCGTCTACCTTACTTAATCTTATCACTTTAACTTGCTGAGAACTATCCCGACAAATCACTAATAGCAATCCATTTTGTAAAATCTTTGCTCCTTTAATCTCGCCTATAATTTTGTAGAGCATCTTCGTCAAATGAATCTGGTTCCAATCACCAAAAGAGGCCCCGTCTTTGCTTAGTTTTATAATTGCTTTAATTTCATCTTCCTGTTTTGCTGTCCTGCTTTGATCATCCGCTGATTCCTCAGATCTTGATATCCCGTACCTCTGCTTTCTTTTCTTCCTCTTTCCATTCCGTTCCTCTTTCCCACCAACCTCCATCTCTAGTTCACTTCCACTCTCGCCAAAAACTTCCTTCAACAGCTTGGCTCTTTCCTTGATGTTCTCTCTCTCTGCCATTTTCCAGTCATTCCCTCTGCCCCGCAGCCCAGTACTACGCGTCTCATCTGTTTCTCATTATTACCTGTTTTGCTGCCACTTCTGTCTCATTGTGCTCCACCTATCATCTGCATCTCTGTTTATTGCTCAGTGTATTTCAGTCCTGTGTTTTCACCTGTTTGTGGCCAGATTGTGCCAGTGAGTTTTCCTGAGCCTTTCCAGCATTCATATCTGTACTCTGTCCAGCTGAATATCAACTCACCTGTTTCCTGATTCTGGTCTTTGGATTTCTGTGGATGTTTTGATCTCTGCCTGAACTTTGACACCGACTTTGTTTGCACCTTGAGATTTGTTACTCAATTAATATCACTGTGTGCACAGTACTGGGTCTGCGATTGGATCCCTGCTCCAGTGTCCTGACAATCATTCTCGTGAATCTCCTCTGAACCCTCTCCAATGTCAGGATATCCTTTCTAAAATAAGGGGCCCAAAACTGCACGCAATACTCCAAGTGTGGTCTCACGAGTGCCTTATAGAGCCTCAACATCACATCCCTGCTCTTATATTCTATGCCAACATTGCAGTCGCCTTCTTCACCACTGACTCAACCTGGAGGTTAACGTTTATGGTATCCTGCACAAGGACTCACAAGTCCCTTCGTATCTCTGCATTTTGAATTCTCTCCCCATCTAACTAATAGTTTGCCTGTTTACTTCTTCCACTAAAGTGCATGACCATACATTTTCCAACATTGTATTTCATTTGCCACTTTGCCCATTCCCCTAAATTACCTAAGTCTCTGTGCATGCTTTCTGTTTCCTCAACACTACCCTCTCCTCCACCTATCTTTGTATCATTGGCAAATTTAGCCACAATTCCATTAATCCCATGGTCCAAATCATTGACATACATCGTAAAAAGCAGCGGTCCCAACACCGATCCCTGTGGAACTCCACTGGTAACCGGCAGCCAGCCAGAATAGGATCCCTTTATTCCCACTCTGTTTTCTGCCGATCAGCCAACGCTCCACCCATGCTAGTAACTCCCCTGTAATTCCATGGACTCTTATCTTGCTAAGCAGCCGCATTTGGGGCACCTTGTCAAAAGCCTTCTGAAAATCCAAGTACACCACATCTACTGCATCCCATTTGTCTACCCTGCTTGTAATTCCCTCAAAATTGCAGTAGGTTTGTCAGGCAGGATTTTCCTTTCAGGAAACCATGCTGACTTTGGCCTATCTTGTCATGTGCCTCCAGGTAGTCTGTAACCTCATCCCTAACAATTGATTCCAAAAACTTCCCAACCACTGTCAGGCTAACAGGTCTCTAGTTTCCTTTCTGCTGCCTCCCACCATTCTTAAATAGCGGAGTATCATTTGCAATTTCCCAGTCATCCAGTACAATGTCAGAATCTATTGATTCTTGAAAGATCATTATTAATGCCCCCACAATCTCTCCAGCTACTTCCTTCAGAACCCGAGGGTGCATTCCATCAGGTCCAGATTTATCCAGCCTCAGACCATTAAGCTTCCTGAGCACCTCCTCAGTCGTAATTTTCACAGCACATACTTCACTTCCTTGACACTCTTGAATGTCCGCTATACTGTGAAGACTGATGCAAAATACACATTCAGTTCCTCTGCCATCTCTGCATCTTTCATTACAATATCTCCGCCGTCATTTTCTATTGGTCCTAGATCTACCCTCAACTCTCTTTTACGCTTTATATACTTAAAAAAGCTTTTAGTATCTTCTTTGATATTAGTCACCAGCTTCCTTTCATAATTCATCTTTTCCTTCCTAATGACCCTCTTGGTTTCCTTCTGCGAGTTTTTAAAAGCTTCCCAATCCCCTATCTTCCCAGTAGCTTTGGCTTCCTTATTTCCCTCCCTTTTACTTTTACTTTGGCTCTGACTTCATTTGTCAGCTACAGTAGTGTCCTTCCATTCAAAAATTTCTTATTTGCAATATATCTGTCTTGCACTTCCCTCATTTTTTGCAGAAACTCCAACCATTGCTGCTCCGCTGTCCTTCCTTCTAGTGTCCCTTTCCAGTCAACCTTGGCCAGTTTCCTTCTCATGCAATTGTAATTTCCTTTATTCCACTGAAATACCGACACATTGGATTTTATATCTTCCCTCCCAAATTTCAATGTGAACTCAATCATATTGTGATCACTGTTCCCTAAGGGTTCCTTCACCTTAAGCTCTCTTATCATCTCTGGATCATTGCACAACACATAATCCAGCACAGCCATTCCCCTAGTGGACTCAACAACAAGCTATTCTAAAAAGCCATCTCTTAGACATTCTATAAATTCTCTCTCTTGAGGTCCATTACTGGCCTAGTTTTCCCAATCCACTTTCATGTTAAAATCCCCAACGATTATCATGACATTGACCTTCTGACACATCACTTTCCTGCTGTAATGTGTAATCCATATCTTGGCTGCTGTTTGGAGGCCTGTATACAACTGCCATTAGGGTCCTTGCCATTTCTTAACTCAACCCATAGAAACTCTACACCTTCCGATCCTATGTTATCCCTTTCTAATGATTTAATATTATTTCTTAAACACAGGGCTACACCACCCCCTCTGCCTACTAACCTATCTTTCTGATACACTGTATATCCTTGGACATTCAGCTCCCAATGGCAGCCATCCTTTAGCCAAGTTTCAGAGATGGCCACAACATCATACTTGCCAATCTGTAGCTGAATTTCAAGATCGTCCATTTTATTTCTTATGCTGCATGCATTCAAATACAACACTTTCAGTCCAGAATTTGTTGCTTTCTGTTTTAACTGCACCACGCCTCGCTTGCTCTGTAACTCATCCCACTGGCTGTGATTATGCCTCATTTTCTGCCTGTCCTTTCTATCAGCTCCGTTGCACCCTATCTTTGATTTATTTCTGTTTTCCTCTTCCTCAGCCCTATCACTTTGGTTCCCATCCCCTGCCAAATTAGTTTAAACCCGCCTGAACAACTCTATTAAACCTGCCTGCTTGGATATTGTACCCCTTTAAGTTTAGGTGTAACCCATCCTTTTGTACAGGTCGTACCTCCCCTAGGAGATACCCCAGTGATCCAAGAACCTGAAGCCCTGCCCCTTACATCAGTCTCTCAGCCACGCATTAATATGCCTGATCATTCTATTCTTGTGCTTGTTAGCACATGGCACAGGCAACAATCATGAGATTACTACCATGGAGGTCCTGCTTTTCAGCTTCCTGATGTCTCTCTTCAGGACCTCCTCCCTTTTTCTACCTACGTCATTGGTACCAACGTGTACCGAGACTTCTGGCTGTTCACCCTTTCCCTCCCGTCAGAATACTCTGCACCCGATTGGAGACATTCCGTACCCTGGCACCTTGGAGACAATTCATGAACTTCCTGTTTTCTCACTGCCTTCACCGTTGACATTTTACTTCCCGCTCACTCACTCCTACAACGCTGCTGTTGATCATGATGGGGCTCGTCTTCTGATTAATTTTCACCCATGTTGTATTGCGATTCTCTTTCTGCCCAAGCTGACTTTGCAAGTTCGTGTTTCTTTTTCTTGCATGCCTTTCTAGTAACTTAATAGGAAATGGTATCACCAACTCTGACCTTCCAGATCATAAGGCAGAACCTATTGAATTCTTCCTTAATGGTTTGCTATGAATTATTTAATAAGCTAAACTGTGTCAATAGTTGTTTGCTAAGAAATCACTACTGCCTTTAAAATACTCATCAAATATTACACAACCTCTTTTTATTACTTATTACTATTATTCTTTATTACTGCCATCTCAGAGAGGAGGTACAGGACCTTGAAGAACAGCTTCTTCCCTTCTGCCATCAGATTTCTAAATGGAAAATGAACCCATGAATACCACCTTGCTACTTTTGCACTACTTACCTTAAATTTTAATATATATTTCTTGTTGTAATTTACGTTTTTTAAATGTATTGCGCTGTACTTCTTCAAAACAATGAATTTCATGACATTTGTCAATGATTTTAAACCTGATTCTGAATGTTTGATCTTTACTCAATTTTTTTTAATGATTTATCATTTCTTTTGGTACAAAGTAACCCATGCATTTGGAGATTCTACTGTACTTTTTTCCATAGATGCTACTTGGCCTGATGAGTCCCTCCAGCATTTCATGTGTGTCATTTGAAGATTCTCACTGATATGTGTAAATATGTCAATACTACGTAACAAAAGTACCGTTTATCCACACCACTTTTTTATAGTTCAGTTTAACTGAAACGTTTGGCAATAAAGTTTAGTACAAATGTTCTGTTGTTGACAGGTTTACTTGTTAAGTGAAAACATAAAATGGAACACACACAAAATGCTGGAGGAACTCAGCAGGCCAGGGAGCATCAATGGAAAAAGAGTACAGTTGACTTTTCGGGCTGAGACCCTTCAGCAGGACTGGAAAAAAAAGATGAGGAGTAGATTTAAAAGGTGGGGGGAGGGGAGGGGGAAACACAAGGGGATAGGTGAAACCGAGAGGGGGAGTGGTGAAGTAAAGAGCAGGGAAGTTGAAAGAGATACAGGGCTGGAGAAGTGGAGTCTGATAGGAGAGGACAGAAGATCATGGAAGAAAGAAAAAGGGGGAGGAGCACCAGAGGGAGGCGGTGGGCGGGCAAGGAGGCAAGGTGAGAGGGGGAAAGGGGAATAGTGAATTGGGGAGGGGGGTTGAGAGCATTACCGAAAGTTTGAGAAATTGATGCTCGTGTCATCAGGTTGGAGGCTGCCCAGATGGAAAATAAGGTGTTGCTCCTCCAACCGAAGTGTGGACTCATCGCGACAGTAATTGTGGTCACATATCAGAATGGGGACGGGGGGGGGGGGGTAGAATTAAAATGGGTGGCCACTGGGAGATTCCGCTTCTTCTGGCGGGCGGAATGTAGGTGCTCGGCGAAGCGGTCTCCCAATCTACGTAGGGTCTCACCGATATATAGGAGGCCACACTGGGAGCACCAGGCACATTATATGACCTCAACAGACTCACAGGTGAAGTGTGGCTTCACCTGGAAGGACTGTTCGGGGCCCTGAATAGTAGTGAGGGAGGAGGGGTAAGGGCAGGTGAAGCACTTGTTCCGCTTCCAAGGAAAGTGCCAGGAGGGAGATCAGTGGGGAAGGACGAATGGACAAGGGAGTCACGTAGGGAGTGATCCATACGGAAAGCAGAAAGTGTGTGGGGGGGGGGAGGGAGGTGGGCGGTGGTGGAAAAGATGTACTTGGTAGTGGGATCCCGTTGGAGATGGTGGAAGTTCCAGAGAATTACGTGCTGGATGTGGAGGCTGGTGGGGTGGCAGGTGAGGACGAGGAACCCCATCCCTGGTAGGGTGGCGAAAGAATGGGGTAAGAGCAGATGTGCATGAAATGGAAGAGATGCAGTTGAGGGCGGCTTTGATGGTGGAGGAAGGGAAGCCCATTTCTTTGAAAAAGGAGGACATTTCCTTTGTTCTGGAATGAAAGGCCTCATCCTGACAGCTGATGCGGCAGAGATGGAGGAATTGAGAGAAGGGGACGGTGTTTTTACAAGTAACAGGGTGGGAAGAGGTATAGTCCAGGTAGCTGTGAGAGTTCATAGTTTTATAATAGACATCAGTAGATAAGCTGTGTCCAGAGATGGAGACAGAGAGATCGAGAAAGCGGGTGGAGGTGTCAGAAGTGGATCAGATAAAATTGAGGGCAGGATGGAAGCTGGAGGCAAAGCTGATGAAGTTGACGAGCTTCGCATGGGTGCAGGAAGCAGCACCAATGCAGTCGTCGATATAGTGTAGGAAAAGTGTGGGTTTGGAACATAGACTGTTCCACATAGATGACAAAAAGGCAGGCATAGCTGGGATGAAATGTATTCCAGTCAGACTCATGAGGCTATAGATGTGTATTCCCATATCAGAAATGCATTGAATGAAAGCATATTCAAGTTACCATCATCCTACTGAATGAAGCATACAAAGTATCCGTACTACAAATAGGAGAAGATCTGAGCAACACACACAGAATGCTGGAGGAACTCAGCAAGCCAGAAAGCATCTAGGAAAAGAGAACAGTGTCTTTTCGGGCTGAAACCCTTCGGCAGGCCTCGGTATTGTTATATTATACAGACTCAACGAAAATTCAGTAGCAATAGTGAGAAATTTTTTTAGCCAGAGTGAATTTGTGGAACTTATTACCACAGTCAGCTGTGGAGACCAGGTCGTTGTGTGTATTTAAGGCAGAGTTTGATACGTCGTTGATCGGACACGGTTTCAATGGTGTGGGGAGAAGGCCAGGGAATGGGGCAGAGGAGGGGAGAAAGAGGTTCACCCATGATTGAATGGAAAAGCAGGCTCGATGGGCCAAATGGCCTAATTCTGCTCCTATGTCTTATGGATACTTGTTTTGATCATTTGTTGAATTAAAAATAATCAGCAAATTACCAACACAGAGCAACATTTATCTGTCACACTAGTTACTGGAAAAAGCTTTGGCAAAATTTCATTATCAAAAATTGTCCTGAAGGAGAACTACAAAAAAAGGAAGTGGTAAAGCTAACAAAAATGAAAACATATTCTAATGATTTCAGTTCTTCTTTTAATGCAGTAAGATTTAAAAAATCACGCTATAAATCTACCCTCTTCAAATTGATATTCCTTTCTATAACTTTCAAAGTTAAAATATTGCAAGAACAGTAATGAACAACTTGCAGTGTTCATTACTGTTACACATTTATACTTAACATATCTTAGTTTTTAATTCCATATTAGAAATTAGTATTTGATATTCCACTCTCCCTTTCCAATTTTTGATTTATTTTTACCTTTCTGTGATTTCCTCCAGTCCTTTTTAGCTGACAGGGTGAAAGCCTGCTTCCTCGATCAAGCTTGCAGTAATGTCAACCAATTGGAATAAACTTCCAAATGCCTTACTAACGAAAGGTTCTTTATCCTCGCCAAGGTCATTCTGACCACTCAAACACTCCCAAAACCTACCAGGAACTAAGTAATACAAACATACCTAGATCCTGATAACCCACTCATTGCACAATGTATTTTTTTTAAAAAGTGAACTCTATCGTTAACCACTATTGCAGGAAACATCTATTACAACTTAAGTTTCATCGTGCACAGTATAAAAATGGGAATGTGCGCAGTTCAATGTATAGCATGGTGACAAGTAAATACAGTTGTGTTGATCGTATTACATGAGAATCAATATGCATACTGACACCAAAAGTGATGAGTAGCAGGAAGATTCCAGTAATGTCCCCAAAGAATTAACAAGCATATATTCAACTTAACATGTGTTGGTATTAAAGTAATAGGCAGTTTTAAAACATTACACACATGGGATTGGTGTTGCCTTTTCGGTGCTCCCGATGTGGCCTTTTATATATTGGCGAGACCCGACGCAGACTGGGAGACCGCTTTGCTGAACATCTACGCTCTGTCCGCCAGAGAAAGCAGGATCTCCCAGTGGCCACACATTTTAATTCCACATCCCATTCCCATTCTGACATGTCTATCCACGGCCTCCTCTACTGTAAAGATGAAGCCACATTCAGGTTGGAGGAACAACACCTTATATTCCGTCTGGGTAGCCTCCAACCTGATGGCATGAACATCGACTTCTCTAACTTCCGCTAATGCCCCACCTCCCCCTCGTACCCCATCCGTTATTTATTTTTATACACACATTCTTTCTCTCACTCTCCTTTTTCTCCCTCTGTCCCTCTGACTATACCCCTTGCCCATCCTCTGGTCCCCCGCCCCCCATCTTTCTTCCCGGGCCTCCTGTCCCATGATCCTCTCATATCCCCTTTGCCAATCACCTGTTCAGCTCTTGGCTCCATCCCTCCCCCTCCTGTCTTCTCCTATCATTTTGGATCTCCCCCTCCCCCTCCCACTTTCAAATCTCTTACTAACTCTTCCTTCAGTTAGTCCTGACGAAGGGTCTCGGCCTGAAGCGTCAACTGTACCTCTTCCTAGAGATGCTGCCTGGCCTTCACCAGAAACTTTGATGTGTGTTGCTTGAATTTCCAGCATCTGCAGAATTCCTGTTGTTTGCCTTTTCAACCCACTTTTAATTTCACTGAAATAAGCTGTAGCATAAAGACATATGACTGGTAGCACTTATCAATATTGTACTGGCTCTGTAAGCATTTTAATGCTCCTTTTCAGTATTTCTAAGTAAACATTTTATTCCCTTGTTTGCGAAATAGGAGTAGTACCTCGATTAGCTTTCATTTTTCACTGATCTCTCCCCTGAAACTTCAGATTTCCTCCACACTGGCATTCCTCTGTATCTTTTTTTATTAGGTTGCGCACTTAAAAAAAAATATATTACTTCCTAGGGTCACAGAGTTAAGCAACACAGAAACAGGCCCTTCAGCCCAATTCATACGTGCCTCTGTGACTTTTTAAAAATTTAATTCTGCTTACTTACAGTAAATTGCTGTATGCACTAGTGTAATGACAATCTTAACTGCAGCAGTATCAGAGGCACATAACATGATATAAGCATGCAAAACTTAAACATAAAATTATGCAGATTTTTAAGAAGGAACACGAGTGGAATAAAAATACATTTTAGTACCAAATGATCAATGTTGTCATGCTGTTGCTAAACCTCAATGATTAGTTTTAGAAACATAGAAACATAGAAACATAGAAAATAGGTGCAGGAGTAGGCCATTCGGCCCTTTGAGCCTGCACCGCCATTTATTATGATCATGGCTGATCATCCAACTCAGAACCCAGCCTTCCCTCCATACCCCCTGACCCCTGTAGCCACAAGGGCCATATCTAACTCCCTCTTAAACATAGCCAATGAACTGGCCTCAACAGTTTGCTGTGGCAGAGAATTCCACAGTTTTGCCAGATGGTTTAACCAAATGGTTAAATGGATGCGCAGTCATTCCTGAATCTGGTGTGGGGTTTCAGGCTTCTGAAGGTTCTGTCCAATGGATGCTATGAGAAGATGGCATGGTCCAGATGGTGGGGCATCTTTGATGATGAATGTTGCTTCTTAAGTGTCTCCTGTAGATGCGACTGATGGTGGGGAGGGATGTGCCCATGATGCATTGGGCAGACTTCGTTGCTCCCTGCGGCTTCTTACATTCTTGCATGTTTGAATTGTTCAAAGTTCAAAGTATATTTGCTGTCAAAGTATGTATACCATATACATTCTTGAGATTCATCTCCTTATGGGCAGACACAGAACAAAGGAACCCAATAGAGCCCATTTCTTAAAAAAACATCAAATACACAATTTGCAGAAAACAAGGAACTGTGTAAATATATGTAAGCAAATAATATTTCAAATGAAGTTCACGAAAGTGAACCCATAGCCATGAAGTCAGTCATCATTGCAGCCAGTTAGTTGCAGGCCACAGCCTCAGTTTAGCGCAGAAACAAGTAAACCTTGCGGAGAGGCGAGCTGATCACTGGCCCGTCCCATGCCTCGGTGTTGTCGTGCCAGACCTTGATGCAACCAGCTAGGTTACTTTCAACAGGATATCTGTTTAAGTTTGTTAGAGTGTTTGGTGGCCTTCTGATCCTCTTATAAAAAAAGACGCTGGTATGCTTTCCTTATGATTGTAACCATGTGCTAGGCCCAGGCTAAGTTATCCAATACGTTAGCACCCAGAAATTTAAAGCTACTGACTCCACCACTAATTCCCCAGTGTTAACTGGTGCAAGTTCCTGGCCCTAAACCAATGTTCTCAGGAAAGATATAAATGATGATAGCACTATATTAATGGCACATGGTTAGTGACTTACAAAATAAAAGTGATTGGAAATGCAAAATCTTGCATTCATCTCCCAGCTTCTGGGTATCTTTGGGGTTTGAAACTACTTTGCAAGCAAAAGTATGTAATCAAAGCACTCGTAAATTTGGGCCAAATTGAGCCAAGTTCAACTCATCACCTGCTCATCATGATATAGAAGGCCGAATAAATGACCCTCAGCAATATGCAAATATGAGCAGGTCCTCAGGCTGTGTGGATGGCCTGTTGCCTGGAACTTTCGTTACAACCTCTGGGAGGATGGAGCTGGTAATCTGAAAATTTCCAATTTCTCTAATTAGAACATTGAGCAATAAAGCACAGAAACAGAACCTTTGTCCCACAATATCCATGCCAATCATCGTGTCAAATGAATATAATCTTTCCTGCCAATACAATCCATATCCCTCCAAATTCATGTTGTCTAAATGCCCCTTAAACTCCAGTATTGCATTTGCTTCCACCACTACTCCTGGTATCTTGGTCCAGGTCCCCGCCACTCTCTATGTACAAAAACATGCCCAGTACATCTCCTTTATACTTTCACCCTCTCACCTTATAGCTATGCCGTCTACTATTTGGCCCTAAGGAAGTGATTCTATCTACTCTATTAAATGGTTCCTTAGTACGATAAGATTGACCTCTCAATCTACCTCATTATGATCTTGCACCTTATCGCCCATATTACTGATCTACCAGTTTCGGCAAGTTGTTACTCCTCAACCATAAAGCTCTTGAACCAGCGGGAATAACTTCACTCACCCCAACACTGAACAGATTCTACAATCTATTTATTCACTTTTAATGTCTCCATGTTCTCAGTATTTATTGCTTTTTTTTTGCATTTGCAGTTTGTTATCCTTTGCACATTGGATGTCTTTCTTGTATGCAGTTTTTCACTGATTCTATTGTTTCCTTCTAACTATTGCAAAAATCTGCAAGAAAATGAATCTTAATGTAGTGTATGGTGACTTATATGTACTTTGATAATAAATTTACTTTGAACTTTGCTTACCTGCTCTGCACTTGCTGTAGCCATTACACTATGTTTTCCATTATTGTTTTACCTGTACTTCCACAATAATTTGATTTGCCCGGCCAGCATGCAAAACAAGCTTTTCACCGTATCTTGATACATGATAATGATAAACCAATCTCAAACTCATAACTTACTAACTTCCATCAGACCTCTCCTCTACCTCTGCTTTAGAGAAAACAATCCATGTCTGTCCAACCTCCCTTTATAGCAAATACTATAATCCAAGAAGAAGCTTGTTGAATTGCTTTTGTACCCTCTCCAAAGCCTCCACATCTTCTCTAAACAGACTGGGCACAATACTTCAAATGCAGATCAAAGAAAGTTTTACATAGCAGCAATATAGCTTCCTGATTCAAATTCAATTCCCTGACTAATGAAAGTATACCATACACCTTACTTACCAAAATATCCACTGTGTTGCCACTTTCAGAGAGGTATGGACTTGGACCTGAAGATCACTCTATACATCAGTGCTCTTTAAGTGTCTTGCCATATATGAGTACATTCCCCTCACATTTGACCTTGCAAAGTGCATATGGTCACTTTATTAGATACTTCCTGTACCTAATAGAGACCACTCAGTGTATATTCATGGTCTTCTGCTACTATAGCCCATCCACTTCAGCATTCAACATAGGTGTTCAGAGATTCTTTTCTGCACATCACTGTTGCAAAGCATGGTTATTTGAGCTCCTGTCAGCTTGAACCAGTCTGGCTATTCTCCTCTGACTTCTCTCATTAACAAGGCATTTTTGCCCACAGAGCAACTGCTCACTGGATGTTTGATTATTTTGGCACCATTTTCTGTAAGTGCTAGGGACTGTTGTGTGAAAAATCCCAGGAGATCAGCAGTTTCTGAGGTACTCATTCCACCTCATCTGGCACTGACGATTATTCCATGGTCATATTCACTTGATCATATTTCTTGCCCATTCATTTGGTCTGAACAACAACTGAACTTCTTGACTATGTTTGCATGCTTTTAAGCATTGAGTTGCTGCGACACGATTGGCTGATTAGGTATTTGCATTAATAAGTTGGTGTACAGGTGTACCTAATAAAGTGGCCACTAAGTAGCTATCCAGATGTATCATTTCACAACAGTATTTTTCACTATCTACCATTCCACTAATTTGTGTGCCAGCCAACTTACTAATCAGCCTATCCACATTTTCATCCAAGTCAAAGTTGCAGTAATGATCCCTGCAGAGCACCACTGGACAGACTCACAGTCAGAGTAATACATTTCCACCACTACCCTTTATCTTCTTCAGAAAATCAGTTTTAAATCCATTCTACTACCACAGTAACTGTAGGGCTCATGTTTCTTCAGTTTCTGATCAGCCCACCATGAGATCTTGCTGAATGCCTTATTAAAAACCAAGTAGTTAACATCCACTGCCATACCATTATCAAACAAGTTCGTCAGCTCAAAAAATTCAGTCAGATCTATCCTTCACAAAGCCATACTGTTTCTTTTTGGATTATATCTTTCCAGTGTTCATAAATTCTACCCCATCAAGGATCTCCCAGTGGCCACCCATTTTAATTCCACTTCCCATTCCGGTATGTCAATCTATGGTCTCCTGTACTGTCGCAAAGAGTCAAAACTCTGGTTGGAGGAACACCTTATATTCCCTTTGGGTAGCCTCCAACCTGATGGCACAAACATCAATTTCTCAAACTTACGGTAATGACTCTCCCCCCCCCCCATTTCCCTCTCTCACCTTATCTCCTCACCTGCCGACTGCCTCCCCCTGGTGCTCCTCCGCCCCCCCCTTTTCTTTCTTCCATGCCCTTCTGACCTCTTCTATCAGACTCGCCCTTCTCCAGTCCTGTATCTCTCCCACCAATCAACTTCCCAGCTCTTTACTTTATCCCTCCCTCTCCTGGTTTTATCTATCACCTTGAGTTGTCTCTCCCCTCCCCCACCTTTTAAATCTACTCCTGTTCCTGCTGAAGGGTCTTGGCCAGAAACATCAACTGTACTTTTTCCATAGATGCTGACTGGCCTGTTGAGTTCCTCCAGCATTTTGTGAGAGTTGCTTGGATTTCCAGCATCTGCAGATCTTCTCATTCCCCCAAGAATCCTGACAGCTTTCCTAAAACTGATGAGGCTATAATTTCCTGGATTGTTCCTTAGACCTTACCTGAATAACAATACAACACGTTATGCTCCAGTCTCAGACCTTGCCTGTGGCTTTAGAGGACACAAAAATCTTTGACAAGGCCCCAACAATCTCACTTGTTCCCTTCAATTACCTAGGATAGATCTAATCTGACCCTGGGAATTATCTTCTTTAATGCTTTTCAATTGATCCAATAACTTTTCTTTCCTAATCTCAACGCGCTCTAGAATACAGCAATAACCCCTCCTTGATTTCAGTATCTCCTATGTCCTTTTCATTGGTGTACATTGATTAAAAACTACAGATTTCTCCAAAAAACAATTAAAATAAAGATACACGTTAAAACAAAACTACTGAAATAAAAATCCCTCCTAATCTTCAATTTTAATGTTTTTTTCATTTACATAGATGGGAATGACCATCCTACATCAGATCTGACTGCCATGGATTTGGGGGATGGAGGTTACATTCTTCAGTGCAATATTTGGGAAGACTCAAGATAATGGGGCTTTACTGGAGTCCTGTAATGAAGCAAATGTGACAGCATCTCCAACACAGCAGCAGATCAACTCACACAGCTGTCTGGAGTCCAAGACCAAGGTTTACTGTACTTACATGGAAACAGCTAAAGAAAATGCTTAGCTGGTCAGAGAACATTCATTTAGAGACATTTTCCATTTCAATGATCTCCAATTATAACGATGTACACAGCATGCCAAGTAAGATCAGTTTTATTATCTCCTTCGATGATGTTGTTTGAAATGTAAATATTCATATAATTGTGCCCCTTTGAATAGTGCTGTAGAATCTTATACTTGCACCTGATCTTAAAGCATGCACATAGTTCTGCAAATGCTTAATAACTTTCACAGTAAACTTCACAAAACAAGTGAAATTACTGAATTTCTTGCTGCACTACTCCGACATCTGATGGTAACAGCTGCCTTCCGGCAGTTTTATCTCCATGGTAGCAGAGCTGGTGGTGGGGGTGCCACAACCCCCTCTAGTGAACATGAATTTTCCGCACCTTTCTACATTTCCACCAGGATACTGAAGTCAGTACACTCAGACCCTGCTTACCACCAAGGATGTGTTCGTTGGAGGTGGAGCACTATGCGGGGTCATAACATTATGTAAATCAACATGTACCCGATTTAAAAAAAACAAACCAAGAATATATATAATATTTTGATTCACCCAGCATGCATTTCTCTGCCAATTCTCAAAACTCGACTTTATTAAAGCTCTCACCATGAGAATGCAGTTTCACATCCATGCTAATGCTTTTCCTAGACACCTTAGATGTACTACCCTCAGTAGAAGTTGCAGGTCACTTTCCAGACATTATGGATGAAAAAAAATGGAATAAATTGGTGAGGGAACAAGAAACAAGAGCGTTTACATACCCAGGGGAAAGAGTGTGAACTAATACGTGATTGGCTGATGTAAAGTGCCCTCATTGGCTGATTGAATGTCTATGTAATGGTGGCCACTCTCGAGGTGTTTTAAGTGTTGTTTCCAATGAATTTTGTCATTTAAAAAATTTTCAATAAAGAATTGAATAACTGTTGTAATGAATCAGCCTCTGCAGGGTCTGAATGCACCCCTAAAACACTGGCTTCTGTCACAGCACAGAGTACCATCCTAAGCAGCTCATTTCAAACATTTAAGCTGACTGAATGCTGCAACATGGAGATCCTGGTTCAATTAACACATGCCCATTGTGTGAGGAACTTCAAAGAAAGCTGGATGCCAAGAATAGATTTAGAATGTTTACTTCATCATGAATTACCAGGATAGTTGAAGGAGAAGATGGCGGCGCGTGCGGCCTTTCCGGTGATGAATATCTGTTATCTGTCAAGTAGGGGACCGTGCACAACTCCTGATTTGATGGAGACAGATGTGAGTGCATAGCCGAACATCTGGAAAACTTCTGAAATGCCTGCTTCGCTGCTGCTGTTACTGTGTGGTAACCGGAACCTCCGGAGCAGAAGGCCCCGAAATCCTCGGCTTTGCTTGTTTCAGCGGCTGGGGCGAGGTCGAAGGCGCTCGGGAGGCTGTATCGGAGGGGCTGGTCGGAGGCTCGAAGTTTTCGGAAGGATGGACTCAGTGTCGGCTGCTTCCAAGGCATTGGCAAGTTGACGGTGCCTGGAGGTTTATGGCAGGGAGTTTCTCCCTTTTGCCACCGCTATCGGGGACTCGGGAGTCGATCGACTCGGGGACTTTTGAGACTTTTTTTTTACCGGGCCTGTGGTTTGTTCTTCATCAAGTTATGGTATTGCTTTGCACTGCTGTAACTATATGTTATAATTATGTGGTTCTGTCAGTGTTAGTCTTTGGTTTGTCCTGTTTTCTGTGATATCACTCTGTATCATTTCTTAAATTGTATCATTTCTTAATGCATGTATGCATTTCTAAATGACAATAAAAGAGGACTGAGTGTTCTCATAATCATAGTTTATTTTGTAGCAAAATTTTAGGTTCAATCACAAATTTGATCCCATTTGAACTTAAACATGCAGATGTATGCATTTTTGAACTCCACATTATGTGTACTTCCTCTGATGAAAAATGCAAAAGCTCCACTTCATTACCCTCAGCAAAGTTTTCCGGTGAAGCATAACTTTATACTTTCTCCAATCATTCTTCATCTCATAAAACTCATTTCAGCACTTTTCCCACTGAATGCTATTTTTCATTACAGACAGTCTGCAAATTGTTTGGATATCACTTCTGTAGATTTACTCAAGGTTTTATGGCAAATGGGAATACCCTTTAAACTTTGAGAATTGGCTGATGTTATCTGAAAATAAAAGACAATTAAATTATATATTTTCTCATAAAGTGAAAAGCATAAAAGTTATTTATATTTTCCATTTCTATATGCATGCTTCAGGGGATGGTGCGTCAAAGAGAATGTGTACGTTTATGTAAACTGACCCCAAATGGGCTATTCAAGGGGAGAACCTTCAAGTAGATCAGTTTACAATTCCAATTTGGGTCACATTCTTGTCCCACCACAAGAACAATTAAACTGACCTTAGTTCCTCTAGTTTAAGGTCTACATAAGCTAGTTAAGGCTTCCCCTTTCTCAGTGATCACAAGTGAAAACCACTGTTACACTGGAACTACCCCCACACACCTCCAAATGAGTTTCCTTCCTCAGAATGTTAAAGCAATCTTCTTCAAAGTTGCAAACAATACTCTTCGTGACAATGATCATGGTACTCCCTCTCATACCTTTCAACCAATGTAACTGACAAAAAATTGTGCTCCAAAGACCAAATCTTTAAATAAATGTACTTTGAAATCTTTTGGCATCCAGGTATTGGATCACCTGGTTTCATTCTTATCTATCCAATCAGTGCCAGAGAATCCCCTTCAACAGCTTATAACTTTGGGCCTACATAGTTATCTCTATTGCTCCAAACCTCTCTTCTTTGCCTTCTTCCACTTTCTGTCTATATATTGTCATTTAATGACCTGATCTGAAAATACAATCTCTTCAAGGGCATTCTGCTCCACCTCAGCATCATCTCACTTTTTATGCCTTTTGTTATACTGATCATCCAGCACTCGGGCTTCAGTGAGAAGGAAATTCTTGGGCCCTGCAACAACCTTTGTTCTAACTACTGAATTTGTTCTTCTCCCTGGTCATTGAGTTTGTTTACAACCCTGATATCCCATTCTACAATATATAAACATTTCAACTATCCACTAATCCCATACAATTTTCATCAATAAGTTCACTTACTTGCACTGATACATAGTCCCCAGATCTGATAGAAGCACACAGGTCTGATGACCTATCACATGGTATTGCCAAATTGGGAAATATTACTTTAATGTTACCATCAATTCGTCCACACAATTCTACGTTGGATCGTTTACTAACCTGGGAATAAACAATAACATTAACAAATTAGTATGGGTATCTGTAACAATGGCTCAAAGGATAATAGATATCCAAGGATATTTACAGGTAAAACTAAAGGTGAATTTCTACAAAATCTTGATCATTCTTAATAAAGGGCTATGTTAGGAAAACATTCACATTACTCCCTGTTGAGATTTAAAAGAAAATAATAATAAAAATAATCAAATACTTAAATGTTTAAGCAAATAAAAAAAACTATTGTAAAATTATAGGGCATCTTTTCAGGGCACTTTATAGCCTGCCTCTGCAAAGCTCTTAGTAATATGTAAAGTATTCCATAAAGGAAGCAACTTGTTCCTTCTTCTATTCTTGAAATGATCTTGCTACTTGGTTATTGTTGAAAAAGCTGATTTTTTTCTCTTAACAAGACCCTTTCAAATGGAAATTTCTGTAACAGCTGCTAAGGGGAATTCACTGACAGTCCTGATGTAGCAGCAACTTCAAATGGACATAGAAGTTGCTGTGGAGCTTCTTAAGTCTGAAAGCTGAACATGGAGCTTGTGAAAATTTACTGGGAACTAGGTTCTGAGTGTTGAAAAACCACAGCTGGTTGAACTCTTCAGATTCCGATTTATTTACATATCACATGTATATAGAAACATAGTGAAATGCATCATTTGCATTCTCAAACAACACAACCCAATAATGTGCTGGGGGCAGGCTGCAAGTGTTGCCACACATTCCGGCACTAACACAGCATGCCCACAATACTTGGCAGAATCCAACAAACAGCAAAACAACACTTGAAGTTCAAAATTATTTATCAATGATAAAAAATGTATTTATGCATTGTAGCTGATCTCATTAATATGTTGACGTTTTGATGTGGAATTTAAAGTTTTATATCAATAACCATTATTGCATTTGATTAAATACAAAATTGGATCAGAAGGGTAAACAAAATCTCTCACAACTAGCTCAAGGTAGCAGAGGTTTGAGAACAGTTTCCCTTCTCTTAGATGAGCTGTTAATCACAGCTGACAAGCCCCATCTAATCAAAGCGACTGGTTTTAAGGTGCCAGGAAATATATGAAGGAATAAGGAATTGAGAGTAACGATAAAAAAAACTTAAATGAAGAAGGATATGAGGGTGTGGAGGTGTGACAAAACAGTATGTACTTGGCAGGTTTCCATATGGTTTATCAGTAATATTGTACCCTTGGATCAGAGAAGTTCGAATTCATAGAGAGATGGGAAGAGAAGGCAAGATGATCTCCAGAAACAGAGCGAACTTCAGAACGTTGTGAAAGTAGTTTTTAAGTTGCTTGCTGCAAATAGTGATGATCATTTCTTTCAACTGCAACACTTGAACCAGGGATGGGAATAATCTTCCTGGTTTTTGTTCCATATATTTCTATGACATATCAGCCAGCCTTTTTGGTCCATCGAGTCTGTGCCAGCTTAGAGCAAATGCATTTCTGCGCTGATCTCCACAGTAATAATTTCTCCTCATACTCTACCAATCGCCCCACAGTGGATGATTAACCCTACATTTTTGGATGTGGGAGGAAACTGGGGCACACGGGGGAGGGAAGGAGAGGGGAATCCATCTGGTCTTACAGGGAAAATGTGCAAACTCTACAAGGACAGCACTGAAAATCAGAAATGAACATGGGGCTTGAGAGGAAACTGGTCTTGGATTTGACAATTTTCTGGAAGGTGAAACAAGGCTTCGTAGAACTGCTTTAAGGACATGGGAAAAGTACCACCGGTTGCCTAAAAATGATTCAAAGTTTACAGCAAGTTTATTATTAAAGTAATATATTTCAATAACACAACCCCCGGATTTATTATCTTGCAGGCATACTCAAAAAATCCACAGAATAATAACCATAATCGAATCAATGAAAGGCTGCACCAGCTTGAATGTTTAACCAACGTGCAAAAGACAACAAACTGCAAACACAAAGAAATAATAATAATAATAATAATAATATTAATAATAATAAACAGGTTTAACACCCTGGTTCACATTTTTACTGCTATGCTGTAGATACTTCATTTTATCAGTTCCGTAAGAGCAGTCTGTTCTGCTTTCAGCCTGTCTGGGTTACTGTTGAAGATAAGGGATGCTGAGGAACGTGTGTCATCCAATTAGGATGGCGGAACTGGGAGAAGGTTCGGAGAACACTGGAGGGAGAGGTTGTGTGAGGGACACTAAGGTTGGTCTTGGGTTGTTTTGTTCGGCAAGAGATAAAGAGAGAAGACATTGGAGAACTGGCCGTAGGATTTGACCCAGTGGGGGACTGTGATTCAATGGAGCCAGGTGCAGAAATCGATTGAGGATCAGTGAATATGACTTTTGGAAGAGTTGAGCTCCAACTTTGTGCATGTTTGACTGCTTAATTATCATGGGCCCTTTTAGTGAAGTGTGAAGCATGGGAAAACCCTCGGAGAGTGAGCCCCCGGTCACCTGAGGGAAGACAGACATCGGGAAACTTAGAAGAGACCCAGTGAGGGAACAGCCTGGCGTCTCAGGGGTGGGAAACACATTCCCAGCAATATATCAAGAAACACCCTTAAGCAAAAAAACTTATTCCTGAAGACTTCGTGGGACCAAGCTCCAGAGTATCGCTATGGATTGAGGGTATTTATGCTAGGGCCATACTTGACACAGGCTCTCAGGTTACTCTGCTGTACCATTCATTTTACAACCAGTATTTGACATATTTACCCTTGATGGCACTCAGTGCACTAGAGATCTGGGGTCTTCATACAGATGATTATCCGTATGATGGCTACTTGTTTATTGAAGCTGGAGTTTTCCAAGGCAGATGTGGGAGTAGCTGAGGTCCTTGATAAATTAGTGCCAGTTTGTCCAGACCCAGTTGAGAAGCACAAAGCTTCAATCCTTGTGGAGACAAATACTCCTGTTGTGAGGAGGCTAGTGGGAGCCTGCAAGGAGACGGTTAGACAGAGCTTTCCGAAAACATTGTTCATTCACACTGTGCTCTGAGCTGCTTTTGAGGAAGTGCGCAGCCGCATTGGGCTGGATAAGAGCATATACTAGGCACTGTGTAGTACATCTAGTCCAAACCATTTGTGTTATGGCCTGGGGAAGTAGCTAGATTGAAAGGAAACCACAAATTTCTGACAATGCCTGAGGCCAATATCCTCCTGGATATTGCTTCGTAAGACCAAAAAGATCATGCTTACCTGCTGGGGTATTGCAGAAGCCCTTGGTTGTACAGGTGAAGAAAACAGTGACTATCAGGAACACTTCGGAGAGGGAGGTTACCCTCAGACGGGGGATGCTAATGAACCTCTTGCCAGTGACGGTAAAGTCTAACGTCCCTGTAGACGAGCCAGGAAGAAACTCACTCCAAAAAAAGGGAAAGTTGACTACCCAGTCATTCAATTTTGGGGCCTCACCTGTACCTGGAAGTTGGAAGAGGAGGGATAGAGATGATGTTGAAGCTGGAAGATGTCTTTTCTACTGACAAGTTTGATTTGGGTTGTTCCAAGAGCATTCGTCACACCATCCAGGTGACAGAGGACACCCCATTCAGAGAAAGGTCATGGCTACTGGTGCCTACAGATGTGGAAGGCGATTAGCAGCATGTGTGGAAGGAAGTTGGGATCATCACTGAGTCAGAAGCCCTGATGCGTCTCCAATAGTGGTAGCCAGGAAGAAGGGAATGTACGGATGTGTGGACTATTGGACTCTGAACAGGTGCACAGTCCCCGACCAGTATACGGTCCTGAGAATTGAAGACGTGCTGGCCTGTCTGAACTTGAGGAGTGGGTATTATCAGATCTCCCTGAATGAGGCTGACAAAGAGAAGACAGCGTTCATATTCTTCCAGTTTGAAAGGATGCACCAGGGCACATCAGGAGCCCCGGCGACTTTCCAGCGCGTCATGGAGAAAGCGGTGGTGGGGGGGGGGGGGGGATATGAACTTGCTTGAGATGTTGGTGTACCTGGATGACCTCAGTGTTTGGGTCCACCTTAGAGGAACATGAAGCGAGGACACTGAAGCTGGGCCACCTGAAAGCTGAAGGGTTAAAATTTTCCCTGGACAAGTGCCAGTTCTGCAAGACGTCTCTCAACTATGTTGGGAACATAGTCTCACGGAATAGAGTAGCTATGGATTCATCTCAGAGAGGCGGTGACCAGATGGCCAAGACCCCAGACTGTGAGCACCCTGCGCTCGTTCCTTAGATTCTGTGGGTACTACCAGAGGTTCGTGAAGGACTACTCTAAAGTAAGTCACCCTTTAAATCAACTTCTGTGCAGCTACCCTTCCTTGAGGAAGAAAGGGAGGAGGGCAAAAGGAGAAGATGGTAAAGATTATCTTAGCCCTTCGGAACCTTTTGGATTGAGATGGGATGCAAAGTGTGAAGGGACCTTTTCAGTTGCTGAAGGAGCTGCTGACGGAAGTGCCCATGCTGGCTTTTGTAGACCCTCGATTGCTGTATGTACTGCATAAGGATGCCAACAGAGAGGGGGTGTTCAGTATCAGGATTAGGGCACAGGGTTTGTCAGCCGAGTCTGTCACCGCCTAAGCGAAACTACCCCACACGGAAGTCGGAGTTCCTGGCCTTGAAGTGGGCTGTGGTGGATAAGCTACGTAACTATATATACGGTGCCAAGTTTGAGGTGAGAACGAACAACAACCCATTAACTTATATTCTGACTTTGATGAAATTGGATGCCACAGGCCATCAGCAATTGGCAGCAATATCTGCTTATGATTTCAGCCTGAAGTACCAGCCAGGGAATCAGAATATTGATGCCGATGCATTGTCTGACATGCACATGAAGGCTGGACAGGGACGGAGAGTGGGAGAGCGTGCCTGCCCCAGGAGTCAAAGCCATGTGCCAGTTTTCCATCACAGGGAAGGCAGAGGAAAGGCAAGGGCTGAATTGAGCGGTCAATCATTTGGGAGCTTCTGATGGTCCATTCCATAGGCTTAATGCAACCTGACTGCTCTGAAGACAAAGCAATTGCCAGGATTGAGCCCTGGGGAAGTAGCAGCCACTCAGTGAGATGACCCGTGCATGGGCACTGTTTGGTCAGCGGTTGCGGAAGGGGACATGGCCCATGTGGACAAGATGAAACAATCTGCAGTGTCTCTGTTACTGAAAGAATGGCCCAGATTGGAGCTGAGGAACCAGATTCTATACTGGGTCACATCGTCTCCAAACAAGCCTCGGCGTTCCCAGCTAGTTCTGCCTGAGAAGCATCGGAGGATTGTGGTGAAGTCACTGCATGATGATTTGGGGGTTGACAAGACCTACGGATTGCTCAAAGATTGGTTCTACTGGCCCGGAATGAAGCCGGAGGTTGAAGAGTACTGTAAGTCGTGCATTTGATGCATATGGAAGAAGATGCTGCCTACATGGGCTGCTCTGTTATCTCACTTGCAGACCACAGGGCCACTTGATCTGATTTGTATGGATTTCCTATCAATTGAGCCTGATGCCAGCAATACGGAGAATGTCTTGGTTATTACGGATCACCAGATATGAGCAAGTCTTCTCTACCAAGGATCAGAAGGCATCCATTGTGGCCAAAGTGCTATGACAGAAGTATTTTGTTTATTATGTCCTCCCTAGGCAGATATATAGCAATCAAGGATGGGATTTCGAGAGTAGGCTCACACACGAGTTACTGAGCATGCTTCGAGTCAAGGACTATGCCTTATCACCTGCAGGGTGATCCCCAGCCTAAGAGGTTCAATCGTACCTTGTTAGACATGCTCGGAACATTGGAGATCAGCTAAAAAAAAACAAGTGGAGTCAACATACTGGACATCTGGTCCACTGCTACAACTGTACACAGAACGAAGCTACCAGGTACTCACCATATGGGCGCAAAGCAAGGTTGTCTGTTGACCTCTGTTTTGGGACTGGTGAGGAAGATCTACCACAGAAGACTTACCTGAAGTGTGGTCTGATATGAGAAGGGAGCTGAAAAAGGCTTATGAACTAGCTACCAAGCAGAATCAAGGAGATAAGAGGAGGTATGATCAGAAGGTTAGGTTCTCCTAACTAATACGCCTGGAGACCAAGTCCTCAAAGAATTTGGGGCTACCTGGGAAACATAAGTTGGCTGACTGCTGGGAGGCTACGCCCTATGTATTGGAGAGTCAGGTACCAAACATACCAGTTTTCTAGGTGAAACCAGAGGATGGGAATGGGCCTGTCAAGGTTCTCCATCGGAACCACCTTCTACCTCTGGGACAAGAGGTGCGTGTTGATCCAGAGCCTGATCCGGACTCTACTGCAACATGGAGTAACCGAAGGACCAGCAGTGAGAAAGATTAGACCAGACCCCACCCCTGAATGTGATACGGACTTGGACGATGAGGAAATGGGGGTGTGGTATATGCTGCCCTTCGCAAACTCCCCAACAACTGATGAAGAAATCCCCAACCCTTCTCTCACTGAAGCAGGTGAAATTGGTGGGGCACTAGCAGTGGACAGGCAGGCTTGCTGCTGTACAATGAAGGGAGACTGAGCTCTAAAGTAACTGGAAATGAAGCTGAGCTCAGCCAAGTGACAGAGGGATCTCAGTTGCCAGAAGGCATGAGTAATGGGCAGGGGGAGGCCTGGCCATGTAGACAAGAAAGATCCTAAGGAGTGTCTGAAACTGAAGTAAATGATGGGATAAGGAAGTCTCAAAGAATCAAGGTAGGCCTACATTGCACCGGGGGAACAGAGTGTTGCACTTATCCTGCTATAAAGATATGTCACTACCATTTATAAATGGATTGGAGGTCCTAACATCACGAAATTCCTTTGAAAACCGTTATTAATGAAGGGATGATAAATTATTTCAGAGTCATGAGGACATGACTATTTTTGGTGGGAGGAAAGAGTGTAACACCCTGGTTTGCATTTTCACTGCTATACTGTATGTATTTCATTTTAGCAGCTCTGTAAGAGCAGTCTGTTTTGCTTTCAGCCTATTTGGGTTACTGTTGAAGATAAGGGATGCTGAGGAATGTGTGTTATCCAATTAGGATGGCGGAACTGGGAGAAGGTTTGAGAGAACACCGGGGGAGGGGGAGGTTTTGGGTTTTATTGTTCATCAGGAGATGAAGAGAGAAGACGCTGGAGAGACCTGGTCATAGGATTCGACCTAGTGGGGGACCGTGATTTGATGGAGCCAGGCGCCTAAATCAACTGAGGATCAGTGAATATGAACTTTGGGAAGAGCTGAGCTCCAACTTGTGCACAATTGACTGTTTAATTATAATGCGTCCTTTTGTTTTTTTCCTTTCTTTACTAACCTCTTTAGTTAAGTTAAATTCATAAATATCATTCCTTTAATTGTACACGGTGTGCTATCTGTTGTTTCTTGGCACTGAGTTGTAACCGGGTAGCAAATTGCACAGCACCCACACAAACTGGGGTGTGGGGTGGGAGAGCCATCCGAATCTCACGGGTAGGCGGGATCAGAGAGTCTATTCCCTAGACTTATGCAACCAGCAATAAACATCAAGAATATGAGATGACGAGCCCTTGAAAGTAAGTCCATAGATTGTAGGAACAATTCAATGATGGGGGAGGTGAAGTTATCTCCTCTGGTTCAAGAGCCTGATGGTTGAAGGGTAATTACTATTCCTGAACGTGGAGGTGAGAGTCAAGAGGCACCTGTACTTTCTTCCTAATGGCAAGCATGTCCTGGGTACAGGGAGTCCCTGATGATGGATGCTGCTTTCCTGTGACAGTGTTTCATGTTGATGTGCTCAATGGAGGGGAGGGCTACATCCATGATGGGCCAGGCCACATCCACTACTCTTCGCAGGATTTTACATGCAAGGTATCGGCATTTCCATACTAGGCTATGATGCAGCCAATCAATATATTCTCCACTACATATCTATAGGAGTTTGTCAAAGTTTTAGATGTCATGCTGAATATTCGCAAACTCCTAGGGAAGTAAAGATGCTGTTGTGCTTTCTTCGCAATTGCACTTACATGCTGGGCCCGAAGACAGCTCCTCCAAAATAGTAATACTTCTGAACCTCCGATGAGGACTGATTCTTTAGCTTCCTGCTCCTGAAGTCAATCATTGGCTCCTTAATCTTGCTGACATTGAATAAGAGGTTGTTGCTCTGGCACCACTCAGACAGATTTTCAATCTCCCTCCTATATGGTGATTTGATCAATGACAGTGGTAATGTCAGCAAACATGAATATGGCACTGGAGCTGTGCTTAGCCACACAGTCATAAGTGTAAAGCGAGTGGAGCAGGAGGCTGAGCACACAGCCTTGTGGTGCAGCTGTGCTGATGGAAATGCCAATCTCAGCTGACTGGGATCTGCAAGTGAGGAACTCAAGGGTCTAATTGCACAAGGAGGTATGGAGGCCAAGGTCTTGAAGCTTATTGATTAGTTTTGAGGTGATAAAGAGCATTTCTGCTGTCCAGATGTTGCAGGGCTGTAGACCCACTGCTCCAGTACATAAATTGGAACAGATCCAAATCGCTTCTCAGGCAGGAGTTGATTTGCTTCCTCACCAACTATCAAACTAAGTGCTACTGGACGATAATCATTGAGGCAGGTCACCATGTTCTTCTTAGGCACCAGTATAATTGAAGCCTGCTTGAAGCAAGCGGGTATCTCTGACTGCTGAAGTGAGAAGCTAAAGATCTTAGTGCGCACTCCAGCTAAGTGATCAGCACAGCTCTTTAGTATTTGGCCAGGTACCCCAGCTGGACTGGATGCTTCTCATGGGTTCACCCTCCTGAAGGCTGCTCACAAATTGGCCAGAGACTGAAATCAGGGGCTGTGGGAGGTTGTGATGGTTCCTCTATGTTTTTTTAAGGTTAAAGTGAGCATAGAAGGCATTGAGTCCATCTGGAAGCAAAGCCCTGATGTCACCTCACCTAGAGGTGATAGTTTTTAAGCCCTGCCACGACAGTCAAGCATCCTTCGCTGATTCAAGTTTATGCTGGAATTGCCACTTTGCCCATGAGATGGCTTTCTGGAGGTTGTACCTTGACCTCCTGTAATGTTCTTGGTCACCAGACTTGAATGTCTCGGACCAGGCCCTCAGCAGATTGCAAATCTCATGGTTCATCCAGGGTTTCTGTTAGGGGAAGACTCTGATTTTGTATCAGTACACTCATCTACAACTGTTTTAATAAAGTCCATGACAACCATGGTGTACTCATTCAGATCTACAGATCAGATGAGTCCTTAAACACGGCCTAGTGCACCGACACAAAGCAATCCTGTAGTCACTCTTCTGCCTCCAGAGAGAGAAATCGGTCAAAATCGTTTGAAGTGATGCTAGGGTTTTATCCAGAAAAAAAACACCAAAATGTGATCTGATAATTACCAATTTAGAACATCTGCTGATGCTTTCCTGTACACTATCCAGAAGGATATCAGTTCTTAAAGGTGCACTTAACACAGCAGGGACACTTTGGATGCACCAAAAGAGACGCTGAAAGAAAGAAGAAAGCAGTCCATACCATATATCAAAAGGATATGTAAACCTTGGCTAGCAAGACACGTGCCAGGAGAAAGCTCTTATGCGTCAGGGGAGGTTGGAGGAGCAGGCGATCTGCCTGAAATACCTTAAGAGTCTGGTATTTGGTAGTTAATCTTTGAGGAAATGACACATTCACATCAACTCTATGCAATTTTGGACCAAAATTTCTCCATATGAAGTAAGAGTATCGAGGGTGGCATTAAGAACTTCAAATCCGGGCACATGTTCTGAAAGGAGTACACCATCCCACAAACTACTCGCCTGCCCATTTGTGGAGGTTCCATTAATGGCCTCATTACTTACCTTAGAAAGCACAAAACCAAAGTGGTGGCAACCTCAAGGACTCTGAGGAAAAATAGAGTAAGCTACCATATTCCCTGTCAGAAATGAAAACTCCTGTACAATGAAGAATGAGAGAAAGTTGTCAAAAGGTATGTAAAGGTGATTTACATAATTGTTTGCATCTGCACAATGGATATAATCACAGAATGTTGATTCAACTGACAAATTCTTTTTGAAATCCGTGATATTTTTTGGTATAACTCAAGTACTTTTATTGAGAATCTCCATATTGTTGTATGGAGAATACATTGGTGAGCAGTGCAAGTAAAGGGATACCTTTATTCCCCAGTATCCACTCATCTAAGCAAAACTGGAAAACTGGATTGTGCCAACAATGCTGACTCCCTAATGGTAAGGATGTCATCCCTGTTGGAAATCAAGTAATCACCCCAAAGAAATTTTACTTGTGATCTGCACACTCCGAGAGAAGAAACTGATTTGTTTTGTAAGTTGGTCCTGGTTATTAAAGGAAGTTCCAATGGCCTTGAGAGCAATCAATGGCTCCCTGCACTTGTGGGAAACCAGCAATACTGGATAGTCCCAGTGCCCATGATGCCACATACACCTCAATGAAATTAAAGTAGATCAGATAATTTCTTCACAATACAACATCTGGGTCTACCTTTAATGGAACAATGAAGAGCAAGCTGGGTGAAATAGGAGAGTTCTTCTGTGGCTGTTTGGAAAGACCCTGAGGCAAGGAAATTTTCAGATAATATAATCTTGCACTCACAGAAACCATTTCTGACAGCAGAATGAGGCTGAAGGTCTTTCTGCAGAATGCCATACAACACAGTAAGGATTGACTAGGAAAAACTCATCCTCCAGGTTCTACTCTCAATCAATGGCAAGGAATGCACGTTCTCATCGACAATGGGATCAAGTGGCACCTACAAATAATCTGTTCACCTGGGTTTCATGGGGAATACTTCACTCTACATTTTATCACAGCCTTGATGCAAACATGGATTATGGAGCTGAATTCCAGAAGTGTGCTGGAATACTCACCATTTGTCTGGATGAGTGCAGGTCAACAACTCTCAAAGTTTGACACCATTCAGGACAAAGCAGAAAACTTGACAAATACCCCATCCACTATCCTAAAAATTAATTTTCTCCACTACTGACACACAGTACCTAAGTAAATGTAATACAGATATTCACCTAGACAACTCTAACAGCACTTGAAAATCTTTGTTCATTATCATCAAGCAGGAAAAGATAAGTTATGCACTGAAAATGCATCATCTTCCAGGTCCTCTCTATATCAACACTAATCTGATTTGGAAATACATCACTGCTTCTTCAGTTACTGGATTTAAACCCTGGAACTCTCTCTGCAACAACATGTAACTGCAATGCTTTAGGGAGGTGGATTATCACCATCTTTTCAAGGGCAATTAGAGATGGGCAACAGACTGATTGTGCTAGTGATAGCCAGATGCTGAAAAACGTAAAAAGTACGCAAAAGTGGAAATTTTATAAGTACCCCTCTAAAATGAGCAATATTGTTACTGTACAGTTCTCTGTATATTTTCTCAATTTTTAACCTTTTAACATTTAAGGGTAGTCCAGAATTCAAGATGACCTGCAGAAGAAGAGAATGAAGAACCAAGGTTGACAAACTGAAAACAAAAGAAGCAGGGAAAGGCGGCGAAAGTTATGGCAGGAGAATACATGAAGGTTACCCATCTAAAATGATAGAATTTTTAAAAAATCTGATGCGCTTTATTCCTCCAGCCCCTTCACTCTGTCCTGCTTACAACTCAAAACACATTTACTTTCTCACTTTTCCAATTCTGACGATGGGTCCCTGACCTGTAACATCAGTTTTGCTTCTTTCCCTACTGAAGCTGCTTGACTTGCTGAGTGCTTCCAGAATTTTTTCTGTTTCTGCACATTTTAGTATCTTGAACAGATTATTTATTTTATAATACAAGCTCATATTTCAAACTATCTTTTACTTACCCCTTCTACCAGCACAACCTGTTCAGTTCCAACGAGTTCAGTGTTCAGTTTAGTTGCCTCCTCTCGGAATACAGTAATAAGCTCTTCCAATCGACGTTGCTTTACAAAGGCAGGAACACTGTCCTTCAGCCTATGGTAGGCATGCGTCTTCTAGAAGACAGTTACAATACAATCACTTTTAACTTTGCAGCACAAAGTATTTTCAGCTTCTAAGAATAGTACCATCAACAAAGACCACCCTACCCAAGGTAAATTGAAAGTAAAGAACACAAAATTTAGCAACTTTTCCCAAAAAATATTATTAAAATGCAAACATAACATGAACAATAAAAGGAAAACAGTCCTTGCAGACAACAAAATCAAATGCACTTAAAACTGCCTTTTTGCTTTTGTAATAATATTTCCATTCTATTTTGTATTTCTTATTGTAATTTATAGCATATTTTAAGTATTGCACTGTACTGCTCGCACAAAACAACAAATTTTAAGACATTTGTCAGTGACAATAAACTTGATTCTGATTCCCTTCAAAACTGTCATCACACTCAATACTTTCAAACAAAATAACTGCCTGGGCAAATCACTTCAATTTCTTCATCTTTTTTCCTCTCAAATTCTTCAACAGGCTACAAAATGTGTGCCTGTTTGTCCCAGAACTCCTCCTAGTCAAGTATCTGCCCAATAATGAAACGAACGGTGCTTACCAGGTCAAATGTGTGTTCTATGTGATTCTGACAATGGCAAAATTTCCCCGATTGATCTTAGTCATATTTGATTAAGTTCTCTCCCACACAAAAATCAAAACAAAATCTGCATATGCTCGGAATCCAAAATAAAAAGAAAAAATGCTGAACTTATTCAGATCAGGCAAGATCTGAGAAAAGAAAATTAGTCATTGACATAAAAATGTTGCCCAATTCAATTCCTCCATTTTCTTATTTAATTTGGTCCATCCAACTACTTTCCAAGGAGAAGTACTTAGCTAAAGAGGACTGCTATTTCCTGGTTCAACAGTCAGCAATCTATTTGTAGACAGAATAACCTACAATTAGTATTTTTTGCTGCCTCTGTCCATTACCTGGAGCCCTTCCAGGATCTGTACATCTCAAATACTTGTTAATTCCTTCTCATCTGAAAACAAAACATGTTTTACATGTACGCTTATAACAATAGCCTTTTACTTAACTGTAACCTCTCCACTGTTGTTCAACTGTCAACATCCAAACTTAGATAAAAGGAAAACAACTAAAAATGGAAAAAGCTAAACATTTTGCTTCTGAAACCTGTTACATTCTGTTCCCTAATAACTAATCTCATCTTTTCCTCATGTTGACTGTTTGAAACAAATTATTTATTATTTCTTCATTCCATATTAGAACCCAACCACACATCCATTCCTTTGTCACAACTATCTGCAGACATAATGCTGTCACGGTCTACTGCTGAATGCTTCACCTACTCTTTTGTATAACTAGACGTGTCCAAACTGGCATTTTCTGGCCAGCAATTCATTCTCTGAAACTCAAATTCACTCTAATCTCGGCTATCTCCTAATTTAAACTCAGTTCTATTTACCTACCACCCTTGTTCGCTTCCTGCCTGAAGCAATTTCCATTTTACAGTTTTTAATCATGTTTTCAAGGAACTCCATTATCCATACCATTCTTCATGAGCCAGAGTGCGTTCCAGGATCTCTGTGCCTCTCTAAATCTAGTCCCCAATGCAGTCACAATTCTAACTCCACCACTAGTGCCACACTTGCTATCAGCTGTCCAAGCCCTGAGTGCCAGAATTGTACGTCTTAAAACTCCACACTTTTCCGCTTCTTCCTATGATATCCTTGTGACCAGAACTTTATTCACCTGTCCTAGTTTCACCTCACATGGACTGATAACCAACCTTATTTAGCAATGCTGTTGGGAAACTTTGCTATTGATAATACAGTGTAAATAAAAGTTATTGTTTAAATATGAGCTGAAATAGTAAAGGACATCAGGAAAAATATTTATATATCCCAAGGTCACCTCAATTTTTTGTGATTAGGCTGCGTTAAGAGATGAATTAGATTAGATTAGAATGAATAACTTACTGAAAAGAATGGTAACAACATAATTACAAACTACAAATATATTCTCTTTTCTAATCAAGATATTAGTTAATATAACTCACCTTTCTCAAGCTGTAAGTAAAATGATATCCTACATAATTACAAAATACAAATATATTTTACCTTTTCTAAACAAGAGATTAATTAGTTAGCGTAACTTGCCTTTCTCATGCTGTAAGCAAAAAGATATCCCACATTATATTGGACCTCTCGAAGAAGAGATATGGTCTGAAAGTGATCGTCCTCGGTCTCACCACAAAATCCAGCAATGAAATCGCTACTTAAACTTACACCTGTTTGAGCAAAGTACAATAAAATAAAGATATAAAGCTGGCATCTAAATACTACTAATAAACTGTATTATTCAGGACCTTAGTAAGTGGTCTATCCTTGCTCTTCAAAACAATCTCAGAATTATTGTTACATTCTCTGAAAAGCTCTCTCACTGACACTTTATCCACCCACCTAGCCGTTAGTGCAATGTAATTTAAAATGAAATATATAAATTTGACATGTAAATATCATAAACTACTTTAAAGAAACTGAATGGTCTCATATTGAATAGAACGGCACATGTAGGAGATGTTGCATTATACTGGATTATTAGATCAGATTAGATTAGATTAAATGAAATTATATGAAAGCCAAGCTGCAGCCGAAGCTAACACTTAGCTTTGACAGAACAATTTTATATCCAAATGTGACTTGTCAACATGTATCCCAACAAAATATTTCAAAATTTTATCTTAAACTATGTCACCCACTGAGAGAATCTTTGGCTTGCAAACCCTTCTGTTGCAAAATTAGTTTGTTCCCTCAATTTTATTTCTCTGTCCCTGATGGCTGTGTATTCCCCTTTGAAACCAGCATATCCAATCATGCTGAAGATTACTCACATCTCATAAATACAAAAATGAAAAAATATTTACAACAGCAGGCCTTCAAAATATTTTTCTTTTGTATGGCATCAGATAACAAGTTTCAAATTTATCAATGTCTAGTGTTGAGGTTCAAAATTCAAATCCCATCTCAAGTATTACCAAATATTTTAAATAACCAGTGCTTCCTTAATTACTAGGGGGTTTGTTTAATGTGCCAGGACTACTTAAATTCCTGTAGAATAATGTTAATAATAAATCTTTCTGGATAAAATCAATTGAACCGTCACGTTTGAGACAAAATAACAGCATCCTAACTAACCAACTATGCTAGAAACAATAAGAGGACAATCATTTTCAGTAGTAGCTGAGAGGTGTAGTAGGTAATTTTAACTTCCCCAATATTAACTAGGATTGCCTTTACGTTTACGGCTTAGAGAAAGCAGAATAGGTGGGAAGAGCCTGTTCCGTGCTGTTTCTCTAAATAAAAAATGAAGATAAACTTAACTGGGATGATTTTGCGTATGTGTTCAACTAGTTCCAAATATGCTTCTCTTGTATACCTGTGATAAAAAGTATTTAATGGTGAAATATCAACATTAACAGTTACTTACCACCTTTAAATGCAGACAAGTTATATACAGCATGTACATTGCATAGCACAACACTAGTAAAATGCACACATTCAAATTTTGAGGGAGTGGAAGAGAAGGCTTTTAAAGTTGAGAATAAATAATGTAAAATTGGAATATCCAGAGATATTGCAGAAGATTTTCCATTGAACATGAAGTGAAGGTAATGTTGGATAAGCACACACGTGGTCAGGTATGGCTGGAGGGTTGCAAAACCCAAGGCGAGATGAATAGTGATGCAAATTTTGAGGAATTTTCAATTATACACACTGAAGGCTATTACATACCTGTAAGAAATACATGGTGAATGAGACAGAACAAATTTTAAATGAGTCTGCATGGGTCATTAATTGAATTTACACGGGATGTTCAAATTCATCACACAACTTCATTTAATTCTTAGTATCTTTCCTTTGCTGCAATAAAGTCCAAGGAACATTTACCAAATATTAGTGTACAGGTCGGATTTGTAAAGGTTGAAGGAAACAGTACAAATACAATCTGCGCACCAACATTTAGTGAATGAAAAGACTGAATGAAGCTTGTGTCTACCTGAAATTCAAGATAGGAAATTCAGGTTGCAATAGGCCAAATACACACTCAGCGGCCACTCTGTTCGTACACCTTAATGCAAACATCTTATCAGCCAATCATGTAGCAACAATTCAACACATAAAAGCATGCAGACATAGTCAAGAGGTTTAGTTGTTCAGACCAAATATCAGAATGGGGAAGAAATTTGATCTAAGTGACTGTGACAGTGGAATGATTATTAGTGCCAGATGGGGTGGTTTGAGTAACTCAGAAACTGATCTCCTGGGGTATTCACACTCAATAGTCTCTAGAATTTAGAGAATGGCACAATAAACAAAAAAAAAATCCAGTGAGTGGCAGTTCTGTGTACAAAGACACCTTGTTAATGAGAGAAGTCAGAGAATGGCCAGATTAGTTCAAGCTGACAGGAAGGCAACAGTAACTGAAATAACCAAGTGTTTCAACAGTGCTATGCATAACAGTATCTCTGAATGCACAGCACATTGAACCTTGAAGTGGATAGGAAGCAGATGTTGATATACAGTTAGAGTGGCTAAGACTTTTGCACAGTATTGTATCTGTCAATGTGGAGTGCTGTGGGAGAAGTGTGGGATAGGTTGCAGAGAAGGAGTGCTGGGGTGGGGAATGGCGTGGGTACACACACACCCAGCCCTGAGACACTAGGCAAGGGAACTTGATTCCAAACAACTGGCTTATTGATCACAACATAATGTTTCCCAGGTGCTTCTCGCTCCCTCCCTTCTTCCTTCCCCTTTTCCCAGCCATGATTCCCCTCTCCTTGCCCCTTCTCACAATAGGGATCCATATCACTCACACATCATGAAATTTGTTTTTTTTAACTGCGACTGCAGCACAATGCAATACACAAAATTACTACTGTACTGTGAAAAAGTCTTAGGCACCTATATAATATACCCAAGACTTTTGCACAGTACTGTACCCAAGAGGTAAGCCAAATAATGTGGCCACTGAGTATAGATCACTTTCACATTACTTTGGAACAAGCTCCCAGTGAAGACAAACATTAGAGACAAGACCCAGTAACACCTCTTTATGATCACTACAGTCTTTTGCCAACCAAAGGAAAGGCTGCTTGGAGACCAAGGCATCTAACCCAGCACCAAGTTCAAGGCCCTTTAAGCATTAGTGACTACTGCCATCCAGTGGGCACCTCGCATCAACTGCACCTTTACAAAATTACCCAAAGGACCAGAGAACTTGGATCACTGTCCTCTCCGAAACTATTGCTGTCATCATGCAGATTCTGATCAGACAGACAGTTGCAGTAGACTGGCTGTGTGTTCTACGTACCTGTCTCCTCACGGAAATTCCAACCTCTAATGGCACAAAATAGAAAAGGAGCCTCCAGGTGGGCAACGGCACCTTAATTTGCTTGGCAGGAGCATGCAGCGGGCCATGTCACTTAGAGCAACATGCATAATCCACCCACCCATCCCGCTGAGCACTAACACATTGAGCTCCACATTCAACATAATCATACCCCCAGTTCTAATCAACAAGTTCCAAATCCTGGGCGCCTGTACCTCCCTCTGCAACTGAATCCTTGACTTACTGAGCACAAGACCACAACCAGTGTGGATTGGAACTAACACTTCCTCCTGTTAACAATCAACACTGGTGCACATCAAGGATGCATGTTTAGCCCACAGCTCTACTTTCTCTACACCATGAGTGTGTGGTTAGGCACAGCTCAAACAGCATCTATAAATTTGCCAGTGACACAAATATTGCTGGTAGAATTTCTCATGGTGACGAGATGGTGTACAGGAGCAAGCTAGGACAACTGGTTGAGTGGTGTTGCAACAACAACCTTGCATTCAAAGTCAGTAAGACAAAGGAACTGATTGTGCACTTCAGGAAGGGGAAGTTGTGGGAACACATGCCAGTCCTTATCAAGGGATCAGCAGTGAAAAGGGTGAGCAGTTTCACTTCCTGGGCTCATCATATTGATACAGTTTAAAAGAAAGCATGACAGCTGCTATATTTCATTAAGACTTCGAGAAGGCTTGGTATGTCACCAATGGCACTCACAAATTTCTACAGATGCAGCATGGAGAGCATTCTAACTGATTGTATCACCATCCATGCTTGGGGGGAGGGGCAGGGAAGAGAGCACTGCATAGGATCAGAAAAAGCTACAGAAAGTTATAAACTCAGCCAGCCACATCATGGGCATTAGCTTGCCCGGCATTGAGGGCACTTTCAAAAGGCCATGCCTCAACAAGGCAGCATCCATTATTAAGAGCTCCTCTCACCCAGGACAGGCATTCTTCTCTTTGCTACCATCAGGGAGGAGGTACAGGAGCTTGAAGACACACATTCAACATTTCAGTAATAGCTTCTTCATCTCTGCCATCAGATTTCTGAATGGACAATGAACGCATGAACACTACCTCACTTTTTTCTTATTTTTTGTTCTTTTTGCACTACTTAATGTATTTTTAATACATATTTCTTATTGCAATTTATAGTTCTCTTATGTTTTGCAAGTACTGCTGCCACGAAACAAAAAATTTCACAACATATGCCAGTGATATTAAACCTGATTCTATTCCAGTTATGCAATCTCCACATGCTTCAGCCACATTAGAATTCACAAAACGGGAGTAGAAGCACATCATGTTCGTAAAGGATCTGCCCAAGAAAAACAGCCTCACTGTACCATATTTACACTCCAAGTAACTCCATTTAAAATAATGCTACCTATCCTGTGCATGAATACCTCAGAGTAGGAGAGCTGATGGACTGGTTTCTGTGTTTTGTCTAATCTAAGAAGATCAATGTGATTTCCTAGTCACTTATACCAATGTTGCTTAACAGAGGAATTAATGCAAGGTAGGATACCCTCTTCTCATAGCTTTTAGTATAGCTGTGCTCCCACTCTGTGCTGGCAAATGGATATGTTTGCAAATGTTGGCTCTCTCCTGGATAAGTTGCAAAACCTATGAAGCATAAAAAAAGGAGAAAGAATCAGTCACAGCCTGCTCACCAACAAATATCAAACCAAAAAAGTACACATTTCCATCTTTTGCAATTACTAAAATAGCAAACAAAACAAAAAAAAACAGGAGTAAAACATAGGCAGAACGTGACAGGGCAACAGTGTCCAAACAGCATCTTATTAAGTCACGTTGAGATGGAACATGCAGCAAAATTTAGGATTCATCTTCTGTTCCATCTACTTTTTAAACTTAGATCTTTATAATTTTGCCTCACTTCCTGCTGATTCAACAAGTATTACTGCTAAAGATTTCTCTGTTTGTACAAATGATTCACATGAAAAATGTATTACTATAATGGAATATAATAAGACACATCTATTAATTCTGGACTGCAAACACTAGAATTCTCCATTGTTATTTCTACCTATAAAATGTAAATGAGTGGTTAAACATACCTCATCTGGGAAATCCTTGGGGTGAGGTGATGTGAAACGGATTCTCATCTCAGGATCAATCCTTGAAACCTGATCCAATAAACTGGCAAAACGCAAGCCACCTAGTTTATTCCTGTAAATAGTCCTAAACCCACGGCTCAGGTGTGTTGGCTCCCTTGTGAGAAACTGAATCTCTGATGTATCACAGTAACTGTTGACATTCTGACCCAGTAGTGTAATCTCCTTTACACCCTGCAATCAAGAGCACAATTGTTTCATCAGATTCAGTATATGCCTGTCTTGTTGCTTTTTTCCTTAAATTAATCTTTGTAATGTCTTAGAAAAGTCTTAGCAGGTCAATATAGATTAATTACAGATCAGAGGGATTCAGGATAGAATCAGGCCCTTCAGCCCAGTTAGTCATCATCAGTCACCTATTTACATGAATCCTACATTAATGTATTTTTGTTTTATTTTCCTCACATTCCCTTCAATTCCCTCCCTCCACAGAACGTGGGAGGCCATATCCAAGGTAAGTAAATCTCAACAAGACCATTTTGTAATTGGGTTCCCAGGCTAAAATATTATTGGTTCAGAGTTTGAGTTGAACTAAGAGCCAAATCACCAGCCTGCACAGTGATTACATCATTTCCCTCAAAATTTAAAAAATCTTGTTACTATTCTTTTTAAAGTTAATCTGGCAATCATCCCATTTTTTTTTTCATGGTTTAAATTATACTTAGTTGAGCCACCTCGCACAACTATTACAGACAACAGTCTTTTTGGATAAGTCTCTATTAGCTTTGCATAACGTGATGGAGCAAGATTTGCCCTTCCTTCTTGCAAAATTGCTCAAGCTGTGCCAGGTTAGTTGGAGAGCAGCAGTGGATCACAGTCTTGAAGTCTTGCCAGAGATGTTCGATCAGGTTAAGGTCAGGACTCTGACTGGACCACTCAAGGTCATCAATTTTCTTCATTTGAAGCCACTCCATGTTTGCTCTGGCAGTGTGCTTTGGGTCATTGTCTTACTGAAAGGCGAACTTTCTCCCCAGTTTAAGCTTTCTGGCAGAGGTTAGCAGTTTTTAATCCAAGATCTCACTGTATTTAGCAGCTTTCATCTTCCCATCAATCCTGACAAGATTTCTAGTCCCTGCTGCTGAAAGCCTCCACTATATTTTACAGTAGTGGTGGTGTTACCTGTCTAATGCACAATACTAATTAGATTTACGTCACACGCACCTTACTATAAGGCCAAAATGTTCCACTTTGGTCTCATATGACCACAAGACCTTCTTCCACATTTTTACAGCATCTTCGAAGTGACACTTGGTAAAATCTTTACAGGCAAGGATATACGTGTTTTTTTTAAAGCCAGAGCTTCTTCCTTGCCATTCTTCCATAAGTACCTTTCTTGTGCAAGGCCTTAATACATATGAAACCATGAACTTCAACTCCAGTTGCAGCCACTGACGTCTGCAGCTCACTCAGGGTGAACGTTGGCATCAAAGTAGCCTCTCTTCCAAGTGCCATTCTTCACCGGTGACTAACTCAGAGGGGCAGCCTGACCTGGGCAGTGTGGCTGCAATTTCATACCTTTTCCACTTTTTCACGATGGACTGCACTGAGCTCCAAGGTATGTTCCATGCCTTTGAAAAAGCTTTGTACCCTTCCCCGGATTTGTGCTTCTCTACTGTCACTTCCCTGACTTGTCCTGAATGCTCTTAATTTCATTTTGGTTTGGTGTGTTGAAAATCTACCAAACTTTTGGACCTTACGGAGAGTGTGGTATTTATTTTTACGAATTTATTGAAAACAGGCGATCCTCCAGTTTTCTAAATCAGCAAATTGAGTGAGCTGGTAAGGTGATATACAGTACTGCAGCTGAGGAAAGTGAGCATAGTGATTACAAAGTGATGAAATACTTTTCAGCCTCAATTCTGATTTTTAGTGTTTAGTAAATTGTTAACAGTTTTGGAATTTTTCTTTTGATTTGACATTATGAACAATGTTCAAAAATCTTACTTCAATATATCTTAAATTTAGAAAATGAGACAACTAAAATGTGAAAATAGTTGGGGGCCTGAATAGTTTTTCAAGACACTCTAACTACTCCTGCAGATGTCCAGATTCAGCAATTCATAAAAAAAAAACTAATTCTTCTTCACTTGATCATTTAAGACTGTATCAATTAACATATATGAAGGAATGAAATATTATTTTCATGCATGTTATTAATGAAACTGAAAATGCATTATCCATGCTATTTACTTTTTTGCATTTAGTGACCGATACCAATTAGTTCTCCATTTTATTTCATTCTATCTGTTAAAGTCAGATGGATGACTTTCCACTGCACTTGGCCCTCAGTTTTAAACTGGCTTTAACTTATTCCACAGCATAACCCATACACTGTAATGTGTCTGCAGCATAACCCAAGTTCCTTAAGGTTGTTATAGCCAGGGGTGGTAATGAGGACCACAACCTATCAAATGTTCCCAATGGTGTGCATCTCAAATAGTCTCTGACAACCAAGTCTAGCTCCTGGCCTTCATGTGTGGCTTAGCTACTGAGCCTGGCGGAACCATTTCTACCAACAGGAGAAAGGGCAAAGGTGGGTTACTGGCTCTTAAGACAGTCCTACGTTGAGTCCGATGCTGACTTGCAACCCTGTGATGCTGCTCGTGCCAAAATGCATCGGTCTCTATCATTCCTTTGGATTCACCAGCCGCATGGAGAGGGGAAGCCTGATACATAGGCAACAATTTGCTCTCCATATTGCACTGCCCTAGTTTGCAAATTATATAGACAGCTGGGACGCAACAATCACGGTCGACCCTGACCAATAATGGTCATAGCACAACCTGTACACTTCAAATGAGTCTCAAACCTTAACTTAAAAAGTTGTTTCTTTTATTTAACTTAATTCAATAAATTAATTTACTTAATTAACAGCAGTGAGTTGTGAAAATTCTACAATGGTCCAGAGTGGGCTGAGAGGATCTACTGCCCGAGGACTGGATGCCACTTTCCTTGACTCACAGGACGGTTAAAACATCAGCAAAATAGGGCCAGCAATAAGCCACAGGAAGAGCTTGGGGAGGGAGGCAGACAGCAATCAAAATCAAGCAAGACCAAGCCATTGGTTGCAGCAGATTTTCCTGTAGATACATCAGATTCTGTGCAACCAGCTATTTTAGAGTAATACTAGGAAAGAAGCTTTCCAAAAAATGAAGATCATATTGACAGACAGAAAGATGAACATGTACACTAAAAACAGAATACTGCATTACTACATTTATTCTATCCTGACTTATGGAAGTGAATGCTGGACCACTTCTCCAGCAATGGAAAAGAGCCTAGAAGCAGCTGAATTGCGGTTCTACAAGAGAATGTTAAAAATATCATGGACCACACACACATCAAATGGAGAAGTTCTCAGAAGAGCCCAAGCAGTTAGATCAATCATACCAACAATAAGAGAAAGACACCTCAGATTCCTGGGACACATCATGCGGAAAGATGAACTAGAAAAACTCATACTCTCTGGAAAGATCGAGGGGAGTAAACCTAGAGGCAGACCTCTGCTTATGTACATCAAAAGCCTAGCCAGGTGGCTACACATCGAGGAAATGGAAGTCATCCAAAGAACGAGGGATAGATCTATATGGAAAACTATGGTCACCAACATCGGCATCGGATATGGTACCTACACAGACAGACTAGGAAAGAATATCCAACAAGCAGCTGAAAAAGATCTTTTTAAAGATTTTTTGAACTTTTGATGGACATTTTCTAAACTGCTTATATTTTCCCTTCCATTTAAAGATTATCACTCAAAATTCAAAACTAGGGTTACCTGGTCTGAAAGGATTTTGACTTCTTGTAAAATGGAAGAAATTGGTCTGCTTCTCTCTTGCCCACGTGTGAAAGGAACAACACAATAACTGCACATGTTGTTGCATCCCCGCATGATAGAACTAGAACAAGGGAAACACTTTCAGCCAGCCAGAACTTGTCCATTTTAATCAGTGCTAAGATACCTTCCAACAAGCAATTACTGTGGAATAAATAATAAATTAACAGTCTCATTACACTGTCTTACATAAACATGCAACTCCCACTCTATGTCAATCTTCAGGGACTTGTGCTAATATTATTATGTGACTGTATGTGCTGGAATGCAACTACTTGTGCTGTGTGTGATTATATGGACTGTGTTTTGCACCTTGGCCCCATAGGAACACATGTACAGTTGAATGACAATAAATCTGAACTTGAATCTCTATTATGTATTGCACTACAGAATAGCTACTACATTAAATAGATACAAGAAAGCATATGAGCACTGAAATGTTACTCCAATCTTGATGCAAACCATTAAGACATTAGAAATACCAGCTAAATTAATAAAGTGGATATTAATATTACAGCCACTGTGAGGTCAGTGGGGCCAACAGTTCTTACAAATGCAGAAGTGCCAGCTTTGTGCTGCTAGAACTGAAATTCACAAATTAGTGTATCAGTGGAACTGCACGACTCGGGAAGAAATGTGCTAACGGTGGTGATCCACTGGACCCGCTGCCCTTTCTGTGGGCAGTCAAGATTTTGGATTTAGGTGATGCTGTTGAAAACCCTTCATAAAGTTTCTGCAGGGCATCTTGTAAATGCTGCAACTGCAACCATTGTACCCCGGATACGACGGGATGCAGGGTTTCAATCAAGCCAGCTGCTGAGCTTTGGATGGCGTCGCCTAGCTGCACTCACGCAGTATTTCATAAATCTGTGACTTTCATTGTGTAGGAAATACAAAGTCTTTGGGAAGTCAGGAGGTGAATCATTTTTTGCAAAGTATCTAGCCGTTGACCTACTTTTAACTTTACAGCACATACATGGCTCATGTAGTTAAATTCCTAATCAATGGCTATTTGACAGTACGTTCACAGAGAGATTTGGTGGTAAACGATACCTTAAACTTCTGGATGATGATTAAGATCATTATGTGATATGTGAATTAAACACTGAGCAATTATCAGGCAACATTTCCATTTCTAATGAAGTGCAGGTCACTGAAGCACTTCACTAATAACGTAGATGGCTGGGCACAGGACACTGCTCTGGGACACTCCTGCATAAGCCTGCAGCTGAAGTGATTAGCCTTCAATTGTCACAACCAAGATCCTTTATCGTTCCAGTCAGCAAAGTTGTTTTTTTATCATTGAATTTAACTTAGCAAATTAAAATCACACGTACATAAATGCAGTTTTTGTCTGGGAATTGACTTGAACCGGCATGACATCTGCATAGGTCTCATCCAGTGACAATAACACATTCACAGCCTTTTGACCTGTTTCAGCGACTGTTAGAAGTCTGGGAAGATCACGGTATGAATCTGGCCCAGCAAGAACATCAATAAGCTTTTCTTTTTCCAGGATTTCCTCTTTCAGCCTTTCAGCCATGCAACCTATCATAAACCATTAACACTCGTTAGTTGTTTGTACTAGTCTGTTCGACAATAGAAACACATTGCTTTAATTGTTTAACTGCAAAGACAATCACCTGGCTTCACCCATCACCTTTTAGCTATCCTCCTTCCCCTTTCCCCACATTTTTATTCTGTCATCTTCCCCCTTCCTTTCCAGTCCTGAAGTAGGGTCCTGGCCCGAAACGTCAACTGTTTATTCATTTCCATAGATGGTGCCTGACCTGCTGAGTTCCTCCAGCATTTTGTGTGTGTTGCTCTGGATTTCCAGGACCTGCAGAATTTCTCACATTTAGACATGATGTTATCTATGTATCTTCCACATATAGAACAGTACAGCACAGCACAGTATTGGCCCTTCGGCTCTCGATGATGTGCCAACTATTTAACCCTACTCCGAGATCAACCCAACCCTTCCTGCTCACATGGCCCTCCATTTTTCTTTCATCCATGTGCCCCTCTAAGACTCTCTTAAACATCCCTCGTGTATCTGCCTCTACCACCACCCCGGAGCGTGCTCCATGCACCTACCATTCAGTGTAAAAAAATCTTCCTCTGACATCCCCCTATACATTTCCCCCAACACCTTAAAGTTAGATACCCTTGTATTAGCCATTTCCACCCTGGGAAAAATCTCTTGACTGTCCACTCGATCTATGCCTATTATTTTATTTTGTACATTTGTATCAACTCACTTTTCATCTTCCCTCTCTCCAAAGAGAAAAGCCTTAGCTTGGTCATAAGATCATACATTCTAATCCAGGCAATCCCAGTAAACCTCCTCTGCACCTTCTCTAAAGCTTGCACATCCTTCCTATAATGAGGCGACCAGATCTGAACACTATACTCCACGTGTGGTATCACCAGAGTTTTGTAGAGCAGGAACATTCCCTCACAGCTCTTGAACTCAATCCAATTAATGAAGGACAACACATCATATGCCCTCTTAACCACCTTAATCAACTTATGTTGCAACTTTGAGGGATCTCTGAACGTGGACCCCAAGATCCCTCTGTCCCTCCACAATGTTAAGAATTCTGCAATTGACTGTATTCTGACTTCAAATTCAACCATCCAAAGTGAATCACTTCACTTTTTCAGATTGAACTCCATCTGCCACTTCTCAGCCCAGTTCTGTATCCTATCAATGTCCCGTTTTAACCTACCACAATCTTCTACACTACCCACCACACCACTAACCTTCGTTGTGGATATGAACCACTGTCACTGGGTTACTTCTCCCTCCTTCAACATTCACTGTAGCCCTTTTGGTAAATGTCACATTGGCTCCAAGGAGATCTCCTTTAAATGTGCCTTTCCACAGAGGAGTAACAATTCATTTCTCTAAGCCAAATTTCCCTTTTGAAGTTTGATCAGTTAAGACTCAACTTTCAGAAAGGTATAATGTGAGGTAGGTGAATTGTTTGCCAAATGCTTTAGCTTTGCAATAATCACGATACAGACATCATCCTACCTAAAATTCCTATTTTAAGTGGAACTTGAGATTTTGCTCGCTTGGATTTCAGTACAGCAAGTTGTTTCAGCCTGTTCCAGATGGTCTGTTCTGCCTTCTCTCTGCAAAAGTAAAAGTCCTATGATGCATTTACAAATTATCTTTCTAAAGTTGCAGTCCCTATAGTTGTCTGAAAGTTATTTTCATCTATTGTCCTACATGTAGGTAGTAGTTAATAAAGGTACCACTAATCTTATTTAAGGCATATATTCAATTAAATTAAGAAGTGTACACTGGTAGACATTTTAACATTCATGTAAAAAATCAGCAGTGGGAGGCTTGGTGTGCGTGATAGGCTGTATGACAGGCTCCATTCACTTATAAAATGTATCCCAGATTTCATTTGAATGAGAAGCACAGATAACAATTAATAATCTAGTTACAAAAACTGACTGCATAAACAGAAAATATTGAAAAATATACCTGATTGAACAAGTTACAAGTAAAATCACATCAGCCTGCAATAAAAGAAATACAAATCAGATTATTTTTTGAAAATTCATAAGCAATTTTGGCTGATAACAACCTACAAAGGAACATAAATACTATTGATAATCCATGGGTGAAATGGACTCTTAAAATATGGAAAACTATTAAAAAAGAATATAAACTAGAGGGAGATATTGCAATTCTGAAATGGTGTGCATATGTCTCAGATTTTATGCCGAATAAACTGGATGCTAGATTTAAGGTCTGGACAGCTAAAGGAATAACAGTTCTTTGCAATATAATGAAAAAAGGAACACTGTTCAGTTTTGAAATGCTTAAAGAGAAACACTTAGAAAAACAAGACGTTTATCGGTATCTACAGATGTGACAGTATGTTAATAGGAGGGTTAAAAATGTAACCAAGGCAAGTACATGTTTGATAAAGCTATTTAGAAAAGCATATAATTCAGATAACGGTACTAGAATCATTTCAAACGTGTATAAGGGTTTGTCAAATCTTAAAACACATTTGACTTCATACATTAAAAAATGGGAGCAAGAGGGAGGGATAATTATATTTGAGGAAGAATGGACAATAATATGGAGGTATCAATGGAAGAGTACCAGTTCACAGAAATGGAGGGAGTTTGTATGGAAAAAGTTGATAAGATATTTTATTACACCCTCTCAGAAATCCCATTATGATAGCAACTATGTTTGCTAAACCATTATGTTTGCTGGAGAAATTGTGGAAATCAAAATGCAAACCATTATCATATTTTCTGGGATTGCCCCATTATCAAAGACTATTGGAGTGGGATACACAATGCCCTACAAGACATCTTTAAATGTGAAATACCCTTAGAAAGTAAGACCATATATTTTGGGTATGTACCTCAAGAATGGTTGAAAAGAGATAAATATTTAATGAATATACTGCTGGTGGCTGGTAAAAAGAGTCTTACCAGGAAATGGTTATCACAGGAGAGCCCAACTTTAAATGCATGGATGGAAATTACAATGGACATTTACAATATGGAGAAGATAACAGCATCTGTTAATCATAAATTGGAACAATTTGATTCATATTGGGAAAGATGGTTCAACTGCATAACACCTCATAGGCCTGATTTTATTCTCACAGATCAATGAATATGTTGTTAAAAAAAATCACTCTCTACTTGTACATAGTTTTCTCCTTTTGCTCGTTCTTTCTTTCTTCTCTTTTCTATAGGTGTATCCCCAGATAAATATTATGTGGAGATTTGTGGCAAATATGATTATATGATATATAGGTACAATATCTGAAATACATCTTATGGAAATGTTTGTTTGATGAACTTATCAATAAAAAATAAATTATAAAAAAAATCATTGGATTACTGTGATTAAAAATCCCTAGATTCAATGTTCAATCTTTGAATTTAATCAAGACTTTCAAACATTGTGGGGACCTTTTCTGAATTATTTTCAAAACCTTTGATTTGCTGTTAAAGCACAGATGATGACTAACAATCTTTTTTCTTTCTTTTGTACTAATCAGCTTTGGTCTTGGTAGTGGGTTAGATTTTTTTTATATAACAAAATTATTATTTTTCAATGTTACAAACTAATTGACTTGTACGAACATAGGATAAAGAAACTTTATATGTGATTTAGTTTAATGTATAGACATATGTATTTTTTTCCTGTACTCTGCATTCTTATATATAGAAATTAATAAAAATATTGGAAAGAAGAAAAATCCCAAGTAATTATGTAGTGAATGGCCAGACAGGTTTCACACCCCCAGTTTGTTACTATATAAAACAAGGTGTTCTTTGTGAGACTTTTATTGTCTTTATGCTGATAAGTGCCATGGCAGAAATGTTCCCTCTTAAGGTTTGTGCATGTATACATCTTTTGCTACTAGCGCACAAAGGTATTTAAACTGCGCACAAAAGGTTGTCACCCTCTACCTCGTTGGCAGGTTAGGTATATTTCATGATCGTACACAATCACATTTCCTTTTCTGGTTTCTGATGCAGACAGTGTTGATAACAATGAATGTGTGATGATTTGTCTGCAGATTTTAGAACTGGCTTATTTATACTGTTTTTATTGAAGAAATTATTCATGCCCACATTGTCTTCACTGGTAAAAAAAGTGCACAGCACAAGATTTTTGTGCACACTGGTCATTACAAATTAGAGGGAACATTGTGTGGCAGTCTCCTGTAACTGCAAAGCTGCTCAAACTGAAGTCACGCTGCAACACATGACAATAATTTAGATGGCTTTCCACAAAAATCAAGTATAGCGTTTTTGAACCAGTGAAGTATTACAGTTCTATAATGCACTGCACGACTGATTCCTGCAGAAACATGTTGTTGATTATAAATCCTGTTCAAGTATTTATTTTGCCTCATACTACAATACTAAAATAAGTCCAGTATACATTTTTCTAGTCTGTATAGTTACAATCAAAATTAAATTGAAAGTAAATTATTAGAGGACACATACACATTTACTAAACATAAAACATGTTAACTTGAATACCATGCAATTTTGATTTATTTTTGTTTTCAAAACCACAATAAGGATTTGCATGACTTGTTATTATAGAGCAGCAAGATAGATAAGAAACCTGGGGAAAGAGGCACAAAGGTGTAACAAGAGGGGATTTTAGAAAGCTGCAGTAAGTAGATGTGCTCAAGCCAAATAGGATTGTGGCAAAGCTAAGGGGATATTGACGTTTGAGTATATTAGAAGCAATAGCCTACAGCGGCCAGGGCATGCTTTGCACAGCTGACAATATGGGAGATAACATGGTGGTTAAATTTTATCTTATGGAGTGTGGAAGCAGGAAAGCTGGCAGACAGATTATTGAGAGTCTCATCCAGGTTAATAAACACGAACAAATGTGTGAAACAATGCAGCATTCCCTCTACTGGATTGACCATGGTGAGAACACCATGTTGTTACAGAAAATGGTGACCATCTTGAAATGTTATGTCCAACCAATAAAACTAACTTGAGGAAGCTCTGAGTGTTTGTTTTCTGATATTTACCAGCATTTTGAGATTTAAAAAAAGATACAAGTAAATGGCAAAATTAAATTCTGGTCTGACAATCTGACGCAAAGAAGGCAGTCACTGAGCTTAATTCTTAACAGTTAATTTTCAGCCATTGTTCTCATCTAACCCACACCAAATGATGACAGCTTAATTAACAATACGGTTAATCTTAACACTTATTTCAAAAATATATGCTGTAATTATAACGTTCTATATCTGCAAATAATAGCTACAATTAGAAATGATAATTAATAATGAATTTATGACAATACAGATTACCTCTGCACAGCTGTTGGCTTTCTTATAACCATTTTTCTGGAGGATAGACCAAGCAATTTCTGTGTCGTTAACGTTCATTTGACACCCATAGGTTTCAAAGTACACTGAAAATGACAACAAAACAAATCAAATGTTACATTCAAGGATCAAAACCAGAAACAGGTATCATCACCTTTGACAAGTGTCACTGCGTTATAAGGAGCATTCTTCCAACCTCTAGGGATGGGAGAAAGCTGGTTTTATACATGTTTCATCACATGTACAAGACGTAAGATGGCTAGCAGATACTGGTCTTAATTCACGGTTTGATTTGTAGTTGACTTGTTTACCTTAAATACAAAACTGTATTGAAGTAGCTCAGCCACTCTGGTTGGTCTCCGTAAGGACACAAGTTTTATTCTAACCTGTCCAGTACCTTCTCGATTTGATTCTTCAAAACATACAGAAGAGACTTGGGGCTTGCAACTAACTCGCTATTCGCCTGGCCTGATCCAAATTATATCTATGCTTGGCCTCGGCAATCAAAGCAAAGGAACCAAATATTGTAATTTGCATTTGACCAGGTGTTTTAATGGATAGCGAGGATGTAAAGAGGTTTCAAAGTGAACTCTACTTCAAAGTGGGTAGGGGGCGGCGATGTGGAGAGCTGGTAGGTTAATTATGGGGCACTCACCAGTTCGATCGCCACCGGGCTCCGGCTCCCCGCTCAGGTAGGGGGGCAGCGACTCCTCGTCAGGACACTTCACCATCACCGCTGCCCCGCTCCCGGCTGGCGACCGAAGGAACTCCCGGAGACCAGGCCCATCTGATAGCCTGGCAAACGGAACAACACCTAAAGGCGGTCGGCGTCGGATCGTGGCGGTGGCGGCGGCCTTGGCCGCCGAAATTCGAGGTACCCATCCAAAACCACCCTTCACGGCCGCTGGGCTAGAATGGAACAACCGCCTCACAACCTCAGTAGGCCTCATGGCGTCAGTACCGCCTCCCTCGACAACCGCGTCGTATCATCGCGAGATCTTGCGATTGGGTCGTGAATTTGGCGAGGCGCGTCGTTAGCCTTTTTGCCGCCATCTTGGTAAAGGAAGACCGTCTTCTCGCTCTCCCCTTCACCTAGTCCTAGTGCACCCAACTTTGGCTTACCGCAATATCTATACCAGTGACCCGTCAAAGACACTACATGTCCTTCAGATACTGGAGATTTTAAGCAACACACATAAACTGAAGGAGGAACTCAGTAAGTCAGGCAACATTTGTGGAGGGAAATGAATAGTCGACGCTGCGGGACATATCTGTTGACGGGGCGGGGTTGCAGAATCAGGTTTTATTATCTCTGACATATAACATTTTTTGTTGTTTTGCAGAAGTGGTATAATGCAAAGATATAAAATGACTGTAAATTAAAACAATAAATAGAGCAGGAAGAGATAGTGAGGTACTGTTCATGGGTTAATGGACCATACAGAAATATGATAGCCAAGTGGAAGAAGCTGTTCCTAAAACTTTGAGTTCCCTTGATGGTGAAGGTCTTTAATACTGAATGTTGCCTTCTATTGGGACCACCTTTTTCAAGTGTTCTCGTTGGTGGGGAGAGCTGACTGAGTCTACAACACCTTGTGGTCTCTTTAGATCTGGTGCATTGACGTCTTCACACCAGGCTTTAAAACTCTCCTTCGTACATTTGTAGAAATTTGCTGGGGTGTTTGGTGACATACCAAACCTACTCAGATTCCTAATGAAGAACAGCAACTGGCGTGCCTTTTTCGTAATTTCACTAACTTGTTGGTTTCTCTAAGATGTTGACGATTAGGAACTTGAAACTTATTTTAAAGTTTTGGTTTATACTGTATGTGTACCAAATGCACAGGATGCTTCCTAAATGGTGCTGAATACAGGACTGGAGATGTTATATTTGAATGCACACAGTATACAAAATAATGGAGATCATCTTGTAGCACCATTAGACATTGGCAGGGATGATGTTGTGGGCGTCACTGAGTCGTGGTTGAAAGAAGAGCACAAAAGGGAGCTTAACATCTAAGGATACACGTTATGTTGAGAGATCAGGTACATCTCAGATCTAAAAGGACGTCCTTCAATCCTGAAGTTGTGCCCTCTTGTCCTAGAATCTCCTACATGGGAAATAACTTTGCCATATCTAATCTGTTCAGACTTTTTAACTTTGGAATGTTTCTATGAGATCCCCCTGATCCCGAACGCTAGGACTTGGGAGGCAACACACTATGCGGGTAGCTCTATCAGGCTGACAGAACCTCCTGTCTGTTCCCCTCACTATGGAATCCTCTATGACTACTGCATTCCTCAACTTCCTCTTTCCCTCCTGCAGCACGGAACCAAGCTCAGCGCCAGAGACCTGATTGCCGTGGTCGTCCTCCATCAGGTCATCTCTCTCAACCGCATCCAAAACAAAACGATTACTGAGGGGGGTGGCCACAGGTGTGCTTCCTACTATCTGAGCTTTTTCCCTTGCTTCCTTGACCGTCACCCACTTATCTAACTCCTCGGGGCGACTAACTCCCTGTAGCTCCTCTCTGTCTCCTGTTCAGTCTCCCTAATAAGCTGTAGATCATTGAGCTGCAGCTCCAGATCCTTAACACGGTCTCTCAGGAGCTGCATCTCGGTTCACCTGGTGTGGATATGGCCATCTGGGAGACTGGAGGATTCCCAGCATTGCCACATCCGACACCCAGAGCAAAATACTCTGAGACTGATAATAGTCAGACTGAAATACTCTGAGATTGAGTTACAATAGAGACTGAATGTAAATGTAAAGCTAAATGAAGAGGAACCGAAAAATGATAACTAAGTTGCAATGGACCAGCAGGCAATGCAAGAGGGAAAAGACTGATGGTATCTCTGCAATCTATAGAGTAAAATCACCTGACTTGTGATAGAGCTTTACTGACATCGGCCTCCTCTCTATCCTGTTCATACTCTTATGTATTTAATATTTCAGTAATATTTGAGTAATCTTTTAAATATATTGTTTAATGAAGCATTTTTGTTTGTTTCAATAATTCATTATGGGTTATACGTATAAATACGTGAGTTGCGTGCATCATCGCACGACCACATGATACGAGTGCACCTCGCTTAAAGTAAAGAACAAAGTTAGACTCACATTTTGGACTCCCGTGTCTTCCTTTGAATTACTTTAATGTTTTGAAGTTACAAAGCACAATGGTGGTGACGAGGTATTTTTTAAAACAAAGCCAAGACGACTACTGACCTATTGAAGTGCAGTGAGGAACTGCAAGTAAGAAAACAGTCCACTGCAGCATGTATAGAGACGATCAAGTTTTTTTTTAAAAGGCAAAAAATGGAAGAATTCAAATGTTCATAAACAGTGAATACTGGGAGATAATAATCATTAAAACTCAGAAATAGCTGGCTACATTGGAACGATAGCGTTTGATTGCTCAATAGGTAGTTGGCTTATGATTACTAAGCTAATTGAACAGTATTTTGAAGCAAATGAAATAGCGATTGAGAAACAGGTACCAATTTTGCTGAATGTTTTGGCATACAGTCTGCTTCAAAATTTAACTGCTCTTACCAAACCAGCAGAAAAGAGCTTTGCTGATATTGTGAAAGTAATGCAGGAACATTTAGAGCCAAAGCCATTGTTGACTGCAGAATACTTTAGGGGTTCATAAGAGGAATCAAAAGGACGGGGAGTCCATTTCAGCGTACATGGCTGAATTGAAGAGAATGCCTGAGCATTGTCACTTCAATGATGGTCTTAATAATGCACTGAGAGACCATTTAGTTTGTGGAATCTTACAAGAAAGCATGTAAAAATGGCTCCTGACTGAAGCACAACTTACATTTAAAAGCCCAATTGAAATTGCTGTATCAGTGGAGTTACAGTCAGAAATGAAAGTGAGCGTGAACAAACTTGCAGCATTGATACGGAGGCCACCTTAACTGAACAAGCTGTGTTGCTGTTGTGACAGGAGCTCACTTAACACCAGGCAATGAATATTTAAAAGGGAAACTTGTAGAAAATGCAACAAAGTAGAACGCATACAAGGAGTATGTCGGGCAAACAAAAATAAAAATGGTCTGCACAGAGAAGAGAAAAAGAAAAAAAAGTCAAATAGCTGTTTCAAAAAGAGCACTCATCTACACGCTGTTGAAGAAAAATCTGATAATGATGAGAGTGACACAAGACTGTGTGGACTTGAGAGTTAGTGTGAAAAATAATATGCTTACACCAGAAATGAATGGCAAATTAATTAAAATGGAATTGGACACTGGCTCGGCTGTTACAGTAATTCCACAAAATGAGTTTGAACAGCATTTCAAAGACACTAAACTGAAGGCTGTAAACATCCAACTAAGAACCGATAACTCCTGTGGGAATGACATTCGTAACAGTGAAATACAACAACCAACAAGCCACAATGGGCTTGTATGTGGTAAAACCAAGGCAACCAGCATCGTGGGGATGTAATTGGCTGAGTGAACTACAACTTGATTGGAGGTCCAGCCACAATTTCCATGCCACATCATCTGCAATAGCGTCAGCTGAAAGCAAATTAAGAAAGGTACTGGATGATGCCACAGCAGTGTTCAAGCATGGAAAACTGAAACATATCAAGGGTACAATTGTGTTCAATAAAAATGCAACACCCAAGTTTTACAAAACCCGCCTGGTTCCTTTATACCATTTGTGATAAAGTAGCCAGTGAGGTAGAGTGCTTGGAGGCTGAAGGAAATCTTTCCAAGGTTGAGTGAAGTCCATGGGCAATGCCAGTGGTCCCAGTAGCCAAGGAGGATGGGCCTGTCAGGATCTGTGGTGATTTTAAGGACACCATCAACACAGTACTGAAAGTAGATCAATACCATCTGCCCAGGGTAGAGGATATCTTTGCAAACCTTTCTGGAGGAAAGCACTTCAGCAAACTGGACTTAGCTGAGACCTACATATAGATGTAAATGGAAGAAAAGTCCAAAGTGTTCCTCACCAGAAGCACTCATGAAGAGTTTTATTGCTATAATAGGTTTATTTTTAGAGTAGCATCTGCACCTGCGCTGTAGCAGAAAGCTATGGACCAGGTGTTACAAGGCTGTCCAGGCACTCAGTGTTATCTGGATGAGATCATTGGTACCATTGACAAGGAACATCTCCAAAATCTCAAAAATGTGTTAAAAAGATTAGAAGACTATGGATTTAGAGCATGATGTGACAAGTATAAATTCTTTAAACCAAGCACCACTTTCTGTGGTCACACCATTGACGTACAAGATTTACACAAGTGTGTTGAGAAATTTCAAGCAGTGGTGGATGCCCCAAGTCAAGTCGCTTTTTATTGTCATTTTGACTATAAACTGCTGGTACAGTACACAGTAAAATCAAAACAACATTCCTCCAGAACCATTGTACTACATGAAACAACACAAAACTACACTAGACTAAGTGAAACAACACAAGGCTACACTAGACTATGTAAAGCAGCACAAAAACTACACTAGACTACAGACCTACATAAAGTGCACAAAACAGTGCAGGGCAGTACAATAAATAATAAAACAATAGGCACAGTAGAGGACAAATTTCAATATAATGAGTGATGTAGAGGTCAGTCTCGACTGAGTATTAAGGAGTCTTGATGGCTTCAGGGAAGAAACTGTCTGGTCGTGAGACCCCAAATACTTCGGTGCCTTTTGCCAGATGGCAGGAGGGAGAAGAGTTTGTATGAGGGGTGCGTGGGGTCCTTCACAATGCTGTTGGCTTTACGGGTGCAGCGTGTGGTGTAAATGTCTGTAATGGCGGGAAGAGAGGCCAAAGGATGTACCGCAGTTAAGGTCGTTTTTAGGATTTGTCAACTACTATGCAGGTTTCTGCCAAACTCGGCTATTGTGCTTCACCCCTTGAACTCATTACTGCTGATCGGGAAGAAATGGCAGTGGGCAAAGCAGTGTGAGGTGGCTTTCAAAAAGGTAAAGGAAATGGTGACGTCAGGCACTGTATTGAAGCATTCTGATTGATGTCGTCCAGTGATGTTTGCCTGTGATACTTCATCTTCTGGTATAGGTGTAGTTTTGTCTCATGTTATGAGTGATGGAAGTGAAAACTTCATAGCCTCTGCATCATGTTTCCTTAATGCTGTGGAGCAAAAATATACACAGTTGCCAGAGAGACCTTGAGTCTGGTTTGGGTGTAAAATATTTTAACCAGTACCTGTATGAGAGAGAGTTTACCCTTGTTACTGATCATCAACCACTGGTGCCCATTTGCAATCCACAGAAGGGTTTCCACTAACAGGAGCAGCACAAGTGCGGAGATGGGCTCTGTTTCTTAGAGGATGCAATTGCAAGATTGAATTCAAGAGGACGCCGAGTTGTGGAACTACTAACAGTTTATTTCGTTTGTCCTTGGAAAAGGAAGCACCAGAAACATTTACAAAAGAGGATACTCCTTTTGATGTATTCTCTCTAATGCAAATTGAATGTCTTCCTATTATGGCAGAGATGATCCAGAGGGAAACCAGAAGAGACTCCGCACTCTCTCGGGTCTACATTGCAACCCAAAAATGGCTGGAATGTACAGCAGAAACATCAGTTTCTCCATTTTGTCCAGCACTGGGATGTATTTGCCCTAGATGGCGCTTGCCTTATGTGGAGATTGAAAATTGTTCTACCATCCAAGCTGAGAGCTAAAGTGTTGGAGGAGCTACATGCCAGTCATCTAGGAGTGGTTTAAATGAAAGCATTGGCGCAAAGCTTTGGTGGCTTGGGATAGATCAGCAGGTCAAGTAGCTTGCCATGCACTGTGTGGGATGCCACATGTCCAGAAGCTGCCAAGAGTAGTACCACTTCATTCCTGGGAATGGCCTGCATTGCCCTGACGGAGGATTCATGCGGATTTTGCCAGACCATTCATGGGCACCAATTTCTTAGTAGTGGATGCAGCTACAAAGTGGACAGAAGTGTTCCAGTAGCCTCCTTTAGAACCTTGCACACTGTTGATGTGTTGAGAAGCCTCTTCTCAAGTACTAGTGTTCCAGAACATTTAGTCAGTGACAATGAACCAACAGTTCATGGTGGAACAGTTTCAGTCATTCCTGAAAATGAGTGGAATAAGACACATTATATCTGTGCTGTACCATCTAGCTATAAATGGCTTGGTGCAGAGCTTAAAGAACGCACTGAGAGCAATGTCAGCAGAGCACTCTGCACTAACACTGAATCAGAAGTTTGCCAGTTTCCTCCTTGCATAATGTAGCACATACCACATCTAACAACTCACCTGCTATGCTGTCCCTGGGTCTTCCCTTGCGTTCACATTTGGTTCTCTTCAAATCCAATCACAGAAAAAGTATGCAGGACAAACATCTGAAACATACTGAAGTCTCCTCAAACAATGAGATTCGATGTTTCACTCCTGGACAAGCACTTCTGATGAGGGACTACAGAGGTGGTCAAAAGTGGGTATACAGAAAAATTAAAGACAGAACTGGACCCCACTCCTACACAGTGGAATTTGTGTCTGATAACATCTGGAGGCGATTCATTGACCAGTTGATAGCAGATTCAATCGTGGGAGAAGAAAGGTGATGTATTTAATGTTTCAGTAATATTTGAGTAATCTTGTGTGTGTATATATATGTGTTTTTGTGTGTGTGTGTATACATTCTTGTTCATTTAAATCATTATGGCGTGTATGTGTGTGTGTTGGTAGGTGGGGGGGTGATAGTATGTTGATGGAGGCATACAGGTTTGTAAAGGGATAAATGGGGTGGATAGTTAGAGACTATTCCTTATAAGGGGATAATAAGGGCACAGGTATAAGGTGAGGATTTTTTTTTTCACCCAGTTGGTGCTGTAATCTGGAAAGCACTGCCTGTGAAGGTGGTGGAGGCAAGTGCTCTCACAACACCTGAAGGGTATCTGGATGAGCAATTCAATTGCCAAGGCACAGAAGTTTACAAACCGGGTAGAATTGAAATTAGTATAGGTGGGAACTTGATGGTCAGCATGGTCACGAGCCTGTTTGTGTACTCTATAATTCTAATGGAATAAATTAAAAATGTAATTTGAATATTTTTTCTTTCTCTTAATTGTATATGTATAGGAATTGTTTTCATTCTTTATGATGATTTAAAAGTAGTTAATTCCTACTACTTAAATTTCTACTATTCTACACTGTATAACTCAGTGAAAGTGCTTTCATTTATTTGGTTAAAGAGCCTTTCTGCTGCTTGAACTGCTCAGAGATGTCATAGATTCTCTGTAGAGGTTGTTGAATAAATATAGAAGCCAGAAGTTATTGTTGCTTGACCAGAAGAGAGGGCCTTGTATTGATCTACTAAAAACAGCAAAAGTGATCGCAGAAGCAGTCAAAGAGAGTGATGGTGACAAATGCAATGACAAATGTTTATCTGGAAACACGTAGTTATGGATCCAGCAAAAACCACAGGGTATGTTGGACATTGTATTCAGTTTCGTGAAGCAATTAAGGCCAATGCAAACATAACATACTTCTAAAATCAGAATCATTTTTTATTTTTAATGCTAAAAAATGGAGATCCCTTTATTCAATTCATTTCTTATTCCAAATTTACATGTCTGCAGTACTGCATGGACACATTTATTATCAGCCTTCTGTCATTGGTAATTATAGTGAAATAATAAAATGTTTAATTTTGGTGTGTGAATTGCAATAAAGAACAGCTTCAGATAAACGTGGTTCTAAACAAAGGAGATTGAAGTCATTTCTTGCCAATGTTTCAGCTAACGACCGCTGAATCTGAGGTGAATCTGTTGATGTTCAATAATAGGTGATGTCTGTGGCAAACAGAAGGAAGTTCTAAAGTATAAAAAAGAAACTCAGTAAGCACATGGAACTGATTATATTTACTTATACATCACAGATTTTAATAATCATGGAAGCATTTACCTGGAAGTCTTTAATAGTAAAATTTGTTCATACATGCATATATATTTAGTCTAATGCACTGGGGAGGATCTGTGTACTTGTACTTTTTATTATACTTCATAATACATATTTTCATGCTTCATTTAAGCAAACTTTCTCACTGCAGAATAGAATCAGCCTTCACAACTGTGAATTATTTACAATATCTCCCTTATTCAAATTCTTACATTCAGTTGTCTGGCCTTATGGTATCTGCTGGCAAAATAACTGATGTTATTCTTGCTGTAGTGTAAAATAAGACTGTGATTAAGTCATCCATCCTTTAAATATTTTCCATTGTAAGTTAAGTAATATCTGATCTGTATACTGTGTTAGCTACATTAACATGTTTTGTTTCCATATTCTCTAATACTAAAATACGAGCTCATATCATTTTTTTCATTCAGTTGTGTCCCATCATTTGCCAGGTCACTCATAAAATGCACCATCCTAACTCCTCAATAGTTTATTGCTAATATAAACAAAATGTTTTAATTGTTGAATTAAGAATAGCAAAATAAAAATCAACTGACGCTGGAAATCTGAACTAAAAGCAGAAGAAATTGGAAATACATGGCAGGTAATCCAGCAGTGGAGACATAAAACAGAGTTAGCTTTTCTGTCTCCTGCATGACCTGCTGAGTACTTTTTGTTTCTATTAAGAATAACCATTGGTTGACATAACAAAAGACACCTAATACCCATGAAGGTGGTGAATCAAAGGCAAAAAGAGAAAACAAGTGAAAAATGAATAAACTTTCGGAAGTGATCACAAAACCAGTGTGTCAGCGGAGGCACACTCTAACAACTGATTAATTTGGAAGAAATAATGTTAAAGTGCCAATCAATGTTAAAATTGCAATTGAAATATTGAAATAATATAAATATTCTATTTAATTCATTCAAAATAAGGTCAGTAGTGATAACATCAGTCTTTCTGTTTATGAGTGAAATTTTTGAATTCGAAGTCTGTTCATTCATTTTACATACTTTGTTCAAAATCACAATCAGTACGGTAGTGACCCCTATGGGTCTGAAACAGTTACCACGACTGACTCCTTAAACTGGAATTAGGAATTTGAAAGTATACACACAGTTTAATGCAAAATCAAACTTAACATAAAATTTCAAAATAAAAATACCTTAAAGGAAATGTCATGGAGACATTCTGAATTAAATTCCATTTTTTAATGTGCATTCTGAACTAAAGTTTTCATTACAGACATTGAAAGGAAGGTGATGCAAGGGGGAGGTTGCTGATTCAAATGATTAGTAGTTGATGTTTGTCTGAGACTCACTTCAAATGTAACCAAGTGGTGACTTGTACACAAAAAATAATTGGTTTTTAATTAACAAGTCCACGTGTAAATGATTTATTTTAATAAAGTCTTGAAAGCCTTTGCAAGATGACGTAATGAATGCATGCAGCAAAATTCTTGTACCAGAAATATTTTAAAATTCAGCAGATATAGTATAGTGGGTAACAGCTTTTATAATCAACAAGTGTGAGGCAATGCATTTTGGGATGTCATATATTGGGTTCTGATTCACCAAGAATTACTGGGTGATTTGCTCCTGTCTAATGTTAGTTTTGCCCAAACCAAAAAGTGCCTTGTCCAACTCCTTAGTGAATGCCTTTCTCAAAATGGCACCTGCCTACTTTGCCTCAGAGATGTACTTGTTTGCTGCAGACATCATATTTTGGATCACTCATGGCACCTGTCATGGCCAATAAATACAAGTGCTACTGATCAGTATGTTCTGATGAAAGCTAACCCTACTTCTTTAGCTGAAGCTGATATTTGGCATGCGAAGACATTCAAGTAGGTTTTGCTTTTATTTCAGATATCCAACATCTGTAATTTCCTTTTGCTTTTGTACACTGCATCATATGAGATGCACCATTCACTTAACTCACTTTACCTTATGTGGCTGTACAATAATGTTGGAAAGTTTGATCTGGTCTATCAGAGGCAGTGAATATCCATTGGCAAGGACAGCTGCATAAAACAATAGTTTGTGTGCCAGTTATAAGTATGATAGGCTTAATTGTTAAATTAACATTAGGCCATCTTACAGTTCTGACCATACCTTTAGTTTGCAACTTATTTCTCTTTCAATTTCTAAAAACGTTTCATGGTACACCTCTCATCCACAACCCCAAACCACCCTCCTTCTTCAAAAACATTGATATATTCTTCCTAATACCACGCTGGATGTTACTGCGTGGAGCCTCGAAGCACAATTAAATGTATAAATTGTTGCATATTGATTTTCCAAAAGTTGATGAAATGTACTTATTTCTGATCTTTCTTCCAGTCTTGAAAACACTGATTCTTTGCAAGTGACCTTAAATAACGTGTAAGCTTTGACAATGACATAAAACATAGAAAATGACAGCACCCTCTAGTTCACTGTGTTCTGCTGATCTTTTAACCTACTCTGAGATCAATCTAACCATTCCTTCCTACACAACCCTCTATTTTTCTATCACCCATGTGACTATCGAAAGGTTTTTTTAAAAAAATGTCCCTAATGTATCTGTCTCTACCATCACCCTTGCTAGGGTGTTCCATGCACCCATCACCATCTGAGTAGAAAAACTTAACCTCTGACATTCCCCCCCCCCCATACATTCCTCCAATCGTATTAAAATTATGCCCCCCTTGAATTAGCCATTTAAGACTTGAGAAAAAGTCTCGGGCTATTCACTTTATCTATGCCTCTTATCATCTTGTACATCTCTATTAAGTCATCTTGCAACCTCCTTCACTCCAAAGACAAAAAGCCCTAGCTTGCTCAACCTGTCTTCATAAGACATGCCTTCTAATCCATGTGTCATCCTGGTAAATCTCCTCTGCATCCTCTCTAAACCTTCCACATCCTTCCTATAATGAGGCAACCAGAAATGAACACAATACTCCAAATTTAGTTTGACCAGAGTTTATAGAATTGCAATATCACTTTTGGCTCTTGAGCTGAATCCCTGCCAGCACACCATATGCCTACTCAATTACCCTATCAACTTGCTTGGCAATTTTGAGGGGTCTATGTACATTGATGAACTGTTTTATCTAGCTGTCTACATGAACTTTAGCAAGATCTTTGACTAGGTCCTTTATGGCAGTCCAGTTTGGAAAGTTGGATTCCATGGGATCTAACAGGGAGATAGCAGGCTGGATTCATAACTGGCTCAATGGTATGAAGTGAAGGGTGATGGATGAGGGTCATTTCTCAGATAGGAAACCTGTGTTATAATGGTGTGCCAGAGGGGTTGGTGCTGAGAACTTTGTTGTTTGTAACTTATATAAACAATTTGGATGTGAGTGTAGAGTGCATGGTTAGTAAGTTTGCTGATAGTGCAGAAGGTTATAAAAATTACAGGGGCATCTTAATTGGCTAGGTATGTGGGCTAAGGATTGGCAAATAGCTTTCAATCCAGATAAATGTGAAGTTTTGCATTTTAGGAGATCAAATCAGGGTAGAACTTATACATTGAATGGTAGGGCCCTGGGGAGTATTATGGAACAGAGGGACCTAGAATACAAGTGCATAGTTAGCTGAAAGCAGCGTCAGAGGTAGACAGGGTGGTGAAGAAGGTGTTCGGCATGCAGGCCTTCATTGAGTATAGGAGTTCGGTAGGAAGTTATGTTGCAGCTATACAAGATGGTGAGATCACACTTTGACACTGAGTATTCTGTGCAGTTTTTGTTCTAGGAAAGATGTTATTAAACTAGAAAGTGTGCAGAAAAGATTCACCAAGATGTTGCCTGGACGTTGTGGGGAGGGGAAAACAGTGTGGGTTGAGTTACAAGAAACCTCTGCATAGACTGGGACTTTTTTCTGTGGAGCAATGGAGATTAAAAGGTTACCTGATAGGAGTATACAACTTCATTAGGGGCATAGACAGAGTGAAAACATTTAATCTTTTTTTTCTGGGGTTAGGGTGAGGTGCTGAAAGCAGGAGGCTGGAGGTTTAAGATCAGAGGCAAGAAATTTAAAAGGGACATCAGGGGCAGCTTCTATATGCAAAGGATGGCGTGTATTTGGAATGAGCTGCCAGAAATAGAGGTTGAGGTGGGAGCATTAGCAACATTTAAAAGCCACCCAGATGAGTACATGTATGGGAAAGGTTTAGGGGGGCTATGGCCAAATTAGGGCAGATGGAACTAGCTTGCTGGGCAACCACAGTCAGCATGAATGATATGGGCTGAAGTGCCTGTTTTCATACTGTATGACTCTACCACTCTAGTAATGCAATGTCCAATTAAAGTCAGAATATGAATCCTAATTGATTTTCACTTTATGAGTAACAATTATTGTCCCTGTTGCAGTCCAGTATTGAAACTGAACCTGTGATTTTTCTAGCATTTAATATTTAGGCCTCATGCCCAAGGAAGCATGTGCTAGGATTGGAGAGGTCCAGAAGAGGTTTACAAAAATTATTCTGGAGATGAAAGGGTTAACATGTGGGGCGTTTGATGACTCTGGGCCTGTACTCAATAGAGTTAGAGGAATGAGGGGGAATCTTATTGACACCTAACAAATATTGAAAGGCTCGGATAGAGCAGATGTGGAGAGGATGTTTCCATTAGTGGGAAGAGTCTAGGACCTTAGTGTACAGTCTCAGGAGAAAAGGACATTCCTTTACAACATACAAGGAGGAATTTCTTCAGCCAGAGGGTGGAGAAGCTGTGGAATTCAGTTGACTGTGGAGGTCAAGTCATCTGGTGTATTTAAAATGGAGATTGCTAAGTTCTTTGTTGGCTGTGGGTGTCGAAGATTATGGGGAGAAGGCAGGAGAATGGGGTAGAGACTCAAATAAATCAGCCATGATCAAATGGCGGAGCAGACCCAATGTGACAAATGTCCTAATCTTGCTCCTATGATCTAATGATCTTCTTGATTATCTGCTTCCTCAAAAAAAATCAGTTATCAGCAGAGTTTACATTTGAATCAATTGAGAGATTTTTGTACTGCTGAGGATAAGAAATGGTGAAATTAATGTAGACAATCTCAAGTAAAAATTACAACTTCCTTTGGTTACTTACAGTTAATGCGTGGTAAAATAACAATGGAAATTAAGAAATCAATTCCAGCTTGTAGACAGTTTACCTGAGAACAAAGCATGCTATAATGAGGAGAAAGCAATCACATGCAAATAGATAAGAAATTTTGATTAAATCACCATGTGACATGGGGGACCCTAATTTCAGGATACTGTAGGCTGGCAGATGGGATGTTGAATTCTGGGCCTTGTGGGTTTAGAGGGCTGGGGCAGCATTAGATTGGCTGTGGGATGCAGTTGAGTTTGGAAAAGCAGAGCAGGCCCTCAGGAGAACCTAAGGTTTTGTGGCGTGGGGCTGCAGTGGACAAGGGGCTTCACCTTGCTATGATGGAAAAGTCTGTGAATTACTGAGATCCCAAGAGGCCAAGGGGAGATTCCAGACAAGGAACAATCCAACCAAGACCTCAATGAAGCCGGCAGAAGATGATGACACATCACAACAATAGTGAAGATGGAACAAGACTGCAACAGGAAGGGTTCCCAGTGATCTTGCTTTCCATACCACTGCCTGTGCATCTGCCTCCCCATATTAAACAAACTCGTGCACAGGCGTTCCCCATTAATAAAATGCACCCTAGCATCTTGGATTAAGTCCGTGGGGATCAACAAGTGATGAAGGGGCAGGACATCTGGAATGGTGATATCTGGAAGCCGCTAGTCATGAACAAGCACATTGGGTAGTGGGGTGTTCGATTCAATCGTTGGGCTCTTGGACTGAGGTGGAAAGAGGATTTCGGCAGCTAGACTAAGCAGCCCTATTTCGGACCCACTCTGCTCACTCCTGTTGGGGAAGGGGCTGGAAAAGAGAACAAGGGGAGGAGGCTTTGTTCAGTGCAGTGCAGGCAGCGTTTCCAGAGGGTGAGGGATAAGTGAGCAGGACTGACATTTGTCAGATGTTTTCCAACTGGCATAAAATGCCAAAGAGTTCGCATTTCACCCTGGGGATAAAAAAAAATTTTCAATTTCATAATGTTGGAAAAGTCTATGTTTTGTAATTGACGTTCTCTGTAGTTTTTGTTGGAATTTGCTCTTGCTGTGTTTTGGAGGCTTCATTCATGCCAGTGAAATTATGAATCTACAGTGGGAGGGAGGAACTTAAAGTTCTCGTTGTCAAAAGTACAAGCATTGTACCTGAAAATAAAGTCTGATTAATACTTACTTCAAATGGACCAATGTTAGACTTCTTTAGAGATAATTCTACCCTAAAGAAGAACAGAAATACATATTATGAAAGGTTAATTTTAATATTAAACGGACACCTCATTGCAGGTTTTGTGAAACATAAGGGTTTAAAAAAGGGAAGAAAGACCAATGAGATCTTTCATCAGTCCGCATCATATCCATAGAGGATTTTTAGTCCCAGTGCATATTCAAGGGCACATCCTTTGAAAAATTCACCACAGAATACCCAGAACCCTGTCCTTGTTGAAACAGATATTATGGTGGTGAAAGAAGTTTCGTACCATGCTCTTTCCTGGTCCCATCACCAATTTCCCACCACCCCTTCCTCCTCATCCCCAGACACACAGATAGACAGGCACACACAAACCACACCATCAGCTTGTTGATGACAGGGTACTTATTAACAGTAATGACCATTAAAATATTGTGAAGTGTTTCAGAAACTTTCTTTTGGAAATAATCAATACTTGAGAACTGCTTGACCCACATGTTACTTGTCTCTTGTAATTCTAGATGCAAGTTGGTGTGGCATATAGGCAAGGGATGAAGCTAAAACTGCATAATCCTCTTATTTCAAATCCTCATCCCAAATTCTCTGAACACCTCAATGTCAGTCTAAGTTTGCTAAAATGATTAGTTTATCGCAAACTGTCTTAAGCACCCATATTTGCTTTTTATTCTCGTTCACCTCCTATCCTGACTAAACTATTAACCGCTTTGTTTCACAAGTCTTATACCAGCTGATATTGAAAGTAAACCATTCTTACAAAACACCACTATCTATTTCCTCAATGAACTCTTGGATTGTGTTTTCATGTTGTCAAATTTGTGCTTTCCTTTTACTGAATCTCATGTGTGAATTACAGCAATCAAGTTTCCGTTCTATGCCATAGTGCAGAAGTGTTTGTAGTTAAAGACATATGAAATGAAAGCGAAAAGGATTATGTACGCTCTTCCTGTGACCACTGCGTTTCCTCCAGGTGCTCTGGTTTTCCACTGACATGAGAGGGGAACTGGCCACAGTTGAATGGAAAGGGACACTAGCAGGAAGGACAGCAGTGCTGCAATGGTTGGAGTTGCTTTGAAAAATGAGGGAAGTGCAAGAATAAGAAGACGTTTTTGAAAGGAAGAAGGACACTACCGTGGCTGACAAGTGAAGTCAAAGCCAAAGTAAAAGCAAAGGAGTGGGCATACAAGGAAGCCAATGCTAGTGGGCAGATAGAGTATTGGGAGCATTTGAAAACTTGCAGAAGGAAACTAAGAAGGTCATTAGAAAGGAAAAGATGAATTATGAAAGGAAGCTGGAAACTAATATCAAAGAAGATACTAAAAGCTTTTTTAAGTATATAAAGGGTAAAAGAGAGTCGAGGGTAGATATCAGACCAATAGGAAATGACGTTGGAGATATTGTAATGAGGGACGCAGAGATAGCAGAGGAACTGAATGCATATTTTGTATCAGTCTTCACAGAGGAAGACATCTGCAGTATACCAGACATTGAAGAGTGTCAGAGAAGTGAAGTATGTGCAGTGAAAATTACAACTGAGAAGGTGTTCAGGAAGCTTAATGGTCTGAGAAATCTCCTGAACCTGATGGAATGCACCCTCGGATTCCGAAGGAAGTAGGTGGAGAGATTGTGAAGGCATTAACAATGATCTTTCAAGAATCAATAGATTCTGGCATTGTACTGGATGACTGGAAAATTGCAAATGTTACTCCACTATTTAAGAAGGGTGGGAGGAAGCAGAAAGAAAACTATAGACGTGTTAGCCTGACATCAGTGGCTGGGAAGTTGTTGGAATCGCTTGTTAGGGATGAGATTACAGAGTACCTGGAGGCACATGACAAGATAGGCCAAAGCTAGTGTGGTTTCCTGAAAGGAAAATCCTGCCTGACAAACCTACTGCAATTTTTTGACTGACAAAGGAGATGCAGTAGAGGTGGTGTACTTGGATTTTCAGGCTTTTGACAAGGTGCCACACATGAGGCTGCTTAGCAAAATAGGAGCCCATGGAATTACAGGGAATTTACTAGCATGGGTGGAGCATTTGCTGATTGGCAGAAAACAGTGGGAATAAAGGGATCCTATTCTGACTGGCTGCCAGTTACCAGTGGAGATCCACAGGGGTCAGTGTTGGGATCACTGCTTTTTACAATGTATGTCAATGATTTGGACTATGGGATTAGTGGATTTGTGGCTAAATTTGCCAATGATATGAAGATAGGTGGAGGATTGGGTAGCATTGAGGAAAAAGAGAGCCTTAGATAGTTTAAGGGAATGAGCAAAGAAGTGAAAAATGAAATACAATGCTGGAAAGTGTATGGCCATGCACTTTAGTGGAAGAAATGAACAGGCAGACTATTATTTAGGTGGGGAGAGAATTCAAAATGCAGAGATGCAGAGATACAAAGGGCCTTGGGAGTCCTTGTGCAGGATACCCTAAAGGTTAACCTCCAGGTTAAGTCGGTGGTGAAGAAGCCCAATGCAATGTTGGCATCCATTTCTACAGGTATAGAATTTAAGAGCAGAGATGTGATGTTGAGGCTCTATAACGCACTCATGAGATCACACTTGGAATATTGTGTGCAGTTTTGTGCTCCTTATTTTAGAAAGGATATGTCTGGCTGCTCTTGGGCTGTATTTGCTGTTTTTTTAAGAGAGTGAGGGGGGGATCTCATAGAAACATACCAAATGTTAAAAGGCCTGAACGGAATAGATATGGCAAAGTTATTTCCCATGGTAGGGGAGTCTAGGACAAGAGGGCACAACTTCAGGATTGAAGGACGCTCATTTAGAACAATGATGCGGAAGAATTATTTTAGTCAGTGGGTGGTAAATCTGTGGAATTTGTTGCCAATAGAGGCTGTGGAGGCCAAGTCATTGGGTGTATTTAAGGCAGAGATAGATAGGTTCTTGATTAGCCAGGGCATCAAAGGGTATGGGAAGAAGGCAGGGGAATAGGGATGACTGGAAGAATTGGATCAGCCCATGATTGAATGGCGAAGCAGTTTTGACGGGCTGAATGGCCTACTTCTGCTCCTATATCTTACGGTCTTATGGTTTCCTCCCACGGTCTAAAGATGTACCAGTTGGTAGGTTAATTGGTCATTGTAAATTGCCCCATGATTAGGCTGATTAGGGGGTTGCTGGGCAGCATAGCTTGACGGGCTGGAAGGGCGTGTTCCACATTGTATCTCAACAAACAGACAAATAAATAAATAAATATTTAAATAAAATGGGCCTGTAGCTACTCAAACCTGCTGTGCCTCTCAATAGGATGGCAATTTCCACTTTCCTGACCAAAGTTTCACAGCCCTCTGAGGTAAAGTTTTGAGTGTCATTAGTGCTTCAGTATTAAAAACTTGTATTTTACTTTTATTTAGCGATACAGCAAAGTAACAGGCCCTTCTGGCCCAAGGAGCCCGCACCACCCAATTACACCCATGTGACCAATTAACCTACTAACCTGGATGTCATTGGAATGTGGGAGGAAACTAGAGCAAATGCACATGGTCACGAGGAGAATCTGCAAAACACTTTACAGGAGGCAATGGAATTGAATGCAGATTGCTGGCATTGTAATAGCATTATGCTAACTGTTACTTTTCATTGCTGCCCCATTTTTCTGTATTATTTTCCTCCACGGTTTTGCATCTCCATATCTATGAAAGCTCCTCTAGCTTAACAACCTGAAAAAATGTGTTCTTTTACGATACCTGTCTCCGTTTACATTCATGATTTGTGATGTCTACCATTATGGAATTAATATCAGTAAGAAAATAGTGCTGGGGAAATTACTGGCATTCACAGTCAATAAATCCCCACGGCATGATAATCTGCAATGTAGAGTAACAAGGGATATAACTGTGGAAATTGTGGATGCATTCCAAGATTTTATAGATGGAATAGTTCTTGTAGTCTGAAGGGTGATTAAGGTACCCCCATAATTTTAATAAAAAAATGAGAGAGAGAACAAGAAACTACAGACTAATTAGATGAATATCAGTACTGTAGAGGCCATTATAAAGAATGAAATAACAGAGCACTTAGAAAATGTCAGTGGGATACAATAAAATATCAACATGGATTTCTGTAAGAGAAATAGAGTTCGACAAACACTGTTTGGGGGTGGCAAGGTAGTGTGGTTGGCATAACATTATTATGGTTCCAGCGTCCCGGGTTCATTTCCCATTGCCATCTGTGTGGAGTTTGTATATTCTTCCTGCGAATGTATGGGTTTTCTCTGGGTGCTTCGGTTTCCTTCCACATTCCGAAGATGTACAGGCTAATAGGTTCATTGGTCATGTGGTGTAACTAGGTGGTGCAAGTTTATTAGGCCCCAAGGGCCTGTTTCTGTTCTGTATCCCGAAAGAAATGAATAAAACCTACTGGAGCTTTTTTGAGGCTGGAACTTGTAGAATAGATAAAGGCAAGTTGGTAGATTTAGTGCACTCAGATTTTCAAAAGTTCCTGATGAAATACCATGGAATGATAAGTGTGTAAAATGAGTGCACTTAGTATCATCAGCAGTATTGGTATGGATCAAAAACTAGGTGACAGACAGGAAACAGAGGGCAGTAACAAATGTGTGTTTTCAGGCTGGTGAAGCACTGCAGTGATTGGGCCTCAACAAGTCAAAATGTATAGTCAGTAATTTGGACAGAGCAGGTAAATTAAATATTTGAAATGTTAAACTAAGTGAGATTATGAGTTGTGAGGTGAGCAGAAAGTCACTTGAAGACTGAGTGCGTAAAAATATGCAGATACAGTATAATGTGAATAATTATGATGAATTTTCAGTAGGAAAACATGAACGTGCTATATTATTTAAATTATGCTAGATTGGTAATAGTTAATGTAGTAAAAGACCAATGTTCTTATGTAAAGATCACTGAAAACTTATATAGCCATTAATAGTGTAAATGGTAGGCTTGTCCTTCAATTGTTTATCGTGTACAGTTTTGGTTTCCTTACCTCCGTACACTCCAACTAGCTGGCACATCTCTATGGAACTGCTCACTGAACTGCAGATTGACCTGCTAATAATCTTCTTAATTTAATCCAGGTGTCAGTTTGGTAGACCTTCACTGAACTTTCTCCAAGGCCAATGTATCCTTTTTAATGCGTAGGGCCAGACTCCCACTGTGCTCTAAATATGTTTTGGCTTACTGTTAGCCTACAATAAGATTCTTTTGTCTCTGACAACAATTGATTTAATGTATTAATATCTCTTTGCAATGTAATGCTTACATCAACACAGCTTGGATATTTGCATTTTTTTGCATATTTTTACCTCAACAGTGAACTAATATCAAGCTAAGCACCCCAAATAAATTTATAACAGAATGAAGAATTGTGGCCTTATCGAATATCCTTGTGAATTCCCATTGCTCACATTCAACGAATGCCCTGTCATGTTGTGCTCAATGAATTTGCCTTGAGTTTCATGAGTTTCAGATTTAACTAAACGTATCTTTTGAGGGATTTCATCAAATTTTTCTAAGTAGTGTCCTTAACTATTCTTTTGTTCACTACCTGAATCACCCTCAAAACGGTTTTTTAAATAGTTCATTGAAATCCTTAACAAAACATCTTAAGACTGGCGCTTACCTACCACCTGATCAGTCTCCGCTATAGTGATAGAGTCCCTCTTGTCCTTACCTACCACCCATCAGTCTCCACTAGAGTGATGGTGACCCTCTTGTCCTTACCTACCACCCATCAGTCTCCACTAGAGTGATGGTGACCCTCTCGTCCTTACCTACCACACCATCTGTCATAAGGGGGCGCTGGTGGCGAACCCAAATGCAAGACACAGACACTGAAGGACTAGGAACAGGACGAGGTCTAGAGTTAAGCAAGCAAGGGAAGTGGGGAAGAAATGATGCTGGACAAGACATAGGCCCTGGATGAGACAGGGATACAGGGCCTGGGCTAGGACTATACTAGGAAAGCAGGACCTGGACGAGGAACTAGGGACTTGGAACCAGGACAAGGACTCTAAGCCAGAGACTGGATAGGGACCCGGAACCTGGGTCTTGACTTGGGCTGTGACCCCGTATCTAGGTTAGGACAAGACAGCTACAGGACTGGACGTGGCTAGGCTACAGGACTGGATGTGGAACTCCTGCATAGGAGGAGAACACAAAGCTGTGGCTTGGACTAGACGAGGTACTTGGACGTGGTTTGGACTAGATGAGGTACTTGGACGTGGCTTGGACTAGACGAGGTACTCCTGGGCTGGGCGAGGCACAAGGACAGGATGAGACCCCGAAGCCTTGACTTGGTCTTGGGAGACAGGAACGCAGAACGCAGAGCCTTGGTCGAGGGAGACAGGAATGCAGAACACAGAGCCTGGACCCCTCCTTGGGAACAGGACGTAGGGCCGGGACTCATACACAGAACACCGAGAGACAGGTCTCCCCTCAAGGTAGCGGCAAACAACCAGACCTACCCAGCAGAGCCAAGGGCACAAAGAGACAGTTCACAACTCAAGGTAGCAATAAACGGCCAGACCTACCTAGTGAAGGCGTAGACACAGAGACAGTTATGAACTCAAGGTAACAGCAAATGGTGGACCTACCTAGTGAAGGCAAGGACACAAAGAGACAATTCCAAATAACGACAGACTGTACCTTATCTTGACACAGCAAGGACTCAGTCTTGCTCCAGCGGTTGAACTTGACGGCATTGCAGGCAGGGCTTCAGAAGGAAGGGGAGGGGGAAGGGAAGGGAACAGTCCAGCAACTGAAGCTGTACCTTGTTTTACGGCGGTTGGAGCAACTGAAGCTAAACGCAGGAGATGTTTATGTAACCAGCCCAAAATGGGAATCATGTGCCTCAATCAGGGCACACAACAGGACAAGAGAAAACGGGAAAACCTGGAATAAGGAGCAATAGACCGGACTGTGAACTGGAATGCAGACTTCACGGACCGGACCATGACACCATCAGTCTCTGCTATAGTGATGGAGTCCCTCTTGTCCTTACCTACCAGCTCATCAGTCTCCACTAGAGTGATGGAGTCCCTCTTGTCCTTACCTACCACCCCATCAGTCTCTGCTATATTGATAGAGTCCCTCTTGTCCTTATCTACCACCCCATCAGTCTCTGCATTCAACATATTCTCCTGTAATTTTCACCATCTCCGAAGGGACCCCACCACTAAACATATTTTTACCTTCCCACCCCCCTCAGTATTCTGTGGGATCGCTCCCTTTGCGATTTCCTAGTCCATTCGCCCCTCCCCACAAATCTCCCTCTAGGCACTTGTCCATGCAACTGCCCTAAGTGCTACACCTGCCCTAACACCTCTTCCCTCACCTCCATTTAGGGACCAAAATATTCCTTCCAGTTGAGGCAACATTTTATCTGCAAATCTGCTGGAGTTGTCTATTGTGTCCAATGTTCCCTCCACATCGTAAGTTGGGGGACAGCTTTGTTGAACATCTCCGTACTATCCTCCACAAGTGGGACTTCACAGTGGCCAAACATGTTAATTTCCAATCCCATTCCCTTTCTGATGTGTTTATCCATGATGAGGCCACCCTCAAGGTGGAGGGGCAACACCTTATATTCTCTCTGGGTACCAATTTGATGGCATGGATATCGATTTCTCCTACCAGGGAACAAAAATCCCCTCCCATTCTATTCCCCGCTCTGAACTTTTACTACTTCTCACCTGCCTATTATTTTCCCCTGAATCCCCTCTCCCCTCCCTTTCTTCTGTTGTCCACTCTCCCCTCTTATCGGATTCTTTCTTCTCCAGTCTTTGACATTTCCCATCCACCTGGCTTCACCCCTCACCTTCTAATTCAGGCAGCTCACCCCTTGCCTCTCAGTCCTGAAGAATGGCCTTGGCCCAAAATGTTGACTGCTTACTCTCTTCCATAGATCTGAGTTCCTCTCACATTGTGTGTGTTGCTTATGACCATGGAGCACTGGACCTGTGGACTAGTATTGTTACTTAGCTTGCATGTAATCCTGCATTCACCATTTTGCTTTTGTTTGAAGTTAGCATGATCATCAACACACCTCAGTGAATGAGAGTTGACCACTTGGCCATTGGTAATGGTAGAACGACGAATATCAGGTTTTAGGCTGGAGTCAAATACAATGCAATGGATGCCTAATTTTAGAACTGTAGAGTCATTTATCTGAGTTCATCTGAGTAGATAGGTATGCATGGGTGCAATGAAAAATTTGCAGCTTCATCACAGGGACATAGCATCAGATACGCAGTATTCACATGAAAAATGATAATTAAACATAATTACACAATTTTTACAAGAAAGAACAGAATTAGAACAAAGAAAGCAAAGTCCATTTAAGTGCAAAGCTATCAGAGAGGTTATAGTATTGCTAAACTGTTGTGATTAGGGTTGTGCCAGGTGGTTCAAGAACCAAATAGCTGAAGGGAAGTAGCTGTTCTGAACTTGGTGGTGTGGGACATCAAGCTTCTATACTTCCTGCTCTATGGTAGTTGCCCAAATGACGGAGATCTTTGATGGTGGATTTTGCCTACTTGAGACAGTGCTTTCTGTAGATACTACTGATAGTGGGGAAGGATGTGTTCATGATGAATTGGGCAGAATCCAATTTGCCTGCGTTGATGCCTTATCCCTTTCTTTCTTTCCTACCTAAGTACCTGTCCAAAGTCTTTTAAAAGTTGTACTAGTATCTGGCTCCACTACCTCCTCGGTCAGCTTGTTTCAAGTATTCATCATCCTCTGTGTGGCAAAGCTTAGCCCTCAGATCTCCTTTCAACTTCTCCCTTCCACATTCCTGTGCCCTCAAGTTCTCGACTCTCCTGCCCTGGCGAAAATGATTCTGACTACCTATCAGCTATTTGAGCTGCTATGTTTTGAATCTACCTGACTCGACCACACCATTGCATTTGCTGAGCATGGAACTGTGCTGAATAATAGAGTCATGGACAGAGAGATCTGCAACAGCTGGAGTAAATTCTTCTTCTTGTTTGTTTCTCTCACCAAACTCCATCACTCAATTATTGTCAAACCATTTTGTTGCTTGTGCAATTTTCTGAGAAGTTACAATTTATGAAAGATTTTCTGGGAACTGTAACTTGAATTTATTTTCTACCAAGCTTACGTCAGTGGACCATTAGCAGAAAATAGCAGGACAAAGTGTGGTTTAATTATGGTCCATTCTTTAACCAATACATTGGGAAGTGCTGAGATCAAGGAGTTAACTGTAATTATAGATAAAGGGAAGTTGTAGACTTAATGTAAGAGAGGTAGTCAGAGATGGTAACAACATCATCGCCATACCAAGGAAGAGGGAAGGATAGTGACCTAGGAGGGCAGATTTCCCATTTAATAGGAATGTGCATCTTGGATATTTGTTCATTCATAATTCATTAAGTTGAATTTATTTATCTCAATCACTCTAATATAATCATATGTTCTGACATTACCTATCAAGAGCCAGTTTCCCGGTTATCTTGTCATCTTTTATACCAACTGTGGCTGTGATGTGAGCATTCTGTAAATGAAGATGAAGACTCAGCTACAACAACCCAGCACAACTTGTAAATCAAATTGTTTTATTTTCAAATTAGTACTAAAGCTCACCTGTTTAACATTGAAGAGTGGAACTGATGTTGAATTTGGTAAGATAGCAAAGGCATAGATATCTCCAGATATTGCGAGGATGATTTTACCAGGCACAAAAGCCACAGATGGCGCTGAATCCGTTATAAAGTGCAGTTTCATCTTCATGATTGGGTATATTTTTTTCATCTGGAGTGAGTAAAAGAAGAGTTTTGCACTTTTTATCAGGTTATGGAATTGGAGACAGTATCCCCTGTTATTTTGGTAAGGCATGTTGGATACCATCTCAGCCAGTATATTAACAAGCATTGAGTTAAGCATTCACTGGAAGTATTCAAAACAGGCAAACTATGAATGAGGTTAGTAAGTGCCGCCGTGTTAGAACTCTACCCTCCAGCCAAACTCTCTTGTAGTTTTGCACAGGTGAACACAGATCGGGTTTCAGGATGTTCCTCTTACCTGTGCTAGTTGAAGAGATCATCAACTTCTTAAACAACACACACAAAATATTGGCGGAACCCAGCAGGCCAGGCAGCATCTATGGAAAAAAAAATTACAGTTGATGTTTTGGGCTGAGACCTGCTGAAGTTCTTAAAGGCCTGCTGAGTTCCTTCAGCATTTTGTGTGTGTTGCTTGGAGTTTCAGCATCTGCAGATTTTCTCTTGTTTGTAATCAAGTTCTTAAAGGTCAGTATTAACTGATTCTTCTTAGGCCTTGCCACGATAGTATGTATTTTAAGACTTAAACTGCTTTAGTGTTTCAGAGCTGTAAAGGTAAGTGTGGTTAGAGTTGGGAGAATACTTGTTATTTTCAGGGTTTGCAGAAGAGAGGCGCTAATTATATTTATTATGGCTTGGGAATGATGTAATCAGTCCTGTTCTGTCCTCTGATTTTCCTGTAGTGCTTCTTTCTCACACGTGCCCATTAACTCCCCCACTCTCCATTGTCAAAAGAGAATTTGCAATGGATAACCAACCTACCAGCCCACACATCTTTGGGATATAGGAGGAAATGAAAGTACCTGGAAGAAACGCATGCAGAGGACACACAAACTCTGTACAGAACACCCTGAGTTCAGGACTGAGCCTTAGTGCCGAAGCATAGACTGACTGAATGCACAGTCTTTTTCCCAGCAAAAGGGAATCAAAAACTAGAGGGCACAGGTTTATGCCAACAGGGGAAAGATTTCAGAGGGACCTGAGGGGCAATTTCTTCACACAGCTAGAATGAGCTGCCAGAGAAAGTCGTTGAGGCAGGTATAATAACTAGATTTAAAATACATTTCAACAGGTACATGGATAAGAAAGGTTTTAGAAATACAGTACATGGCCAAACACAGGCAAGTGGGACTAGCTTGGATAGGCATTTTGGTCGGTATAGACAAGTTGGGCCAAAATGTCTATTTCTATACTGAATAGCTCCATGACTCAGACTCCAAGTGCACTAGAAGGCTTTTTTTTGCTTAGAGTTAAAACCGGGAGAATGATCAACGATTCTCTCGGGCTGAACAAGCTGCTGGTAGTGGGAGGAGGGTTCTCAGGTGAAATCCTTGTCTGACCAGGATTTTCAGGAACAATAATCCTATCCAAACCTTAAGAGGTGCTTCTTGAGGAGAATCCCACTGAAATCTGCTAACCACTGTGTCGCAATCAACTGTCAGAGCAGCTCAAGGACCTCATCACCAGTCATGGTGACTGACTGAGACCATGAAATTTTATTTAGTTGAGTCCGTGCAGACTGTAATGTTCCCTGCAATGTTTTTGCAGTAGGACAGATCAGCCATTGGTCTGAGCAGGAAACTGTTAAATGGCCTGAAAGCTGCACGACCTTCTAATGAAATATAATACCAAAAATTCCAGCTGCGTGGCAACATGTGTGGGAACATTGAAGTCACTGCGCAGCTTTGAGGGAATACTGGATGAGATATAGTTAGAAATGACAGAGGCCCAGAGTTCCTCTCTATATCTGCACGTTGAGGTCCCTACTTTTGATTGTGTATGTCTTGTTAGTATTTGACATCCTGAAACGTGTTACTTCAAACTTATCTTGTTTATGGTAGAAGTTGATACCCACCATACAATATCTGCTAAATATTTCTGCTACAAAATGCAAGATGGCGCCGGTGAAATTTGTTGACGCTTTGTAGGCAGCTTAGAAAACTGCTAAATATATTTCTTCTGAACTACTGTCACTGGTATCCGCTGCCAGTAGTATTACTTCAAGCTACATGCTTTTGAACCGTCTAACAACAAGCAATTTCACAATCTTCTGAAGGACTTGGTGGACTTAACTCTCAAGAATGTAGGTATGGCACCTTTAAGCGGATGAAGGTACATCACCAGGGCTGGAAGAGAGGGAGGACAGGATGACTCCAAGCTAGACTAAAATGTCAGAGAATGAAACTTTCTCTATCCAATATCCTGTTAGCAAATTGATACAGTAGTCGCTGGATACAAGATTGATGATCTAAGGCAAGGTTTCTGTATCAGAGGGAAATGAGGGGTTGCTGCATTCTGTACATATAAGTTATAGTTTTGATCTTGAGTTAAACTCTGTGCTTGCTTTCAAAGTCCTAATTCATTGCTGTCAATTTTAATGTGGTTATTTATAAATTTGCTCAGTTTAAGATGTCAGTTGTGGTAACTGTTTCAGACCCATATGGGTCACTATTGTACTGATTGTGATTTTGAACAAAGAATGTATAATGGAAGAACAGTCTTCAAATTCGAAAATTTCACTTAAAACAGAAATATGGGGTTAAGCAGTCTTCAAAGGAAAATCATTAATTCATATACAGACATATTGATGTGACCATGACTGCCTTTAGTTTGAATGTATTAAATAGATTTTTTAATATTATTTGAATATTTCAATTGCGATTTTATTATTCATTGGGTGTTTAAAACTTTTCTCCCAAGTTTATCAGTTGTTAAAGCATGCCCCCACTGGCACATTGATTTTGTGATCACTTCAGGAATTTTATTCATCTTTCACTTGCTTTCTCTTTTTATCTTTGATTTTCCACCTTCATGGTTATTAGGTGTCCTTTGTTATGAGAACCAGTAGGTATTCTTCATAGAAACGGGAAGTACATAGCAGGTGGGAGACAGGAATGGAGATCTGTACAATGATCTGAAAAGCTAACTCTGTTTTTTGTCTCCACCGATGCTGCATATTTCCAATTTCTTCTGCTTTAACCTCAGATTTCCAGCATCAGTAGATTTTTTTTCCAAACAATTAAATTATTTTGTTTATTTTAGCAGTAAGTAAGTTAGTGAATAGTTGGGATGGTTCATTTTATGCACCTTAGGAGTTACCTGGCAGATGATGTGACACAACTGAATGAAAGAGAGGATATGAGCTTGTATTTTAGAGTATTAAAGAATATTGAAACAAAGCAGGTTAATGTAGGTAACGTGGTATACGGATTAGATATGATTTAACTGACAATAGAAAATCTCTAGAGGATGGATGACTTAATCCCAGTCTTATTTTCCATGACAGCAAGAATAATATTAAACAATAGATTCTGCAGATTCTGGAAATGCAGAGCAACACACAGAAAATGCTGGAAAAACTCAGCAGGTCCAGCAGCATTTATGGAAATTATTAAACAGTCTACATTTCAGCCCAAGACTGATCTTCAGGACTGGAAAGGAAGGGGGAAGACACCAGAATGAAAAAGTTATTTTGGTAGCAGATGTAGTAGGGTCGGACAATTGAATGTAACATAAGAGCATAAGCTATTCGGCTCATTGAGTCTGCTTTTCCAACAGTTGAATTTAAAGAGAGATTGTAACGAATTCTCAGCCATGAAAGGTGAAAAACGTCCCCTTTCATGGATCAAAATATGCACAGTTCAAAGCTGTGAATGAGGCGCCTGCAAAACGCCGCTGTGTATTGCCAGCATCATCCATATCCCCAGGTTCAGGAACGGTTATTATTCCTCAACCATCAGGCTCCTGAATCAAAGTGGATATCTTCACTGACCCAGTACTGAACTCAATCCACAACCTATGGAACTCACTTAAAAGGACTCTATTTCTCATGTTCTCAGTATTTATTTATTTATCATTAATTTGTTTTTTTCTTTTTTGAATCTGAATAATTTGTTGTCTTTTGCACATTGGTTGTCTGTCTTGGTGAGCAGTTTTTCCATTGTGCTTTTTTTGTGCTTACTGTGAATGCCCACAAGAAAATGAATCTCAGGGTAGTATATAGAAATAGAACATATAGAATAGTACAGCACAGTACAGGCCCTGCAGCCCACAATGTTGTGCTGACCCTCAAATCCTGCCTCCCATATAAACCCCCACCTTAAATTCCTCCATATACCTGTCTAGTAGTCTCTTAAACTTCACTAGTGTATCTGCCTCCACCACTGACTCAGGCAGTGCATTCCACGCACCAACCACTCTCTGAGTAAAAAACCTTCCTCCAATATCCCCCTTGAACTTCCCACCCCTTAAATTAAAGCTATGTCCTCTTGTATTGAGCAGTGGTGCCCGGGGGAAGAGGCGCTGGCTGTCCACTCTATCTATCCCTCTCATTATCTTGTACACCTCTATCATGCCTCCTCTCATCCTCCTTCTCTCCAAAGAATAAAGCCCTAGCTCCCTTAATCTCTGATCATAATGCATACTCTCTAAACCAGGCAGCATCTTGGTAAATCTCCTCTGTACCCTTTCCAATGCTTCCACATCCTTCCTATAGTGAGGCGACCAGAACTGGACACAGTACTCCAAGTGTGGCCTAACCAGAGTTTTATAGAGCTACATGATTACATCGTGACTCTTAAACTCTATCCCTCGCCTTATGAAAGCTAACACCCCGTAAGCTTTCTTAACTACCCTATCCACCTGTGAGGCAACTTTCAGGGATCTGTGGACATGTACCCCCAGATCCCTCTGCTCCTCCACACCACCAAGTATCCTGCCATTTACTTTGTACTCTGTCTTGGAGTTTGTCCTTCCAAAGTGTACCACCTTGCACTTCTCTGGGTTGAACTCCATCTGCCACTTCTCAGCCCACTTCTGCATCCTATCAATGTCTCTCTGCAATCTTTGACAATCCTCTACACTATCTGCAACACCACCAACCTTTGTGTCGTCTGCAAACTTGCCAACCCAGCCTTCTACCCCCACATCCAGGTCGTTAATAAAAATCACAAAAAGTGGAGGTCCCAAAACAGATCCTTGTGGACACCACGAGTGACAATCCTCCAATCTGAATGTACTCCCTCCACGACCCTCTGCCTTCTCCAGGCAAGCCAATTCTGAATCCGCCTGGCCAAACTTCCCTGGATCCCATGTCTTCTGACTTTCTGAATAAGCCTACTGTGTGGAACCTTGTCAAATGCCTTACTAAAATCCATATAGATCACATCCACTGCACTACCCTCATCTATATGCCTGGTCACCTCCTCAAAGAACTCTATCAGGCTTGTTAGACACGATCTGCCCTTCACAAAGCCATGCTGACTGTCCCTGATCAGATCATGATTTTCTAAATGCCCAGAGGTCCTATCTCTAAGAATCTTTTCCAACAGCTTTCCCACCACAGACGTAAGGCTCACTGGTCTATAATTACCTGGACTACCCTACTACCTTTTTTGAACAAGGGGACAACATTTGCCTCCCTCCAATCCTCCGGTACCATTCCCGTGGACAACGAGGACATAAAGATCCTAGCCAGAGGCTCAGCAATCTCTTCCCTCGCCTCGTGGAGCAGCCTGGGGAATATTCCGTCAGGCCCCGGGGACTTATCCATCCTAATGTATTTTAACAACTCCAACACCTCCTCTCCCTCAATATCAACATTGCTCCAGAACATCAACCTCACTCACATTGTCCTCACCATCAGGTTCCCTCTCATTGGTGAATTCCGAAGAGAAGTATTCATTGAGGACCTCGCTCACTTCCACAGCCTCCAGGCACATCTTCCCACCTTTATCTCTAATCAGTCCTACCTTCACTCCTGTCATCCTTTTTTTCCTTCACATAATTGAAGAATGCCTTGATGACATATATGTACTTTGATAATAAATTTACTTAGAACTTAGAACTTTGAAATTTGATTCTATTCTGCAGTAAGAAAGTTTGCGTAAGTGAAGTATAAATTCAAGAATCATAGCTGTAGTTTTATAATACCACTCTCTGTTATTCTTGCTACCCGCTGGAAGTCTGGTTGATTGGCAAGTTAATTTGCAGATACATATTTGCAAATAAATAATGTTTGCTATTTTTAAATTTATTTTTAAGCAGAGTTGCATTATACTCAGTACAGTAGCCTGTGATTTATACAAAACAGGATACAGTAATAAGTTGGATCATCTGTGTGCTTAAAAATAACTGTAGAATAATTTTTGCTTTTGCCTTATACCAAAATTTCAGGAAAAAAAAATTATTATAATTTCAAAGTACTTTTGGGAGTGTTTATGTTTTACCTGTGGTATCAGAGTTCCAATGGTTTGCGTATCAAAACGTATATGTGAATTATCTGGAAGCTATAATAAGAAAAAGATGCATTGTCTGTTACATTTCATGATGAAGTACAGTTACACAAGAAAGATGGAAGGTAAGAAAATGAAATTAATTTATTGCATGTTTTTGTAACTTTTGTCAAGAGAATCACAATTAATTTAATTTTTACTAGTGAAATGTTTTTGTGAATTTAGTCTCCAATTTCAATCTAGACAGTCATCAAATATAATTTATTAATGACCTCCTACATAAACAAAACACCATTTGACAAAATAGTCACATTCTGAGTTATGGCTCACAATAATCAGACCTACTTGACTGCCCTTTATTTATTTTACATTAATGGCAGCTTCTCCACAAATACACTTCATGGTCCATAGTAAATAACATAGGGCCACTCGCTGACTCCATGAACTTTGTTGAGGAGACCAGGAAGAGCCTAAGGTTAACTAACGCCTGGTGTGGGCCCCTTTTATATATACAAGGCCAGTATGTTGTGCTTTTTGTTGAATTTTGAATATTGAAAGATTTCCAAATTTCAAATTATATATCACTAGAATCACTTCCAATGTGCATTGTTTCAAAGAAAAAAAATATTATTTTGACATTTGTTCTGACCCTGAAGGCTGAATTTCACGTATCCAATCTTGTCTTCATAAAGAAGAGATTAAGAGATAATAGGTGTACTTATTTGTAACAATAGCCTTTTGGAAGAGAGTTACTAAGAACTGGTGAGTCCACCACCATCAACATACTGATGTCACCATTGAAGATTTGGTGATCTCCTTGAGATATGAAACATTCTTTTGAGGATTTGGCAGAATAGATGCTGAGAGGCTGGAGGGTCTACAAGTGGAATTTAAGCTTCCCGGGTGACAGGTTAACCATTTTAAAACCGGGATGAAGGAAGCATAATGAATGGAAGCAGAACCAGACTATCGGGCTGTGATTGCTCAGTAAATAAGATAATGGCTTAGACATTCAGTGGCCACTTTATTTGTGCAAAAAACAAATAAAATTCAGAGAGTGGCAGTTCTATAGGCAAAACACCTTGTTAATGAGAGAGGTGAGAGTGGAATGGTCAAACTGGTTCAAGCTGACAGGAAGGCGACAGTATCTCAAATAATAGTGGTATGCAGAAGAACATCTCTGAAAGCACAAAGACTCAAGAAGTAATTTTGCTCTTTCCTTGTTTAGAATAGGTGGCCCATTATTTTCAATCTGTGATGTCAAGAGTGAACGCTAACTCCATATCTGCCCTATCAAGCCCTGTGAGAATTATGCATATTTTAGTAAGATCACCACTCATTTTAACTCCTAGAGCGCATGGCCCCAGTTGACCACTCTGCCAGCCCAAGAACCAGTAACACAAATATTCCAGATACTCCGGAATGAGTTTTAAAGAGGGTCTGAAGAGTAAGTTTTGTTTTAACAAAGAGAAAGGTGGATATCAGGAAAATGCCACTAGAGGAATGGGGGAGCAGATACAGTTACTATATGATTGAGAGGTATTTAGACAGACAATTAAGTAGGAAGGTAGAGAATAATAAAGTCCTAGTGTGGGCATGGAATTAGTGTTGATGACCAAAAAGGTCAGCATGGACATGATGGGCCGAAGGACCAGTTCGTGAGCTACATGACTCTCTTCTCCTGACTATACATTTATTCACTCCATTTCCTCTTCCCTTGTCCTTTATACTGTCAGCTCCTTCCTCCTCCTTTCCTGCCTTACAGTTGTTATCTCATTTGCTGATACTGTTTGACATGAAATGTGATCAATTCATTACTCAGTAAGCTTATAACCATAACTACTCATATCATTACTAAAAGTAATCATGATAATTTATTCTTTGTTCCTTCTAAATGGCTAGTGAGGCAACAATAAAGACATTCGTATTCTGATTTGCAGTACTTGATACAATTTTAAACAGAACTATTCACAAAAAAACCTGATAGTTCTACATGAATTGTGATCTACTCACCATGTCATCAGTAATGTTAAAGGAGATGCCTCCCACTGAATTGTAAACATAACCAGCAGAATTAAAGAGGTAGTCAGAAAATCCAATGTAAAACATGCGTTCATGGCTTGATACAAAGTTGAGTGGTGGAGCAGAAAATGGGATGTCGGTACGATGTAAGAAGTTGTAGAATTCCCCCTAAAATGTAATTACATTTTGGTTAATTTCATACTTCCTCAGTAGGCTATTGAAATTATTTTCCTTTGTAATAATTTATATTTGTGTAGTATTTACAACGTACATAAAGAATAAATGAGAAAATGTGCAATAATAAAAAGAATAAATTATCTTGTATGCCTGTATGTTAAGAGTTTTCAAAGCACCTCCTGCATATTTTAATATGTAGGGACTATTAATACCATGTTAAGTGTAGCAGCTATCCTGTATCTGTGATATTTAATGAAATAAATGATCTGTTCCTTTGCCTCTTTTCCTGCAGACTACAAAAATATCTCTAGTACCTCACAAAGTGGCCACTGAGTGTGGAGTGCGTGTTTTGTGGTCTTCTGCTGCTGTATATCGCTTCAAATTTCGAAGTGTTGTGTTGCCCGAGATACTCCTCTGCATACCAATGTTGTAATGAATCAGAATCAGAATCAGGTTTATTATCACCGGCCTGTGTCGTGAAATTTGCTAACTTGGCAGCAGCAGTTTAATGCTATACATAATATAGAAGAAGAAAAAAAATAAATCAATTACGGTATACGTATAATGAATGGATTAAAAAGCATGTAAAAACAGAAATAATGTATATTAAAAAAGTAAGGTAGTGTTCATGGTTTCAATGTCCATTTAGAAATCGGATGGCAGAGGGGAAGAAGCTGTTCCTGATTCGTTGAGTGTGTGCCTTCAGGCTTCTGTACCTCCTACCTGACCCTGAGAAAAGAGCATGCCCTGGGTGCTGGGGGTCCTTAATAATGGACCCTGAGACACCGCTCCCTAAAGATATCCTGGGTACTTTTTAGGCTAGTACCCAAGATGAAGCTGACTAAATTTACAACCTTCTGCAGCTTCTTTCAGTCCTGTGCAGAAGGCCCCCCCCCCATACCAGACAGCGATGCAGCCTGTCAGAATGCTCTCCACAGTACAAATATAGAAGTTTTTGAGTGTTTTTGTTGACATACCAAATCTCTTCAAACTCCTGATGAAGTATAGACACTCTTGTAGTCATAGTCATATTTTATTGATCCCGGGGGAAATTGGTTGAATTTGCCTTCTTTGTAGCTGCATCGATATGTTAGGACCAGGTTAGGTCCTCAGAGATTTTAACTTGAAACTGCTCACTCCCTCCACTTTGGATCCCTCTATGAGGATTGGTATGTGTTCCTTTGTCTTACCCTTCCTGAACTCCACTATCAGCTCTTTTGTCTTACTAATGTACGGGGTCTTTCTTTTTTGTTAAATTTAAAATGGCTTCTTTTGTTATGTTATACTGGGGAATGCTGAGACAGTCTCTAACTAGACAGTTGCTTGGGTTATTAGAGATAGCAGGGTGCTGTTAACCAGTGGGTGGTCATGTATCGTTTTGTTTTCGGATATAATGCTGTATCATATGACTGTGGACGGGGTTTTTGACGGAGAGTCGGAGGAGAGACGGGAAGACGGTGGACGTGCAGGGGTTTTTGGCGGGAGTTGGAGGAGAGACGGGGAGGACGGTGAACGGGGTTTTTGGGGGGGTGTCGGAGGAGAGATGGGGAGGACGGTGGACATGCGGGGGTGTTTGGCGGGAGTCGGAGGAGAGACGGGGAGGACGGTGGACGTGCGGGGGTTTTTGGAGGGGAGTCAGAGGGGAGACGGGGAGGATGGTGGACGGGGTTTTTGGAGGGGAGTCGGAGGAGAGACGGGGAGGACGGCGGATGTGCGGGGGTTTTTGGGGGGGAGTCGGAGGAGAGACGGGGAGGACGGTGGACGTGCGGTGGTTTTTGACAGGAAGTCGGAGGAGAGACGGGGAGGACGGCGGACGGGGTTTTTGGGGGGAGTCAGAGGAGAGACGAGGAGGACGGTGGACGTGCGGGGGTTTTTGGCGGGGAGTCGGAGGAGAGACCGGGAGTCGGAGGAGAGACGAGGAGGACGGTGGACGGGGTTTTTGACGGGGAGTCGGAGGAGAGACGGGGAGGACGGTGGATGGGGTTTTTGGGGGGAGTCGGAGGAGAGACGGGAAGGACGGCGGACGGGGCTTTTGGTGGGGAGTTGGAGGAGAGACGGGGAGTCGGAGGAGAGACGGAGAGGACGGTGGACGTGCGGGGGTTTTTGGGGGGGGAGTTGGAGGAGAGACGGGGAGGACGGTGGACGTGCGGGGCTTTTTGGGGGGGAGTCGGAGGAGAGACGGGGAGGACGGTGGACGGGGTTTTTGGGGGGAGTCGGAAGAGAAACGGGGAGGACGGCGGATGCGGTTTTTGGGGGGAGTCGGAGGAGAGACGGGGAGGATGGTGGACGGGGTTTTTGGGGGGAGTCGGAGGAGAGACGGGGAGGACGGTGGACGGGGTTTTTGGGGGGAGTCGGAGGAGAGACGGGGAGGACGGTGGACGGGGTTTTTGGGGGGAGTTGGAGGAGAGACGGGGAGAACGGTGGACGGGGTTTTTGGGGGGAGTCGGAGGAGAGACGAGGAGGACGGTGGTCGGGGTTTTTGGGGGGGAGTCGGAGGAGAGACAAGGAGGACGGTGGAGAGACGGAGGATGGTGGAGAGATGGAGAGTCGGAGGAGAGATGAGGAGGACGGAGGAGAGACGGGGAGTCGGAGGAGAGATGGGGAGGACGCTGGAGAGACGGGGAGTCGGAGGAGAGATGGGGAGGATGGCGGACGTGCGGGGGTTTTGGGGGGAGTCGGAGGAGAGACGGGGAAGACAGTGGACGGGGGTTTTTGGGGGGAAGTCGGAGGAGAGACGGGGAGGACGGTGGACGTGCGGGGGTTTTGGCGGGGAGTCGGAGGAGAGACGGGAAGGACGGTGGACGTGCGGGGGTTTTTGGCGGGGAGTCGGAGGGGAGACGAGGAGTCGGAGGGGAGACGGGGAGTTGGAGGGGAGACGGGGAGTCGGAGGAGAGATGAGGAGGATGGTGGACGGGGTTTTTGACGGGGAGTTGGAGGGGAGACGGGGAGTCAGAGGAGAGACGAGGAGGACGGTGGACGGGGTTTTGACGGGGAGTTGGAGGAGAGACGGGGAGTCAGAGAGAGACGGGGAGGACGGTGGACGGGGGTTTTTAGGGGGGAGTCGGAGGAGAGACGGGGAGGACGGTGGACGGGGTTTTTGGCGGGGAGTCGAAGGAGAGATGGGAAGGACGGTGGACATGCGGGTGTTTTTGGCGGGGAGTCGGAGGGGAGACGAGGAGGACGGTGGATGGGGTTTTTGGCGGGTGGGGAGTCGGAGGAGAGACGAGGAGTCGGAGGAGAGACAAGGAGTCGGAGGGGAGATGGGGAGTCGGAGGAGAGACGAGGAGGACGGTGGACGGGGTTTTTGGCGGGGAGTCGGAGGAGAGACGGGAAGGACGGTGGACGTGCGGGTGTTTTTGGCGGGGAGTCGGAGGGGAGACAAGGAGGACGGTGGATGGGGTTTTTGGCGGGTGGGGAGGCGGAGGAGAGACGAGGAGTCGGAGGAGAGACAAGGAGTCGGAGGAGAGACAAGGAGTCGGAGGGGAGATGGGGAGTCGGAGGAGAGACGAGGAGGACGGTGGATGGGGTTTTGACGGGGAGTCGGAGGGGAGACGTGGAGTCGGAGGAGAGATGAGGAGTCGGAGGGGAGACGGGAAGTCAGAGGAGAGACGGGGAGGACGGTGGACGGGGGTTTTTGACGGGGAGTCGGAGGAGAGACGAGGAGGACGGTGGACGGGGTTTTGACGGAGAGTCGGAGGGGAGATGGGGAGTCGGAGGAGAGATGAGGAGGACGGTGGACGGAGTTTTTGGCGGGGGGAGAGTCGGAGGAGAGATGAGGAGTCGGAGGGGAGACGGGAAGTCAGAGGAGAGACGGGGAGGACGGTGGACGGGGGTTTTTGACGGGGAGTCGGAGGAGAGACGAGGAGGACGGTGGACGGGGTTTTGATGGAGAGTCGGAGGGGAGATGGGGAGTCGGAGGAGAGACGAGGAGGATGGTGGACGGGGGTTTTTGGGGGGGGTCGGAGGAGAGACGAGGAGGACCGCGGACGTGCGGAAAGGCTCCGGTCGATCACTCCGGGTGGTCCCAAGCCATGAGTCGACAGGATCCGGGTGGTCGTCTGAATTCGATTGAGCTCCAACGGTTGCACGCGAAGAACTTGGACTTTGATAAGTGTTGGCGCCTTTTCTTTCATTACTTCCCTTTCTGTATCGAATTTATGTTAATGTCATAGAATTAGTAATATCTATAAAGTATATTTGCTAAAATTTACTGGGTGTGCGGGCTGATGATTGATGTTTGAGATTGATTCGGGCAGCAACCGACCCTGTGGGGAGCGTTGAGGCGGGTGCTGGGTGGGATTTCCCCTAGACATATACGAGCCAATATAACGGAACGTTACACTAACATTGAGTGCCAGGTTGTTTCTGCGACACCAGTCCACTAGTTGGCATATCTCGCTCCTCTATGCCCCCTCGTCACCATCGGGGATTCTACCAACAATGGCTGTATCATCAGCAAATTTATAGATGATATTTGAGCTATACCTAGCTACACAGTCATGGGTATATTAAGAGTAGGGAAATGGGGTAAGCACATACCCCTGAGGTGCACCAGTGCTGATCGTCAGCAAGGAGGAGGTATTATCACCAATTGTGGTCTCCCGGTTAGGAAATCAAGGATCCAATTGCAGAGGGAGGTACAGAGGCCCAGGATGATTATTTGAGTTGCTGTCAGCTTGAAACAGTCTGGCTGTTCTCCTCTGACCTCTCCCATTATCAAGGCAGCTTCACCCACAGAACTGCTGCTCACTGGATTTTTTTTTTTGCACCATTCTTTGTAAACTCTGATGTGCATGAAAATTCCAGGAGATCAGTAGTTTCTGAGATACTCAAACCACATCGTCTGGCACCAACAAGCATTCCACAGTCAAAGTCACTGAGATCATATTTCTTCCCCATTCTGATGCTTCATCTGAACAACAATTGAATTTCTTGACCATGCCTGCGTTCTTTTATGCATTGAGTTGCTGCCACATGACCGGTTGATTAGATATTTCCATTAACAAGTAGGCGCACAGGCATACCTAATAAAATAGCCACCGAGTGTATTTCCTTTTAGTAATAGAATCGAGTTCCAGCAGAATTCTGGACAAGCAGGCAGATCTTTGTTAAGAATCTTATCCAAGTAAGAGCACCTCCAACAACTGGAGGATCAGCATAACTTGCATGGGCTTCAATCTCAGAAGATGAGAAATGGCACTAAACAGTTAGAGTACGGGAAAGGGAACTTAAGGCATAACAATACCAATACTATAATTCTAGGCAAACTCATTGCCAAACTCTAGACCCTGGGAGTCAATGCCTTCCACTGCAACTGGTAGATGCAAGAGATTCTTCAGATGTTGGAAGCCATTGAGAACACACACAAAATGCCTTCTTGGCTTGAAATGTTGACTGCTTATTCCTTTCCATAGATGCTGCCTGACTAAACACAATAGAATGCAGAATTGCAACATCTCATAAAACAGACCACAAGATATAGGAGCAGAATTATGTAATTTAGCACATTGAGTCTGCTCCGCCATTTCATCATGGCTGATCCATTTTTCCTCCCTGCTGTAATCTCTCCCCTTCTCCCATATTCCTTCATGCCCTGACCAATTAAGATTCTATCAACCTCTGCCTTAAATATACCTAAAGACTTGGCCTCCACTGCTGCCTGTGGCAATGGATTCCACAGATTCACTACTCTCTGGCAAAAGAAATACCTCCTCATCTCCCTTCTAAAAGTATGCCTCAGTATTCTGAGGCTGTGTTCTTTGGTCTTACACACTCCCACCATAGGGAATGTCCTCTCCACATCCACTCTGTCAAGGCTTTCACCATTTGATAGGTTTGAATTAGGTCACCCCTCATTCTTCTGAGTCCCAGTGAATACAGTCCCAGAGCCATCAGTCTTCATATGACACGCTGTTTAATCCTGGAATTATTTTGTGACCCTCCTTTGAATGCTGTACAGTTTCAGCACATCTTTTCTAAGATGAGTGGCCCAAAACTGCTCACAATACTCCCAGTGAGGCCTCACCAGTGCTTTATAAAGTCTCAACATTACATCCTTGCTTTTATATTCTATTCCTCTTGAAATTAATGCTAGCATTGCATTTGTCTTCCTCATCAGACTCAACCTGCAAATTAACCTTTAGGGAATCCTGTGCAAGGACTCCCAAATCCCTCTGCATCTCAGATTTCTGTATTTTTCTTATTTGGAAAACAGTCAACCCTTTCATATCTTCTACCAAAGTGCATGACCATAAACTTCCTGACAGTGTATTCCAGCAGCCACTTCTTTGTCCATTCTCCTAATCTGTCAAAGTCCTTCTTGTAGCCTCTCTATCTTCTCAAAACTACCCGCCCCTCTACCTATCTTTAGATCATCTACAAACTTTGCAAAACAGCCATCAATTCCATTATCCAAATCATTGGCATATAACATGAAAAGAATCGGTCCCAACACAGGCCCCTATGGAACTCCACTAATATCCAGAAGCCAACCAGAAGAGGCTCCCTTTATTCCCACTCTTTGCCTCCTGCTAGTACCTTTCCTGTAATATAATGGGTGTGTAGCTTGTTAAGCAACCTCATGTGTCGAAGGCCTTCTGAAAATCCAAGAACACAACATCAACTGAATCTGCTTCGTCTATCCTGTTTGTTATTTCTTCAAAGAATTCCAAGAGATTTGTGGGGCAAGATTTTCCCTTCAGGAAACCATGTTGACTATGGTCTATTTTATCAAGTGCCTCCAAGTACCCTGAGACCTTATCCTTAACAATCGACTCCAAAATCTTCCCAACCACTGAGATCAACCAACTGGCCTATAATTTCTTTTTAACTGCCTCTCTCCCTTCTTGAAGAGTGGAGTGACATTTGCAATTTTCTTGTCTTCCAGAACCATTCCAGAATCTAGTGATTCTTGAAAGATCATTATTAATGCATCACAATCTCTTCAGATATCACTTCCCGAACCCTAGGGTGTACACCATATCGTTTAGGTGATTTATCTACCTTTGGACCTTTCGGTTTCCCAAGAAACTTCTCTCTAGTAATGTAACTTTATGACCCCTGACACATGGAACTTCCTCCATGCTGCTAGAGTCTTCCAAGGTGAAGACTGATGCAAAATACTGAATCAGTTTGTCCGCCATTTCCTTGTCTCCCATTTCTACCTCTCCAGCATTGTTTTCCAGCGGTCCAGTATCCATTTTGCATCTCTTTTACACTTCATGTATCAGAAGAAACTTCTGGTATCCTCTTTAATAGTATTGTCCAGCTTACTTTTGTATTCCATCTTTACCTTTTTAATGACATTTTTAGTTGCTTTCTGCAGATATTTAAAAGCTTCCCAATCCTCTAACTTCCCACTAATTTTTGCTATATTATATGCCCTCTCTTTAGCTTTTATGGTAGCTTTGACTTCCCTTGTTAGCCATGGTTGTGTCATTTTGCCTTTAGAATACATCTTCATCTTTGGGATGTATATACTGTATCCTGTGCCTTCTGAATTGCTTCCAGAAATTCTAGCCATTACTGCTCTCCCATCATCCCTGCCAGTGTTCTTTTCCCATCAATTCTGGCCAATTGCCTTCTCATGCCTCTGTAATTTCCTTTACTCCACTTTAATACTGATACATCGCTTTCTGAAATTTCAGGGTGAATTCGATCATATTATGATCACCTGTCCCTAAGGGCTCTCTAATGAATTCCATTTCATTGCACAACACACAATCCAGAATAGCTGATCCCCTAGTGTGCTCAAGCACAAGCTACTTTAAAAAGCCATCTCGTTGGCACTCTAGAACCACCTCCCCCCCAGAATCCAACACCAACCTGATCTTCCCAATCTATCTGCATATTGAAGCCCTCCATGACTATTGTAACATTGCCCTTTTGGCGTGCATTTCCTATCTCCCATTGTAATTTGTAGGCCATGTCCTTGCTACTGTTTGGGGGTCTGTATATAACTCCTATCAGGGCCTTTTTACACTTGCAGTTCCTTAGCTCTATCCACAATTCAACACTTTCTGACCCTACGTCACCTCTTTCTATTGATTTAATTTCATTATTTACCAACAGAGCCATGCCACCCTCTCCACTTTCCTGCCTATACTTCCGATACAATGTGTATCCTTGAACATAAAGCTTGCAGCTATAATCTTCTTTCAGCCATAATTCATTGCCAATTTGTAACTGTTCATTGACCTTATTCTGTATACTGCACACATTCAAATATAACACCTTTAGTCCTGTATTCATTCTTTTCGATTTTATCCCCATCTTACTTTGCAACTCATCCTGTTGACTGTAATTTTGCCCTATCCATAGCCTCTCATTGTTAGGAGTCTCACTGCACATTAACCTCTGTTTGTAACCCAACTACCGCATCTTCAGCACTATCACTCCAGTTCCCATTCCCCTGCCAAATTAATTTAAACCCACCCAAACAACTGTAACAAATCTGCCTGGAAGGATATTGGACTCCCTCGTGTTCAGGCGTACCTGTCCCTTCTGTATAGGTCATACCTGTTGTGTCTGTGCACAACTACGTATCAATTAAACAAAAGAACGCACACTGGAGATGGCTTTAACTGGTGTATTCACATTGCAGCATGCATGCGTAGACAACAGCACATCCACAGACAACAGATCAATATGTAGTTCTAAGGGGGCTTATTGCTCAGAAAGAAATGATCCATACATTACATTTGCTTCCCCCTTTATTTAATGCAACATAAAACTGTATATGTACAAAACATTCAATTTCCCTTTCATAATCCCATTTTCCAAATAAACATGCTTTCACAATAACGGTCCACAACTAAATTTACAGTTCTAAAGGTTCAGTCTTTCAGTTGGCGCTCGATTTTTTTATAGGATTGTGCCTCTGGACCTGTGGAGTGGCATCAGGTTTGGTAGGTGTTTTGTCTAAGACAACGTTCTCGGTTTCCAGTGTCACATTGTTATCAGTGACATGATCATCTCTGACCGGTAAGTCCGGTTACTGTAATGTACCCAACAATTTGTCTTGTTGGATACACCTGACTCAGGTGTGTTCTTTGATTGAGCATCCAGTATCTGGTCTGCATGACATCTCCATGTCTGATCGCCAACATCTACTGTGTACATCAGCGGTCCAGTTCTTGTAGTTATCCTACCAGGTGTCCATTGTCTTCTCGGTAATCACTTGCAGGAATTCCTGTCCAATCTCGAAGCACCTTGCTGCTTTACTTGCCAACTAGCTGAACTGTTTATTCTGCAATTTCCTCTGTAGATCTGGTTTCAAGACGTCTATGAGAGATCTCAGATTCCCGTTCATGAACAGCGTTGCAAGTGTTTGATTTGTCGTTGCATGAACAGAGTTCTGATACACATAAAGTAAGTTGTTCACCTTGTGCTCTAGAGAAATATCGTCCTTGTCCATAGCTTTAATGGACTTCTTGAACGTTTGGATAAACCTTTCAGCTAACCCATTCATTGCTGGGTGACAAGGAGCTGACTTGAAATATCTGACGCCATTTTTCTTCATTAACCGTCAGAATTCTTCTGATGTGTATCGTGGTCCGTTGTCACTCACAATTTGTTCGGGTAAATCATTTTTGGTGAAGGTAGTCCTCAGAGCAGAGATAGTCTTACCTGAAGTGGTTGACTTCATTGGTATATCCTCCAGCCATTTCGAATGAGCATCCACAGCAATCAGAAACGTGGCGTTCATGAATGGCCCAGCAAAGTCAATATGTATTCTTTGCAATGGTGAAGATAGCCATTCTCACAGGTGTAACGGTGCCTGTAGGGGTGTATTTTGAACTTTTTTGGCATCCCAAACAGCTTTTGGCCAAACCTTCGATCTGTTTATCTATTCTCTTCTCAACTAGCTTCTCATTAGCATTAAGCAGCTGTGACGCTGGAAACCGAGAATGTTGTCTTAGACAAGACACCTACCAAACCTGATACCACTCCACTGATCCAGAGGCACAATCCTGAAAGAAACAGAGCACCACCCAAAAGACTGAACCTTTAGAACTGTGAAGTTAGTTATGGAACGTTATTGTGAAAGCATGTTTATTTGGAATATGAGTTTATGAAAGGGAAACTGAATGTTTTGTACATACACAATTTTATGTTGCATTAATCTAAAGGTGAAGAAAGTGTAATGTATGGATCTATTTCATTTAAAGCAAAGACCCCCCCCCCACCCCCAGCTCTACATATTGATCTGTAATCTGCGCTGTTACATATCAATTAAATAAAAGCACGCACGTGAGGGATACCTTTAACTGGTGTATTCACATTCCAGTGAGCGTGAGAGAGAGAGCGGGAGAGAGGGGTGCATGCTTAAACAACTGCACATGCGCAGACAACAGTTCAATACGTAGTGCTAAGGGGGGTGTCATTGTTCTAAAAGAATTAGAACAATACATCGCAAAACCTTTCCCAGGAGAGATCTCAATGATCCATAAATCTGAACTCCTGTCTTCAGCACCAGTTCCTCCTGCCAATCATCCTGTGCTTACCCTCACTGGCATGTGGCACAGGCTGCAATCCTGGAGGTCCTGTTTCTCAGCTTTCTACCTAGCTCCTTAAAATCTCTCTTCAGGAACTTCTCACCTTGTCTACCTATGTCATTGGTGCCAATATGTACCAAGATACTGGCTGTTCGCCTTCGTCCTTGAGAATGCCATGGACGTGATCCGAGACATCCCTGATCCTGGCATCGATATCACACCCACGGAATCTTATGCCTGTTCCTCTGAATAAAGAATCTCCTATCAACACTGCAGTCATCTTCAATTCTCTGCTCTTCTGAGCCACAGCACCGGACTCAGTGCCAGAGGCCCAGTCAGTGTGGCTCGCCGCCCCCATTCCTGACGAAGGGTCTCGTCCCGAAACGTCGACTGTACCTCTTCCTATAGGTGCTGCCTGGCCTGCTGCGTTCCACTAGCATTTTGTGTGTGTTGCTTGAATTTCCAGCATCTGCAAATTTCCTCCTGTTCACAGTCTTTTGAACCAGCCAACTGGATCACGATCTCTAATCAATATCCATTTGGACCCCAGAGGAGTATATAAGCAATCATTCTGAGGAGACAACACCCTCAGCTGTGCACTGATCATGGCTCTTGATTGGAGCTGAAAAGTCTGCAAACATTCTGCCAAGCTTGGCGATCAACCAAACCTCCAAATAGTCAAGCTGAGCAACCGATATTCCACAAGATTTCAAACAATCTACCTCACCCAAGCCCAATTAGCCAAAGCAACTCCTAAAGACTGGCCCACTAAAAAGATTGGCTGCTCCGCTTGAACTTGAATTATTTTTATTGGTCCTTTCTAATGGATCCTTCTTGCTGATTGGTTGCTCCTCAAATCAGAAAAACTGCTGTGAAACTCTATTTTTGAAATTTTGATTGCTGCCCTGATTAAAAAAGTAGCTCCTTTCACGCACCCCTGGTGTGGATTGTCCAACTCAGAGAAAACTGGCTTGAAGCCTCGCGTTTTAAATCTTGAATGTGGACCTGACTGAAAGATAGTTCTTTGTATGTAACACTGCTTGCTGATTGGTTGCTCCTCAAATCAGAAGAACTGCTGCAAAACTTTGCTTTTGAAATCTCGAATGCCACCCTGATTAAAAAGTAGCTCTTTTCATGCACCCCTGGTGTAGATTGTATGTGTCCCTCTGCAAATGGATCCTTGATTTCCTAACCAACACACTGCAATCAGTAAGGATGGGCAGCAAAATCCTCCGCCACAATTAATTTAAACTCTGGTGCTCCATGAGCTTACGTCTGCAGCCCCCTACTCTACTTTCTGTAAACTTATGACTGCATGGCCTAATTCTGCTCCACCTCCATTTGCATATGATACCACTGTAGTGGGCTGTGTCTCACATAACGATGAGTCATAGGTGATAGAGAGCCAAGTGACATGGTGTCATGACAATCCACTTTCTGCCAACGTCAGCAAAACAAAAGAGCTGGTCATTGACTTCAGGAAAGGACAGTGCACATGCTCCTATTTACAACAATGGTGCTGTGGTTGACAGGGTTGTGTGGTTCCCAGTACTGAATATTACCAACTGACTGTCCTGGTCCAACCACATAGGTGCCACAGCCAAGAAAGCTCATCAACGTCTCTACTTCCTCAGGAAGCTAACGAAATTTGTCATGGCTCTGCTGACCCTACATAATTTTTTTTGATGCACTGGAGAAAGTATGCTATCCAGATGCATCATGGCTTGGTATGGCATCCACTCTACATGTGACCACAAGAAACTACAGAGAGTTGTGGACATATCCAAGCACATCACCGAAACCAATTTCCCCTCTATTGTCTCTGTCCACACCTCTCCTGCCCCTGTAAAGCAGCCAGTATAATTAAAGACCCCACCCACCCCAGAAATTCTCTTTTCCATCAAGCAGCTGCAGGTCGATGACCTTTGGCTTGTTAAAGAAAATGAGGCAGTGATAGACAGGGGCTACAGGGAGGTATAGTCACCTCAAGGCTACAGGAAACAGTTAAATGGGTGACTGTCAGGAAAGGGTAGGGGGAACGTCAGATAGTGGAGCACACCCCCCGTGGCCTGTCTCCTTCACCAATAAGTACTCCATTTTGAGTACTGTTTGGCGGGGGGGCGGGGGGCGCGGGTGTTGACATACCTGGGGGAAGTAACAGCAGCCGTACCTTTGGCACTGAGTCTGTCCCTGTGGCTCAGAAGGGTAGGGAACTGAAGAGATGGCAGCAGAAATAGGGGACTTTTTAGTCAGGGGGACAGATAAGCGATTCTGTGGACCCAAAAAAAACACTGATGATAGTTTGCTTCCCAGGTGCCAGGTTCCGAGATGTTTCTGGACACGGCTTCAGTATCCTGAAAAGGGAGGTGAGCAGTCAGGAGTTGTCGTCCACATTGGTACCGGTGGCATAAGAAGAAAAAGGGAGGAGGACCCGATAAAAGAACATAGGGGGTTAGGAAGGAAGCTGAGAAGCATGACCTCAAGGGTTGTAACCTCGGGAATGCTGCCTGTGCCACGTGACAGTGAGGATAGGAGTAGAATGAGGTGGCAGATAAATGCGTGGCTGAAGAATTGGAGCAGGGGGCAGGGATTCAGGTTCCTGGATAATTGGGACCTCTTCTGGGGCAAGTGGGACGTGTACAAAAGGGACGGGTTGCATTTGAATCCGAGGAGTCCAATATTTTTGCAGGCAGGTTTACTAGAGCTGCTGGGAGTGGTTTAAACTAATATGGCAGGGGGATAGAAACCGGTATGATAGAGCTGAGGATGAAGCAGCAGATTCACAGGTAGATGATGGGTGTTACATGAATGTAAGGAAGGACAAGCCAATGATTGAATACAAATGCAGACAGAGCAAAGAGTTGTGGCTAAAAGAAGGGCATAAATGGAAGCTTAACGTCAAAGGATATACTTTGTATCAAAAGCACAGGCAGGAAGGCATGGGCGGTGGTGTGACTCTGTTGGTAAGAGATGGAATTACATCTTTAGAAAGTGGTGAGATAGGGTCAGAGAATGTTGAATCTTTGTGGGTGGACTTAAGAAATTGCAAGGGTAAAAAAAACCATTATGGGAATCATATATAGGCCTTCAAATAGTAGCCAAGGTGTAGAGTTGAGATTGCAAAGGGAGCTGGAAAAGGCATGTAATAAGAGTAATGGTACAATTATAACGGGGAACTTCAATATGCAAGGGGATTGGGAAAATCAGGTTGGTGTCCGATCACAAGAGAGGGAATTTGTTGAATGCCTACAAGGTATATACGTCCCACAGAAGAAGGGCATATAAGGTAGCAAAAGTGAGTGAGAAGTTGGGTGATTGAAAAGCTTTTAAAATCCAATAAAAGGCAACTAAAAAGCCATAAGAAGGGAAAAGATGAAATATGAAGGCAGACTAGGTAATAATATAAAGCAGGATATCAAAAGTGTTTTCAGTTATATAAAGAGTAAAAAGGAGGTGACAGTTGATATTGGACCACTGGAAAATGATGCTGGTGAGGTAGTAATAAAGAAATGGCAGATGAACTTAATGGGTATTTTGCATCTGTCTTCATTGTGGAAGACACTAGCAGTGTCTGTGAGTGTCAGGGAGCAGGACTGATTGCCATTACTATTACAAAAGGAAAATACTAGGCAAACTCAAAGGTCTTAAGGTGGATAGATCACCTGGACCAGATGGAATACATTCCAGAGTCCTGAGAGAGGATGTTGAAGAGATAATGGATGCATTGGTTGTGATCTTTCAAGGTCGGTCAGGGCATCAAAGGCTATGGCGAGAAGGCAGGTGTATGGGTTTGAGTGGGATCCGGGAATCAGTCATGATGGAATGACGGAGCAGACTCGATGGGCTGATTGGCCTAATTCTGCTGCTATGTCTTATGGTCTTATGATCTAAGTAGAAGGTACAAGACCCTGAGAACACATACCACCAGACTTAAGAGCAGCTTCTAACCTGCTGTTATAAGATTATTAAGTAGTTCCCTAGTATGATAAGATAGACTCTAGTCTACCTCATTATGACTTTGCACCTTACTGTTTACCTGGACTGCGCTTTCCCTGTTGCTGTTACACTTTATTCTGCATTGCCATAGTTTTACCTTGTTCTCCCTCAGTGTACGGAGTAATGGTCTGATCTGTATGAACAGTATGCAAGACAAGGTTTTCACTGAATGTGATAATAATAAGCCAATTCCAATTCCCTATTTCAATCATTTTCCTGTGTGCCCTATCAAAGGAGTTCAGATGGTGTATTAGACTTTATAAAGAACTGATTTAACGTGAGTAATAAAATGAAATATCAGTGAATTTCAATACAAAACCATAATTCTGATTATAAAAGAAGATCGTTTGTATTTTGAAAAGCAAACAAAAAAACTGCAGATGCTGGAAACCTGACATAAAAGCAGAAAATGTGGAAGGTATTCAGCAGGGCAGGTGGCATCTGTGGAGTGGGAAACAAAGTTTAATGTATTAAGTTGATGACTATTTATTGGAACTAATGAAAATTCTGATGCACCAGCAAAAGACCTGGATAGAGTGGAAGTGAAAGATGCTCCTGTTAGTAGGAGAGTTTAGGGTCCAAGGAGAGAGACATCCCCTCGAAACTGAAATGAGGAAGAATTTATTCCTCCAGAGGGTAGTTAATCTGTAGAATTTGTTGCCACAAAGAGCTGTGGCAACAAATTCAGTTCTGTGATTTCAGTCCTGATAAACGGTCATCAACCTGATGCATTCTTTGTTTTTCGCTCTCCACGGATGCTGCCTCTCCTGCTGAGTATCTCCTGGGTCTTCTACTTTTATGGCAGATTTCCAGCGCCTACAGTTTTTTTTATTTGCAAAGTCATCTTTTTTAACAGTAGTTAAAGCAGAGATTGGCAGGTTCTTGATTAGTTACGGGGAGAAAGTAGGAGAATGGGGTTGAGAACAAATCAGTCATGATAGAATAGTGGAGCAGACTCAATGGGCTGAATGGTCTAATTTTGCTCCTCTATCTCTGATGCTGTGGAAAGCATTGATGAAAGGTCATTGACCTAAAAATAAGCTATTGGAAATGTATTTCTACTTTATCTAGTGCTTTTATTATTTGCAAACTTTTACAAAAAGGTTTTGTGGAGAAACTTCCAAGTTCCTCCACTTAAAAGCCTCTATGCACATTATTTCAGTGTGTGTTACTCTGTCATACCTTGAGGGGTAGAATCAGTGAATCTTCTGTCACTACTGGAGGGCTGGTTAAAGAGTAATCGATTCCAACATATCTGTCAATGATTTTTGTCACTGAAAGAATCAGAGGTAGAGTATATTAAAATATTACCAAATGTTTAGAGTATTATCTAATATAAGTCACAAAATCATGGAGATGTGGAGTGAGCAAATATTGTTTGTCTTATCAGGCTGTCTCCTTACAATAACATAAAACATAACTATGTGGCTGTAGTGTGGTCATGTTTATCTGGTCTGATCGTCAAAAAGTTCATAGTATGATCTCCCAGGCAGAATCTAATGTTGCTATTCATCTCCAGACTTTTGCAGTGTGTGGTTAACAATCCTGCCCTCAGCATAGGTCTGAAATCACAGCAACTATACTACAGTTTATCAGTGCAATATGACAAACATTCCATATGATCCTGGTACAAATGTTTGAAGAGGCTTGCTGCTTGAGTTTATAACATTGAACCTGTTGCTCACTGTTTACCCCCCAGAGGCAGTATGTTGGTTTTTCAGTAACTCCTTACAAATTTTCATTATTACATCCTAGAAGACATCTAGAACTAGTTGTCTAATAATGAAAGGTTTAGATAATTAGTTCCTTATATGTTCTAGGATGTGACTGATCCCAGTGGTTGACTTCATAACTTTCTACTTGTTATGTCCTTTGTGCTTAATACTTTTAAGCCCTTAGATCAGATCAATTAAACACAAATTATTTGACACCTTAACTTCTTACTTAATTGTATGCTGAATTAAACTGTGACTGCAATTTCCTGGGCTTCAACACAGCTCTAATGTCTTTGTAATGGATTTACTGTTTAATCAATTTCAGCTTCATGGCATCCTTTCACAGGCATTTCTCCCACAATTTTTGTGCCTTTATTGTGTTTCAGCCACATTTGGTTCCCAGGCTATTTCAGAACTTTTGGTGCATTCCTATATAGCTGTGGGAAAGAGAACTCATTTATTTTCACAGCCCTTGTCTAAGTGAAGGATGAAACATTGCTTAAAATCAGGGACATATTCTCGATAATTTTCCTGCCATCCATCATCAAAGATCCCCACCATCTGCGCCATGCCACCTTTTTGCAGCTACCATCAGACATGAGGTTTGGAAGCCCAAAGACGTACACCACCATTTTGAAGAACAGCCACTAGGTTCTTGAACCAAATAGCAAAACCCTAATCACTATAATCACTATGACTATTTTGATTACTTTGCACTACAATGGACGTTTTTTGTTCTAATTGTGTTCTTTCTTGTAAAAGTTGTATATAATTTATGTTTTGTTTTGTGAATGCCTTTCTTGGTTCCCTAAGGTTGTCATAGCTGGGGGAGTAGTGGAAATAAGCTCCCACTACCTATTAAATATCCTCAATGGTTTGTGTCTCAAAAAGCCTCTGGCAACCAAGTCTAGCACCTAGCTTTCACGAGGAATTCTGCAGATGCTGGAAATTCAAACAACACACATCAGAGTTTCTGGTGAATGCAGCAGACCAGGCAGCATCTCTAGGAAGAGGTACAGTCGACGTTTCGGGCCGAGTCCCTTCGTCAGGACTAACTGAAAGAAGAGCTAGTAAGAGATTTGAAAGTGGGAGGGGGAGGGGGAGATCCAAAATGATAGGAGAAGACAGGAGGGGGAGGGATGGAGCCAAGAGCTGGACAGGTGATTGGCAATAGGGATATGAGGGGATCATGGGACAGGAGGCCCAGGGAGAAAGAAAGGGGGGGGGGGGAGAACCAGAGGATGGGCAAGGGGTATAGTCAGAGGGACAGAGGGAGAATCTCTGCAATGCTGCTGGTATCAAACTGTGTTGATCTCTGTTGTTCCTTTGGATTCATCAGCTGCGTGGAGAGGGGGAGCCTTTGCATGGGCAATAGCTTGTTCTCCATATCGTACTGCCCTGGCTTGCATAAACAGCTAGGACACAACATCCATGGTTGACTCTGATCAATGCAGGGCCTATTATTATTCTTGTGAATGATGCTTGTATGATGCTGTCTGCCATTGATGCTGCTGCTGCAAGAAAGCTTATCATTGCCCATCTGCGTACACGTATTGGGTATTTGACGATAAACAGCATTGACTTTGACAGAGTTGGAACAATGATCATATTTCTCACTGGAGTCAGCATGTGCAAGTTACTATTTATAAAGCAATGTTTCTATTTTACCTCTACGTTGTTTTTTCTCTTTGTCATTGTGAGATTTGGAGGGAGGAGGCAGAATGGGCAGGGGTGGGGTGGTGAGTAATATACACCGAAAAGCATGTTAGCAAGTGCTGCACAGTCATCCCAGCATTCATCCAGCTGTATCCATCCTCGCCAATGTCATTTCATTTTGAAAGCTTCTACAGATGTACTGTGGAGAGCATTCTACAGGCTGTATCACTGTCTGCTTTGGGGGAGGGGGGAATGGAGGGGTGGCTACTGTATAGTATCGAAAGAAGCTACAGAAAGTTGTTAACTTAGTCAGCTCCATCTTGGGTACTAGCCTCCATAGTATCCAAGGCATCTTCAAGGAGCAGTGCCTCAGAAAGGTGGTGGGTATTATTAAGAACCCCCATCACCCAGGACATGCCCTTTTCTCATTGTTACCGTCAGAAAGGAGGTACAGAAGCCTGAAGGCACACACTCAGCGATTCAGGAACAGCTTCTTCCCCTCTGCCAACCGATTCCGAAATGTGTTTGAACCCTTGACCACAACCTCACTTTTTTTAATATTTCTGTTTGCACTTTTAAGAATTCTGATTCTGATTAGTAGGGCACCACTTGTATGCTGATACTTGCTTGTTCTGCTCTTAATGTTGATTTTGTCCAAATCATGGTGGAAATGATTGCAACTTGCCAAACAGCTGGAGTCACTGCATGAGAGAGAGAGAGTAGGGCTGTGCTTTATGTCCTGCACCACACTCATGGCCTTCGTGAAGAAGGTGAAGAGGAGGAGAAATGTTCCGTGTTTGCCCTGGAGACACAAATCAAAGGACGCCGCTGTGGAGGATAATGCCACATGTCGAACCAAATGCCCTGCTCCAAAAAATTCCATTACTTGATTTGTGGTGTCCGTGTGAGATCTCGTAATACTTTAGGGCCCATAATCACATGTAGCAACACACACAAAACACTGAGGGACTATGGTTGGAAATGAACAGTTGACTTTCGGAGCAAGTCCCATCATCACTACTGGAATCTCGGCCAATGGAGCTGTAACCGCATTATGCTAGCCACTATGCTCTTTGTCTCATAGCCAAATATTCATGTCCATTATGTTTTATAGGGGATGATGCTCTGACCATTATTAAATGTATATAGTTCATGTAAAACAAAGTTATGACAGACATGTTTATTATAGCACTGAAACTGGAGTTGTTAATAATTTGCCCGTACCTGGCATTTTTTGCAGAAATGGGTGTATCTTTTCATTAAGAATTTTCTTCAATTCAAGACAGATCTGCAAAAGTGAAGAATATTGTTGCTCCAGACAACATTGTTATTAAATGTTTTTATTTATTAACTTATTATTAACTATTACTCTTTACTACCTTATATTGCTCTACTTTTCCTGCTTTTCATTGGTCTTTTTATTTAGTCAAAATAATACATGCTATTGTTGCAAAGACTAAACATTTGCATAAGATCCAGATTGTATTTTCAGCTTCTATCATGCATAATAGATCCTAATGTCCTTGGTCCTCAAGTTCATGTGTCCTCTACCATACAGAACATCAAATGCATATATATAACATACCTAGGTGTTATAGGAAGCTTCCTGTTCCAAAAGATGACTTTTTATACCCATATCACTTTTGGGTTTGGAATTTTTTAAATCCTTGGTTGTTGATTTTTTTCATTAAACTGTGCATCTCAAATCATTAAATTTACCATTGAAAATCCTGAATTCCCTTAATTATCATTTGCCAAACAGATCAGTAAAATGAGAATTATTTTTAAATGTACTTTAGGAATGACAAATTTTGGTATTCTGCGTGAAGCAGTTTTAGTACCCCGAGTGAACAGTTTGCATTTTGACAGTGTTCTGGGATAACATGAACTTTGTTAGTTTGAAATAAGAATTGTTTATGTGGAGAGGGCTGAAGTAGTTCATACAGAATTCTTGTTGTGTATCTCATGCCTATTAATAAGATTTTTATGACTTGAACTTATGACCAGATGAACAACAGCTCTAACATATTTTTCTAACTTCCCATTTTTCTAGTTCCACTGATGTTGCCTTAAATCCGTCTCCACTATCCACCACAATTATTTAACATGTTTTCATTCACATTCCACACTGTTTAGGAACAGCTTCTTCCCCTCTGTCATCAGATTTCTGAACAGCGCGTGAATCGCTGAACATTGCCTCACAGCTCCCTTTTTGCACTATATACGTTCGTATTTATATATATATTTCTTACTGTCATTTATAGTATATTTTATGTATTACACTGTACCACTTAACCTCCATTTTCCTACAGATTCCTATAACCTTTAATTCCCATATAAACCAGAAATATACTTATTAACCTAGAAATATATATTTTGTAATTGATTATAATATATTGCTCTCTAATTCAAGAACTTATTTCTTGTGGAGAGTGTGCATTTTTGCATCCTTTTTCAGGATCTGACTATCATTGGAATACTTGCAGGGACACCGTAGGGCTGAATGACCACAAACAAATTTAACCAGCTTCCTTTGTTGTGAGCTACTCTTTATGTCATACCTTGCCACTCAAGTATTTCCTTATGGACGGTTCAAACCATCTCATGATTAGGTTGTACAGCCAACTAGACATAAAGAAAAAACGATTATTGCACATCAACTACCAGTATCTCCAGAACATTTCAGTTAAAAATAATTATTTATCATTTTTGAGGACATAATTGGATAATCTGTTCAGAGAATCTGAACTCTGACTGAGTTCCTGCAGCCTTTGTACAAAGTCTTCAGACAAGTTGGTGACCAACAAAGGAACAGTCTAGGAACAGTTCAGGAATGGTCCATGAACCTATGAACTCCATCTTGTTATTCATCTTTTGCACTATTTATTTATTTTGTAACTTATGGTAGTTTTCATATCTTGTACTGTACTGTTGCCACTGAACAGCAAATTTCACAACATACATCAGTGATAATAAACCTGGTTCTGGTAATGAAGGAAATTCTTCTAAATTCCTTTTGTGTCCTCTGGAAGTGCCAACATTTTTTATAATCATTGAACGGCTTTGAAATTTTGGTTACTGTCTGGGTGCAGTGAACTGGGGTTCCACTTCATACAGGGCAGTGTATCAAAGGGTGAGCTGCTTCATGTTCCTGGGTGTCAACATTTCAGAAGATCTGTCCTGGGCCCAACATACAGATCAATCATGAAGAAGGCATGCCAGTGGCTCTACTTCATTAGTAGTTTGAGGAGCTTTGGCATGTCACTGAAGACTAGCAAATTTCTACAGAAGCACAGAAAGCACATGACAGCCTGGAATGGACACTCTAATACACAGCATCACAAGAGGCTGCAGAGGGCATGGGAACAACAGGAGAGGAAAATACAGAGAACCTTCAGCATATCTTCAACACATTGAAGCAATCATGAAGAATGCACTCTTTCATTAGGAGTTTGAGGAGATTTGGTATATTGCCAAAGACTTACAAATTTCCATAGATGAGTGGGGAGAGAGCATTCTGGCTGGTTGCATCACAGCCTGGTAAGGAGACTTCAATGCACAAGGTTGCAGGAGGCAGCAGAGGCTCCAGACTCAGGTAAATCCATCATGGGCACAGCTCTCCCCACCATCAAAGACATTTTCAAGAGGTGGGAGAAGGGAGGAAGGGAGCATCCATCACCATCTGGGACTTGCCCTCTTCTTGTTGCTACCGTATGGGTGGAGGTACAAGAGCCTGAAGACCCACACTTAACAATTACGAAAGAGTGCCTTCCATTCCACAATCAGATTTCTGAATGGTCCATGGACCTATCAACACCATCTCATTACTCCTTTTTTTAGACTATTTACTTATTTTGTAATTTAAGCGATTTTATGTCTTTGCTCTATACTGCATTGGCAAAACAACGAAGTTTGTGTCATATAACTCAGTGATAATAAACCTGATTCTGATTCATATTAACATAAAAAATGTGAACAAACCAAGGTGACAATAATGAAATGATATGCTTGAAGTGGAATTCCGGTAAAAATGTGAACAAACCAAGGAAGCTGTCTCTTCTTTAGGGTGGTAACTGTTTTTCAGTTCAGTACAAATTTTGATGAAATTTCAAAGCTGGTGGACTCACTGGTGAGGATCTTAAAGTCCACATCCTAACCCCATGTTCATTCCTAAATATCAGAAGACTTTGGGTCCAATTCAGTGTTCAAGGACAGCTTCTATCCCACTGCTATTAGACTCTCAAATGGAGCTTTCATACACTAAGAGATCAACACCAGACCTTCCTGCCTGTATCGTTTGTAGCCGTTGCACTTTAGTTGGCTACCAACTCTGTACTTCCTCTGTAATCATAACATTCCCTTGCAATTTTCGGAAGTCCTGTCCTGGGACCAGCCTGTAAGTGCAATTACGAAGAAAGCACAACAGTACCTCTTCTTCCTTAGGAGTTTCTGAAATTTCTGCATGACATCTAAACTTTGACAAGCTTCTATAGATGTGTGGTGGAGTGTATCTTGACTAGTTGCATCACAGCCTGTTATGGAAACACCAATGCCTTTGAATTGAAAATCCTACAAAAAGTAGTGGATACAGCCCAGTCCATCACTGGTAAAGGCCTCACCACCATTGAGTACATCTACACAAAGCGTTGATGGAAAACAGCATCCATCACCAGGAACCCCCACCACCCGGTCATGTTCTCCTCTTGCTGTTATTTTCAGAAGGAAAGTACAGGAGCCGTTATTATCCCTCAGTAAGCAGGCTCTTAAACCAAAGGGGATAGCTTCACTTAACTTCATTTGCCCCATTATTGAACTGTTCCCACAACCTATGGACTCACTGTCAAGGACTCTTCATCCCATGTTCTTGATATTTATTGTTTATTTGTTTGTTTGATTGTTTATTTATTTACTATTTGCTTTTTCTTTCTTTTTGTATTTGCATAGTTTACTGTCTTTTGCACATTGGTTGACGCCCAAGATGGTGTGGTTTTTCATTCATTCTATTATGGTTATTATTCCATTATGGATTTATTGAGTATACCTGCAAGAAAATGAATCTCAGGGTTGTATATGATGCCATATAAATACTTTGATAATATATTTCATTTGAACTTTGAACTATATTCTACATACTGTTTTCCTTTTCACTCCTTATCTGTCGGGATGGCATGTAAACAAAAGCTTCTCATTGTATCCCAGTACATGTGATAGTAATAACGTAATGTCACATTGGAGAAGGAAAGGCCTGATCTCAAGCCTCCACTGCCCCGAGGCTATACCCACTCAAGGGGAAGGCTTCAGGAGAAACCCCTGAGGAAAGGTCCGGAGCTGGAGTCTCTGAGGTAGACTTTTGTTGACTTCAACTTTAACTGGCAAGTCCTGCAATGCTGCTGGAGCCCAACTGTATAGGTCTCTGCTGTTCCTTTGGGTTCGTCGGCTGTGTGGAGAGGGGCAACAGCACGCTCTCCATATCGTACTGCTCTGGCTTGCGTACTAGCTTGTGTATTGACTGTGTAGATAGCTAGGACACCAGCATCCATGGCTGATCCTGACCAGCAGAAGTCTCACAATATCACATGCCAGCTGATTATGTTAGCTGTTAAATTTGGGATACTGCGATGCAAGCACAGGTAATTACTTTAACATGATTAAGAATGAAGTGTGTTTAAAAAAATAACAGAATGAATGTAGCGTGAAGTACATGCTTACCTATATTTTCCAAACACATACATTTGGAGTTTTGCAATGTAGCTTGTGCAGTCCATTATGAACATGATTGGTCTGCCGGTATTATCCTTGCCAATCTTAAGGTAAAAGGAGGTGGCAATGCTGTTGAACTCTGCCTTTACTCTACCATGAGTCCTTCTATAGAAAAGGAGGCCACAGTTAACAGAAACAGAACAGTACACTGAACAGTACCACACAGGAGCAGGCCCTTTGGCCCGTGATGTTGCACCAAACTATTAAACTAGTAATCAAATGCCTGACTAAACTAATCCCTTCTGTCTACACAACGTACATATCCCTTCATTCTTTGCAGATTCATATGCCCGATCATATTTGCCCCAATAACCATCCCCAACGGCCTTTTCTGGGCACCCACCACCCTGTATAAAAAAAAACTCAGTCCCCTCACCTTAAATTAATGTCATCTAGTATTCATTGATGATCTAAATGTTAATTGATTCGAGAAAATATTGCCTGAAATACTAATTCTTGCTTCTTCATTTAGTTCTGCAACATGCATGGCTAGGATGGATATTTATGATTTATTCTTTTTTGTATACAGGTTTGCTTGTGGAAATGTATGCTGCAAACATCCTTAATGGTAAGTGTGAATCATATTAGACACATTAAATAATTTAATTCCTGACTGTTGTAACTTTTTTAGGAAGTAAAGGTTACTTACAAAATATTTGATTTGATGTGCCAGTTACCATTCATCTCAATGTAACCAATAGAAACAGCAACTTTCAGCCCCACGTTAGAGATCAAGGTAATACTTGTGTCTGGAAAGTTCACATTACTTATGGTCATCCTGAAACATAGATGAACAATATTTATAATTCAAACAGAGTGGATATAGTGTCTCTTGATCTATAAACTGACAAGGTTGCTATGAACCTTGCTGCAGTTCTATTTGCACAAACCTGATCTAAGCTTCTGCCTTTTCCATATAGCCTGGCTCTCCCTCTTCATAGCTCTTCAACCTCGTCATTGCCTCCAGGTTTAATTCATTATTTGTTTTGGATATGCTTGAATCTGTCAAAAACACAATAGCTAGGATTCTGTCCTGCCTTAGCTTTATCAATGCATCTAAGTAAAATATCTATCAGTGATTCCAGATTTAACCAAGACTTCACGCTCCTAATCTCTGCAGTTTTCTTCAGCCGTCCATGTATGCTTGTTCTCTTCAGTACTTGGTCTCTGGTGTCCTGTGTAACAGCACTTCATTCCAGCCCACTCTAGATGGTAAAACCTTCGGTTGGTTGCTCTACCTTCCCAGCACTCCCTCCTTAAAACAGTGCTTTTGCATGAGTTTCTCTTCTCTGCAGTTATTCACCTCTGGAGCGATAAGTGCATCCTAAATTGGTGCTTTCTGGAGCAATAAAGCAGCTTGAATTTCTCGTTTGTTCCAATTAATAGTTTGTTTATGTTTTATCTTTTAGGTATTATGGTTCTAATATACTTTTTCAAGTAATATATGAGTCTAAGGCTTAGTTTAATCAACAAAATCTTTCGAAATGGCAAATGCTATATGCTCCATACATAACTGAATGATCACCATATATATTTTATTATATCCTCTATGATTAAACAGTAATAAATTACAGATTAGGGATGGAATTAGCAAACACAATGTAAGTGTGAACTTTGGTAGAAAGAATAAAGAAGTTAAAATGAAGGATCTGAGAAAAACAACGCAATTAACTTAAGGCTGGTTAATGAGGCCATGGAGAAAGCAAACAATACAGGATGTTACTTCTACAGAGAGAGACAGAGAGACTAGATTTTTGGTTATGTTGAAATGTATTGCTTATTAATACACTGGAGAAAATATATATATAAATGTTTACAGAATTCAGAGATTATTTCTACAGGAAGGATTGAGCAGGTTGTAGTTCACTTCTCCAAAATGTAGGAGGTACCAGATAAGGTCTTTAAGATTGACGGGGAAGAGATCAAGGGTTTGTTTCTTTAGGGGGAATTATAGAGACACTTTTATTATCGAGGTAGGGTTTTGAATGTGAAGCATTAAAAGAAAAGGAATATTTGCATTTAAGATAAAATCAGATAAACCCAGGAAAGATACAGAAATGGGGAATGTGTTAATACAGTTAAATAGAGAGGTTTAGTAGGAAGCTTTGGTGGAGTGTGAACACAGACAGGATAAGCTAGGCAGAAATACCATATACCTCTGGTGTGAATACTTTAAAATGTCTTGTAAAAGGTTTAGAAACTTTTTTCAGAAACACTTGTCAGAACAGTTTAAAATTATACATGTAGTCTATTAGATTCAGTTTTTGTGAGAGATCTGTACATCCAGGTCTTTCTGATGCAAAAAATAATCTCATCCCTGAACATGGTATTACCTGACAATGTATAAGCAATATAAAGGTGGGCAAAGATCTATGAGTAATTTTCTAACTATGTGAATTTCTTAAGTCTTCCCCCACAATCATGAAAGAACTTGGCTGAAGATTGATATGATCAGTCATTTGAAGTGAATCTTTTAACTTGGAGAGAGTTCAGCCAGGTGCGAGGAATAATTGAGCATTGTTCCCTTTAAGTTGTGTAGGTGTACCAAAGTTTGTCTTGTATACTGCTGATACAGATCAATTCATAACACAGTGCATTGAGGTAAAACAATAACAGAGTGCAGAATAAAATGTAGCAGCTACCGAGAAACTGCAGTATAGGATCATAACGAGGTGGATTGTGAAGACAAGGGTCTATCTTTTTGTAACAGGAAACCATTCAATAGTCTTACAACAGTCTGTGAGCCTGGTGGTACATGCTTTCATTTTCTCTAAAGAGAAGGAGAAAAACAATTTCTAACATAGCATGTAGGCTGAAAGGCTCTGAAATTAAACAGAACCCAGGTGCCCACTCGGTTCATTGAACTTGTGCTCTCCTGTTGAAACCACATTCCATAGGAGCAGAATTTGGCCATTCAGCCTGTAACGTTTGCTCCTCTATTCCATCATGGCTGATTTATTATCCCTTCCAGCCCCATTCTCCTGTCTTCTCCCAGTAACTTTTTACTTATCAACAACCAACCAACCTCTGCTTTAAATATAGCCAATGATTTGGCCGTCACAGCTATCTGTGGCAATAAATTCCACAGATTCACCACCCTCTGGCTAAAGAAATTTCTCCTCATCTCTGTTCTAAAGTACGTCCTTGTACTTTGACGATGTGCCCTCTGGTCCCAGACTCTCCTACTATAGAAAATATCCTAGCAACACACATAAAGTGCTGGAGGAACTCAGCAGGCTAGGCAACATCTGTGGAAAAGAGTAAAGTGGACGTTTCGGGCCAAGACCTTTCAGCAGAACTGGAGAGAAAAAGATGAGAGGTAGAGTTAAAAGGTGGGGGAGGGGGAGGAAGGGAGGGAAAAACACAAGGTGACAGGTGAAACTGGGAGGGGGAGTGGTGAAGTAAAGAGCTGGGAAGTTGATTGGTGAAAGAGATACAGGGCTGGAGAAAGGCAAGTCTGATAGGAGAGGGCAGAAGGCCATGGAAGAAAGAAAGGCAATGGGCAGGCAGGAGATAAGGTGAGAGAGGGAAAAGAATGATGAAGGGGGAGCATTACTGGAACTTTGAGAAATTGATGTTCATGTCATCAGGTTGGAGGCTACCTAGACAGAATATAAGGTGTTGTTCCTCCAACATGAGAGTGGCCTCATTGCGACAGTAGAGGAGGCTGTGGATAGACATGTCGGAATGGGAATGGGAAGTGGAATTAAAATGGGTGGCCACTGGGAGATCCTGCTTGTTCTGGCTGATGGAGCATAGATGCTTGGCAAAGCAGTCTCCAGATCTACATCAGGCCACACCAGGAGCACCGGACACAGTACATGACTCCAATAGATTCATGGGTGAAGTGTCAACTGACCTGGAAGGACTGTTTGGGGCCCTGAATGGTAGTGAGGGAGGAGGTGTAGCACTTGCTCCACTTGCAAGGATAAGAGCCAGGAAGGAGATCAGTGGGGAGGGACGATTGGACAAAGGAGTCACGTAGGGACCAATTCCTGTGGAAAGCAGAAATTTGGGGCAGGGGTTGAGGGAAAGGTATGTTAAGTGGTAGGATCCTGTTGGAGATGGTGGATGGCGGAATGTCGGTTTCTTGGTTCCAGTAATGCCCCCTTTCACCATTTCCCATCCCCTTTTCCCTCTCACACCTTATCTCCTTGCCTGCTCATTGCCTCCCTCTGGTGCTCCTCCCCCCCACTTTTCTTTCTTTCATGCCCTTCTGTCCTCTCCTATAAATCTTCCCCTTCTCTAGCTCTGTATCTCTTTCACCAATCAACTTTCCAGCTCTTTACTTCACCCCTCCTCCTCCCAGTTTCACCTGTAACCCTTGTGTTTCTCCCTTCCATCCCCCGACCTTTCAACTCGACCCCTCAACTTTTTCTCTCCAGTTCTGCTGAAATGTCTCAGCCCAAAACATTGACTGTACTATTTTCCATAGATGTTGCCTGGCCTTCTGAGTTCCTCCAGCATTTTGTGTGTATTGCTTGGATTTCCAACATCTGCAGATTTTCTCTTGTTTGTGATTGAAAATATCCTCTCCATGTCCATTCTATCTAGGCCTTTCACTATTCAATAGTTTTTGATGACATCCTCCTTTATTCTTTTAAACTCCAGTGAGTACAGGCCCAGAGCCATTAAATGCTCCTCATATATTAATCCTTTCATTCCCAGGTACCTCCTCCAGATCATCTGCCCCTGGCAAGGCTTTCCCTGGGGAATTCAATAATTGCAATTATGCAAATTCACATACTACGTGAAGACATTCAGGACCTCAAAAGACTGTACAGTGTTAAAACAACCAGGATTTGGAATCCTCATGCAACACACATCAAAGTTGCTGGTGAACTCAGCAGGCCAAGCAGCATCTGTAGGAAGAGGTGCAGTCGACGTTTCAGGCCGAGACCCTTCGTCAGGACTAACTGAAGGAAAAGTGAGTAAGGGATTTGAAAGTTGGACGGGGAGGGGGAGATGCAAAATGATAGGAGAAGACAGGAGGGGGAGGGATAGAGCCAAGAGCTGGACAGGTGATAGGCAAAAGGGGATATGAGAGGATCATGGGACAGGAGGTCCGGGAAGAAAGACAAGGAGGTGGGGGGGGACCCAGAGGATGGGCAAGAGGTATATTCAGAGGGACAGAGGGAGAAAAAGGAGAGTGAGAGGAAGAATGTGTGCATAAAAATGAGTAACAGATGGGGTACGAGGGGGAGGTGGGGCCTTAGCGGAAGTTAGAGAAGTCGATGTTCATGCCATCAGGTTGGAGGCTACCCAGACGGAATATAAGGTGTTGTTCCTCCAACCTGAGTGTGACTTCATCTTTACAGTAGAGGAGGCCGTGGATAGACATGTCAGAATGGGAATGGGATGTGGAATTAAAATGTGTGGCCACTGGGAGATCCTGCTTTCTCTGGCGGACAGAGCGTAGATGTTCAGCAAAGTGGTCTCCCAGTCTGCGTCGGGTCTCGCCAATATATCAAAGGCTACATCGGGAGCACCGGACGCAGTATATCACCCCAGTCGACTCACAGGTGAAGTGTTGCCTCACCTGGAAGGACTGTTTGGGGCCCTGAATGGTGGTAAGGGAGGAAGTGTAAGGGTATGTGTAGCACTTGTTCCGCTTACACGGATAAGTGCCAGGAGGGAGATCAGTGGGGAGGGATGGGGGGGATGAATGGACAAGGGAGTTGTGTAGGGAGCGATCCCTACGGAATGCAGAGAGAGGGGGGGGAGGGAAAGATGTGCTTAGTGGTGGGATCCCGTTGGAGGTGGCGGAAGTTACGGAGAATAATATGTTGGACCCGGAGGCTGGTGGGGTGGTAGGTGAGGACCAGGGGAATATTCCTAGTGGGGTGGCGGGAGGGTGGAGTGAGAGCAGATGTACGTGAAATGGGGGAGATGTGTTTAAGAGCAGAGTTGATAGTGGAGGAAGGGAAGCCCCTTTCTTTAAAAAAGGAAGACATCCCCCTCGTCCTAGAATGAAAAGCCTCATTCTGAGAGCAGATGCGGCGGAGACGGAGGAATTGCGAGAAGGGGATGGCATTTTTGCAAGAGACAGGGTGAGAAGAGGAATAGTCCAGATAGCTGTGAGAGTCAGTAGGCTTATAGTAGACATCAGTGGATAAGCTGTCTCCAGAGACAGAGACAGAAAGATCTAGAAAGGGGAGGGAGGTGTCGGAAATGGACCAGGTAAACTTGAGGGCAGGGTGAAAGTTGGAGGCAAAGTTAATAAAGTCAACGAGTTCTGCATGCGTGCAGGAAGCAGCGCCAATGCAGTCGTCGATGTAGCGAAGGAAAAGTGGGGGACATACCAGAATAGGCACGGAACATAGATTGTTCCACAAACCCAACAAAAAGGCAGGCATAGCTAGGACCCATATGGGTGCCCATAGCTACACCTTTAGTTTGGAGGAAGTGGGAGGAGCCAAAGGAGAAATTATTAAGAGTAAGGACTAATTCCGCTAGACCGAGCAGAGTGGTGGTAGAGGGGAACTGATTAGGTCTGGAATCCAAAAAGAAGCGGAGAGCTTTGAGACCTTCCTGATGGGGGATGGAAGTATATAAGGACTGGACATCCATGGTGAAAATAAAGCAGTGGGGGCCAGGGAACTTAAAATCATCGAAAAGTTTAAGAGCGTGAGAAATGTCACGAACATAGGTCGAAAGGGATTGAACAAGGGGTGATAAAACAGTGTCGAGGTATGCAGAAATGAGTTCGGTGGGGCAGGAGCAAGCTGAGACAATAGGTCGGCCAGGACAGGCAGGTTTGTGGATCTTGGGTAGGAGGTAGAAACGGGAAGTGCGGGGTGTGGGAACTATAAGGTTGGTAGCAGTGGATGGGAGATCCCCTGAGCGGATAAAGTCGGTGATGGTGTGGGAGACAATGGCCTGGTGCTCCTTAGTGGGGTCACGATCGAGGGGTAAATAAGAGGAGGTATCCGTGAGTTGTCGCTGTGCCTCGGCAAGGTAGAGGTCAGTACGCCAGACTACAACAGCACCCCCCTTATTGGCGGGTTTAATAATAAGGTTAGGATTAGTGCGGAGGGAGTGGAGAGCAGAGCGTTCTGAAGGAGTGAGGTTGGAATGGGGACAAGGTGCGGTGAAGTCGAGACGGTTGATGTCCCGTCGGTGTTAGCAATAAAGAGATCCAGAGCAGGCAGAAGACCAGAGCGGGGTGTCCATGAAGAAGAGGAGGGTTGAAGACAGGAGAAGGGGTCATTGGTGGGGGTGGAAGAGTCCTTGCCGACGAAGTAGGCTCGGAGATGGAGGCGGCGGAAGAAAAGTTCCGCATCGTGGCGAACACGGAACTCGCTGAGGTGTGGGCGAAGGGGGACAAAGGTGAGGCCCTTACTGAGAACAGAGCGTTCTGCCTCCGACAGTTGAAGGTCGGAGGGGATGGTAAAGACCCAGCACGGATGAGAGCTGGGATCAGAGGGGGGAGGGGGAGGCTGGGGGTGTCAATGGAGAGGGGTGGGATCTGAGGAAGACGGGGCTGCGGAGTGGTGGTGGGAGAAGGGGAGACGGGAGTCACAATAGCAGCACTTGAAGACCCGGCCTGGAATTCAAGGCTGGAGTTGCAGTTGGTGGTTGCGCATCACCAATTTGACATTTTGGAATCCTCATCTTCACCCATACCATAATGGAAAATCTGATATGATTTGTCAGAAGCACGCATTTAATTATTCACTTCTATCTTTGATCTTTTCAAATGCTGCAAGGAGTTTGATTTGTATACCAGTTGATTTAACCAATATTTGATATTGAGGTTTCAAATGTTACAAAACCAAAGCTGTTAAAATTAATTTGTACTTCTGCTATGATGGTTCTGCTGGTAATCAGATTATAAAAGGCTTGTCAGATGAAATGATTTATAAATATGTAGAGTAGGAAAGATTGACAAAGAACAAAGGTGTAAAAAGACTGAGCGCCTCTACTCATTAGCGTTGATCAATTCTTTACTGGAAAACTTTATTTGATCTTAGGTGTTGCTTTGTGCAGTAGGGTTATATTTATTAAAAGGAGGAAGAAATATATTGGATATAGTGTACAGCTACTGTTAAGAATACTTGAGGAACATACCTGCTTACGTTATACTGAATTTGCTGTAAGACATTGGTGTGCTTCTTGCCTGATATGTCTGGAATTTTCACATCTAGTAGTCTGTTTCGTAAAACAGACATCACAATCTTGCAGCCTGAAAGACAATTGCCAATTTTTTTCCATATAATTTGGGAATGACAAAATGTGCTTTAATCTGAGCAACACACACAAAACGCTGGAAGGATTCAGCTGGCCAGGCAGTATCTATGGAAAAGAGTACAGTCGACATGGGGACAGAAAGCAGAGGAGTAGATCTAAAATGTGGGGAGAGGGGAGGGAGAAACACAAGAGTTGGGAAGTTGATTGGTGAAAGAGACAGAAGGCCCTGGAAGAAAGAAAAAGGAGAGGAGCACCAGAGGGAAGCGATGGGTGGGCAAGGAGATAAGGTGAGGGAGGGAAAAGGGGACGGGGAATGGTGAAGGGGGAGGGGAGTGGGGGGCATTACCAAAAGTTCAAGAAATCGATGTTCACGCCATCAAGTTGGAGGCTACCCAAAAAGAATATAAGATGCTGTTCCTCCAGCCTCATCATGACAGTGGAGGAGGCCATGGATAGACATTTTGGAATGGGAATGGGAAGCGGAATTAAAATGGGTGGCCACTGGGAGATCCCGCTCTTTCTGGTAGATGGAGCGCAGGTGCTCGGCGAAGCGGTTTCCAAGTCTACATTGGGTCTTACTGATATACAGAAGGCCGCACTGCTAGCACCGGACACAGTATATGACCCCAACAGACTCTCAGGGGAAGTGACGCCTCAACTGGAAGGACTGTTTGGGGCACTGAATGGTAGACAGGGAGGAGGTGTAGGGGCAGGTGTAGCACTTGTTTCTCTTGCAAGGAAAAGTGCCAGGAGGGAAATCAGTGGGGAGGGACGAATGGACAACGGAGTCATGTAGGAAGCAATCCCTGCAGAAAGCAGTAAGTTGGGGGTGGAGTGGGGAAGGAAAGATGTGCTTGGTGGTGGAATCCCGTTGGAGATGGATTGAATCTTGATTGGATTTGATGATCAAAATATTGTCAAAAGATTTCCTTTTTCTTAGAGTTATCTTGTGATCCGCTTTTAAGTAATTAACATTATTCATACTGTGATGTCATCAGTCTCTGGTATAAAACTCTGAAGTAATTGATTTTTTTCTATTGGCTTCACTATAAAGGATCGGAAATCATAATGCAAAAGCAAAATAGTTCAGATGCTGGAACATTGAAATAAAACCAGTAAAAGTTGCAAAAATTGAGCATCATCTCCAGAGAACAGTATAATTAGTAAATTGAATCAGGGACATGAGTTGCCCTACACTTTACCTTTAACTGAGAAGGAAGAGCTAGCTCCAATCATTACCCTAACATTTGCCCATAGAGTTTTTGATGAAGGTTTACTGCCACCAGCTGACCAATTACATACATAGAATCATAGAGTCGTAGAGCATTGCATCATAGCAACAGACCTTTTGGCCTATCTAGTCCATGCTAGCATGGTCTTCTGCTTAGTCCCTTCTGCCTGCACTTCCATACCCTTCCCATCCAAATACCTATTCATACTTCTCTTAAATGTTACAATTGAACCCACATCTATTACTTCCACTGGCAGCTCGTTCCACACTCGCACCACTCTCTGTGTGATGAATTTCCCCTTAAATATTCTACCTTTCACCTTAAACCTATGACCTCTAGTTCTAGTCTCACCCAAGCTGAGGGGGGAAGAGCCTACGTTAATTCACACTATTTATACCTTTCATAATTTTGTATACCTCTATCCAATCTCCCCTCCTTCTCTTATACCTCAGCGAATAAAGTCTTATCCTATTCAACCTTCCCCTGTAACTCAAGTCCTGATTGTAAATTTCTTCTGCATTCTATCAAGCGAATGAGATTTGTGGCATCTGAATATGAAATAAGAGATGAGATCCTTCAGCTAATGAGATTGACAAATCCTTGTTAAAATAGATTCTGTTGTGAAGGGAAGGGATTCTAAACTAGGATGAAATTGAAGTTCAGCTTTCACAATTCAGTGTACTTCACTTGTCTGAAAAGGTCACTGAAGTATTGAAGGTCTGACAAATATACGAATCTGGAGGTCTCAGTTGATTTCAGTAAATTATATAATTTGTCATTGAGTTGACTGCAAAAATGCTTTTTAAGATGTTGGTTTATGCATCTAACATCTTAGATATGCAATAGATACACACTTCTGTAAAAAATCTTGGAATATATGGTAAGTCATAATAAGTGTCTGATGGAGATTATATTAATCAAATGTAAGATTGCATTTTGGAAGATCAAATCCAAAAGTATACAGTAAATATCAGGACTTTAGGGGCTTAAATGTGCAGAAAGATCTTGTCGTTCATGTCTACAGCTCTCTGAAAGTAGTAACACAAGGAGATAGGGTGTTATGTTTGCCTTCATTGGTCGGGGCATGACATGTTGCAGCTGTATAAAGCTTTAATTTGGCCACTTTTGAAATAATTATGTTCAGTTCTGGTATCTCTATTACAGGATGGGTGTGGTTTTGGAGAGGATGCAGATAAAGTCCACCAGGATATTGCCTGGATTGGAGAACATGAACCATAAGGAGACAAAGGACAAACTTGGATTATTTTCTCTGGATCATTAGAGACTGAGGAGTGACCTGACTGAAGTTTATAAACAACAGGAGGCATTGATAGGGAAAGAGAATCTTTTTCCTGGTGTCAAACACTGGAGGCATAGGTTTAAGGTGATGGGGAAGTTTATGAGATTTGTAAGGCATTACACAGAGCGGAGCGTGCCTGGAATGTTTTGCCATGAGAGGTGGTAGAAGCAGGTATGACAGTAGTCCTTTTTTAAAAGATGTTTAAACAGACATAAACAGGAGGGATACGGACCATATGCGCATAGCTGGGATTGAGTTAGATTGGCATCCTGTTTGACACAGACATGGTGGACTGAAGAACTTCTTTCTGTATTGTACTGTTTTTGTTCTGTCTTCTTTCACAGAGCAGTGCAATAAACAACCTTTAATTTTCTATCATGAACTGGGTTACGTTTTAATGTCCGATGTCAGATTTCATTTCCTGGGCACATAAATTTGGATTTCACTTAGTAATTGGCTTGAGATTGCTGATGGAAGCTGTCTTATTTTGCAAGGAGAACCATAATAACAGAACCTGCAATTGAAATATCCAGTGCAAAATGTGTTGCCAGCTCATGGCAAATCTTAATAATCATAACCTGGTAAGGTTCTCATCCTCCGAACAGTGTGGGCATTCAGATTTTCCATGATTCACATTGATTAATCCTCGAATGAGTGGACAAATGAAGACAATCTTCATCAAACTTTTATAAAATGCTGGAGTGAAACATTTTTTGTAACAGTACTGAACATTCCGAATACCCTCCGTTACCTGTATCGGATAATGATACACCTGCGACAACGTACCATAATCAATTCCTTTGGTGGTGATTTTTCCCTTGAGTCCGGGATTTGTGGTCCAAACACTTAGTGGGTGGAGAAAAAGAGTGCAGAGCACAAATTGTCCAGTCCACCTCATTGTATCCTCAAAGCCTCGAATCTGAATTTGAAAAACCAACAAAAGGCAAACAAAATTTCATGGCGATTAATTCCCACCTTGCTCTATTTAATTCAAGATGTGCTCACAAAAGAATCAGAATCAGTTTTAATATGATTGACACTTGTCATAAAATTTGTTGTTTTGCGGCAGCAGTACAGAACAATACATAAAAAATTTATAAAGTTCAATGTTTTAAGTAAATTTATTATCCAAGTACATATATTTCACCATATACAACCCTGAGCATATTGTGACCCGGATCTGGGCTGTACCCTCCAAATATCTGGACCCGCCTCTCGGTTTTTTGCACTACCTTACTTTCCATTTTTCTATTTTCTATTTATGATTTATAATTTAAATTTTTAATATTTACTATCGATTTGTAATCCAGGGAGCGGGAAGCACAGGATCAAATATCGCTGTGATGATTGTATGTTCTAGTATCAATTGTTTGGCGACAATGAAGTATAAAGTATTCAATAAAGCCATAATAGAAGAATAACCATAATAGAATTAATGAAAGACCACACCAACTTGGGCATTCAATCAGTGTGCAAAAGACAACAAGCCGTGCAAATACAAAAATAAATAAATAAATAAATAAATAAATAAATAAGCAATAAATATTGAGAGCATGAAATGAAGAGTCCTTGAAAGTGTCCAAAGGTTGTGGGAACGTTTCAGTGATGAGGCAAGTGAAGTTATCCCCTTTGGTTCAAGAGCCTGTTGGCTGAGGGGTAATAACTGTTCCTGAACCTGGTGGCGTGAGTCCTGAGGCTCCTGTGCCTTCTTCCTGAAGGCAGTAGTGAGAAGAGAGCATGTCTTGAATAGTGGAGGTCCCTGATGATGGATTTTGTGACAATGCTTCGTGTAGATATGCTTAGTAGTGGGGAGGGCTTTACCCATGATGGACTGGGCCATATCCACTACCTTTTTGTAGGATTTTCCATTTAAGGGCATTGGTGTTTCCATACTAGGCTGTGACGCAGCCAGTAAATATACTCTTTACCACAAGTCTATAGCAGTTAATCAAAGTTTTAGATGTCATGTTGAATCTTTGCAAACTCCTAAGGAAGTAGAGGAGCTGCCATGCTTTCTTCGTAGTTGCACTTTTGTTCTGGGTTCGGGACAAATACTGCAAAATAACAACACTGAGTAATTTAAAGTTGCTGACCCCCTCCATCACTTATCCTCTGATGAGGACCGGCTCATGGAGCATTGGTTTCCTCCTCCTGAAGACAATAATCAGCTTCTTGGTCTTGCTGACGTTGAGTAAAAGGTTGTTGTTGTCGCACCACTCAGCCAGATTTTTAATCTCCCTCCAATACGCTGATTCACCATCACCTTTGATTTGACCTACAAAAGTGACATCGTTAGCAAACTTGAATATGGCATTGGAGCTGCGCTTAGCCACACAGTCGTAAGTGTAAAGTGAGTAGAGCCGGGGACTAAGCACACAGCCTTGTGGTGCACATGTTCTGATGGAGATCGTGGAGGAGATGTTGTTGCCAATCCAATCTGACTGGGGTGTGCAAGTGAGGAAATCAATAATCCAATTGTACAGGGAGGTATTGAGGCCTAGGTCATGAAGGTAATTGATTAATTTTGAGGGAGTGGTGGTATAAATGTCGTGCTGTCATTGAAGAAGAACATCTTGATGTACGCATCTTTTCTGTCCAGAATTCCAGGGTTGAGGTGAAAAGCCAATGAGATGGCATCTACTGTGGACCTGTTGCACCAGTAGGCAGGTTAGACTGGATCCAAATCACTTCTGAGGCAGGAATTGATATGTTTCATCCCCAACCCCTCAAAACACTTCATCACTGTGAATGTAAGTGCTACTGGATGATAATCATTGAGGCAGGTCACCACGTACTTATTAGGCACCGGTATGGGGTGTATGGGGTGTCAGGGAGGGGTAGCACTGGTGGAGGAACATGTCACGTCCACCTTTGGTCCCCACCTGGCACTCAGCTCTCAGCTGTGGCTCCCCGTAGCTATTTGCATGCGACAGCAGCCACACCCCGGGCAACGGCTTTGACAAGCCGGCTAAACCAGGTGAGGGTAGCCGACGGGTCTCAAACCCTCGGTGAGATAGGAAGTTGTCTATCCCAGCATGTGAAGACAGACTCCAGTGGATTGAGCGGACGAGACCAATGGAAGGTCCAACGGTCAAGAAGGCGATCTCTGCAAGTGTCGTGGAATGCGTAGAGCATGACAAGACACAGAAGATGTCCTAGTCATCCACTGCGCCGAGTCCCATCCCCAGCCGTCTTGACTCGTCTTGCCACTGGATCCAGATGGGAATTGGGAAGAGAGGGTGAGGCTGACGCTGCGCAACTCTCCCTCACTTAAATCCAAATCAAGCGCTAGTCTCGACACCATCATCATCATAGTGTTGAGGTCTTCATCGACGACGATGGACGAACAACAGGCACTGGTATAAGTGAAGTCCGCTTGAAGCTGGTGGGTACCTTAGACTATCATAACAAGGGGTACCCCGTCTGGGCTGCATGTTTTTTGTGGGTTCACCCTCCTGAAGGCTACTCGCATGTTGGCCTCAGAGACTGAAATCACAGGATCACCTCCTGTCTCATTTCCGGCCAGGGCAATGAACCTTTGTCTACTGAAAAGTGCCACACCTGTTTGCTTGAGAGTTAAGTCCACCAAGCCCTTCAGAATTTGTGAAGTCTGTAGTTCATTGAGTCAATTTTAAAGTACATTGCTTCAAGGGAAATTACATGCTGCAGATTGCAGTGACAGTAATTCAAAAGAGTTATATTAACGTAGATTGTACATAGCCTGCAGAATGTCACCATGGTTCACTGCTGCCATTTTTGTACAAGATGTTGAAGCTGTTCCTAGAGCACTGTGTGTGTGTCTTTAGGCTCCTGTACCTCTTCCCTGATGGTAGTAATGAGATGAGGGCATGTCCTGGGTGATGGAGGTCCTTAACGATGAAGGCCACTTTTTTGAGCCTTCTCCTTTTGAAGATGTCCTTGATGCTGTGGAGACTAGTGCCCATGATGGAGCTGCCTGAGTTTTCAACCCTCTGCAGCTTTTTTTGATCCTCTGCAGTGGCCCCACCATACCAGATAATAATACAACCAGTTACAATGCTTTCCACATTTCCACAGAAATTTGCTGGAGTCTTTGGTGACATACCAAATCTCCTTAAACTCCTAATGAAATATAGCTGCTGATGTGCCTTCTTTGTAATTGCGTCCTTATGTTGAACCCAAGATAGATGTTCAGAGATGCTGGCATCCAGCAACTTGAAACTGCTCACCCTTTCCATTGCTGTCCCTTGAAAATGTTTGAATGCTTTTTGCTGTAATAAAAAATATCTAGTTTCACTTTTGTGGTTTCTGTCTTTTGAAGCTGATTTTGTTTTGCACCAAAGCTGTTTTTGCTATCAGGGCAGGCATAATAGATCTCAATATCCCATCTTCTAGAAGATTAGGCAAGTCTGATCATTCTGTGATCCGATTTTCCTCTTGGTCAATGGCATTAGTTGGCACTGTATGGTCAATAACATTTTGCTGTTTGCTTGAAACGTTAATATGATGCCTTCACTACAACAGTAACTTCTCTTCAGAAGTGCTTAATTGTCTGCGACTTGGCATGTCCTGAAGGCATGAGGCGTGTTACATAATAGAGTCCTGATGAAGGGTCTCAGCCAGAAATATTGACTGTTCATTTCCCGCTACTGATGCTGTCTGACCTGCTGTGTCAATTTATTTGTGTTGCACGTAATTGAAGCTGAGACTGAAGTTACCAACATTCATAACCATTTAGAAGGTTAAATCCTAGAGTAAGGTATATAGTAAGCGGCAAGATGCTTGGGTGTACCGTTGTACTTGGGCTGCAAGTCTGTGGTCTGTAAGTAGCAGCACCAATGGAAAGTGAACCAAAGTCAATTATGAATTATTAACTTAAATTCACGATTCATCCCAAATATTTTTTCGGGATTGTAAAAGAGACTCTCCATATGTTTTCATCATAGCTGGTGAGGTTGATATAGTCATATTTCAAGTGTATCAGAATCAAGTTTATTATCACTCATATATTTTAATCTCCAAATATATTTTAATGTTCAGAGCATTTGATGTATAATCTAATGTTACTGATCTTAAATAAGTTTCATGTTATTTGGTAGAACAGTCACAGCTGTCACTGCTACATAGTGTTCAATGCAACTTTTATTCCTGTGCATATAAAATCAGTATAACTTTTCTTCGTTTTATGAGTTCAGTGATCAAAATATCTGCAAAAGAATGCTGCAAATCCTTCTGTCTGGTAGCTGGAAGCCCACTTTGATAACTGGAGAAATTTCATGGGATAAATTCTGTAAACTTATTTATTGCATTACCAGCTTTCTTAATGATTGATGGTGAAAGTATACAAACCGAATTTATAGGTCCTTTGTTTACTTTACAGATAGCTTCACCCTTAAAGAAAGTTCAAAATGCATTACATAATTTGCATCCTTTGTGACAAAGTCAAACTAAATTTATTATTGAAGTATGTACTGTATATATCACCATATAGTACCTTGAGAGTCATTTTCTTGCTGCCATTTGCAGGAAAATAAAGAAATACAATAGGATTTATGCAAAATTATAAATAAATAAAGACTGACAAGCAATCAATGTGCAAAAGAAGATAAACTGTGCAAATAAGAAAATACAAATAATACCGAGAGCATGAATTGTAATGTCCTTGAATGCGAGTCTGTAGATTGCAGACATCCCACCTCTCCCGGAAGTTCCGGGAGTCTCCTGCATATCGATAATGGCTCCGTGATGCCCGGAAATTATATACAATATCCCGGAAATAGATTTTTTTGAGAGGGAGAGGGAGTGGGAGAGCGAGCATTCTGATTGGTCTCTCTTCGAGTTAAGAGTGGTCCAAGAGGAAGCAATATGATTTGGCGATATGGAACGATATGAGTCAGCTGAACCTTTCCTCATTCCCTGTCACGCACTGTTAAAATTTTAACGCACGCGAGATCATCAGTGACCCAAGACGTGCAAAGGAATGGGTCCGTGACCCATTTGTGAATGTCCTCGGTGAATCTTTCATGTCAGCGCGGGAAAAAGATCAACTCTTCCAGCTTGCAAATGATGGTGGGCTGAAAAGTATGCTTGACATAACATCTCTGCCGGCATTCTGGATCAAAGTCAAGGCTGAATATCCTGAGATAGCCACGAAAGCACTGAAAACGTTGCTTCCATTTCCAACATATTTCTGCGAAGCGGAGTTTTCAGCAATGAATGCAACGAAAACTAAATTGCTGAATAGACTGGACATAAGAAACCCTCTTCAAGTATCGTTGTCTCCCATCACCCCTCGATAGGACCGTGCAGGAAAACAAGCCCAGGGCTCCCACTGACTCAGCGATACAGGTATTGGTGTGTTGCAATGATTTTATATGTTCATATGAGGAAAATATGCGCTGTCTGTTTAATATCCAAACGTTACTTAAAATGTTATGATGCTATAGACTTATAAGTGACTTATAATTCAGTGGTCCCCAGCTTCCAGGCCGCGAAGAATACAGAGGCGACCGGAACGCACCCAGCACGTCTTTAAGAAAAAAAGCCGAAATAAACAAGCTCATTAATTAGGTGCTGCCTGGCACGTAAATGTTGGCCCAGATCAGAGGCGATTGCTGATTGCGTCACCTCTGATCTGGGCTGACATTTACGTGCCAGGCAGCACTTAATCAATTAGCTTGTTTATTTCGGCTTTTTTCTTAAAGATGTGCTGGGTGCATTCTGGCTTCCACTGTATCGCTGCATTCTTCGCGGCTCGGAGGTTTGGGACCACTGTTATAATTGACTTATCACTAAATTCATGCGAGGAAAATATGCACTGTGTGTTTAATATCCAATTTGTTAGATAAACCCCTTTAGAAACTAAATCGAGTGTATTAGCCACTTACAAGTGACTTATAGTTGAATTATCACCTATATTCCGGTCGTGTTTAATACCCACCCCTGGGGTCGGCCGGTCCGCAAGAATATTGTCAATATTAAACTGGTCCGCAGTGCAAAGCAGGTTGAAGGGTTCCGGCCCGAAACGTCGATCGATCTTTTCCACTGATGCTGCCTGACCTGCTGAGTTCCTCCAGCGTGTTGTGAGTGTTGCTTTGACCCCAGCATCTGCAGATTATTTTGTGTTATCCTAGCAGGAACGTTTGCTAATGCTGCACAGTGGGGTTTAAACTCAAGTTGCAATGGGATGGTAACCAGAGTGACGGAACAAGGTTGTGAAGGCAGATGCTGGTAAGACCTCAGACAAAGATGGATGAGCTCAGGGCAGGGATCAACACCTGGAATTATGACATTGTAGTTATTAGTGAGACTTGGCTGCAGGAGGGGCAGGACTGGCAGCTCAGTATTCCAGGGTTCCGTTGTTTTAGATATGACAGAGCAGGAAGGATTAAAGGAGGAGGGGTGGAGTTAAGAGTTAAGGAAAATATCACGATAGTGCTCCATCAGGACAGACTGGAGAACTTGTCTAGTGGGGTGTTATGGGTGGAACTGAGAAATAAGAAAGGTATGACAACGTTAATAGTGTTATATTACAGACCACCCAACAATAGCAGGGATTTAGAGGAACAAATATGCAGAGAGAAATTGCAGACTGTTGCAAGAAGCGTAAGCTTGTTAAAGTAGGTGGTTTTAACTTTCCACATATTGACTGGGAATTCCATACCGTAAAAAGGATAGAGTTTGTCAAATATGTTCAGGAAGGTTTCCTTCATCAGTACGTAGAAGTCCCAACAAGAGCGTGTGTGATCTGCTATTTAGGAATGAAACAGGGCAGGTGACAGAAGTTTGTGTAGGTGAACACTTTGCATATAGTGATCATAATACTATTAGTTTGAAAGTAAATATGCAAAAAGATAGGTCTAGTCTGCGGGTTGAGATTCTAAGTTGGAGAAAGTCCAATTTTGATGGTATCAGAAAAGATCTGGCAAGCCTGGATTAGGATGGGCTGTTTTCTGGCAAAGGTGTACTTGATAAGTGGGAGACAATCAAAAGCGAAATTTTGAGAGTACAAAGTTTGTACTCTCTGCTAGAATAAAAGGTAAAGATATCAAGCGTAGGGAACCTTGGTTTTCAAGAGATATTGAGACCTGGTTAAGAAAGAAATAAAGGGGGTGCATAGCAGGTAAAGGCAGGTAGGAACAAATGAGACGCTTGTGGAGTACAAGAAATGCAAGAGAACGTTTAAGAACGAAATCAGGAGGGCTAAAAGAAGACATGAAGTTGCTCTAGCATCAAGATGAAGGAGAATCCTAAGGGATCTACAGGTATGTTAAGAACAAAATGATTACAAGAGACAAAATTGGTCTTCTGGGAGACCAGACCAGTAACCCTTGTGTGGAGCCAAAACAGATGGGGGAGATCTTAAGTGATTTTTTTTTGCATCTGTATTTACTCAGCAGACAGACACAGAGTCTACAGAAGTGTGGCAAAGCGGCATCAACTTCATGGACCGTGTACAGATTACAGAGAAGGAGTCATTTGCTATCCTGAGGCAAATCAGGGTGGATAAATTCCGAGGGCCTGACAAAGTGTTCCCCTCGGACCCTGTGGGAGGCAAGTGCATAAACTGCCGGGGCCCTACCAGAGATATTTAAATCATCCTTAGTGACAGGAGAGGCATCAGAGGATTGAAGGATAGCCAATGTTGTTCTGCTGTTTAAAAAACCCTCTAAACATAAACCAGGAAACGAGAGGCCAGCGAGTCTGACATCAGTTGTTGGAAAGTTATTGGAATATATTCTAAGGGATCAGATAAATAAGTTTTGCATAGTCAATAGACTGATTAAGGATAGTCAGCATGGCTTTTTGTGTGGTAGTCATGTCTAACCAATCTTCTAGAGATTTTTGAGGAAGTTACCAGGAAAGTAGACAATAGACAATAGGTGCAGGAGTAGGCCATTCAGCCCTTCGAGCCAGCACTGCCACTCACTGTGATCATGGCTGATCATCCACTATCAGTATCCAGTTAGTGGATGATCAGTCATGATCACAGTGAATGGCGGTGCTGGCTTGAAGGGCCGAATGGCCTACTCCTGCACCTATTCTCTACTTTCCTGGTAACTTCCTCAAAAATCTCTAGAAGATTGGTTAGACATGACTACCACACAAAAAGCCATGCTGACTATCCTTAATCAGTCTATTGACTATGTAAATACTTATATATCTGATCCCTTAGAATATATTCCAATAACTTTCCAACAACTGATGTCAGACTCGCTGGCTTCTCGTAGATGAAGGTAAGATAGCAGATGCTGTCTACATGGACTTTAACAAAGCATTTGACAAGGTCCTGCGCGGAAGTTGGTCAAGAAGGTTCAGTTGCTTGGCATTCAAGATGAAATACTGTAGTAAATTGGATTAGACATTGGCTCTGTGGGAGAAACCAGAGAGTGGTAGTAAATGTTCACCTCAATGACCAGAAGCCTGTGACTAGTGGAGTGCTGCAGGGGTTAGTGCAGGGTGCGTTGTTGTTTGTCATCCATATCAATGATCTGGATCATACTGTGGTTCATTAGATCAGCAAATTTGCAGATGACACCAAGATTGGGAGTGTACTAGACAGCGAGGAAGACTATTATGGTTTTCAGAGGGATCTGGATCAGCTGGAAAAATGGCAGATGAAATTTAATGCAGACAAGTGCGAGGTATTGCTCTTCGGTTGAACCAACGAGGGCAGAGTTTACATAGTGAATGGTAGGGCATTGAGAAGTGTGATAGAACAAAGGGATCTGGATATACAAGTGCATAACTTGTAGAAAGTTGTGTCACAGATACATAGGGTTATAAAGAAAGCTTTCGACACATTGGCTATCTTAAATCAATGTATTGAGTACAGGAGATGGGCTGTTATGTTGAAGTTGTATAAAACATTGGTGAGGTCTTATTTGGAACATTGTGTGCAGTTTTGATCACCTATCTACAGGAAAGATGCAAATAATGTTGAAATGATACAGAGAAGATTTACAAGGATGTTGCTGGGTCTTGTGGACCTGAGTTATAAGGAAAGATTGAATAAGTTAGGATTGTATTCCTCAGAATGTAAAAGATTGAGAGGAGATTTGATAGAGGAATACAGAATTATAAGGGGTATAGATAGGGTAAATGTAAGCTGGATTTTTCCACGGAGATTGGGTGGAACTGCAACCAGAGGTCATGGGTTAAAGGTGAAAGGTGAAAAGTTCAAGGAGAACATGAGAGGAAACTTCTTCACTCAGAGGGATGTGAGAGTGTGGAATGAGCTGCCAGCACAAGTGGTGCATGTGAGCCCAAATTCAACATTTAAGAGAAGTTTGGATATGTACATGGATGGTAGGGGTATGGAGAGCTATGGTACCAGTGTAGGTTAATGGGAATAGGCAGTTTAAATGGATTCAGCATGGACTAGATGGGCCAAAGGTCCTGTTTCTGTGCTGTGCTTCTCTATGACTCTATTGCTTCCAGCACAGATGATTTTTGAGAGCGTGTTTAACTCTGCCTAGCTTTGTACACAGTGCACTGTGACGGCAATAGAGAGTTTCTGTGAACTGACTAATGCCTGTCTACGTGCAGATTGCAGTTGATGAGTGTATTCAATTGTTGGTAGAAGAAGTTAGACATGCATTTCTCAAAATCAGGCTTGAAATGCCTTTATGTAGAAAGAATGGACCTCACCCAAGTGTAGGCTGGTCTTAAACATAAACTGCCAGAAATTTAATACATTTTATTCGCCCCCAAGGAAACCAGCTGAGATCACATCTTGATTTGTTCTCCTAAAATTGGTACAGTTTCAAGCTGACTTTTGTACTTTTAACTTAGATTAAATGAAAGTAACTAAATGTTAAATTAAAACACATTGTCATATTCCTTGGTATGTTTCCAATTATGCATTACATAAAGGATTTTGTAATTTCCCTATGTGTGGCACATATTATACATTGACATTAGTGAGCATAATGGTTTTTTATTCATGAAAAATTTCAAGGAGTCAAAGGGTTGCATAACTGGCATATACAACTTTTAAGTAATATTTATAGCTTAAATTCCTTTCTAAGTAACCACACTTCATAGCTTTGTTTGGAAGACACAAGAGACAAACTGTACCTCTGCTTCCATTAGAAGTAACTGATGATTGTACTGGAGTATTTACTCTGTTTCAAATGCATGTGCAATCCTGCTCAATGGGACAGTTTCAGAACAAATCTGTCAGCTCAGAACTAGGCACCATGAGGTGCTCTGAACCATCAACAATAGTAGAGATAAACACCATCACAATCTGTTGCCCCAGAGCCTAGCATATCTTACATAGAATTTAGAACATACAGCAGTACGTGTCCTTGGGTCTACAATGTTGTGCTGACCTGCTGTATATAAATCTACTCCATGATCAACGTACCCAATCTTGTGTTGCTCAATATTTCCAGCAGCTACAGAATCTCTTGTGTCCATGGTCATTTATCCTTTCCCTCCTACATAACTTTCTATTTTTCTTATTTCCATATACCTATCTAAGAATTTCTTAAATACCTTCATTGTATCAGCCTCTACCCCTGGCAATGCATTCCAGGCACCTAGCACTCCCTGTGTTAAAAAAAATTGTAATCCAGGGAGTGTGAAGCGCAGATTCAAATATCACTGTGATGATTGTACGTTCTAGTACTAATTGTTTAGCGACAATAAAGTATAAAGTAAAGTAAAAATGTACCTCTGACATCTCCCCTAAACTTTTCTCTACTCACCTTAAACAGATGTTCTCTGGATGCTCGGGTGTTGGTCATTGCTGTCCTTGAGAAAAGGTTCTCCACTATAGCTACACGTTTTATAATTTAATACACCTCTGTAAGTTGCCTCTCATCCTCCTTCATTCCAAAAAGTAAAGCCTTAGCTCACTCAACCTTTCCTCATAGTACATACTCTCTACTCCAGGCAGTATCTTAGTAAATGTCCCTTTCACTCTTTCTAAGCCTGCTATGTCCTCCCTATAATGAGGTGACCAGAAATGAACACAGTACTCTTAAGTTTGATGTAACCAGTTTTATAGAGCTGCAACATTACCTCATGGCTTTTGAACTTAGTCCCCTGACTAATGAAGGACAATGCACCATACACTTTCTTGACCACCCGATCAATTTGTGCAGCAACTATGAGGGATCTATTGAAATGAACCTCAAAATCCCATTGTTCCTCCACACTGGTAAGAATCCTGCCATTAACCCCATACTTTGCTTTCAAGTTCAACTTTAAAAGTGAATCACTTTTCCAGATTGAACTCCACCTGCCACTTCTCCAACCACCTCTGTATCCTGTCTATATCCCATTGTAACCTACGACATCCTATTACATTATTCACAGCACCACCAGCCTTTATGTCTTCTGCAAGCTTACTATCCCTCCTACATCGCCAAGCTTCCATGGATCGCATGCCTCATTACTTTCTGGATGAGTCTATCATGGGGAACCTTGTCACATGCCTTACTAAAACCTATATCCACTGCTCTACCTTCATCAATTTATTTCGTTCCGTCATATATTGAGATCAGTTCAGAGGATCAATGCAGACTGCAAAGCTAGTTGCTGGGAGAAACAGCAGGCACATCTAAAAACTGAAGCACAACAAAAGTACAAAAGACAGCTTGAAACTGGACCAATAGCAAAAATACCAGTCACAATGTGACCTCAGCTAATTTAAATTGAAACAAATTAAAAGCATGAAAAATTACCCAAATGTGGTACTCAAACCACCTATGACTGAAGTGTGTAGATAGCTATGTGTCATTCATTTGAAATGTCAGGCATGTACTTAAACATAATAAATTTTGAAATCTCATTCTAAGTGCTTAAATTGGTTTGCCAACAATTCCTGTTCGCACACACTATTCCATATATTTTCTTTCTGCTGATGTCATTAGTAGTGCATGGAATTTAAAGTGTGTTTTTCCACATGTTGATTGCAATCCAAATGTGGAGGTTACAGCTCCTGACATCTGGGTCTGCAGAAACTATTCAGAAAGGTGGAGCGAGAGTTGCAGCTTTCTTTCAGTTGATTCGTGTCATGTGGATGGTTGTAGGTGGAAAATATGCGCTGCCTTCAGCAGAATTGAATTGTTCTGTGTAGCATTATAACAAAGCAGAGTCAGAAGCTTCAAATCTCTTTTTTTAGCAAATCAGCATTTGGACATGAGATGATTATATTTCACTTCCTTCCATACATAATCACTGAACATTAGCATTAATCTTTCCTGTTCCAGACTTTTATTTGCATAATACAACAGGATTTTATGCTGATAAAATAAGATCTGAATAACAATGTGAAACAGCAATGGTAATTTATTTGTTATGTTCTGTGGGAACCGTAAGAAAGGGGAATCTTGGCATGTGCTATTAACATCTTCTGGAGCTACTGACAGCTTGAATGTCTTCCACCCTGAAGGTGCTGGTTGCTGGGTTATCGGTGGGATTATCACTAAAGATACTTTTTGCACATGGTTGCGAGTAGTGCTTTCTTGTCTTTTAGGGGATTTTGGAAGTTGACAGCCTGCTTAATTTTTTTTGGCTTGTGCCTGCGTGCGTGCGAGTCTGTGCGTGTGTCTGTGATGATGTCTTTTTCATGGCTTTTTACAAGGCGTGGAGCGAGAGAGAGAGAGACTGTGTGGCGCGCCACTCCTGACACAGACATCTTCGCAGTATTTTTCCCTTTATTTTATGAGGTTGAGTTGCGATCTCGACACTCAACCTGGCGTGGATGGAAAGCGTACTCGGGGGCAGAACCGACTGGTTTCGAACCCGGGAACCTCCACTCCTGGGTCCGGCGCTGGTGTCATTGCGCCACCAGCCAGCCCGACAGCCTGCTTAATTTTATAACGAAAATATGTTAATAGAAAATGGTACTCATTACATGATTCAACACTTTCTTAGTCTTTCAAGTTGGAAAGTAAAAAGAAGAACGGAGGACCTAAGAATGTAAATGCATAGCTCATTGAAAGTGGCAGCACGGGTAGACAGGGTGGCAGAAAAGGCGTCTAGCATGCTGGCCTTCATTAGGGCACTGAGTACAGAAGTTGGGACATTATGTTGCAGTTCTATAAGCCACTAGTGTGGTGAGTATTTAATGCTTTTGTTGTAAGTGCATTCTAGTTAATAAGTTCATTAAATGGATGCATTTAATCCATTTAGTGCACTTATTGTCTTTTTCATATAAAATTGTAAACTAAATAAATTCTTTATTTTAGTAAATTATGACCACATTAGTTAAATTTCAGCTTAATGTTCATCCTCTCTGTAAGTTTTAGGATTCTGGCTGCAAGTATCCAGGGCTATTTTCTCTTTCACAATATCATTGTTAGTTCTTCCAGCTGTTTCTCACAATCTGTTGCCTGCCTCTGCTATCACTTCCCCTGCCCTTTGCTGCATCAATCTCAAAGGAGCTTTTCATAATTAATTAATGTGATGTGCAGTGTAGTTTGTGGCAGACTGTGCCTTGTACTTTCTCAAGATGATTTACTGACATTTGTCATCTATAGCTTTCCTTGCTGCCACTGTTCATTATACTGATGGCTTTAGCTGTCTATCAAGCCCAGCAAAATGTTCACTTGTGTGAGCTCTCCTTTAGCATAACACCAGCAAGCTTATGCATCCATGATTTATCATTCATGAGTTATTATTCTGTCAATCTTAAAATTTGTAGGAAATTAGAACTGCAGATACTAGAAATCGGAAATAAAACAGGAAATATCTAAATGAGAAAAGACTTCTGCACGAAAAGAAATGGTTAATATTTCAGTTCTGAGATGTTGCTTCTCTTCCCACTGATTGTGTCTGACTAGCTGCAAACAGGCTTCAATTTTCTGGTCCCAAAGAAGAACTTGATGATGTGCCTCAGTGACTATTGTCTAGTAGCATCCACAGTGATGAAGTGTTTTGAGAGGTTGGTGATGAAACATATCAACCCCAGCTTGAGAAGCGACTTGGATCCACACCATTTTGCTTACTGGAACAACAGATCGACAGCAGACGCCATTTCATTGGCTCTTCACTCAAACCCGGAGCATCTGGCAGCAAAACCTCAAATACATCAATGCCTCAATAACTCCTTGTGCAATTGGATCCTTGATTTCCTCACTTGCAGACCCCAGTCAGTTCAGATAGTCAACAACATCTCCTCAATGATCTCCATCAGCAGAGGTGCACCACAGGGCTGTGTGCTTAGCCCTTTGCTCTACTCACTTTACACTTATGACTGTGTGGCTAAGCACAGCTCCAATAACGTATTGAAGTTTGCTGATGACATCACTGTCATAGGCTAAACTGAAGATGGTGAGGACTCAGCATATAGGAGGGAGATTGAAACCCTGGCTGAGTGGTGCCATAGCTCAATGTCAGCAAGACCAAGCAGCTGATTATTGACTTCAGGAGGAGGAAACCAGAGGTCCATGAGCCAGACCTCAACAGAGGACCAGAGGTGGAGAGGGAGATCCTTCGTTGTTATTATTTCAGAGAACCTGTCATGGGCCCAGCATGTAAGTGCAATTGCGAAGAAAACACGGAGCACCTGTACTTCCTTGGGAGCTTGTGAAGGTTCAGTGTAACATCTAAAACTTTGACAAACTTCTGTAGATGTGGAATGGAGAGTATATTGACTGGCTGCATCAGAGCCTGGTATGGAAACACCAATGCTCTTGAGTGGAAAATCCTAGAAAAAGTAATGGATGTGGCCCAGTCCATTATGGACAAAGCCCTCCCCACCATTGAACACATTTACATGAAGCATTGTCACAGGAAAGCAGCATCTATCATTAGCGGCTCCCACCACACAGGACATACTCTCTTCTCACTGGTGCCATCAGGAAGGAGTTACAGGAGCATCAGGACTCAAACCACCAGGATTCGGAACAGTTATTACTCCTTAGTCATCAGGCTCTTGAACCAAAGGGGCTAACTTCAATCAACTTCACTTGTCTCATCATTGAAATTTTCCCACAGCCTTTGGACACTTCAAGGACTCTTCATTTATTGCTTATTTATTAATAATAATTCCTTTTTCTTTCTTTTTGTATTTGCGCAGTTTGTTGTCTTTCGCACACTGGTTGAATGCCCAGGTTGGTGCAGTGCTTCATTGATTCTGTTATGGTTATTTTACTATTATAGATCTATTGAGTATGCCCACAAGAAAATGAATCTCAGGGTTGTATATGGCGACATATATGTACATTGATAATAAACTTTGAACTTTGAGTGACTCTAGTAATCTCTATCTTCAATTATGAGTTTGCATTTGTTCACATCTAATACTTTGTGACTGTGACAGAGAGTGCTTTGTAAATGCACTCCTTACACACGCACATTCACTCGCACACAAACATTACCTTGTCATTCTGCTGTCATTGTGGTGAGCGCAGGCACTTCAGTGTCTTCCCCTGTATGTTCTCATAATTAACCCACTGTTTCCCCCACCCCGCATTGCTACATCCATTCAGACACCAAAGTGTAGTTTAATTTCATTCTTTATTTGTACTTCACTGTAAGTGTGCAATTGTGTTGAGCTTTTTGCTGTTTCATACTGTCATCTCCCGGCAGTTCCACGCGTCTGTTGGGTTCTAAACCGAGCTGACGTACTCCAGTTGGCTTGATAGTGCCTTTCCCACCATACATGGCTGAATATTCCATTTCTTTAGTTATGGGGATATGTAAATATGTGTATGTTGTTTGCATACAGTATTTAATGTATGTACTTCTGTTTATTTTGTAATAGTCATAGTCATAGTCATACTTTATTGATCCCGAGGGAAATTGGTTTCGTTGCAGTTGCACCATAAATAATTAAATAGTAATAGTAATAAAACCATAAATAAGTAAGTAGTAATATGTAAATTATGTCAGATGAAAATAAGTCGAGGACCAGCCTATTGTCTCAGGGTGTCTGACAACAAACTGCACAAATACAAAAAGAAAGAAAGAATATCATATAGTTGGGATCACAGAGACATGGCTCCAGGGTGACCAGGGATGGGAGCTCAACATTCAGGGATATTCAATATTCAGGAGGGATAGACATGAAAGAAAAGGAGGTGGGGTAGCACTGCTGGTTAGAGAGGAGATTAATGCAATAGAAAGGGAGGACATTAGCCAAGAGGATGTGGAATCAATATGGGTAGAGCTGCATAACACTAAGGGGCAGAAAACGCTGGTGGGAGTTGTGTACAGGCCACCTAACAGTAGTAGTGAGGTTGGGGATGGCATTAAACAGGAAATTAGAAATGCGTGCAATAAAGGAACAGCAGTTATAATGGGTGACTTCAATCTACATATAGATTGGGTGAACCAAATTGGTAAGGGTGCTGAGGAAGAGGATTTCTTGGAATGTATGCGGGATGGTTTTTTGAACCAACATGTCGAGGAACCAACTAGAGAGCAGGCTATTCTAGACTGGGTATTGAGCAATGAGGAAGGGTTAATTAGCAATCTTGTCGTGAGAGGCCCCTTGGGTGGAATTCTTTATTAAGATGGAGAGTGACATAGATAATTCAGAAACAAAGGTTCTGAACTTAAAGAAGGGTAACTTTGAAGGTATGAGACGTGAATTAGCTAAGATAGACTGACAAATGACACTTAAAGTGTTGACGGTGGATATGCAATGGCAAGCATTTAAAGATCGCATGGATGAACTACAACAATTGTTCATCCCAGTTTGGCAAAAGAATAAACCAAGGAAGGTAGTGCACCCGTGGCTGACAAGGGAAATTAGGGATAGTATCAATTCCAAAGAAGAAGCATACAAATTAGCCAGAAAAAGTGGCTCACCTGAGGACTGGGAGAAATTCAGAGTCCAGCAGAGGAGGACAAACGGCTTAATTAGGAAGGGGAAAAAAGATTATGAGAGAAAACTGGCAGGGAACATAAAAACTGACTGTAAAAGCTTTTATAGATATGTGAAAAGAAAAAGATTGGTTAAGATGAATGTAGGTCCCCTACAGACAGAAACAGGTGAATTGATTATGGGGAGCAAGTACATGACAGACCAATTGAATAATTACTTTGGTTCTGTCTTCACTAAAGAGGACATAAATAATGTTCCGGAAATAGTAGGGGATAGAGGGTCCAGTGAGATGGAGGAACTGAGGGAAATACATGTTAGTAGGGAAGTGGTGTTAGGTAAATTGAAGGGATTAAAGGCAGATAAATCCCCAGGGCCAGATGGTCTGCATCCCAGAGTGCTTACAGAAGTAGCCCAAGAAATAGTGGATGCATTAGTGATAATTTTTCAAAACTCTTTAGATTCTGGACTAGTTCCTGAGGATTGGAGGGTGGCTAATGTAACCCCACTTTTTAAAAAAGGAGGGAGAGAGAAACCGGGGAATTATAGACCGGTTAGCCTGACATCGGTGGTGGGGAAAATGCTAGAGTCAGTTATCAAAGAAGTGATAACAGCACATTTGGAAAGCGGTGAAATCATCGGACAAAGTCAGCATGGATTTGTGAAAGGAAAATCATGTCTGACGAATCTCATAGAATTTTTTGAGGATGTGACTAGTAGAGTGGATAGGGGAGAACCAGTGGATGTGGTATATCTGGATTTCCAAAAGGCTTTTGACAAGGTCCCACACAGGAGATTAGTATGCAAACTTAAAGCACACGGTATTGGGGGTAAGGTATTCATGTGGATAGAGAATTGGTTGGCAGACAGGAAGCAAAGAGTGGGAATAAACGGGACCTTTCCAGAATGGCAGCCGCAAGGCTCAGTGCTGGGACCCCAGTTGTTTACAATATATATTAATGACTTAGATGAGGGAATTAAATGCAGCATCTCCAAGTTTGCGGATGACACGAAGCTGGGCTGCAGTGTTAGCTGTGAGGAGGTTCCTAAGAGGATGCAGGGTGACTTGGATAGGTTAGGTGAGTGGGCAAATTCATGGAAGTTGCAATTTAATGTGGATAAATGTGGGGTTATCCACTTTGGTGGCAAAAACAGGAAAACAGATTATTATCTGAATGGCGGCCGATTAGGAAAAGGGGAGGTGCAACGAGACCTGGGTGTCATTATACACCAGTCATTGAAAGTGGGTATGCAGGTACAGCAGGCGGTGAAAAAGGCGAATGGTATGCTGGCATTCATAGCAAGAGGATTCGAGTACAGGAGCAGGGAGGTGCTACTGCAGTTGTACAAGGCCTTGGTGAGACCACACCTGGAGTATTGTGTGCAGTTTTGGGCCCCTAATCTGAGGAAAGACATCCTTGCCATAGAGGGAGTACAAAGAAGGTTCACCAGATTGATTCCTGGGATGGCAGGACTTTCATAGGATGAGTAACTGGATCGACTAGGCTTATACTCGTTGGAATTTAGAAGATTGAGGGGGGATCTTATTGAAACATATAAAATCCTAAAGGGATTGGACAGGCTAGATGCAGGAAGATTGTTCCCAATGTTTGGGAAGTCCAGAACGAGGGGTCACAGTTTGAGGATACAGGGGAAGCCTTGTAGGACCGAGATTAGGAAAAACTTCTTCACACAGAGAGTGGTGAATCTGTGGAATTCTCTGCCACAGGAAATAGTTGAGGCCAGTTCATTTGCTATATTTAAGGGGGAGTTAGATATGGCCCTTGTGGTGAAAGGGATCAGGGGGTATGGGTGGAAGGCTGGTACAGGGTTCTGAGTTGGATGATCAGCCATGATCATACTGAATGGCGGTGCAGGCTTGAAGGGCCGAATGGCCTACTCCTGCACCTATTTTCTATGTTTCTATGACCCTCCAAGGGAGGAGTTGTAAAGTTTGATGGCCACAGGCAGGAATGACTTCCTATGATGCTCATTGTTGCATCTCGGTGGAATGAGTCTCTGGCTGAATGTACTCCTGTGCCCAACCAGTCCATTATGTAATAGATGGGAGACATTGACCAAGATGGCATGCAACTTGGACAGCATCCTCTTTTCGGACACCACCGTTAGAGAGTCCAGTTCCATCCCCACAGCATCACTGGACTTACAAATGAGTTTGTTGATTCTGTTGGTGTCTGCTACCCTCAGCCTGCTGCCCCAGCACACAACAGCAAACATGATAGCACTGGCCACCACAGACTCGTAGAACATCCTCAGCATCGTCCGACAGATGATAAAGGACCTCGGTCTCCTCAGGAAATAGAGACGACTCTGACCCTTCTTGTAGACAGCCTCAGTGTTCTTTGACCAGTCCAGTTTATTTAATAAGTTTGTTTAATGAGAGTGTAATTACATTGTGGGGTGCTTTATAATCTAATCCTTGTGTAGCCTTAACATAAATTTGTCTGTAATTAAAATCGTTATGTCCTAGTGTCTATAAAAAGGAGCTTATCGTCCTCAGTATGGGAGAGAGATAGGGTCTGTCAGGAGTTCGCACTGGACAAAAATAAGGACAGTGATATTACTGTGTTTTCTAGTAGATACCTTTTTGTAAATATTGGCTCCCCCCCCATCTTCACTAATTTTTTTAAGCTTGATTCTTGCTTCATCTTATACACATCTTGCACTAAAGTGTTAAGCGATGCCAGCCATTTTTAGTTTGGTAAAATTAAAGGTCATAACCCAAATTTTTAACAGCGACACTTACTAACCCATCTCTCAAATCCATTGATATTCCTTGTTTGTAAATACTTTAATGCAATGGGGAAGTTGAAGATTATTAACTTTATCCACCGTCAAACTGCAACTGGCCTAAACCTTTACCAAGTATTATCATTGCAGGCAAAGTGGGGAAAATGACTGTGGAAAAACAATATGTGAAGTTTTCTATGAGATCACTGAACTCTGAGCCAAAAATAATATACAAAAGAATATCTGATAGAATAATAACTCTTGTATTTTAGTGTTTAGTTTTTAATCTAGCTATGCCTAATTTGTTCATGATATGGAGGTAATTTGTACCAAGCACTTTCTCTTTCCTGTCTCAGCAATGCTGTTCCAAATAAAATGAGATGCGTAATAAACTGCAGCAAAATGAAATATCTTCTTCTTGAGCAGTCCTCAGGATTGAGGATAACTTACTTCCACTGCATTTTCAAAGGTACTTATTGTTGTGTTTTGTAACTCCAGAAACTAATCGAAAGAAAAATCCCAGGAGCCTTGAACACTTGCCTACATAGTTTTTCCCCCCTTTTTTGTAGTGAGGCACTTATATATGACATGGTGGCATAATGACAAAGGCTATTCTCGTACTTTTACATACAACCCATTATGAGTTATGCCAACAACAAAGAATGCTTAATAAAATTATATATTTACAATATTACTCAATTATTACTGAAATATTGAATAAACTACACTCCTCCCTGCTTAGCTAAATATAAACTCCAACTTAATACACTGTAGAATGCATATGCAAATATATTGCTCTCAAGTCATTTATATATATATACATACACACACACATACTAAATAATACATATACTATATACTGTATACATCCACAGCATAGTAAATTTTAAATTGTTCCATTGAGACCTGAGGATTTAGTTGCCGTGTAGGATTTCTTACTCTTGTGGGATAACATCTTTTCTGACAAGGGGGCCACTCTTGGCAGGTGAGACTTGTGGCTGTGAAACAACCTCAGGTACTGGGGCCTCCTGGTGGTTGTACGACTTGACTCTGAAACTGCAGGAAGTGGTTCTGACAGCTCTGGTCACCTTTCATCTACACCAATTGACTCTACTCTCCTCAACTGATCCATATGCCATCTCCAGATGACATCAGATGCAATCTTCACTGTGTAGGAGAGTGGTCCAGTTCTGTCTTTGATCTTTTCAAGTACCCACTTTTGATCACCTCTGTAGTATCTCACCAGGACTGCTGTCCAAGAGTGAAGCATTGTTTGAGGAGTTGTTACCAGGTTCGGGTATGGCCCAAGTGCGGAATGAAAGACACTAAAGCAGGTCGATAGTTCACAAATTTTAATGTGAACGGTGTCAAAGGGAAAATAAACAATAAACACTAGGCCAAATAGGGCCATTAGCTAAAACTCTCAAATGGGAAATGAAGCCTACACTGCGGCTGAAAAGAACATCTAAACATTAAATGAATACCGTTAGTCTTCAGAATCAGTTGACTCGGAAGTCCAATTTCTCAGGGAAGGCTGAGAACAAACAAGCAGCGAAGCTTTGCTGTGCTCTGTCCATTTCTTGACAAGCACTATGACGACAAGTATGGAGTTAAATACTATCATGATTAAATAGTAATTAGCTGACACGTGCAAATTCACAAGCGCAATTGTCGTATCTACTGTTCAGCCAAATCTGTGGTTGTGACAGGAGTCCTCAAATTTTCTCGGCTGTTTGTACCATATACCCCTTCTGAGATTGGATTTGAGGAGATCCAAGTGTGAGCGCAAGGGGCGACCGAGGAACAGCGTAGCTGGTGAGTTGTTAATTGTGGAGTGTGCTGCATTGTGATATGCAAAGAAAAAATTGGCGAGCTTCTGATTCAGTGTGGTTTTTCTGCTGACATTGCTCGCAGTACATTCTTTAGACCCTGATAAACCTTGCCACTAAACCATTTATAGTTGGGTGGTACAGTGCAGATGTAACATGTCTTATTCCATTCATTTTCAGGAATGACTGAAACCGTCCCGCAACAATCTGTGCTTCATTGTCACTGACTAAATGCTCTGGAACACCAGTCATTGTGAAGAGGCTTCTCAACACATCAGCAGGGTGCAAGAGTGGAGGCTATTGGGAACACTTCTGGTCACTTTGTAGCTGCATCCACTACTACTAGGAAATTTCTGCCCGGGAATGGTCTGGCAAAATCCTATGAACCCTCTGCTGGAGCAATGCAGCCCATTCCCAGGCTTGGAAAGGCGCTGCACCAGGCATCTTCTGGACGTGTTGGTATCATGGCAAGCGGCTCAATCTGCTGATCTATCTCAGACCACCAGAAAAATCTTTGAACAAATGCTTTCATTTTGATCACGCCTAGATGACTGCATGTAGCCCATCCAACACTTTAGCTCTCCTTGGATGGTACAACAACTCTCAATCCCCACACCAGGTAACCCCCGTCAAGGGCAGGTTCGTCGCAATGCTGGTAAAAATTGGGAAACTGGAATTTCTGCTGCACATTCCAATCATTTTGGGTTGCCACGGAGACCTGAGACAGTATGTTTTTTTTTTCTCTGGTTTCCCTTTGAATCATATCTTCTGTAACCAGGAAACTTTTGATTTGTATTAGGGAGAGTATGACAAGATGAGTGCCCTCTATTGGAAATTTTTCAGATGTTTTCTTTTCCAAGGGTAAATGGGAAAATCCAACGGCATTTCCTTGATTAGCTGTCCTCTTGAATTTAATCTTATAATTGTGTCCTTCAAGAAACAGAGTCCATTTCTGCAACCGTGCTGCTGCTGTTAGCGGAACATCCTTCAGTGGATTGAAACTGTTTGATGATCGGTAATGAATGTAAACTCTCCCATACAGGCACTGTCAAAATGTTTCACACCCTAAACCAGACTCAAGGACTCTCTGTCAATCTGTGCTTGATTTTTCTCTGCAGTGGTAAGAAAATGTGATGAAAAGGCAATGGGGTGTGCACTTCCATCACTCATAACATGTGAGATGACTGCACCTACTGTCGACCATAAGGCAAAGTGTCACAGACAAGCTTCATTGGACGATGTAGATCATAATTTGTGTGTATAGTGTCTGACGTCACCATTTCTTTTACCTTTTTGAAAGCCACCTCACACTGCGTTGCCCATTGCCATTTCTTCCCTATCTGTAGTAATGAGTTCAAAGGGTTGAGGACAGTACCTATGTTTGGTAGGAACCTGTTACAGGAAGTGACAAATCCTGAAAGGACCACAACTGTGACAAGTCCTTTGGCTTTGGGGTATCCATCACTATTTGAGTTTTCTCAGCACACTTATGTAAACCTTGTGCGTTAATGGTACGACCACAGTAAATGATACTTGGTTTAAAGAATTCACACTTGTTGCATCATGCTCTGAGCCATAATTTTCTAATCTTTTTGACACTGTTTTGAGATTTTGGAGATGTTCCTTGTCACTGGTAACAATGGTGTCATCCGTGTAACACTGAGTGCCTGGTCAGCCGTGCAGCAGCTGGCCCATAGCTTTCTGCCAGATTCAGATGGTTCAGATCTGAGTTCTGCAGGTTCAGACGCTACTCTAAAAATAAGCCTATTATAGCGATAAAGCCCGCTGTAAGTGTTTATCATGAAAGACACTGTCGACTCTTCTTTCATCTCTATCTATAGATAGGGTTCAGCTCAGTAAACTTTGCTGAAGTGTTTTCTTCCAGAAATCAATGCAAAGATATCCTCTATCCTAGGCAGAGGGTATTGATCTACTTTCAGTACTGGGTTGATGGTATCCTTGAAATCACTACAGATCCTGACAGATTCGTCCTTCTTGGCTACCGGGACCACTGGCATTGTTCATGGTCTTCACTCAACCGTGGAAAGATCTCTTTCAGCCTCCATGCGATCTAGCTTATAAGGTACTTACAGATAGTGTAAGGAACTAGGTGGCCTTTGTAAAGCTTGGGAGTGGCATTTTCATTTAACTCTATTTTTCCCTTGATACGTTTGAGTCTTCCAATACCATCCTTGAGCACTGGTGTGGCATAATCCTGTACCTTTCTTAATTCGCTTTCAGTTGACTCTATTGCAAGGGATGTGGCACCCAAATGGTGGACAAATCATTTCAACTGCTGGTTTAAATGTGAGTTGTGCTTCAGCTAGAAGGTGTTTTTGAATGCTTACTTGTAAAATTCCACAAACTAAATGACCTCTCAGTGCATCATTAAGCCCATCATTGAACTCACAATGCTCAGACAATCTCTTCAATTCAGCCACATATGCTGAAATGGATTCCCCTTCCTCTTGATTCTGCTTATGAAACCTAAGGCGTTCTGCAGTCAACAATGGTGTCGGATCAAAATGTTCCAGCATTTCGTTTGCAATATCAACAAAGCTGATTTCATCTGGTTTGGTTGGAGCAGTTAAGCTTCTAAGCAAACTGTATGCTTTTCCACCTATTACACTCAGCAACACTGGGACTCGTTTTTCACCACCTATTTCATTTGGTTCAAAATACTGCTCAATTCCCTCAGTATACATCATCCAGTTATCTGTTGTGCAATTGAACACATCTATCTTTCTGATGTAGTCAGCCATTTATGCTTTTTAAAATTTATTATTATCACCCGATACTCAGTTTTTATTAACCTGTGGCTATACTCAGTGCTTTGTACATTTTCTGCCTTTATTTTTAACTTGAATATTTCTCTCTCCTCCAAAGAAAAGCAGCTGAACTTCAACAGGTAGGTAGTTGTGTCGGGTTCATTTTTAAACTTCCTCTTCACCACAGTTAGGTTTTGAAACTTTAGGAAAAACTCAGGAGCCTGGGATATTTCTAGGAAGTGGTACAGTCGACGTTTCAGGCCGAGACCCTTTGTCAGGCCTGAAACGTTGACTGTACCTCTTCCTAGAGATGCTGCCTGGCCTGCTGCGTTCACCAGCAACTTTGATGTGTGTTAGTTGAATTTCCAGCATCTGCAGAATTCCTGTTGTTTGTGTTGTTAGCCTGGGATATTTGCTTACTTAGTTATTTTTTAGTGAGGCGCTCACATATGATGTGATGGTGTAATGATGTAGGCCATTTATGTACTTCTTACATATAATCCATAATGAATTAAGTAAACAAAGAATGCTTAATCAAACAATGTATTTACAAAATACTACTGACATATTGAATACACCATCTATGTGTGAACCTTTTTATTGCAAGCTGTCCATTGTTCACCGGGTATGATGTGGACTTAAGCGAATGAGGTCTTGCTGCAATGGCAAGGAGGTCCATGATGGTTAGAGTCAATTGCACAGACTTCACACATACATGCACAATCATACATCACGCTGAACATAGACGTGGATACAAACATACGATCTTCACCCTCTCCCTGGGCCTTCGTGCTCCTCCCTTACCCTGATCCTCTCTATGCATCAGTCTTCCTTCTTCCTCTAGATGCCTCCCACTATATTGTCCTTCCCTCATGACCCCTGCATTGTTTCCTCTTCCACTTGACGTTCTCCCACTTCACCCACTCCTTTACTGCTTAACAGGTTAGATTGATCTTAGAGTAAATTAAAAGGTCAGCACAATATCATGGTACTGAATGGCCTGTAAGGTGCTGTAGTGCTCTATTTTATGCTAATCCCATCCTTTCCCTCTTGACTTTGACCCAGCCCCAGTCTCTACCACCCTCCAGTTTCTGGCTGCTCACTCTCTCCTTTCAGAGGGAGGTTGACCACCCCCCCGACACCCAAAACCACTGTCTTCGTCCCCATCCCCCTTCACGTTTGCCGTTGATTTTCAGCAGTCAAATTATAAGAAGCATATGGTTTGATCCTGGCCGTTCAGACCTTTCCTGGAGCGAGAACTTTCAGCTACCCACCTACTTCTGCCTGTTGTCAATAGATGGCACTCTCCCGTGCTTGGTAGGTGGATTAAATGGAACTGGTAAATCCTGTGGGATTGGCAACATCTCACTCAGCGTCCGTCAACACAGGATGCTATGCATGCACTCACCTGCACTATCTACTGAACTATCAGCTAAGTAGGCTGTTATTTTCTTCTACCTCAGTCTCTTTGTGAGCTTCCCAGCTGGAATTTTTTTTAAACACAAGATTTGATATTTTGGTATTTAGCTCATAATGAAGACCAAACATTGCAACATTAGCTTGGAAATCTCAATGGAAACTGCATTATTTCCAGCCTTTGTAAGATCTGTAAGTCTCATGTATGATTCACCCCTGTGCCAGTTGGCTAATGTCTCAGCATTAATATTGTGACTATGTGAATGTGTGGGTAGGTTGGCACAGAATGTCGTTTGGCCATTCTCTTTTAACGATCTCACAATACACATTCCTTCAATGGCTAGCATCACTATTTCATTCCAGAAAGCCATCAGCCTCTATTGATTTGCAAATCTAACTCTTAATACCAGACATAAACAAATCCATTGTCACCAATATTTGGATATAGTCAAGTCAATATTGGTGTTGCTTTGAAACTTGCAGAAGAGTGTTTAGTCAATGCCTCACAAAGCTCAGGGTGTTTAATTTAATCTATCCTACTTTTTGTGTGACATGGGTATAGCTGCCAAGACTAGCATTCTTGGCCATTCTTGACCCTTGAGAAGATGTTGATGAGCAACCTTGCTGAACCACCGTGTTCGGTCTGATGAATATGCTTCCACTCTGCTAATGGGGTAGGTAGACACAGATGCACTGCCAGAGTGATGACAGATTTGCCTTTTTATCATCCGATGTTTGCCTGTTGTCTTGATGCAGTGCTCATTCTAAGTGTGGAGGAGAAGCACTGATTCATGAACTAACGGAGGACAGCAAGTTGATGGCTCCTTGTCAATTTTTGACATGATGCCATGAGATTTTGCAGAGTTTGGAGTCAACGAGGATTCAGTGTCAGAGAATAACTTTTAAACAATCCATATTACTATCCCCACTCACTTATTTATTAATTTAGCGATACAACACGGTAAAGGGCCCTTCCGATCCAACGTGCCCATATTGCCCAGTTACACCCATGTGACCAATTAACCTTTTAATTCATCTCTATGTCTTTGGAATGTGTGAAAAAACCAGAGCACCCAGAGGAAACTCAAATGGTCAAGGACAGAACATAGAAACTCCTAACAGTGTGGGAACTGAACCTCGGTCGCAGGCACTGAAATAACATTGTGCTAATTGCTATGCTACCATGCTGCCCCATTTATCATTTTATTTTTAAAAACGTAAATTGGTAGATCCTGCTCTTTGCTTTTAGCTATTGAAAATCGATTTGTCAACTTTCTTGGAGGTTCCCTGGAATATTCTCCGCTTCCTAGATGTGGGAGATGGAGTTGTTGATTTGTGACTGATGTTCCTTACAGTAAGGGCATTACTTGCTCCCAAGGCCTTATTATTCCTGCAAGACATCATGCTGATCAGAGCCAGAGAGGAGCTGGAAGGCTGGTTGTGGAAAAGGGTCAGTAATACTTACATCAAGAATGCAGTCACAGCTGAGAAGGTCTTTGGACTGGATACTGACTGCCTCCATTCTTGGCTATCAGTAGAGTGGGAGGAAAATGCAGACAAAGAAGGGGATCAAGATACAAAAAAGGAGGCAGAGGATCTGAAAGAGGGTGAGGGAAGATCAATTGCGAGTAGGACGCTAGGGGAAAAGTTCAGAGGTGCAAATATTTGAGTGTGAGATGGGTGAAGAGGAATGGATGAAGAAATAAATGGAAAGAAAGCAGTTATTATGATCATTTTGCCTAGAGATGGACATTGGCCATGTTGAGGATGGACAGCAAGTTTGCTCACTTACAGGGCCCGATAGGATCTTACAGCAACAATATTATTGTTTTATAGTCACCATTACTAAGACTCTTTTTTTCCCCAAAAGATCCAGTCTATTAACCTAACATGCTTTGCAGAACTGCTACTATGAGATTCAAATTCAGGTTCCTGGATCTTTATCCAATGACTTGACGACACTCTTCAAGACTCTGGACCCTGAACCCTCCACCAACACTCCACCAACCTCAAGCACAAGTCCTCCAGATAAAGCTCCTTAGTCTGGTTTCTAAGGATATTGTCTGTCAGACAACTCAGGCAACAGTGCAAATAGTGTCCGGCTACTCCAGCATAATCTTTTGGTACATCCTTAGTCACTAGCAGGACAGATACTGCAGTTGATACAGTACAAGATGGAGGGACAACTCCTGAAAGCCACGTTGAGTGCAATGTTGTTGTTGCAACCAACCAGCTGATGTTTCTCACTCCTGTATGCCCCTATGCCCCTCTTCACCATCTGAGATTCTACCAACAACAGCTTCATGATTGTGAATTTATAGATGGTGTCTGAGGTGCCCAGACACACAGTGATGAGTGTACAGAGCAGAGGAGCAAGCTCAACACGTGTCCTTGAGCTGTACAGTCGTCGTTTCGGGCCGAGACCCTTCGTCAAGGTCCTGACGAAGGGTCTCGACCCGAAACGTCGACTGTACCTCTTCCTAGAGATAGATAGATATACTTTATTGATCCCGAGGGAAATTGAGTTTCGTTACAGCCGCACCAACCAAGAATAGAGCGTAAATATAGCACTACAAAAACCACAAACAATTAAACAACAAAATGCATTGTGTATTCCAGGAACCAGCTGATTGCGCTTATGCCGGCCAGTTTAGCGAGCAGAGCGGCGGACACCCCTGCTGAAATCTGGAGGAAAACACACAGAGGATGCAGAGGGGGATCACAAAGTCGAGGAAAGAGGACCGGGTCGAGACAACAGAGACTTATGGAGTAGAGGAGTTCGGTGGGTAATAAAATGGACGAGTTCACGGTGCAAGCCAGGTGTCAGAGAACATTTCGGGAGTGCAGTGTTATGTGTTTCACTGGAACGGGGCTGCATGAGGACATACCCGATCAAAACTTCTCCATGGAGGGCTTCCAGACCGTTCGGGCTGACTGGAAGTTCACTGACAGCGGTAAGCGTAAAGAAGTTGGGTGCTTACTGTTCTGGTTAACAACAGATGGTGCAATCCGGGTCATATTACGATCGAGGAACTTGCTTGTAGACCGGTTATTAAACTTTTTGCTGTTGGACTTCGGCCATATTCCACCGAGATACAACACTGGGCGGCACGGGAGGTTGTTCCTGCCTGTGGCCATCGAACTTGCAGCTCCTCCCGTGGAGGGTCAGACACCCTGAGCCAATAGACTGGTCCTGGACTTATTTTCCATCTGGAAAATAATGATGCTGCCTGGCCTGCTGCATTCACCAGCAAGTTTTATGTGTGTTGCTTGAAATTCCAGCATCTGCAGATTTCCTCGTGTTTGCATCCTTGAGCTATGCCTGGTTTGATTTTCAACGAGAAGATCTGCACTGACCATGGTCTTTTATACTTCTCCACCAGTTCATGAACATCCCTGGGCCACGACCTCCAAAACTCAAAGAGTGAGTGGCACTGAGAACCTTGAGTGTAAACCGTGTCAGGGGCACACTGATCCTCAGTGTAAACCGTGTCAGGGGCACGCTGATCCTCAGTGCAAACCGTATCAGGGGCACGCTAATCCTCAGTGTAAACCGTGTCAGGGGCACGCTGATCCTCAGTGCAAACCGTGTCAGGGGCATGCTGATCCTCAGTGCAAACTGTGTCAGGGGCATGCTGATCCTCAGTGTAAACCGTGTCGGGGGCACGCTGATCCTCAGTGCAAACTGTGTCAGGGGCACGCTGATCCTCAGTGCAAACCGTGTCAGGGGCACGCTGATCCTCAGTGTAAACCGTGTCGGGGGCACGCTGATCCTCAGTGCAAACCGTGTCAGGGGCACGCTGATCCTCAGTGTAAACCGTGTCAGGGGCACGCTGATCCTCAGTGTAAACCGTGTCGGGGGCACGCTGATCCTCAGTGCAAACCATGTCAGGGGCACTCTGATCCTCAGTGTAAACCGTGTCAGGGGCACGCTGATCCTCAGTGCAAACCATGTCAGGGGCACGCTGATCCTCAGTGTAAACGTGTCAGGGGCACGCTGATCTTCAGTGTAAACCGTGTCAGGGGCACGCTGATCCTCAGTGTAAACCGTGTCAGGGGTCTCTGATCCTCAATGTAAACCGTGTCAGGGGCACGCTGATCCTCAATGTAAGCCATGTCAGGAGCACACTGATCCTCAGTGTAAACTGTGTCAGGAGCACACTGATCCTCAGTGTAAACTGTGTCAGGAGCACACCAACTCTCAAAGCCCCCTCCCACTTCTGTCAAACGCCTCCTGCTCACTTATTGGAAGGTCCCACCCCACACTGGACTCAATAGCCAATACAGAATTTGCTGAACTGGAGTGGAAGCAAATTCTCTTCGATAGGGGATAAGGGATGCAGGTGGGGAAAAAAGAGAGACAGGTAAAGAGATAGATAGATAGATAGATAGAGAGAAACTGAGAGGGAGGGAGAGAGATACATCTATCTATCGCTATACATAGATGGTCCCGCTCTTGTCAAATGACACAATGATCTGTGAAAGCATAACACTTCTTTTATAAGAAGTGAAAGAGCTGAAAGAAGCAAATCTGATCAGAGCTACTCTCCTGTATAAGGTGGTGCAACATTGTGAAGCAAGTGTTGGATCACTTGCCCCTGCAACTGAGTATCATAGTGCAAGCATCTGATTCTGATAGCAAGGGATAGATTGTGACATCACTCAAGTGACATCACAATCATCACTTAGCTTGACGTCGGTGGTTGGGAAGTTGTTGGATTCGATTGTCAAGGATGAGGTTACAGCGTACCTGGAGGCATATGACAAGATAGACAGAACTCAGCATGGATTCCTTAAAGGAAAATCCTGCCTGACAAACCTATTACAATTTTTTGAGGAAATTACCAGTAGGCTAGACAAGGGAGATGCAGTGGATGTTGTATATTTGGATTTTCAGAAGGCCTTTGACAAGGTGCCACACATGAGGCTACTTAACAAGATAAGAGCCCATGGAATTACGGGAAAGTTACATACGTGGATAGAGCGTTGGCTGATTGGCAGGAAACAGAGAGTGGGAATAAAGGGATCCTATTCTGGTTGGCTGCCGGTTACCAGTGGTGTTCCACAGGGGTCCATGTTGGGGCCGCTTCTTTTTAGATTGTACATCAACGATTTGGATTTTGGAATAGATGGCTTTGTGGCTAAGTTTGCTGACGATACGAAGATAGGTGGAGGGGCCGGTAGTGCTGAGGAAACGCAGAGTCTGCAGAGAGACTTGGATAGATTGGAAGAATGGGCAGAGAAGTGGCAAATGAAGTACAATATTGGAAAGTGTATGGTTATGCACTTTGGCAGAAAAAATAAACAGGCAGACTATTATTTAAATGGGGAAAGAATTGAAAGTTCTGAGATGCAACGGGACTTGGGAGTCCTCGTGCAGGATACCCTTAAATTTAACCTCCAGGTTGAGTCAGTAGTGAAGAAGGCAAATGCAATGTTGGCATTCATTTCTAGAGGAATAGAGTATAGGAGCAGGGATGTGATGTTGAGGCTCTATAAGGTGCTGGTGAGACCTCACTTGGAGTACTGTGGGCAGTTTTGGTCTCCTTATTTAAGAAAGGATTTGCTGACGTTGGAGAGGGTACAGAGAAGATTCACCAGAATGATTCTGGGAATGAGAGGGTTAACATATGAGGAACGTTTGTCCGTTCTTGGACTGTATTCCTTGGAGTTTAGAAAAATGACAGGAGACCTCATAGAAACATTTCGAATGTTGAAAGGCATGGACAGAGTGGATGTGGCAAAGTTGTTTCCCATGATGGGGGAGTCTAGTATGAGAAAGCATGACTTAAGGATTGAAGGGTGCCCATTCAGAACAGAAATGCGAAGAAATTTTTTTAGTCAGAGGGTGGTGAATCTATGGAAATTGTTGCCACAGGCAGCAGTGGAGGCCAAGTCATTGGGTGTATTTAAGGCAGAGATTGATAGGTATCTGAGTAGCCAGGGCATCAAAGGTTATGGTGAGAAGGCGGGGTAGTGGGACTAAATGGGAGAATGGATCAGCTCATGATAAAATGGCGGAGCAGACTCGATGGGCCGAATGGCCGACTTCTGCTCCTTTGTCTTATGGTCTTATGGTCTTAAATAACATCAAAGTACTGAATGTACAACCTCCACAAAAGAGAGATGCCAAATTTGTTTGGAAGCAGTGGCTGAAGATTCCACACACTGCAGGATACCCAAGACAATCCCAAATGTGCAACATGGAAGTAATTATCAACTCTGAAAACAGTTTCTAATTAATTTTGAGATGCTTATTATTCTAAAAGATAAGTGAGCAGGAGGTTAGGAATACAAATTATCTTAAAGTTATTCTTTGACACCGGCATTTTGTAAATAAAATACAGTAGATTCCAGTTAATTGGGACACATTGGGACAAGTACATTTGGCCCAGTTCATTGAATTTTCACTGAAACAGTTAAAAAGGTATAAAAAACTAACTACAGTTTGTGAGTAACAAATCATGTATGAAAATGAAATACAAAACAAATTAGAACACTACCGATAAAGTACTATAAAACTGTGTTTCAGATCCTAATAGTTATCCAGAGTACATTGCTGTGTTCTTTTGATTGACTAAGTGAACAAAATCAGTCAGCACAGACATCTTGTGCAGATAATGGACAGTCTTCATAGAATGCTTTTGACAATTGCATTCTCTATGTCTTCATTTTCATTATAACATTCAAGATGATTGTTGACATCTTCAAATTCTCCATAGTTCCTAATTTGTTGAAGTAGTGAAATGGTTCCATTTTCCCTCCTGGCCATTTCCTGGCATCTCCAAACCTGAATGCTCGAAACCAGTGAGCAAAACAGTTCTGAATTCTTACTGCTTATTTTTCACCAACTATCAGTAACAAAAATTAGTGAATTTTTGAACACAAACACATGCAACTGACACTGTTTAAAAACTGTTCGCTCTAAGCATGGTGTAGTGTCTGACAGCCACACAAGTCAAGTCAAGTCAAGTCAAGTCACTTTTTATTGTCATTTTGACCATAACTGCTGGTACAGTACACAGTAAAAACGAGACTATGTTTTTCAGGACCACGGTGCTACATGAACAATACAAAAACTACACTGAACTAAGTAAAAAACAACACAAAACTACACAAGACTACAGACCTACCTAGAACTGCATAAAGTGCACAAAACAGTGCAGGCATTACAATAAATAATAAACAGGACAATATGCACAGTAGAGGGCAGTAGGTTTATAATTATAAATAAATAGAGATGTCAGTCCAGGTATTGAGGAGTCTGATAGCTCGGGGTAAGAAACTGTTACATAGACTGGTCGTGACAGCCCGAATGTTTCGGTACCTTTTACCAGATGGCAGGAGGGAGAAGAGTTTGTATGAGTGGTGTGTGGGGTCCTTCACAATGCTGTTTGTTTTACGGATGCAGTGTGTGGTGTAAATGTCTGTAATGGCGGGAAGGGAGACCCCGATGATCTTCTCAGCTAACCTCACTATCCGCTGCAGGGTCTTGCGATCCAAGATGGTGCAATTTCCGAACCAGGCAGTGATGCAGCTGCTCAGGATGCTCTCAATACAACCTCTGTAGAATGTGGTGAGGATGGGGTGGTGGGAGATGGACTTTTCGCAGCCATCGCAGAAAGTAGAGATGCTGTTGGGCTTTCTTTGCTATGGAGCTGGTGTTGAGGGACCAAGTGAGATTCTCCACTAGGTGAACACCAAGAAATTTGGTGCTCTTAATGATCTCGATGGAGGAATCGCCGATGTTCAGCAGAGAGTGGTCACTCCGTGTGCTCCTGAAGTCAACAACCATCTCTTTTGTTTTGTTCACATTCAGAGACAGGTTGTTGGCTCTACACCAGTCCGTTAGCAGCTGCACCTCCTCTCTGTATGCTGACTCATCGTTCTTGCTGATGAGACCCACCACGGTCGTGTCATCGGCGAACTTGATGATGTGGTTCGAGCTGTGTGTTGCAGCACAGTCGTGGGTCAGCAGAGTGAACAGCAGTGGACTGAGCACACAACCCTGGGGGGCCCCCGTGCTCAGTGTGATGGTGTTGGAGATGCTGCTTCTAATCTGGACTGACTGAGGTCTCCCAGTCAGGAAGTCTAGGATCCGGTTGCAGAGGGAGGTGTTCAGGCCCAGTAGGCTCAGCTTTCCAATCAGTTTCTGAGGAATGATTGTGTTGAATGCTGAACTGAAGTCTATGAACAGCATTTGAATATACGTATCTTTTTTGTCCAAGTGGGTTAGGGCCAGATGGAGGGTGATTGCAATGGCATTGTCTGTTGTATAGTTGGGACGGTATGTGAACTGCAGGGGGTCCAGTGAGGGGGGCAGAAGGGTCTTGATGTGCCTCATGTCGAGCCTCTCGAAACACTTCATGATGATGGATGTGACTGCGACGGGACGGTAGTCGTTGAGGCAGGACACTGAAGACTTCTTCGGCACAGGGACGATGGTGACGGCCTTGAAGCATGTAGGAACGACGGCGCTGCTCAGGGAGATGTTGAAGATGTCAGTGAGAATCTCAGCTAGCTGGTCTGCACATCCTCTAAGCACTCTGCCAGGAATATTGTCTGGTCCAGCAGCCTTCCGTGGGTTGACCCTGCACAGGGTTCTCCTCACATCGGCCACAGTAAGACATAGCACCTGGTCGTTTGGAGGAGCGGTGGTCTTCCTCGCCTCCACATCATTTTCCGCCTCAAACTGAACATCGAAGTTGTTCAACACATCTGGGAGGGAGGCATCACCAGCACAGGCAGGTGGTGTTTTCTTGTAGTTGGTGATATCCTGAATGCCCTTCCACATGCGCTGTATGTCGCCGCTGTCCTGGAAGTGGCTGTGGATTCGCTGGGCGTGTGCACGCTTTGCCTCGCTGATGGCCTGGGACAGTTTGGACCTCGCTGTTGTTAGGGCTGCCTTGTCACCTGCTCTGAAGGTGGAGTCATGGGTCCTCAGCAGCGCACGCACCTCCGCGGTCATCCATGGCTTCTGGTTAGCGCGTGTAGCGATGGTCTTGGCCACAGTGACGTCATCAATGCACTTGCTGATGTAGCTCGTCACTGATACCGTGTACTCCTCCAAGTTGGTAGAGTTGCCATCGGTTGCAGCCTCCCTGAACAAAGTGCCAGTCAGTGTGCTCAAAGCAGTCTTGAAGAGCAGAGATGGCTCCTGCTGGCCAGGTTTTCACCTGCTTCTGAACTGGTCTGGAGCGCCTGTCGAGCGGTCTGTATGCTGGAATTAGCATAACAGAGATGTGGTCTGAGTAGCTAAGGTGGGGGTGGGGCTCCGCCCATTACTCGTCGGGAATGTTTGTGTAAACAAGGTCCAACGCGTTCTCCCCTCTGGTTGCAAAGTCCATATACTGATGGAATTTGGGGAGCACTGACTTAAGGTTTGCATGGTTAAAATCTCCGGCAATAAATAGTCCATCAGGATGTGCGTTCTGCAGTTCGCTAATTGACCTGTACAGTTCACAGAGCGCCTCCTTAGCATTAGCACTGGGGGGCGGGGTGGGAATGTAGACACCGACTACAAGGACAGTGGTGCATTCCCGTGGTTAATAAAATGGTGTGCATCTAACAGTCACAAACTCCACTAGTGATGAGCAGTATCTTGAAACCAGCACGGAGTTCTTGCACCATTCCGTGTTGATGTAAACACACAAGCCACCACCGTGAGTGTTACTGGAGAGAGCTGCATCCCTATCTGCTCGAAACAAGACAAGCCCGTCCAGCTGGGTGGTGGTGTCTGGGATTCCATCAGAGAGCCACGTTTCTGTGAAAACATACGCACCGCAGACTCTGTACTCCCGCCGAGTATTTCATTGGAGTCGGATGTAGTCCAATTTATTGTCCATGGAGTGGACATTGGAGAGCAGAATGGACGGGAGAGCCGGCCAGCTGGGGTTTGCTTTTTGCCTGGCATAGACTCCTGTCTGCTTGCCTCGCTTCTGTTTCCTTACACACTGCTTACGATGTCTCCACCTCCGCCTACCGGCATCAGGTGACTCCGAGGACTGTAGGCCCGATCCCCTCAGCAAGCCAAGGTAGCGTAATTTAACCAGTAGATCTTCACGAAGGTTTGTTTTTGGGTGATCTCTATATTGTAGCAGTATCTTGCGATGGTAGATAGTCACTCTGTTATCCATGTGACCTAATCAAAAATTATGCCTTAAAATTAAACTAAAAAATTAAATTAAAGTAACACCAGATCCAAAAGGCCGCTGCTGCCATGCTGCGCCGCCTAGTGTTCAATTGCATGCGACTGATGCTAGTTAGAAACTGTTCAGCAACAGTCCTCTGTCCCAATTTAGCTGCATATTAACTGATGGCCCAATTAACCAGAATCCACTGTATAACACAAGTAAAAAGAAGAACAAAATTGTTGTTACTCCAGATCCGATGCAGCGCCAAAACCGCAATAAGATAAACAACACAATAATAAAGAAACACAATAAATATACATACACAAGATAGCTTATATACTGTATTGTACATAAATTGATTGTGTGCCCATAACGTGAAGCTAGGCACACTTGAGTCTGTATAAATGATGACTAACAGGAAATGATAAAGGAGTGGTGAATAAAGTAAAGTCAAGTGTAAAAGCTACCAAGAAAGGGCATTGCAGGTAAATGATAACGTTCAAGATCGTAACAAGGTAGATTGTGAGGCCCAATATTTCATCTTATTGAACAAGAGGTCCATTCAATAGTTTGTAACAGTGGGATTGAAGCTGTCTTTGTGCCTCATGATGTATGCTTTTTGGCTTCTGTATCTCATGCCTGATATCAGTGCTTGTCTTTGATAAGCCAAGGATTCACCTGATGGTAGTAGCATGCGCACCAGACTTCGGGTGGAATGGTCCCGGGTTTGAATCCAGCCAACTCCTTGCACAAGCTCAAATAAAAATGCCAAAGAAACGGCAAGGCTGCCACCCGATGCGCCACAAGGCACGGAAAGAAGCAACAACACCTGAAGGTGATAAACCCGTGGAGAATCTTTTCCCTTTTGCTGAGCTGAATATCATTTTCACTGTTGTATTTTGTAGCTTCAAAACTTTAAACTAATTCAAAGGAAAACACGGGAGTCCGTAATGTGAGTTTAACTTTGGGTTCGAGGCACACACGCATCACGCGGTAGCATGATGACGTATGCAATTAATTTAATTTTTACATCTTAACCCCTAAGTAATTATTTAAATGAACAAGAATGCTTAATCAAACAATATATATACAAGACAACTCAAATATTATTGAAATATTAAATACACTACACTTCTCCCTGCTTCGCTATAAACTCTAACTCAATAGAGAATGCACCTCAACTATATAAACAGTATGCTATGTAATACAACTACTATATATGGATATCCACAGCATGGTAAATTTTAAATTGTCCCATTCAAACCTAAAGATTTGGTCACAGTGGAGGCTTTGTTACTCTTGAGGATTAATGTCTTTTCTGACAAGGGGAATCTCTCAGGTTCTGGGGCCTTCTCTGTGGTGGTTGTAGGAGCTGACTCTGAGGCAGCAGGAAGTGGTTCTGACAGCTCTGGTCACCTTTCTTCTCCTTTTCTCTCACTCTGGATCTACTTCAATCACTTCCTTTTTTTTCCCTAACGTTCCTTCTCTCTTTCACACCTTCCTCTTTCTTGTTCACATTCTTTCTCTTCATCTCTCCCCTCCTTGTTCTTCTTCTAGTTTGTGTATCTTTATCTGGGGAAGGTCCATTTAGTTCACTGGAGTATTCTCTTGTTAATCCTTCTATTGCTCCCTTTATGATCTGATCTCCTCTTGGTTTCCTCATCCACATCATCACCTGATGAAGTCTCTATTTTTATATCTCCATCAACTTCTTTCTTTTTGGCCCTCCAGTTACTCAGCTGGGCATTGGTCTTTGCATCTACTTTTACAAGCAGCTTTTTGTCTCCCACTTGAAGTTCATGCAATAATCTTAAAGAATGCAGAGAGGATTCTGGTCCTTTATACTCACAAAAGCTGAATGCTTGTATTTTTCTGAAGCTCCTTGAACTCTCTTGCAGCTTAAAACCAAGACACATTTTGCAAATAGCTCCCTGATTAGCATATTAGGGTTTTCTCACATACTTTATGTCACCTACATAAACTGTCAAAGTCAGACCACTGCTTTTGTTATTATCATGCTCCCTCTAAACAGCTTGGTCCTGTTAGGCTCCAATATGATTTCCAATGAGCCACAGAGGTTAGAACCAGCACCTGTTTGTTCTCCGTTGGGCAATGGTTTATGGTGTTCAGCATGGAGACAGTTGTGGTATCATCGGGAACTTTTTTTACTTACTACAATTGGATTCATTGCAGGAAATGTGCCATGCAAATAGTGAATCATCTCCAGTCACACTGTAGTTATTTCAGCCATCATGTGCCCTCAATGCTGGTCCTTTGATTTTTACTACATACAAGATCAATATGGCTGGTTGGTTGGTGTATTTCACAGTTACGAATATAATTCCCAAAGGGATTATCTTTTCTCCAGTATAGGTTCTTAGTTGGATATCTGCAGACTTCAGTTTGGTATGTTTGAAATGCCATCCAAGCTCATTTTGTGGAATGACTGGAACAGTTGAACTAGGGTCTAATTCCATTCTAATTAATTTGTTGTTCACTTCTGGTGTAAGCCATATTGCTTGTCCATTGTTAATTTTTACACTGTAAATCTCAAGGCTATACATTTCTATGTCACTCTCATCATTATCATATTTTTCATCAACAGCATACAGATTAGTGTTCTTTTTGAAACTGCTACTTGAATTTTTATCTTTTTCTCTTCTCTGTGCAGTCCATTTATTTTTGTCTGCCCGACATGCTCGCTGTATATGTCTTACTTTGTTGCATTTTCTGCAAGTTTCACCTTTAAACCTACATTGGTCTGGTGTATGTGAGCCCCTGCCACGCAGTAATACAATTTGTTTGGCTAAGCTGATTTCTGTTTAGACACTGCTATTTTATTCATGTTTACTTTCATTCCTGATTGCTCAGTTGTGTCCCTGTCTGCTGTTTCCATTGATACAGCGATTTCGACTGCTGTTTTAATTGTCAGTTGTGTTTCAGTTAGGAGCCAGTTTTGAATGCTTCCTTTTAATATTCCATAAACTAAATGATCTCACAGTAACCCTAATACCAAACTGAGAATGCTCAGACAATCCCTTCAGTTCAGCCACAAATGCTGAAAAGCACTCCCCTTCCTTTGGATTTTGTTCATGAAACTTAAAGTGTATGGAATCAACAATGATTTTGGTTCTAAGTGTTCCTGTGTCACCTTTATAATAGCAGCAAAGCTAATAGCTGATGGTTTGGTTAAACTTCCAAACTGTATACCTTTAGACCTATTACACTTCGCAAAGTTGGTGCGCACTTCTCATTGGCTATTTCATTTGCTTCAAAGTACTGTTCAAAAATTCAGTATACATGACCCAATTACCTGTTGTGTAATCAAACCTGTCAATCTTTCTGATGTAGCCAGCCATTTATGATTTTTTTGTGTGATAATTATCACCCAGTACTCACTCTTTATGACCCATGAATTTTTCTGCTTTCTTTGTTTTTAAACTCGACTGTGTTCTCCCTTCAGAAGAATAGATGCTGGCTGTTTTTAAACGCGATGTTCCTTCCTGTATTTCCTTTAGTTTGAACGTGTTGCTCTGCTTCAACAGGCCACAGTGGCTGTCTCAGGTTCGTTTTAAAAATACCTCTTGGCCAATGTTATGTTTTGTGACTTCAAAATATTAAACTGATTTAAAGCAAAACCCGTGAGTCCAAAATGGGAGTTTAACTTCAGTTTACTTTAAGTGAGGCACGTACGCGTCACGTGGTAGCTATGTACTTGACATAATTTTAAATATAACACATGATTAATTATTTAAATGCACAAGAATGCTTAATCAAACAATATATGTACAAGATCATTCAAATATTATTGAGATATTAAATTTAAATACACAACATGAGTGTATTTAATATAATAAATTTAATATAACTGAGTGAAATACATGTTAGTAGGGAAGTGGTGTTAGGTAAATTGAAGGGATTGAAGGCAGATAAATCCCCAGGGCCAGATGGTCTGCATCCTAGAGTGCTTAAGGAAGTAGCCCAAGAAATAGTGGATGCATTAGTGATAATTTTTCAAAACTCGTTAGATTCTGGACTAGTTCCTGAGGATTGGAGGGTGGCTAATGTAACCCCAATTTTTAAAAAAGGAGGGAGAGAGAAACCGGGGAATTATAGACCGGTTAGCCTAACGTCGGTGGTGGGGAAACTGCTGGAGTCAGTTATCAAGGAAGTGATAACAGCACATTTGGAAAGCGGAGAAATGATCGGACAAAGTCAGCATGGATTTGTGAAGGAAAATCATGTCTGACGAATCTCATAGAATTTTTTGAGGATGTAACTAGTAGAGTGGATAGGGGAGAACCAGTGGATGTGGTATATTTGGATTTTCAAAAGGCTTTTGACAAGGTCCCACACAGAAGATTAGTGTGCAAACTTAAAGCACACGGTATTGGGGGTAAGGTACTGGTGTGGGTGGAGAATTGGTTAGCAGACAGGAAGCAAAGAGTGGGAATAAACAGGACCTTTTCAGAATGGCAGGCAGTGACTAGTGGGGTACCGCAAGGCTCAGTGCTGGGACCCCAGTTGTTTACAATATATATTAATGACTTGGATGAGGGAATTAAATGCAGCATCTCCAAGTTTGCGGATGACACGAAGCTGGGTGGCAGTGTTAGCAGTGAGGAGGATGCTAAGAGGATGCAGGGTGACTTGGATAGGTTGGGTGAGTGGGCAAACTCATGGCAGATGCAATTTAATGTGGATAAATGTGAAGTTATCCACTTTGGTGGCAAAAATAGGAAAACGGATTATTATCTGAATGGTGGCCGATTAGGAAAAGGGGAGGTGCAACGAGACCTGGGTGTCATTATACACCAGTCATTGAAAGTGGGCATGCAGGTACAGCAGGCGGTGAAAAAGGCGAATGGTATGCTGGCATTTATAGCGAGAGGATTCGAGTACAGGAGCAGGGAGGTACTACTGCAGTTGTACAAGGCCTTGGTGAGACCACACCTGGAGTATTGTGTGCAGTTTTGGTCCCCTAATCTGAGGAAAGACATCTTTGCCATAGAGGGAGTACAAAGAAGGTTCACCAGATTGATTCCTGGGATGGCAGGACTTTCATATGAAGAAAGACTGGATGAACTGGGCTTGTACTTGTTGGAATTTAGAAGATTGAGGGGGGATCTGATTGAAACGTATAAGATCCTAAAGGGATTGGACAGGCTAGATGCAGGAAGATTGTTCCCGATGTTGGGGAAGTCCAGAACGAGGGGTCACAGTTTGAGGATAGAGGGGAAGCCTTTTAGGACCGAGATTAGGAAAAACTTCTTCGCACAGAGAGTGGTGAATCTGTGGAATTCTCTGCCACAGCAAACTGTTGAGGCCAGTTCATTGGCTATGTTTAAGAGGGAGTTAGATATGGCCCTTGTGGCTACAGGGATCAGGGGGTATGGAGGGAAGGCTGGGGTGGGGTTCTGAGTTGGATGATCAGCCATGATCATAATAAATGGCGGTGCAGGCTCGAAAGGCCGAATGGCCTACTCCTGCACCTATTTTCTATGTTTCTATGTTTTTAACATTCATATTCATTTCTTTCTGTTTGTGGAGGATCTAGTTTTTCTGAAAAAATCATACCATTACAAGTGAACAAGTGCTAAGTATTTTGGAGATATCTTTTAGAAAATGCTTAGTAAATGCAAGCCCTTTTGTGTCTTCAATTCACTAATGCTATTTAAACAGTACCATTTGTGGTAATGTTGAGGGATTAATGTGTCAGTAAGCAAAAGGTACTGGTTCTGGAAGCTCTTAAATTGGTACTAGAAAAGAGCTTATTAATAAGAGACATATTTTTAATGCCCAGAAATTGAGCACTTCATTAGGTAACGGGTACCATTGAAGTTTGTTAGGCCACAAACTATTGGCTACTGTGGAGCTTTATCATTGACACGTTTAAGATCATTATTGACCGGTTTAAAATGGCACTGGTGAACCTCAGCGACCTTTGGCTGGTGACTAACAAAACAAGGGAAACAACTAAACACTTTGTTAATCACACTTTTTCTGGCAAAACAAAATCATCACAAGTAATAGTCTGTAACTTCCCTTTGGGCTTGAAGGCAGTTCGATGTGGCAGAACCGAAACAAGGCAAGGCAGCAGGCTCATCGCCAAGAGTGAGGAAGACCCGAGTTTTGATTGGTTTAAGTGCCGGGCCAAATCGGAAAGGATGGGTAAAGGCCAAATCAAGACAGCGAGGTCTGGGCACCAGTGCCGATCGAGGCGACAAAACTCAATGTTTGGACTGAGACTTGTGTGCAAGGCCGAATTGGACAGGCTGAATCAAGGCAGCAGGGTCCAGGCACCGGAACGGATCGTAATGACTGATCTCAATGTTTGGACGGAGTTTGAAGCACAGGGCCAAATCAGTAAGGTTGGATACAGGCCAAATCGAGATGGCAGGGTCCAGACACTGAAATAGATTAGGGTGACTGAACCCGATGTTTGTGCAATGATCTAGGAGCCTAGCCAGATTGAAAAGGTCTGAGTGTTGGGGCCAGAGGTGACGGACAGACCAATTCAGATTGCTGCACCACACTCTGTGTGGAACTATGGGACTCCCTTTGCAGACTTAAGTTCAGAACGATATTTGCTTGCTGTTACTGTTTGCATGATGTGTTTCTTTTTCTCTCTGCATATTGGGTGTTCAACAGTCTTTTTTAAGATCGGTTCTTTTTTATGGGCATGGTGTGCTTTTTTCTCTCTCTGCACACTGGGTGTTCGACAGTCTTTTTTTATTCGGGTTCTTTCGGGTTTCTTTGTTTTATGGCTGTCTGACAGGAGACGAATCTCAAGGTTGTATACATACTTCGATAATAAATACACTTTAAACTTTGAAGTTCTCTTTGTTAAATGTCAAGTACACATCATTATAGTTGTGAGTAAAATGTGGGTTAAGGCTGCATCAAAAAGTAATTAAACTCAGAATCAGAATCAGGTTTAACATCACCAACGTATGTCATGAAATTTGTTGTCTTTGTGGCAGCAGTACAATGCAATACATAATAATTTTTAAAATGTGAATTACAGTAAATAGATATATATAATAGTTAAATTAAATAAATAGTGCAAAAATAGAAATAAAAAGTAGTGATAGAGTGTTCATGGATTCAATGTCCATTCAGAAATTGGGTGGCAGAGGGGAAGAAGCTGCTTATGTATCATTGAGTGTGTGCCTACAGACGTTTCTACCTCTTTCCTGATGGTAGCAATGAGAACAAGGCATGACCTGAGTGAAGGGGGTCCTTAATGATGGATACCACCTTTTTGAGGCAATGCTCCTTGAAAATGTCCTGTATAATATGGAGGCCAGTGCCCATGATGGAGCTGACTAATTTTACAACCCTCTGTAGCTTATTTTGATCCTGTGCAGCAGCTTCCACCTGCTGACCACCCCACCCCCAGATCAGATGGTGATGCAACCAGTTAGAATGCTCTCCGTGGTACATCTGTAGAAGTTTATGAGAATCTTTAGTGACATACTAAATGTCCTCAAGCTCCTAATGAAATATATCTGTTGTCATGCCTTCTTTGAGGCTACATCGATATGTTGGGTCCAGGATAGATCTCAGAGATATTCACACCCAGAAACTTGGAATTGCTTACACTTTCTACTTCTGATCCCTCTATGAGGACTCATAGCCTTTCTTTCTGAAGTCCACAATCAATTCTTTGGTCTTACTGCAAAGTTGAGTGCGAAGTTGTTGCTGTGTTATCTCTCAACTAGTTGATGTATTTTCGCGCCCTCCTATCACCATCTGAAATTCTGCCAAAAATAGCAAATTTAAGACAGCTTTTGAGCTGTGCCTAGCCACACAGTCATGGGTGTAGAAAGAGTAGAGCAGTGGGCCAAGCACACATTCGTGAGGTGTGCCAGTGTTGATTGTTAGCAAAATGTAAGTGTTATTTCTGATTCGCACAGGTTAAGAGCTCAAGGATCCAGTTGCAGAGGGAGGTACAGAGGCCCAGATTCTGGAGCTTGTCAATCAGGAAGGCTCTGGAACCTGTGTAAGCTGTAAATGACTATCCAGTGTTTATCGTTATAGGAGATCCAGATTCAAAGGATATTTTCAATACACCCTGATGGTTTTCTAAGATAACTGGCTGAAGAACAAGTGCAACGAGAGGTTTCTGCCAATCAGTGATTTGTTATAAATGGGAATGCAGATTCTACAGTAACTTTCAAAAGGGAAATGGATTTATGTTTGAAAAAGGAAATTTTTTAAGACTATGCCAAAATCTTGATGTAGGTCAGAGTGGGGAGAGACGAGTGTGTGGATATAGGATAATTGGGTGGTTTATTCAAAAAGATCCAACAAAGGCCAGAATGGTCCCTATATCTGCTATATGATTCTTCATTTTTCTGACAAAGCAATCTGAAAGATAATTCAATGTTCAGTCAAGATTATACCTAGTTAAGTGAAATACAGTTTGAAGTTTATCTTGGATCATTCACCAAGAGTAGTTTAGAATAGATCTGCTTATCTTCACTGTAGGTTTATGGATATTACAAATATTCAGAACAAAAAATAATATATTAGTTGAGAAATTATAATATTGTACTGGAAGAATAGCTCTTTTTATGATCTTTTCCATCTCTCCATTATTTTACCCACTTGGCCAATACAGGAGCAAGGAGAGAAAAACAACGATTTGCATGAAACTGATATTATACATAAAATATACAGTATTTTCTAAATTGTAAGACATGAATAGATACTTTTCTAATTGGTTCAATTGGTTCCACTCTATTAAAAGTTAGAAGTGTAATTTTATCTGGCATTGCACTCACAATTAGTTGTTTAAAGTATCTTCATTTATCATTTAATGTACAAAATATAGCAGAGAGTTTTATAATCTTGCAGTGTGCCAGCTGAGAATTCTAAGTGTTCATAATTCTAACTGTTCAAAATGTCTACTTCTCGACATGTTTCTCACTGGTCGCCTGAAATCAGTGTTGGAGTAATACTGTTTTCATGCTTGATTATCAGACTGTCCATAATATTATTTCTAAGTATAATGTTTGTTGGAACAAATATAACATCCTTCTGAGTTTTAAGATTGACTTGAACAGCATGTAGGTAATCTGCATTTTACTTCATTTTAGTTTCAAGCACAGAAGAGGGTTGCTCCCTCCCTTTCCATGCTTACAGTAAACCTATGGAGTGTTAAACACATGCTTCTTTGAACTGAGGAAACAACACAAACTCACACAAGCACACGCAAACACACACACACACACACACACACACACACACACACACACACACACACAGAGTTTTAAGTAAATTTATTATCAAAGTACATATATGTCAGCTGATTTTCATGTTGTTGCAGGCATTCACAGTAAGTACAAAAAATACAATAGGATCATTGACTGCACCCAACAGGATGGACAAATAATCAATGAGCAAAAGACAACAAACTATGAAAACACAAAAAGAAAAAAAGGAAATAATAACGGCAATATTATTATAATTTGTTCATTATGTGCTGTGTCGTACGACATAAGCGATCATGGTCTTTCCATGACCAAGATTGTTCTTGGCAAACTTTTCTATAGAAGTGGTTTGTCATTGCCTTCTTCTTGGCAGTGTCTTGACAAGACAGGTGACCCCAGCCATTATCACCACTCTTCAGAGATTGTCTGCTTGGCATTAGTGATCACATAACCAGGATTTGTGATATGCACCAGCTGCTCATACAACCATCCATCACCTGCATCTATAGCTTCACGTGACCTTTATCAGGGGGGGGCAGGGGGCGGAGGTGGTAAGCAGATGCTACACCTTGCCCAAGGGTGTCCTACAGGCAAGCGGAGGGAAGAGCACCTTACATCTTCTTTAGTAGAGATGTATCTCCACCCCACCACCAAATTATTATTATTATGGTATAATGCCCTGGTTAAGATTTATACTGCTATGCTGTATGCTGTAGTTTTCTGCATAAGCAGTGTGTCCTGGTTTTTGTTTCGGCTAGAGATAAGACACCATGTTGTTCAATTTAGGAATTTTTTTGTCAGCGAATCAGGATGGTGGGATTGGGAGAAAGTTCTAGAGAGAGCAGGGCAGAGAGAGTTTGGTGACGGACAGTTGTCTGGTTCATGGGTCTTTTTGGCAGGAGCTGCAGAGAGGACAGGAGGGAAGATGCCTGAGAATGCCGTGGGAAGGAGCATCCCCAGTGTTTTGTGCAGATGAATGGCTCCAAGGAGGATGGGCCAGTACTCCTGAGAGAGAGCCCGTTTGTTCAAGATGGGATTTGAGTGAAGTTTGGAATGTGGTGTGTGCTTTCATACAGACTGTGGGTCCAGTGCGTGAGTAAAAGACAACTCCAGTATGAGCTCCAACGTTATGTGCACATTGGACTGGTTTAACTGTAATAAGCCCTTTTATTTTTAATTCCTTTCTCTTTCCTACTAATTGTTTGATAATGCTGAAATTTGTAAATATATTTTCTTTATAATTTTATGTGGTGTACAATCTGTTGTTTCTTGTCGACCGACAACTGTGTGTGGGCAGTAGTTACACAGCATTCACTCCAATCAAGGTGCCTTTAATCGGAGCATCATGACGTTCCTGTTTGGTTGAAACCCAAATCATACTGACCCTAGACGTTTATTGTTTTTGAAGGGTGGCATTCTCACCGCTGAGTCATGTGGCTGATAGCAGAGCCGGGTAACAAGTCAAGTTTGCTTACAAGCCCAGTGTTGGGGGCTACATTGGTTATAATAAGGTCTGTTAATTGTTTACAAGCTATATATAAAGTTGCAACATCATGCTTCTTGCAGCTAATCACCAGTCACTTAGATAACCACAATATACTTACTGAAGAGCAGAAAGGATGCTGTAAGGGTATGAAAGGATGTAAAGAACAACTGATAACAGATTCCATAATTCTAAATCAAGCCTGGGGGAAAAGCAGAAATCTTTCATGTTGTTATATTGACTACCAACATTTGATTCTGTCCCACACTGATGGTTAATAGAAGCTGTTAATATATATAAACTGCACCCAATACTTGTGAAGTTCCAGCTTTCCCTTCCAGTCAAGGTGGCACTTGCGTACAATGCTCCTTTGGTCGACATCTTCCGGATAGATCATGGAACCATATATTTCACTTCTTTTATGTCTTTTACTTTTGTTTTTTATCTTGGATGTGATTCTGGAACAGATAGAGACTGCGATTTTTTGTTTGGAGAACATTTGGGTGTTCCAGTGCTGTGCCGTCTCCGAGGGGATTCTGGGAGGCAGTGGCAGCTTGTGCGAACCTTATGGTAGGCAGGCTGCAGAACAAGGTATGAGGTAATGTTTGTCTCTATTTTGTTGATAAAAGCTTCCATTGTGCGGCAATTAAAGCGACAAGGGAGATTGAAACATCAAAGCGAATGCAGAAGTTCAGAGATTGTTTAAATGCTCTAGTGCAGTCTCCAAAAGGGTTCTGGGAGACATGGGCAGCATGTGCAAACCTCGTGGCGGGCAGGCTTGACTGGGTGCAAGCCAATGTTAGAGTCCATTTTGCCTATTAAAGCTTTCATTGTTTGCCGATTAAAGCAAAGGGAGATTGAAACATCGAGGCAAATGCTGCCTGACTTTTGATCGCTCTGCTACCGGAGAGGGGGGAGTCTGCCACTGTACCTGGAGAATGTTGCTCTGGTTTTCTGCATTTTGGATATGGACTTGGACATAGTCTTTTTTTACAGTCTTTCAGTTTTTTATAATCTATGTTTTTCCCCTGATCCTTCTTGTTTTCTTGTGTGGGGAGGGGGATTTAGGGATTGATGTGCCTGTTCTGTTTTGTTTGTTTGTTTGTACAGATGAAGGGATTTGGGTTGATGTGTCTGTCTTGTTTGTTTCTTTGTACGGATGGAGGGATTTGGGGTTGATGTGTCTGTTCTGTTTTGTTTGTTTTTTGTACAGATGGAGGGGTTTCTGGGTTGATGTGCCTGTTCCATTTTGTTTGTTTGTTTGTTTGTACAGATGGAGGGATTTGTGGGTTGATGTGTCTATTCTGTTTTGTTTGTTATTTTATACAGATGGAAGGATTTGGGGTTTGATGTGCCTGTTCCATTTTCGTTCATTTTTTTTGTGCTGATGGAGGGGGGATTTGGGGGTTCATGGTTGTGCTGTCTATCTTTTCTTTCTTGGTTTCATGGCTACCCGGAGAAGAAAAATTTCAGAATTGTACACTTTGATAGTAAATGAACCTTTGAACCTTTGAATTTGTACAACATCCGATGAAGCATTAGTGCTCTTTAATCACCCTATCTATTAACAACCAAAAAATAACAATCACCACAATCAAAATAAATCTAGGCATTTTCCAGGGCGACTGTCTAAAGCCACTATGGTTTTGCTTGGCTTTAAATCCATTTTCCAATTTACTGAATCTGAGAAAATAGGGTATCAAATCAGAGACAACCAAACAAATTATTCCTTGACTCACCGTCTAAACGTGGACCATTTGAAATTATACATGCCTTCATCAGTAAAGCTCAAGTAATTAACTCAAATAGTAGAACTAGTTTCTGAACATATAAACATGAACTTTGGACAAGATGTGCAGAACATTAAACATAAAGAAAGGAACATCAGAGCCAGTAGAAAATAAAACAGATCAGCAAGATACAATACAACCAACGGATTAGTATGAAGCATTTTAGTATTCAGGATATCAACAAAGAAAATAGATCATTGTGCAATAAAGAGAAAGCTTTTCACAGAATTTACTTATAGGCTTAAGAAGATCTGCCAAACAGAGCTAAGTAGTAAAAATATAAGTAATCGTTAAACACTTTCACTATACCCTGATTAATATATTCTTTTAGCATAATATCTTAGTCTGAAACCAATCTGGATGATTCACAAAGAAAGATAGGACTGAAATAACAGATGTTAGAAAACACTATGTACACTCAAACACACTTAGATTAACACTACCTAGGACAGAAGGAGGAAGAGGTATAACGGACATAAAAAATTTACACAACAGTCAGATAAAATTTCTCATGATATATTTTCATCAACAAAAGCAGGATTCAGCTCTCCATGTGAGCATATGCAATTCTGATACAAAGTACACACCACTAAACTTAAATCAAAGCACAATCCAGAAAAATGAAGGAATTATCACTACAGAAGAAAAAGTTAACCAGTGGCAGAACATGACCCTCCATGGTAGACATCCCCACAGTCTGAGCAGACTAGATGTCAACAAGAAATGTTGAATGCCTGGATTAGAATTGCAGACCTCTTCCCAGGAACAGAAGGGTTCCTTGTGGCAATACAAGAGCATAATAAAAGACAAACAAATTCATGGTGACAAATGTAGAAAATGCCAAGAGAAACCAGAAACAATCCAACACATTACAGGATCCTGTGGCAGTTTAACTCAATCTGATTTTTTAAACAGGCACAATCATGTGGGAAACATCATTCACCAAATCTAGCTTTAAAATACAAGCTCATAAAAGACACCATACCTTACTATAAATACAAACCTGATCCAGTTTTAGAGTCAGAGCACTACAAACTACATATTATGGCCATATTATGATGATACATTATTACAGATAGGACATCCATAGTAACTGTCTAGATATAATATTACAGGATAAACAAGCAAGAACAACTTTCTTAGTAGATATAGCCATTCTAAACACTCAACAGCCAGATACAGAAATCAATAAGTGAAAACGTAGAGAAACCAGAAAGTGAAAATACCTGAAATATGCTAAATTAAAAGAGGAAATTGAAAGACTTTGGAACATGAAATGTCATAGTCATAGTCATACTTTATTGATCCCAGGGGAAATTGGTTTTCATTACAGTTGCACCATAAATAATAAATAGTAATAGAACCATAAATAGATAAATAGTAATATGTAAATTATGCCAGTAAATTATGAAATAAGTCCAGGACCAACATATTGGCTCAGGGTGTCTGACCCTCCAAGGGAGGAGTATACATTGTACCGATAATAATATTTACAACTGATATCATTCCAAAGTCACTACACAATAGCATCAAACAATTAGGGATACAGAGCAATATTTATGTAATTCCTCAGAAAACCACAATGCTAAACACCACTAGAATAGTTTGAAAGTTCCTAGCAATTGAGAAGTGAGTGTGTTTGGCTCTGCCCGTACCTCAGGTTTTACCTGCTTGAACTGAGAAAAAGTAAAAAATAAGAAAATAAATTATTACTGCAGAATAAAAAGGTAAACAATGGAAGAGCATGACCCTTCATGGAAGACATCCCCACACTCTGAGCAGACTAGCTGTCGACAAAGAAGTGTCAAATGCCTTCCTCAGATTTGGAGACCTCTTCCCAGAAACAGAAGGGTTCTTTGTAGCAGTACAGGACCAGGTGATTAACACACAAAAAAAAAGCAAAAATACACGATAAAAGACCAACAAATTCAAGATGATAAATGCAGAAAATGCCGTGAGAAACCAGAAACAATCCAACATACTACCTGATCCTGCAGCAATTTAACGCAATCTGATTACTTACACAGGTGCAATCAAGCGGCAAACGTTATTCACCAAAATCTGGCTTTAAATTTCATACTCCGAAAAGCCACCATACCTAGCTATATATACAAGTCAGATCCAGTTTTAGAGACAGAGTCCTATAGAATTATATTATGACCAATCTATTATTACAGATAGGACAGTCCATAATAACCATTTGGATATAATATTATAGGATAAACAAGCAAGAACAACTTACTTAATAAAGATAGCTAATCCAAAGACATATAACATACAGAAATCAATAAGTGAAAAACACCAGAAATATGCTGAATTAAAAGAGGAAATTGAACATGAACAGGGTATTCATTGTCCCAGTAGTAATATCTACAACTGATATCATCACAAAGTCACTACACAATAGCATTAAACAATAAGGGGTACACAGCAATATTTATGTAAATCTCCAGAAAGCCACAATACTAATTACCATCAGAATAATCAAAAGGTTCCTAGCAATTGAGAAATGAGTGTGCTTGGTTATGCCCATCCCTAAGATTTTACCACCTTGGGCTGAGAACATATACACATACAATAATCATATTTATAAGTAAATAAACAACAGCATGAGATGAAGAGTCCTTGAAAGTATGGTTGTGAGAACACTTCAGGGATGGGGCGAGAGAAATTATACCCTCTGGTTCAAGAGCCTTATTGTTGAGGGGTAATAACTTTCTGAACCTGGTGGTGTGGGTCCTGAGGTTCCTGTACCCTTTTCCTGATGACAGCAGTGAGAAGAGAGCTTGGCCTGGATGGTGGGGGGTCTTTGATGATGGATGCTGCTTTCCTGCAACAGTGCTCCGTGTAGTGCTCAGGATTGCTGAGATCAGACTCTCTGACATCCACACACAGACAGCTGCGATCACACAAGTGCATATGTACTGCCCAAGACTGCAGATGCTTGACTTACACCCTTTTGGTGGGGAGGCATCAAATTCTACAGAAGGACAGAGATCAAATTCACATTACCTGGGAACACAGCGATAAGTGCACGTACTTGCTAGAGAAGGAATTGGACATACACTGTCTGTCTCATACACACACACACACACACACACACACATAACACAAGCACACTACTTTGGGATTTCAGGCAGACATCTGGTTACCCCATCCAGATGAGTAGAATTCTATCACCAATCTATTTACTTTATTTATAGAGGATCTAATGTTTTCCTGTCAATGTTGCTACTGTGTAATATCCAGCATATAGTTTTATAGTTAACCATACCAGTACATGTCCTTGGTAAATAAACCTGGTCACCAGTGAGCTTGACTGACTCAATAACTGATCTGAGGTGGCCCAGGAGAGTACTCCTTTTTCCACTAATGCTGTAGTATAATGCCATGTAAGGTCGAAGATACAAGCTTAAGGGTATCCAACATTGTATCATTTTGCCTTTTTGTAAATAGTGTATGATTAGGATCCAGATTGCTGTTTTTATTGCGTTTTTCCTAGTGGTGTTAGCTGGCTTTATACCTTGCATGGGGCAGTAATAATACAGAATTCACCATAATTTCTGTTACCACATTGGAACATCCCGATTTTCCTGTTTGGTTGAGCCTGGGCGTGTGTTCCCTATTGAAGGTGGCATCTCACCGTTACCTGAGCAATGCTGAGTCACATGGCTGTTAGTTAGAGTTAGCTAACGTGGTTTATTTTGAATTTATTACAAGCCATAGTGAGAGGGTTACATGTATCACCACCTGTTTGTTGTAGACTTTTAGTAAATGTAGTACATTGGGTTTTATATTTCTGTTGTTTGTTTAGCTGTAAGAATGAAGTGTAACTCACAACATCTGTTAAACTTTTTTTATTTAAACCGGACCAGGTCAGTATGCAAATAATGGGAAAACAAATGCACATGTTCCATTGTTACAGCCAGCTAGTTACAGCCATAAAGTTACAACCAGTCACAGTAAGAGCCAGGTACAGTAACGGCCAGACCAGTTACAGCCAGGTACAGCTACAGCCAGTCACAGTTACCGCCAGGTACCGTAACAGCCAATCACAGTTACTGCCAGATACAGTTACAGCCTGTCACAAATACAGTTTCAGACAGTCACAGATACAGCCAGCTACAGTAACATCCAGACACAGTTACAGTCAGGTACAGTAACAGCCAGTCACAGTTACTGCCAGATACAGTTACAACCTGTCGCAGTTAAAACCAGGTACAGTTACAGTCAGTCACAGTTACAGCCAGGTGCAGTTACAGCCTGTCACAGATACATCCAAGTACAGTTACAGCAGGTAAAGTTACAGCCAGTCACAGTTACAGCTAGTCACAGTTACAGCCAAGTACAGTTACAGCCAAGTAAATTTACATATAGTCACAGTTATTGCTGGTCACAGTTATAGCCATGTAACTAACAGTCAGGTAAAGTTACAGACGGTCACAGTTACAGTCAGGTGCGGTTACAGACAGTCACAGTTACTTACACGTAAGTTAGAGTCAGGTACAGTTAGAGCCAATCATAGTTACAGCCAGGTACAGTTATATCCAGTTACAGTCACAGCCTATCACAATTACAGCCAGTCACAGTTACAGCCAGGTGTGTTACTGCCGAATACAGTTACAATCAGGTACTGTAACAGTCAGTCAGAGTTGTAGTCAGTCAGGCAAAGTTACAGCCTGTCACAGATACAGCCAGTCACAGTTACAACCAGGTACAGTTACAGCCAGGTAAAGTTACAGCCAATCACAGTTACAACTAGGTACAGTAACAGCCAGGGAAAGTTACAGACAGTCACAGTTACATACATGTAAGTTAGAGTCAGGTACAGTTAAAGCCAATCATAGTTCCAGCCAGGCACAGTTACAGCTGGTCACTGTTGTAGCCAAGTACAGTTACAGCCAGGTAAGTTACAGCCAAAAAAGCTATATCCAGGTACAGTCATAGCCTATCACAATTACACCCAGTCACAGTTAGAGCCAGGTAAGTTACAGCCAGGTACAGTAACAGGCAGGTATAGTTACAGCCAATCATGGTTTCAGCCCAGGGGAAGCTACAGCTAGTCATAATTATAGCCAGGTATGGTTTCAGCCAGGTACAGTAACTTCCAATCATGATTACAGCCAGGAAAAGTTACAGACTGTCACAGTTACAGCCAGTCATAGTTAGAGCCAGGTACATTTACAGCCAGTTACAGTTACAGCCATGCGCAGTTACAGCCAGGTACAGTAACAGCTAGACCAGTTACAGCCAGTCACAGTTACAGCTAGGTACAGTAACTGCAAGGCATAATTACAGCCAGGTACAGTTACAGCCAGATAAAGTTACAGACAGTCACAGTTACAGCTGGTCACAGATATAGCCATATAACTAACAGTCAGATGCAGTAACAGACAGTCAAAGCTACATTCATGTAAATTAGAGTCAGGTACAGTTACAGCCAGTCACAGTTAGAGCCAGGTAAGTTACAGCCAGTCATAGTTAACAACCATGCACAGCTACAGCCAGTTACAGTAACAGCCAATCATGATTACAGCCAGATACAGTAACAGCCAATCATGACTACATCCAGGGAAAGTTACAGCCAGTCACAGTTAGAACCAGTTACATTTACAGCCAGTATAATTACAGCCAGATACTGTAACAGCCAGTAACAGTTACTGTTACAGATGGTCACATTCAGCCAAGTACACAACAGCCAGTCACAGTTACAGCCACTCACAGTTGTAGCTTGGTAAAGTTTCAGCTTGATAAATTTACAGCCAGATACAGTTGCAGACAGTCACAGTTACAGCTATTCACTGTTACAGCCTGGTACATTTACAGTCAGCTACAGCTACAGCCAGTCACCATTACTCCCAGTCATAGTTACAGCCAGTCACAGTGACAGCCAGGTACAGTTACAGCCAGTCACAGTTATACCAGGTACAGTTACAGCCAGTTACCATTACTCCCAGTCATAGTTACAGCTAAGTACAGTTACAGCTAGTCATAGTTAAAGCCAGTCACAGTTACAGCTAGACCAGTCACAGTTAGACCAGATACAGTTACAGCCAGTCACCGTTAGACCAGGTACAGTTACAGCCAGTCATATTTACAGCCAATTACAGTTACAAGCATGTAATTTACAATCTGGTACAGTTACAGGTTGTCACAGTCACAGCAAGGTACCATTACTGCCAGTCACAGTTACAACCAGGTTAGTTACGGCCAGGTACAGTAACAGCCAGATACAGTTACAGCTAGGGTCAGTAACAACAAGTCATTGTTATAGCCAGTCACAGTTACAGCCAGGTAAAGTTAGAGCCAGTCACTGTTGCACCCAGGTAAATTTGCGGTCTGGTAAAGTTACATTTAGGTACTGTTACAGTCAGGTACAGTTACAACCAGATACAGTAACAACCTGTTACAGTTACAGCCTGTCACAGATACAGCCAGGTACACAACAACCAATCATGGTCACAGCCACTCACAGTTGCAGCTAAGTACAGTTACAGCCAGGTACAGGGACAGTCAGGTACAGCTACAGACAATCACAGTTACAGTTGGTCACTGTTACAGCCATGTAAATTACACTCAGGTACAATTACAGACAGTCACAGTTACAGGCATGTAAGTTACAGTCAGGTACAATTACAGGCAGTCACAGTTACAGCCACATACAGTAACAACCAGTCACAGCTGCAGCCAGGTAAAGTTGCAGCTGGGTACAGTAACAGCAAGGTGGTGCAGTTGCAACCAATCATGGTTACAGCTGCCATAGTTGTTTCCAGGTACAGTTACAATCAGGCACTTTACAGTTAGATACTGTAGCAGTCAGTCACAGTTATAGTCAAGTACAGTTAAAGCCAGGTACAGTTACAGCCAGTCACAGTTGCAGCTTTGTACAGTTACAACTGGGTTCAGTTACAGTCAGGTACAGTTACAGTCACTATTACATCCAGGTACAGCTACAGACTGTCGCAGTTACAGCCAAGTAATTTACAGTCATATACAGTTACAGCCAGTTACAGTAACAGCAAGGTACAGTTACAGCCAGGCACAGTTGCAGTCAGGTACTGTTACAGCTAGATACAGTAGCGGCCAGTTACAGTTACAGCTGGTCACAGTTGCAGCCAGTTACAGTTACAGCCAGTCACAATAACAGCCGAGTACAACTATGACCTGATACAGTTACAGGCAATTACTATTACAGCCAATCACAGTTACAGCCACGTACAATTACAGCCAGCTAAGTTACAGCCATTTACAGCCAGTCACAGTTACAGCCAAGTACAGTAACAACCAGGTACAGTTACAGCCAATGACGGTTACAGCCAGCTACAGTTAGATTTCCTTAGCTACTTCTCTGCCTTGCTTGCTGTTACAGGCTGACCCTGTATGATGATAAATATCTAACAAAATGACTGTAGCCATATGACTTGCATCTTATCCTTGACTTCTGTAGAACATCATCTCCCAAACCAACGATAGTTTTGTGTACAAATTTAAAGCAACATAAGTTAAAGTTACCTTCTGGGATTTGAAACTGAATCCTTAATTTAGTTGCTGTTAGTTTTGTGAAAATGTTTTGGGGTAATGGACATAGGAAAGCAGAAAACGAGCTGCTGGAGGAACTCAGTGGGTCAGTGGACGGGTATGGACAATTAATGTTTGAGGTTGAAACCCTTCGTCAAGAGAGAAGGGGTCTCGACGTGAAGCACAGACTGTTTCAGGTCTGAGATTCTGCCTGAACTGATGAATTTCCTCCAGCAGCTCATTTTTTTTCTGCACCAGATGCCAACATCCGCAGTATCTTGTGTTTCCATTGAACACAACACTCTGCCATTCAGTTATTGAACCAAACTGACCCTGCTGCTGCTGAAGACATTCGCCTCTCCACCCTCGTCATCTGCTTCATTATTCTGCCAACCTCCCTGTCCACCGTCAACAAGTCAAGGAAGAAACGAATGCTTTAGCTTAGAGTTACCTTTATTAGGAATGGTCTGTTTCTATGGATGACCTCTCTTACATTGAAAGACTTCTCCCCAGTCAAGCCCCTCGTAACTTTAAATGTTTCAATGAGATCACTTGTCACTTTTGTAAACTCATGTAGCATATACCAAATTGGCTCAATTTTCAAACAGCACAACTGTGTTCTTCATAATCCTGAAGGAAACAGATTATGAAATGCCCTGTTTAAACTGCATTCTGGGATGATGGTTCTGATATTCCATGAATTCAGCAATGTGTGACCTTTCTGTACCTCTGTGTATTTTCAGTTCTGAAGTTCTGCGCCAAGCCAATAAGAGAAAAGTTAAATAGAATAGATACCATTGCATACTGAAGATTTTTTTCAGTGGTGTGAATTACATGCAAATTCACCACTGTCCAGTTGCTATGTGCCATCTGTCCTGATAATTTCACCAATACTTAGGTGGAGTTCTTGTAGTCGCTTGTTGATGCTCTGAACGTAGCATCCTCTGCCCGAATACAACTTGGAAATGCTTCAACACAGAGAGGAGACAAAACTCATGAATTTCAAATGCATCTATTGAAAAACATTGGAAACAGAACCTACTTTCAGACTGAATTTGATTAATTTCAATGCTCAAAAGTCAAAGTGCTAGATAAATTCAGGTATAAAACTTTACTTTCTCTTTCATTGAATGTGTGATAACTGTTAGAATGTAAGAAGTATCTAAATAAGGTACAGGCCACATCCATATTAATTTGGAATAAGTGATCATGTGTATTTCAGCATTCACATACAGTGAGAAATGGCAAAGTATACTCAATTTAATTCTGTCCCAAGCAGCACTAATATAGAGAAATTGCATTGAGTAATGACCAAGAAACTAGATGCGGCAGATATGAGGTAATGAAAAAAAGAATCACCCAATGCTGTAAGCCCCGGATAATTAATGCCAAATATTCTTATAAGAGAATAATGATCTTTGAACATACAAGCAAAGCTGTACTAATTATTGCAAAGCCCTGGTATTTGCTTGATTCAAGTTCAAAGTTATTTTAAAGTTTCTTTTAAGTTATTCCAAAATATCTTAGTATTTGATGAAAGGTTCTGAACAAGTGATAATTTTTAATGTTTAAATCTCAAAGTTCAAAGTAATTTTATTGTCAAAGTAGATACATATCATTATATACAACCCTGAGATTCATTTTCTTGTGGGCATACTCTATAAATCCATAATAGAATAATAACCGTAGCTATCATAGAATCAATGAATGACCACACCAACTTTCATAACATTAACCAAGCTAGATTGTAGTACTGCTACAATAATTAATCTGACTTCCATTCCATTTTTGAGATTGTGTATTAATTGGCTGCTAAATCCCCCTTGCCTTTCTCTTTTTTTTCCATTTCCCCTTCTGGCTCCCATCGTAGCACTTCTCTTCTTACCTGCTTATCAACTCTCTCTGTTGCTCCTCCTCCTTCCCGTTCTGTCACGATCCACGGTCCACTCTCCTCTATCAGATTCCTTCTTCCCCACTCACCTACCTTTCCCCTCACTTGACTTTATCTATCTCCTTCCAGTTTGTACTCCTTCCCCTCCCCCCACCTTCTTATTATGGCTTATTCCCCTTTCCTTTCTAGTCCTGATGAAGGGTCTTGGCCTGAAATGTGGATCTTTATTGATGCTGCCTGACTTGCTGAGTTTTTCCAGCATTTTGTGTGTGCTACTGTTGATTTCCAGTGTCTGCAGACTATCTTGAACAAATGCTTGGCTTCTGAGTCTTCTGTGCAGCAAACCCTCCCCCCACCAAAAAAAAAACCTGCTGTCTTGTTCACTGAATATCCCTTCCTTTGGCTTGAATAATACTCCAGCAGTTTTACCACAGCTTGGCTGTGTGGAGTACCCATGCCTTCAAAATTAGTTTCACACTGCTTAGGTAGAGTTGCACAAAATGGAAGCCTAATTTTCTGAAGGGCTTTAGCACAAACCTCAATGGTGATCTGAGGACATAATCTGCACTGCCATTTCATTGCAATATTAGGGAAGTTCTTCAATTGTTCACATGGATTGTCAGACAGCATGTGAAACTGATCTCTCTTTTAATTGTACTGTGATATGAAAGGTATTATTCATTCAAAGAATAGAAAGTTCTCCCAGTATTCAGTTCACATTCTGTCTAATGCCACCACACCAAAAGCCAATGGCATTTTATATTCATGGGCTTATGTGAGAATGGCTGTCTTTTCCTCTGTATAATTACAATGAAATGCAACCTTTGGATATGATGCATTTTGTAGGATTTATGAATGTGAATAAGGTTCGTTATTTCATCAATGGGAAGTATGGATGAGCAAAGCACCACCCACAAAATAAGGGAGTGAATGGTTTCTTGCTCTCAGTCGCTAAGGTGCTGGACTCAAAGTAAAGTCCAACAGTTATTTCACTGCAACAGGATTGCTTAACTCCACTGTGATTTTACATTGTTTCTCTGTTTATTTAAAAGTTGTATCAAATTGCATGCTGGTATAGTGTTAAGGTGGCGGTTAAATGTCCAGACATGCAAGTTAAGAAGCAATTTTCTGGTTCCTTAGGGTGGATCTCAGAAAAGAATTCGACCTCAGAATTATAGGGTTGCCAGTGCTTTCTGGGTGGGTCCATTCTGGCTGCAACATTATTGTTCTGCTTTGTAACATAAAAACTCATTGCAAGAAAAAGCTGGGAGCCAAAGAGACGCGAGTCTTAATTTGTTCTTTATTTTAATCGAGGAGCCATGGTAGTGTAATGATATTTGCAATTCACTTGTTTATACATATAACTCGTACTGAATAATTTAAACAAACAAAGAACGCTTAATCAACAACATATGTACAAGATTACTCAAATATTAAATACATAACACTTATGGTGAAGCATATAACCTGATGGCCTGGAAATCAGAGTAAAATTCAGAGTTTCCCTTGAAGAGAGACGTCTAAATAGACCATGAACCCATGAACACTACCTCATTATTCCTCCTTTGAACTAATTATTGTTTGTAACTATGGTGTTATATTTATGTTTTGCACTGTATTGCTGCCACAAAACAACACATTTCACATGCATCTGTGCTGACAAGGGGGTGAGAGGGAAATAAGGCAGCCATGATTTTGTGGTGGAGCAGACTCAATGAGCTGAATGGTCTAATCCTCCTCCTACGTCTTATGGTTTTATGTCAGTAATCTCTGTTCCTTTTAATCTGCGAGGGATGTGTGGTCGTGCAGTAACAGAAATAAGACCATAATAAGATATAGGAGCAGAATTAGGCCATTTGGCCCAACGTGTCTGCTCTGTCATTTCATCATGGCTGATCCATTTTTCCTCTCAGCCCCAATCTCCTGCTTTCCCCCCTGTATCCCTTCATTCCCTGACCAATCGAGAGTCTATCAACCTCTGCCTTAAATATATATAAAGGCTTGGCCTCCACGGCCACCTGTAGCAACGAATTGCACAGATTCACCACTCTCTTGCTAAAGAAATTCCTCCCCATCTCTGTTCTAAAAGGACACCTCTCTACTCTGAGGCTGTGTCCTCTGGTCTTAGACTCCCCCACCATAGGAAACATCCTCTCCACATCCAATCTATCAAGGCCTTTCACCATTTGATAGGTTTCAATTAGGTCACCCCTCATTCTTCTGAATTCTAGTGAATGCAGGCTCCTGAAATGCTCCTGCACACATAGCTTTTGTAGCCCGCGCAGCTGGAATAAAGGCAGACGAGAAAAACCTTATGAAACGTGAAAGATTTTCTTTGTTGTACTGTACTTCAATATACCCTTCAATTAATAAATAAAGTCAAAAGTATATGACTTTTCAATTTTTATTCTAAATATTCATAGTATATATGTATATATTATAAAATATAATTTAAAGTGCCGTGCAGTTTTCAGGCCATGTAAAAATTTCCTGCTCAGAGCAAAGGTTGGTCCACGCTGCTGTGAACAAAAATTAGAGGGAATATTGTCAGTGATAATAGACCTGATTCTGAGTTGAGGGGAAGCAGGAGGCAGGTGTTGCACATTCTTCTGGGCAGTGATGAGTCAGCCATTGCTTCTTCCATACATCAATATCCTATTGTTGTCACTGAGCATGGGATCACCAGCATACTGCCTGGATTAGACAGTACATCTTATGAGGGTAGGTTGAATGAGCTAGGGCTTTTTCTCTTTGGCGCGAAGGAGGATGAGAGGCAATTTGATAGGGGTGTACAAGCTCATTGGAGGCAGAGGTGGAATGGACAGCCAGTGCCTTTTTCCTAAAGCCAAACTGACTAATATGAGGGGGCATACTTGTAAAGTGATTGGAGGAAAGTGTAGGGCGATGTCAGAGGTAGGTTTTCCTACACAGCGAGTGGAAGGTGCATGGAGCATGCTGGAAAGGGTGGTGGTGGAGGCAGATACATTAGGGACGTTTAAGAGACTCTTAAGTGGGCACATGGATGAAAGAAGAATGAAGGGCTATGTAGGAAGGAAGGGTTGGATCGATCTTGGAGTTGGTTAAAAGTTGGCATAACATTGTGTGCTGGACTGTTCTATGTCCTATATTCATTTCTTCCGTCTTCACTTCCTTAAAACTTCCTTTCCCTCTCATCGCTCACCCTCTCCATAACTCCTGAAGTCAAGCACCTGCCTATGTGTAACACTTCAGAGTCCTCTTGCGCAGACTGACTGTTCAGCAAGACAATTCTTTTACTTTCGGCTGTGATCACTTGTTATGAACAGAAATCCCCCTGATGCCCTTAGGATGTTTGAGCTGACAGGCAGAAGTTTGACTACCAAATTAAAACAAATTCATTGGCAATTTCTTCCATTTTTATTGCACAACCACCTTTTCAATTGTATGTTTGTGCTAGCTATGAATTTGAGTTTGAGTCTGACAACACTGCCTCTTTGCATTATAAATCATGGGAACTCAAAGTTGGCAAATGTGATCTAATAAAAAAATTGTAGCAAATTCCTTGAAGGGCTTTCATGTTAGGATGACTGCTGGTCCTATTTTATAAAGAGAGGAATGTTCTTAGAGTGGTCTTACCTGCTTCAATAGTGTGATTATGTTGGACCATCCTACTTCAGATTGGGAGGTTCCACAATATCTCAGGCAAAGAGCTGATACTTCACCAACAGACTAATTCCCCATCACAATCCAGACACCTTTAAAAAATATTTCTTATTGTAACTTACGGTAATTTTTGGGCATTGCACTGTGCTGCAACACATTTAAATGCATTTTTCTGTGAAAATAAACCTGATTTTGATCTGATTCTGGAAAATTAGATCTACAAATACAGCCCCTCAGGCAATTGTTAATGAAAACTTTATTTTCAACAGTAAATATTTACCATAGTACCCTTACTTTGCAGTGTATTCTTCATACTTAAATCCACCTCCACATGTTGACTACATTCAGTGCTAAGCTTAAGATGTAACTGTCCAAAATACAACAGCTTCAAAATCAATATCATGACTCTATCAAAATTAACATCTACTCAGACCTAGATTTCAATGTTTCCAGTACATTTTTATTGCCTAACTTTTTGCAGTAAGTGCATCCATGATAACAATTAATATTTTGTTTTAAAGAGGGATAAAAGTAAAAAGTAAAACAGAAGAAGGCTACAATATTGTTCAGATTAGTTGAGTAGATTTGCATATTACATACCTGATGAGGCAACTCACAACGTGCCTACTTTTCAGCTGGGTTGTTGAATTATCTTAAGTTCTGGTAGTGCACAGTGTCTTTGCGTTGAATCATTCCAGCTTCTCTTTAAGGCTGAAGTTGCAGTGGGATGATCTGTGGTATCGTGATCATTCCTCACATCCAGCTGAACTCCAAGTTCATATAAATGATCTTTGCATTCAGCAGCCGCAGAATTCTTTGAGAAGAGCTCATGCATGTGTACTTGAGGTATTCCACAAACATCTTGCAGCAAAGTTTTGAAATTCTTTAATAGCAACTGACTAAATTATCAGGTCTGGGCATAGCCTATCATCATCTATAGTTATTAGCTCTGCCATTTCACGGTTTGTATGATGGCGAGATCCATGTCTTTCATGTCTGTTTCCATCCCCTTGACTCACTTTTTCTTAAAATAAATGTTTATATCTAAGTTTCTTTTCCCTAAAATTAACAGGAAAGAATCAATTATGTGGAACTAACCTACAAATTAAAGATACAGGAACAATGCAGTCATTAGTATTTTACAAGGAAACATAGAAACATAGAAAATAGGTGCAGGAGTAGGCCATTCGGCCCTTCGAGCCTGCACCACCATTCAGTATGATTATGGCTGATCATCCAACTCAGAACCCTGTGCCAGCCTTCCCTCCATACCCCCGATCCCTTTAGCCACAAGGGCCATATCTAACTCCCTCTTAAATATAGCCAATGAACTGGCCTCAACTGTTTCCTGTGGCAGAGAATTCCACAGATTCACCACTAGCTGTGTGAAGAAGTTTTTCCTCATCTCGGTCCTAAAAGGCTTCCCCTTTATCCTCAAACTGTGACCCCTCATTCTGGACTTCCCCAACATCGGGAAAAATCTTCCTGCATCTAGCCTGTCCAATCCCTTTAGGATTTTATATGTTTCAATAAGATCCCCCCCTCAATCTTCTAAATTCCAATGAGTATAAGCCTAGTTCATCCAGTCTTTCATCATATGAAAGTCCTGCCATCCCAGGAATCAATCTGGTGAACCTTCTTTGTATTCCCTCTATGGCAAGGATGTCTTTCCTCAGATTAGGGGACCAAAACTGCACACAATACTCCAGGTGTGGTCTCACCAAGGCCTTGTACAACTGCAGTAGTACCTCCCTGCTCCTGTACTCGAATCCTCTTGCTATGAATGCCAGCATACCATTCGCCTTTTTCACCGCCTGCTGTACTTGCATGCCCACTTTCAATGACTGGTGTATAATGATACCCAGGTCTCGTTGCACCTCCCCTTTTCCTAATCGGCCACCATTCAAATAATAATCTGTTTTCCTGTTTCTGCCACCAAAGTGGATAATCTCACATTTATCCACATTAAATTGCATCTGCCATGAATTTGCCCACTCACCTAACCTATCCAAGTCACCCCGCATCCTCTTAGCATCCTCCTCACAGCTAACACTGCCACCCAGCTTCGTGTCATCCGCAAACTTGGAGATGCTGCATTTAATTCCCTCATCCAAGTCATTAATATATATTGTAAACAACTGGGGTCCCAGCACTGAGCCTTGCGGTACCCCACTAGTCACTGCCTGCCATTCTGAAAAGGTCCCATTTATTCCCACTCTTTGCTTCCTGTCTGCCAACCAATTCTCTATCCACATCAATACCTTACCCCCAATACCGTGTGCTTTAAGTTTGCACACTAATCTCCTGTGTGGGACCTTGTCAAAAGCCTTTTGAAAATCCAAATATACCACATCCACTGGTTCTCCCCTATCCACTCTACTAGTTACATCCTCAAAAAATTCTATGAGATTCGTCAGACATGATTTTCCTTTCACAAATCCATGCTGACTTTGTCTGATGATTTCACTGCTTTCCAAATGTGCTGTTATCACATCTTTGATAACTGACTCTAGCAGTTTCCCCACCACTGATGTTAGGCTAACCGGTCTATAATTCCCTGGTTTCTCTCTCTCTCCTTTTTTAAAAAGTGGGGTTACATTAGCCACCCTCCAATCCTCAGGAACTAGTCCAGAATCTAAAGAGTTTTGAAAAATTATCACTAATGTATCCACTATTTCTTGGGCTACTTCCTTAAGCACTCTGGGATGCAGACCATCTGGCCCTGGGGATTTATCTGCCTTTAATCCCTTCAATTTACTTAACACCACAGGAACGGCCAGGGTTACAGACATTTATACAGTATACACTCAGTGATCACTTTATTTGGTACAGGAGTGGAATCTGGTGTGGTCCTCTGCTGCTATAGCTCACCCACTTTAAAGTTTGACATGTTATGCATTCAGAGATGCTTTTCTGCACTTGACTGGTGTAACATGAGGTTAATTGAATTATTGTTGCTTTCCTTGTCTGCTTGAACCAGTCTGGCTATTCTCTCATTTGCAAGGTGTTATCACCCACTCACTGGATGTTTCTTCTTTCTCATGCCATTCTCTATAAACTCTACAGACTGATGAGCGTGAAAATCCCAGGAGATCAGCACTTTCCGAGATACTTAACCACCCTATCTGGCACCAACAATCTTTCCATGGTCAAAGTCTCTTAGATCACATTTCCTCCCCATTCTGACATTTAGTCTGAACAACAAATGAACCTCTTGAGCATGTCTGCATGTTTTTTTTTGCATTGAGTTGCTGCCACATGATTAATGAGCAGGTGTACAGGTATACCTAATACAGTGACCACTGAGTGTCGTTGTGATTACCCCATTCTGGAGCATTTAAATCAAAAATAAAACTGCAGAAACTTCCAACCTGGTTGTAAAAAGAGAAGGAATAAATCCAAAAGGAAAAAAAAAGGCAAAATGGGAAACACGATAGATAGGATTACATAACAATACTCCAGTCTAGACTTGAAGATGAGAGGGGAATAACTTGGATGGATGTGTATGAGGGTGAGATAAAATGGCCTGACAGACATTTGGTGGGGACAGGAAAGAATGGCTCTGTGAGACCTGGGTGGAGGAAGGAGAGAACTTACTTGGTAGAAGATGGATGAATACAGAAGAAGAATGGCTTCTATGTTCAAAATAAGGTACTGTACATCAGAGTTCCTGGGATTGAGTTTACTCGAGGGAGACTGGTTCCTCAGTTGCATTATAATAATAACAATTGCAGCAAAAGCATGTCTGGAAATAGACAAGGAATTTCTAACCTTGCCATGTTCTTCAGATTCTAACAGGTTTAGGTTATTGCCAGAGCTGTAGAGTTGGCAGCAATGCCAGTAGAATTACAGTTGTGAGGTTGGGGTTGACATAATTGAGGTGTATGATATTATACAAAATCAAATCAAGCCAGAAAAAAAGGTTCCATACCTCTTGCTAGAAAGATGGATAATCAGGATACATTAATTTAATCGAATTGATGGAAAGGTTTGAAATTTTGTCTGCTAAAGTTCCAGAAATTAATGCTGTGGAATAGAGATGAAGATGAAACCCTTGAAATGTATCTGAATCAAGGAACTCAAAGGTATTGAGGAACCACATGCAACCAGATGGCATTAGATGTGTGATGTAGCCAGCTGAGCCTACAATCCTTTGCAGTCTCTTGCAATCCTGTACCTTGTAATCTGTATACCAGGTGAAAACATTCTCCACCATACTTGTACATCTAGAAACATTAAGCATCTTTGGTGACATGGCAAATATCCTCAAATCTCAAGCAACCATGTGCAGATAGCAGTGGTTTGGATTGACTTCATGGGATGAAAGAGCCTGTTCCTATGTTGCTTTGTTCAATATAACTTGCAAGCTCATGCACAAAGAATTGGGAAATAGGTGTAACCTAACAAAGTGCGTTCTTGTTAATTTGCAGGTTGAGTCTGCAGTGAGGAAGGCAAATGTGATGTTAGCATTCATTTCAAAAGGACTAGAATATAAAAGTAATGATGTAATGTTGAGACTTCATAAAGCACTGGTGAGGCCTCTCTTGGGGTATTGTGATCAGTCTTGAGCCCCTTGTCTTAGAAAGGATGTGCTGAAATTGGAGAATTCAAAGGAAATTCATGAAAATAATTCCAGGATTGAATGGCTTGTCATATTAAGAGTGTTTGATGGCTCTGGGCCTGTATTCACTAGAATTCAGAAAAATGAGAGGTGACCTCATCAAAACCTATCGAATAGTGAAAGGCTTTGATAGAGTGAATGTGAGTAGGGTGTTTCCTATGGTGGGGGAGTCTAAGACCTGAGGACACAGCCTCAGAATGAAGGGGTGCCCTTTTAGAACTGAGATGAGGAGGAATTTCTTTAGCCAGAGTGGTAAATCTGTGGACTTCTTTGCCACAGGCAGCTGTGGAAGCCAAGTCTTATGTATATTCAAGGCAGAAGTTTATAGATTCTTGATTGGTCTGGGCATGAAGAAGTACAGGGAGAAGGCAGGAGATTGGAGTTCAGAGAAAAATTGGATCGACCATGATAAAATGATGGAGCAGACTTGAAGGGCCAAATGGCCTTATTCTGCTCCCATATCTTATGGTCTTATTGTTACAGCAAAAAGGCAGGAGAATGGGGTTGAGGGGGTAATATATCATCCATGATGCAATAATGTAGAGCAGTGGACCCCAACCTCCGGGCCGCGGACCGATACCGCGCCACAAAGCATGCAGGGGTGCAGTGGTAGCTGGGATGCACCCAGCACATCTTTAAGAAAAAGCCGAAATAAACGAGCTAATTAATTAGGTGTCGCCTGGCACGTAAATGTCGGCCCAGATCAGAGGCGATTGCCAATTTCACTTGCTCTACGCAATCAGCAATCACCTCTGATCTGGGCTGACACTTACGTGCCAGATGGCACCTAATTAATTAGCTTGTTTATTTTGGATTTTTTCTTAAAGATGTGCTGGGTGCATCCCAGCTACCACTGCACCCCTGCATGCTTCGCGGCTCGGAGGTTGGGGACCACTGGTATAGAGGACCCGATGGGCCAAATGACCTAATTCTCCTCCTATTTCTTATGTTCTTATGAATGGCCTCCTTTTGTATCATAGTAAGTAGCTAAGTTTTCTATCCGCTATAATAATTAACAACCTGACCTGAAAATAACTATCAACGCTATTTGTGAAATCTTCTATTGACCAAATTTTCTCCCTTGAGGAAGTGAGTTCTAGATTTTCTTTCTTTATAGATTTTGGAGAGTGTATGCAGCAAAGGTATCATCTTCCAACCCTCAATATTTTCCTGCTTCATTAAAAGTTGTGTTCAAATTTATAGAGGGATTTTATAGTGAATAAGCAAAGATTTTCACCGGCAGTGTATGATAGGTTACCAAAGGAAATAGGTTTTACCCACGGTGGATACTTTCTCTTGTCCCTCCTCCCATCAGAGAGAAGATACAAATGCCTGAAAGCACATACCACGAGGCTCAAAGACAGCTGCTACTCTGCTGTTGTAAGACTGTTCCCTCGTATGATATGATAGACTCTTGAAGACACAATCTACCTTGCACCTTATTGTCTGCCTGCACTGCACTCTCTCTGTAACTGTGACACCTAATTCTTTATTCTGTTACTGTTTTCTCTTTCACTACCTTAATGCACAGTTGTGATGAAATGATCATGAAGGTATAACTTTCATGAAAGGATAACTCTGGTCCAGAACATAGAATAAACAGATTTAATGAAATTTTCCAAAGGAATTTAATATTCTTACAGGAGATGAGAGTTTCTCTGGTAAAGGGAACAGTTATTGCTTATTCTTAAGCTGCCATTTCAAATGCATCAGCATGTGACGGTATTCCTGCACGGTTGATTGGTTAAGATTTTCTGAAATTTGAACCAAACCTTGAAATAATGAAAAGACAGGGTGGTTTGTAACGTATCTTGGATGAGAGCTGACACACAGGAGTCTTCCCTTGGGAACTACTGTCCTAGTCCTTCAAGGCGCTAGAAGTCAAGGGTTTGGAAAATGCTGAAGAAGAGCGTGGCAACTTGTATTGTATCTTGCAGATTACATGCTTACAGCCGTGGAACACTGGTCGAAGAGATGAGTGTTTAGAGTGGAATGATAGGGCTCCCTCGAAGGGGAAATGGTCTAAAGATCTTCTTTCTGTGTTGCATGGTTATATGATTCCAATTTAAAGGCATATTTTTCTCACTCTCTGTACTCACACTCAGATCTGCTCAAAAACATTTTCCAACCTTGCAAAAAAAATTGCTTTCCAATGCCCATTATTATCAAGTGGTCTCAGTTCTCATCTCCGGCATCATTGATCCAATTTCCTGCCAGAGTTTTCAAGTCCTCAAATGCAACCAATTGATGCTGCTGCAGCAAATTATCAGAGCTTCCAGGCCCATTCCCCTCTCTCACAGAGTTTACATTTCCAACAGGATTTTGGTGTTTCACAACAGAGTATTTCTTCAGAAAACATCCCTCTACTTCCTCCATTTATTCCATACACTCCCATTCCTCACTTTCATAACTCTGTTGTCAGACTCTAGCCACCTTCTTCCAAATTCAATTCCACCACATTAGAGATCCAAGCTTTAACACAGGAGTTTGATGCTTCCAAAGTCACTTGGTTTATAATTGATCACCTCAAATAAGTCTCAGATTCTTTCCTTTAAGAATTTAAAAAAAAATTTAGATCTGGTAGTTGGTAGAATAGCAGAACCTGATTTTTTTTTGCTTCTTGTTATTGTTTGTTTAGCTGTACAATTTATTTTGGATCTCCCCCTCCCCCTCCCACTTTCAAATCTCTTACTAGCTCTTCCTTCATTTAATCCTGACGAAGGGTCTCGGCCTGAAACGTCGACTGTACCTCTTCCTAGAGATGCTGCCTGGCCTGCTGCGTTCACCAGCAACTTTGATGTGTGTGGCTTGAGTTTCCAGCATCTGCAGATTTCCTCGTGTTTGCGTTGTACAATTTATTTCTCATTTGTCTGGATGTAGAGTTGGAGTCTTACAGTACAGAAATGGGCCATCTAGTCCATGATGACCTTTCTGCCCATCTACATTAACTCCATTTGCCTGTATTAGGATCACATCCTTCTTTTCCTTGCCCATTTGTGTTTGTGTAAATGCCACATAACAATTGTATGTAACTCTTCTAACTCATCCTGATCGCAATAACACTCCATATAAAAACAGATTCCCTTTAAAATTTACAACTCTAAGCTTGAATCCATGCCCTCTAGTTCTTGATACCGCTATGATGGGAAGGCTCGTGAGGTGTTTTGCCAGACTCCTTGCTAACTAAACTTTATGCAGCATTTTTTCAGGAAAATTAGTTTTGCATCCCTGAACTTACCAGTTTAGAAACAAAGGAACTGTTTTGTTGGCCCAAGGCTTGAAGGCTGGAAGTAATGTAACAATATCAAAGACATTTAGCAGCTGACAGCCATTACAGTCTTGCTCCCAGCTTTGCTGACTATCAAACATGTCAAGTCCCTTCCCACCGATCTCCCTCCCAGCACTTAACCTTGTAAGCGGAACAAGTGCTACACATGCCCTTACACTTCCTCCCTCACCACCATTCAGGTCCCCAGACAGTCCTTCCAGATGAGGCGACACTTCACCTGTGAGTCAGCTGGGGTGATATACTGCATCCGGTGCTCCCGGTGCGGCCTTCTATATATTGGTGAGACCCGACGCAGGCTGGGAGACCGTTTTACTGAACACCTACGCTCTGTCCGCCAGAGAAAGCAGGATCTCCCAGTGGCCATACATTTTAATTCCACGTCCCATTCCCATTCTGATATGTCCATCCATGGCCTCCTCTACTGTTAAGATGAAGCCACACTCAGGTTGGAGGAACAAAACCTTATATTCCGTCTGGGTAGCCTTCAACCTGATGGCATGAACATTGACTTCTCTAACTTCCGTTAATGCCCCATCTCCCCTTCGTACTCCATCTATTATTTATTTATTTATTTATTATTAATTTTTTTCTCTCTCTCCTTTTTCTCCCTCTGTCCCTCTCACTAAACTCCTTGACCATCCTCTGGGCTTCCCCCCTCCCCCTTTCTTTGTCCCTAGGCCTCCTGTCCCATGATCCTCTCATATCCTTTTTGCCAATCAACTTTCCAGCTCTTAGCTCCATCCCTCCCCCGCCTGTCTTCTCCTATCATTTCCGATCTCCCCCTCCCCCTCCCATTTTCACATCTCTTCTTTCAGTTAGTCCTGATGAAGGGTCTCGGCCCGAAAGGCCGACTGTACCTCTTCCTAGAGATGCTGCCTGGCCTGCTGTGTTCACCAGCAATTTTTATGTGTGTTGTTTGAAATTCCAGCATCTGCAGATTTCCTTGTGTTTGCGTGTCAAGTTATTAAATTGGTCCTAAATGTCTCTGACAATCAGAGCTATTTTAAAATTGTTAAAATGAAGTAAAGAATTGAAATATATTAATAATTATTTTAATTAATCATTTAAATTATTAATTTTTAAAGATAATTAAGAAAACTGGAAAACAATTAAATTAGCCAAATCACCAAATAAACCAAAATAATTAAAAGAAAAGTAACCGTTAGTTTCTTCCTGCAACCATATGGTTTCCACTAAAACCAACAGCATCACAGATCTTGCATCAGATCTAACCTGGGGCAGGATGCAAGAGTTGATTCCGCAGTCTTAGTCCTGAAGAATTTTATCACCATGGAACTTTGCTGTTGGAATCAATAGTGAGGCCAGCGGTGGAGTGTGTTGGAGTATTCAGAATCATTATTTCCAAGTAATTTCAGGACTTGGCAACTGGAGTTGGTGGCATTCACCAGCAAGTCCTTGACTTACTTCTGCTCAGCGAATGGCAGATAATGTAAATTACCCTGAAAATTCTAGTCACTTGCAACTCAGTTTACATCTTGTCTGCTTATACTTTGTGTGCAATGCATATTCACTGTTTTTCCAGCAAGCTTCAACCCTGGTGATGTTGGCCTTGCTTTGATCTATAGCCATTACAGAAAGAAGAGACGTTAATAAAGGTAGACAAAGTTTATGCATTTTTAATAAGTTTCTCCATTTCTTTGACAGCTATTCCAATAATTCCCCTCCACCTTCTCTCTGGCCTCAAGCATCTTTCACAGTACACGTCCACAATGACTGTGTTCGACATTTTCTGTGTCATGTTGACCTAGGTGGTAAATGCATTGAATAAAGTGGTCTAGGAGACATTACCTGGATGCTTTACATGCAGCTTTCAAACCTTCCTCGTCAAATGCCTGGTAACTTCAGTTACAGACAAGTTGCAGCTTGCTTCTTAAGCTTTGTATAACAATTGGACCCTCTTTGTTCTTAACTGAAGTAATTATACAAACTCCTGTCTGGATTCTTATCTTTACAAATTATTTTAACCCTTTCTACACATTAGCTATTGCCACTCCTTTTCGTAATTTGTTCCATGATCAGGGTGACATTAATTAATTTGCTCACTACTGTAACCAAGAAAACGGTTTATTTCTCCATGAGACTCTGTGGTATTTTTAATGATGATGGTGATTTTGAAGTTCAGGGTTTACCAGTGCAATACAGAGTACAAGGTTCAAGCCTCAGACCCAAAGTTCTATGCAAAAAGTGAAACTCTGCACTTGATACAAATCTAGAAATAGAAGCTGAGATAGTGAACAAATTTAAATCAGAATCAGGTTTATTATCACTGGCATATGCCGTTTTGTGGCAGCATTACAATACAAGACATAAAACTGAGTAAAATAAATAACTAAAGACCGCAAAAGAGGAATAAGAAGGACTGTTCAGGAATCTGATAGCGGAGGTGAAGAAGTTGTTGAATACTGAGTATAAATCTTTAGGCTCCCCGGTGGTAGTAATGAGAAGAGGACATGTCCCAGATGGCGAGTGTCCTTAATGATGGTGCCCCTTCAGACACCTTCTCTTGAAGACGTCCTCGATGGAGGGAAGGCTTGTGGCCGTGATGGTGCTGGCTGAGTCTACAGCTCTCTGGAGCCTCTTTCAATCCCACACATTGAAGCCTCCATGCCAGGCTGTGATGCAACCAGTCAAAATGCTCTCCACCATACATCTGTAGAAATTTGCTAGAGTCTTTGGTGGCATACCAAATTTCTTCAAACTCCTAACGAAGTGCCTTCTTCATGATTGCATCAATGTGTTGGACCCAAGACAGATCTTCTGAGCTGTTGATGCCCAGGAACTTGAAGGTGCTCCACTTTTCCAGTGATAACTCCTCAATGAGGGTTGTTGTGTGTTTTCCCAACTGCCCCCTCCTGAAGGCAACAATCAGTTCCTTGGTCTTGCTAACACTGAGTGTGAGGTTGTTGTTGCAAAGCCAGTCAACCAGGCGATCTGTCTTGCTCCTGTATACCTCCTTGCTGCCATCTGAGATTCTGCCAACAATCATCAGGCTGCATCTGTGAAAATGCTAGCCTGGAGCCCGGATGGGTGGCCAAGATCAAAAACTTCAATGATGTTTTCTCATATGTATATTCTGCTTTCGATTGTTTTGATATTGATGACCTAGTTTCCCACTCAAGTTGTAGAACCCACACATTTGATTTTGAAGGAATATATTTATTCTCCCTGTTGGATGTTGTACCCCGCTTATCTGCTGTGGTTAGCTCTTCCTCAGCTCCCTGGTAACCTGTTTTCAAATTTAATGTGCTGCATAATCTTACCGATACAAACACACAAAGGTCTGTTCCAAATAGCCTCAGAAAACAGACAAATCCCTCCTTGCATTTAATATTTTTGCCTGAGGGAATGATGATCAGTGTTATCTGTATAAGGGAACGAGTACAGATGCATTGACTGAAGTTAGGGAGCTGCACCCTTTTGCCATTCAGTATAGCTGTAAAACATGATTTGACTCTTCCTTTCAGAGAACCAGGCACATTGATCCCTCCCACCTGCAGCCTTTTGTCCTGACAGGCAGAACAGCAGATGAACAGTGGAGAGACACCAGACAAGAGAGCTGGCCCTGAGCAGGACGAATGCTGCCAGTTTTAATGCTAACAAGAGGAAGGAGTGATCTTCAGCTGTAAGTACGTTCCTGTCCTCTGCCTTGTGGCTTTTTGGATCATGTACTAAATCTCTGTGCAGATGTACAGTTGATGTTTGTTGCTGTCACTTACTGTGATAAAATTCATTGCAAATTTGATCTGCATAGGCGCAATATATGCAAAAATATGTGAGCTCTTGTTTCTGTAATAGGCTGTTGTGGTGGATTATTTTGCCCAATCACTGTTTTATTCATTCAAAAGTTAAAGAAAATAATATGACTCTATTGAAATAGTTTAAGATGAAGGTGTTTTTAAAGTTTTTTTTTCTTCTTGACTATATGAATACATGAAAGTTATTCTAAGAAGTTAGCTTGGACTTTTTTCTTTGTGTGAGGTAAATGTAACTGCAGCCCTCACTATAACTGTCTACTCCCCTATATTTAAAGTTTACACTACGATTCTATCTGTCATGAAACTAAGTCATTGCTAACAGAGTCAGCTAGCATGTCTTTCAATTAGCATAAATGGAATGGAAGCTTGAGTCATATTTCATTCATGCTCAAAAGCACGTAAGTGTCAGTCTAATTTCACTACCTATTCAGCAGGTAATATGACCATCCAGCGTAACTCAGAGTTTATTGTTCAGGCAGGTACAAAATGAAACAGATTCTGGGACACACAGTATGCAAACAGTATGCAAACAATTATTGGGCGTTTAGTCAATCGATTGTATACTTTCTTTAATGCTTCTCAAATACAAAGCCAGATGAAATAAAGTACTCATTATTATCCATGCAACACTTTCATATTGACTTCTTGGCAAGCTTTGTGAGCACAGTTATCCAAAGGGAGTTCCGATGAAGGGCCACCACCTGAAATTTTAACTCCTTCTCTTTCAACAGTGTTGAGCACTGAGTGTTTCCAGTATTTTCCCCTTTAGTTCAGGTTTCCAGCACCTGCAAATTTGGCTTTTCTAAATTAAATATTCAGTGTTTTTTTAACAACCAAAAACTTTATGATATTGAAGTACACTCAGGGGCCACTGTAGGTACACCTGTCCACCTGCTCAATAACGCAAATATCTAATCAGCCAATCATGCAGCAGCAACTCAGTGCATAAAAGCATGCTGGCATGGTCTAGAGGTTCATATGTTGTTCAGACCAAATATCAGAATGGGGAAGAAATGTGATCTAAGTGACCTTGAGTGTGAAATAATTGTTGGTTCCAAATGGAGTGGTTTGAGGAGATCACAAACTGCTGATCTACTGGGATTTTCACGCACAACAGTTTACAAACAATGTTGCGAAAAGCAAAGAAATATCCAGTGAGGGGCAGTTCTGTGGGTGAAAATGCCAGAGGTGAATGGCCAGACTGGTTCAAGCTGACAGGAAGGTGACAGTAACTCAAATAACCATATGTTACAACAGTGGTGTGCAGAAGAGTATCTCTGAACTCACAACATATCGAATCTTGAAGTGGATAGGGTAAAGCAGCAAAACACTCAAACATTCAATCAGTGGCCGCTCTATTAGGTACAGGAGGGACCTAGTAAAGTGGCCACTGAGTGTATCAATTGAGCTTATAATAACTTAAAGAGTTTCTACACCACACTTACTATCTGTCCTTATTTCCAAGAGAAGTACAACTAAGAAGGCAAAGAGATAGATCATCTAGTAAAATGTCATTGAATTCTGCATAATCTCACAGGTAAGCTATGGGGAAGAGTGGAGAGTGGTCAGTTGCCTACCCTGGGAAGGAGTAGGAACAGGAGCAAGAATGGCGGTGGTTAAAATGATTTGACCCAGACTTTGGATATTTGTGCATTCGAGGTTCCTGGAATAGCGTAATAGGTATGGGGAAATTCCATGGCAGACATTGTTCCTGATAGCATGTGGATGATCATATGTTTATAGTCTTCAGCTGACAGGTCTTACAGTGTGAATGAATAGTCATAAATTGGAATGAAAGTTATAGTCAGAGTCTAATAATGTTATGGATCTCTGATCTGGATACCCAAAGAAAGACCCAAAGTGGATGTATTCCTGGTAGTTGAGTGCCAGATGGATAAATCAGGGAAGTGGTAGCATACATTGGAAATGGAGGAAATGGAAAGGGTGTAGTTAGTCACCCAGTGGAAATTCACTTTTTAACTACAACGTAAGATGGAGTTAAAAGCCAAATTACATGTTCAACTCTGAAAAGTAGTTCTTAGAAGTCTGGGTTAAACAAGTGAAGAAGTCAGACCATAATTCATCAATTCATCTTGAAGTTTTTAATTCAGTTAAAAAAACACAGAATCAAAAATTTCCAGTTTACTGGACTGTTATAAAAAAACTCTTTCCGTCCTTTAAGGAAAAATTTTCCAGACCAACCTGGTATAGTCTCTGTGTGACTGTAGACATGTACTAATGTGACTGACTCTTAACTCACTCCATGGATAATCTGGAAAGTTACTCTCTTGTTTAAAAATATCTGCAATAATTATAAACAGTATTGACGAAGGCAGAAAATCCAATATTGATCTGGATGGTGGACATGGTCAATTCAATTAGCTCAGCAAGTTCACTGCTCCTGAACTTCCGTGGAAATACCTATATTTGGAGAGCTGTTCCACAGACTGATGAGGTTTAGTCTTATAAGGTCATTTTCACCAACAGAAGTTGCCCTTGGAGCTCACAACATGTGAGAGCATTGCACAGAGGATGGGAATGGCAGAAAGTCCTGCTGATTACCACCTCCACCATTCCTCTGCATGTGAATTAATATGTCGCCACATTGAACACCACTGTAGATGCAACACTCACATGTAGCTGACACTGTGAAAATTAGACACTTATGTTTGTAACTTATATAAATGCTCTGAATGTGAATGTCTGTCTGCATCTGAGGCCCCTTTTGGTCCGAGTTGCCTGTGGATAATGCATCCTCGCTGTCTAAATTTGCATGCCTGAACAATACGATATGGAGAGCAAGCTGTTGCCCATCTCACAAGTTCTCCTTTTTCACGCATTTGGAACACCAAAGACCAACACAGTTTGGTACCAGCAGAATCGCAGGAGTTGCCAGCCAGCATTGAACTCAATGCAGGACTGCCTTACGGGCTCCAGCTCTAGACTTTTTCCTCAGGGTGTACTGCTGAAGCCTCCCCCATGAGTGGGTATAGCCACAAGGCCGCAGAGGTTTGAGATCAGAGTTTTCCTTCTCCTATATGAGTTGTCAACCGCAGCTGACAAGCCCCATCTGCCCGAAGCAAATTGGTTTTCAGGTGTCAGTAACCAGCCTTTGCCCCTTCTCCTGCCAGTAGAACGGTTCTGCCGGGCTTAGTAGCTAAGCCACACATGAAGGCCAGGAGCCAAAATGATTATATGGGTCATTGTGGCACTTTCCTAAGGTGACTATATGACTCCAGACATCATCCAGCCTTGGCCCAAACAGATTTGACCTCGAGAGGGGAGGTGAGAGTGAGAGTGACTGCAGCTGTATTAGGAGTACCTTAGAAAATGAAGCAGTCAACCAGTTATTAATCTGGACATCAGAAATTTGGAGAGGAGGGGACTTCAATCAGGTCCACTGTCGAGGATAAAAGGCAGGAGCAAGTCACAGCAGTATAATAAAACTTTAACCAGTGACCAATCAACATTTAGGATTGATTAGTAAGAGCAAATTAAAGAAAGGCTGTCGGAGTGGACATAGTCAGAGTGGTGATCTTTAGGCTTTAGCTCTTTGAGGTTTCAGCGAAGAGAGGCTTCACTAAGAAAAGGAAAGGAAAGAAAAGCTCATTTTTTCCTTCTCTTATTTATATCTGCTCAGACCAAGTGATCCAGTGGGTGCTAAAAGGATAAACCCTCGGCCCACTGGAAATCATGAAAATCATTAGACACAACATCGAAGGCTTCAACTACAGTAAAGCAGAAATCCTGGCAACCTTAAAACCGGACATTTTGTGCATACAAGAAACTTATAGGCTGAACAACCAACCCTATGTGCCAGGAATGCACTTGGCTATTGACACCCCTAGCCAAACTTATGGAAGTGTTATCTTTGTTAAAGATAAATCCATATTACTGAGCACAGCAAACATCCAAGCTGGCTGAGTGGAACTTCTGAAAGTTGAAACAAAACACATAAATATCATCTCAGCCTATGAACCCCCTAATGAACCATTCATGTGGCCACCTAACCTAGATCTCCAGGACAAAATGTACCTCATTATTGGTGACTTTAATAGCCATAGCACCAACTGGGGTTACGAAGATGATGATGCAAATGGAGAAGAAGTTGTATCATGGGCTCTAAGTGCCAGATGGAGAAAAGGATACAATCCAGACCTTGCCTTTGTTACCTCCACAAGCTCCAACCTCTTTACACGAACAGTCCTACAATATATGCCAAAATCCCAACACTGTCCAGTCCAGGTAGAATCCCTTCCAGTTCTGAGACCTGTATCATCAAAGTACTTACCAAGATTTAATCTGAGAAAAGCGAATTGGACATCTTTTGCAGAATCCCTTGATCAACTTATCAATACCATACCACCAGAACCTAATCATTATGATGAATTTGTCTGACTAATCTGGAAAGTAGTGCAGCAGAACATACTTAGAGTCTGAAAAACAAAATATATTCAGGGATTGACTAGTGATATCAAGCAAAGTTATGATGAGTATACCAACTTATACGACCAAGACCCGTTTGGTCAAGGCACAATTGAAATGGGAGAGTCAGTTCTGTCCCTACTGAGCCAAGAGAGACAACAGCGTTGGCAGGAACTGATAGAAAACACAGACATGACCAAGAACAATAAGAAGGTTTGGGCAACTATTCGGAAACTCAACTCAGACAATCGACCACAAGAGAGAACTGCTGCCGTAACACTCAATCAGGTTGCCCACCAACTAATACTAACTGGTCGACCAAATAACAAGGAATGGAGGCAAAAGAAAAAACAACACCAGGAGATGGAGTCAGCTCTCTCAAATGGGAATAACAACTTCCTACCTCTCACCCTAAAAGTATCACAGCTAAAATCCAACAAAGCTGCTGGCATAGAATGGATTCTTAATGAATTCCTTAAACATCTTGGATCTAAAGCACTCCACTGACTTCTGTCTCTTTTTAACTGTTGCCTGAGATCATTAAAAATACCTAAGAAGTGGAGAAGAGTCAAAGTGCTTGCTCTCCTAAAATCCAATAAAGACCCCTACATTTCTAAAAATTACAGACCGATTTCCTTGCTCTGCACCCTCTATAAACTCTACGAGAGACTCATACTGAAAAGAATATCCCCCTTAGTCGAAGATCTTCTATCACCAGACCAAGCCAGGTTCAGGCCAGGCTGCTCTTGCTGTGGTCCAGTCCTGAACTTAACCCAGTATATCAATGCAAACACGAGGAATTCTGCAGATGCTGGAAATTCAAGCAACACACATCAAAGTTGCTGGTGAACGCAGCAGGCCAGGCAGCATCTCTAGGAAGAGGTACAGTCGATGTTTCAGTCCGAGACCCTTTGTCAGGACTCACTGAAGGAAGAGCTAGTAAGAGATTTACTAGCTTACTGGCTCTTAGAACATAGAACATAGAATAGTACAGCACAGTACAGGCCCTTCGGCCCACAATGTTGTGCCAACCCTCAAACCCTGCCTCCCATATAAGCCCCCACCTTAGATTCCTCCATATACCTGTCTAATAGTCTCTTAAACTTCACTAGTGTATCTGCCTCCACCACTGACTCAGGCAGTGCATTCCACGCACCAACCACTCTCTGAGTAAAAAACCTTCCTCTAATATCCCCCTTGAACTTCCCACCCCTTACCTTAAAGCTATATCCTCTTGTATTGAGCAGTGGTGCCCTGGGGAAGAGGCGCTGGCTATTCACTCTATCTATTCCTCTTATTATTTTGTACACCTCTATCATGTCTCCTCTCATCCTCCTTCTCTCCAAAGAGTAAAGCCCTAGCTCCCTTAATCGCTGATCATAATGCATACTTTCTAAACCAGGCAGCATCCTGGTAAATCTCCTCTGTATCCTTTCCAATGCTTCCACATCTGGACACAATACTCCAAGTGTGGCCTAACCAGAGTTTTATAGAGCTGCATCATTACATCGCAACTCTTAAACTCTATCCCTCGACTTATGAAAGCTAACACCCCATAAGCTTTCTTAACTACCCTATCCACCTGTGAGGCAACTTTCAGGGATCTGTGGACATGTACCCGGAGATCCCTCTGCTCCTCCACACTACCAAGTATCCTGCCATTTACTTTGTACTCTGCCTTAGAGTTTGTCCTTCCAAAGTGTACCACCTCACACTTCTCCGGGTTGAACTCCATCTGCCACTTCTCAGCCCACTTCTGCATCCTATCAATGTCTCTCTGCAATCTTTGACAATCGTCTACACTATCTACAACACCACTAACCTTTGTGTCGTCTGCAAACTTGCCAACCCACCCTTCTACCCCCACATCCAGGTGGTTAATTAAAATCACGAAAAGTAGAGGTCCCAGAACAGATCCTTGTGGGACACCACTAGTCACAATCCTCCAATCTGAATGTACTCCCTCCACCACCACCCTCTGCCTTCTGCAGGCAAGCCAATTCTGAATCCACCTAGCCAAACTTCCCTGGATCCCATGCCTTCTAACTTTTTGAATAAGCCTACCGTGTGGAACCTTGTCAAATGCCTTACTAAAATCCATATAGATCACATCCACTGCACTACCCTCATCTATATGCCTGGTCACCTCCTCAAAGAACTCTATCAGGCTTGTTAGACACGATCTGCCCTTCACAAAGCCATGCTGACTGTCCCTGATCAGACCATGATTCTCTAAATGCCTATAGATCCTATCTCTAAGAATCTTTTCCAACAGCTTTCCCACCACAGACGTAAGGCTCACTGGTCTATAATTACCCGGACTATCCCTACTACCTTTTTTGAACAAGGAAACAACATTCGCCTCCCTCCAATCCTCCGGTACCATTCCCATGGACAACGAGGGCATAAAGATCCTAGCCAGAGGCTCAGCAATCTCTTCTCTCGCCTCATGGAGCAGTCTGGGGAATATTCGGTCAGGCCCCGGGGACTTATCTGTCCTAATGTATTTTAACAACTCCAACACCTCCTCTCCCTTAATATCAGCATGCTCCAGAACATCAACCTCACTCATATTGTCCTCACCATCATCAAGTTCCCTCTCATTGGTGAATACCGAAGAGAAGTATTCATTGAGGACCTCGCTCACTTCCACAGCCTCCAGGCACATCTTCCCACCTTTATCTCTAATCGGTCCTACCTTCACTCCTGTCATCCTTTTTTTCTTCACATAATTGAAGAATGCCTTGGGGTTTTCCTTTACCCTACTCGCCAAGGCCTTCTCATGCCCCCTTCTTGCTCTTCTCAGCCCCTTCTTAAGCTCCTTTCTTGCTTCCCTATATTCCTCAATAGACCCAGCTGATCCTTGCTTCCTAAACCTCATGTATGCTGCCTTCTTCCTCCTGACTAGATTTTCCACCTCACTTGTCACCCATGGTTCCTTCACCCTACCATTCTTTACCTTCCTCACTGGGACAAATTTATCCCTTACATCCCGCAAGACATCTCTAAACATCGACCACATGTCCATAGTACACTTCCCTGCAAAAACATCATCCCAATTCACACCCGCAAGTTCTAGCCTTATAGCCTCATAATTTGTCTTTCCCCAATTAAAAATTTTCCTGTCCTCTTTGATTCTATCCTTTTCCATGATAATTATAAAGGCCAGGGAGCGGTGGTCACTGTCCCCCAGATGCTCACCCACTGAGAGATCTGTGACCTGTCCCGGTTCATTACCTAGTACTAGATCTAGTATGGCATTCCCCCTGGTCGGCCTGTCCACATCCTGTCCACAGGAATCCATCCTGGACACATTTAACAAATTCTGCCCCATTTTAACCCTTGGAACTAATCAGGTGCCAATCAATATTAGGGAAGTTAAAGTCACCCATGATAACAACCCTGTTATTTTTGCACCTTTCCAAAATCTGCCTCCCAATCTGCTCCTCTGTATCTCTGCTGCTACCAGGGGGCCTATAGAATACCCCCAGTAGAGTAACTGCTCCCTTCCTGTTCCTGACTTCCACCCATATTGACTCAAAAGAGGATCCTGCTACATTACCCACCCTTTCTGTAGCTGTAATAGTATCCCTGACCAGTAATGCCACCCCTCCTCCCCTTTTTCCGCCCTCTCTATCCCTTTGAAAGCACTGAAATCCAGGAATATTGAGAATCCATTCCTGCCCTGGTGCCAGCCAAGTCTCTGTAATGGCCACTACATCATAATTCCATGTTAGTCCTAACGAAGGGTCTCGGCCTGAAACGTCGACTGTACCTCTTCCTAGAGATGCTGCCTGGCCTGCTGCGTTCACCAGCAACTTTGATGTGTGTTGTTCCAGTATATCGATGATGGCTTTGAAATGCAACAAATTACAGGGGCAGTGTTCATTGACTTAACAGCAGCATACGGCATTGTGAATCACAGAGGCCTTCTACTGAAATTATCTAAGATGTTAAAGAACAAAACCACAGTCAAAGTAATAAGATGCCTCCTAGAAAATCGCAGATTTTATGTAGAAATGAATAGAATTAAGAGTAGGTGGGGTCCACAAAAGAACGGACTACCACAGGGATCAGTCCTGGCACCTCTACTATTTAATGTTTACACAAACGATCAACCAACCTTTCCTAACACGCAGGTTTATCTATGCAGACTACCTCTGCATAACAACACAAGCTAACTCCTTCCAAGAAGTTGAAGTACGACTTACAGCAGTCCTCGAAGCAATGAAGCAGTATTATGAAAAATGGTCTCTGAACCCAGATCCATCGAAAACTCAAGTGTGTGCATTCCACCTGAGGAATCTAGAAGCAGCTTGGAAACTCAAGATCTTCTGGTGTGGGAAGGAGCTCGAACACCAACCGACTCCAATTTACCTGGGCGTGACACTGGATAGGACGCTCTCTTTTGCCACCCACATCCAAAAACTCTGAGGGAAAGTTGGCTCTCTCAATTCTCTCTTGAAAAGTTATCAGGCACGAAATGGGGAGCTAATGCTCACACACTTAGATCAACTGCCCTAGCACTCTGCTATGCACCTGCAGAATACTGTGCACCTGTGTGGGGCAGATCAGCCCATGCGAAAAAAATAGACCCGTTGCTTAATGAAGCCTGCCGAATAATCACAGGTACACTGCACCTCACGCCCACTAACATCATTTACAGACTGGCAGGCATTGCTCCTCCAGAGATCCGAAGACACACCAACTAAAATTGAAAAAGGTAAACAGAGCTCAGATCCACGGCACCCACTATGCCATCTTGTGCCAGTTTCCAATCGCCTAAAATCGAGGAAAAGCTTTGCTACAGTGGAGTAACTACCGCACAGAACATCCCCCCCAAAAACATACAGGATTGACCTCTGACAACAAACAGAAGCCAGCACCCCACCAAAGAATACCGTGCAAGACCCCACAGAAATGTTGCCAGACGGGGCACTGCTTGACAGACGGAAGTGGTGCACTCTCAACAGAGCGAGGGCGGGAGTTTGTAGGACGGGAGACAATATGGTGAAGTGGGGTTTAAAGACTAGCGAATCCTGTGAGTGTGGCGAAAGGGTGCAGAACATTGAACACGTTCTGTGCAACTGCCCACTCTCACCTGTTTTAGCTGACTCTGATCTGCTCAACATCAACCAAACAACACTAGAATGGCTGGCTGTCTGGTGTGACAAGCTATGAATGAATCTGCTCAGCGAGGATAGTAGGGACAAAATCCTCCTCTTGTGGGATGTGGGAAGGCAGGGTGAACCTCAGGGTCCCTGACGACTACAGCTGCGAGAAGTGCATCCAGCTGCAGCTTCTAACAGTCTGTGTTAAGGAGTTGGAGCTGGGACTGGATGAACTCTGGATCATTCAGGAGGCTGAGGGGGTGATAGATAGGACATATAGAGAGGTAGTTCCACCCAAGGTGCAGGACACAGGAGACTGGGTGACAGTCAGGAAGGGGAAAGGTGTTAAGGAGCCAGTGCAGAGTAACCGTTGTGGCCGGCCTCCTCAAAGACAGGCATATCACTTTGGATGCTGCAGGGGGTGAATGACCTAACAGAGGATCTCTGGGTCTCTGGCACTGGGTCTGCCTCTGTGACTCAGAAGGGAAGGGGGGGAGAAGAAGCACGCTGTGATGAGAGGGAATTGTTAGCTAAGGCAACATACGGGAGGTTCTGTGGCCAAGAACGAGATTCCTGGATGGTACATTGCCTCCTGGGTGTCAAGGTCTGGGTTACCTCAGATCGAGTCATCAGCATTCCTAAGTGGGAGGGTGAACAGCCAGAAGTCGTGGTCCATGTAGGTACCAATGTCATGGGTAGGAAGAGTGACGAGGTTCTGCATAGGGAGTTAGCTGTTATGTTAAAGGGCAGGAGCACTGGGGTTGTGATCTCAGGATTGCTATCCACTTCACAAGCTAGTGAAGCCAGAGCTAGGAAGATTATAGAGTTTAATACGTTGCTAAGGAGTTGGTGTAGGAGGGAGGGCATAAGATTTTTGGATCATTGGGCTCTCTTCCAAGGAAGGTGGGACCTGTACAGATGGGAAGGTTTGCATCTGAACTGCAGAGGGGCTAATATCCTTGGAGTAAGGTTTGTTAATGCTGCACGGTGGGGTTTAAATTAGAGTTGCAGGGGGATGGGAACCAGAGTGCCAGGACAGTAGGTGGAAAGGTTGTGGAGGTAGATATTGGTAAGACCTCAGACAAAGTTAGGAATCAAAAGGTTGATCATGGTGCAACGATTGTCCCGAGCTGCCTATATTTCAATGCAAGAAATATCGAAGGAAAGGCAGATAATAACGCCGAAGATGAGGTTGCTGGTTTACAAACAGAGGCAATGTATAGAGAGGAGAGGCTGTTGATAGGGCAAAATTGCAGATGCGTTGAAATGTAAAAGGTAGACAAAATCGAAAAGGGTGAATACAGAACTAAAGGTTTTGTATTTGAATGCGTGCAGCATACAGAATATGGTAGAAGAACTTGCAGTACAGTTGCAGATTAGCAGATATGATGTGTAGGCATCACAGAATCATGGCTGAAAGATTGTAGCTGGGAGCTTAATGTGCAAGGATACACATTGTATCAAAAAGATAGGCAGGGAGGCAGAGTGGGTGGTATTGCTTTGCTGGTAAAAAATCAAATCAAATCACATTGCCGGTTAAAAATAAAATCAAATCATTAGAGGGAGGTGAAATAGGGGTCAGAAGGTGTTGAATCATTGTGGATAGAGCTAAGGAATTGCAAGGGTAAACAGACCCTGAAAGGAGTTGTATGCAGACCCCCAAACAGTAGTAAGGATATGGCCTACAAATTACAACAGGAGATAGGAAATGCAAGCCAAAAGTGCAATGTTACAATAGTCCTGGGAGACTTCAATATGCAGATAGATTGGGAAGATCAGGTTAGTGTTGGATTCCAGGAGGTTGAATTTCCAGACTGCCTACGAGATGGCTTCTTAAAGCAGCTTGTGGTCGAGCCCACTAGAGGATCAGCTATTCACGATTGGTATTGTTCAATGAACCAGGATTAATTAAAGAGCTTAAGGTAAAAGACGTCTTTTGGGCAAGTGATCATAATATGATCGAACTCACCCTGAAATTTGAGAAGGAGAAGCTAAAGTCAGATGTATCAGTATTACAGTGGAGTAAAGGGAATTGCAGAGGTATGAGAGAGGGGTTGGCCAGAATTGATAGGAAAAGAACACTGGCAGGGATGATAGCAGAGCAGTAATGGCTGAAATTTCTGGAAGCAATTCGGAAGGCATAGGGTATATACATCTCAAAGAGGAAGAAGTATTCTAAAGGAAAGATGACACAACCACGGCTAACAAGAGAAGTCAAAGCCAACATAAAAGCCAAAGAGAGGTATATAATAGAGCAAAAGTTAATGGGAAGCTAGAGGACTGGGAAGCTTTTAAAAACCAATAGAACACAACTAACAAAGTCATTAAGAAGGTAAAGATGGAATGTGAAAGTAAACTAGCCAGTAAATTAAAGAGGATACCAGAAGTTTCTTCAGATACATAAAGTGTAAAAGAGAGGTGAGAGTGAATATCAGACTGCTGGAAAATGATGCCCCAGAGGTAGTAATGGGGAAGAGGGAAATGGTGCATGAACTGAATAAGTATTTTCACTGTGGAAGACACTAGCAGTATGGTGGAAGTTCCAGGTGTCAAGGGGGCATGAAGTGCATGGTTACCGTAACTAGAGAGAAGGTTCTTGGAAAACTGAAAGGTATGAAGGTAGATAAGTCACCTAGACCAGAAGGTGTACACACCCTGAGTTCTGAAAGAGCTGGCTGAAGAGATTGTGGAGGCATTAGTAATAATCTTTCATGAATCACTAGATTCTGGAGTAGTTCCAGGAGACTAGAAAATTGCAAATGCCACTCCACTCTTCAAGAAGGGAGAGAGACAGAAGAAAGGAAACTACAGGCCAATTAGTCTGTCCTCAGTGATTGTGAAGATGTTGAAATTAACTGTCAAGAATGAGGTCTCAGGGTACTTAGAGGCACATGACAAATTAAGCTGTAGTCAGCATGGTTTCAAGGAAAAATCTTGTCTGACATATCTGTTGGAATTCCTTGAAGAAGTCCTATGTTGTGTACTTGGATTTTCAGAAGTCCTTTGACAAGGTGCCACACATGATGCTGCTTAACAAGTTCTAAGCCCATGGGATTACAAGAAGAATTCTAGCATAGTTAAAACACTGGCTGATTGGCAGAATGCAAAGAGTGGGAATAAAGGGAGTCTTTTCTGAATGGCTGCCAGTGACTAGTGGTGTTTCACAGGGGTCTGTGTTGGGACTGATTCTTTTTACGTTATATGTTAATGATTTGGATGATGGAATTGATGGCTTTGTTGTAAAGTTTACAGACAATATGAAGATAGGTGGAGGGGCAGGTAGTTTTGAGGAAGTAGAGTGGCTACAGAAGGTCTCAGACAGATTAAGAGAATGGGCAAAAAGATGGCAGATGGAGTACAGTGTCGGGAAGTGTATGGTCATGCACTTTGGTAGAAGAAATGAAAGGGTTGATTATTTTCTAAATGGAGACAAAATACAAAAATCTGAGGTGCAAAGAGACTTGGGGGTCCTTGTGCTTGACTCCTAAAAATTAATTTGCAGTTTGAGTAAGTGGTGAGGAAGGCAAATGCAATATTAGCATTCATTTCAAGAGGGCTAGAATATGAAAGCAAGGATGTAATGTTGAGTCTTTATAAAGCACTGGTGAGCCCTCAGTTGGTGCATTGTAGCAGTTTTTGGCCCCTTATCTTAGAAAGGATGTGCTGAAACTGGAAAGGGTTCTAAGTATGTTCATGAAAATGATTCCAGGATTGAATGGCTTGTCATGTGAAGAGTGTTTGATGGCTGTGGGCCTGCATTCACTAGAATTCAGAAGAATGAGGAGTGACCTTATTGAAACCTATCGAATGGTGAAAGGCCTTGATAGAGTGGATGTGGAGAGGATGTTTCCTATGGCGGGAGTGTCTAAGACCAGAGGACACAGCCTCAGAATAGAGTGTGTCCTTTTAGAACGGAGATGAGAAGGATTTTCTTTAGCCAGAGAAAGGTGAATCAGTGGAATTTTTTGCCACAGGCAGCTGTGGAGGCCAAGTCTTTATGTATATTTAAGGCAGAGGTTGATAGATTCTTGGATAGGAGGGAAGCCAGGAGACGGGGGCTGAGAGGAAATTGGATCAGCCATGATGAAATGGCAGAGCAGGCTCGATAGGCCAAATGGCCAAGTGGCCTATTTCTGCTCCTATATCTTATAGTCTTAAGATCTCATCAACATTCAGAACTCCGCTTCAGTGAGATTAGAAGATAAAACTTATAGGGATGGCCACTTTCACCAAAAGGAGTCAGACGGTCTCTTTGTCGCTGTTATTGAATTGCCCCACTGTTCATATCCTAGGTGACAGACCAGCTGACCAGCCTCAGAAGTGCTATGATTAGAGCAGCTCTCATATGGTTACTCTCCAAAGGCTTTCCCTCACCTGCAAGTTACTAGCAACAGAAAAAAACTACACTTACTTGAATGTGTTTGGATCCAATAAAATTCAGGAAATTCATGCAGAATATTTAGATTAGATTAGATTATGAGGACACACAGTCCTCTTTTATTGGCATTTAGTAATTATTTGCAAATTTGGTTATGCCACATCCATCAGCTTAGAATACATTCTGTCCATCACTGGCGCACTATGGTGAGGGGTAAAAAATCGAGTAAAAGGGTGGCTTTATTTGTCTCGTGTACATCAAAACATACAGTGTCATACGCTGTTTGCATCAAATAAAATCAGCGAGGATTGTGCTGGGGGAAGCCAGCAAGTATCCCACACTTCCGGTGCCAACATAGGATACCTACAGCTTACTAACCCTACCTGTACATCTTCAGAACATAGGAGAACCTGGTGAAAACCACATGGTCACAAGGAGAATGTACAATCTCATTATAGACAGCAGCAGAAATTGAATCCCAATCTTACAGCTAGCACTTTTATAGCATTACACTAACTGCCATGCTACTGTGCTGAATATGGTGTCAAAGTATATTATCTATGTGAAACACTAAACAACTTAAGGTAAGTTTGAGAACACTTTCCAAATCTGTGACCTTAACTGTCCAGAAAGAGATGAACAGCAGGCACATGGGAACAGCATCCTTCGCTGTGTTCCTTCAAGTCACCCAACCCTCACAGTGGGGGCACAAGAGACGGTGCAGATACTGGAAATCCAGGGCAACACAAAACACAATGCTGGAAGAACTCACCAGTTCAGGCTGCATCCGTGGAGTGAAATTGACAGTGAGCATTTTGGATATGGACCTTCCTAGACCCGAATAGTCGACTACCCATTTCCCTCTATAGATACTGCCTGGCCCCGTGAGTTTCTCCAGCTCCTTTGTGCGTTGACCCTTCCTCTTGGTTTCTGATTCCTTTTGAATGTAAATTTTGGAATTACCTACCAGACAGCACTGAGATGTAGCAGATTATCTGGTCTGCTTGCTGCCATCTTCTCAAGAGCAGTCAGAAAAGGACGGCAAAGACTGTATTTACCACTGTTGTCTGCCTCTCAAGTATGAATAGGGAAAAAGACCATTCTTCTATTGTTGAAAGTTAGATCTTGGGGTCTGAGGGTCATTTTGCATCTCCAGTGCTGCAGCTCCTTCTTGAGAAGGAGTGAATTTGCATTCACTTTCCTCCTTATTAAATGGTTTTACTAAATCTGTCTTTTCCAACTTCTTAACGGTCTATATCCTCTCTGTAGTTGAGTTGTGAACTGATGAAGAGTCTCAGCCCGAAACTTCGACTGTTTACTCTTTGCCACAGATGCTGCCTGACCTTCTGAGTTCCTCCAGCATTTTGTGTGTGTTGATTTGGATTTCCAGCATTTGCAGAATTTCTTTTGAATGTGTAATCACAGCTCAAATTACTCTCTTTGTTTCCCTGAGCTTGGAGCAAATGGACTAAATCTCTGCATTTGTCCACTGCCGGATGTGTTTCTCACAGCACTTATTACCTATCATCAAATAATAATTTGAAAATGGTAGGGCAGACTTTTCAAATGGTACATTTGAACTTTTGTGCACTTTAAGGTTCCAATGTATTCCTGCATTCATTTACTTTACTGATAAATATCTGGCTTTGTGGCACTTATAATTTTATTATATAATGAATTAAATTATAAAATAATGTTATATTCTTTGTGCAGTCAGTATGAAAAATAATCAGAATAATCCATAAAGAAATACTTTATTTCAAAATATATTACATGGAGGCTATGAGAAAAACATTCTCACAGTAAACACAAGCTACTGGAGACAAATCAAAGGATTGAAAAGCTCTTTCAGGGAATCAACATAAAGTTGATGAAGTTTAAAGCTGCAGTCTTGCAAACTAAGAGAATGCTGCCTGTTACAAGAAAAGTGAGAGAAATGATATCTTAAGTATCAGGAAATTATGGGAGGGATTGACAGAAAGAGAAGTTACATAGTACAGCAAAGAAATGTTTGCCTGCTTAGTAGTTTTGTGTGTGATACCCTTGTTAAGATTTTTACTGCTATGCTGTAAGGTATTGTTATTTTAGCAGTTTCCTGCAAACACAGTGTGTCTTGTTCGTAAGCTTCATAGACTATTGTTTTGGCTTCGGCTAAAGATAAGGAGCATTTGTTATGGAACATTTGAGAGAAGTGGGTTGGATCAGATTTCTGAAGGCCAGTAGTCTGGTTTGGGGACTTCTGTGAGGAGGTACGGAGAAGGGCACAAGGGAAGAGGCTCGGAAGGTAGCACCTGAAGAGCAGAAGTAGTACTTTATGCAGACGAATGGTTCCAAGGAGGAATTGCCAATACTCCTGAGTTAGCCAGTTATTTTGAAATGGTCTTTGAGGGAAATTTGAATTGTTGCTGGTGTCCTTCACACAGAACTTGGGTTCACTGCCTGAGTAATCAAAGCAAAGCACCTGACCACTTCGGAAATGAGCTCCAAAGTTTATGCGCACATTTGGACTTGTTTAACTGTAATGGGCCCTTTTATCTTCTTTTCTTTTACTGTTAATTGCTTGTTAAAGTTGAACATTTTGTAAATATATTTCCTTTGTAATCTTATGCCGATGTACGATCTGTTATTTTTTTGGCGAATGGTAACTTTGTATGGGGCAGTAGTTACACAAGATTCACACCCTCCTGGGACATTCCAACTTTCCTGTTTGGTTGAACCCAAATCATACTGATGCTGGACATGTGTTGCTTATGGACGGTGGCCTTCTCACCACTGAGTCACGTGGCCGTTAGCAGAGTTAGTTAATGGGCCGAGTTTGTATCCGAACCACGGTGAGAGGGTTACATATGTATTCATAAATTCAAAGTCTCAGTCTATCTTTTTTTTAGTGAATATATTTCATAATTGTGATTTTTGAAGTCACAGATATTATAGCACTGAAACAGGTCCTTTGGCACACTGAGGGCTCTATTGATGATCAAGCACACATTTTTTAAAATCCTCATCCTATCTCAGCTCATTTTAAGCTCTTTATTTTCCCCCCGACTCCACCAGATCCTACCACTCATGAAGGACAAAATATAGTGTCCAATTAACCTCTCACTCTGGCAAAAATCTGCATTGTTACAGGAGAACAGGCAAACTCCACACACTGGATGTCAGGATCGAACCCAGGTCAATGGAGCTGAGAGATACTGGCTATGCCACTGCACCATTCCTTGGTTTGAGATGAAGGGGGAGCTGATGATTCAAAATCCTTTGGTGAGAGCTCCCAGTTGCCTGTCATGTGAACTTCCTTTCCCACTTCCATGCTGATCTGTCCATCCTCAACCAGGGTAAGCCAACCACAAACAGGAGAAGCAGTTTCTCATATTCTGCCTGGGTGGTGTGAGCCTGCCAAATAGAACATCGAATTTTCCAGTTTCAGTTAACTCTTTCCCCTGTGTTTCCGCCCCCCCCCGCCTCTTCTGATCCACCTGGGTTCTCCCACCCACTTTCTTCCATACCTGTTTCCAGCTCCCCATGTCCCAGTTTTGTCCATTCCCCAGTCCCAACCTGGTTTCATCCTCCTATCTCTCTGACAATTTCTCACAGGTTTTGCTAGTCCCCACCCCCATCCCGTTACAGCTGCCCATCATCACTCACTTAGCTAGCTCCGTTTATTACCTTCCTTACTTGATACGGTTCAGTTTTTGTATCTCTTGTACCTTCACTTAATTACTTAATCACTCTTTATTTTTGACAACTCCCCCCCCCCATAACCTGGCTCCTCCTCCCCATTCTCTTCCCTGTCTGTTTCTACCTATTGCTTTCAGCCTCTCCACTCCCACTCCAACTCTCCCCCTCCCAACTTATCTCTATTGGGCCATCATCCCTCACTCCACCCAGGTTTACCTACCATCCCTGCCTCTCTCTCCTTTATAGTGGCTATCCTCCCTCAGAGTTGATGCGGGGCTTCACCCAAAACATCAACCATTCCTTTTCCTCCCCTGACTCACTGAGTTCCTCCAGCAGATTTTATTTGCTGCAGATTCCAGCATCTCTTGTGTCTTCATGGGGCATGGGCTGAAATGAAGGGGAATGTTGGCTGGCCACAGGGAAAGAAGTAGAGCTGATGCCCTTTGACGGCAAGCCCAGCATTTTCCATCCAGGCATGCCACAGTCCTCATGGCTCAACACTGAATTTTACATTTTCAGATCACCAGTCTTTGCAGTTTGTGTCTGAGCTGGCTTGGTTTGGAGTTGCAGTAAGAAGTACTGGGAATGGTTAATGAGTGGAGGGTTAGGGTCTGGGATGGGGGCCGATCTGTAGACTCAGGCTGATGATCTGAGATCTGGTTTTCCCACCACTGATTCCACTTGACCATATGAGTGTTTCTGACATTTTCTGTTTTTATAGTAGATCAAAGATGAACTGAGATTTAATGCCACTTACAATTGTAATTCAATATATGCATCATTTGCACACTGCCTTTAATACCTCTGATTTAAAATTAACTCCCAAACTGGCAACAGTTACCGTTTGTGGACGACAAATCCAAATTTTTAATCCATGCACTTGGAAATGTGTCCTGACGAAGGGTCTCGGCCTGAAACGTCGACTGTACCTCTTCCTAGAGATGCTGCCTGGCCTGCTGCGTTCACCAGCAACTTTGATGTGTGTTACTTGGAAATGTTTCTTAACTTCACTCTTGATGTATACCTCACTATTTTAATGTACCTTACTGTAACTTCCTCTGTAGCAGTTACAGTTTATTCTATATTTTTGTAGTTGTCTTGTTCTTCCTCAATGCAAGGTGCAATGTACTGATCTGTATGAACTGGATGGAAGTTAAGCTTTTCACTGTATCATGGTACATCTAACAAATGAAAAATAAATTCTGATTCCAATTTCGATTTTTCATGTCACCTCTGATGCAGTTCTGATCGGTCTTCCATAAACTTCATTCACACTAGTCTCATTGTACTGGCCAATAAATTGCAATTTAGCCTGTCCTTGCTAACTTGTATTGGTTGTCAGATTTCCAAAGCTTCCAGTTGAATATTCCAGTACATTCAGTTTCATATCGACATCTCTCCATGTGTCTATTATTCTCTATGCTATAACCTTCAATACCTTCAGAATTCTCCTCCTCCTACTTTGACTACCCTCGTCCAAGTCCAATGCTATAAGACAAATTTCATTACATCTCTGTAGTTCCTTATTTTCTGCACCTCTCTAAAACACTCATCTTCAGCCAAGTTTCTTATCAGTCTTCACTCCCTTGGTATACTTCAAAGAAGCCCTTTTGGGATATTTTTCTATATTAGTGGCACCTTATGCATTTATTAATTGAAGAATTGGAGAGGGGGCAGGATGGAATCTCATTGAAACCTATCAACTATTGAGTGGACATGGAAGATGTTTCCAATAGTGGGAAAGTCAAGGACCAGAGGGCACAAAGCCAGAATATAAGGATGTCCCTTGAAAAAGAATTGAGGAGGAATTTCTTTAGCCAAAGGGTGGTGAATCCAGAATTCATTGCCACAGGCAACTGTAGAGGCCAAGTCATTCAAGGTCATTGGGTATATTTAAAGCGGGGATCGTTAGGTCCTTGATTAGTAGGGGTGTCAAAGGTTATTTGAAAAAGGTAGGAAAGTGGGGTTGGGATAGTAACTCAGCCATGATAGAATTGTGAGGCAGACTTAATGGGCCGAATGGCCTAATTTTGCTCCTATGTCTCATGGCCTTATTTATGTTCTCAAAGCAAAGCGTTAGATGAATGAGTGCAGACAGATTGATGGATGTGACACTGTAAGCTGCAGTAAAGTACACATGGGCAGATAACGAGGTGGAATCTCCTTGCTATTGTGTATATTAGATAGTGTGTCCTGGGGAGAGGAAACTGAGCACGGGGATCGCATGCATAGTCTGGTCTTGGACCGAGTTTGTGGCTGCTTCAGTGGAGCCAAGAAGAACTCAGCGAGAATGTGTTGCGATAATGATGGGAGTCTGCTGGAGGCTGTTGGAGCTCCTATACTGATTACTTTTCCAAGGATGTTTTTGTGCAGTAGGAATCCAAGGATCTGGTGACTCAAACATCAGGGAAAAGAAAATTTCCACCACACCTGTTTATGATTTAGTCTCACATATTAGTGAAAAGCAAATTTACACTGAACATCTTTAAGGGCATGATCTGAATGCCAAGTGTAGCATGAGGTAAAGCAATGTTTAAATCTGGAATATAGTATATCAATAAACTTTCCAGATAGTTGTCTATGTGGCTGAGGAGCTGGTTATATTTAAATCAGTACACACGCCTTTTGAAATAGTAATTGAAAGCATCCCACAATCTGGCTGTGATGTGCAACTGGAATATGAGTTCATTTGGTGGAAAATATCAAAACAGAATGTTGGAGAGAAACATAAATATATACAGAACTAAAAAGACATTAGAAGTTTTCTTTTGAAGATTGCTTTCAGCATTGTACCAAAAAAACTACATATGTTAAAACCGATTCAAAATATATTATTAAGTTAGCACCTGTATTTAAGCTTCAACATAGTATTTGAAGAAATACTGAAATTTCAGATGTGATCATCTAGTTGCTTAATTTTATTGCCAGATGGGTGAGGGGTGGTGTTGTGGCTTAATAAAAACACAAGTCAATAACTCAACATTAACTTGCATGGGGAAGGTTGACTAAAAGACCAGCTAACTCCAGCAACTTACAATTAACGTTATCACAGTGAAAACAATGAATAGAACAGACATTTCATAGCAACACCATTTTTATCCTCGCAGACACAAGGAAATCTGCAGATGCTGGAAATTCAAGCAACTCACACAAAAAATGCTGCTGAACGCAGCAGGCCAGGCAGCATCTTTAGGACGAGGTACAGTCGACGTTTCGGGCCGGGACCCTTTGTCAGGACTGTACCTCTTCCTATAGATGCTGCCTGGCCTGCTGCGTTCACCAGCATTTTTTTGCGTGTGTTGCCATTATTATCCTCGCACCAGGGCCATAAAGACAATGAGCTGCAAAGCAGCAATCTTCTATTCTCCACAACACCATCCCCAGCTAAACAACTGTGAATGTCATGGAAGAAGAGACTGGAAAATGAATACAGATGGCAATTAAATCACAAAATACTTGCTAAATTTGAGTTGCATAGATCACAATATAGAAAAATTTGTCCCCATCCTGTTTGGCGAATCAGGCTGCACCTTGCCATTTCTTTAGTGTTTGTCAGTTTTACGAGCCAAGTTGCTAGCTCAACACTCAACCCAGCACAGGTGGAACTTGTGCGTGGAGCCGGCTGGATTCGAACCCGGGACCTTCACTGCACCATTGGCACAGACACAATATAGGATAGACCATACCAACTAAGTTCTTTTGGTTCTGTACAATGGTTTTAAAAATGTATAGAGTAAAACAAAATCAGGATGAAAGGTATAGCATGCTGTAAAATAATTTATAATGAAATGTCATGTTCAAAAGAAGCTGCTTATAATTTCAGCAAGTTCAGAACTTGAATTGTTTGTGATTCCTAGCCAACGTTGTGAAATCTCTCAGTAGCTTGTTAAGACCTTCAGTGAAATTAACTTGCTCCAAAGTATTTCTGCTATGTATCTGTTAATTGAGTTTTTACCGCTTGTGAGTTCAATGTGTGATATGATTGCACTAATTATATTTTCTGAAACACCTGGATGATTCTGCTGTAAAAGAGAATTGGCCTGCTTTGTCACTTTCATGGACTCTACTACCCATGTTCTCAGTTATATTTATTTAATTTATTTATTTTTATATTTGCCCATTGGTTGTTTATCAGTCTTTGTGTGTAGTTTTCAATGATTCCACTGTACTTTTTTGTTCTGCTGTGAATGCCTGCAAGAAAATGAATCTCAGGGTAGTATATGGTGACATATATGGATTTCGATAATAAATTTACTTTGAACTTTGAACTGAGCTTTGCATGAATTGCTGATTTCTCGATTAAACCCAGTGCCTCTTTTCAACGTTCTTTTGATGAAAGAGAAATGAAAGAAGTTTTTAATTGTGATAAAACAATAAACTGATGGAGAGAATCTAAAAGTAGTTTTGGGAGACTCGTTGCTGCAGTGGAGGGCAAGATTGAATTGACCCTAATAATCTTTAAATATAAATGTGGATTAAATTACTCTAAAGATACTTCAGTGTTTTTTTTAAATAAAATTTGACATTTTGGAATACACACATCAATAAAATCCAGTCACACCCCAAAAAAAAGACAGGAAACTGGGTTTTCTCTTCTCAACACAGGGATCTCTCCTCACCCTCCTTTTAAAGAGGTGTTGGCAAAATTATGGCATATTGTTTACACATGGAGTAGGATACAGTGATCTAACAATTTGCTTTTTTTTTCTCCTGTGAGATGTCCATAGGGGAATGCAGCAGGCTGGCTCAGTTCAGGCTGCAATTGTATGCATTAATGATGCACTGAAGCTCATTGTAGACAATGTGAAGATTCTGTGGGGTAAGACCACAGTCTAGGCTCTTTCCAGTACTGTACATGGAGGGGTGGAGTCAGGTGGGGAAGACCCTTGAACATTATAAGGAGTATCACCTCAGGAGGCCTTATGAATGGCAATGGTGCTATGTTTGTTTGTGTTTTTATTCTTTCTGTTCACTGTTTACACTGTGTAATATACTGACTAAGAATGTAAAAGCTTTTTTTGCACTATTCTTACTTTTGTATATATATATATATTTTTTTTTTATTATCATAAATAAAGTCTTCCAGCTTCCACCGCTAATTACCAACATGTTATCCTAAGGGGTGGCATTAATGAGGCTCCGAGATGTACTTACAGTGTAGTTGGAGCAAATTTGACTTCTCTGTTGCTGGGATTCACAGGAGCAGAGAAGCAGGAAAAGTCTGTGAACCTGAAGACTTGTAGTTTCTGCAAAGTATTAAATAACTTCTACTAAAAACATCAGCCTAATTTTGTTTCTGCCAGCTTCTGACTGAGTGGTGCTATTTGGAGAAGGTTTCTTGACTCATTTCCTAGCATAAGGGCAATCAGGCCATCAAAGGATCATGGTTTAGAGACAGCAAAGTTAGGTGCACCAAAGCTGAATCAGGCAGTATTTAAGCTGAGGAGTGGAAAAAGGTTGGAAGGTGGCTTGGTAAATTATTCACTGTCTTTTCAAAAAATACATAGTTGCACCAGAGGTGATAGCAGTTGCTACAAGGAGAGTTTTCATGAGGAACTTTGCATAGAGACCTGTGGACATCACTCCTTTATCCTGGCTGAATGATTTTATGTTATCCTCATAGCAAATGTCATCTATAAGTCATTTATCAGAATACTTTGCGGATTGTTTTCAGACCCTTTAGACCTGCTGGGAGGTATATGCAATATGGCTGTTTCCTGATTTGCCTGTTGCTAACTTGACTTGGTTCAATTTGGGATAGTTTCCATTTTTACTTAACAGAACTTTAAAAAAAAACTATACCCGAAGTGATTGCCCTCAGAGAGTGTGTGCTTCTTTTTGTGAATTTTATACTTAATGCGGCATAGAGTGGCATACAGTATTGAAGATTTGAGGTGATGCCTCGAAAAGGCAATACCATCATTAAGGACCCCCATTACCCAGGGCACGCCCTCTTCTCATTGCTACCATCGGGTAGGAGCTACAGAAGCCTAACACCACACACTCAACATTTTAGGAACAGCTTGTTTCGCTCTGTCATCAGGTTTATGAGCTGTCTATGAACTCATGAACAGTACTTCCTGAGGAGACTGAGGTCTTTTGGAGTATGCAGGCCTGTCCTTCACGTGTTTTACAAGTATGTCGTCACGAGTACAAGCTCCTATGCGATGGTGTACTGGGGCAATGGCAGCAACACAGGTGATGCCAGCAGGCTCAATAAACTGATTAGAAAGGCTGGCTCTGTTATAGGAGTCAAACTGGACACGCTGGAGGCTGTGTTAGAACAAAAGACCCTACGGAAAATCCTGGCAATTCTGGACAATGTTTCTCACCCTCTGCATGCCACCTTGGCTGAACAGAGGAGCACTTTTAGTAATAGACTATTACAAGTGTGCTGCTTCGAAGAGCACAATATGAGGTCCTCCTTACCCTCGGCCACTAGGTTCTATAATGAGTCAACATACAGCTTTCAGGCCAAATACCACTGATAACAAACCTACTTCTGGTCCTGAAGTCCCACATTCACAGGATACACTGTACCCATCCTGCACTACAGCCGTACCTTTCTCCAATTCAACTGTATTTCTATTTCCCGTATCATGATTGCTTAAGAGTTGAGCAGAGTTATAATTCACAACCTAAATACATATTAAAAAGTTGCAAAATATGTCTAAGAGTCTCTTAAAATATATCCAAGATAGGCACATGGAGGAAAGAAAACTGGGTGGTTAAAATTGAATGGGCTACCAGCAGATGTGGGGTCAAGGTTCAACACTTATGAGAAATTTGGATGGGAGGGGTATGGGAGGCTATGGTCCAGGTGTGGGTTGATGGGATTGGGCAGAATAAAAGTTTGGCAAAGACTAGATGGGCTGAAGGGTCTGTTTCTGTGCTGTAGTGCTCTATGACTCAAAATGAATAGCATTGCTATGTTTGATACATATGAAACATACAGTATTGCTACAATATTCAAATCTTAAGGTGTGAATATATCTTTAAGATGTGCATATTGCAACCATAACAACATGGATGTAATCCAGCTGATCTTTTCCCTGTTGAAATTCAAATGGATGATGCATAGAAAAAACTGTTGTTATTGGAGGCAGTTAAATTCAAGTGTGACCTTGTCTGAATTAAGGTACTGGACATGAAACTCATGCTTTCTCGGTAGGTAAAAGAACAACTATTTTATCAATACCACAGAAATTATTTTCTTGCAGAATGTTTAAAGCACGATGGCGTGCAGTAGAAAAGAAGAAAGAATTTTTCTTCATCATAATGACTGCATACAGATCTCAGGATTTTATACTAAACTAGGAAGTTTCTATGGAAGTACTGGAATGTTGCTATGAATGGGTTCACACAGTTTTTCTGTCATTAACACTGCTGATTTAGTGCCAGTGAACTGCAGACAAGTCTTTGCCTGTAGACATTTCAATCTTTCTTCAGCTGCTGTAGTCCTTCCATTAATATGATCAAATACACCCTGACTAAAAATACAGGATGTACTCCACTGGCATTAAATCCTGCTATTGTTTTCCCAGCTGCATGGCCTTTGAGGTCTGCTGGTTGATTTATCTGCATTACTAAGCAGAAACCACTTTCAAAGTTCTGTGGTGCTCTGTTGTCTTGTGTGCCTTGAAGTTCAAAAGGTCCAAGGAAACAGTCTACAAAAAAACACATTTAACTCTTTAATTTCAAAGTGTTTCTGTTTCCCTACTGACATTTTTCAAACCACTTCTCTTTCCTTTCTCTTGGTGCTCACTTTATTCCCTACTTTAAGCAGAGTCAGGTGACCTGTTTCTGGACTCTTACCAGTGACCTTCAGAGGGCAACTGCTGACAAACTCTATTTTTCCCTTGCTTTTTACGGCAGGGGGTTGGTCTTTACTCAATGTCTCCTGCTTATGGCATTGTCTATGTGGGAACTGGTAGGCTTAGTGTTTCGGTTTTTAATCTGATCCATTGCCGTTTTGGTAAGTCATCTTTTTTTTTGAAACCATTCTCTGTTATGATATTGATGTAACTGAGCAATTTGCTATTCTTTCTGTCATCATATAGTTAGTCATGCTCTCTCTGGTTAACGAGGCACGTTAATGAACTCTTGCATCTACTGTATGTCTATTTAGGTTCAAAGGGATGTTTATGGGGAAAGAGAGGGGAGTTAGGGATCAGATTAGGGTTTAGGGGTGGAGATGTGGGGGAATCAGAGGACAAGCCAGAGTCTAAGCCTCCGCTCTGCATTCGAAGTCTAGCGATGTGGACGTGGTCAGGCATCAGACCAGTGAGGATGGGATTCCCTAATCCAGCAAGATCAGAGTTCAATAAATAAATTTGAATCTGAAAGCTGAATTCTAGATTGAAACTTGGGAGCGTGACTAAGAGAAGACAGTATAGTCAGATGTGCAAATTACGGAGGAATCAGAATCTGATTCTTTTTCACTGATTGAAATGGCCTGAACTACGTCATTTGTGGCAGCAGTACAGTACACAGACATAAACCTACTATAAATTGCACACAATGGCCACTGTGTTAGCTACATCTATACAACTGCACATTAATGCAAATATCTAATCAGCCAGTCATGTGGCAGCAACTCAAATGTATAAAAGCATGCAGACATGTTATTCAGACCAAACATCAGAATAGGAAGGAAATATGATTTAAGTGACTTTGATCATGGAATGATTATTGATGGATGACAGGGTGGTTTGAATAGTATCTAAGGTACTGCTGATCTCCTGGAATTTTCAAACACAACAGTTTCTAAAGTTTACAGAGAATGATGCGATAAGTGAATAAACATCCAGCAAACTACAGTTCTCATTAATAAGAGAGTTCAGGGGAGAATGGCCAGACTGGTTCAAGCTAACAGGAGAGTGAGTGTAACTTAAACAACCATGTTGCAACAGTGGTGTGCAGAAGAACATCTCTGAATGCACAACACATCGAACCTTGAAGTGGATAGGCTACAGCAGCAAAAGACCACACTGGATTGCACTCATGTACCTAATAATGTAGTCAGTGAGTTCATACTGCAAACGGAAGAGAATAATGAGATAGTCATGGAGCATTCAGAAATCTGATGTGCGAAGGAGAAGGAATGGTTGAGTGAGGGTCTTCGGGCTCCTTACCTCCTCCCCACTAGTAGAAATAAAAAGAGGGCATGTCCTGGATGGTGAGGGTCCTTAATGCTGCCTTCTTGAAGCACTGCCTCTTGATGATGAAGATCTTGAAGAGCAGAAGAAAAGAAGCTTTCTTTTCTTTTGAGTTGATTGAAAGATCCCATGACACTATTTCTAAACCAAGGAGAAATTTTCCCTGGTATCTGTTAGCAAGCCTCAGAAAACCAGATTAACAAGTCATTATCACATTGCTACCTGAGGAAACTTTTCTGTGTGTAAATTAGTGACTGAACTTCCTAAAAATGTGACTGCACTTCAAGCATTATTTATTGATCAACATTTCACAGTTGCTGTCTTTAATAAACCAAGGTATCTGGGACACAGGAGAGACCACAGATACTAGAAATCTGGATCAACACACACACAACAGTGTAGAACTCAGCAGGTTAGGCGGCATCTATGGAGGGAAAAGAACAGTTTGTATTTTGGGCTGAGGCCCTTCATTAGTCCCTAGATGCAACCTGACTTGCTGAGTTCCTCCAGCATTCAAGGTGCCTGGGAGCAGATGGAAATCTCTGTATTTAATGCTTGTTCCCAGTTACCATAGACATGGTGATGTGAACTATGTTCTTGAACTGCAGCTGTACTTATGTAAAGATGCCCCCACAGTGCAACTGGGAAGGTTGTTTCAAGTTTTAGACCCAGCGAAGAAAGAACAGTAATACAATCAACACACATCAAAGTTGCTGTGAACGCAGCAGGCCAGGCAGCATCTGTAGGAAGAGGTGCAGTCGACGTTTCAGACCGAGACGACGAAGGGTCGTCCTGACGAAGGGTCTCGGCCTGAAACGTCGACTGCACCTCTTCCTACAGATGCTGCCTGGCCTGCTGCGTTCACCAGCAACTTTGATGTGTGTTGCTTGAATTTCCAGCATCTGCAGAATTCCTGTTGTTTACAGTCATACAATCAGTGGCAACTTTATTAGGTACAGCGGTACACCCGGTCATTAATGCAAATACCCAATCAGCCAGTAATGTGGCAACAACTCAATGTGTAAAAGCATGGCAACATGGTTAAGAATTGAATTGACTTTATTACTTACATCCTTTATATACTTGAGAAGTAAAAATCTTTATGTTACGTCTCCGTTCAAACGTGCAATATGCAATTATAGTAATTTATAATAAATATTATATACAACAGGATAGTCAATATAACATAGAAATACAGTTGCGTCAGCAAGAATTAAGCAGTCTGATGGTTCAGTTGTTGTTCAGACCAAATATTAGAATGGGGAACAAATGTGATCTAAGTGACTTTGACTGTGGAATGAATGTTGGTGCCAGTCAGGGTGGTTTGAGTACCTCAGAAAGTGCTGAACTCCTGGGATTTTCATGGACAACAGTCTCTCGGGTTTATGAGAATGGAATGAAAAACAAAGATCACATCCGGTGAACAGCAGTCCTGTGAGTGAAAACACCTTGTTATTGAGAGAGGTCAGAGGAGAATGGTCAGAGGAGAATGGCCAGACTGGTTCAAGCTTTCAGGAAGATGAGAGTAACTCACATAACCAGGTGTTACAACAGTGGTGTTGCAGAAGAGCACCTTGAATGGACAACACATCAAACCATAAAGTGAATGGGCTACAGCAGCAGAAGATCACAAACAGGCACTCAGTGCCTTTATTAGGTAAGAGAAGGTACATATCACCACTGAATGCATAGTTCCAAGTTGAGGTGATGTGTGACTCGATGAAGAATTTGTAGATGAGTGGCCGGGTTTGTAGATTTAGGAAGTGATGTTCATGAATACTTGGCTTGATGCATCTAGGTGCTACTCATTCTGCTTTCGATGTACTGGCAGTGATTGATTAAGGATGCATATGGGATGCATCCCAACTATTTTCTTTGTTGTTGTTGGTGCTACAGTCATCCATAGGTAATTCCATTACACTCCTGCCATGCCTCGTATATGATGAGAAAGCTAGGGATTTGCAACTGGAATTGGAAGCAATTGATCTTTGTCATACTGTATATACCGAGGTATGTTGGTGCTTGAACATGAGGCAACACTTACAAGTTGTCCCCAGCACATCCTCGGATGAATTGGGTTTTAACATAAATGAAGCATTTCTATGCATGATTCAATGTACACATGATAAGTAAATTGAATCTTGAATCTTGAACTTACGGTGAAAATATGTCTTGTACACAAATTATTACACAATGCATTGAGGTAGAACAAGGTAAAGCAATAATTGGATGTAGAATAAAGTGTAACCGTTAAAGAGGAAGCACAGTACAGGCAAGCAATTGATGCAAGGCCAAAATGAGGTAGATTGTAAGGTCAAGTGTCGATCTTATTGTACTAGGGGATAGATAGATGGTGTCCATGAGCCTGGTGGTACATGCTTTCATATTCTTTTATCTTGTGCATGATGGGAGGGGGTAAGAAGAGAGAGTATGTGGGGTGGAAGGGGCATTTGATTTTGCTGGCTATTTTACAAAGGCAGCGAGAATCAGAAAGGAACAGCTCTCTGCAGAACAGCCAGACCTCCATAACAGCATAACCTGCTCATATAAGCAAAGAATACGACTAGTTCAGTTCAGTTTCTGCTTAGTGTAGATTGCCTATTGTGATGTAATGATATTGTAGTAATTCAATTGGGTGTCAATGGAGTCATTCGACCATCTTTTCCCTGGGCACTTACTGTATTTTACTTATTAACTGAAGACCGAAGAGATTGTAAATTGTGGAATGAGGAGCAAGATCAAAAATAATTGTTAAAAATGATAAGAATTTAGTGATCACTGAAAACTCCTAAGCCAATTCACAAGGCAAATCAGCTCCTCGAAAATCCCACAAAATGTTGGCTTGTCAGGTGCTGCAGGTTAATGAGAAGGCAAATGGAATGTTAGTCATCATTGTTGGAATTTAAGAACAGGGAGGTTATGCTGCAACTGTACAGGGTACTAAGGAGGCTCTATCTAGAGTGCTGTGTGCTATTCTGGTCTTCTTATTTAATAATAATAATAACTAATTTAAAGCATCTTTTATATGTTAAGATGCAAGCTCAAAATGCTTTACATAGATTGTAAAAATCAATATAGTCATAAAAATATGAAACAAGATCTCTTGGGGTTGTTTATACTGGCTTTGAAGGCAGTTCAGAGGAGGTTCACCAAGTTGACTCTGGAGATGAAAGCGTTTACCTATGAGGAGAGATTGAGTCACATTGGACCATACCTGGTGTAATTCAGAAGAACGAGAGGGGATCTTAGAGAAACATACAGTGTAAAATTATGAAAGGAATAGATAAGATAGTGGCAGGGAAGTTGCTTCCAGTGGTAAGTAGATTCCTGCCACCGCCTGAAAGGGGTTTGTACGTTCTTTCTGTGACGACAGGGGTTTTCTTTGGGTGCTCCAGTTTCCTTCCACATTCCAAAGACGTATGGTTCAGGTTACTGAGTTGGGCATACTGTGTTGGCGCCAGAAGCATGGTGACAATTGTGCATTGCCCAGCACAATCCTTGCTGATTTGATTTGATGCAAATCTTTAAATCGGGGTGTAGATTTAGGACGGAGATGAGGAGGAGCTGCTTTTCCTAGAGAGTAGTGAATTTGTAGAATTCTCTGCCCAGGGAAGCAGTAGAAGGTACCTCATTAAATATTGTACAGTTAGATAGATTTTTGCATAACAGGGGGGTTAACGGTTACGGGGAGAAGGCAGGTAGGTAGATCTGAGCCCACTGCCAGATCAGCTATGATCTTAATAAATGGCAGAGCAAGTGTGAAGGGCTAGATGGCTTGCTTCTGCTCCTATGTTCTCATGTAAACTGATCGATTGTTAAGACTTTGCTGCAAATGACCATGAAACTGGAAGCTGTTTCTCACAATCGTCAACAAACCCCTTTGTGGAAAGAAATCTATCGATGAAATGTAAAAGGGTCATCAGGGGCAAGTTTTTCATGCTAAGGGTGCTGTGAACTTGGAATGAGCTGCCAGAAATAGAGGTTGAGGTGGGCACAAGAGCGTTATTTTAAAAGATATCTACATCAGTGCACGTTGGCACATGGCCAAGTGGTTAAGGCAATCGTCTAGTGATCTGAAGGTTGCTAGTTTGAGCCTTGGCTGAGGCAACGTGTTGTGTCCTTCAGCAAGGCGCTTAACCACACATTGCTCTGTGACGACACCGGTGCCAAGCTGTATTGGCCCTATTGCCCTTCCCTTGGACGACATCAGTGGCGTGGAGGGGGGAGACTTGCAGCATAGGCAACTGCCGGTCTTCCATAAAACCTTGCCCAGGCCTGCGCCCTGGAAACCTTCCAAGGCCCAAATCCATGGTCTCACGAGACGAACGAATGGCTATGAAAAAGATCAGTGCATGGATAAGAGAGAATTAGAGGGCTGGGAGCCAAACACAGGCAGATGGAACTAGCTCACTGAACAACACATGTCGGCATTGATGAGTTGGGCCAAAGGGTCTGTTACAATGCTGTAAGAATCTATGACTCCTAATAGCTGAAGGTGACTGGGTCTTGGATACAGCCCCAATGGAACTTCTGCATTCAGGGATAGGTATAAATAATTGACTATAGTTACAACTATTTTCTGTTTGATTGCAACTGGTGGAGATTTTCTACTGGTTCCTATCAATTTAAATTTTACAAGCAAATTATTATAAAACATTATTTCTCAGCTGTTAGGAATGTAAAATTGTCTTCCTATCAGTTTTTCCTGATCTGACTCAGGAAACTACTTAACAGATTATCTTGATTTGTTTATTTTCAACTGAATGATGTCATGGTCATTATTAGTGTTCTTTCCAATTAAAATTGCCTTTATTTGGAAAAACAAACACAATTGTAAGGTTAGAAAAGCTGAAGACACTTCTGGACTTTGTACGGGAAGGATAAAATTGGAATTATTTTTGAGGAACAAAAAATTTCAGATGCTGGAGATCTCTAACCTCTATCTAGAATCTCCCTCTCACTCGGCATCGAAAGTATAGAAACTCTTGCCTGAAGTGCAATTGAAGATCTGATTCAATGTAGTAGTTGAGTTTTCCCCAGAAACAAACCAATAGAGACATGGAATAGTTTTGTTTGAGTTCTCCTGTTATGGTTAATTTTCCTGTGTATGGCCTTTACAACATGTGGACATTGTGAAGTGGCAGTGGTGCATTGCACGATGATGATGCTGTTATTGGAAACATAACATTCATTGCATCATAGAATCTGGAGTCATACAGCACAGAAATAGACCCTTCTGGCCAACAGAGCCATGCTGACTAGGATGTCCCATCCATGTTAGTACAGTTTGCCAGTGTTTGGCCCATCACCATCTAATCCTTTCCATGTATCTGTCCAAATGTCTTTTAAAACTTATTATGGTTCCTCCATCAGCTGCTCCTCCGGCAGGTCATTCTGCATAGATATCACCCTTCATGTAAAACAATTGCCTCTCAAATTCCGATTAAATCTTTCCTCCCTCACCTATGTAGATCTACAAAGTACACAATCCAATGTTTTAAAGGTTTGCATTTTGTAACACCCTAATTTCAGCAGTTAATTTTACACCTTAATTAAATACTTTAGTGCTACAATTGAATTTCCAGGCCAACAAGCACAGGTAGCTAGTCAACTTCACAGCCATTGTAGAAAATATAATGGATCCCTAATTAAAAAAAAAAGAAATATCATCTAGAGACTGAAATAAATAATAATGAAGAGTTCATGGAATTCAAAGAGGAATGAATGTCTTGCTTTGCCAACCTTACTGAATTCAATATAGGGTAACAGTGTGAATTTCCAATTGGCCTTTGGTAAGATCCCAGATATGTCAGTGCCTATGAAGTCAGAGACAGGAAACAAAGTTAAAAGTAAATTTAATATCAAAGCACATATATGTCACCATATAAAATTCTGAAATTCATTTTTTGTGGGCATTCACAGTAACTACAAAGAAACACAATGCAATCAATGAAGAACTGTGCACAACAAAGATAGGGAAACAATCAACGTACAAAAGACAACAAACTGCAAATACAAAAAGAGAAAAAAGAGAAAAAGCAAATAATAATAATAATAAATAAATGAACAATAATTATCAAAAACAAGTCGTACAGTCGTTGAAAGTGAATCCATAGGTTGTGGAACTATTTCAGTGTGGCATGAGTGAAGTTATCCCCTCAGGTTCAACAGCCTGATGGTTGAGGGGAATTAACTTCCTGAATTTGGTGGTGTGGGACCTGAGGCTCTTGTTATTCCTTCTGATGGTAACAGTGTGAAGAGAGCATGGCTTAGACAGTGAGGATCTGGATAACAGATTCTGGGAAGCACTCCTTGTGTGTGTGTTCAATGGTGGGGAGGGCTTTAGCCATGATGGATTGGGCTGTATCCATTACTTCATTTTGAGGCTTTTCCATTTACACAAGGGCGTTGGTGTTTCCATACCAGGCAATAATGCAACCAGTCAGTACACCCTTCACTTTGCATCTGTAGATGTTTATCATAATTTTAGATGACGTGCCGAATCTTTGCAGACTTCTATGAAAATAGAAGCACTGTTGTGCTTTCTTCATAATGGCACTTAAGTGCTGGACCCAGGGCAGACCCTCTGAAATAATAACGCTGCAGATTTTAAAGTTATTATTCCTCTCCACCTCTGATCTCCTGATGAGGACTAGCTCATGGACCTCCCATTTCTTCCTCCTGTAGCTTTTTGGTTTTGCTGACTTTGAGTGAGGGATTGCTGTTGTGCACCACTTAGCCAGACTTTCAATTTCCCTCCTTTGTGTTGATTTGTCGTCATGCTTGCTTCAGCCAACAGCAGTGCTGTCATCAACAAACTTAAATACGGCATTGGAGCTGAACTTAGCCTCACAGTTGCAAATATAAAATGAGCAGAGCTGGGGCTAAGCACACTGTGCTGATGGAGATTGTGGATGAGATGTTTTTGCCATTCTGAACTGACTGGGGTCTGCAAGTGAAGAAATCGAGGATCCAATTGAACAAGAAGGTATTGAGGCCTAGGTCTTGGAGCAGATTGCTGATCTCATAGTTCATCCAGGGCTTCCAGTTGGAGAAGACTCTGAATGAGTTTGTGGGGAGAGACTCATCCACTCACTGAGCTTATAAAGTCCATGACAACTGTGGCTTATTTGTTTAGATCCTCTGATGAGTTCATAAGACCTTAAGGCATTGGAACAGAATTAGGCCATTTGGCCCATTGACCTCATAACCTTTCACACCCTGACTAATCTATAATTTATAAACCTTGTCTTAAATGCAGCCGGTGGCCTAGGCTCCACAGCAATCTGTGGCAAGGAATTCCACAGATTTATCGCCCTCTGGCTAAAGAAACCCCTCATCATCTCTGTTCTAAATGGATGTCCCTCTATTTTGAGGCTATGCCCTCTGGTCCAAGGCTTCCCCACAACAGGAAACATGCTTTTCACATCCACTCTGTCCAGGCCTTTCAACATTTGGTAGGTTTCACTGAGATCCCTCCTTATTCATCTAAATTCCCACAAGGACAGGCCTAGAGCCTTCAATCACTGCTCATATGATATAACCCTTTCATTCTTGAATTATTCTCATAAACCTCCTCTGAACTCTTTCCAATGTCAGCACATCTTTTCTTAAATAAGGGGCCCAAAGCTGCTCTCAATATTCCATGTGAGGCTTCAGAAGTCCCTTATACAACCTCAGCATTACATCCTTGCTTTTATATTCTAGTCCACTTGAAATGAATGCTAATATTGCTTTTGCTTTCCTCACCTCTGATTCAACCTGCAAATTAACCTTTAGGGAATCATGCATGATGACTCCTAAGTCCCTTTGCACCTTGGATTTTCTCCCTGTCTGGAAAACAGTTGATGCTTTTATTCCTTCTACCAAAGTGTATGATCATACACTTCCTGACACTGTATTCCATCTGCTACCACTTTGCCCATTCTCCTAATCTATCAAATTGCAGGGTGAATTCTATCATATCACGATCACTGTTTCCTAGAGGTTCCTTTACCTTAAACTCCCTAATCAGATCTGATTCATTGCACAACACCCAATCCAGCATTGCTGATCTTCTAGAGGGCTCAAAAACAAGTTACTCCGCAAAGCCATCTTGAAGACATTCGACAAACTCCCTGTCTTGGGATCCAGCATCAACTTGATTTTCCTGACCTATCTGCATATAGTCTTGGTTTGTCTTGTGTTTCTGTGATATCATTCTGGAGGAACATTGTATCATTTCTTAATGCGTGCATTACTAAATGACAATAAAAGAGGACCGCGTGTCCTCATAATCTAATCTAATAATCTAATATTGAAATCTCCCATGACTAATTTAACATTGCCTTTTTGACATGTTTTTCCATCTCCCGCTGTAATTTGTAGACCACATCTTGGCTACTGTTCAGAGGCCTGAACATGGCCCGCTCCACTGACTCGAAGCAATACTGTAGCCGCTCCTTGCTTCCTGTGACCACCCTCGTTATTGTGCTTACCTTTGGAGCCTTGCTCTGTAGCCTTTTCCTGTATGCAGGTAGGAGGAGGATGGCCAGAAGATCAGATTTCCTGAAATGGAGTTTAGCTATGAAACGATAGGCATTCGTAATCATTCCAGAAGGAACAGCTGACAAGAAGGGCAGAGCAGTGTAAGTATTCAGTGCTGGAAAACTGGGACCTATAGGAGCTGTTCCAGGTTCACTGTTGTCCTCAATTTATGTTAAGAATTTAAAGTTTGATATTGCAAAATTAAGGACCCATTTTTAGTATGAGGGGTAGTGGTTGGCAGTACATTTAATGCCGCTGGGCATAAACTGACTTCAGCAAACTTAAATAGTTTTTCTTGTATTTTCCTACAAGTTACTGAATTACTGTGTTATTTCTGTGGTAATGGTTGACAGTAACTTCTCCACTGTAGACAGTGGGCTGACCAACTGATAGTTTCTTGGTTTTGGCATGTACTAGATGGGCTGAAGGGCCTGTTTCTGTGCTGTACTTCTCTATATGCCTTTCTGTTGAATAGTGGAAATTGTTTAACATTCCAGTTTTCTGTACCCAATGAGAACCAAAAAAACTGTGACAAATATCTCTATTTGTTGTACTTTTGCAAGTTCCATGAATTTTATACGGACCAGGGTATATCAGTTTTCAGTAATTCTAATCCTTCAGCAGAAACCCTGTTACTATTATCACCATGTGTGTAAGTGCTGTCTCCTGCTTTTCTCTCACCTTTGCAACTGGAGGTTAAATTCAGTAGTCCCATAATGGACACAAGGAACACAAGGAGCAGTCTTGACTCAAAAATCGACAATTCCTTCCCTCACCCACTCACTGATGCTGCCTGATCTGCTGCGTTCTCCAGCACAAGGATCCAGCATTGTGCTGAATCCACCATTGCTGATAATAGCACGTAATGAAGATGCTGCTGGCTAATTTAATTTTATTTATTCTTTAGTTTATTTAGGTATAAAGCACAGTCACAGGTTTTCCCCGCTCAACAAGCTCGCACCACACAGTTAAACCCATTGGCCAATTAAACTACTAACCCATGTATCTGTGGAGGCCAAGTCTTTATGTATATTTAAGGCAGAGGTTGATAGATTCTTGATCGGTCAGAACATGAAGGGATACAGAGGGAAGGTAGGAGATTGGGGATGAGAAGAAAAATGGATCAACCATGATGAAATGACGCAGAAGACTTGATGGGCCAAATGGCCTAATTCTGCTCCTATATCTTATGTTCTTTGAATATGTGAAGAAACTGGAGCACCCCAGAGGAAACCCACACAGCCATGGGGATAATGTACAAAGTCCTTACAGACAGCAGCAAAATTGAACTTGGATCACTGGCGATGTAATAGCATTACACTAACTTCTACACACTTGTGCAGAGGACCTGCATTGTTTAGCCAGTGCTACTTATACTGTCCTGATAAGGTTTTAACTCTTTTTCTTCCTCCACAGATGCTGCATGACTTGCTGAGTATGTCCAGCATTTTGAGTTTTTATTTCAAGTTTCCAGCATCTGCAGCTTCTTTTGTTTTTTTTTGCTAACTATGGGGACCAACATGAACATTGGCTGGGATGGCCTTCAGTGTGTCCAGCTCATCTTTGAGAATTTCCTCACATCTCGCTGTCACTCATGTAAATTTCTTGCCTCACTATCTCAACATGTTGAAAATTTCTACAGTCTGAGGGGGCTCCTGTCAGCTAGCCTTTTCCCAACAGGTTGGGCCCAGAGTCTGCGACAGTCCCTTGAGGTAACATGTTTTTGGCATTTCACCGCAATTATGAAAATTTCAACTACTTTAATGCTTTCTGCTATTCAGGCTTTTCAAAATTAATCCATGTTTTTTTTAAGTTAAGGTGTCGTGTTTTCTGACCACCCAGCTGTCTATTCTATCGGTAACACTGCACCCAATATCAGGCTCAAGTATCACATCTCCGCCATTTATTTTTGTAACCACAATCAGTTTTTTGTAAAAACTAGTCATAAGTTTTTTCATAAAACATTGTGAACTCTTCCTCTGTGTTGTAGTCTCAGCTTGGTTACTTCCTTTGTGCCTGTTGGAAGCTGTGGAAATTCTGAGTGTCTTCCTCTAATTTCATTTTTTCTATTTGTTTGCTCAGCTTTACTTCATGCATTTTCCAGTAGGTTCTGGTGATGTCGTTTTTATAACCCTCGTGTGACATGTTTATTTACCCGATTGAGCAATTAGGCATTATGTTTCCATCCACAACCATAAGAGGCTTTGCTTACCTTTGTTAAAATAATGTTCAGTTTACCTCAGAGCGGTGAGCTTTCATGCCTGTCTCATGTGCCTGCGGCTACACAGAACAGCCAGTCAAACTTGGAAATCTTACATGTTTTCACTCAATGATTCCAATGCTTGGGCCACTTCCACTGTATTCTCAAGGGTCCGATTCAACTCCGATAACAACCGCTGACAATGTTGTCAAATGCCAATCTGTCCCTTAATATCCAAGAGTGAGGACATAAATATAGCTTTAGGACAAATTCCTCAGTCCAGCTACTTACTCAGGCAGTGTTTGTTAATTGTGAAATGAAACATTGGTGAGACCTGACAACGATTGGGAGATCGCTTTGTCGAGCAGCTTCAATCTGTTCGCTGTAACAGCTGGGATCTCCTGGTTGTCGTCCATTTTATGCCACTTCCCATTGCCACACTGACATGTCTGCCTACAGCCTCCTCTATTACCAAGTTGAGTTTAGACGCAGAGTAGAGGAACAGTACCTCATTTTCTGTCCTGGTAGTCTCCAACCTGGTGACGTCAACATCGATTTCTTTAAGCTCCGGTAACCACTCCCCACTGTCCCACTTTGTTTTCCCTTAACCAACCAGCTCCCATCACTTCTTCTCTTTCCCATCCTCCACCCTCCCAAAATGCCACTCACCCTCACATTCCTCCTTCCAGTTTCTCTCCTCACTTACTTCCCTTTATTCCATGGCCCACTGTCCTCTCCTATCAGATTCTATCTTCTTCAGCCATTTGTCACTTTCACCTATCACCTCCCAGCTTCTTAAATTATTCCCACTCTCACATGCCTACCAGCCACCCTCCCCCAACCCACATGGATCAGTCTATCACCTGCCAGCTCTTGTCCTTGTCCTTCCCATTAGAATAGCAATTACTGCAGTGTTTCTCAGTGCCAGCTGTAAGATCGGGGTTTGATTCCTGATGCTTTTTGTAAGGAACACCCACAAAATGCTGGAGGAACCCAGCAAGCCAGACAGCAACTATGGAAAAGAGTACAGTCAACATCTCGGGCCAACACCCTTCAACGTCGACTGTACTCTTTTCCATAGATGCTGCCTGGCTTGCTGAGGCTTGCTGAGTTCCTTCTGCATTTTGTGTGTGTAGCTTGGATTTCTAGCATCTGCAAACTTTTTCGTTGGTGTTTTGTAAAGAGTTTGTATATCGTCCTCATGTCTGCATGGGTTTCCTCTGGGTGCTCCGATTTCCTCCCATAGTCCAAAGATGTACAGTTAGGTTTCGTGATTTGTGGACATGATGGGAAGCTTGGCAACAATCCTTGATAATTTGATTTGTTGCAAACTACGCGCTTCACTGTGTGTTTGAATATACATGTGTCAACTAAAGCTAATATTTGTTCTTCCTCTACAATCTGTCTGTCTCTAAGTTTTGCATTATTTATTTTTTTGTTTGTTTATTTATTTATATGGAGTGAATCTCCCACCACACTCATTTGAACTGACCTCTTTTTATTTAAATTATTAATATTGTTTGCAGCAAAAAGTGTAGTAACAATTTATAGTGTCTGTCTCCTGTCTGGCTTTGAGAATCAACCATATGCTCTATGTTACAGATATTTTTCTTGTTATTTTATTTGTTTTATAGAAGACTGTTATTAGACTTTCCTTCTTCCCCTCCTGATCTTTCTGTCTTGGAAAGGAGATTCTCCTCAGTCCTCCCTGAACTTGGAAGCAAATTTCCATGTTGCCGATGTGTTATATTTCATCCTACAAAACACATGGATACTGAGTTTTGGACTTTGGACAACTTAATTATTTTCTTCCAGCTTGCTGCTTGTACATGTCTGCAAACATAGAGAAATACTAAACTGACAAGAGCCAAAGAGAAAACACTGTCAAAAGGTGTCCCATAAGAACATATGACATAGGAGTAGAATTAAGCCAATTCTGCTCCACCCTTCCATCATGGCTGATTTATTATGCCTCTCAACTTTTTCTCCTTCCTTCTCCCTATAACCTTTGACATGCTTACTGATCAAGAACCTATCAACATTCGCTTTAAGGGGCGCCACGCAGGTAGCCATATAGCGCAGGGTGTTCTAGAGCTCACAGTTCAATTCCAGTGTCATTCTGTAAGGGGTCTCTCTACCGCTCTCCCCCCCCCACCCCCCGTGAAGTGCGTAGGTTTTCCCCGGGTCCTCTGGTAAATTGCCCTGTGATGAGGTTAGGGTTAATCAGGGTTGAGGGGTTGCTAGGTTGCATGGCTCAAAGGTCTGGAAAGGCCTACTCTGCTTTGTTTTATAAATAAATAAATATACCCAATGACTTGGCCACCATAGCCGTCTGTAGCAGTGAATACCACAGATTCACCATCCTCTGGCTAAAGAAGATCTTCCTTATCTCTGTTTTAAAGGGACATCCTTCTAATTTGAGGTTGCAGCCTCTGGTCCTTAACTCCTTTACTATAGGAAACATCCTCTCCATGTGCACTCTGTCTCGTCCCCCAGAATATTATGGATATTATGGACTCCCACAATATTATAGAGGAGAAGTAACAAGTAGGTGACCCAATTACCTACATTACTACTTGGAATATATGCATCATTATAATCTCTGTGATGAAGAGACGAGAAATGGCAGTCTGTGATGCATCAGGAGCTGGAACTTCGATTAAGAGTCACCAGTTCCACTCAGAATTGTTGGACTTCACCCAAGCAACAGGTGAGAGGAATGAGTTCCTTGCACAAAGATGGAAGTCCCAGTCTGCCAGCTGGTGATCCTGGGCTAAGCTTTTGTTCAAGGTTCAAAGTTCAAAATATATATCACCACATGCTATCCTGAGATTCATTTTCTTGCAGGCATTCACAGTAGAACAAAGAAATGCAATAGAATCAATAAGAAACCACACATAAACAAGACTGACAATCAATGTATAAAAGAAGATAAACTATATTAAAAAAAGAAAGTAAATAGATAAATAATACCGAGAACATGAGTTGTATAATCCTTGAAGGTAAATCCATAGGTTGTGGAATCAGTTCAGAGGTGAGGTGAGTAAAGTTATCCACACTAGTTCAGGAGCCCGATGGTTGAAGTATAATAACTATTCCTGAATTTGGTGCTGTGGGACTTAAGGCTCCTATATGTGCTTTCCAATGGCAGCACTGAGAAGAGAGCATGGCCTGGATACCGGGGGTCATGATGATGGATACTGATTTCTTGCAGCAGTGCTCCTTGTCGGGGTGTTCAGTGGTGGAGAGGGCTGTTCCTATGATGGATTGGGCTGAATCCACTCCTTTTTGTAGGCTTTTCCATTCCTGAGCATTCGTGTTTCCTTACCTGACTGTAACAGTCAGGGTACTCTCCACTGTGCATCCATAGAAGTTTGTCAAGGCTTTAGATAACATGCTGAATCTGCACAAACTTGTAAAAAAATAGAGACACTGCCATGATTTCCTAGTAATGGCCATTATGTGCTGGTCTGAGGACAGATCCTCTGATATAAAAAGGCCAAGGAATTTAAAGTTACTGACCCTCTCCACCTCCAATTCCCTAATAAGGAGTGGTTAATGGACCTCCAGTTTCTTGAAGTCTGAAGTACAAGTTAATTATTCTACTTTATTTTGTTCATGTTGCTTTAGATTTATTGAATTGTTTCCTGAAGATTTTAAGTGCTTTGGTTTTTAACAGTGATAATTTATAGATGTTTTATTCACAATGAAGACTTTAATAGTCAGCATGCTAGGGCAGAATTTAACTGGCTCTTGAAGCAGGGTGATAGAGACAGAACCCGTCCACTTTAATTGGAAAGCTGTTGCATTACCCTAGGCTCCACCGGTCTGCTGGGAGCATGTGTCTTGAAGGAAAACTGTGGCTAGAAACCACAGTAAGCCCACAGGCATCTCACCAATTCAGGTTTCACTTGTATTTAATATGTTTAAGCCAGGAGCAGCTATTGTTAATTAACAAGTCATGGTGATGATAATTCAGAACCTAAAGCCTCGAAGAATTTATGATGGAGAACCCAATTACAGTTTTCAGGACATTCCAAAGCATTTCACATCCAATTAATTACCTTCTGAAAAGATATTACAGGCACTTTGGTCATGTGGGTGATAACAGTAGCCAATTTGTATGCAGGAAGCTCTCCTAATCAGCAGTCAAGGGAAATTTGATAGACATGAGATTCTGCAGATGCTGGAATCCTGGGAAGCATGCAAAAGATGCTGGTGGAACTCAGCAGGTTAGGCAGTATCACTGAAAGGATAGGAACACTCAACGTTTCTGGCCGAGACCCTTCAGCAGGACTGGAAAGAAAGGGGCTAAAAGCCAGAATAATATAGTGGGGGAAGGGGAAGAAGTACAAGCTGGGCTGGTGAAAAGAGAGACCGGCTGAAGGTTGGGTGGATGGGTGGAGGAGTGGGGTTGAAGCAAGAAGCTGTGTGGTGATAGGTGGAAAAGGTAAAGGGGGAGAGGAAGGGACGGTGGACCATGGAATAAAGAGAAGGAGGTTTAGAGATCCTTTCACTTTTCAGTTTCTCACATGATCTTCTCCATCCTACCATCTTCCCACTCACCGTGTTTCACCTATCACCTCCAACCACCTTCTCATTTTAGATTCTGCCCCTTCCTTTCCAGTCTTCATGAAGGGTCTTGGCCCGAAACATCGATTGCTTATTTTCCTCCATAGATGCTGCCCGACCTGCTGAATTTCTCCAATATTTTACTGTGTTTTACAGGGGAAAGATGCTTGCTTTTCATGCCTGAAGAACAAATTAAAAAGAGCCAGAAATCTTCAATATACATGTCAAAGGATGCTATCTTAAACACTTCCCTCTCGATTGTCCACACCTGTTTTAAACCCATCGAAGAAGGGCATGTTTATAAAACATTGCTTATTGGGGCCCTTGTAATATACTTCACTATTAACTCTAAACATTTAAAACTCTTTGGAAATCATGTACATCTTTATCAAATGATACTCCATTTTAACTGTTGTCTTTGTGTGTTGGTTCATCGCAAATATTCTGGCCCAAATAAAATTACCTTAATTTGGCATGAAGACCAAGCAGCCCTGGATATGAGCAGTGCAATAGCCTTTACGGCTAATACAAAGTATTTTTAGAGTTCTTGTTGACAAAGAAGTAGATTTGGAATGAGATGTCAAGCAAAAGGCCTGTGTGGTTGCTTTGATGTCCAGCACTCAGCATCTCGTGGCCACAGTTTTCAATGGCCAGCATTTAATTCACTGAAGCTCCCTTCACTGATGGCAGCCTTTCATCTCCAAGCACACATGGCCTGAGGTGACCTTGCACTTTTGATCAGCTTGCAGTGGCTCGGGGTCCACTTACACCATAGTAGTAGATCTAGCCTGTTCATTGCTGGGGATAAGAGGTGTCCAGACACACTGTACTTCCCCCTTTTATGTTTTCCTTCACTGCAAGGGCATTGTTTTCTGTGGGATGAGCACTGACCCAACTCCTGGTGTGGCAAAGGCAAGACGGCTGTGAATTCTGCAATGAGGCACCAGTTAGTGTCCCATTATAGCCCATGGATTGCTATAACTAAGCACCATCCAGACCACTACAAGCAATGTATTTTTGGAAATGGAATTAGAGTTGGTTTACTTTTGTCCTATGTACTAAGATACAATGAAAAGCTTGACTTGCATACTGTTCATACGGATCAATTCGTCGCAACAGTATATTAAAGTAACATGAGGGAAAATACCAGAATGCAGAATAAAATGTAACGTCTACAGAGAAAGTGCAGTGTGGGTAGACAATATGGTGGATAACCATATTGAGGTCGATTGTGAGGTCGAGTGAGTTTGCAAGTAGACATTAGTGTTATAATATAACACAATAAAAGAAAGTGGACTTCACCAATGATACTTAAGTAAACCATGTAATCATAAGAAATAAGAGATAGCCAAGGAATTGGGATCTGTCCTTTTATTGTATGGAGACAAGTCTAAACCCAGTGGTCCCAGCAATTACCACTAGCCTGATCAAAATCTGCTAACTTTGTTACTTGCTCATTAAGTCATTCCAAAACGTGCAGATTTTATGTCAATGACTCGAGCAATTCCCACCCAGGGTGGTCATTCAGGGAATGTGGTTTCTATTTCATCTGTATGTGATATATTGTGCATACTGTGGTGAGAAATTGAGTCAGTCAAGTCTTTGCAACTGTTTATTTGGAATTTAGTGCAAATCCAGCATATTCATACCACTGATGTTAAATTCCAATGCTTTTTTACCTTGGGGATCTTTGGATGCGTCATAATTACTGAAGTGCAAGATTGTATATTTTCAGATATGACTGAGATTGGCAAATCAGTGATGTGACTCTCTCACCAGTCGACCTTCATTGGTTTTCAAGTGTAGATCTGTACAATGATGATTAATCTCAAGTAATTTTGTATCTTCTCTAGCCTCTGAATTAGAGGGAAGATCATGGGAAATGAGTAACTAATAAACCAGTGTAGTTCTTGAGGCACTTCATGTTTGCGTGGCCTTTTGATGTGACTCCACACTGTAACTAGATCAGTCCAAGTGGGCAACAATGACAGAGCCAGTGCAGGTGCTGCCTCATGGCCCCAGTGACCTGCGTTCAGTTCTCACCTCCAAGTGTCTGTGGAAAGTTGGCAGGTTCTCCATGTGACTCCATGGGTTCCTTCTGGGTCCCTTGTGCAAATGCTTTGTGAGTTAGGTGGCTAACTGGCCACTGTAAGTTGCTCCATGAAAGTGGAAGTGGTTGAATCTGGGGGTTGGGGTGAATTGGGTTAGGATTAGTGGGTATAAATGGGTAGATGATCGGTATGGACTTAATGGGCTGAAGGGCCAAATTCTGTGTTTTCTGACTGTATAACTTCATTTTCCAGAATTACCTGATTGTGTGATTCATTGGTAGTTGTTTGTTAGACAACCATCTGCACTGTATGCCATAAATGAATGGATTCAAATAAGTAGTGGGATTAAATAGATCTGGGATTTCTATATTATTTATCTAAAATCTGTTAAATCATTTATACCTTTATGTTTCTCTACCTAGTTGCCAAATTCTTTCACAATCACATTAACCAGGCTGCCCAGAGAGTCTTCGATTACACACTCAGTATGCCTGTACATCTGCTCGTTAATGCAATATCTGATCAGTCCATCCTGTGGCAGCCACTCAATACATAAACACAATAGTTCTCAATCTCTTTTTGCTTGTGGCCTACTTGTGACTTTCATTTACCTCTGTGGCCAACAGCCCACCCCTCTCCCACCCCACCCCCCACCGCACTCCATAGTCTCTTGCTAAAGTTTTTTTGTCAGCTGTACTGATATTCTAATATACAGTCAATATTTATGTTGCTTAATGAAGCCTACCGAATAATCACGGGCACACTGCGCCCCACACCCATTAACATCATTTACAGACTTTGCAGGCATTGCTCCCCCAGAGATCTGAAGGCACACTACAACAACAATTGAAAAGGGTAAACAGAACTCGGATCCACGGCACCCACTATATCATCTTGTGCCAGTTTCCAACCACCTAATATCGAGGAAAAGTTTTGCTACAGTGGAGGAACTACCGCACAGAACATCCCCCCAAACATACAGGATTGACCTCTGGCAACAAACAGAAACCAGAACCCCACCGAACAATACAGTGCAAGACCCCATAGAAATGTTGCCAGACGGGGCACTGCTTGACAGACGGAAGTGGAGCACTGTCAACACAGCGAGAGCGGGAGTTTGTGGGACGGAAGACAATATGGTGAAGTGGGGTTTAAAGACCAGCGAATCCTGTGAGTGTGGCGAAAGGGTGCAGAACATTGAACACGTTCTGCGCAACTGCCCACTCTCACCTGATTTAGCTGACACTGACCTGCTCAACATCAACCAAACAACACTAGAGTGGCTGGCTGTCTGGTGTGACAAGCTCTGATGATTTATGTTTTAACATGTAATAGGTTTTATTATATGTTAACCGCAATGTTACAGGTGTAAATAAAAAGTAAAACTATTTCAAAGCTCTGAATAGGATACTTTATTTGAAATATATATAATATTCTTCCAGCCAGCAATGTAAAGTGCTTTATATTTTGGGTATTTAGTGAGATACTTGCAACTGATGCAAACTAGTGAGTTTTTGAACATCTGGTTGCAACTTGGTTAAAGATAATTGAAGATCACCTCGTTTCACAACATAGAGATGGTTATGAGCCTTTGATAGCAGGTGAAGAACTTGAATAAAACCACATTCAACTAGATAAGATGTGGAAAATCTGATTTAAAAACAATTTTGCTTTCTCTTAGAGCTGTAGAAACCTTTTTTGAATATTGCTAGTTATCCAGAAATTTCGCTTGCTGCATTTGAATTTTGCTCGAGCTGTTATATCACTGTAGCTCAATGAGACACCCTTGCAATATGGTGTCAACGTCATTCACATTCACCCTAAATGGATCCACCACGCAATCTGGAATATGCATCTCCAGCAGGTCTCTGAACCGAAATCCTATACTGGTGTTCAGTTGTTTCAAATGATCAGGATATACAATCGGATCATCATCTTGCAATTCTATTTTAAGAGTGGCCAGTGAAGGAAATTGCATAATCTCACAACATCCAATATTGCTGAAACGTTTGAATCTTCCAAGGAAGACAGTAATAACCTCTTAACTTAATATGAGATTGCAGTTTTATCCTTGTTACTGTTGTTTAATAAATTTAGTTCTTCAAATATATCTGACAGGTAAAATATGTCAGACTTAGCAGTGACAATTTGTTCTCCAAGCTGCTTATCACTTACAAATGCTGCAATACTATGGAGAAAAGTGAACTGAACTTCCTTTCGAAATATGCTCTGTATCAGCTGTAGTGGTAGAAAGTGATGCAGTGGTAGACTTCACACGATCTTGCTTCTCTGCAGTTTATCCATTTCTGGTGGCAACCCCAATGCAGCAACTTCAGCCCTCATGTCACATTTTATAAGTACTGTAACATGCATAGGTCAGTGGAAGGCAAATGGAACCGGTCTCCTGTTGCATACTGGAAGACTGGCCTGGCTGCAGACCGCTTCACCCTATCTGCAGTTTGTGATGGGGGTGGGGGTTGGATGTGGAGCTGGGCTCATTGGGCCACCTTGCAGGGTGTGAACAATGACTTGTGTGTGATCAAGCAAGAGCAGAGGTAGCGACTGATGTGCCATACCCCCCCAACACATACAAGCTAAGCTGTTTTGCATCAACAAGCCTATTTTCCCCACTCATTTCATTCAGGGTTCCAACTAAATTACATATATTAATTTCTTCTTTATTTATATATTTAGTAACAGTTCTTAAAACAGTACCTTATCATGGTCCAGTCAGAAACTCATGTGACCCTCAGTTTCTTGCTTTTTACTTCCATAACCCCTACTACATATGGACCACGTTCAGAACCACTTCATTAAAGTATCCAGGTGTGGCCAAGAGGTTCAATTATTGATCAGGCTAAACATCAGAAAGAGAAAAAAATGTGATCTTTGTGACTTTGACCACGGAATGATTGTTGGTACCACACCGGGTGGTTTGAGTATCTCAGAAACTGTTGTTCCATGCACAACAGTCTACAGAGTTTACAACAGAGTAAACAGTAGTTTACAGAGACTGGCACAAAAAAACCCCAAAAATACGTCCTGTGAGCAGGAGTTCTGTGGGCAGAATGCTTTCTTAATGAGAGAGGTCAGAGGAGATGGTCAGGATGGCTCAATCTGACAGGAAAGCAACAGCAACTTAATAACCACGGTATTGCAACAGCAGCGGGCAGACGAGTATTTCAGAGTGCACAACACATTAAACCTTGAAGTGGATAAACTACAGCAGCAGAAGAGTACACTGGGTTTCACTCCCGTATTTAATAAACTGGCCACTGAGTGTATATTTTGGTTTAATATTGTGCTGGTTTATTTTTTTCTCCACTTGAGTCCTGCAAGAGGGTTTTATTTACATTTGGAAAATTCCATTCACAGAAAGTGATCACAGATATATGAATCAAATTTTAGATCAGCTCTGTTACATTTTAAACATATGCAAACCATTGCCATTATTTTCTCTGTGGCTTGTGTTTACACATTAAGGTCACAAGGACAAGAACTTGATTCTTAATGTCTCTCTAATACAGGCCAAAAATGCCAAAGTACTTCACAGGAACATTATAGCGCAAATCAATTATGCCAAATCATGGAAAGGGGTGTTAGCACAGATAATCTAATGTTTAGTTAAGAGATATACATTTTGAATGACTTGGAAGTGAAGAGGGAGGTGGAGACATTCACGGAGAGAATTCAGTGTTACAGCTCTGGGGAACATGGATGGGAGGAGTAAGGAGGGGAGCAAGCGATTTTTAGATAAAGATCAATCTGACCCTTCTCTCCTTTTTTTTTCTTTCATTCATGTGCCTGTCTAAGAGCCTATTTAATGTCCCGATGAAAGGATAACATTGAGACACGGCTTCTGCGAGCACTGGCAGAGACATGTTGTAAAATAGAGCTGTAGGTTTTAGGATTGAAAGGCTGGAGCAAGGGGTACCGTGTAATTCCTAACTTGGAATTGTTTTTCCACACAAAAGGCGTTTGATTCTGACAGCAGCTTCATTTATTTTGGTGCAAAGAACAGCCCATCTGCCGGATGTTCCTGCAAGTGCCGTCAATTGGTAGGAGACTGACAGAAGCAGGAGTCAAGATTACTCTTTGCTCAATTTATGAAAGATAGCTGTTCACCAATGAGTAAAATTTACAAACATTTTTACTACACGGGGGAACCTTTTAGACCACTTCAGTACTGCTCTGCTGTGATTGTTGTTAAAACCACATAACACATTCTACAAAATGTTTTAAACACAAGTAGTTCTATAGATGCTGGATATCCAGATTATTACATACAAAATGCTGGAGGGATTCAGCAGGGCAGGCAGCATCTATGGAGAGGAATAAAGAGCTGACGTTTCAGGCTGAGACCCTTCATCAGAACTGGAAAGGTAGGGAGAAGAAGCCAGGATAAGAAGGTGGGGAGAGGGGAAAAAGTTCAAACTGGAAGGTGATAAGTGAAGCCAGGTGAGGGGGGGTGGTGTGTGCAAGAGTTGGAGGGCAGCAGAGATAACAGAGAGGGAGCAGTGAGAGAACATCTCACTAAACACTCATCAAAGAGAAGACTGAAATTTCTTTGAGGTAGGCATGCCTTGAAAAGAATTTTCAGTGAAGCAGCAAATCAAAAGTGCGATAGAAAGTCACCTCGCTTCACCTATCATCTTCCAGCTGTACCCCTTCCCTCCCTCCCCACCTCCTTATTCTGGCTTCTTCCCCCTTCCTTTCCAGACCTGATGAAAGGTCCTGGACTAAAAAGTTGGCTGTTTATTCCCCTCTGTAGGTACTGCCTGACCTACTGAGTTCCTCCCACATTTTTTGTGTGCTACAGAAATACTTTCATTGCTGTTGTTCACTCTTGGCAGAGCACTTTGTCCATCCGTCTTCCAAATGCAACTCTTCTGCATGCACTACTCCTTTGCCAAAAGTTGAATTGGTAGTTCCTTTCTGTCTGACATCAAATACATAAATTAATGATTCAATTTTTCAATGCAATCACAATCATTTTTAAACAAAAATGAGCCTCTATCCAGGGAGTTTGATGCTTGGGTGGTCCCTTGGAAACAAACAGGATTTTTCATCTCTGAGAAAAATACTTCTATTACTTTTTTAACTGGTAATCAGTAAATGGAAACTAAGGAGTCTCTGATTAACTATTTCCAATATTTGTATAAGGAATTTGACTTCAAAAGCCACCTTTATAAATAATGTAATTTTAGAGATTAAAGTAACCCTCACATAATTCATTCAAAAATGTTAACCATAAGTAGGTATGTCTTACTGTATGAAAGTCAAAAGACTGCAAATGCTGGAAATAAAAACATAAAATATTGGAAATAAAATAGAATCTTATGGCATAGCAACATGCCTTTAGGCCTAATTCATCCATGTTGACTGACATACCTGTCTGTGCTAGTCCTATTTGCCTGTATTTATATCCCTCTAAATTTTTCCTATCCCTGCAACTTCCAAAATGACTTTTATAGATTGCAGTTATATCTGCCTCTACCACTTCCTCCGACAGATGTTTCCATCTACCCATCACTCTCTGGGTGAAAAATTTGCCCTTCATGTCCTCTTTAAACCTTTTCCCTCTCACTTTAAATCTATGTCTTCTAGTTTTGGGCTCCCATACTCTGGGAGCCTTATCTATGCTCCTCACGATTTTATATACCACTCTAAAGTCAGTCCCCAACCCCCCCGGCAAAACAGCTCAGACAGGACCTCGAGGCAATTAGCGGACTGAAGAGGAGTGTAAGGTGAAGGCAGGAGGTATCTGGTAGTGGAGGGGAATAGTCCTGGACTTGGGGACAGTGGCAAGTGAATGACAGATGGAAGTAGAGAGGTAGACAGAGAGAGAGAAATCAAAGGCAGAGGGAGCAAGGTGAGGAGGGCAAGGTGTGAAAATGGGAGACCTGTTGCAAGGACGTGGCAGGGGACGAACCCAAGAGCAGGACACAGGCACGGAGACAGGGTCGTGAGGCATAAGCGCAGCCGTGAACGTGGAACAGGTATTCAGGAGAATCTTTACACAGAGACAAGCTTTACATAGATTATCCAGGGAATGGTTCGGAGCTTAGAACTGAGAGTCCTAAGGAATCAGGAAACGAGGTTTACACACACTAGAATAGACCAACCAACTGGCGAAGCATGACAGTGACGCCAGGGTTCTTATCCTCAGTTCGCTGATGGAAAGCAGGTGTGCTGTAATTAATGAAAACTGGGATTAAGACCTAATCAAGGAGATAACAGCAAGATGGGGCATTGCCGGACAGGACCATGACAAGACCGACCGCTGCTGCCAGGAGATGAGCAGGAACATGCAGCACTACCAGACTTAGATAAATAAAGGGAGTGAAAATGGGCAATCGTTTGGGGAGAGGTAAATGGCAAGTGGAACCAGAATCAGATGTGAGGGAAGGGAGCCTATGGGTGAGCGGTAGTGTATTGGGCAGATGGAGGCAGAAAGAAGAGGGGGAATAAAGATGAGGGGCTGGGGATGGGTTTGAGGGAAAAGGATCAAAAATCACAGAACTGGAGAAAGGCCAGAAGGGGAGAGATGAAGGTGGTGTGGGAGAAACAACCCACCAGAGGGATGGGCTACCTAAAATTGGAAACCTCAGTTTTCATGCCATTGGGTTGTAGATTGGTCAGGTGTAATATGAGGCATTATTTCTCTTCTCTGCTTCTGCAGGATTTTTTTCAGAATGTTTTACCTTGAATCAGGTTCCAGTACTGGGCTCCAAGGATTGGGAACTGTTCAAGCAATCAATTAAGTTTACAAAGGTAGCATCGAGGCACACCTTGCCAATGAATGGATGCTACTGAGGATGTCCAGATCCTGCAGTACATGGCACACAGGACTGATGTTGTACACAGCAGTTCTAGGATATCAGTAAAATAAATGTTCCCACCAGTGTTCTGGTACATAAAAGGATCAGCTTTCTGCTAAACCTGCCAAGAAGCTTGCAAACTGTTAAGAGAAACTCAAAACAGTGATTAATTCTTTGGATGTGGGTCTAGTTTTGTGCAAAGAATTCTCTTTAAACTTAATTAAGTAATTTCTCATGGTTCAGGCTTAATTGTGTTGTCCAAGTGCAGGCGTATTACTCAGACACCAAAACTACAGAGACTATTGCAGTTGTACAATAAACACATGCAACCAGGTTTCTGGCAGATGTGAGATGATCAGGCCTGGTTTCTGCGGGTGCTTGACTTCCAACTAGCCCATGAGCTCTTCCATGATGGCCACTCACTAATCTAAAAGAATACCTACTGAACTACTTTAAAGGAAAGATTTAGAGGGATATTGACCGAACTCAGGTAAATGGGACAAGCTTAGATGGGCATCTTGTCTGGCATGGACCTCTTGGGACTAAGTGTTTTATTTCTGTACTATATGACTCTGCATAACATACTGTGCACAGCATAAGTGTGTGTGTGCGTGTGTGTGCGCGCGCATGCATGTTCAAAGTCATTTTATTAACATAGTACTTATGCTGTATGTTACCATAATCTATCTTGAGATTAATTTTCTTGCAGGCATTTACAAGAAAAAGAATAAGTAATACAAGACAATTTTTGAAAAAAAAGACCTGTACATAAACAAAGACTGGCAGACAACCAATGTGCCAAAGAAAACAAAGCATTTAAGTAAAAGTTATTGAAAACGTGTTGTAAAGAGTCCCTGAAAATTAGTCTGTAAATTATAGAATCAGTTCAGAGTTGTGGTGATTGACGTTATCCATGTCAGTTCATGAGCCTCATGCAGAATAAATTTTTTCCTGAACCTGGTGGTGTGGAATCTAAGGATACTATACCTTCTGCCCAGTAGTAGTAGCAAGAAGAGGGCATTGTCTGGATGGTGGGGGTCTTTAATGATGGATGTTGCTTTTTATGGTAGTGCTCCATGTAACTGTGGTCAACGGTGGGGATGGCTTTGCTTTGACTGCGAAGGACTGGTCTGTATCCATTACTTTCTGTCGGCTCTTCTGTTCCTGTGCATTAGTGCTTCCATGCACAGACTGTGATGCAAGCAGTTAGGATATTCTCCACTGTGCATTAATAGAAACTTGTTAAAGGTTTTAGTGACATGCTGAATCTACACAAACTATGTAAACTAGTAAGTTATGCATGTTTTATGTATGTAAAATAATACATATCTATGTCTAAAATGTGCAAAACAGTGATGTCTAGTCAAGTTGTCAAATTACATGATGCACAGAAATGTTCAGTCAGCTTGGTTTTCTCAAAGCAAGCTTCCAGGCGTAAAATATGGTTGCTTAAATGTTACAACAGGACAGTACAGATAGATAAACTTACTGTAAATTCTAAAATAAATAAATAGTGCAAAAAGGAATAACAAGATAATGTTCGTGGACCATTCAGGAATCTGATGGTAGAGGGGAAGAAATAGAAGAGTGTGGGTCTTCAAGCTCCTGTACCTCTCTCCAATGGTGGTAACAAGAAGATTACATGTCCCAAATGGTGAGGGTCCTTCTTCAGGCACCAGCTCTTGAAGCTTGCTCTAAACCTCTGCAGACCCTTGTGAGACTGTGCTTGGAGCCTCCATTCCAAGCTGTGACGCAACCATCAGAGTATTCTCCATCAGTTATCTACTGTACAAAAAGTTTTAAGAATCTTTGGAGACATGCAGAATCTCCTCAAAGTGAAACAAAGTAGAGATGGCAGTGTGCCTTCTTTGTAGTTGCTTCAATGTGTTGGATCCCAGATAGATCTACTGAGAGATTGATGCCGAGGAACGTGAGGAGGCAAGGTAGCACAGCGGTCAGCACAATGTCAGATGTAAGATCGGAGTCTGATTTCCATGCTGCCTGTAGGGGTTTGTACGTTCTCCCCATGGCTGCGTGGGTTTCCTCCGGGTGCTCCAATTTTCTCCTACATTCCAAAGACGATGGTTTAGATTAGTGAGTCATGGGCATGCTAAATTGGCACTGGAAATGTGGCAACGCTTGCAGGATGCCCAGCGCAATTCTAGCTGATTTAATTTGATACAACCATATAACAATTACAACATGGAAACAGGCCATCTTGGCCCTTCCAGTCCGTGCTGAACTCTTACTCTCACCTAATCCCACCGACCTGCACTCAGCCCATAACCCTCCATTCCTTTCCTGTCCATATAGTCATCCTATTTAACTTTAAATGACAACATCGAACCTGCCTCAACCACTTCTGCTGGAAGCTCGTTCCACACAGCCACCACTCTCTGAGTAAAGAAGTTCCCCCTCATGTTACCCCTAAACTCTTGCCCTTTAACTCTCAACTCATGTCCTCTTGTTTGAATCTCCCCCACTCTCAATGGAAAAAGCCTATCTATGTCAACTCTATCTATCCCCCTCATAATTTTACATACCTCTATCAAGCTCCCCTCAACCTACGCTCCAAAGAATGAAGACCCAACTTGTTCAACCTTTCTCTGTAACTTAGGTGATGAAACCCAGGTAGCATTCTAGTAAATCTTCTCTGTACTCTCTTTATTTTGTTGGCATCTTTCCTATAATTCAGTGACCAAAACTGTACACAATACTCCAAATTTGGCCCCACCGATGCCTTGTACAATTTCAACATTACATCCCAACTCCTATACTCAATGCTCTGATTTATAGAGGCCAGTATACCAAAAGCTTTCTTCACCACCCTATCCACATGAGATTCCACCCTCAGGGAACTATGCACCATTATTCCTAGATCCCTCTGTTCTACCACATTCTTCAATGCTCTACCATTTACCATGTATGTCTTATTTTGATTAGTCCTACCAAAATGTAGCACCTCACATTTATCAGCATTAAACTCTTATCTGCCATCTTTCAGCCCACTCTTCTAACTGGCCTAAATCTCTCTGCAAGCTTTGAAAACCTACTTCATTATCCACAACTCCACCTATCTTAGTATTATCTGCATACTTACTAATCCAATTTAGCACCCCATCATCCAGATCATTAATGTTTATGACAAACAACGTTGGACCCAGTACAGATTCCTGAGGCATGCCACTAGTCAGCGGTCTCCAATCTGACAAACAGTTATCCACCACTACTCTCTGGCATCTCCCATCCAGCCACTGCTGAATCTATTTTACTACTTCAATATTAATACCTAACGATTGAACCTTCCAAACTAACCTTCTGTGTGGAACCTTTTCAAAGTGATCTGATACAAAATGATGCATTTCAATGTATGTTTCAATGTTTTAATGTACAGTACATGTAATAAATAAAGCAAATCTTTAATCTTGATTCAAGAAGGTTAGCTTGATACAGCAGTTGCTGGGAAAGACATTTTTAGTTGTTTTTCCTCCGCTAGAATAGATCCTATTGTGAATTCTCAAATTTTTGAACTAGCTCCCTGCAGAAGATCTTAATGAGGTAAAATATACACCATTTTAACAACTGAAATTGTGTATGTCATTACACAATGTCATTCAAAATGATCCTATTATAATATTAAAAGTTGTATCAATCGTTGTCAAAGGTACGAGACAGGGGAGGAAAGGGAAAACAAACAATCTGCAGGTGTCACTCGGCAGGTTGAGTAGCATCTGTGTGGGGAATGCAATTGCCAACATTTTGGGTTGTAACATTACCTCAGGATTTCACCTGCAACGTTGAGAATTCCTCCACGCCCCCCCCCCCCCGCCCACTGGTGCTGCTCAGCCCTCTGAGTTCCTCTGTCGCCTTGTTTGTTGCTCCAGATTCCAGTGCCTGGAGAGGGGTGATAACTGAGACACTGCTTGCTCAGGTCAGAATGAGGGAGGAGTACAGAACTGGTGTTAGATCAGTCAGAAACTCCAGCCATCACTGTTCACAAATGGTAGAATTTTACCTCAGAGGAATGACCTCCCAGTTGTAATGGTCCTCCTGTTAAGTAAGGGTGACTAGGTCAGTCATCGATAGCTTACCCCACTGGGCTGTCAGCAACTTGACCCCTGAGATGAGTGTGTGTGTATGCAGTGTCATCTCACAGCAGGAACAAGTAGAGAGAAAGGGAGGGTGTCTTAATGTGAACTGTTTCACAAATAATATTATTTTAATTTTTTTCTCTCTTTAGATATACAGTACAGCAACAGGCCTTTCTGGTGCAACAAGCCCACGCCACCCAGTTACGCCCATGTTAGCAATTAGCCTACCTACCCGTACATTGTTGCAAAGTGGGAAAAACTGGAGCACCTGGAGGAAACTCAAGCGTTCACGGGGAAAATGTATAAACACCTTACAGACAGCAGCGGAATTGAACCTAGGTCACTGACACTGTAATAGGTTACCCTAGTTGCTATGCTACTGTGCCACCTGAAATTATGATCTCTCAAACTCATGTAAAGATATTTAGAATTATAGACAGTCATATCTTATAGCATGGAAACAGCCCAACTGGTCAATGCCAACTGTTGGCGAGCTAGCTAATCCCTTTGCCCGCATCTGGCCCACACTTTCTGAGCCTCCCCAATCTACGTACTTATCTAGATGGTTTTTAAAAGTTGCTAATGTGCCCACCACATCCACTATTTCTGGCTGCTCTTTCCAAAACATGCATCACCCTTTGCATGAAGAAGCTGTTCCTTGCTGTCCCTTTTAAATCTCTTGCCTCTGACCTTAAGCCTATGCCTTCTTGTTGCCTGTCTTGCATACTGTTCATACAGATCACTTCATTACACAGTGCACTGAGGTAGATCAAGGTAAAACAACAACAGTAGAGAATAAAGTTTAATAGCTGCAGAGAAAATGCAGTGCAGGTAGACAATAAAATGCAAGATCATCGCAAGGTAGTTTGTGAGGTCAAGAGTCCACCTCGTTATACTCTGGGACTATTCAATAGTCTTACACCAGTGAGACAGAAGCTGCCCTTGTGTCTGATGGCATGTACTTTCAGGCTTTCATATCTTCTGGTGAATGGAAGAGGTGAGAAGAGAGAATGTCCGGGTGGGTGGCATCTTTGATTATGCTGGCTGCTTTACTGAGGCAGCACCAAGTATGGACAGAGTCCGTAGATGGAAAATTGATATCCGTGATGTGCTGAGTTGTGTCCACAACTCTCAGCAGTTTCTTGTTTAGAGTAATCAATGGCTTCAACGTTGACTGTAAATTTTTGGTCTTGTATGATCCCATCAGCAGATGGAGTTATATTCCAAATGTATTGATGATAGTGTTAATTGATGCAAATGTTTTAAATGCAAAAATATACAATAGTTACCTGATCCTGATTTAGCATGTACATTACAAATCTCATCAATTTGAACCTCAAAGATTTACACAGTAATCTGAGTTTCCAACCTTTTTTTACACAAGAAACATTAATTGGAGCAGCACATCATAAAATTTCAAGACATTTCTTGATTTCTTGCTATTAAAACCAGGGATCATAATTAACTAGAATTGAATCTGAGTTTGTGGTCTTTACAAAGAGGCCCTGCTTACCTTTCCAGGTGAACATAAACAATCCCATTGCCCAATTGCAGCTTAAATTTCTCCCTTCACTGTTTTTGGCAAAACAAAGAAGACATGGAAAAAAAGTAGGTTCCACTGCCTTGTATTTTCATCTATCTTTTTTTTACTAAAATTAATCAACGGAAGAATTTCTGTCCGTTTGTTCCTGCGCCAGTTTTTATTTAAAGAAATGATCACACATGTTGATTGAGGGAGCTTGGCTTCTGTTGTTTTACTGGCTGGACTAATGCAGGACTAATTGATAAATAACTTTATCCACTGAAAAGATAAATTACATCTAGCACAAGAGGCAATGACTGTATTTTAGGCCAAATTCTACAGATGGTGTATGCTGAAATAGATTTGCAGAGAGAATGGTCTTAGTCTTAATACTAAAGAGAGTTTTGTGTGGGTGTGTTTGTGTGTGGTCTGGTGTGATTGATGCGTAAGAAAAAAACCTATCTTAGGCTTTTAACCTTCAACTTAAGGGGGAAAAGAACTGGAATTCTGACCCTGTGACCCAGGAAGCATTTAGTGTGAGATCTTTTGTTGTTGAGACATAGTCATAGAGCAATACAACACTGATACAGGCTCTTTGCCCCAGTCAGTCTCTACTGACCATGGTGCCCACCATCTTGTCCTAATTCTCTGTATTTGGCTCATATTCAAGGAGGGAGGAGAAGATGGCGGCGCGACACAGCGCGCGCGGCCACTCCAGTGAATGATATTTGTTATGTGTCAAGTAGGGTACTGTGCACAATTCTGATTTGATGGAGACAGACGTGAGAGTACGGAGGAACATCTGGAGAAACTTCTGAAATGCCTGCTTCGCTGCTGCTGCTACTGTGTGGTCTGGAATCTCCGGAGGAGAAGGCCCCGAATCCTCGGCTTTGCTTGTTTCGGCGACCGGGGCGAGGTCGAAGGTGCTCGGCAGAGGATGGCTCTCAGGAGGCTGTATCGGAGGGGCTGGTCGGAGACTCGAAGTTTTCGGATGGACAGACACAGTGTCGGCTGTGGTCGGTGCTTCCAATGCATCCGCAGTTGACGGTGCCTGGAGGTTTATGGCAGGGAGATTCTCCTTTTTGCCGCCTGCTATCAGGGACTCGGGAGTCGATCGGGACTTTGAGACTTTTTTTTACTGTGCCTATGGTCTGCTCTTTATCAAATTAAGGTAATGCTTTGCACTGCTGTAACTATATGTTATAATTATGTGGTTCTATCAGTGTTAGTCTTTGGTTTGTCTTTTTTTTCTGTGATATCACTCTGGAGGAACATTGTATCATTTCTTAATGCATGCATGCATTTCTAAATGACAATAAACGAGGTCTGAGTGTTCTCATAATCTAATATCCTTTGAAGCCCACTTCTCCTGGTACCTATCTACTTACTGATTTATTTACTGCCCATTATGCCGCTGGCGTTTAGGGCAGCAATAAATGTCCTTCATCTCTGGTGATGTTCAGAGCTTTCTTCAGCTTGTCAGCAGCTTAGTTTTCACTACTGTCAGTCATGCACATCTTGGGTGGAGACTCAGGAATACCATTATATTCAGATGTAGAAGGATTCTCTATAACAATTGTTCCTGTAACAATTTTGTTGTTACCATTCAGGGTTGTTAGCTCTGAGCTGAAGGCCCAGTAGACAATTCTACTCTTTGACCTGTTTAGCATGAGTGCCTTGACCAAAAGCCAAAGCATAAAGCCCTGATTCCAACCAATATAGCTCTCTGGGTTGTTGAGACATGCAAACCTCCAAACCACGACAAGGTTGTGGTCCTCTTGGGGGGTACCTATCCAAATGCTCCTTAAATGCTACTGTTGTACCTACCTCAGCCACTTCCTCTGACAGATCTACCTTTACCAAAACAGAAATACTTCATTAACTGCTGCTTCATAAAGTTCATATGTCACAAATATTTAATGAATTATTTTTATATAGCTATAAAATTATATGCAGAACCTCTCAAAATAAAGAAAGTTTACCATTAACTTTGGTACATACAGTACCATGCAAAAGTCTTAGGCACCCTGGACTTTTTATATGGTTTCAGATGGTATGGCCTTCACGGAACCCTGTTCTTAACATTAAGACGAAATGGTGCAGCAGACTCAGTGGGCCAAATGGCCTAATTCTTTCTCCTATATCTTATGGTCTTATGATCATCAAGGCTGTCTGAGATTACCTGGAGAGATGGAGGGAAGCGTGACAGCCAAAGTCTGCATAAGAATACAAGAGGGTCTTTTAAGAGCCTCTTAGGTAAGTACATGCAGCTTAGAAAAATAGAGGGCTATGTGCTAGGGAAATTCTAGGCAGTCTCTGGAGTAGGTTACATGCTCAGCACAACATTGTGGGCTAAAGGGCCTGTAATGTGCTGTAATTTCTATGTTCTAAGTTCTAAGGGAGGGAGGAGAAGATGGCGGCGCGACGCAGCACGCGCGGCCTCTCCGGTGAAATGATATTGTATTTGTTAAATAGGGGCTGTGCACATTTCTGATTTGATGGAGACAGACGTTAGAAGCACAGAGGAACATCCGGAGAAACTTCTGAAATGCCCAGTTCGCTGCTGCTGCTACTGTGCGATCGAGAATCTCCGGAGGGAAGGCCCCAAATCCTCGGCTTTTCCTGTTGCTGGCGGCCGGGGATAGGGTTGAAGCACTCGGCAGAGTTGGTGCTCGGTGCTCGATGTCGGAGGGCTGGTCGGAGGCTCGAAGTTTTCGGATGACTCAGAGTCGGACTGTGGTCGAGTGCTTCCAGGATGCTGCATCGGCAATTTGCCACGCTGGAAGCTCATGGCAGGAAGAGAGTTTTCTTCCTTCTCCCGTCTGTGTGAGCTGGTGGGACTTTCGAGAGACTTTGAACTTTTTTTACCATGCCCATGGTCTGTTCTTCATCAAGTTGCGGTATTGCTTGCACTGTTGTAACTATATGTTATAGTTATGTGGTTTCTGTCAGTTTTTCAGTCTTGGTCTGTCTTGTGTTTCTGTGATATCACACCGGAGGAACATTGTATCATTTCTTAATGCATTCATTACTAAATGACAATCAAAGAGGACTGCGTGTCCTCATAGTCTAAAATAACCTAATCTATGTTCTATGTTAAGAACTGTGGCAAGTTGTCCAAGATGCTTGGAAAAACCTACCAGCTGATTTTCTTATAAAACTGCACAGCAGTATACCGAAGAGAATTGATGCAGTTTTAAAGGCAAAGGGCGGTCACACCAAATATTGATTTGGTCTGTTTACTGCTCTTTGTCATTATTTTTTTGATATTTATAGATTTTTCATTTCATTATATTTGAAGACATCTTTGCTTTACAGGATTTTTTTGCATGTGCCTAAGACTTTTGCACAGTACTGTATCCAGCACCCTACAATTCCTGCAACACACATCAAAGTTGCTGGTGAATGCAGCAGGCCAGGCAGCATCTGTAGGAAGAGGTGCAGTCGACGTTTCAGGCCGAGACCCTTCGTCAGGACTAACTGAAGGAAGAGTGAGTAAGGGATTTGAAAGTTGGAGGGGGAGGGGGAGATCCAAAATGATAGGAGAAGACAGGAGGGGGAGGGATAGAGCCAAGAGCTGGACAGGTGATAGGCAAAAGGGGATACGAGAGGATCATGGGACAGGAGGTCCGGGAAGAAAGACAAGGAGGTGGGGGGGGGACCCAGAGGATGGGCAAGAGGTATATTCAGAGGGACAGAGGGAGAAAAAGGAGAGTGAGAGAAAGATATCATCATGGATCCTATGCTAGGTATAAGCTAGCATTATCTCAGGATCTAAGGGGCTATATATAGTCAATTAAATTGTATCTTTTATGTGCAAATATGGCTAATTTGCCTGGCGCTTCTGAGAAAGGCATTCTTGGTGTTAGCCACAAAGCTTGCCAGTGTGAAGCTGCCACTTGCAATTTAAAGGAAGCCCAGGATCCAAAACATTAGACGTTACTGGATTGATATTGGTATTGTTATTGGCATTGGTTTATTATTGTCACATACCGTGAAAAGCAGTACCTGTACCAAGCTGTTACCCATCCAGATAGAATGCTTTCTATGGTGCATCAGTAAAAAATTGGAAAGGGTCAATAGGCACATACTGAATTTCTTCAGCCTCCTGAAAGTAGAGATGATGGTGGCTTTAAAGTCAAAGTCAAAGTGGATTTTAGTGCCATACTAATGTGTACACTTACACACAGGTGCATCAAAAAATTTACTTGCAACATAGCATCAGCTAAACAGCATTCACAAGAGAAGCATAAATTAAACTTATACATAATTTTTATAAGAAAGAACAGAATTAGAATGAAAAAAGTCTATTTTAGTGCAAGTTGACCAGACTCATAGTGGTCAGAGGGTTGTTAAACGTTAATGACTAGGGTTTTGTGTGATGTATTGGACAGAGTCCACGACTCTCTGCAGCTTCTAACCTTCCTGCACATGTGAGTTGCTGTACCAGACCATGGTTCAGTCAATGAGGTCACTTTCATGCTGGAAAATGACCAAGATTTGACTTTAAAAACCATGCAGTCACATCATACACTAGAAACCATTGATCTTCATGCATGTACTACTGAAAGAAGGACCATCTCACAAGGCAATTGGATTTCCATTTGCCGGGAATCAGCCCAGCCCACGTGAGCAATTACAAATTGCATTGCTAATGAATTGCATTGCCATGTATTTTAACATTGGTTTATAAGTTCTCCTGTTGAAGGTAGCTCTCTCCAATAAACATGACGATACTCGCAAGCTGAAGTAATAAGGGTGTTGAGTTTCCCTCATTTGCATCTTTCTGCAAGCATTCAAAATCAACTTCTTTTCAGGTGCAAATGATCTAGTAGTCACATTTTAAAGTTTTTAACTTTTATAAACTGATTGATGTACACCAAATATGGATAGTATAGCTTTCTGTGTAGCAGGTTATTCGCAGTTGGTGTTTGAAACAGTAATCATTGTCTTGAGGATGAGGCAATAATCAGAATCAGAACCAGGTTTAATGCTGGCATATGTTGTGAAATTTGTTAACTTGGCAGCAGAAAAACAATGCAATGCAGGATTACAGAGAGAAAAACTGAATTACAGTAAGTGCAAAAAATAGGAAATAAAAAAGTAGTGAGGTAATGTTCATGGGTTCAATGTCCATTCACAAATCGGATGGCAGAGGGGAAGAAGCTGTTTCTGAATCACTGAGAGAATGCCACCACACTTCAGTGCCTCTTCCCTGATGATGGCAAAGAGAAGCGACATGTCCTGGGTGATGGGGGTCCTCAATGATGGATGCTGCATTTCTGAGGCATCGGTCCTTGAAGATGTCCTGGATACAATGGAGGCTAGTACCCATGATGGAGCTGACTGAGTTTACAACTCTCAGCAGCTTATTTCGATTCTGTACCCCCACAGCAGATGGTGATGCACCCAGTCAGATGCTCTCCATGGTACATCGGGAAAAATTTGCAATAAATGCAAAGATTGGCCTGCTCTCCCTGGTGAATGTGAAATATTCAGGAAGGAGAGTGAAAGAGATATTCCTGCTGTCTTGGTGAGTATCTATTTCTCACTTATCTTTATTAAAGTGGTTTATCCCCTGATTATCTTGCTGCAGTTTGTGGGAGACCAGTTCACTGTGGCATTGCTTTCATTACAACAGTCACCAGCAGTACTTTATCTATCATGAAACATTTTGTGATATCCCAAAAGGAATTATTTTAATTTTAATTCTCTTTGTAAAAATTATCATTTTCCTTTTAATGTAAATTAATAAATGTCTTAAATATATTAAGGAATTTTTAATATTAATATACATTTTAATATATTTATATATATAATATATATTTTAATATATTAAAAATATATTTTAATATATTTTTAAATTATCTCAATCCATTATGTGGTCTATTAAGGTTCAAGGATTAACTTTATTCACTATATACATTGACAGTATGCGTATTAGGATTGTGCTGCGGTGTGTTGGTCTGGATGTGACACACAACAAAAATGAATGCCATTCAACAATTATAAAAACTAAAATAAATATTTAAAAAAATATAGTTGGAGATTAAAGCACGGATGTGCTATAAAATGTGCATAACTATTAAATACTAGCATGTTAACACTAGTTTGTAGAAGATTATTGGCAAGAAATTGATTAAATTTGCCTGCCAATGCATGCAGGATAATGCATTTTTTTAAAGGTTAGACCTCACGATAATATTCTATTGCACAAGACACCCATGCATCCCAGCCTGTTACAACCTTGCTTTTTACTCATCGCTTCATAGAGAGCCATTGCCAGTGTGCATCTCAATTCTGACTTCCACACATACATCACAGTGCAGATACCCAAGATCACACAGAAGCATGCAGGCTGAGGAGGCAGATTCACTTCACTTCTGATCCTCATTTTTATCTCAAGGCTGATTGGTGTATGTGTCTCAGCCCTGTTCATCTATATAAGGTCAGCAACCTTACCTGAAAAATTAAATGCAGATCAACACACGGAACACAAGTCCCGATGGAAGGTCTTGGTCTGAAAAATCGATAGTTTGGTGCTGCCTTACCTGCTGAGTTCCTCCACCATTTGATGTGTGTTGGTCCGGATTTCTAGCATCTGCAGAATCTCTTGTAATTAAATGCAGATAAGTGGTCTAATCTTTCTCTTTATTTTGCTTAACAATTTACACATGAAGTGCAGAAGAAAACAGGAGCTGGGGGTCGGGCACTCAACTCCTCAAGCCTGCCCTGACATTCAGGATGATCATAGTTAATCAGCCTCAGGCTCCAACTTCTGTTTTGTGCCAATTCCATACCACCCTTATTAAATGAATTTATATCATTTGAATGTGTTCTTAAACAACCCTACTTTGAACTTTGCTTTTGCATTTTTTCTATGTATTTAAATATTTTTATGAGTATTTTAAAATGTCTTTTTTTCTGTTCATCAGACACTTAGGACAGCACTGTAGTGTAACTCCTAGTATAATGCTGTCACAGTGCCAGTGATCCGGGCTCAATTCGGCTGCTGTCTGTAGTGAATTTGTACGTTATCCCAGGGGTAGATCCGGGCTCGATTCGGCTGCTGTCTGTAAGGAATTTGTATGTTATCCCATACCACATGAGTTTCCTCCAGTTGCTTTGGTTTACTTCTCAAATTGCAAAAACATATGGGCTAGACCATAAGACACAGGATTAGAACTACTGCCTGAGACTTGGAGGTTTGATACCCCAGGGAATGGATACTCAGTGGACTAGAACGAGTAAGATCTTGCCTAATCTCCTCTCCTTTGATGGATCAAAATTCAGTATGACCTATCCAGTGTTGTTAACAGTAATATACTGGCAGAGCAAACATCATTACTGGGAAACCTTACTTTTATTGTGCCAATGTCATTCTGCAGTATTATTTATTCATCAGGCTTTTTATGTCCTGCGTTGTGTAACAATATAAACTAATCAAAACACCATGAGTGATGAAGGCTGAATCTTACAATCTTTTTGCACTATCACTAGGGTAAAATTATATAATGACGAGGAAGTTGACTTCTCTTTAAGAATAAAGTTGGGAAATTATTTCTGTTACATTGTTGTTCATTCAAAAATTTTTTGCAAGAAGATAGCCTCAATGTGAGATCTTATTGGCTTTACTCATTAGTAAAACTAACCATTTCAATTTAATTGATTAACCAGTTAAAGGATAAATAAAGGTCATGAATATTGGTAAATCAGTGAATTGGTTTATTATTATCACATGTATGAGGTACAGTGAAAAACATCATGCGTACTGGCATACTGTCCACACGGATCATTTCATTGCAACAGTGCATTAAGGTATTATAAAGCAAAGAAGAATCAGAATCAGGTTTAATATCACTGGTATATGTTGTGAAACTTGTTTTGTGGCAGCAATTTCATTGCAATGCATAATATTGCAATCCAAAATGAGAGCAAAAAAATGTGATTTAGTGTACGTGGGTTCATTGTCCGTTCAGAAACCTGATGGCGGAGGGGAATACTTTGTTCCTAAAATTTTGAGTCTGTGTCCTCAGGCTCCTATACCTCCTCCTTGATGTTAGTAATGAGTAGAGGGCACGCCCTTTGTGATGGTTGTCCTTAAAGACAGATAGCCCCTTTTTGAGGAATTCCCTTTTGAAAATGTCATCAATACTGGGGAGGCTAGAGCTCATGAAGGAACTGGCTAAACTTGAAACATTCTGAAGCTTTTTCTGATCCTGTGCAGTGGCCCCTCCATACCAGATGGTGAAGCAACCAGTTAGAATGCTCTCTATAGTAGATCTGTAGAAATTTGCAAGAGTCTTTGGTGACATACCAAGTCTCCTCAGCCTCTTTATGAAATATAGCTGTTGTCATGTCTTCTTTGTAAATGCACCAATATGTTTGGTCCAGGATAGATCCTCAGAGATGTTACACCCAGGACATTGAAACTGCTCACCCCTTTCCACTGCTGATCCCTTGATGAGGTCGTATGCAGCATATAGTGTTACAATATGGAGAAAGTGCAGTGCAGGCAGACAAGGACATAACAAGGCAGACCATGAGGTCAAGAGTCCATCTTATCATGCTAGGGTACCGTTCAATGGACTTTTAACAGTAAAATAGAAGCTGTCTTTGAGCCTGGTTCTATGTGCTTTTTAGGCTTTTGCATCTTCTACCTGATGGGAGGAAAAGAAGAAGGATTACTTGGGGCTTTACCATGGCAGTTGAAGTGTAGACAGAGTCCATTGAAGGGAGTCTGGTTTCCATGATGTGCAGAGTTCTGTCCATAACTCTCTGCAGTTTCTTACAGTCATAGGCAGAGCAGTTTCCATACCAAGCCTTGATGCATGGATATGATGCTTTCTATGCAGCATTGATAAAAAAAAATGGCGGGGGTGGGGTCAAAGGGGATACGTAGACATTTATAGCCTCCTGAGGAAATAAAGGAACTGCCGAGCATTTTGGGTAGTGGCATCAATGTGGTTGGACCAGAACAGGCTTTCGGTGATGTTCACTCCTAGGAACTTAATGTTTTCAACCCTCTTGACCTCAGGACCATGGATGTGAACAGGAGTGTGTGTGCTCCCCTCCCCGCCCCCTTCCTATAGTCGGTGACTAGCTCTTTCATTTTGCTAATGTTGAGGGAAAGGTTGTTGTCATGAAGCATGTCACCAGCTCTCTGTCTCCTTCCTGTACTCGGGCTCATTATCATGTGCGATTTAGAAGACTATGGTGGGATCATCTTTAAACTTGTAGATGAAGTTAGAGGAGAAACCCCTATATACAAGTTGTGAGTATGTAGGGATATACTTTTTGCCCAGGGCAGAAATGGATAATATCAGGGGCTATAATTTTAAGTAATTGGAGGATGTGAGAGGTAAGTTTTTTACAGAGCGTGGTGGGTGCATGGAATGCCCCGCCAGGGGTGTTGGTAGGTGCAGATACATAAAGAGACATCTACGAAACTCTTAAATAGGCACATAGATGATAGAAAAATAGCGGGCTATGTAGGAGGGAAGGGTTACATTGATCTTAGAGTAGGTTGAAAGATCAGCACAATATTTTTGCCCAAAGGACCTGTAATGCCCTGTAGTGTTCGATGTTCTATAAATATCTACTTTGCAAAAACAAAGTTGGCCACTGACAATGAGATGTATGACGAATCTCATAGAATTTTCTGAGGATGTAACTAGTAGAGTGGATAGGGGAGAACCAGTGGATGTGGTATATTTGGATTTTCAAAAGGCTTTTGACAAGGTCCCACACAGGAGATTAGTGTGCAAACTTAAAGCACACGGTATTGGGGGTAAGGTATTGGTGTGGATAGAGAATTGGTTAGCAGACAGGAAGCAAAGAGTGGGAATAAACGGGACCTTTTCAGAATGGCAGGCAGTGACTAGTGGGGTACCGCAAGGCTCAGTGCTGGGACCCCAGTTGTTTACAATATATATTAATGATTTGGATGAGGGAATTAAATGCAGCATCTCCAAGTTTGCGGATGACACGAAGCTGGGTGGCAGTGTTAGCTGTGAGGAGGATGCTAAGAGGATGCAGAGTGACTTGGATAGGTTGGGTGAGTGGGCAAATTCATGGCAGATGCAATTTAATGTGGATAAGTGTGAAGTTATCCACTTTGGTGGCAAAAATAGGAAAACAGATTATTATCTGAATGGTGGCCGATTAGGAAAAGGGGAGGTGCAATGAGACCTGGGTGTCATTATACACCAGTCATTGAAAGTGGGCATGCAGGTACAGCAGGCGGTGAAAAAGGTGAATGGTATGCTGGCATTTATAGCAAGAGGATTCGAGTACAGGAGCAGGGAGGTACTACTGCAGTTGGACAAGGCCTTGGTGAGACCACACCTGGAGTATTGTGTGCAGTTTTGGTCCCCTAATCTGAGGAAAGACATCCTTGCCATAGAGGGAGTACAAAGAAGGTTCACCAGATTGATTCCTGGGATGGCAGGACTTTCATATGAAGAAAGACTGGATGAACTGGGCTTGTACTTGTTGGAATTTAGAAGATTGAGGGGGGATCTGATTGAAACGTATAAAATCCTAAAGGGATTGGACAGGCTAGATGCAGGAAGATTGTTCCCGATGTTGGGGAAGTCCAGAACGAGGGGTCACAGTTTGAGGATAAAGGGGAAGCCTTTTAGGACCGAGATGAGGAAAAACTTCTTCACACAGAGACTGGTGAATCTGTGGAATTCTCTGCCACAGGAAACAGTTGAGGCCAGTTCATTGGCTATATTTAAGAGGGAGTTAGATATGGCCCTTGTGGCTACGGGGATCAGGAGGTATGGAGGGAAGGCTGGGGCAGGGTTCTGAGTTGGATGATCAGCCATGATCATAATAAATGGCGGTGCAGGCTCGAAGGGCCGAATGGCCTACTCCTGCACCTATTTTCTACGTTTCTATGTTTCTATCTCATCTCTCTACACAAAGTGCATGTTGCAATAGTAAATAGGTGTCTATTCAATGCACCCTTAAATAAAACCAATTCAGCTATGTAAATTGCATGATTCTATTTACAGTAAGGTTACAGCAAGATTTTGGTTTATTTCAGGATGAGTAGCACCTGGTGAGAAAGCACTTTCACGTGAGACCAAAGAAGGAAAGGTGATGAACTCACTGGTGTTTTGAAGCCAGGATTAAAGGTAATGAATCAGGTGGCTTGGTAGAAGCTTTAAGGGGTTGAGGAGCATTGTGAGTGAAGGATCTATGTATCTCCTGCAGAAATCTGGAGAGATTCCAGGGAGGAGTGAACCGGACATGATGCAAGACAAGGGGTACTCAACCTAAACCTTGTTTTGTACCTTGGCCTCGGAATAACGCTGTTTTGTTTGTCTGTATTCATGGATATTCATGTGTGGTTGAATGACAAATAAACGTGAACTTGACAATTTATTTTAAATCGCTCACAAGGCATGTGTACATTGGCTGTGGATAGTGTAGAAAGTTGTCATAGATTACAATGGAACACTAACAGGATGCAGAGCAAGGCTGAGAAGCGGCAGATAGACTTCAACTTGGAAAAGTGTGAAGTAATTCATTTTGGAAGGTCAACCTTGAAGGCAGGATGCATGGTTAATGACATGATTCTCAGCAGTGCAGTGGGATCTTGGGTTCCATGTTCATAGATCCCTCAAAGATGTCATGCAAGTTGCTATGGTAGTTGAGAAGGTGTATGGTGTGTTGGCCATCATTAGTCTGGGGATTATGTTCAGGAGCTGCCAGGTAATGTTGCAATTCTATAAAACCCTGTTTAGGCCACACTTGGGATATTGGTTCAGTTCTTGTCCAATCATTATAAGAAGGATGTCGAATCTTTAGAGAAGGTGCAGAAGAAATTTAACCAGGATGTTGCCTGGATTAGAGAGCATGTCTTATGAGGATAGGTTGAGCAAGGTAGGACTGTTCTCATTGGAGCGAAGGAGGATGAGAGATGACTTGATAGAGAGATACAAAATGATAAGAGGCATAGATCAGATGGATAGCTAGAGACTTTTTCACAGGCTGGAAATGACTAATGCCAGATGGCATAATTTTAAGACCATAAGACCCTAAGACACAGGAGCAGAGTTAGGCCATTTGGCCCATCAAGTCTGCTCCACCATTCAATCATGGCTGATCCTTTTTCCCCTTCTCAACACCACTCCCCAGCCTTCTCCCTGTAACCTTGAATGCTCTGTCCAATCAAGAATCTATCAAGCTCTTATACTTTATACTTTATTGTCGCCAAAAAATTGATACTAGAATGTACAATCATCACAGCGATATTTGATTCTGTGCATCCCGCTCTCTGGATAAAGTAGTATAAAGTATAAAGTATCTCAGGTTTCCGGATTTTTTCCCCATTTAGCAAATAGTCTGCACATTTATTTCTTTTAGCAAAATCCATGACCATGCATTTTCCAACATTGTATTTCATTTACCACTTTCTTGCCCATTCTCCTAACACTTAAGGTGATTGGAAGAAAGTATAGGGGGATGTCAGCGCTAAGATTTTTGCGCAGGGACTGATGAGTGCTTGGAGCACCCTGGCAGATGCAGTGGTACAGGCTGACACCGTAGGGAATTTCAGAAATTCCTGGGTAGGCTATCAGGCCTGCATGTGCAGGTTCTTCCCACTCGTTTTCAACTCATCACCTGCAGCCTATTTAAACCCAGCTCTCATCCACAGTCCTTGTTCACTCAGTGAACTAGCCACCCTCAACTGGTTGCTCTTAGCCTTCAGTTACCTTGTTGCCTGTGAGTGTACTATCTGTTTTCTCTTGTTCTGTAGCCCCTCATGGCTTGTATTTTGCAGTTGATTATTAAAGTTATCACTCATCACTGAATCGTCTCTGCTGGTCTGCTTTTGGGTCAAGCCTCCTCTACATTTTCTGATATAGGCATATTAATGATAGGAAAATGGAAGGCTATGTGGGAGGGAAGGGTTAGATTGATCTTTGAGTAGGTTAAAATGTCAGAACAACATTGTTGGCTAAAAGGTTTATACAATGCTGTAGTGCTCCACATTCTGTGTTTAACACTGCATAACTGTGTCATGTTTGCTTATCAGATTTACATACTTTTTCTTGCAATGGGGGCATAGCATTTAAAAGACTACCTGAAGAAAAAAATAAGGATAACTAGAATTCCAAACAGTGGAAAGGAATCCTGCTGTCTCTTGACTCTTAGCAATTAAAGTCTGTGTACTTAATGACCATGTCGAGGGAGCAGAAAGCATTTCATACATCAGGCATTGAATATTACTTTTGAAATACTACAGCTTATCTTCTGAGAGCACCATTCTGCCTGGCTATTATGAAATTTTGACCTTCTGGCTTCATGTATTCAAGAGATAATTGAAGCCAGAGCAGTGAAAGCATACATTCCTGAACAATGGCTTCATCTTCTTCTCATACCATTCACACCACTGTCCGACTGCAGCCCAGAATCTGCCTGTTGTCAACACAAGAAAATTGCTGCTAAATATAGAAGAGAGGGATCTGAAATAAAACATTCTTCAGGAAACAACCTTTCAGAGCCAATTCTGTGGCTTTTATCAGGTTGTTTTCAGTTGTGCGCAGTGCTTCATAGTATAAAGCGTATAAGATTACTTTAGATATTTATATATAAAAGTAGTAAATGTTAGATTATGGGCAAATTTATAAACATTAGGAACCTATGACTGAGGAATGTATGTCATATTTCTGAACCCACACTACCTTGTGCTGAGAGTGTGGCCTTGTGTTGTGAGGACTGCAGGATATACTTTTGCAATAGATTTACAATGTTTACCAACTCTTCAGTCAGCAGTTTATTATACAGCACTCTGCAAGATCTCATCTTATGTATGGTAGATTTGAAGTGCCCCAGTTATAAAACAATCAAAGCAGAAGAGATTCATGAGCTTCTGCTGACCAATGTGCCAAGCCATTTCCAAAGGGTATAGCGATTTCTGCCTCTGACAGAAAGGCTAGATTGAAGTCAGACTGAAAATATGACACCATAAACAATAAAATTAAAGACAGACATCTGGCAAGAATTTATGGAAAATAAGTTCTCATTTTCTATAACATAAATGCATTAAAAAGTAGGAAAGTTTCCATGATGTATGTCTTTGTGACTGACTAATGAACGACACCAGTGATTCATGCTTTTAAATCAAAATCAGAATCAGATTTAATATCACTGACATATGTCATGACATTTGTTGTTTTGCAGTAGCGTTAAAGTGCAATGCATAGTAGTCCTAAACGGGAATATTCCCTTTGGTGCTGGCTGCACGCAAAGAGTCACCACTTTCCAGCGCCATCTTGTAAGTAATTCCATTTCATAATGTAGTAAGTTCAACTAATACCAAGGAAGAATGCAACAAAATGTACAAGATGTCATAAGAAAACTTTTAGAGGTGAATGACTATTAACACATGCTAATTTGAATTAATCTTCCTGCTCCTTTGGAATTGAGGAGGACTTGTTTCCATGCAGGTTCTGTGGATTTGAAGTTACAAATGTGGTGAGAGCAGAATCTTTCACAGTGGGGACATTTTTGATGATGAGAGCAGACAGGTAGTTTCACTTCTTGCACAGCTTTCCTTGAGAATCTGCTTGTATCCAATACATCGACTCAATCCTTTCATGAATGCTCTCTTAATCTACTGTGGGCCAGGAGTGCCCATAGTAGCTTAATTTTATTGAAGAAACTTTGAGAACATCCTTGAATCTTTCCTTCCCTCCACTTGGTAATCTCTTTCCATGAACAGAATGTCTATTGTGGGAAGTAGGTATCAGACAAGTAAACAATGTGGTCTGCCCAATGTTGCTGGCTGAGTGAAACCGGGGCTCCGCTGCTGGGGGGATTAGCCTGGCAGATGATGCCAAGGTTGATTCTCTAGCTTCTCTAGGAGATTTGGTGGATTGTGTGGAGACACTTTTGATTTTTTTTCTCTCTGGTTCCATCATTATTGACGTCTGCTTTAACTGAGAGATGACTCCTGGGATATCAAAGTCAAAGTAAATTTATAAACACAGGAGAAAATCTGTAGATGTTTGAAATCCAGGCTAACTCACACAAAATGCTGGAGGAACTCAGCAGGTCAGGCAACATCTATGAAAATGAATAAACAGTGTTTCGGGTCAAGTAAATTTATTATTAAAGCATGCATATGTTTTCTTGCAGGCACTTAGAGGAAAATAAAGAAATACAATAGAATTTATGAAAGCCTATACATAAACAAAGACTGACAAACAGCTAATGTGCAAAAGAAGACAAATCGTGCAAATAAAAAGCAAAAAATGAGTTTTAGAGTCCTTGAACGTGAGTCTGTAAGTTTTGGAAACTGTTCAGAGTTGTGGAGAATGAACTTATCCATGCCACTGAACTCAGAAAATTTCCACCTTTTTACAGGGACTTACTGTACCTTTATTGTCATGGATGGTATTGTACAGTAGGGGCAAGTTAGTAGAGGACCTTTGTCTTGTGGATGTTTAGTGTAAGCCCCATCACCTTGTATTCTTCAGTGAAAGAGTCAATGATGGCTTTTTGCTGCTGCTTGACGACTGAAGATCGGGTGTCATTAGTTCTGGAGTATAGGTGGACTGATTGAACAGTTTTCCATTATTTCTGAAGGTTAGCTCCACTCTCGCTGGAAGACTGTTGCAGTGTTGCATTCAGAAAGATTGAGTAAGGTGTGAGAGCAATGCTTATCACGAGCCTTCACACCTTGGAAAGAAATAAAATCATATCACACTTTGGTGATTATTGAACAAACGGGTTGAAGAGCAACGGTAAGCGAATCAAAAAGAAACAATGCAGGTCATCCATGCAAGTAAAAAGTTAATAAAATATTTGGATCTATTTCCAGTGATAAAGAAAATAACTAAAGCTGCACTAAGCATATAGGATGTATTAAACTGCACCTACAGTAAGTACTATGCATGGTTCTTATCTCTGTACCATAAAAGGATATAAGAAAGACTGGTGACTTTTGTTAAGGATGGATAGGAATTGATAGATTATAATGACTGGGAAAGATTGAACAGGCTGAGACTTCTTAACTATGGAAAGTGGACAACTTTCTAACCTTTTGTTGCCTCTTTGAAGAATTCTATCAAATTAACCAAGCATCATTGAGCTACTTAGAATCCAAGGGGACTGTTTTAAAATGGTTAATAATTAGAAAGGGAACTGTGGAGGGAATAACCCAGATGTCCTTCAAAAACTGAAGGTAGCCTGAGTGTGGGACCTGAAGGGACAGACATTCTATTGAGCACTGGGGATTCTGCATTAGCGGATGGCCCCAACCATTCATTACCCCATTCCTCTGTGGTTTGTGGCTTAACTGATTAACTTCTTGCTGGGAAGCTTCTAGAAAGCCAAGCAAGACCCTGGCCATTGCTGAGGTGAAGCTCTTGGTCTGGGACCTGGAGTTAGGAGAAGGGTGAATTGAGTGGCAGATGGGCATGAATTTTATCAACATTTTTGCAGGCATGTAATTGTCTGCTCAAAATACCAGCTTACAAAAAAGAGATATATTTTGGGAAAACAATTTAATCATGGCAGAAACTGGCCATATGTTTTTAATGAGTTCGTCATAGAATGGGAGAGGTGTGTGGATATGAATCCATACCACATCCCAAAAAGGGACAATGTGAAACTATAAACTTTATCTTGTCAGTGTATACGAAAGTCAGTCATGTGATCTCATCTGGCCCAGTCACTGGTGTGTGGTGCTGTGGAATAGGTCAAGCAAGAACCAAAATGGCACATTCCCACTCATAGGAGAAATCTGTGTGTCCTCAAGGATATGTACTTGAAAAACCTGGATGTGTGTGTGCTCATTTGTGGGTCCAATTGGCTTGGAGCTTCTGATGCCTGTGATAAGCAGGCCATGGACAGCATATCACCAAGGCTCCTACAACAGACTGACACTCTGAAGACAGAGGTGGGGGAAAGCTATGTTTCCTCCAAAGTTGTCAAGCACTTTCAAATGTCCCGATATAGCAAGACATCTAAAACCTATCTCCATTTCTTTAACTAGTTAGCAGATAAAACTGAAGCAACACACACAAAATGCTGGAGAAGCTTGGCAGGTCAGGCAGCATCTATGAAGGGAATGAACATTCGATGTTTTGGGCCCAGACCGTCCCTGACATGTGTGTTGTACAAGATTTCCAGCATCTGCACAACCTCTTGTATTAACAGATAAAACTTATATATCTGTATGTTGTAAAGAAAACATTCGTTTTTTTAAATTTAACAGCAAACAATTAAAACCTAACTTTACTCCTAATTCCCTCTTGAGAATCTTTAGCAGTCACACACTCCTATTCTTTGCTAAGCATATAAAGCACACGTAGACGAAGAAAATGAGGAATGTGCAAGAGGTCAGGTTTGGAAGAACCTAAATTCTACTGCTGAGTAGAAAAGAAAATTGGAGAAATGATCTCAAGAATGAGAACTTTATATTAAGACTGGACCATACTCAATGAAACTGGAGTGATGGGCGATTGAGGCTTATGTTAAAGATTTAATCTCCAGATTTGTGGAGATCATGGAAAAGACCACATTTAACACTAAGCTGTACTATAGATGAAGCATTATCATTTAAAAATTCTTTTAAAACGTTCTCTTACATTTCATTTTGCAGTTCCAGTGACAAGTTTATGACTGGATCTGCATCTCTCACAGAACTGGGAGGTCTTTTTCATCTCTTTTGCTTAATTTTCAGTGCAAATTCGAGTTGAAATGAGCTGCTTCTCTCCAGTTTCTTACCAACAGTGATGTATTTTGAAATCGTCCACATGGATTTTAAATGGCCAAATGATGTCTTGCTAATTTGACATAGTTCTTTGAAGAGTTACAACATTTTAAACAAAAAATTATAATTGACATTGTTGCAGGAATACAGCATCCATCTTCAAGGATCCCCTCCACCCAGGCCATGATCCCTTCTCACTGCTGCCATCAGCAAGAAGGTACAGGAGCCTCAGATCTCACACCATCAGGTTAGGGAACACTTATTACCCCTCAACCATCAGTATCTTGAACCAAAGGGGATAACTTCACTCAATTTCACTTGCCTCATCATTGGAATGTTCCCACAACCTTTGGACTCACTTTCAAGGACTCTTCATCTCATGTTCTTGAAATTTATTGTTTGTTTGTTTGTTTGTTTATTTATTTATTATTTCTTTTTATATGTATTTGCACAATTTGTTGCCTTTTGTACACTGATTGAACACCCAAGTTGGTGCAGTGTTTCATTGATTCTTAATGGTAATGATTCTATTATGGATTTATTGAGTATGCCCACAAGAAATGAATCTCAGGGTTGTATATGGTGACATGAATGTTCTTTCTTAATAAATTTACTTTGAACTTTGAGCATCTCCTGAAATCTAAAAAGCGCACTAAAATATTTTCATCTGAAGTAATCTACTCCAATTTTCCAAATGGACCTTGATTTGTGTCCCTTTCTCCCTTCTTCGATGGTCCCTCCCAGGGTTGAGGATGACTCTGCTTCCACTCAGGTTCTGTGGGGACTTTAGACTCATTCTTGGATGGGGCAAGTGTTCCTTGCTGGGGTAGGTGAGTGAGATGTTGCACTTCTGGTCTCTTATTCAGGGTTTTCCTGTGATCCCAACACATGATGGGTGGTGAATCTGTGGAATTGTTTACCCCAGGCAGCTGTGGAGGCCACATCTTTATGTGTATTTAAGGCAGAGGTTGATAGATTCTTCATTGGTCAGGGCATGAAGGGATATGGGGAGAAGGCGGGAGTTTGGGGCTGGGAGGGCAATTGGATCAGCCAAGACGAAATGACGGAGCAGACTCGTTGGGCCAAGTAGCCTAATTCTGCTCCTATATCTTATAGTGATATGGTCTTATGATAGATGGACAAATGTTTCCCTTAAAGAGCCCACTACAACATGTCTGCAGTGGACACAATCATACTGGATCTCCACCTGAGCTGTAATCAATGAACAGCAGCCATAGATCAGGCTGCTGTTTATCAATTACACCCTCATGCTCAGCACCATCACTCAAACAGTTCTAGTCACCAATTTTCAAAACCTGGCCCTCCGTACCCCTCTTTGCAACTGGTCTGAAGGATTTCAGCTCCAAATGTTGACTGTACTTTTTTCCATAGATGCTGCCTGGCCTGCTGAGTTCCTCCAGCATTTTGTGTGTGTCCCCTGATTTCCTTACCAGAAGACTACAGTCAGTGTGGATTGCTGTTAAGATTTCTGTATCAATTCACTGGTGATGCCATTATTGTTGGCAGAATCTTAGATGAGGCTTTCAGGAGCAAGATAGATTGGCTAATATCACAACAACAAGCGTGATGGGAGAAAGTGTATCAGTGAGGGAGAGAGTGTGTCAGTGAAGAGAGAGTGTGTTAGTGAGGAGAGAGTGTATCAGTGAGATGGTGTCACAACAACAACCTTGCTCTCAACATCAGCAAGACCACAGAGTTGATTCTGGACTTAAGGAAGGGAAAGTCAGCAGAATACACAGTCCTTATTGAGGAGTCAGTGGTGGAAAGGCTGAACATCTTCAAGTTCCTGGATGCCAACATCTTGAAGGATCTACCCTGGGTAACACATTGATGCCATCATGAAGACATGCCAGCAGTTATACTTCGTTAGGACTTTGAGGAAATTTAGTCTGTCACCAAAGACACTCGCAAGTCTCTACAAATACACCGTGAAGACCATTCTAACTGGTTGCATCACCGTCTGGTATGGAGCGGCCAAAGCACAGGTTCGGGAAAAGCTGGGGAATATTGTAAACTCAGCCACCTCCACCATGGGCACCAGCCTCCCCAGCATCAAGGACATCTTCAAAAGGCAGCATCCATCATTATGGACCCTCATCACCTGCAACATGCGATCTTCTCATTTACTACCATCAGATACCTGATGACCCACACTCAGTATTTCAGGGACAGCTTCTTCCCTTTTGATATCAGATTTCTGAATAGTTTATGAAAGTGTGAACACTACCTCACCATTCTTCTTTTGCACTGACTATCTTTCTATTTATCTATTTATATTTGTAACAGTGTAATCATTTGTTTTAAGTCTTGCACTGTACTGCTGCCACAAAACAGCAATTTTCATGACATATTGCAATGATAGTAACCCTGATTCCGCTTCTAAACCTGACACAATTGCTGCTAGGACTCCTGCAAATTCCCAGTTTTCCCCAACCTCTCTTCTTCCAAAATCTCTGTGCCGATTCTGTCCACAGGAACAGTGAAATGTTTCTCATTATCTAGCTGTCAGCCAGAGGTTTAGTTCTTGAAAGTCTACTGCTTTTATTTACATGAGGTTTGATCACCAAGAGTGACGATGACACTGGCAGAGTAAAGAAACCATTTCACCCATATGTACCCCAAGGTAAACTTTGAATTCCATCTGACTTCACTTTCAGGATCTTATTCAGATAACTCCAGGTGCATGTGAACTATGATTTATAACATCAAGAAAAGCAGAAATACCTCTTTTCTCTGTAAGTCATTAATGACATTTCAGCAAAGCCTTTTCTGATGGCTGACCTTCTACAAGTAATGCCATAGCCTTGTTGTGTAATTACTTTATTTAGTTAGATTAAACCAATAGATGTATTAGTTGTTCAGGATATGGTATGGTCACAGGCAAGAGTATTGAGGAAATGTGACTGAGACTAAGTTTACGTAGGTGTTCAAAAATGCTTTTCATGTCTTCCCCTGTTTATTGCTACAAATTACAGACTCATTACCACTTTTTCCGTTATTGCATTCATTATCCCTTAGAGAACACTATCAGTCACATTTCATTTCTTGACAAGAGAAAGGTGGCTTTTAACTTGATGATAAATCATTTTTTAATAGTGTGATGTTGGCAATAGGAATTCATCAGCTTTTTTTTCTCAAACCTATCATGACTTCAATGCAGGGTTCCACGGACCCCTTGCTTAATGGTATTGGTCCATGACAGCAAAAAAGGTTGGGAACCCCTGGTTCAACGGAAATAGAAGGCAATTAGTAATTAGAAACAGACTCAGAATGAGAATCAGAATCAGATTTATTGTCACTAACTTTTAAGATGTAAAATTTGTTGCTTGGCAGCAGCAGCACAGTACAAAGGCATACAGTTACTATAAATTATAAAACTAGTGCAAAAAAGAATGAGGTACTGTTCCTGGGTCAAAAGGGTGACAATCATACTAGTGTCCGTGAAGAGCAGGGTGAGCTGCCTCAATGACTATTGACCAGTAACACTCACATCTCTGAAGAAGTTCTTTGAGAGGTTGGTCATGGCCAGGATCAACTCCTGCCTAAGCAAGGACCTGGAACCACAGCAATTCACCTACTGTCATAATAAGTCTACAGCAGATGCAATCTCACTGGCTCTCCACTTGGCCTTGGATCACCTAGACAACAGCGATACCTACGTCAGGCTGCTGTTTATTGATTGCAGCTCAATGTTCAAGACCATCATACCCTCAATACTGATCAACAAACTCTAACTCCTGGGCTTCTGTACCTCCCTCTGCTACTGTATTGTTGACTTCCTCATCAGGAGACCACAGTCAGTGTAGATCATCTTCTCCTCACTGACAATCAACATTGGCACATCTCAAGGATGCGTGTTTCATCTCCCGCTCTACCTTCTCTATGCCCATGACTGCGCGGCTAGGCACAGCTCAAATGCAATATATAAGTTTGCTAATGACACAACTATATTTAGCAGGATTGCAGATGGTAAAAAGGAGGCGAAAAGGAGTGAGATGGATTAACTGGTTGAGTGGTGTCATAACAACAACCTTGCAGTCAGAGTTGTTAAGACAAAGGAATTGATTGTGGATTTCTGGAAGGGGATGTCGAAAGAATGCACATCAGTCCTCTCCAAGGGATCGGCAGTGGAAGGAACGAGCGGTTTCAACTTCCTAGGTGTCAACATCTCTGAAGATCTATCCCGGACCCAACATATTGATGCAACTATAAAGAAGGCACGACGGCAGCTATATTTCATCAGGCATATGAGGAGTCTAGGTACAACACCAAACACTCATACAAAATTCCACAGAGGTTCCAGACAAATAGTGACCCAACCAAGACCTCAACAGTAGAGCGAACAGAAGATGAAGACACATCACAATGGCAGTGAACGCGGCGGGAGGCCGCAGCAGTGAAGGGTACCCAATCATCTTGCATCCCATGCCACTGGACCCTGCTCTCAATATGTCAAGGAACATAGTGTGGTGGGGAGGCGGCCCCATGTTAAGCAAAGTAGTGCACAGGCCTTCTCTATTAAAGAAATCCTTGCCCTAACATCCTGGGTATGTGAATCCCGGACTGGCCTCTACATCCACCAGAGGGCCACCATTAGACAATCCCGTAGGGGAACATCATATTCGACTTGAGTGATTGCACTAATATTACTATCTCTAAATACATAAAATTAGCACGACAGCTGGAATCCATTTTAAGAAGTTGAAGCTACATGGATCAGAAATGATGAGAGGAAATACAAAAGACAAATTGGAAATGGTAACATTTTGGAAATCAAAGAGGCAGGTTTCATGGCACATTAAGCAAATGATTAAATTTTAGGTATGACTGAGGAGTGTACTCACATCTTGCATTTTAGACTATCCTTGAGGTTAGGAGTCGAAGCAAAAGTAATAGGGGACTCAGCAAGGCTGGCTTCAGAGTTGGCAGAAGGTACTATATACTGAGGCTTGTGTAGAGACAGGTATTGAATGTACAATATTAAGACCATAAGCCCATAAACCATAGGAGAAGAATTAGACCATTTGGTACATCAAGTCTATTCCATCATTCCATCATGGTTGATTCACTATCCTTCTGAACCCCATTCTCCTACCTTTTCCCCTTAACCCCTGACACCCTTAAGAACCTATCAACTTCCTCTTTAAATATATCCAGTGACTTGGCCTCTACAGCCATCTGCGGCAATGAATTCCACAGATTCAACACCCTCTGGCTAAAGAAATTCCTCCTTATCTCTGTTCTAAATGGACGTCTCTCTATTCTGAGGCTGTGTCCTCTGGTCTTAGACTCCCCCGCCACTAGAAGCATCCTCTCCATGTTTACTCTATTTAGGTCTTTCAATCTTCGTCAGATTTCTATGTAATCCCCTCCTCATTCTTCTAAACTGCAGCTGTCAATGGAATTACAAATATCCACCCCATGTTTAGGAACTGGAGCTGGAGGCTGATAACCTTTGGCTCATAGAGGCAAATGAGGAAGTGATAGATAGGAGCTACAGGGAGGTAGTCACACCTAAGTTTCAAGGGGCATCTACCTGGGTGATTGTCAGGAGAGAAAAGGGAATAGGCACCCAGTGCAGAGTTCCCCTCTGGCTGTTCTCCACAGTAATACGTACATTGCTTTGGATACTGTTGGGGAAGTGGCGGAAAATGACCTGACAGCAGAAATTACTGTGATCAGGTCTCTGGCACTGAGTCTGGCTTTGTGGCTTAGAAGAGGAGTCCAGTATTGATCGGGGATTCCATAGTTAGAGGAGCAGACAGGAGATTCTGTGGATGTGAAAAAGATACTGTACCTGGATGGTATGTTGCTTCGCAGGTGCTAGGATCAGGGATATCGCAGATCGAGTTCACAGCACTCTAAAGGGGGAACATGAACAGCTGGATGTCGTGGTACATATTGGCACTAACCGATGTAGGCAGGAAAAGGAAGAAGGTCCTGAGAAGAGAATATAAGGAATTAGATGGAAATCTGAAAAGCAGGACCGCCAGGGTTGTAAACTCTGGATTGCTACCTGTGTCACACAGTACTGGGGGTGAGAATAGGATGATTTGGCAGATGAATGCTTGGCTGAAGAATGGGTGCAAGGGACACAGTTTCAGATTCTGGATCATAGGATCTCTTCTGTGGAAGGTATGACCTGTACACAAAGGTTGGGTTACACCTGAAGCTGAGGGAGACCAATATCCTTGCGGGCAGGTTTACTAGAGCTGTTAAGGAGAGTCTGAATTAATTTGGCAGGGGGATGGGGACTGGAGTGATAGGACAGTAGATGGGGCAGTTGGTATACAACTAGATGCAGCGTGTAGTGAACTGTGAAGGGCAGACAGAGGATAGGGAAAAATTACAGTCAGTGGGATAAGTTGAAGTATAACATGGAGGGAAAACCGAAATGGGTGATGAATACAAGGCTGAAGGTGTTATATTTGAATGCCTGCAGTAAGTGGAATAAAGCAGGTGATCATGAAGTGCAGTTAGACATTGGCAGGTATGATGTTGTGGGCATCACAGAGTTGTGTCTCAAAGAATGTCATAGTTGGGAGCTTAACGTTCAAGGATACACATTATATTGAAAGGACAGGCAGGTAGGCAGAAAGGACAGGGGTGCCTTAGAAAGAGGTGACATAGGATGCAAAGATTTAGAATCTTTGTGGTAGATTTAAGAAACTCTAAGTGTAAAAAGACCCTGTTGGGAATTATATACAGGCCTCTGAACAGTAGCCAGGATGTGGGGTACAACTTGCAAAGGGAGGTAGAAAAGGCCTGTACAAGCAGCAATGTTGCAATAGTCAGAGGGAATTTCAACATGCAGGTAGACTGGAAAAATCAGGTTGGTGTTGGATCCCAAGAGAGGGTATTTCTATAATGCCTACAAGATGGGTTTTTAGAGCAGTTTGTGTTTGAGCCCACTGGGGAAAGGTAATTCTGGTTAGGGTGTTGTGTAACAAACCAGATTTGATTATGGAACTTAAGACAAAGGAACCTATAGGGTGCAGCGAGCATAAAATGATAGAATTATTCTTCTCCAGTTTGAGAGGTAGAAGCTGAAGTCAGATGTATTTTATATTATTACAGTGGAGAAATGAAGCTATAGAGGCCTGAGCGAGGAGCTGGCCAAAGTTGGTTGGAAGAGGTCACTAGCAGGAGTGGATGGTAGAACAAGCTGGAGTTTCTGGGAGCAATTCGGAAGGCACAGGATTCCAAAGATGAAGAAGTATTCTAAAGGGAGGATGATGTAACCATGGTTGACACGGGAAGTCAAAGACACCATAAAAACAAAAGAGAAAGCACAAAATAAAGCAAAAATCAGTGGTAACTTAGAGGATTGATAAACTTATAAAAAGAAAGATGACAATGAAAAAGCCATAAGGAGAGGAATGATGAAATATAAAGATAAGCTAGCCAGTAATATAAAAGAGAATACCAAAAGCTTTTCAGATACATGAAGAGGCAAGAGTGGATATTGGACCAATGGAAAAAGATGCTGGAGAGATTGTAAAGGGGGACAAAGAAATAGTAAACAAACTTAATAGCTATCTTCAAACAGTCTTCACTGTGTCACAAATTCGAGGGTGTCATGGGGCAGAAATGAGTGTAGTTGCTATTACTAAGGAGAAGGTACTTGGGAAGCTGAAAAGTCTGAAGTTGGATAAGTCACCAGGTGGAATACACCCCAGGGTTCTGAAGGAGATAGCTGAAGAGATTGTAGAAGCATTAGTAATAATTTTTCATGAATCACTAGATTCTGGAATGGTTCCTGAGGATGGGAAAATTACAAATGTCACTCCACTCTTTAAGAAAAGAGGGAGAGAGAAAAAATAAATCATAGGCGAGTTAGCTTGATTTCAGTAGTTGTGATGATGTTGGAATCTGTTATTAAGGGTGGGGTTTTGAGGTGTTTGGAGGCAGAGACCATACACCAGAATGCAGTCTACTGTCATCATCTACTTTGATGAAGTACTTTGAGAGGTTGGTCATGGCTAAGCTCAACTCCTGACAACGGCATGGACCCACTCAAATTTACCTATCACCACAATAGGTCTACAGTGGATGCAATCTCATTGACTCTCCACTCAGCTTTGGATCACCAGACAACATTAATACCTACATCAGGCTGCAGTTTATTGATCACAGCTCAGCATTCAACACAATTATACCTCTTAATTCTAATCAACAAGGTTCAAAACCTGGGCCTCTGGATCTCCCTCTGTAACTGGATCCTTGACTTCCTCACCTGGAGACTGCAGTCAGTGTAGATCAGAAATAACATCTCCTCCTCACTGACAATCAACACTGGCGCACCTCAAGGATGTGTGCTTTGCTCACTGCTCTACTCTCTTTACTCCCATGATGGTGTGTCTAGGCACAACTCAAATGCTAGCAATGAATTTGCTGAGGGCACCACAGCTGTTGGAAGAATTTCAGATGGTGACAGGGAGGCATACAGGAGCAAAATAGATCAGCTGGTTCAGATGTGTCATAACAACAACCCTGCACCCTGCATCAGTAAGACCAAGGAATTAATTGTGGACTTCAGAAAGGAGAAGTCAAGGGAACATGCACCAGTCCTCACTGAGTGTCTTTGGGTGTCAACATCTTTGAAGATCTATCTATTGATGCAATTACAAAGAAGGCACAACAGCAACTATATTTCTTTAGGAAGTTGAGGCGACTTGATATGTCACCAAAGACACTTTCAAATTTCTACAGATGTACTGTAGTAAGCATTCTAACTGCTATGGTCTGTCAGCTGCTCGTAATCAGAAAAAGCTGCAGAAAGTTGTAAACTAATGGGCACTAGCCTCCCCAGCATCAAGGACACCTTGAAAAGTTGATGCCTTGAAAAGGCAGCATCCATCATTAAGGATCTGCATTATGCAGGACATGCCCTCTTCTCATTGACGCCAACTAGGAGGAGGTACAGGAACCTGAAGTCACACAGTCAGCATTTCAGGAAGAGCTCCTTCCCCTCTGCCCTCAGATTTCTGAATGGACAATGAACCCATGAACACTGCCTCATTATTTTTTCCTCTCTTTTTTGCATTATTTATTTAAATTAATTTGTTTATTTATACTTATTATTATGTATCGCAATGTACTGCTACCGCAATACAACAAATTTCCTGACATATGTCAGTGGTATTAAACCTGATTCTGATTTTGAGGTGGGATAATAGGCAAATAATATCCACAGGCTTACAGTTAGCAGTCTTGGAATATTCAGGTGAGTAGTGAATCAGTCATTTTGGCCAAACTAATAAATGGCTGGTGGATGAATTGAAAGTGCAGATTGTTATTAATGATTATGATATAGTTGGGATCACAGAGACATGGCTCCAGGGTGACCAGGGATGGGAGCTCAACGTTCAGGGATATTCAATATTCAGGAGGGATAGACACGAAGGAAGGGGAGGTGGGGTGGCGTTGCTGGTTAAAAAAGAGATTAACGCAATAGAAAGGAAGGACATAAGCCGGGAAGATGTGGAATCGATATGGGTAGAGCTGCGTAACACTAAGGGGCAGAAGACGCTGGTGGGAGTTGTGTACAGGCCACCTAACAGTAGTAGTGAGGTCGGAGATGGTATTAAACAGGAAATTAGAAATGTGTGCAATAAAGGAACAGCAGTTATAATGGGTGACTTCAATCTACATGTAGACTGGGTGAACCAAATTGGTAAAGGTGCTGAGGAAGAGGATTTCTTGGAATGTATGCGGGATGGTTTTTTGAACCAACATGTCGAGGAACCGACTAGAGAGCAGGCTATTCTGGACTGGGTTTTGAGCAATGAGGAAGGGTTAATTAGCGATCTTGTCGTGAGAGGCCCCTTGGGTAAGAGTGACCATAATATGGTGGAATTCTTCATTAACATGGAGAGTGACGTAGTTAATTCAGAAACAAAGGTTCTGAACTTAAAGAGGGGTAACTTTGAAGGTATGAGACATGAATTAGCTAAGATAGACTGGCAAATGACACTTCAAGGATTGACGGTGGATATGCAATGGCAGGCATTTAAAGGTTGCATGGATGAACTACAACAATTGTTCATCCCAGTTTGGCAAAAGAATAAATCAAGGAAGGTAGTGCACCCGTGGCTGACAAGAGAAATTAGGGATAGTATCAATTCCAAAGAAGTAGCATACAAATTAGCCAGAGAAAGTGGCTCACCTGAGGACTGGGAGAAATTCAGAGTTCAGCAGAGGAGGACAAAGGGCTTAATTAGGAAGGGGAAAAAAGATTATGAGAGAAAACTGGCAGAGAACATAAAAACGGACTGTAAAAGCTTTTATAGATATGTAAAACGGAAAAGACTGATAAAGACAAATGTAGGTCCCCTGCAAACAGAAACAGGTGAATTGATTATGGGGAGCAAGGACATGGCAGACCAATTGAATAATTACTTTGGTTCTGTCTTCACTAAGGAGGACATAAATAATCTTCCAGAAATAGTAAGGGACAGAGGGTCCAGTGAGATGGAGGAACTGAGCGAAATACATGTTAGTAGGGAAGTGGTGTTAGGTAAATTGAAGGGATTGAAGGCAGATAAATCCCCAGGGCCAGATGGTCTGCATCCCAGAGTGCTTAAGGAAGTGGCCCAAGAAATAGTGGATGCATTAGTGATAATTTTTCAAAACTCGTTAGATTCTGGACTAGTTCCTGAGGATTGGAGGGTGGCTAATGTAACCCCACTTTTTAAAAAAGGAGGGAGAGAGAAACCGGGGAATTATAGGCCGGTTAGCCTAACGTCGGTGGTGGGGAAACTGCTGGAGTCAGTTATCAAGGATGTGATAACAGCACATTTGGAAAGCGGTGAAATGATCGGACAAAGTCAGCATGGATTTGTGAAAGGAAAATCATGTCTGACGAATCTCATAGAATTTTTTGAGGATGTAACTAGTAGAGTGGATAGGGGAGAACCAGTGGATGTGGTATATTTGGATTTTCAAAAGGCTTTTGACAAGGTCCCACATAGGAGATTAGTGTGCAAACTTAAAGCACACGGTATTGGGGGTAAGGTATTGGTGTGGGTGGAGAATTGGTTAGCAGACAGGAAGCAAAGAGTGGGAATAAACGGGACCTTTTCAGAATGGCAGGCGGTGACTAGTGGGGTACCGCAAGGCTCAGTGCTGGGACCCCAGTTGTTTACAATATATATTAATGACTTGGATGAGGGAATTAAATGCAGCATCTCCAAGTTTGCGGATGACACGAAGCTGGGTGGCAGTGTTAGCAGTGAGGAGGATGCTAAGAGGATGCAGGGTGACTTGGATAGGTTGGGTGAGTGGGCAAACTCATGGCAGATGCAATTTAATGTGGATAAATGTGAAGTTATCCACTTTGGTGGCAAAAATAGGAAAACAGATTATTATCTGAATGGTGGCCGATTAGGAAAAGGGGAGGTGCAACGAGACCTGGGTGTCATTATACACCAGTCATTGAAAGTGGGCATGCAGGTACAGCAGGCGGTGAAAAAGGCGAACGGTATGCTGGCATTTATAGCGAGAGGATTCGAGTACAGGAGCAGGGAGGTACTACTGCAGTTGTACAAGGCCTTGGTGAGACCACACCTGGAGTATTGTGTGCAGTTTTGGTCCCCTAATCTGAGGAAAGACATCTTTGCCATAGAGGGAGTACAAAGAAGGTTCACCAGATTGATTCCTGGGATGGCAGGTCTTTCATATGAAGAAAGACTGGATGAACTGGGCTTGTACTCGTTGGAATTTAGAAGATTGAGGGGGGATCTGATTGAAACGTATAAGATCCTAAAGGGATTGGACAGGCTAGATGCAGGAAGATTGTTCCCGATGTTGGGGAGGTCTAGAACGAGGGGTCACAGTTTGAGGATAGAGGGGAAGCCTTTTAGGACCGAGGTTAGGAAAAACTTCTTCACACAGAGAGTGGTGAATCTGTGGAATTCTCTGCCACAGCAAACTGTTGAGGCCAGTTCATTAGCTATGTTTAAAAGGAAGTTAGATATGGCCCTTGTGGCTACAGGGGTCAGGGGGTATGGAGGGAAGGCTGGGTTCTGAGTTGGATGATCAGCCATGATCATAATAAATGGCGGTGCAGGCTCGAAGGGCCGAATGGCCTACTCCTGCACCTATTTTCTATGTTTCTATGTTTCTATGAAACATTCTTAAATCATATTTCCCACTTTGACAGGCAGTTTCTTTTATTCCTGGCCTACTTTGGGAGTGATTCACATCACCCAATGTTCATAAGTTTTTTCACTTGCATACCTCTGAACCTCCTGAAGAAACTGCCCTCTGGTCCATTTCCATGTTTGGTGGTCTGCAATGGAGAGGTGATTTGAACTATTTCCCTTCCGATTTCTTAATTCTATCCATATGGAGTTTGTTTAAGTACAATCTTTAAGTTCCAGTGCTCTGATAAAATCATTAATGAACACTGTCCATCCAACTCCTTGTTTTCCTTCTATTCAATGTTATAACCAGGAACATTAAATTCCATTCCATGCAAATTGAAAATAAAATTTTCCCAATTTTTTTTGACCATTTTGCATATTTATGTTAGTACCACTTTGTTGAGCATGTGAACATTATCCCTTCTGCCATATACTGAATATTGAATTGATAGTTATTTGTTAAGTGACATTGGATTGCAAATGTCCCTCAAAAGGATGGAGTGCTGGCACCCTCACATAGATTAAGGACAGAGAGAGGAAAAGCAGAGGGGATGAATGTGTTCAATATGTCTGAATTCCTGAGTAAATAAAGGATGCAAATCACTCGTTAAAAGTGGAAATTGTTTGGGGGAAAGACTTCCAATGAATACCAGTTTACTACAAAAATGAAAGGCTGTTTCTAAGCGCAAATCTTTCTGAAAATGTAACAAGAAGTTAAACTTTAAAATTTTAGAGTACATTCATATTCACCAAGCTGGTAAACTTCCCTGCTGTTTCCTCTATATAATTGTTTCCATTTGTCTCTGCATATAGTTCATTCGTCTTGCAGCCTCTGCACAAAACTCATTGGAATTTGATTGGCTTCCTTAGCGATCTACTTTCCTCTGTCATTTATTTTCTTTCCCCCACACTGTTGCTTTCTCTATGATAGAGTGCTTCTCAGTCGAATTCGCATGTTCTAAGTGGATTTCTGAGAAGAGTAAAATATAGGGACGAGGAGGAGTTCAGAAAAAGTGATATCAAAACATTAAAATTAAACAAGAGATAACTGTAAAGGCAGAAAGAGATTGTGGGAAAGAACGAAGTAAAGCATGGTATCATTTTCCCAGTTTAATCAAGAGAAAAGCAGCAGTTAAATAAGGAGATGAGATCAAAAGAAAGGACAGTAAGTAAAACAGAGTTTAAAATGAAAGAATAAATAAAGGAAGGAAAATTGGGTTAAAGGAAGTAAAAAGTATCGAACTGTGAAATAACATCTGACTTGTAGGTTGATACCTCATTACACCAATGGGTCATAGAGTGTGGAGCTGCTGTTGAATACGCCATGTTTGAACTTAATTGATACTGTGTTAACTGACATTGACAATGGCACCAGTTGGCAAACATCTTCAGGACAGAGAAGGACTCAGAGTTTTTGTTATTGATCATTACGTTATATCCCCTCCTTGAGAATGGGATTTTGCATGGGTCCATGAGCTCAACATATCAAAAGAATTACAGGCCACCTTCACTCATTTTGTGCTTTTACTCGAATCCGTTACACCCCTCATGTAAACATGAGTCACTCACAGGCTGACCGTACAGGGCCCTCAACAACTTCTGCAGGGCTTTTTCCAGTCATTCAGCCTGACTGGATGGAACGTTGTTGGAAGCAACAAAATCTATATAAATGACCGTGAAATACAACACAGAAGTAGACTGTCTGAGCCAAATACCTGAAGCTAACGTTTATGTTTTCCTTAAGTATTTTCTCATATTTAACAATATATATTCTTTCCTGTCTCAAATGTTTATATAATCTCTCTTCAAGTGCATCCGTGTTATCCTCCTTGATCACTGCCTGGGGTCACAAGTTTTGTGTTCTCACTTCCCTCCGGGTAAAGTGATTTGTCCTGAAGATCCTGTTATCAACTGGAAAGATCCTGTGACTTCTTTATCACATTCTCTCCAGAGAAGTACATGTTGCTGACAGGGTCAGAATTTGATGCCATTCCATAGATAACCACGTGGAGTGGCAGGGAGTCACTTTGCTGTAGTCGTCATGGTGAAAATGCACCTGTTAGTTCGTGAGGACTGAGGGAGAATAATCATTAGCCAATTATGATGAAGCAGGGGTCAGATATTTCCAAGTCAGGATTGCGTTACTTCTCGGTAAAGCAGTCAGCATAATCAAATACACCACCCACCCCCAGCATTATTTCTTCTCCCCACTCCCCATCGGGCAGAAGGTACAAAAGCCTGAGAGGCAGTACCTGCAGGCTCCAGGACAACTTCGATTCTGCTGCTATACGACTATTGAATGGTATGAGGTCCTAATACGTTAAGATGATCTTGACCTCACAACCTACCTCATTGTGGCCTTGCATCTTCTTGCATATCTGCACTGCATTCTCTCTGTAACTATAACATTTTATTCTGCATTCTGTTATTGTTTTCCCTTGAGCTACCTCAAGGTACTGTTGTAAAGAAATGATCTGTATGGACAGTATGCAAGAGCTTTGCACCTCTTTTCACGTGACAATAGTAAACCAATGTACCATTGTCCTTCTAGATTGTCTATGTTATAAATTTAGAAGGTACAAATCCCTGAAATGCTTCCTCAATGCATGTTCTACACAGTCCACATCGCATCCACAATGAATTGGTGATAAGAAAGTACCAGTCAAGCTTTTGTTTGGAATGCTCCAGAAACAGTCAAGAATCTCAAAACCATTCAAATAAAACAACTTTCTTGACCTTTACTTCAATATTAACTACTTTCACCATTGATGTACTGTGACTGCCCTTTACCTCTTTCACCTTTCACCTCCCAGTTTCTCACATCATCCACCCACCTTCCCCCTCACTTTGCCTCACCTATCGCCTGTCCCTCCCCTCACCTTTTTATTCTGACTTCTTGCCCCATTCCTTTCCAATCCTGATGAAGGGTCTCAGCCTGAAATATTAACTGTGTTCCCCGCCATAGATGCTGAGTTGCTACGTGTTTTACAACATGCACTCATTAAAGATTCTTTCTGTATCTGCATTCTCCGCCACTTAAAAAATAAAAACCATAGATTAATGGGTATGCCACCAACTCCAATTCACGTGTAACCTTGAAATGGAATAGCCAGGGTGGCTCTTGCTTGCCCTTCTCCAGGACCTCCAACCTTATTGCTACAGCATTTACATGGCTGATAAAATTAATTTCTGTTCGATGGCGAACATCAATATGTTGATGGTGGGGGATTCAGGTACCATAATAAGAGTTAATCTCAAAATGAGGTAGTCAGACTCTTCCTTGTTAGAGATGGCCATTGTCTGAATCTTATGTTGCATGAACACTACCTTTCAGTTTTAGGTCCAAGCATGAATGCTTTCCATTTCTTCCTTCTATGAGGCTTGGGTTCTTTTATTATGTGAGGTTGTGTATAGTTCTGAACATTACACAATTAACTGCAAATTCCTAGTTTTGACCTTGTGATGAAATGAATGCCATTAATGAAGCTTCTAAAGGTGGTCAGTCCAAGGATCTGAGGAATTCCAACAGAGAAGAGACACAGAGACACAGTTGGAGCCGCAGCACATCCAGCTGAGACCACAGCCGGCGCTGACGCCAGGGACTGAGGGTCTGCCTGCCCCAGAAGGGAGATAAAAAGAAGCGACACACACATCTAGATGGAGTGCACTCGTGGCGCTAGCATAAAGGACACGTGAGTCAAAAAGGAAAATAAGGGGAGAACGGGGCTAAATTAACATAACAAAGATGGCGATGATTGGAACCATTACTGCATTTGATAGTAGCATTGAAGACTGGGCAACTTAGGCTACATCCACACTACGCTGGATAATTTTGAAAACGCTGGTTTCAAGTAAAAGCAATAGGCGTCCACACTAAGCGTTTTTCAAAGTATCTCTGGCCACATTAGATGGATATTTGGGTGAATCTCCTCCTACTGGGCATGCGCAGGACACACAGAAAACATGCGAAGAGGAAACGATATACTTGGTGCGCTTTTGTCCAGTTACAGGGTAGAAAAACTTAAAAGGAATTGCTTTTGGCTCTCGGGCAGGAGGACTTAAAACTAAAAAAAAACAAATACTGGAGTGTATGGAGGCAACCAACAGGGAGTTCACGGACAGTATGACCCGGCTGATGACGAGCATTGAAAAACTGATTAACTCTGTTGCATTAATAAAGCACCTTGTTAAATGTATAAAACATGTCTGCATCAGTGTTATCTTGTATTTCCATACAATGTTACATTAGGCTGTTACACATTTATTGTCAGAGGAGTACTTGCATAAATAGGTAAGCCACCTTCATACAAGCAAGGACAGAAAACAGGGCAAAGTGAGTATGCTTATTTATTCAGTAAGCTATGGGTCAAAGTATTTGGTGAGTACATTTCTAACTCTTCTGGCTTCAGTCTCGTTGCCATATGTTCTGAAATTGTTAGGTTCTGCGAAGCACAGAATCGAATATCACTGTGATGATTGTACGCTCTAGTATCAATTCTTTGGCGACAATAAAGTAATAATAATAAGAAGAAGAAGAATAATAATAAGAAACCAATGAAATGCCTCGCTGTCGCCATCTGTTCTGGCACGTCATGACAGCGGTTTTAAAAAGCTCCAGTTACCCCGTACACACTGCAACGGATATTAGGCGTTTTCAGATTTATTCACTCTGGAGACCATTTCTGAAAATCTTTGTTTTCGGGGGGCTAAAACGCCGTTTCAGTGTGGACGGAAGGTCAAAACGAAGAGAAAAAGCTTCGTTTTCAAAATTATCCGGCGTAGTGTGGAGGTAGCTTTACATTGAAAGAGTGGAGTTATATTGTGAGGCTAATGGTGTTAATGATGAAAAGAAATCCAGCGTCTTACTCAGTGTTATAGGAGCAAAAACATACGGGCTGCTACAGAGCTTGTTAACCCCTGAAAAACCAGCTGACAAAACATTCAAGCAAATAGTAGACACCCTCCAACAGCACTTAAACCCCAAACTACTGGTCATTGCTGAAAGATTTAAATTCCATAAATGGAATCAGAGCAAAAATGAAAGCATTTCTGAATAGTGTGCTGAATTGCGCAAATTATTAGAACATTGTCAATTTGGATCTGGTCTATTGGACGCGCTGAGGGACAGGTTAGTGTGTGGCATGCACTGTGAAATCACATAGAAGAAGCTCCTGTGTGAAAAAGACCTTACATTCAAGAAAGCGCTCAACATTGCAATATCAACGGAAGCAGTGGCATGGGGTGCTTCCCAGATACAACAAAAATCTCTGGAATATGCCACAAATAAAATGTCACTGAACAGAAATGAAGGAAAGAAATGTTACAGTTGTGGGAACAGGTCACATGACCCTGATGATTGTTGGTTTAAAGATAAAAAAAAATGCAGAAACTGTAGCAAACAGGGCTCATTGGCAGAGTATGCAAAGTTAGTAAACAGCAGAAAAAGGACAAAATACAGAGAAACAAGAAACCCCAGAAAGGAAAATACAACAATGTGCACAAAATGAAAGAAAGCAATTCTGATGAAAATGACTCAAACAAATGTTGAATTGTCTTGTCTGCAACTTCACAGCGTAAAAGAGACAGATGATCGAAGAGTAATGAGGATCACTCCACAAGTGGCAGGCGTGAGACTGAAAATGGAGGTGGCTACAGGCTCAGCTTTAACAGTGATCTCTGTACACGACTACAAATGACTGTTTCCGCACATACTTCTGAAACAAACAAAACTTCTACTAAAAGCTTACACAGGACACAAAGTGCGTCCCGAAGACAAAATTAAAGTGACAGTGACCTAAGGAGATAAAACACAGCAAATGAACGTCTATATACTGAAAAATGGAGGACCACCATTGCTGGGACGTGAATGGCTCAGGAAAATCCAGTTGGATTGGCACACCATCAAGGCACTAGATGTGTCAACAAAGGAGGGCAGCTCGGCGAGGAAGATGTCCGCAGCTCTCCTCTCACCCATTGTTGACTATTACAATGACGAGGAGGAGCTAGACAGTGTCGACAGGGAGACAGATATTGCCAACAAGCAGGATGATGAAGACTACCTGGAAGTAAAGCAGCTGATGTACTAGGAGAAATTGACATCTCTCAAAAGTCAATCGAAAAGGATGAAGAAACTACATCAACAATACAAGGAAAGAATATGAAATGCCGAGCTTTTTCTGCAACTGGAGACAGAACAAGTGGAAAGAAATTATATTAAAGAGAAGAAAGCAGCAGTGAAGGAATTTGAAGATAAAAAGATTGAGTTAGAAGAAAAGAAAAAGATGATTGAGAATGAGAGGCTAACAATGGAACTCACAGGGGATTCTATGGAGGTAAAGCCAATAATGACTAGGAAACTAAGGAGGAGACCTAATGACCCTGTTCCAATTACAGACAAAAGACGAAAACCTGCACCTGCGCAGTTAAATTACTTGTTAACAGATGAACAGATAATGAAAGATCTGTGAACTCTCAATAAGCTTATATCTCCGAAAAGACAATTCCATTCAAACAGAACAACTTTTGCACAAGGTAAATTTTGAACCAATCATTTCCTCCGTTGAGAATCATACACTTAATCCTCTGCAGGAAAGTTTCTTTTACACGTACATATTTTGAATTCTCAGCCAATGTGTCTTGTTTTGCACAAAGAAGTTGGGAAACAGCATCAAAACAGAGGCGAATTCTGGGAACAAACTGTAAGGTTTCTATTGTTGTATTTTCACACTTGTGCTGAATGTGCATCTGAAGGAATCCTCCCTCTTGAGCCAGATAGATAGCACTGCAAGTAATCCTTAATATCAGCAAAACTGTACTTAAACTGCAGCTTTAGAACAGTGGAACAAACAACAGGATTTTGATCAACTGCTTCATCAAACTGTGAAAAAGTACTGGTAAAGTACTGATCTTTCTGTGAGTCATTGGATTGCCCCGACTTTTGAATAACTAGCAAGAGACAGCAGATCATCAACCGCTTCTTTTGTTGGTGGCAAGTCATCTTTGAAGCAGACCATGGAAACCAAAGCTACAAAAAATGCATCACAACTCTTGTGAAATATGACTAATTTTGCTAAAGCTTCATTTATTTCTTCTGTTACCGCTGGTACATAATCATCAACTAGAGAAGTATTACACAGTGGGCAGAGTCCCCCAGAGTTATAAATGGGTCTTAGAACAAAAGTAAAAAAAAGGCTTGATATAATTTGATGTTATTACGTTACTTTGTTATAATTTGATATTATTAAGTTACTAAGTAAACAATTGGTAGGCATTTGTATGTTAAGGGTAAACATATTTGTTTAGCGTAGTGCCCTAGTTAACAGAAACAGTTGATACACTATTAAAGTAAAAGGGGAGAAATGTACTGTATAGCTACTGTATAATATGGGACTACTTTATGTTGTAGGGACATGTTTGTTGCATGCGCTAATAGGCACGTATTGAGCATGCGCTATTAGGCCCATATTGATCTGTACGTGTGTGTTCAGTTCGGTTTCAGTCAATAAAGAAACCAGTTAACTTAGCTCCCGTCTCTAGCGTTCTTATTTATAGCTTTGTTGTGTAACCCGGCCACATACACAACAATAGTGATTGAGAGTAAGATGGTGAGGCAGTAACTGGCCACGTTGGATTTGTTTTCCTCTTGAAGGCAGGATATTCCCTCTCTCTGGACAGAAGATACAAATGCTGAAAGCATGTACCATCAGGCTCAAGGACAACTTCTGTTATAAGACTATTGAATGGTCCTCAAGTATGATAAAATAGTCTCTTGACCTCACAATCTACCTCGTCATTGCCTTGCACCTTATTGTTTACCTGCACTGCTCTTTCTCTATTAATGTTGCACTCTATTCTGCAATGTTATTGTTAAAACATGGAAACATAGAAAACCTACAGCACAATACAGGCCCTTTGGCCCATAAAGTTGTGCCAAACATGTCCCTATCATAGAAATTACTAGTCTTACCCATAGCCCTCTATTTTTCTAAGCTCCATGTACCTATCTAAAAGTCTCTTAAAAGACCCTATCATATCCGCCTCCACCACCGTTGCCGGCACGCCATTCCATGCACTCACCACTCTCTGCACAAAAAACTTAACCCTGACATCTCCTCTGTACCTACTTCCCAGCACCTTAAGCCTGTGTCTTCTTGTGGAAGCCATTTCAGCCCTGGGAAAAAGCCTTCGATTACCTACATGATCAATGCCTCTCATCATCTTATACACCTCTATCAGGTCACCTCTCATCCTCCGTTGCTCCAAGGAGAAAAGGCCGAGTTCACTCAATCTGTTTTCATAAGGCATGCTCCCCAATCCAGGCAGCATCCTTGTAAATCTCCTCCGTACCCTTACTATGGTTTCCACATCCTTCCCTAGGTGAGGCGACCAGAACTGAGCACAGTACTCCAAGTGGGGTCTGACCAGGGTCCTATATAGCTGCAACATTACCTCTTGGCTCTTAAACTCAATTCCACGATTGATGAAGGCCAATGTACCATATGCCTTCTTAACCACAGAGTCAACCTGCGCAGCTGCTTTGAGTGTCCTATGGACTCATTTCCAAGATCCCTTTGATCCTCCACACTGCCAAGAGTCTTACCATTAATACTATATTCTGCCATCATACTTCACCTACCAAAATGAATCACCTCACGCTTATCTGTGTTGAATTCCATCTGCCACTTATTAGTCTAGTTTTGCATCCTATCGATGTCCTGCTGTAACCTCTGACAGCCCTCCACACTATCCACAACACCTCCAACTTTTGTGTCATCAATAAACTTACTAACCCATCCCTCCACTTCCTCATCCAGGTCATATATAAATATTACGAAGAGTAAGGGTCCCAGAACAGATCCCTGAGGCACACCACTGGTGACCGACCTCCATGCAGAATATAACCCGTCTACAACCACGCTTTGCCTTCTGTGGGCAAGCCATTTCTGGATCCACAAAGCAATGGCCTCTTAGATCCCATGCCTCCTTACTTTCTCAATAAGCCTTGTATGGGGTACCTTATCAAATGTCTTGCTGAAATTCATATACACTACATCTACTGCTCTTCCTTCATCAATGTTTTTAGTCACATCCTCAAAAAACTCAATCAGGCTCGTAAAGCACAGCCTGCCCTTGACAAAGCCATGTTCTCCCTTGTACTATCTTAATGTGCTGTTGTGATGAAATGATTTGTATGGAGAGCATGCAAAACAAAGTTTTCTGCTGTATTCTTATGTAGGTAGTGAAGCATCAGAAGTAATGAGCAGAAACAAAACTCTTTACAGTGTTTTTGAGCAGCGGACCAAAGTTCATTGCTTCCTGAAATGGTTACACAGGTTGATAGGGTGGTTAAGAAGGCATATGGCATGCTTGCCTTTGCAAGTTGAGGCATTAAGTTCAAAAGTCAGGAAGTTATGTTGCAGCTTTATGAAACTCTAGTTAGGCTGCATCTGGAGTATTGCATACAGTTCTGGTCGCTCCATTATAGGAAGGACGTCGAGAATTTAGAGAGGGTGTAGAGGAGGTTTACCAGGATGCTGCCTGTATTAAGGCTGATTTGTACTTAGTACGGCGTCGCTGCAAACCCTACACAGAGCCTACGTGGATCCCTACGCCGTAGCCTGACGCGCACTTCTCCCAAAATGTAATTACGCGTTGCGGCAACCCAGACTGCAACAACTGTGATTGGTCCGCTTGGTAGCATCGCATTTCCTCCTACGCTGCAATAGCTTCCCATTGGGCGACTGAAGGGCAGGGAAGGAACTCTGGCTGCAATGCTTTCCATAAAGCTTTACAGACCTCCGAAATTACGGAGGACACATTTTGCTTTTACGAAAAAAGACGCTCGCTTTAAACTTGTTTACCCCGAGAAAGACTACCATGACCATGAAGCCTTGTGCGGGCAGGTGTGTGCGCATGCGCGACGTGCTTCAATTGCAGAGCGACGCAGACACACCAACGCACAAGTATAAATGCTCACAACGCGCATACGCCACTTCCATAGATTACGGCGTCAAGTTGACGCACAAGTATAAATCAGCCTTTAGTAAGAATGTGCTATAACGAGAGGTTGGACAAACTTGGGCTGTTTTCTCTGGAACACCAAAGGCTGAGGGGAGATCTGATAGAGGATTATAAGATTATGAGAGGTATAGATAGACAGTATCTTCTTCCCAGGGTTGACACCCCCCCATCTACAAGTTACAAAGAGAGATAGAAAATGCATGTTATAATAATCATGAGGGTTTCAATATTAGATTAGATTAGATTATGAGGACACTCAGTCCTCTTTTATTGTCATTTAGTAATGCATGCGCTAAGAAATGATACAATATTCCTCCGGTGTGATATCACAGAAACACAGGACAGACTAAGACTGAAAAACTAACAAAAACCACATAATTATAACATACAGTTACAACAGTGCAACAATACCATAACTTGATGTAGAACAGGCCATGATCACAGTAAAAAAGTTCAAAGTCTCTCGGAAGTCCCACATCTCACGCAGACGGGAGAAGGGAGAAAACTCTCCCTGCCATGCCCGACCACAGACCGACTCTGAGTTGTCCGAAAACTTCGAGCTCTGATCAGTCCTCCGACACCGAGTACCGAGCACCATCTCTGCCGAACGCTTCGACCTCAGCCTCGGTCACCAACAGCAGGCAAAGCCGGGGATTTTGGGGCCTTCCCTCCAGAAATTCTCGACCACACAGTAGCAGCGGCAGCGAACCGGGCATTTCAGAAATTTCTCCAGATGGTCCTCTGCTTCTCACATCTGTCTCCATCAAATCAGAATTGTGCACGACGTCCTACTTACAAATATGATATCATTTCACCGGAGAGGTGCGCGCTGTGTCGCACCACCATCTTCTCCTCCCGCCTCCCGCCTCTCTATGCAGGTATATTGGGAAAATCTGGTTGGTGCTGGATTCCAAGAGGGGGAGTTTCTAGAATGCCTATGAGATAGCTTTTGAGATAACCTTGTGGTTGTGTCCACTGGGGGATCAACTATTCTGGATTGGGTGTTATGCAATGAACCAAAATTGAATACAGAGCCTAAAGTAAAAGAATCCTAAGTGGAAAGTAATCATAATATGATCGAATTCACTCTAAAATTTGAGAAGGAGAAGCTGAAGTCAGATGTATCAGTATTATAGTGGAGTAAAGGGAATTACAGAGGCATGGGAGAGGCGTTGGCCAGAGCTGACTAGAAAAGAACACTGGCAAGGATGATGGCAGAGCAGCAATGGCTGGAATTTCTGAAAGCAATTTGGAATGCATAGGATAGATACATTCCAAAGAATAAGTATTCTAAAGGCAAGATGACACCACTGTGGCTAACAAGAAAAGTCAAAGCCAACATAAAAGCCAAAGAGAGGGCATATAATAGAGCAAAAATTAGTGGGAAGTAAGGGGATTGGGAAGCTTTTAAAAACCAACTGAAAGCAACTGAAAAAGTCATTAAGAAGGTAAAGAGCAGGCCAGGCAGCATTTATGGAAAAGAGAATAGTTAATATTTCAGGTCGAAACCTTCATCATTTTGTCTGTGTTGCTTGGATTTCTAGCATCTGCTGATTTTCTCTTGTTTGTGATTAAGAAGGTAAAGATAGAATCTGAAAGTAAGCTAGCCAATTAATATTAAAGAGGATACCAGAAGTTTCTTCAGATTCGTGAAGTGTAAAAAAGAGGCAAGAGTGGACATCGGACTGTTGGAAAATGATGCTGGAGAGATAGTAACTGGGGACAGGGATTGGAGGATGAACTGATCAAGTATTTTGCATCAGTCTTCACTGTGGAATACACTAGCTGTGTGGTGGAAGTTCCAGATGTCAGAGCTCATAAAGTATGTGAGGTTACCATTACTTGGGAGGAGGTTCTTAGGTGAAAGATCCGAAGGTAGATAAGTCACCTGGACCAGATTGTGTACACACCAGGGTTCTGAAAGAGTTGACTGAAGAGATTGTGGAGGCATTAGAAATAATCTTTCAAGAATCAATAGATTCTGGAATGGTTCCGGAAGATTGAAAGATTGCAAATGTTACTCCACTCTTCAAGAAGGGAGAGAGGCAGAAGAAAGAAAATTATAGGTCAGTTAGTCTGACCTCAGTGGTTGGGAAAATGTTGAGATTAATTGTTAAGGATGTGGTTTTGGGGTACTTGGGGGCACGTGAAAAATAGCCAATAGTCAGCATGGTTTCCTCAAGGGAAAATCTTGCCTGACAAATCTGTTAGAATTCTTTGAAGAAATAACAAACAGGATAAACAAGGGAGAATCAGTTGATGTTGTGTACCGAGGTTTTCAGACGGCCTTTGACAAGGTGCCATACATCAGAATCAGAATTAGAATCAGGTTTATTATCACCGGCATGTGATGTGAACATTGTTAACTTAGCAGCAGCAGTTCAATACAATACATAATCCAGCAGAGAAAATAATAATAATAATAAATAAAATAAACATCATAATAATAATAAATAAACAAATAAATCAATTTTATATGTTGAATAGATTTTTAAAAAGTGTGCGAAAACAGAAATACTGTATATTAAAAAAAAGTGAAGTAGTGTCCAAAGATTCAATGTCCGTTTAGGAATCAGATGGCAGAGGGGAAGAAGCTGTTCCTGAATTGCTGGGTGTGTGCCTTCAGGCTTCTGTATCTCCCACCTGATGGTAACAGTGAGAAAAGGGCATGCCCTGGGTGCTGGAGGTCCTTAATAATGGACGCTGCCTTTCTGAGACACCGCTCCCTAAAGATGTCCTGGGTACTTTGTAGGCTAGTGCCCAAGATGGAGCTGACTAAATTTACAACCTTCTACAGCTTCTTTCGGTCCTTGTTGAGGCAGGAGTTCAGACTAGTCATGACCAACCTCTCAAAGCATTTCATCACTTTTGATGTGAGTGCTACCAGGCGATAGTCATTAAGGCAGCCCACATTATTCTTCTTAGGCACTTGTATAATTATGGCCTTCTTGAAGCAAGTGGGAATTTGCTTAACAAACTGTAAGCCCATGGTATTACAAGAACTATTTTAGTATGGATAAAGCAGTGGCCAATTGGCAAGAGGCAAAGAGTGTGAATAAAGGGAGCATTTTCTGCTTGGCTGCCGGTGACTAGTGGTGTTCCATCGGGGTCTGTGTGGAAACCGATTCTTTTTACGTTATATGTCAATGAGTTGGGTGATGGAATTGAAGGCTTTGCTGAAAACTTTGCAGACAATATGAAGATAGGTGGAGTGGCAGGTGGTTTTGAGGAAGTAGTGAGGCTACAGAAGTACTTAGACAGATTTGAAGAATGGCAAAGAAGTGGCAGATGGAATATAGTGTCAGGGAGTGTATGGTCATGTACTTTGATAGAAGAAGTGAAAGGGTTAATTATTTTCTAAACAGAGACAAAATACAAAAATCTGAGGCGCAAAGCGATTTAGGATTACTTGTACAGGATTCTCTAAAGGTTAATTTACAGGTTGAGTCTGTGGTGAGGAAGCCAAATGTTATGTTAGCATTCATTTAAAGAGGACTAGAATATAAAAGCAAGGATGTAATGCTGAGTCTTTATAAAGCACTGGTGAACCCTCAGTTGGTGCATTGTGAGCAGTTTTTGGCCCCTTATCTTAGAAAGGATGTGTTGAAACTGGAGAGGGTTCAAAGGGGGTTCACGAATGTGATTCCAGAATTGAGTGGTTTGTCAGTCGAGGAGTGTTTGATAGCTCTGGTTCTGTATCCACTGGAATTCAGAAGAATAAGGGGTGACCTCAATGAAACCTGTTGAATGGTGAAAGGTCTTGATAGAGTGGAAGTGGAGAGGATGTTTCCGAAGGTGGGAGAGTTCAGGAGCAGAAGACATAGCCTCAGAATAGAGGGGCTTCGTTCTGAAACGGAGATGAGGAGGAATTTCTTTCGCCAGAGAGTGGTGAAGCTGTGGAATTCTTTTCCACAGGCAGCTGTGGAGGCCAAGTCTTTATGTGTATTTAAGGCAGAGGTTGATAGATTGATGACTGGTCAGGGCATTAACGGATATTGGGGAGGGGGTGAAGGCAGGAGATTGGGGCTGAGTGGGAAAATCAAGTCAGCTATGATGCAATGTTGAAGCAGACTCGATGGGCCAAGTGGTCTAATTCTGCTCCTGCATCATTTGGTCTTATGGTCTAACAGCAGATGGCATGCATTCAAATTGTGAGAGGTCAAGTTCAAATGACACGGACAACACGCTGGAGGAACTCAGCAGGTTGAGCAGCATCCGTGGATACGAACAGTCAAAGTTTTGGGCCGGGACCCTTCATCAGGACTGATGAGGGAGGGGGCAGGAGCCCTAAAAAGAAGGTGGGGGAGGGTGGGAAGGAGAAGGCTGGTAGGTTCCAGGTGAAAAACCAGTAAGGGGAAAGATAAAGGGGTGGGGGAGGGGAAGCAGGGAGGGGATAGGCAGGAAAGGTGAAGAAGGAATAGGGGAAAACACAATGGGTAGTAGAAGGAGGCAGGCACTCCCATGGGCCCCAGCTATGCCTGCCTCTTCCTTGGTTATGTGAACAGTCTATGCTCCAAACCTATACTGGTACTGCTCCCCAACTTTTCCTTCACTACATTGATGAGTACATTGGTGCTGCTTCCTGCACCCATGCTGAGCTCGTCAATTTCATAGACTTTGCTTCTAACTTCCACCCAGCCCTTAAGTTCACTTGGTCCATCTCAGACACTTCTTTCCCCTTTCTGGATCTCTCGGTCTCCATCCCTGGAGACAGACTGTCCACTGACATCTTCTATAAGCCCACTGACTCTCATAACTACCTCAACTATATCCCTTCCCACCCCGCCACATGCAAAAATGCCATTCCCTATTCCCAGTTCCTCCGTCTCCGCCGCATCTGCTCCCAGGATGAGGCTTTCCGTTCCAGGATATCTCAAATGTCCTCTTACTTTAAGGATCGTGGTTTCCCTTCTACCATCATCAATCATGCCCTCACCTGCATCTCCTCCATTTCCCACACTTCGGCCCTCACCCCATCCTCCCGCCACCACAACAGGGACAGAGTACCCCCTGTCCTCACCTACCACCCCACCAGCCTCCGGATCCAGCACATTATCCTCTGCAACTTATGCCACCTTCAATAGGACCCCACCACTAAGCACATCTTTCCCTCTCTACCTCTCTCTGCTTTCCTCAGGGATTGTTCCCTCCGTGACTCCATGGTCCACATGTCCCTCCCCACGGATCTCCCACCCGGTACTTAGCCCTGCAAGCGTAAGTGCTACTCCTGTCCCTACACCTCTTCTTTCACCACCATTCAGGGCCCCAAACAGTCGTTCCAGGTGAGGCAACACTTCACGTGAGTCTGTTGGGGTCATCTATTGTATCCAGTGCTCCCGGTGCGGTCTCCTCAACATCGGTGAGACCCGATGCAGATTGGGGGACCTCCGTCGAGCACCTCCGCTCCGTCCACCATAACAGACAGGATCTCCCAGTTACCATCCACTTCAACTCTCCTTCACATACCCATTCGGATATGTCCATACATGGCCTCCTCTACTGCTATGATGAGGCCAAACTCAGGTTGGAGGAGCAACACCTCATATACCATATGGGTAATCTCCAGCCCCTTGGTATGAACATTGAATTCTCCAACTTCTGGTAATTCCCTCCCCCTCCCTCCCCCATCCCAGTTTCACTGTGCCCCCTCCCCCAGCTGCCTATCACCTCCCTCATGGTTCCGCCTCCTTCTACTACCCATTGTGCTTTTTCCTATTCCTTCTTCCCCTTTGCTGCCTATCCCCTCCCTGCTTCCCTTCCCCCACCCCTTTATCTTCCCCTTACTGGTTTTTCACCTGGAACCTACCAGCCTTCTCCTTCCCACCCTATCCCCACCTTCTTTATAGGGCCTCTGCCCCTTCCCTCTTCAGTCCTGACAAAGCGTCCCCGCCCGAAACGTTGACTGTTCGTTTCCACGGATACTGCCCGACCTGCTGAGTTCCTCCAGCATGTTGTGCGTGCTGTTTTGACTCCAGCATCTGCAGAGTATTTTGTGTTTAAGTTCAAATGAGCTGTGAGGGACAAATTTATTACACAGGGGATGGTGGGTGTCTGGAATGTGCTGCCTTAGATGGTGGTAGAGGCTGATACATTAGGGATTTTTAAGACATGTTAGATAGGCACATGAGTGTGAGGGAGTTGGAAGGATACGGACATTGTGTAGGCATAAGGGATTTATTTAGTTGGCCACTTGATTAGTCATAGTCATACTTTATTGATCCCGGGGGAAATTGGTTTTCATTACAGTTGCACCATAAATAATAAATAGTAATAGAACCATAAATAGTTAAATAGTAATATGTAAATTATGCCAGTAAATTATGAAATAAGTCCAGGACCAGCCTATTGGCCCAGGGTGTCTGACCCTCCAAGGGAGGAGTTGTAAAGTTTGATGGCCACAGGCAGGAATGACTTCCTATGACACTCTGTGCTGCATCTCGGTGGGATGAGTCTCTGACTGAATGTACTCCTGTGCCCACCCAGTACGTTATGTAGTGGATGGGAGACATTGACCAAGATGACATGCAACTTAGACAGCATCCTCTTTACAGACACCACCGTGAGAGAGTCCAGTTCCATCCCCACAACATCACTGGCCTTACGAATGAGTTTGTTGATTTTGTTGGTGTCTGCTACCCTCAGCCTGCTGCCCCAGCACACAACAGCAAACATGATAGCACTGGCCACTACAGACTCGTAGAACATCCTCAGCATCGTCCGGCAGATGTTAAAGTACCTCAGTCTCCTCAGGAAATAGAGACGGCTCTGACCCTTCTTGTAGACAGCCTCAGTGTTCTTTGACCAGTCCAGTTTATTGTCAATTCGTAACCCCAGGTATCTGTAATCCTCCACCATGTCCACACTGACCCCCTGGATGAAAACAGGGGTCACTGGTACCTTAGCTCTCCTCAGGTCTACCACCAGCTCCTTAGTCTTTTTCACATTAAGCTGCAGATAATTCTGCTCACACCATGTGACAAAGTTTCCTACCATAGCCCTGTACTCAGCCTCATCTCCCTTGCTGATGCATCCAACTATGGCAGAGTCATCCGAAAACTTCTGAAGATGACAAGGCTCTGTGCAGTAGTTGAAGTTGGAAGTGTAAATGGTGAAGAGAAAGGGAGACAAGACAGTCTCCTGTGGAGCCCCAGTGCTGCTGATCACTCTGTCGGACACACAGTGTTGCAAGCACACGTACTGTGGTCTGCCAGTCAGGTAATCAAGAATCCATGATATCAGGGAAGCATCCACCTGCATCGCTGTCAGCTAATTTAAAGAAGGTATAAAATTACTAATATTAATAATATAATAATAATAAAATTAATAATATTACTAATTTAATGAAGTCAGCACAACATTGTGGGGCTGAAGGGCCTGTTCTTGTGCTGTACTGCTCTATGTTCTAACACTACCTTTGCAGCGCACCTTTAATATCAGGGCCCTTATCATAACACCTTCAAAGTTTAAAGATTGTTTTTACATATCCTCCAAGTTTTCCATTTCCAAGTGTGTTTGTCATTTCCTGACGTGCATAACTTGGTATTTCTGAAAACACAAATGAGAAACATCTCTGTCTCCTGGCTCCAGTGCCTGCTTCGTTCTTCACTTCGCTCATGGCTGGTCTAATTCCATCATTAATCCACATTCCAGTTTACTTCTGGTAACCTTTCACCCCTTGATTATCAGGCACTTATTTAACTCTCACTTAAAAATATTCATAACCTCTGCTTCTACCCGTTTGAGGAAGAAGATTCTAGTGACTCATGACGCTGACAGAAAATAAGTTGACTCATCTCCACCTTAGATGGCTGACCACTTATTTCTAAGCAGTAACCCCTTGTTCTAGGCTGTCCCTCAAGGGGAAATGTTCTTTCCACATCCACCCTGAAAAACCTTTCATGATTTTTTATTGCCACTTCCGTGTCCTTTTCCATAATATGAGTGTTGTTTCCAAACAAATTAAGCACAGCACTCCACGTGCACTCTGACCGAGGTTTGTTAGAAGGTTTCTCTATTTTTAAATTCTGTCATTCTCGATCCCAATAGTTGGCATACTTCTTGTATTGTCTATTGATCTGCATTGTTACCTTCAGTTAGTGGTATATTTATTCTGGGAGCTTTGTTCCTGACCACATTTAGATATATTTTCCTACTAAACTGCCAACTACTTATTTAAATTATTGAATACAATGTGTCAAATTTATTTATTTTGAAGTTCATTCCTAATTATATTCATATTTTCCAAGTTTATTAATGTCTATGTCTTACTAGCTGCTATGCTCTTTAGTGCTGACTATCCCTCCCAATGTTGTGCTTTCTACAAATTTAGAAAACATATTTTTGATACGTGCATAAGCCATTGTGAACTCAAATGTCTCCAACACTGATCCTCATGGGACTTGACTCCCCATCTGTTGTTAAGTTGTGAAGTTACATTTTCCTCCTACTCTGCTTTCATAGCCAACAAGCTATCTACTTACTTATTCATCCGTTGATGTCCTCATCTTCGACAATATTCATTAATCTGTTATTGAGTCACTTGAAAATTTGGATAAATTGACAACCCTACTTGGCAGTTGTTATTATTTCAAAAGTATATGATGTCCATCAAGCAAGTTTTTGTAATTTAGAATCCAGACTGAATATCATTATTATACTTTCAGATTCTTGTTTTTATCATTGTGGGTGGTTATTCTTATTATTTTCACTCTCAATATTCTTAAATTCACTGACCTTTAATTCCTGGATTTTTTTTGCCCACTCCTTAAGCTTAAGTATTACTTTGGATACATGCCTGCCCTTTGACATCACCCCCTTTGCTAACAAATTATTAAATGTGTATAAAGATGCTGTTATCTACTTTCCTAGAAACCCTTAAAATACAACCATTTATCCATCTCATCTGGTGTGTGACTATTTTGATTAATCTTTATTCTATTTCAAATTATTGATTATCATATCTAACAGCACCATGTCTATCTTCCCTGGCTTTATTTTAAATGTCAATTCAAAATATCTTACTATTTTACCAGCCATGCTGATGATATTATTGTGACCATCCTTTTATGGCTTTACTGCCATTTACATACAGTATATATGAATGTGAAGTATTTTCTCATTTTGCTCTGTGTTCCTTATTATCATAGTTCCTCTGCCTTTTCAGTTGTGTTTGACTAATTTCCCAATTTTGTTCTTTTAACATACTCCCCCATACACTGTTGATACACTTAGCATAAGATACTTTGTAATGTTTAATCTTTCTCTTAAGTCATTGTTTATCCATAGTGTCTCAATACGGTTTAATTAGTTGTTTATTCATGGAATATATTTTTCCTGGATTCTTTTGCACATCAAATTCAAAGTTTCATATTTAAATTGTAGTTCTATATTAGTGTTTGCCAATAAATTTTGTCCATTTTATTTTCCCATGTTCTAGGATTGGCCTTTCTCCAATTCAGTACTTCTCTTCATTAAACTTGTCTTTCTCAATTCATACATTCTATTCTGATCACTATTACTTAACTGTTCCCCGACTTATATTTGTGTTTTTACGATTCAAACATCATCATGAGATTCTGCAGTAAATCCTTCTTTGTTGCTACTATATATATGAGGCTAGGAGTCATCTCGCACACACTGTAGTACTCTCTTCCCTTATGTTATTCCCCCACCTTTCCCTTCCAACTCACTTGGTTTGCATTTTATTTGTCTATTTTCCTTTTATTTTTCATTGGATTCTGTTTTCTTCAGATGGATACAAAACAATTTTTTCTTTTTTTTTTGCTATTGACTCAGTCATTTTTATTATCTCTGCCTTTTCTAAATCTATAGTTGAAGTCAGAAGTTTACATACACCTTAGCCAAATACATTTAAACTCTGTTTATCATAATTCCTGACATTTAATCCTAGGAAACATTCTCTGTCTTAAGTCAGTTAGGATCACTACTTTATTTTAAGAATGTGAAATAATCAAAATAATAGTAGAGAGGATGATTTATTTCAGCTTTTATTTCTTTCGTCACTTTCCCAGTGGGTCAGAAGTTTACATACATTTTGTTTGTATTTGGTAGCATTGCCTTTAAATTGTTTAACTTGGTTCAAACATTTTGGGTAGCCTTCCACAAGCTTCTCACAGTAAGTTGCTGGAATTTTGTTCCATTCCTCCAGACAGAACTGCTGTAACTGAGTCACGTTTGTAGGCCTCCTTGCTTGCACATGCTTTTTCAGTTCTGCCCACAAATTTTCTATCAGATTGAATGGTGAAGGCTTTCATTAGCCCGACAGCTTGGGGAAAGTAACTGTTTTTGTATCTAGTGCTCCTGGTGAGGGTGTTGCATAGCCTCTTCCCTGATGGGAGTGGGACAAGCAGTCCATTAGCAGGATGGGTGGGATCCATCATGATATATGTTTTACAAATATTTGCCATTCACGGCAAGGTTTATGCACAAACACCATTTACCAGGATTCTGATTCTGGAAATCTGCTTGAAGTTTGGAACTTTTGAGGTACCATCAACAGTTTAACTAAAAATAACTATACCCATGTCATAGAGTCAAAGAAAACTACAGCACAGAAACAAGCCCTTCAGCCCTTCTACTCTGTTCCGAAACTATTTAAGCTGCCTAGTCCCACTGAGCTGCTCCCAGACCATAGCGCTCCAAACCCCTCCCATCCATGTACCTATCCAAGTTTCTCTTAAATGTTGAAATTGAAATTTCATTCATCACTTGCACAGGCAGCTCATTCCATAATCTCAACACACTCTGAGTAAAGAAGTTTCTCTTATGTTCCCCTTAAACATTACACCTTTCACCCTTAAATCATGACCTCTAGTTGCAGTCTCACCCACCCGACCTCATTGGAGATAGCCTGTTTGAATTTATCTATACCCATCATAATTTTATCATAGTCATACTCCTCATACCTCTATCAAATCTCCCCTCAATCTTCTACATTTTAGGAATTAAAGGTCTAACCTATTCTATATTTCCTTATAACTCAGGTCCTCCAGTCCTGGCAAGATCTTTGTAAATTTTTTCTGTACTTTCAATCTTATTTACATCTTTCCTGTAAGTAGGTGACCAAAACTGCACACAATACTCCAAATTAGATCTCACTAACGTCTTATACAACTTCAACATAACATCCCAACTCCTATACTCAATATTTCAATCTATGAAGGCCAATGTGACCAAAGGTTTCTTAGTGAGCCTATCTACCTGTGACACCACTTTCAAGGATTATGGGCCTGTATTTCAAGCTCCCTCTGTTCTACCATATGCTTCTCAGCCCACGACCGCTCACTGTGTAAGACCTACTCTGGTTGCTCCTTCCAATGTGCAACACCGCACACTTGTTTGCATTAAATTCCATCCACCATTTTTCAGTCCACTTTTCCAGCTGGTCCCAATTCCGCTGCAACCTTTGATACTCTATTTCCCTGTCCACTACACCCACATCTTGGTATCATCAGCAAATTTGCTGATCCATTTAACCACACCCAAATACTCATATATCCCGTCTATTACAATTCTTTCCAATAACTTTCCCACCACAGATGTCAGGCTCACCGGGCTACAATTTCCTGGTTTATTCTTAGTGCCTTTCTCAAACAGTTTGACAAGATTTGCTATATCCTCCAATCCTCCAGTACATCACTGTTGCCAAGGATGATTTAAACGTGATTCTCCTTCACCTTGTTTGCTAGAGCAACCTCATGTCTTCTTTTAGCTCTCCTAATTTGTTTCTTCAGTGTTCTCTCGCATTTCTTATACTCCTCAAGTACCTCATTTGTTCCTACCTGCCTATATCTGTTATGCTTCTCCTTTTTTTTTGTAATCAGGGACTCAATATCTCTTGGAAACCAAGGTTCCTTAAATCTGTTATCTTTGCCTTTTATTCTGATAGGTACATACAAGCTTTGTACTATCAAAATTTCATGTTTGAAGGCCTCACACTTATCAGGTACACCTTTGTGAGAAAACAGCCTGTCCCAATCGAAACTTGGTATTTCTCCAATTTAGAATCTCAACACGCAGGCCAGACCTATCCTTTTCCATTATTACCTTGAAGCTATTAGCATTATGATCACTAGATGGAAAGTGTTCCCCTCCACAAACCTCTGTCACCTGCCCTGTCTCATTCCCTAACAGGAGAACAAGTATTTCACACTCTCTCATTGGGACTACTATGTACTGATTAAGGAAACTTTCCTGAACACATTTGACAAGCTCTATCCCATCCAGTCCTTTAACAGTAAGGGATTCCCAGTCAATATGTGTACTTTTAAAATCACCTACCATCACAACTTTATGTTTTTAAAACAGTCTGCGATGTCTCTACAAATTTGTTCCTCCAATCCTATAGACTGTTAGATGGTCTATAGTACAGCCCCATTAACATGGTCATACCTTTCTTCTTCCTCAGTTCCACCTATTAAACCTCACTAGATGGGTTCTCCAGTCTGTCCTGACCGAGTACTGCTGTAACATTTTCTCTGACTAGTAACACCACCCCTCCTCCTTTAATCTTTCCAACTCAATCAACGGAATCCCAGAATATTGAGCTGGCAGTCCTGCCTCTCCTGTAACCAAGACTCGCTAATGACTACAATATCATAATTCCGTGTGTTAATCCATGCCCTGAGCTCATCTGCCTTTCCTTGCATTTAAATATAAGCAACAACTCAGAACATTAGCTCCACCATGATCAACGTTCTGATTCCTGACTTTGTCTGGTTCTTAATAACATCTCTCTCCACAACCACTCTACTATCTGTTCTGGCACTCTGGTTCCACCCCCCCCCCACCCCGCCACAACTGTAGTTTAATTCCCCCCTGCCACCATGCTGTACTAGCAAACCTTCCCACTAGAATATTAGTCCTCCTCCTCCAGTTTAGATGCAAACCCTCCATCTGTACATATCTCACCTTCCCCGGAAGAGAGCCCAAAAATCCAAAGCCCTTTCTCCTACACCAACTCATTAGCCATGTGTAATCTGTATGAACTTCTTATTTCTGGTCTGACTTGTATGTGACACAGGTAGCAATCCTGATATCACAACCCTAGAGGTCCTGCCATTTAACTTAGCACCTAACTCTCTAAACTCACTTTGCAGAACCTTGTTACTCTTTCTACCTATGTCATTGGTATCTATATGGACCACAATATCTGACTGCTCAGCCTCTCACTTAAGAATGTTGAGGACTTGGTCCGAGATGTCCCAGGCTTTGGCACCCATGAGGCAAGTTACCATCCGGGAAACTTGTTTTCATCCTCAGAGCTTCTTTTCTATTCCTCTAACTTCTAAATCCACTATCACCACAGCTTGCCTCTTTTCTGCTTTTCACTTCTGACTCAGTGCCAGAGATGTGACTGCTGTGATTTTCCTTTACATGGTCAAACAACGCCCCCAATAGTATCCAATGTGGTATACCTGTTGTTGAGAATGGCCACAGGGACACCGTACACTGGCTGTTTAACTCCCTTTCACCCTCCTGACTGTCACCCTGTTTCCTGTGTCCTGCACCTTGGGTGCAACTACTTCTCTGTATGCCCTATCTATCACCTCCTCAGCCTCACGAAGGATCTGAAGTTCATCCAGGTGCATCTCCAACTCCTTAATGTGGATTGTTAGAAGCTGCAGCTGGATTCACTAAATGCAGTTGAAGTCATCAGGGACACTGGAAGTCTGTCTACCTTCCCATATCCTGCAGGTGGAACATTCAACTATCATGTCTGGCATCCCAACTGTTTTAAATGTCCATTTGTAAAGAAGGAAACAATAAATAAACTGAAAGAAACCCTAACTATCGCTTTTTCCTTCTCTCACTCAAGCCTGTCCTTCCTGAAGCCATGAAGAGTTAAAGCCTCAGAGCCCCACTCTAACACTGCCCACTCTAACAATGGCCAATCCACTTGCCTGTGCCTAATTTTTTTTTTTGTACCTGCTAATGAATCCGATCTCTAACTGGCAGTTGTTAAAATGCCAAAATTCCCGCAAAGCACTGCGTTTTATGGACAATCTCTGACCTAAGTGATTTTCTCCTTCTCTCGCTCTCGATCTATGGTTTCCTACTCTTCAAATGCTGAAACTCCTGGCAAGCACTGCTTTTTAATGAGCACTAAATTATGGCACCCATACCCCTGTTGCACTTCCAGGCTGATGCAAGATGAGGAGAAGGTCCACGGCTTATGGCATGTACAGTGTAGAGGCTGAGAGAGGAGACAGTAGGCCTCTGTCTGGGAAGTTCTACCCCCAGGATATCTTTGAAAATGCAGCTATGAGCAACATATGATCAAAGAGCTGCGTGTGGAGGCTGGGAATTTCAAAGAAGGTGGCCACTGAGATTCACTATCTACTCCAGAGTATGTGCTATTCCATAATTAATCTGGGCCCACCTTTCTGTAAATCAAACTATGGCCCCTGATCCCTGGCTCCAATCAAATGGTGGTTGAGGTGGCAGAGGGGAGGTAAATTGCCGTATGGATGATTGCCTGACTTTGTGTGCTGTAGCTTGTAGACCTCTGCATGTGATGGATGACAGAGGCTTTGAAAAAGAGAGGAATTTATCTCCTTCTTCTAAAGTAGAGCAGAGGCAAAGTCAAAGTCAAGTTTACTTTCATATGCACAATTGCAATGAAAAACTTACTTGCCACAGTATCACAGGCACATAGCATCAAATAAGTAGTATCCACAAGAAAAACATCAATTAAACATAAATTATACAATTTTTACAAGGAAGAGCACAATTAGAATGAAAAAAAAAGCTTTATTGTGCGAAGTAGTTATCATATTGCCAAACTGTAGTGATTAGGATTGTGTTAGATGGTTCAAGAACTGACTGGTTGAAATGAACCTGGTGCTGATGTGCGACTTCAGGCTTCTGTACCTCCTGACCAATAATAAATATAAGAAGAAGGCATGGACCAGATGGTGGGAATTTTTGATGATGGACGTTGCCTACTTGAGGCAGTGCCTCCTGTAGATATTACTGATGCTGGGGAGGGATGTGCCCTTGATGTATTGGGCAGAGTCCACCACTCTCTGCACTTTATTTTGGAAAACAGCTATGCTTTTGAAAACAGAGCCTTTTTTTTCCAAAGCTTCAAGTATTGTGAGCACCTGCAGAAAATTCAGAATGTTTAGAAATTATAGAATGGAAGAAGAAAGGGGAAGAGAAAAGGGAAGGTTTGGAAAACGATCTTTCTGAATATGTTATAAGATTGGGATTATTCACTATTTATGCAGCTGAGAAGCAAAGCCAATGCTATCTTGCCTCAGAGAATGCTGAAATCCATCCTCCGATGTCCAAGATCTAAACATTTGCTTCAGACTGAGAAATCAATGCCTTAAGATCACTCCATGCACTGTGAGTCGCTGAACACCGTAACCATTCCTCCTTGAAATTTGAATGTGTTGGCAACGTCAAATCCCAAGCAGCAACACCTTAGCTGTCACAGCTAGCCAGAGACTGACTTTGAGTTATTGAGGGTGGATGATGACCAAGACACATTCACAGGGAGAAAGTGCCTACTACACTCAGGCAGGACCAGAGGTCAGGACTGAACTGAGATCTCCGCAGCTGTGAGGTGCTCAACTGGCTGAGCAAATGAGACATCCTATGCACAGACCTCATTGTATTTAGAGTTATAATATTGAATATGTTGTCAAATTTTCATTGACTAAGGGAAATTCTTCTCACCTCCCCTTCAACATTTTAGCTAAGCCTCTGTCCTCTGTGAGAATAAAAAAAAACAACAAAAAAAAATTGGAAATGCTCAGCAGGCCAGGCAACAACTCTTTCTGTCTGAATTGATGAGCTTTTCCAGCTTTTTCTGTTTTATTTTGAACCTTCAGTATCTGCAGCTTTTTCGTGATGTTCATTTCCTTGATCGTATGGTTATTGGCAGCCCTACTATTTGAATAGGATTGTTTTACCCTCACCCATTTGTGGGTAGTTTATTGGACTTCTTTAGAACATAGAACAGCACAGCAGTGGAGAGGCCATTCGGTGCACAAAGTTGTACTGAACTTGATAGCAATTCATACTAAATCTCATTCTCTGCATCATTGATATTCCTCCATTCCCCTCATCTATCTGAAAGCCTTTTAAGTTCCACCAGACCGTCAGTTTCCACTGCTTCTCTTGGAAACCTATTTCAGACACCTACTCCTCTGTGCGTAAATAAAGACTTGCCCCTGATGCTGTCCCTTAAATTAGTGTTTGATACTTCTACCCCGGGCAAAAGATTCTGACTGTTTACTTTACCTATGCTTCATGTAATTTAAAAAACCTCTATCATGTCTATTCTCGGCTTCTAACGTTCTAAAGCGAACAACTCAAGTTTGTCCAACCTTTCTTTATAGCTCCTAACCTCTTATCCAGGCAGCATCCTGATGAACCTCTTCTGCACCCTCTCCACAGCCTCCACTTTCTGTGGCAACCAGAGCTACACACAGTACTTTGTATTGTATACAACACTTCCCAACATGAACTCCAAACCGTGTGATCTTGCTGGGATGTGGTAAAATCTTCCCTCGGCCACTTCCTGCATGGTTACCTTGGTGAAGCTCAGTGACAATAAAGCAAACAAAGTCAAAGTCAAAATAACTTTATTATCAAAGTATTTACATGTCACTATATACTACCCTGAAATTCATTTACTTACACGCACTTACAAGAAAATAAAGAAATACGTAAGAATTTATGAAAAACTGTACATAAAAAAGACAACCAACCAATGTGCAAAAGAAAACAAAGTATGCAAATTTAAAAAAATACTGAGCTTTAGAGTCCTCGAAAGTGAGCTTGGCTTGTAGATTATGGAATTAGTTCCGAGTTGTGGTGAGTGAAGTTACCCGTGCCAGTTCAGGAACTTGATGGTTGGGGGTTATAACTTTTTCTGAACCTGGTATTGTGGGAACTAAGGCTCCTGTACCACCTACCTGATGGTAGTAGTGAGAAGAGAGCATGCTCTGAAGGGTAGGGATACTTGATGAGGGATGCTGCTTTCTTGTGGCAAATAACACAAGATCATTTGGACCTCACACATGAAGATCCGTAACTGATGGAATTAGTGCCAATGGAATTGAACTCCAGTAAGTGTCAGGGCAATGCAAGAAGAATGTAAAAATAGAGTTAAGTGACAGACTAGAAAGCAGATTTAGAAGAAAATGAAACAGTTATGTAAACATGGCAAGCATTTTACTGTACATTGTAGGCCAAAAGTTCATGTTACATAAAGTTATAAACTTTTTGAAGCAATGCTCAAAACACTGGAAGAACTCAGCAGGTCAGGCATCTTCTTGAAGCAAAATGGACTGTCGACATTTTGGCTCAAGACTCTTCATCAGGATTGCAAAGCAAGAAGGGAGATATCAGGATGAAAAGGTGGAGGTAAGGGAGAGGAGCAGGAGCTCATGGATAAATCCCCAGTGAAGCGAGTGAAAAGCGAGTGAGGGAGGGGAGAGCAGGAATGATGTCAGATGCTGGGGGGGATTGGTGGAAGTGACAAAGGACTGAAGAAGGTAGAATCTGATTGGAGAACACAGTGAAACATGGAACAAAGGGAAGGAGATGAGGAGAACTGTAGGAAGGAATGTGTGGGTGAGGGCTGCTGGAGCAGGCAGGAGAGGGGAAAGAGAAGGAGTGATGAAGGCCAGTGGAATGAGGGAAAAAGAGGGAACAGTGAGGAGTGGTTACCGGGAGTTAGAGAAATTGATGTTCGTGTTGTCGGGTTGGAGACTGCCACGGTGGAATATGAGGTTCTGATCCTCCAATCTAACTCCACTTGGAGGTAGAGGAGGCCAAGGGCAGACATGTCAGTTTTGGAATAGGAATTGGAATTAGAATGGCTGGCCACTGGGGGATCCTGGCTTGTACGGCGGTTGGAGTGAAGGTGAAATCTGTGGTGGTGGTGGTGCACCTGTAGAATTCATTGGCACAGATGACTGCAGAGGCCAAGTCATTTGGTGTACTAGAAGTGGAAGTTGATAGGTCCTTGATTAGTAAGGGTGTCAAAAGTTACAGGAGAAAGTCGGAGAAAGGGCTTGAGAGGGATAATTGTCATGATGGAATGGTGGAGCAGATTCGATGGGCTGAATGGCCTAATGATGCTCCTATGTCTTATGGTCTTATGGTTTAACTTGACAGGTTGGAGACTGATGAGGTGGAATTTAAGGTGCTAATGCTGATTTTCAGGATCTTGAACAAGAAATCTCGGCTTGGATATACATCACCATAACATCACTACCAGGCACAGCTGAGCATCTTCCAAGACGGCAAACACTGAACAGATCAAATTGCTAACTCAGTCAGAGGCTGCCGGGGACAGTACTGAAATCCTGCCGTAAAGTAAACAACCCATCCAGCTCTCAGTTTCTTTATCTCATGCTGTTGCCACAAAGAAGATGGCAAGTTTCCACAAAAAACTCTTCGAGTACAAATCCTTTGGAGCTGCACTTAACAGTTTCATGCTGTATCACAGAAAGGGAGGCTGCTCCCTTGCCAGGAAATGTTGGCAAGGAGACGGCGGGGGGGGGGGTGTGGGGGGAGGGGGGGGGGTTTACTGGTTTAATGAGTGGAAAAGAGGAGCGCCGGTCTGTACAGTGGCATTAATGAACTGCAGTAGCCTAGACGGAGTTGCACTTCTAAAGAGAGTGTTAGATATTGCAGAATTTTCCAAGGCTTTTTACAGCTGCGAGGTGCAAAACAAAAGGCAGCCGTGCTATATGAAAGGGGCTTTGTGTTTAGACAAGCTGCGCGCCTATTTACAATGTGGAAGGGAGAATTTAACACATTTTCCTGGCCACGCCAGCACCACAAAACTGAGAGGAGCAGGGGCTCTCGATGACAAGTGCAAATATTTGCCGCAAGATTAATGTATCCTGTGAAAATAGTGGACTTCTGCGTCATAAAGCGCGGGGTCGTGTTAATTCACCTGGACAGGCAAAGCCTATCCTGGAAACCTTTGCAGTCATGAATTCGCCAAACACAACTCTTGAGTGAAATGTTCAACTGAAGCTTTATTTCAGCTGGTTCGAGCTTTTGGAATTTCTGAAGACTGATTTATTTTTGCAGACCACCTCCTCTCCCTCCCCTTTTTATCAGCCTACTTGTCCACTGAAGGAGGCACATTCATGCATCGCTTCTCCCACTGCAAATCACTTTTCTGAGCTCAACAGAACTCTGAATTCATCTCGCGTCACGCTGCATTCTTCAAGCTTGCTACTCCGATGAGACCCGACAGTGTGGCTGAATGCAGGACTTTGATCATTATGAGTGGGGAGTGCTGACCCTTAATACAGGCTTGTTCTTCTGAATGCAGACAGTGTGGGCGGACCATACATCCTGAAGCAATGCAGTTGTTCAATGGGATAACAGCGATACACTGAGGAAGATGGTAAATGTCTTTCTATTCACCTTCTAAAATAGCATTAAACTTAGTTTGCATTAAAGGTGCTGGAGCCCGCAATAACAGTTCAAAACCTACATGAAAATCAAAGCAAGATTGTAAGAAGTAATTACATTAGAAATACTATTTGAAATGTTATCTGTATGTTTGTGTATTAAGTCTAAAGACAAAATGTTTAATCAGTTCTGCATTGATCACAGAGAAATTCTTATTTCGATTCGTTTTGCAAGAAATTAGACATAACTAAAACATGATGGTTTACGATAGACATTTATATGAATAATGTTAAGAAGTTTCAAGATTAACAGAAGAGTTTTCATACTTGATTTATTTTTCTCTTATATTGAGATTGCTGGTTAACTCAAACAACGTACTTCACTGTATGTTTCAATGTTCATGTGATAAATAAACTTAAATCTTGAATTGGAATTGATCAAAGCATCTTTGTGGAAGGGTTGTACATCTTAAAGAAATAAAATGTTACATCTAATGAAGTAAAACATATCAATAATCACCAGATCAATAATCTCTTTGAGCTGCTGTATTGCCTTATCGCAGGCCAAGTTCTCGAACCCACACCCTCCTTCCAGTGACGCGATAAAATCAAAATCTTTATTTTGATTTTTCTTGATTTCAAAAGTTATGACATTCCTAGTGTCTGAAATGTTAACAGTGGGGATTCAGGCCTTCAAGGATATTGTTGCTATTAACATACAAGACCTTCTGTAAGATGCAGAAGGTGCAGCCCCATAACCTCACTTGGTCTCCATTACTACGCTAGAGGGAATTGTGGATTCTGTTCCCATAAGCAGAACTACGACAGGGTATGCTGACCAGTAGGCATCAGAAGTTGTAAAAGCCTGGAAGTTCTATTTCATTCAGCTGTTCTTCAATGTTACATTTTCTTTTCTGGAGAAAAATGCACCATGACCACCTCCAGGCTGCTTCACTTTGTACGGGCAGTGTAGGCTAGTTACACCAGCACCAACATGATTTTTATATTGAGTGAATGCGTGCTGACTTCATTCACTGCGCATCTCATTGCAGGGAAGCCTGGAGCTCACTGTCCAGGGAATATGCACCTGCCAGAAATAACAGCTCTTTACACTTTGCTGCCGAGTCTCCGATACCTACAGAACTTTTCCAGTACCAACCCATAACCGTCAGCTCTCTCCACATGCAAAACAACCCTCTGGGCTTCCAGTCTGTAGATTCTTTATAATGAGATCTCCTCACAATACTCCCCTGACAGCACCCAACCTGCTCCCTCCACCTCTCCCTCATCCCCACAGTCTACCCTACCCTGACAGGTCATTATCTCATTAGCAGCAGTCCACCTGAGCTGATGCTTTAAATAAGAACAAGGAAACCACCACCACCTTTGTATTCCAAGCTGCTCTCTTCCCCTTTCTCAACTTACTTCCTTCTTCCTCCACTTTCTCCTTCTTCTTTATACCTCTTCCTTATCTTCACTCTCTCACCCTCTCTTTCCCTCTTCCTGTCCCCTCCCTCACCCTCTCTCCCTCATACTCTCCCTCAGCTTTCTTTCTCTCACTATTTCTCACACCCTCTCCTTGTCCTAAACCTTTCCCTCACCATCTGTCCTCTCCCTCTCTCATTCTCCCTCAGCCAATCTCTGCGCCCCCCCCGACCACCTGTTTCACCCTCTTTATCTCCTTCTCCCCTCTCCCTCCGTCGCCTAGTTCCCAAATCTCTCACTCTTGCTTTGCAGGAGTTTCATATTCTCTCTTCTCCATCGCACCCCCACCCCAACACAACCATCCAAGGACCTTTGTTTCTTCTAATCCAATACCCCCCTCACCCCTCACGGCTTCACCCTTCACAACACACACAATTTCACCACAGTTCCTGGCAGTGTCCTCTACTCCTCCTAATCCCAGGCCATCTCCCTTTTATTTTTATTTATTTATTGAGATACAGCATGGAATAAGCCCCAACTTTTTGACCCACACCACCCTACAACCCACTGATTTAATCCTAGCCTAAACACAGGAGAATTTATAAGGAGCAACTAACCTACCAACCGATACGTCTTTGGACTGTGAGAGGAAAACCACTCGGTCACGGAGAGAACATAGAAACTCCTTACAGGCAGTGGCAGGAATTGAACCTGGGTTGCCTGGATTGTAAAGCGTTGTGCTAACCATTACGCTGCCCCTTTCTCCATAAGATCCTCCCCCTGACTTCCCTGCAAACTTTCTGAACTACAATCATAAAATACCCATTCCTTTCATAACTAGAGCGACCCACACAAAATGCTGGAGGAACTCAGGAGATCCAAGTGGCATCTACGGAGAGGAATAAGCAGACTATATTTTGGGCCAAGACACTTCATCAGTCCTGAGACGTGAACTGCCTATTCCCCTCTACAGATACTACATGATCTGCTGAGCTCCTCCAGCATTTTGTGGGTGCTGCTCTGGATTCCCAGCATCTGCAGATTCTCTTGTGTTTATCCTTTCATAATAGATCTGATTCCTGCCTTCCACCTACTATCTGATGGCTCTAGTTCACTCCCAACAATCTACGTTTCGATAAACACCCAACCGTGCCAGCTTCCAGAATTTCGACACTAACTCTCCGCAGTATGGATAGCTGGTGCAACCCCTTTATGGATTCAAAGCCATCCTGCTAATTACCTACCATGTATGGTGCCAGGATTTTAGTGTTTAAAGAGCACCTGAATGGAGGTTCAGTGCTCAGTCATAAGCTCAACTAGAGATATCAGCTTGTGTCTTGTTTAGTGCTCAGCTCTCGTTGCAGTTTCATACCGATCCTTGGAATCCAAGGATCATCTCGATCCTTGCCTCGGATACTCCAGCATTCGGGTCCCAACCATCCTCGTCGAGGTCTCTCGTCACAGTACGATTGAGCCAACGTGGATCCAGCAGGGTTTCCAAGTCTCTCGGGCCGCTGCGACCAGCCGCAGTGAGAGGATTTCCAGACCGAGGCTGGAGCTACGTGACCTCCAGGTCGCCGTTCATCAACTTTTGCAAGGAGGAAGCCAGAGTCGTTCAGGAGAGCCTGTCGGTTGCTCCGTGAAGCCAGTACATCTTCCAACTCCAGAGAGATTCAACGATGAACCAGGTTTTTGCCTCAACTTCATCACTCAATGTTCATTGGTGTTTGAACTTCAGCCGTCCTGGCTCCCTTTGGAGCGCAAAAAGGTGGTCTTCATTATCTCTCTTCTGCCTGGGCCACCGTGCATTGAGAACAAAGGTCAGAGGTTTGTTGGGATTGGAGGAATTTATGGCTACCATGAGGAAGGTGTTCCATCACCCTGCCAGAGCCAGCCGAGCCTTGGACCGTCTGATGAAGATTTGGTAGGGCCAATGGTCAGCGGTCGACTATGCTATCAAGTTTTGGACCTTGGCCCAAAAGAGTGGCTGGAATGGGGAAGCCTTGGCCACTTTATACCACCACAGACTCCTCGCCTTGGGAGATCCAGCAGAGGACTTGGAGATTCTGATTGACCAGTCCATTTATTTCAATAATCGTCCGGCAGAGCGAAAGTGGGACTACTTCAGGAGGTCGAAGAGGGCTAGCTCGACCGAGCCCGCCCTCAATGCATGGCAGTTCCACTCCCTGACCTTGAACCAGCCCATCTTTTGCTCAAGATCTTGTTTTGCCCACGTAAGTCAGCTGCACTAGACTGTCTGCCAATGAGCGGTCCCGGTGTCAGAGTTGTGGGTGTTGCTTTTACTGTGTCCAAGGCTGAAACCAACAGGAAACAACTAAGACCATCCAGTATCTGGAGGACTGTGATGGTTGCAGCCACTCCTCCCAATCCCACGGATCCTGGTTTCATGCTGAAGGCGAAGATCTCCCAGGGTAAGAACAGGAGGCAGGTGAAGGATTTTATGGGCTCTGGGGCAGCGGGTAATTTTCTGGACTTAGGAACTGTTCATCGTCTTGACACACTGCTGCGAGAGTTGAGCCAGTCTCTGCCTATAATTGTCTTGGATAGCTGTCTGCTAGGTTCCAGGCAGATCCAGCAACAGACTGTGGTCTTGCAGATGAGGATAGAGGATCATGTGGAAGATGTTAGTTTCTACATCATTGACTCACCACTCATACCCCTGATCCTTGGATACCCATGGCTGTCCCAGCACAACCCATCTTTGGACTGAAGAGAGGGCAGAATGATTGCTTGGTCCAGTCATTGTAAGAGGGTATGCTTGCAGTGTGGTGTTCTGATCCCCAGACTCTCCTGAGATCAATGATCAACAAGGAGGTGGTCTTCAGTGCGAGGTAACCTTGAAGCCTTCTAGAGACCTAGTCTTGCCCTCAAGGACAGACAAGCCGGTCCCGGCCAATGTGACTGTGAGTCCCAATCCTGTATAGCTGGGCATGCGCTGGAACTAGAGAGAGGAAATCTCAGGAGAAAAGCAAGGAGGTGCCCGGGCAAACTGGAACACTTGCAGCTAAGCCTAAGGGATCCAGCTGCCTAATCCCAACTAAAGGAGAGACTCCTAAGCTCAGACTCTTGGAACCTATTCCTGGGAGCACAAGGACTATTGGTTACACCTCACTGCTGACACTTGAGGACATGTACGAGGATTTAGACTCTGATTTGGCCGCTGTTTTGATAAAAGAGTCTAGCAAACCTAAGGAAGAGACTTTGAGATCTATTGAAATACCCCTGACACCTAAGAAGCCCCAGGTGTTGTCCAGAAGAAATTGCAGTATTCAAACTAGTTGGGATCCCTTCCATCTACAAGGATATGGAGGAAGTTTTCAGCAAGGGAAAGGCCTTGACTCTTCCACCACACTGACCCTATGACTGTGCTATAGACCTACTGCCCAGTACCTGTCCATGCGGGGTCGATTATATGTGCTCTCAGGCCCAGAGAGAAGTGGAATAGAAGAGAATGTAAAGAAGGCTCTTGCCATGGGTTTCATCTGGCCCTCCACTTCACCAGCCAGTGCAGGCTTCTTCCTGATAGAGAAGAAGGATGGGAACTTATGGCCATGGATTGACAATGGAGGGTTAAACCACATAATGGTTAAGAATCATTACCCCCTTCCACTCATGAATTCTGCCTTTGAGATTTTACAAGGACAAGAACACTCATGAAGCTAGACCTGCAGAATGCATACCATCTGGTCAGCATAAAGAAGGGCGATGAGCAGAAAACCACATTCAATACCCTGGCAGGGCACAATAAGTATCTGGGTATGCCTTACGGTCTTGCAAATGCTCCAGCAGTGTATCAGGCCTTTATGAACCACGTTCTTTGGGATACTCTCCATAAATAATACACCCTTGTCTACTTGGATGGTATCCTAATTTTCTCAAAGTCCATAGAGGAGCATATTTCTCACATCAAGTACGTTTTAAAGATTCTTCTAAATCATGGACTTTATGTTAAGCTGGAGCAGTCCGAATTTCCCATGACACCCATTTCATTTTTGGAGTTCATCATCTCTAATAACAATCTCAAGGTGGACCCTACCAAGATCCAGGCAGTCAGAGAGTGGTCACAATCGTCCAGTATCAAACAAGTCGAATGATTCCTGGGATTTGCTAACTTTTACCGGAAGTTCATCAGGAACCTCAGCTCAATGTAGCTCCACTGATGTTGCTAACTGAGAAATTCACGGGCCCTTTTGTCTGGACTGCTGAAGTGGACACTGCTTTTGCAGAGCTCAACCAATGATTCATATCAGCTCCTATCTGGTTTCACTAAGCCAGATCTTCCCTTCATCGTGGAGGTGGATGCCCCTGACTTCGGAGTGGGGGCAGTGTTGTCTCAACAGTCAGCTTCGGACAGTAAACTCTACCCGTGTGTGTCTTTCTCCAGGCAGTTTTCCCCAGCAGATAGAAACTATGACATTGGGAATCGGGAGCTACTCATGGTTAAGTTGACCCGGAGGAATGGCATCTCTGGCTTGAGGAGGCTGAATTCCCAGCAAACTAGATGGTCTCCTTTCTTTAACAATCTTAAATTTGTCCTGACTTATAGATTGGGGTCAAAGAACCAGACACTCGATGCCTTATCTCGTCAGTTCAACGAACCCAAAAGAGGGACACAGCCTACCGCCATTTTGCCCCAGGTCAAGGTGATAGCGCCAATCCATTAGGGAATCGACAAACTTGTTCGCAAGGCCCAGGTGCAAGGGAAGGTTCACGAGAATGGTCCTCCAAGGGCACTTGGTTGTCCCAGGTTCCATCAGGCCACACATACTCCAACGGGGGTATTCATCAAGAATGACCGCCCTCCCGGATATTGCCAGAACCCTTGAGTTCATCAAGAGGAGGTACTGGTGGCCCAGAATGGCGAAAGAGGTTCGTCAATTCATGCAGGCATGTGAGGTATGCGCTTGGAACAAGGAGCCCTGTACCCATCTTCAAGGATTCTTTCACCCTCTACTGGTTTGAGACAGACCATGAGCACACATCTCCATTGACTTTGTCACGGGTCTTCCACCATCCAAGGGGAAGACTGTCATCATGTGATTGTCAGCAATTTTCGAATGCCTACAATTCAGTGCCTGGGACAATCTGCAGACAAGATTGTCTTGAACCAGGCCTTGAGGATCCATGTATTCCCGATGGACATTGCCTCATCATATCTGCTGCTCTGATTCCTATTTCACCCCATACTCCAGTAATCTTCTGCATCAGAATCTTCCCCTAACCCTGGTTGGTTCCAGTCTAGTACCAATAACCAAGCATATCCAATGACATGCTTTTTCCAGTTCCATCCCCACCACCCCTGAGAGTCTGGCACCCTTGGTATACCCAGTACCAGCTACTCCATTTACACTGTGTGCTCTAGTGATTGGGCCTGTGGCTCATGATATCCCAAAGCTGGTCGCAGTGAGGTAGAACCAGGTTACACTTTGAGCTTATAGTGTTTGAAATACAACCTTAGCTCTTTTTGGATTGAATGAGCAGGAAGTTTGATTCCTCTCCACTATCAAGCATATTTTCAAGAGGCAGTATTTCAAGAAGACAGAATGTAGCACTAAGGACTCTCAGCATCTAAGACACGTCCTCTTCACATTACTACCATCAGTATGGTTATACAGGAGCTCAAAGACCCACACACAATTATTCAGAAACAGTTTCTTCACCTCTAAGGTCAGACTTCTGAATGGTCCATGGATCCATAAACACTACCTCATTATTCCTTTTTAGACCATAAGACAAAGGAGCAAAATTAGGCCATTTGGCCCATCGAGTCTGCTCTGCCATTCTATCACGGCTGATTTATTATCCCTCTTAACCCCATTCTCCTGTCTTCTCCCCATAACCTTTGATGTCCTTACAAATTAGATTCAATGGGCTGAATGGTATAACTGTGCTCCCATGTCTTATGGTCATCTGGAAACTCTACATTGATATTTGTGGGGTTCTTCTAATCTTCAGGCACAGAGACCCCTATTGTATGATATTTCAGCCCAATGCCTGCATGAAATTTGAGAGCAGGTTTCTATCACAGTCAAAGACGACTCCTGTACCACTGATGAAGTATTTGTATTTATGCACTGAAAGTAATATTGCAACAGCAACTGTCATCACCACTGTGCAATATCCAACAGGACTTCTCAAAAGTAATCAGAATCAAATTTATTATCACTGACTTATATGACAGCACAGTGCAAAGACATAAAATTTCTATAAATTACAGTCTTAAATAAATAATGCAAAAATTAGGAATAATGAGGTAGTGCTTATAGGTTCATAGACTGCTCAGAAGAAATCTGAGGCAAAGGGAAGAAGCTGCTTTTGAATTGTTGATTATGTGACTTCGGGCTCCTGTACATTCTCCCTGAAGGTAGTAATGAGAAGAAGACATGTCCCAAATGGTGAGGATCCTTAGTGCTTCTTCAGGCACTGCCTCTTGAAGATGCCCACAATAGTGGGGAGTGCTGTGTCTACCATGGAGCTGGCTGAGCCTCTTGCGATCCTGCATATTGAAGCCTTCACACCAGCTGCTGATGCAACCAGCCAGAAAGGCTCTCGACAGTAAATCTATAGAAATTTGCAGAAGTCTTTGGTGCCATACCAAATCTCCCCAAGTTCCTAATGAAAAAGAATTACTCGTGTGCCTTCTTCGTGATTACCTGGATGTGTTAGGCCAGCTTCTTGAAAGGTTTAGTTGCTCAGAAGTGGTTTCCATTTATATCTTGAATGAAACCAATCAATATGTTCTTTAACAAGCTGAAAAAAAGAACTAGCAAAGCATCAGTATGGTGTAAGGATTTAGTGTTTATTTACCTGGGTTCAAAACACAGTGCTTATCATGCTAGTTTGTGAATCCTGAGATTTGTTTATATTAATAAACATTTCTTTGAAAGTTCAGGCGGTATCGTTGTAAGTGACCCCGTGCAGCCAGGTTCAGATTCAGAATCTGAATCTGATTGTCAGGAATGAAGTCTAGCTTATGTTTGACAATTCCCATATCAATGTGCTGATTCTGGACTGTGAGATTCTAACTCTGGACAACTAGACCTGGACTAACAGTAACATCAAGGAAAAGCTTCATGGACTGTCGAGTGTGAATTTTTTATGACAACAAGGCTTCATGAATCAATGTTCTCACGCTTTGCATATCCATTTCCCCATAATTAACATAATCAAATGTACTGGCATCTCCATATTAAAGAAGAACTGGAATTAGAATTGGAATTGATTATACTTCATACTTTATTGTTGCCAAACAATTGGTACTAGAACGTACAATCGTCACAGTGATATTTGATTCTGCGCTTCATGCTCCCTGGGTTACAAATATTAAATATTAAAATATTAAAACTAGTTAAAATTAGTAAATATTAAAATTTAAATTATAAATCATAAATAGAAAATAGAAAAGTGGGAAGTAAGGTAGTGCAAAAAAACCGAGAGGCAGGTCTTGATATTTGGAGGGTACGGCCCAGATCCGGGTCAGGATCCGTTCAGCAGTCTTATCACAGTTTGAAAGAAGCTGTTCCCAAATCTGGCCATACGAGTCTTCAAGCTCCTGAACCTTCTCCCGGACGGAAGAGGGACGAAAAGTGTGTTGGCTCAGTGGGTCGTGTCCTTGATTATCCTGGCAGCACTGCTCCGACAGCGTGCGGTGTAAAGTGAATCCACGGACGGAAGATTGGTTTGTGTGATGTGCTGTGCCGTGTTCACAATCTTCTGCAGCTTCTTTCGGTCTTGGACAGGACAACTTCCATACCAGGTTGTGATGCACCCTAGAAGAATGCTTTCTATGGTGCATCTATAAAAATTAGTGAGGGTTTTAGGGGACAGGCCAAATTTCTTTAGTTTTCTCAGGAAGTAAAGAGGCTGGTGGGCCTTCTTGGCAGTGAACTCTGCTTGGTTGGACCAAGTCAGGTCATTTGTGATAATGACCCGAAGGAACTTAAAGCTTTTGACCTGTTCCACTTGCGCACCACCGATGTAAATTGGGTTGTGCGGTCTGCTACTTCTTCTGAAGTCAAAAACCAGTTCCTTAGTCTTGCTGATGTTGAGGGATAGATTATTGTCTTCGCACCATGCCACCAGGTTCTTAATTTCCTCTCTGTACTCAAACTCATCATTACCCGTGATACGGCCTACAATTGTTATTGTCACTGTTATGTCACTTGCCTTACATAGTCTTCGTTCTGATTAATTTATTGCACGTTGCATTGAGGTAAAACAAAGTAAAGCAATAACAATCTGGAATAAAATGTAACAGACACAGAGAAAGTGCAATGCAGGTAAACAATAAAGTGCAAGGCCATAACAAGGTAGAAGGAACTTGCAGAAGACAAAAGAAATGATAATTTACTTCAGGACGACAAGAGATCCTGAACAAACTCCACTATTCATAAATGGTGAGGTAGTGGAAAGGGCAGTTTCATACTTTTGGGGATGAACATCACCGAGGAGCTCTCTTCGTCTGTCAACATAACCTCGATAGTAGGGAAGGCACAACAGTGACTATACTACCTGAGGTGCTTAGGGAGAGGTAATTTGCCCCAAAAATTGCTGGCCAACTTTTATCGATATGCGATAGAGAGTATACTGATATACTGAATGAAAGTGTGGTACCCTAGCTGCAGAAGACAGATCACATACATGATTAGGATGGTTCAATACATCATTGGGAATCAACTACCGGACTTGGAGACAATCTACAACTTTAAATGCCTACGACACACTCGAAATGTCATTAAAGACCCATCCATTGTCTGTTCAATCTCCTGCCATCTAGTAGAGGATACAGAAACATCTTAGCCAAGACAATAAGACTGAAAAACAACTTCTTCCCCAGGGCTGTTGTGCAGTTGAATAATGCTACACCCTGGTTTGCCAATGACCTTTGAGTGTTATGGACTATCAAAGCCACTTGTTGCATGTAAATAGTGTTGTTTTAAAAATTTGCCATGCCACAGGCATTGTAAATATCTGTTTCGCATAAACTGGAGCAGCACTACAATCTCATTGTCTTGTGCAATGACAATAAAATTATATTCTGCTACCTAGGACAGAAGGAGGAAGAGGAATAACAGATATAGAAAAATATAGAAAATCTTGTACCTCCTTCCTGATGGCAGCAATGAGAAGAGAGCATGACCTAGATGGTGGGGGTCCTTGCCGATGGCGGCTGCTTTCACTGTGCCAGCACTCCTTGTAGCTGTGCCCATTGGTGGGGACGATTTTCCTGGGATAGCCTTTCCTCATTTTTGAAGTATAAATAATGTTCAAATAATGTTCAATTTAATAACTTATAGATTTTTTTACGGGACTGCAAGAACACTTAATTGAACTGTTATCTCTTGGTTTCTAAGGATATTTTGTTTGGGTTGATATAACATTATGGTGACATTCGTCTCCTGTTACTTGCAAGTCACTACTGGTTGTAATCAGAAATACCGGTAGGAGTTGTAAACCATTACATTAAACAGAAAACTTTAAGCCACGTCTGCCAGTATTGACAACAGTCATTTCTGAGCTTTGCCTTCTGTAAAGAAACTGGAAAACTTGTTAACATGCTGATGTTAAATAGGGAACTGGCATCAGGAAGGGTTAAACTTCTTTTGTGCAAAATATACAGGTACTCGCAGTTACCTACTGAACAATTGGAGCTTGTCTTGTTTAACTTCGTGGGATGCATGCTATACTTTGGGTGGGCTTTAAACAAAAAGGCCTTAGAACAATTGACTGGCTTGTACCCCCTGCTACACCCTGCATTGATTATATTCTATCTTTTTCTTTCATCTGTCTGCTTTATTCTTTGTTAATCTGAGTTCCAAAGCAGAAAGGTAGTCCTGGAACAAACATGCATGATCATGTTTGCTGATAATTTTTGGTCCACTATCTCTTGTTTAAAACAAAAATTCATTCAGTAACTGAGTTAATTTTTTACTCACACTCAGCGCTTGTTCTGCAGTATTCGTTTGATTTGTACAAAGAAAATCTTTGCCCAGTTCAGATGAGTCACTTCTACAAAATGACCACTGTCTCACTTATTGTATGTCACACAATTTGCAAAGATGTTATTTGTCTTGGAAACAAAAAGATCCTAGTTTGTAAACAATTGGGCCCAGTCCTTTCCATAATGTCTAGCACAGTGTCTCAAAGTTCAAAGTAATTTCATTATCAAAATATGTATACTTTCATTTTCTTTCAGGCATTCACAGTAGAACAAAAAATACAATAGAATCAGTGAAAAACTACAAAGACAAAGACGGACAAACAACCAATGTGCAAAAGGAGACAAATAGAGCAAATACAATAAGTAAATCAATCCTGAGAACACGAGTTGTAGTGTACATGAGAGTGAGTCCATAAATTGTGGAGTCAGTTTAGAGTTGTCGGGAGTGAAGTTATTCATGCTGGTTCAGGGGCCTCATAGTTGAAGAGTAATAACTGTTCCTGAATCTGGTGGTGTGGAACCTAAGGAACAGTTACTACCCTTCAACCATCAGGCTCCTGAACCGGTGTGGATAGCTTCACTCACCTCATCTCTAAATTTACAGACCAATGTGAGATCTGTAATCCATTTAGGGAGAATTCAATTCCTCAGTCCCTTATCAAAACAAAACAATTTCTATTCCATCCACAGAGAACCAATAGTGTTCATTCTTCCGGGGTTAGAGAGTGCCAGTGGGCTCCTTTTCATGAACCATGCTATCCCTGTTGTCTTCAATAATGTTTTCTGTATCACTGATTTATCTACAGTTTGATTGGCTGGGCCTCAATATCAATCAATAAGTTCAATTACATCCAGTAGAGAGCAATTTGTTTTCTCAGACCAGTGCAGATTTGCCCCAGGTTATGAATACCCAACTTATGGGCAGCCTGTACATACAAGCACATGTTTGGGATCAATTTGTCAGCTGCTGTGGGGCGGTGTCCTGGCAGACTGTTTCGTGGCTGCATTTCCAATATCGTGGCTGCTCGGGTTACGAGCAGCTCTGGGATGGAACCCTGTTGTAACTGCGTCAGAATCTGGTTTATTTTCACTAGCATATGTTGTTTGTGGCAGCTGTATAGGGCAAAGACATATTAATTAATATAAGTTATAATTAAAAAAAACAAATAATAATACAGAAGAAGGATGACATGGTAGTGGTCATGGGTTGATGGACTGTTCAGGAATCTGACGGTGGAGGGGAAGAAGCTGTTCCTGAAGCATTGACTGTGGGCCTTCAGGCTCCTGTACACTCTCCCTTAAGCCCTGATGAGAAGAGGGATGGTGAGGATCCTTAGTGCTAAGTTCAGGCACTGCCTTTTGAAGATGTCGTCGATGGTGAGGAAGGTTGTGCCTGTGGTGGCTGGCAGAGTCTCAGCCCTCTGCACCTTCTAGTAATCCTACACATTGGAACCTCCATTCCAGGTGGTGACCCAACCAGCCAGAAAGGCGTTCCACAGTACATCTGTAGAAATGTGTAGGAATCTTTGGTGGCCTACCAAATCTCCTCAAATTCCTAACAAAGTAGAGTTACTGCCATGCCTTCTTCATGAACAACAGTCAATAAGAAACAGAGATGAAGGTATAAAGATAGAACATAGAATACAGAACAGTACAGCACAGGAACAGGCCCTTCAGCTTACAACATTGAGCTCAATCAATTAAATTAGCCAACTAAACTAACCCCTTCTACCTGCACAACGTCCATATGCTTCAATTCCCCTCACATTCATGTGCCTATCTAAAGATTTCTTAAAGGTTTCTACTGTAGCTGCCTTTACTACGACCACAGGCAGGACATACATGTGTAGGAAACTTGCCCCTCATATCTCCTTTGAACTTAACTCCCTCTCATCTTAAATGAGAAAATATCAGAAGAGCAAGCAAAGATCAAGGAATAATGAGGTTTTGTCATGGACCATTCCGAAATCTGAGGGCAGAGAGAAGAAGCTGTTCCTGAATTGTTGAATGTGTTAGTAATGCCTCCCTATTGGTAGTAATGATGAGTGGAGTTAGATTCGGCCTAGCGTCTTAGATTTTGTGGCAGTCGTGATTTTGTGGAATGCACTGCCTGAGTCAGTGGTAGAGGCAGATACACTAGTGAAGTTTAAGGGACTACTAGACAGGTATATGGAGAAACTTAAGGTGGGGGGGGGCGTTATATGGGCCTGTAATGTTCTGTACTATTCTATATATTGAAGCTATTGCTGTGTGCTGTCAATAAACTGAAGCTGCTGTCAGGTTAAGTTGTGATCAGTGACTGACAGCATTGTTTGCAGACACTAGGACAACTTTGGAGGAAATTACCTGCACTGATGTGGAATTAAGCTGCTTATCAACTTACCTCATGAAAAGTCTGCAGTGCAGCACAATATTGTAGCAAGGAGCTGTTGCCTCAATGCACCGGTGACCCTGGTTCAAGTTTGACCTTGGATGCTGCCTGTGTGGAGCTTTCTTGTTTCGCCTGTGACCTTGTGCGTTTCGTCCAGATGTCTTGGATTTCTCCCACATCCCAAAGACATGTGATCTGGGAAGTTAGTTGGCTGCTGTATATTGCAGCTTGTACCATGGATGGCCGTTGGAATTTGTGGTGGGGTCAGCCAAGAATGTAGGGAGAATAAACAATCTAATTAATGTAGGACTAGTGTAAATGGGCTGTAGATGGTTGCCATGGACACAGTGGGCAGAGGGCCTGTTCATGAGCTGTATCCCTCTATATATGACTACAGTATTTTTGCACTTCGTTGCATGAGGTCTAATTGATAGTAAACACTATCATAAGTATTTCCTTTCAATATCATAGACCCTAACAAATACTTTATGGGTGTGTTTGCAATTTGGTTGCAAATATTTGAAAACAACTATTTTTTTTTAAACATTGGGTTATTTCAATTTCCATCTTAATCATAGATGTACATATTTTCCAATTGTTTAGCAGCCGAAAGTATTTGAAAGGTTAATTAAAGGTTGCAATTTTTTTCCTTCCTGGCCTTGCTGTTTATGAGAATTCTTTCATATCATAGGTTACTTAGCCAGCTGGATGACATCACAGCCAAAGAGGTTGCTAAATCATTTGACAGATCTTTCTTGGTATTTGTTTCAATTTTCATTGCCTTGCCTTTGCCTTGCTTTTTCACTTTTCAGTGACATTTCAGATGATTATCCTACACACTGCTTACATGATACACTGCAGCAACTCCTATATCAACAGAGTGATAAAGTAATATCTTCTCCACGTTGACTTCTGGTGACCCAGTCATCACACTTGAACTCATCGAAAACTCCACTACATCAAAGCGCAGTCTGCAGTCGCATCCCCCATGTCTTCTAAGTTGCATAGTCTCCCAGCCAAGTACTTTTTACCTTTGTAACCTCTTTCAGCATTGCAAGTCATTGGGTTCCCTTCCATCCCCTGGTTCCCACTCTGTGCCCTGTACATTATCCCTTTTATTATTGGCAGGCTTACCTTCACCTCCTTTAGAATCAGATTCAAGTTTATTATCACTCACGCACTGTATGTCATGAAATTGGTTGTTTTGCAGAAGCAGTACAGTGCAAGTCATAAAAATTAACACATTGTAGGATACAAAAGTAAATAAATAGTACAAAGGACAAATAACAAATACCTCCCTTAAAATTTCAACTGTGGTCAAAACTTTGCTCACATGTGCTAACTTCTAATGTCAACTTTTTTTTGCTGGTTCTATGACATATCTTGGGAAATGTTGGATCCTGATGATTTTGTGATCCAAAGGTTCATTGGAAGTCAAGAATGATGCATAAAATATCAGCCCTGGTCAAAGCTTTGCTCACTTGTCCTAACTTCTAAAGTGTTCTTATGACCATTTTATTAAATGATCCAAGAATGAAGAAAGAACAAAGAAGTAAGAGCCAGAAACAAAGGGGAAAGCAGTGTTCATCTCAAACAAATAGCAATTCTACCACCTAATCCAACAGAAGGTTTACTCAGACAAGATTGCTACATAAGGTCAAGAAGTTGTTCTTGTTAATTTTTTCTTTCTCCTAAGGAAACGTAGAAGTAATCCCTATAACATGTGACATTTACATTCTGAACAATGACTTTTACTTCAAGGCTGTCACAAGATTTTTCAGGAAATCCCTTGTGAAGAGCTCTTGAATACATTGCATACATTTTTTTTTAACTTCCCTACATCAATCCTGCATTACTGTACATCAGGAGCAATGGCAAGATATAAAGGTCGGGTCAGAGGAGGAATGGCGCAAAAGACGGCTCTGGGATCAAGCTGTGTTGTCATTGAGATGGAAGTCATTCAGTGCTGGAGTTTTAGTTCACAGCAGCAAGCGGTTTCAATGGTAAAAATAAAAAAAACTATTAAAGAGGAATGAAGAATGGGGTCCTATGACCCACTGGGTTTGTCAATCAGTGAGACTGGAGTTCAAGGCTTACTGTTCGGTGATCGGCAGATCCTGGGGTCGATGCCAAGGATGGAGGCCTGAAGGTCAAGTTGGAGGTCCGGAAGTCAAGGCCTGCAGGAGCCCCTGGTCCGTGAACCTCTGAGAGTAGAATGTGTGGGAACTCTTGCAGGCTGCCCTCAGCACACCCTTGGAAGCCTGGAGTGGGAGAACTGATCAAGTGTGTGGATGGGAAGGAGGGCAGGAGATAGGAAAAAGACTTGTTTTATTGCTTGTTGGGTTCCATCTTGTTGAGCTCTGTATTGGTCTGCCGGACATTGTGGGCATATTAAGTTAACGCCGGAATGTGTGGTGAAATTTGTGGGCAGCCCCCAGCATATCCTCGGATATGTCAGTTGTGAACAATGCATTTCTATGTACGTCTCTATGTATACATGATAAATAAACTTGAATCTTGAATTTTGTAAAATGGATCTTAAAATTAGAGTAAATATGAATAACCGAGACATTGGTTGTTGACACAACCGCAGGCTGCTTCAATGTAGGAAGCAGCACATGTAATCATAAGTTTTATGAAGTGTTATTAATCCAAGGCACACACTGTAGACACAGATGAGACCTCAGGAATGTTAGGGCAGATTTTGTAGAAATTTGTTACAGTGTTCTTTGACAAGCTGAACCTCTTTAAGTTCTTGATAAAGTAAAGATGCTGATGAGCCTTCCTTGTACTTGCAGCTATGTGCTGGACACAGAGCAAGTCATCAATGCGTTAACGTCCAGGAATTGAATCGTTTCCAGTGCTGATCTTCCAGCAATGACTGGCACATGTTCACCCCCTTCCTAAGGTGGACAATGAGCTCTTTAGTTTTACTGATATTTACTGAAAGGTTGTTGTCGTGGCACCACTCAACCAGTAGTGAGTGTTTCTATGCATGTGTATGCTAACTCATCACCAGCTATGGGTCATCCAACGGTCGTTGCAAGAAATTATAATAGTGGGTGACAGTGAGCAGTGATCTCTACCCATATCTGTAGATTTATATATTAACCTGGCAGAAGCAAGAATCTTCATTCAGCTTCATCTGTCCCTTGCTTAAGTTCAATGGAAAAACTCAACACAGTTATTACCCTTCAACAATTGGGCTAGTGAACCAATGTGGATAACTTCATTCACTTCAACACTGAACTGATTCCAGAACCTACAGACTCACTTCCAAGGACTGTACAACTTACGTTCTCAGTATTATCCACTTATTTATTAGATAGGAATTATTATTGTTGTTTTTGTACACATGAGCACATTGCTTGCTTGTTAGTCCTTGTGTACAGTTCTTCATTGATTCCATTGTATTTCTTTGTCCCACTATGAATGCCCCCAAGAAAATGAATCTCAGGGTAGCCTATCATGATATATACCTACTTTGATAATAAATTTACTTTACTTTAACTCCCACAAGGATTATGCTTGTATAGTAAGCGACCACAATCTGTAGAATTCTCCCCTAATATACTTTAAGCTAAAACGGTACGAAAATAACAACAGAAAGTGTTTGAAACGTCAACAGTTCAGCAGCATCTCTGGAAAGCAACAGAATTAATTTTTCAGGTCAAAGACCCTTCATTGTGTCATTCATTTTTCTCTTTTGGTTGGTGTGTGTGTGATGTGTAAAAGAAAGGATTATTATGACTACTCAACATGACATGACTCTGCTCTCTGATTCCTTATTTGGAAACTGCCAGCAAGGTTTAGCCATTGATGCTCTCATACTGTACAAAAGGAAACATTCACTCTGAGACTTCACTTGTACTAATCTCTTGGTCTTTGCTAATCTTTACCCCATAGCTCGACCTTCTTCAATAGCTGTAGTGTCAGGCAGTGTCAACTTGTGATAAAGTCTGGTAGCAGTCTAGTGTATATCGGATCAGTCCCCGATACCATTAGAATTTAGTTAAATTTGGGGATTTTTGGGACTGATGATGGTCTGTCTCTTAAGACCATAAGACACAGAGCATAATTAGGCCATTCGGCCCATTGAGTCTGCTCCGCTCTTCTATCTTGGCTGATTTATTACCTCTCTCAACCCTGTGCTACTGTTTTTCTCCTGGTAACCTTTGATGAACTTACTAATCAATAACACATCAACTTCTGCTGTAAATGTACCCAATGACTTGGCCTCCACAGCTGTCTATGGCAATTAATTCCACAAATTCACCACCTTCTGGAGAATTTTCTCTTCACCTTTGTTCTAAAGGGATGTCTTTGTATTCTGAGGCTGTGCCCTCTGGTCCTAGACTTCCCCACTTTTGGAAACATCCTCTCCACTCCACTCAATCTAGGCCTTTCAACATCCTAGAGGTTTTAATGAGATTCTAGCCTCTTCCAAACTCCAGTGAGTACATGCCAAGAGCTTTCAAACAGTTCTCATACATTAACCCTTTCATTCCTGGGATGATACTCATGAACCTCCACTGGACTCTGCAATGCCGGCATATCCTTTCCTAGGTAAGGGATTCAAACCTGCTCACAATACGCGACCTGCTCAAAAAGTGCGGTCTGACCAATGCTCTTTAAACCTTCAGCATTACGTCCTTGCTTTTATATTCTAGTCCTCTCGAAATGAATGCTAACATTGTATTTGCCATCCTTACCACTGACTCAGCCTGCAAATTAACCTGTAGGGAATCCTGCATGAACACTCCCAAGGCTCTTTGCACATCTGATTTCTGAATTTGCTCTCCATTTAGAAAATAGTCTACACCTTTATTCCATCTGCCAAAGTGCATGACTATCTTTGATTGGTTGCTACCTCCTATTGCACAAAAGTATTGTTTTAAGTTTGACAGCATGTTAATGTAGCTTTTCCTCTGCACATCTTCTTCCACAGGAGGCTGTGGAAATTGGCATATCTCTTTTGATCCTCACCAATTTTTATTGATGCAGTATAAAAAGCATTCTATGTCGATGCTTTGGGGCTTGCTACAGCAACGACTCTGCCCGTGATCAGAAAAAAACTGCAAAGAGCTGTGGACACAGTTCAGCACATAACGAAAACAAACCTCACCTCCATGGACTCTGACTATACCTTTTGCAGTTAGCACTATCAAAGACCCTACCCACCTGGGCATTCTCTCATCTGCCCCTTCCCATACTTCCTACCTATATCCACGACACTTCATATGCTCTTGGTCTCCTCAACAACTTTCAATTTCCTGACCCTGACCACCTCATTTTCACCATGGATTTCTAGTCCTTATCCACTTCTATCTCCCATCAAGAACACCTTAAACCTCTCTGCTTCTTTCTCGACAACAGACTCAAACAGTTCCCCTCCACCATCAGCCTCCTCTATCTGGTTGGAACTGGTCCTGAGCCTCAACAACTTCTCCTTTAGCTCCTCCCACTTTCTCCAAACTCAAGAGGTATCCATGGCACCTGCATGTGACCCAGCTATGCCTGCCTTTTTGTTGTCTATATGGAAGAGGTCATGCTCCAAGCCTTCCCTGGAAATCTTCCTCAACTCTTTCTGCATTGACAACTACATTGGTGCTCACCCATGTCGAGCTCATCAATTTCAGCAACTTTGCCTCCAACTTTCCTTGCTGCCCTTAAATTCACCTGGTCCATTTCTGACACCTCTCTGTCTTTTCTCTGTCTCTCTGAGGACAAACTGTTTACCGATATCTTCTATACACCTACCCATTCTTACAGCTATCTTGACTACACCTCTTCCCACCCTGTCTCCTGTTAAAATGCTATTTCCTTTTCTCAGTTCCTTTGTCTCTTCAAAGAATTGGGTTTTCCTTCCTCTACCATTGGTGCTCCCCTCACCTGCATCTGCTCCATTTCCCAGACATATACGCTCACCTCAACTTCCTACCGCCTTAACTGGGAAAGAGTTCCTGTTGTCTTCACCTACCACCCTATGAGCCTCCGCAACCAATACTTCATTCTCCGCAACTTCCAGCATCTTCAATGGGATCTTACCACCAAACACATCTTGACCTCCCCACACTCTCTGCTTTCAACAGGATTGTTCCCTCTATGATTCCCTTGTCCATTGGTCCCTCTCTACTACTCTCCCTCCTGGCACGTATCCCTGCAAGATGCAGAACTGCTACACTTGCCGATTCACCTCCTCCCTCAACTCCGTTCAGGGTCCCAAACAGTCCTTGGGCCTCACCTGCGAATCTGTTGGAGTCATCTGTTGTATAGGCTGCATCTACTCCTGATGCAGCCTCCTCTACATCGATGAGACCCAACATAAATTGGGGTCTGCTTTGTCGAGCACCTCCCACTCCTTCTGCTAAAATAGAATTTCCCAATGTCTAACCATTTTAATTCCTTTCCCCATTCTGGCTCCTCTTCTGCCATGATAAAACAACTCTCAGGGTAGAGCAGCAACACCTCATATAGCCTCCAACCTGGTAGCATGAACATCGGTTTCTCCTTCCAATAATTTTGCCTTCTTTCTTCCCTCTTCTTCTATTCCCCACTCTGGCCTCTTACTTCTTCTCCTCTCCTGCCTATCTCCTCCCCCTGGTGCCCTGCCTCCTTCCCTTTCTCTCATGTCCACTCTCCTTTCTAATCAAGTTCCTTCTTCTCTAGCACTTTTCCTTTTCCGCCTGTCACCTTCTAGCTTGTCCTCCGTCCCTTCCCCCAACTTTTTTATTCTGGCATTTTCCCCCTTCCCTCCCCTTCCCTTCCAGTCCTGTAGAAAGGTCTTGCCTCAAAACATTGACTGTTTATTCATTTCAGTAGGTGCTGCCTGACCTGTAGAGTTCCACAAGCATCTTGTGGGTGTTGCACCAGAAACAAAACTCTGAAAGTGTAAATTCAAGGACAGCTTCTACCCCGCCGTTATAAGACTATTAAATGGCTCCCTGGTATGATACAATCGACTTCTGATCTCGTGATCTACCTTGTTATGATCTTGCACCTTATTGTGTATGTGCACTGCACATTTTTTTCTATTCTGGAATTGTTGCACTTTAATCTGCATTACAATTATTTTACCATGTTCTTGTAATGAATTGATCTTTTCACTGTATCTCAGTACATGTGACAATAATAAATCAATTCCAATTTCTGGCCCTTCTTTAAGTATCCAGAATTTTTCTTCTGCTGTGGCTGTTAACACGAGAATATAAACCTGATTTCAAGAAAAAAAACATGCTGAATGCCATACACAGCCTATCCATTGTTAAACAAAGTCACAACACTGTTTTATCACGGTTGCAATGTATTGTCTACGACAAGGGTTATATGAATTGGAGAATCAGTGGACCAACACTGAAGGAACATTGTGGAAGCATTCCATTTAGATGAAAGATAATGTTTAGAGAAGTTGCCAAATGTTCTGACTTCTATAAAGATGCAAAGCCTGCCAGAACTGCAGAATACAACCTCCCATCTGGCCATTCCAACAGGTCCATTATAAATGGGTGAAGAACTTCTTAACTTTCCTTGAGAGGAAGTTGAAGTACCTAGCAGTAAAAACACATTAATTCATCTTAGTTTCAAGAGCACTGGAATAAAACACAATTTTCCTTACCATTTACCTTCATCCAGTTGTAGAAAACCTTGGTTGGACCATACTAGGAGTACTGTGTTCAGTTCTGGTCACCTTATTGTAGGAAGCATGTGGATGCTTTAGAGAGGGTGCTGAAGAAAGTAACCAGATTGCTGCTTGGATTAGAGAGCATGCATTGTGAGGATAGGTTGAGTGAGCTAAGGCTCTTCTCTTTGGAACGAAGGAAGATGAGAGACAACATGACAGAGGCGTATATAATGATAAGGGGCATTGATCGAGCAGACAGCCAACAACTTTTTCCCAGGGCGGAAATGACTAATACCAGGGGACATAATTTTAAGGTGATTGGAGGAAAGTATGGGAGGGATGTCAGAGGTAAGTTTTTTACACTAAGAAAATGGAACACCCACCAGGGCTGACAGTAGAGGCCGATACATTACGGGTATTTAAAAACCTCATGGACAATAGAAAAATGGAGGGCTATGTGGGAGAAAAAGGTTTGATGGATCATTCAGCAAAATATTGAGGGCTGAAGGGCCTATACTGTGCTGTAGTGTTCTATGTTCTATGTTAAAATGAGGAAGCAGAGAAGTAGAGTTTAAAAACTGATCAAGCCCCATATTGTGCTCATTTACCGCAGCTCCAGACCACACTTGACGTGTTTTCACTTACGTACATTCTGAGCACCAGGTAGCAGAGGAGACGAAAAGTGAAAGAACTAAGCAGATGCTAAGTTGATGCATATCCGCATCTCCTTCATTTCCCGAACATCCATGCTCACCCCATCTTCCCGCCGCCTTAACAGTGATACCTCTTGTCCTTACCTACCACCTCATGAACTTCTGCATCCAACACATGATCTTCTGCAACTTCTGCCCTCTCGAAAGGGATCCTATTATTGGACATACCTCTACCCCTCTGCACTTCCCGCAGGGATTGCTCCCTCTGCGATTCATCCCTCCCCACTAATCTCCCTCTCAGCACTTACCGCTGCAAGTGGCCTGACAGCTACACTTGCCCGTACACTTTCTCCCTCACCTCTATTCAGGGCCCAACCAGTCCTTCTCAGTGAGGCAACACTTCACCAGGGGTCGTCTGTTGTGTCCGGTGTTCCCAATGCAGCCTCCTCTACATTGGTGGAACCCGCCGTAAATTGGGGGACTGCTTCGTTGAGCACCTCTGCTCCATTCTTATGGCTAAACATTTTAATTCTGATTCCCATTCCCATTCCGATACAATGGACTATGGCCTCCTGTTGTGCCAAAATGAGGCCACCCTCAGGCTGGAGAAGCAATGCCTTATATTCTGTCTGGGTAGCCTCCAACCCGATGGCATGAATATCGATTTCCTCTTCCGTTTTTTTTTAATCTCTCCCCTCCCCTCTTCTTCTATTCCCCACTCCAGTCTTTCATCTCATCTTATCTGCCCATCATTTCTCTCAGGTCCCCTCCTCCTTCCCTTTCTCCTATGCTTCACTCTACTCTCCCATCAGATTCCTTCTTCTCCAGCCCTCTACCTTCCCCACCCAACTGGCTTCACCTTCCATCTAGGCTTCTCCCTCGCCCCCCCGTCTTTTTATTCTGGTGTCTTCCCCTCTTCCTTCCCTTCCTTTTCAGCCCTGTAGAAAGGTCTTGGCCTGAAATGTCAACTGTTTATTCATTTCCATAAATGCTGCCTGGCCTGCTGAGTTCCTCCAGCATTTTGTGTGTGTGTTGCTTTAGATTTTCAGGATCTGCAGACTTTCGCTGTTTAAAACTAAACAGCAGGTAGGGGAAGCTTTTTCTCAATCCAATCATAGCCTAAACTGAAGATAGTATTCAGGAAATTTGTGATAAGAGCTGATAGGGCTGTTGACTAACTGACACTGTGGCAACCAGATTATGGATTTATCATGTTGCAATCAGACTTTGCAAGTTTATGTACATTTCAAAGCTTTTCCTTTGTGTAAGTGCTTGTTTAAAACATTACACCACCCTCACTTGCCTTCAGCTTCCTCTCTGTATCCATGACCCCACTATTTGTGTTCTGGGAGGCGATTTATTCATCACCTGGAAACATCAGGCAGTCAAATGTTTTTCTAAAATAATTATTAAAAAGGTATGTTTGATTTGGTATTTCTGTCCAGTTTTGTTCTCTGGAAATTCTCGGTTCCTTGAAAATCAAGATGGCTATGTACTACAGCAAATAGATGCAGTCACAAGGAAAACATGCCAGTGTCTTTACTTTCTTTGGTGGTTAAGAAGATTTGACTTGTCACCAAACACTCGAACAAACTTCGACAGATATATTGTTGAAAGTATCCTGACTAGTTGCATCATGGTCTCGTACGGCAAGTCAGGAACAAAAGAAGCTGCAGAACTCTGCCCAAAACATCACGGACACGTCCCTCCATGCTGCCTCAAGAAAGCAACGTCCATCATCAAATATCCCCACAATCCAAGTGAGACCCATCTTCTCACAGTTACTATTGTGCAGGAGGTACAGAAGCCTGACGTCCAACACCACCAGGTTTAAGAACAGCTACTTCCCTTCAACCATCTGGTTCTTGAACCAACCAGCAAAACCTTAATCACTAGAGTTTAGCAAAACTATGACCACTTTGATTCCTTCCGGCGTCTCTCAGTCCTGCTCTCTCAGGGGGAGATGCATTAAAATGGTCTCTGTTTTGGGATTACGTTCTTTCCCGCAAAAATTGTTTAATTTATGTTTACTCTATGTTTTTTTGTGAATATTGCTTATTTAATGCTGCAGCAAGTAAGTTTATCATTGTACCTGTGAGTACATATACTGACTTTTACATATGACCATAAACTCGAATTTGACAGGAAACTTTTGCTCAGCAACATATTTCCACATTCTCTTCTGACATAGACGCAGATCATCAAATCTACACTCACAACACGCTGGAGGAACTCAGCAGGTCGGGCAGCATCCGTGGAAACGATCAGTCAACGTTTCGGGCTGGAACCCTTTGTCAGGACTGTAGAGGGAAGGGGCAGAGGCCCTATGAGGAAGGTGGGGGAAGGGTGGGAAGGAGAAGACAGTTGTGAACACATCTCAGCAGATTATGGAAACCCGCACCACTCCATGGACTCTGTCTACACTTCTCACAACCTCAGTAAAGCAGCCAACGTAATCAAAAACCGCACCCACCCCTGACATGCTCTCTTCTGTCCCCTTTCTATCGGGCAGAAGATGCAGAAGCCTGAAAGCACTCACCACCTGACTCAAAGGGCAGCTCGTATCCTGCATTTATAAGACTGTTGATCAGTCCTCTGGTACGATAAGATGGACTCCTGACTTCACACTCTACCTTGATATGATCTTGCACATTATAGCCCACCTGCATGGCCCTTTTTCTCTAACACTTTATTCTGCATTCTGTTTTTGTTTTACCTTGTACTATCTTGATGTAGCTGGCTGGTGGCGTAGTGGCATCAGCACCGGACTTTGGAGCGAAGGCTCCCAAGTTCGAATCCAGCGGGCTCCCTTGCACGCTTTCCATCCGTGCTGGGTTGAGTGTCAAGCTAGCAACTTGGCCTTGTAGAAATAAGAAAGCCTGCTAAAAAAACACCGTCATGACGGCATCCCGATGCCTCCACCCGGAGTTAAGGGCTTTCTTCTTCCTCAGTCTTGATGTACTGATGAAGTGAAATGATCTGTGTGGATTGCATGCAAAATAAAGTTTTCCACTGTGCCTTGGTAGATGGGACAATAATAAACCAGTTTACCAATTCTATCACTCACCTACAATTATTCTAATTATTCTACCAACAGGCATTTGGGATGTGGGGGGAAACTGGAGCATCTGGTGGAAATCCACATGATTTTAGGGAGAAGGTGTGGATCAGAATCAGGTTTATTACCACTGATGTACCTCATAAAGTTTGTTGTTTAGTGGCAGCAGTACAGTGCAATACATAAATTATACCATAAATCACAATTTTAAAATATATTTAAAAATTAGTAGTACAACAAGAGAGGAAAAACAGTGAGGAAATGTCCACGGGTTCATGAACTGTTCAGAAATCTGATGGTGCAGGGGAAGAAGCTGTTCCTAAAACATTGATTGGGCACCTTTTCCTCTGACGGTAATAATGAGAGGAGGGCACGTCTCTGATCTTGAGGTTCCTTAATGATGGGTGCTGCCTTCTTGAGGCACTGCCTTTTGAAGATGTCCTCGTTGCTGGGGAGGTTAGTGCCCATGACGGAGCTGGCTGAATTGCACCAGCCTTTTTCCAATTCTTTGCAATGGCCCCTCTGTACCAGACGCTGATGCAACCAGTTAGAATGCTCTCTACGGTACATTGGTTGAAATTTGCTTGAGCCTTCTGTAGAAGAAGACAATAAATAATAAATAAATTGCTTGATTTAACTTTGCAAGAGGTGTAGTATTCAAGTCCTGCCACAACTATCGCGCATCCTTTGTTGATTTAAGTTTAGTCCAGAATTGCCACTTCATTTGAGGGATGGCTTTCTGGAGATTGTACCTGGATTATGGTTATTATTCCACAGTGGATTTATTGAAAGTGCCTGCAAGAAAATTAATCTCAGGGTTGTATGTAATAAATTTACTTAGAATTTTGAAGAAAATTGTAGAATCATCTGTAGAAATTTGCTAGAACTCCACACAAACACCACCAGAGGTTACGATCTAAACTGAGTTGCTGTACTGATAAAGCAGTGGTTCTACTTGCTCTGCCACTCTGTGAGAGTAATTTTTTTGTATTTAATTCTAATTCTATCTGTTTAAATTAGGAGTTTTTTGTATTATGTGCCACAGTAGTTTGAGTCCAAATCTGACATTTTGCAGGCTGCTAGGGTGTAAATAGTAGAAACCAATAAAACACATAGGGTAGAAACTTTAACCTTGTAACATTCATTATATTGATGATAAAGGTATGATATGGCACTGTAAAAGTATGGACCCCTTCTGTCCATCCCCCCGGCACTGTGCCAGTCCTGAATATTACTCAGTTCACAGTGGTTTCAGGAGCACCTACCAACACTTTTCTTCAATTCAGGCATGACGCACAGAATTGTTTAATTGCCTGACTAGTTTTAGGTACCTTTAATTTGGCACCGGTTGGCCGCAAAATTGGACATCCACCTGTGACATTTTGAATGAATTTCAGTAAAAAAGTACCGTGCACTGTTGTTACCATTCAATGTCTTTAGCGTGTATCTAATGTCACTGTTCATGCATTCCTAGGAATCTTATTCATTAGCCAATACCTCAGAAGCACCAGAACAGACAGGTTTTAAAGATAGTTCTACCAACAAAAGAACAGCCCCTGGTGTCATGCTGGCTGGGTTTTGTTTTGTCTTAAACTCAGAATATTACATTCCCAATCTCAATGTATTTGCATTTCTCTGAATGGCAAATTCACACTACTGTAATATGATTCCAATCTCATCACCTAATCTGATCCTTCCTCAAAATTTATAAATAAAAACCTTTGATCTAGGAGATGATAAATGTATTGCCCACATCTGGGGATAATCTACAAGTAGACAGCAAGGAATGCTTCCTCGGGGTCACTAGTTTTGAAGGGAAAGCTGAACATTTAGCTGAAGTAGCTGAATGAATTAGGTCCTTTAACAGCGTCCAGCACTTTCAGTTGAACAGAACACACAGCCCACCAATACTCTTGCACAGATGAGATCGTTGAGTAGCTGCCAGGGTGGCAAGAACAAAACATCAGTCACCACCCGTGGTTGAAGTCACCCAGCATGCACTCACTTCCTATAGCGAATGCACTGTGCACACGTGTCTTTGTTTGACAAATATCTATCACTCTTCTGTGGCAAAGGCAGTAATGCATTCATAAGAATCAAACAAAATCCTCACACCTTCTGATTTTTACCTCACTGTCTTAACAACAAGCACAAAAGTAGTTAAATTATGCTGAATACTCAATGAGTATCCAAAATCACATGCCCAGATAATGAGCCTGTTTCACCTTTATTTATTCATCAGGACCCCTCTGAGTCGTGTGTAGTCAGTAAGTCACATATGGTAAGCAGGTAATATAGTTGACTGTACGGCATTGGATGTGGAGCTGTATTGGTAATGAGGTGAGGATTTCAGCTTCTTTTAGAGTTAGCAGGTGCATAGTACAAGTTCAGTCTCGCCTGCTTAGCTGCCTTACTAAACACCATAAGATATAGGAGAAGAAATCAACCCATTGAGTCTGCTCCACCTTTCAATCATGGCTGACCCATTTCCCTCTCAACCCCATTCTCCTGTCTCCTTCCTATAACCTTTGATATCCTTACTAATCAAGAACCTACCTACCTCCACTTTAAATACACCCAGTGACTTGGCCTTCCACAGTTGTCTGTGGCAATTCCGTAGACTCATTGCCCTCTGGCTAAAGAAAGTCCTCCTCATCTCTGTCTAAAGGGATGCTCTTCCATTCTGAGACTGTATCGTCTGGTCCAAGGCTCTCCCACTACTCCATGTCCACTCTATCCAGGCTTTTCAATATTTGGAAGGTTTCAATGCGATCCCCTTTCAACATTCTAAACACCAGCAATTACAGGCCCAGAGCCATCAAAAAACACTTCTCATACATCAACCCTTTCATTCTCAAAAGCATTCTTCTAAAACTACTTGGAACTCTTTCCGGTATCAACACATCCTTTTTTAGATAAGAGACCAAAACTACTCACAATAAAGGACATGTCTTGTAGAGGTTCTATTGTCCAAACTGATACATGGCTTCAAGGGTGGAGGTGATTTGTTTAATGGATTCTTCTGTTATTGAGTAGAATTTGAAAACCGATGCACAAAAAAAGGATGTCCTGGTCCTTTTAAAGGTGACCAAATATTTCCATATTTTTACATTGGACAAGATTTCATTCTATTCTCAGGTATACCCAGGTGGGCAAAACTCTGAAAATGCAGACCCTGAATCCTTACAAATATTTCTATTGTAATTTTATTTATTGCATTTGTCACCATAGGAGTTTAATATATGCTTTTTGTACACATTTCAAAAATCTCCAGCTGGTAGAAAATTACAATGGTCCACTATTGAAAGCTACTGACATTTAGGAGCAATGAAAGCTTGAGGCCTTGTCCTGCCAGAAAACATTCTTCATTGACTGCTAGATTGTAGGATCATTACTCTTAGATATAAATATCTTTTTCTCTACTTTGTCAACTCTGATAATGGACAAAGGAAAGCAGCCAAATTCTGATGGTTTTCCCTGATCTTTTTCTATCTAATTTTATACTGTTTCTTCTGCATATATGGCATTTGCACAAACTCATTTTAGACTGACTCATCCTGCCCTCGTTTTTCCTCCCAGACATTTACACTTTGAGTCCAGACATTCAATCTAAAGACTTTGTTTCTTTGACCATCTTCGCTCCCCTAGATTATCTTTCCTTGTGTCCATTTCCATTGCTGCTTCTAATCCTTTTCTCTTTACCAGTAAAGCAATTGATGTTATTTCTGATCAATCCTGATGAAGGGTCTCAGCCCAAAACATCAACTCTTTATTCCTCTCCATAGTTGCTGCCTGACCTGCTAAGTTCCTCCAGCATTTTGTATGTGTTACTCTGGATTTCCAGCATCTGCAGAATCTCTTATGTTTACAATGTTATTTCTGCTGGATTAAAAGATACCTTTCTCCAGATATATCATATCCAGTAACTTTTTAGATTCAGTCCACCAGGTTATTGCTGCTTATCAATGTTATCTATAACAAATAGACTTCAGTAGCACATTGACTTAAAAGAAAAACTAAATAATTCATTAGCACACAAGGACATAAAAGGGTTAACGAGTGTATGAGCAGAGTTTAAACTGGCTAGGCCAACATTTTCTCAGCACGCACTCCCTGTAAATTCAGTGTCTGTTGCCAAGTGCAACTTTGTTCAAAAACAGTCTAAACTACTCTTTTCCTGTCTATCCATCAGCTCCTCTTATCCTTCAGCAAACCTGTCCCTTGTGACCAGGACTGATAATTAATTAAAGTAAATGCATTGTAATTACACACTGCATCTAAAGGGGAAGGCGCCACATGATTCAATTGCCAAGACATAGTTTATACGTAGGTGTGTCAGATAATTGGAATGTTTAACTGCATGCGATTATGCGATTAATGCAACGAAAACTAGCATCTTTTTTAAAATGTGTGTTTTAAAAGATCCAGTCCTAGTACCACACCAAATCTCTCAGACAACATTTGTTTGGTAATGAAGACTCTAGCTCCCACCCCTCACAGAGCTGCTCTTCCCCTGGGGTTTGTTGAATTAAGTGTCAAAGGCTGAACCCAGCTTCTTGTTATGTACAACCCCTGAGAAATGTTGCATTCTCTCTGGCTTTCACGTGCTCCAATTGACACTGTTATCCAAAGACGTCAATTCCCTTCGGCAGGGGATCAGGCCTGCCGGCTTGGTCAGATGCACTGGGAGAATAAAATGGGGATAAACCAGTGGTGATGGAGGGATAGCTCAGAAGAGGCAGCATTAGAACAGTATGTGTGCAGGTTCATGTTAACTATGTAAAATAATCCACCCAGCATTAAACTAGACAGTGTTAGAAACTGCATGCAATACAGACAGATCATTTCACCAAATCAGTGCATTGAGGTAGTACAAGGGAATGCAGAATAAAGTGTTGCAGTTACAGAGAAAGTGCAGTGCAGGCAGACAATAAAATGGAAGGCCACAGCCCTGTAGACTGTGAAGTTAAGAGTCCATCTTATGGTATTATGGGACCATTCAGTAATCTTATAACAGTAGGACAGAAGCTTCCTTGAGCTTGGTAGTTTACGCTTTCAGCTTGATGGGAGAGAGGAGAAGAAAGAATGTCTAGTGTGGGTGAGGTCTATTACATCACCAGCTGTACGATCCAGGTTCAAATCCCACTGCTGCTCTAAGGAGATGGTACGTTCTCCCTATGAACATGTAGGTTTCCTTTGGGTGGTACGCCTTTCTCTCACATTCAAAAGCATAGGGTCAGGGTCAGTGACTTGTAGGCAAGCTGTGTGGGCAGCAGAAGCATGCCGACACCTGTGGGCTGCCCAGCGCGAATCTTCATCAATTTGATTTGATGAAAACAACACATTTCACTGCATCAAGGTACATGTCACAGATAAAAGTAATTGTGTTTTTTTGAGTGTGCTTGACACAACTTGGCAGATTGATCCACAGTGCTAATGGCAAGCTAGTTAAAGGCAGAGGAAGCCTCTGTCTTTGTACAGTACTGATTTTATCATCACTCTGCTAAATTACAATGTGCGAGTGCACCCATCAGGCATTATAAGCTAAGTGCAGGAAATCAGATCAGAACAGCTGGAGGAACCATCCTCCATGACTACAGTATTTGTGGGTTTTCTTCTTTGTCCTTTGTTGAAGGTGAATTGAGGAGATCTTGTTGCATTTGACAGGGTTAACTAACATTTGTTGTTAAAAGTCTTAGTCAAATTCCTGTGGACGTTAATGCCAAGTTTCATTTCTTCCAAGGGCGTGCTGGACTTCCAATTAACACTAGTCTTGGGAGGAATGAATCATGTACTCCCTCGAGGAGGCCACATGCACCACAAATCTTCCTGTTGCAACTCCGTCATCTTCATCTGCCAGAGAAACTATGTATGCTGTGTCTAAGGTTTAAAAGATAAAGACTAGCATCATTTGACACATGAGTATCAAAACATGCAGTGAAGTGCATTGTTTGTGTCAAATCAAATCAGTGACGATTATGCTCATCAGCCCAATGGGCTCTAAAACCTTTTACATAAACAGGAGATTGCCTGAAAGATGACAGTGTAGTGCTGTGTTGCTAGCTTAGATTAGAGTGGACTTCCAATAACATGTGATTTTTTTTCTCTTGGAATGAGGAGAAATGTTTTTCTTTCAAATGGTAATTTGGTAAGAATGCCTAGGATAGAAGCGTTAATTTGAATAACGGTATGGGTCTGACATACCTGTGGTCCGCAGCCTTACACAGGATGCGCAGGATGTCCTTATCCCTTCAGCTGCTCAGGAGAGAAAAGCTGAAGGAATGGAGTCACCTCAGGATTCAGGGATTGTGCAGGAAAGGAAGCTTTCGGTGGTGAGGCAGGGAAGGACACCTGCAGTGACAGGGGTCGGGGAGAAAATACCAAGCAAAGGAAAACCTAGCTGTAAAAAGATGTCTTGGACTGCATGTGTTGGACCTGGAGAAGATGTTGTCTAGAAGGTTGTTTGGAAGTCAAGAATGAGGTGTAAACCTTGTTCGTACAGCCTTTTTATTAGATGACAGTAAATCACGATGAACAAATAACATGGCAACAGGTAACAAAATCTAACTGTAACCAATTCACTCTAACAAAGAACCTGCCTGCTGGTCCTTCGTCATACTGAATATTGATTTGAGCTGGACAGATAAGGGAATATTTTCTGATAAAAAGAGCCCATGAAACAGGGACAGACTTGATTTATACTGCCACGACATCTCAGGCTCACAGAAACTACAAAAGCACAGAATCATACTACAAATGATTGAAAATCCACTGAACATTTACAGACAAACAGATGATTACACAAACATATAGATACGCATAAAAAAGTTAAACTACATGAAAATAGCAGGTTAAACCCACAGGAGGAATCCAAGTGAGCTGACTGACTTTTAACAAACATTAAAGCTGACTGCAGCTAAGGCCTGTTAGTGTGAGTGAACCAAACAATTTGCACTTTATTCGGCATAACTGGTGTGCTAAAATATGTATTGCACGTACTTGAGATTAGTGCATCTGGCTGGCAAGGCTTCCACTGACCTCTGCTGAATTGGTGGAAGTGCAGACAAAGGAGATGAAATTCATTCGCATGGAATAAACAACATGGCATTGTCTGTAGGAATTTGTTACTCTCCATTTTTGAGTGTACTTCGTAACAACAACCTTCACTTAATATACCCATTACAGGCCTGACTTCTCACAGGGCTAACGAATGAAACATGGTTGATACTGAGACATAAGTGGATATGGCCCTGCTGCTACCTGGAAGAGTTCCTCTTGCCAGGAGTCACTTTGTCACTTTATTGTTTCCTGTCAGAGTCACCTTATGTATGGATACCTCTGCACCTGGTGCCACTTTATGTACATACAATCAGTCTATGTACTATATATAAGGTTGTTATTTATGTACAGCCACACACAAGGTGTTACTTGACCTCTATTGAGACCACACTTGGAGGTATTGTGCGCAGTTTTGAGCTCCTTATCTTAGAAAGGATATACTGACATTGGAGAGAGTTCAGAGAAGATTCACGAGAATGATTTCAGGAATGAAGGGACTATCGTATGAGAAATGTCTGGCAGCTCTTGGGCTGTATTCCCTGGAGTTCAGGAGAATGAGGGGGGATCTCATAGAAACATTCCGAATGTTAAAAGGCCTGAGCAGATTAGATACGGCAAAGTTATTTCCCATGGTAAGGGATTCTAGGACAAGAGGGCACGACTTCAGGATTGAAGGACATCCTTTTAGAACTGAGATGTGGAGAAATTACTTTAGTCAGAGGGTGGTAAATCTGTGGAATTTGTTGCCACGAGTGGTTGTGGAGGCCAAGTCATTGGGTGTATTTAAGGCAGAGATAGATAGGTTCTTGATTAGCCAGGGCATGAAAGGGTATGGAGTGAAAGGAGAGGAGTGGGGATGACTGGAAGAATTGGATCAGCCCATGATTGAATGGCTGAGTAGACTCGATGGGCCAAACAGCTTACTTCTGCTCCTATATCTTATGGTCCTATGGTCGCTTCCCACCTTCTTATTCTGGCTTCTTCCCCTTTCCTTTCCAGTCCTGATGAAAGGTCTCGGCCCAAAACGTCGGCTCTTTATTCCTCTCCATAGATGCTGCCTGACTCACTGAGTTTCTCCAGCATTTTATGTGTGTTACTCTGGATTTTCAGTATTTGCTGAATCTCTTGTGTTTATGAGATTCTTGTACATTGTGCTTTATAGAATTGCTTTTATATCTACATTTATTATTTTTTATTATGTCTTTTATCCTCATTGTGTTTTTATGCTGCTTTGGATTCGGAGTAACAATCATTTCATTCTCTTTTACAGTCATGTGCTGAAAAATGATAATAAACTTGAATCTTGAATTTTGAATTAGGATAGATGACTAAAAATTCTATTGATGCTATGTTTTGGGAGCATTTTAAAGAAGCAAAGAGTAGCAGAAAAGTTTAGGGAAGGAATTCGAGGCCAACTAGCAAAGCATCTGAGAGACAGCAGCCAGTGTTTTAAGCAACTGAAATAACAGGTGCACTGGGAGCCAAAATGGAAGGTGAAGATTTCTATAGGTTCCAGGACTAGAGGCAATTACAGACCTATGGGGTAGGGGAAGCTATGCCGTGACAAAGTATTTGATGGCCCAGGGCCTGTACTCACTGGAATGAGAGGGGATCTCATTGAAATCTATTGATATTGAAAGGCCTAGATAGAGTGGATGTCGAGAGAATGCTTCCTATAGTGGGGGAGAATAGGACCAGAGGGCACAGTCTCAGAATAGAAGGACATTCCTTTAGAACAGAGAAGAGGAGGAACTTCTTTAGCAAAAGAGTGATAAATCTAAGAAATTAATTGCCACAGATGGTTGTGGAGGCCAAGTCATTAGGTATATTTAAAGCAGATGTTGATAGGTTTCTGATTAGTAAAGGTGTCAAAGGTTACAGGAAGAAGGTAGGGGAATGAAATTGTGAGAGATAATAAATCAGCCATGTTTAAATGGTGGTACAGACTCGATGGCTGAATGGCCTAATTCTGCTCCTATGTATTATGGCCTTGTAAAGCCAAACGTAGTGAGACCATTGAAGAGTTCTCTAATATGATAAGGTAGGCTTTTGACCTCACAATCTACCTTGTTATGGCCTTGTACTTTACTGTCTGCCAGCACTGCACTTTCCCTGTGACTGTAGCACGTTATTCTTCGTTCTGTTATTGCTTTTCGCTCTTACTACTTCAATGTAATGAAATTATCCGAATGGGCAGCATGCAAGGCCAAGATTTCCACGGTACATGCGACAATAAACCAATTTACAGGTGTTGAAAATTGTTACAGCTGTTGTCAGTAAAACAAAAGCTGTATGATAGGTGAAGAGGACTGGAAGTGAACGAGGAAAGGAGAAGAATACTCCTATTGATAGGAGAAGAATGTTAGAAGTAGGTGCTGGGCAAAATTTTGCTTATGGGCTCACTGCAGTTCCTGCCAATTGGATTCACAGTATATCCACAAGAATGTTATGTTGTGGCAACCCACTTTCTGGCACCCACGAACCGGCTCACGAAACAGTGCGCGCAGGCAGAGGGCCGGCAGCAAAAAGGGCGCCAGGCCATCTTCACCAGCAGGGGGAAAATCCCGCGCGCAGAAAGGGTCTGGGAATATGCATTCCCCACAGTAGTCCCGCCCAGGGAGGGCGGGAACGGGAAGGCTTTAAAGCGGGCCGCGAAGTTTGAATAAATCTCTTTCATCGCAACTCTAACTCACCGACTCCGTGTGGTTATTCTAGCGCTGTGTGTAGCACATCGCTACAATTGGTGACCCCGACGGCCCAAACGATATTTGGACCAGAGATGACCGACGCTGCATCTGTTCACGCAGTTTCGTTAAAACTGCCAAGCTTCTGGACGCTGCGACCCCATTTATGGTTCGAACAAGCAGAAGCACAATTCCACATTCGGCAGATAACCTCGGAGTCCACTCGCTACTACTACATGCTGAGCTCCCTCGACCAGGAGACTGCTGCACAAGTTGAGGAGTTTATACAGTCGCCCCCGGAGGACGGCAAATACACAGCATTCAAAGCCCTGCTCATAAGGACTTTCGGACTCTCACGGCGCGAACGAGCACGCCGCTTAATGCACCTGGATGGTTTGGGAGACAGGCTGCCGTCAACATTAATGAACGAGATGCTGGCCCTGGCTGAAGGACACAAACCCTGTCTCATGTTTGAGCAGGCGTTCCTAGAGCAACTGCCCGAGGACATATGCCTGCTGCTGTCCGACGCAGATTTCAGCAACCCCCGGGAGGTGGCGGCCCGAGCAGATGTGCTGTGGAATGCCAGGAAAGAGAGAGGGGCATCCGTCGCACAGATCACCAAGCCGTGTGCCCAACGACAGACCAGACCAGGCCCGGCAGCAGAGCCTACAAAACCCGGCGACGGGAGTGAGGAGCCCAACGAACAATGGTGTTTCTACCACCAGCGGTGGGGCACGGAGGCCCACCGCTGCAGACCGCCCTGCAAATTCCTGGGAAACGCCAGGGTCAGCCGCCGCTGATGGCTACGGCGGCTGGCCATCAGGACAGCCTTCTGTACATCTGGGACAAGCAGTCGGGACGCCGCTTTTTGGTCGACACCGGAGCGGAGATCAGCATCTTACCTCCAACGAGTTACGACACCCGCAACAGAGAACCGGGACCCACCCTGAGGGCCGCTAATGGCAGCACAATACGAACCTACGGCACCCGCACGGTGCGGCTACAGTTCAGCTCCAGCCGGTTCACGTGGGACTTCACACTGGCCGCCATGGCCCAACCACTGCTGGGGGCAGATTTTCTACGAGCCCACAGCCTGCTGGTCGACTTGCAAGGGAAGCGATTAGTCCACGCCAAGACTTTTCAAACGTTCTCCCTGGGTGAAGCACAGTTGCCAGCCCCACACCTGGTCTCCATCACGCTGTCCGATGACGAATTCACTAGGGTCCTGGCGGATTTCCCATCAGTACTGACACCGCAGTTCACGGCAGCCATGCCCAGACACGGAGTACAGCACCACATCCCGACCCAGGGACCACCCCTCCACGCCCGTGCTCGAAGGCTTCCCCCGGACAAGCTCCGACTGGCGAAGGAGGAGTTCAAGAAGATGGAGGAATTAGGGATCATACGACGGTCCGACAGCCCATGGGCCTCCCCGCTTCACATGGTGCCCAAGGCAACGGGGGGCTGGAGACCATGCGGTGACTACCGCAGACTGAACGAGGCTACAACGCCAGACCGCTACCCTGTGCCGCACATTCAAGACTTCGCAGCAAACCTACACGGCGCAAGGATCTTTTCCAAGGTAGACCTCGTCCGGGGATACCATCAAATCCCTGTACATCCGGACGACATCCCCAAAACAGCACTTATCACCCCGTTCGGACTTTTCGAATTCCTCCGAATGCCGTTTGGTCTAAAGAATGCCGCACAGACTTTCCAGCAGCTAATGGACGCGGTGGGACGCGACCTGGACTTTGCATTCATCTATTTGGACGACATCCGCATAGCCAGCAGTAGTCGACAGGAGCATCTGTCCCACCTCCGCCAGCTCTACTCCCGCCTGAGTGAATTCGGCCTTACAATCAATCCAGCCAAATGCCAGTTCGGACTCGACACCATCGACTTCCTGGGCCACAGGATTACTAAAGATGGGGCAGCCCCGCTGCCCGCCAAGGTAGACGCAGTCCGCCACTTCCCCCGACCCAACACAATCAAAGGCTTGCAGGAATTCGTGGGTATGGTGAATTTCTACCACCGTTTCCTCCCCTCAGCAGCCCGAACCATGCGCCCCTTGTTCACTCTAATGTCGGGTAAGGGCAAGGACATTACCTGGAACGAAGAGGCCGCAACTGCTTTCGTTAAAACCAAAGAAGCCTTGGCAAACGCCACGATGCTAGTGCACCCCAGAACGGACGTTCCTACTGCCCTCACGGTGGACGCATCCAGCACAGCAGTCGGTGGAGTGCTGGAACAACTCATCGAGGGTCGCTGGCAACCCCTGGCGTTCTTCAGCAAACACCTACGACCACCCGAACTCAAATACAGTGCTTTCGACCGGGAGCTATTGGCACTATACCTGGCAATCCGGCATTTCAGGTACTTCTTAGAAGGTAGGCCCTTCACCGCGTTCACAGACCACAAACCGCTTACCTTTGCGTTCACTAAGGTGTCCGACCCCTGGTCGTCCTGCCAGCAGCGACATCTGTCCTACATCTCCAAGTACACGACGGACATCCGGCATGTCTCTGGAAAGAACAATGTCGTGGCAGACGCACTTTCCAGACCTACCATACAGGCCCTGTCCCAGGGGGTGGACTATGCAGCGCTGGCAGAGGCACAGCAGGCAGACGCTGAGATCCCCAGTTACAGGACTGCAGTCTCCGGTTTGCAGCTCCAAGACCTCCCCATAGGCCCAGGTGAGAGGACCCTACTGTGTGACGTAGCTACCGGCCAACCCCGCCCCGTTGTCCCAGCAGCCTGACGCTGGCGGGTTTTCGAATCCATTCACAACTTAGCGCACCCCTCCATCAGGACAACTGTCCAGCTGGTCTCCAACAGGTTCGTGTGGCATGGACTTCGTAAACAGGTCAGTGAATGGGCCAAAACGTGCATGCAGTGCCAAACGGCCAAGGTGCAGCGGCACACCAAGGCTCCGCCGCAGCGGTTCGAACCCACCTGCCGGAGGTTCGACCACATCCATGTGGATATCGTGGGGCCCCTGCCAGTGTCACGAGGAGCGCGGTACCTCCTAACTATGATAGACCGGTTCACCAGATGGCCAGAGGCAGTCCCGCTCAGCGACACGACCTCCGAATCCTGCGCCTGAGCACTGATCGCAACCTGGGTAGCACGCTTTGGGGTACCGGCCCACATTACCTCCGACAGGGGCGCCCAGTTCACCTCCAGCCTGTGGTCGGCTATGGCCAGACTTTTAGGAACACAGCTACACCACACAACTGCCTACCACCCACAGTCGAACGGACTAGTGGAGCGCTTCCACCGTCACCTGAAATCGGCTCTCATGGCCCGCCTGGAGGGGCCTAACTGGGTGGACGAACTTCCCTGGGTCCTGCTCGGAATCCGCACGGCGCCCAAAGAGGATCTACACACCTCGTCGGCCGAGTTGGTGTACGGCGCGCCCCTGGTCGTCCCAGGAGAGTTCATACCAGCCCCAAGGGGGCAAGAGGAAGAACCCACAGCAGTCCTGGACAGACTACGGGAGAGGCTCGGTAACCTGGCCCCCATACCCACTTCACAGCACGGACAGAGCCCGACCTGCGTACCCAAAGACCTGCAGAACTGTAAGTTCCTTTTTGTACGACGGGGCGGACACCGGGCACCGCTACAGCGGCCCTGCGAGGGGCCGTTTAAGGTGATCAGGAACAACGGGTCCACGTTCGTGCTGGACATTGGGGGGAGAGAGGAGGTTTTCACGGTGGACCGACTCAAACCGGCCCATGTGGACTTGGCGCAACCGGTCCAGGCTCAGGCACCGCGGTGCAGGGGCAGACCTCCCAAACAGAGGCCGATCCAGACTGTGGACATTGGGGGAGGTATCGCCGGTTCTGGGGGAGGGGTTTTGTGGCGACCCACTTTCTGGCACACACAAACCGGCTCACGAAACAGCGCGTGCAGGCAGAGGGCCGGCAGCAAAAAGGGCGCCAGGCCATCTTCACCAGCAGGGGGAAAATCCCGCGCGCAGAAAGGGTCTGGGAATATGCATTCCCCACAGTAGTCCCACCCAGGGAGGACGGGAACGGGAAGGCTTTAAAGCGGGCCGCGAAGTTTGAATAAATCTCTTTCATCGCAACTCTAACTCACCGACTCCGTGTGGTTATTCTAGCGCTGTGTGTAGCACATTGCTACAATGTTTAGGATCCCTGTTAGAAAACTATTTTCTTCTCTTGAGAAATAAAAGCATTCACTAATAATAATAAGGATTAAGGATCAATTTATTCACTACTTATGGTACACTTACATGTATGAGGAATTTGCTATGGTGTGTTGGTCAGGGCGTGGCATGGAACAAAAAAAATCAACAAACAAAAAAGAATTATATGAAACATAAAGTTAGAGGTTAGTGGATGGATATGGAATAAAATGTGCATAAATACATAAATATCAGGATGTATTTACAATATAAACAGAATTATAAAAAGTAGTTTAAAGTGTTTAAAGTGCAGTGCTTTGATGGGGGGATGGGGAGGTCTCACTAGAATGATTGGTCAGACTAACTGCATGGGGGAAGAGACTTTTAAGATGTCGTGAAGTTGTTTTATTTTAATAGCCCTGTAGCACTTTCCAGAGGGGAGCTTTTGGAAAAGGCCATTTGCAGCTTGGGTAATGCCTGCAATGATCTTTCCTGCCCATTGCTTTGTCCTGGATACAAACAGGTCCTGCAGTGATAGTGGTCCCACCGTTTACTGCATCGTTTGTGATGGGAGCGGGCAACGCAGTAATGACCAGTAAATCAGGGAACTGGGGGAAAAGCTTATGTCAGCCCTGAACTGAGCGTCTTTTTTAAACAAAGCTGTTAGTGTTTGTACCACCAGCGACATTTTTAACATGAAAAGCCTAATAGTTTCCAACAATTCTGTGAGTAGAATTTTTATGTACTTAGTATATTGTTGTCCCTTGAGATCTGTAGCTGGGTGCACTGGGCAGTGTAACTAATTATAAAATGGGCTTTTGCCATTGCACTCATAGACTTTAAACAAGATCTCGGGGCTTGTTTCCGCATGCTGAATAAACTTATTCACATCAAGGCTCAGGCTCACCAGGTTAATTCAAACAGGGTCTTTAATTCAGTTTATTCCGGTTTACGCTACAGGCTACAGTTTCACGGGGAGAGGGGCAGGCAAAGCGCAGTTACAGATCTGTAAGGGCTTGGCGATACTACGTTTAACAACATGCCAGAATCCACCTTTTATTGGGGTGGAGTAAAGACAAAATGAGAGGCTTTCATTCCCCTTGACCCTATGATTCTATGACTTCACAGACCGCCGTTTTGTCCCTTGACATTGTGGAGACTCTATTGACACCAATTATTAGGATCATACAGCACAGAACCAAGCCTTTCAGCTTGCTAAATCTGTACTAACCCATTTCCAGTCTGCTCTTCCCAGATTCCCATCAACTCTGCCCAGCACTACCTCTGATGTAGGAGTAGATTAACCTGTCCACTCACCTAACTTTGGGATGTGGGGAAAATGGAAAATACACCTATTCCCAGGGAGAAGTGCAAATTCCACATATAGAGCACCAGGGGGTCAGGATTTAATCTGGGTCACTGGAATTGTGAAGTAACAGCTCTGTTAGTAATTATTTCCATTAATTCAAGGTATATTGTCTTCTCAGGCTGACTCAGTATTTAATTGTTCATCTATAATTGGGCTGGAGAAGGAGGTGGTGAGCTGTTTCTTGAACTGCTGAGGTCCTCAAGGTGTTGGTAGACTCACAATGCTGTTAGGGAATTCATAGAAATATAGAAAACCTACAGCACAATACAAGCCCTTCAACCCACAAAGCTGTGCCGACTATATCCTTATCTTAGAAACTATCTAGGGTTACCCATGGCCCTCTATTTTTCTGAGCTCCGTGTACCTGTCCAGAAGTCTCTTAGAAGACCCTATCGTATCCGCCTCCACCACTGTCACCGGCAGCACATTCCACGCACTCACCACTCTCTGCATAAAAAACTTACCCCTGACATCTCCTCTGTACCTACTTCCAAGCACCTTAAAACTGTGCCCTCTCATGCTAGCCAATTCTGCCCTGGGAAAAAACCTCTGACTATCCACACGATCAATGCCTCTCATCATCTTGTACACCTCTGTCAGGTCACCTCTCATCCTCTGCCGCTCCAAGGAGAAAAGGCCAAGTTCACTCAACCTATTTTCATAAGGCGTGCTCCCCAATCCAGGCAGCATCCTTGTAAATCTCCTCTACACCCTTTCTATGGTTTCCACATTCTTCCTATAATGAGAAGACCAGAACTGAGCACAGTACTCAAAGTGGGGTCTGACCAGGGTCTTATATAGCTGCAACATTACTTCTCGGTTCCTAAACTCAGTCCCATGATTGATGAAGGCCAATGCACTGTATGCTTTCTTAACCACAAGGTCAACCTGAGCAACAGCTTTGAGTGTCCTATGGACTCGGACCCCAAGATCCTTTTGATCCCCCATGCTGCCAAGAGTCTTACCATTAATACTATGTTCTGCCATCACATTTGACCTACCAAAATGAACCACCTCACACTTATCTGGATTGAACTCCCTCTGCCACTTCTCAGCCCAGTTTTGCATCCTATCAATGTCCTGCTGTAACCTCTGACAGCCCTCCACACTATCCACAACTCCCCTGACCTTTGTGTCATCAGCAAATTTACTAACCCATTCTTCCACTCCCTCATCTGGGTCATTTATAAAAATTACGAGAGTAGGGGTCCCAGAACAGATCCCTGAGGTACACCACTGGTCACCGGCAGCATATGACTCGTCTACAACCACTCTTTGCCTTCTGTGGGCAAGCCAGTTCTGGATCCACAAAGCAATGTCCCATTGGATCCCATGCCTCCTTCCTTTCTCAATAGGCCTTGCATGGGATACCTTATCAAATGCCTTGCTGAAATCTATATACACTACATCTAATGCTCTACCTTCATCAGTGTGTTTAGTCTCATCCTTAAAAAATCCAATCAGGCTCCTAAGGCATGGCCTGCCTTTCACAAAGCCATGCTTACTATTCCTAATCATATTATGCCTCTCCAAATGTTCATAAATCCTGCCTCTCAGAATCTTCTCCATCAACTTACCAACCGCTGAAGTAAGACTCACTGGTCTATAATTTCCTGGATGATGTCTACTCCCTTTCTTGGACAATGGAGCAACATCCACAATCCTTCAATCTTCCGGACCCTCTCCTATCCCCATTGATGATGCGAAGATCATCTCCAGAGGCGCATCAGTCTCCTCCCTCGCCTCCCATGGTAGTCTGGGATACATTTCATCTGGTTCCGGCGACTTACCCAACTTGATGCATTCCAAAAGTTCCAGCACACCCTCTTTCTTAGTATCTACATGCTCAAGCTTTTCAGTCCGCTGTAAGTCATCCCTACAATCGCCAAGAAACTATTCTGTAGTGAATACTGAAGCAAAGTACTCATTGAGTACCTCTGCTATCTCCTCCAGTTCCATAAACACTTTTCCACTGTTAGACTTGATTGGTCCTATTCTCTCATGTCTTATCCTCTTCCCGGACAATGACACAGCAATAATGAAGGATCAGTGATATACTTCCACATCAGGATGGTGTCGGGCTTTGGAGGGCAACTTCCAGAAGGTGGTGTTGCCATGTTAGGTGTACCATTGAGTTGGTCAGTAATTTTCACTGTGCCAGTCAATGAATTGCGGGTGAGTGAGGTTTGCAGTCTTATTCTCAGCAGACAGAAATCGCTCAATCCCATTTTCCCCTGAAGCAGCATTGTGGCTCATCCTTGTGCTGTTTGGGAATGCCAGAGCAGAGGGCAAGAACTTCCACTGTGACGCTGACAGACACACACTGCTGGGTTTCCCTGTATTACACCATGCCGTTCCTGCATTGACAGAACTTCACCTGTGCAATTCCGCACAGCAGCTGTTGTTGGAATTCCTTGTCGCCGTTCATTGCTGTGCTGATTGGCAAGAAGGTCCCAAAGGACACGGGTCATGGCAGACACAGCTGAGCCATGTATAAGGAGGGTGGGGGCTAATGTGAGGTACAGGAGGTGAGGTGAATCAACTGGTTGAGTGGTGTCACAATAGCAACCTTGCACTTCACTCAATCTTGAAGATTGTGGGCTTCAGAAAGGGGAAGGCAGGAGAACAAACACCAGACCTCATCAAGGGGTCACACTGGAACGGATGAATGGTTTCAAGTCCCTGGGTGTCAATATCTCTGAAGATCTATCCTGGGCCCATATCGATGTGATTACAAAGAAGACATGACAGCGGCTATATTTCATTAGGAGTTGGAGATGATTTGATATGTTAACAATACTCTAGCAAATTTCTACAGATGTTCTGTGGAGAGAATTCTGTCTGGTTGCCTCATCAACTGGTATGGAGGTGCCAGTTTGAAAAATAGCTGCAGAGGGTTGTAAACCCAGCCGACCTCATCCACCATCGAGGAAATTTTCAAAAGGTGATGTGTCAAAAAGCTAGCATTTATCATTGAGGACCTTTACCACCTACAGCATGCCTCCTTCTCATTGCTGCCTTCAGGGAAGAGCACAGGTGCTTGAAAACACACGCGCAGTGTTTTATGAGCAGCTTCTTCCCCTCTGCCGTCAGATTTAGGGAAGGTCCATGGACCCATAACCACTACCTCACTATTTCACTCTCTTCTTGCACCACATACATTGAAAATATATTTCTTATTGTGACTTTTAATTTTCTGTGTACTGTTGCTGCAAAACAAACAAAAAAATCATGACATTTGTCAGCGATAATAAACCTGATTCCCATTCTGATCTGGGGTAGGTCTGTGTGGACGGCTACCTCTCTCACTCGAGTGGCCTCAAACTGCAAATTATGGCTCCTCAAAGGGACAATGCAGTAAGATGTACAGAGCAGAGGTGAAGAAATCATTATCAGTGAGCGAGGCTGGCAGGGGTAGTGGACACATTGTTAATTTCCCTCTGCAGACCCATTGACTTGGATCTCTTCTCTAACTTTCTGTGGGATTTGCTTCTTAGTTTGCTTTGTGTTATAAACGCAGGTCGGAGGTCACATCCTTATCAATCAGGTAAACAGGTAAATGGGCTCTATACAGCAGGTGACATCATTGGGTCTACTTTTGCCCTGGGTCAGGTGTCAGACTTGTTGCAGCAAATTGCCGCTGGACGACGCCGGACCTATAGGTTGTTAATCTATCTGGACAATGATCGTTAGTGCAATTCATCATCTGTACGATGGCTTTTATCTACAAATTATACTTGAGAAACAAGAGAGGAGAGTATCTCAGCAGTCAGCTTTCCACCCAAGTAGAAAATAGTGGCAGACAAATTTTTACCAAATATTCCTCCACCCTTGATGGATGTAGGAGTGGAGAGTCAGTAACTTGTGTGTGTGTGTGTGTGTGTGTGTGTGTGTGTGTGTGTGCGTGTGCGTGTGTGTGTGTGCGTGTGTGTGTGTGTGTGTGCGCGCGCGCGCGTGTATGTCTGTGAGCGTGCTTGTGTGTGTGTGTGAGTCCACATGTATACATGTGTTAGTGAATGTGCAAGTGTTATGTATGTGTGTGTGTGTGTGTGTGTGTGTGTGTGTGTGAGACAGTGTTTGTGAATTTGCACGAGTGCACACGTGTGTATCTGTGTGTGTCTGCAGCACAGATCTGTGTGCATGTGTCTGTGAGAGTGTGCATGTGTGTCTGGGTGTACATATCTGTGTGCATGTATAAACAAGCATGCTTGTGTGTGTGTGTGAGATTGAGTGCATGAAGGTGTGAATATATGTGTGAGTGTGTGAGAGAGAGAGAGAGAGTGTGTGTGTGTGTGTGTGTGTGTGAGATCGAGTGCATGAAGGTGTGAATATATGTGTTTGTGAGTGTGTGTCTGAGTGTGTGCCTGAGTGCACATATCTGTGCACTTATCTGTGTGTCTGTGAGAGTGTGTGCAAAGGAGACTACAATTGAAAACCGAATTTGTACCTGATTCCTAAAGCCTTGGTCACAGCTGACAGGGTGCTGCACTATGTGCACCCCAATACTCTTCTTCATGGTGGCATCAGAGAAGGTAGGCAGCCAAGGGTCCAACAGGGCTATTGAATAAATTGATTAGCGCCCTTGGGGCAAGTGATTGGTGGATTGGTGTGACTGTGCATGGCATTAATTCAATTCACTTTATCCCTTGAAGAATGTCTGAGAGGCAATTTTGAGAATCAGCCTATAAAACCAGTTGTCCGTTGCTGATTGCAGGAAGGATCAACTGTGAGATGGATGACCATTCACTTAAACTATAACTCAGCAAAGCCATCTCCAATTTAACAGCTTCTAGGAAGTAATCAGGTTATCTCTGCACTCCAAGGCAGAGGTCGAGATAACACACTTGTAGTTTGCAGTGTCTGAACCTTCAGTTTGCCGGGCTGTTAACAGCTTTCTGAGAACAAACTCCCAGTTTGGATTAGTGATAATGATTAACTCTTCTTTCTGCCATTACGTCAACTAACTCTGCAAATGAACTACATCAAAACCTGTCAGAAACAGTTGTACAGCTAATGGCATGTAAGGTAGGTCTCATCTGAGGTAGGTTTGATTTGCCAGAATTAACAGACGGGTCCTCTGTTGTGCATGTCTTCCAAACTTTTTAGCAGTCCTTCAACTCTGGCATGCCAGGGAGACATTGAGTGGAGTTCTGAGGTAACATGTTCGTACATGAGGAAAATTTTGATGAGCAGGGCTAAATTCAAGCAGGGAGTTCCTGTCCAATGCAAATATAGCATTTAAATTTTCATCGATGTGTTCATGTGATATTATTTTTAACCTTTATGGACGCATGGACACAGAACCACTGAGCTTCTGTGAGCAGTGGGGAGGAGTCACATGATTAGAATAGCTCAATTTTTCTCAATGAATTTTGAACCTTGGAAAGGCTTAACAGCTGCCTGACCCGAAATTGATTACTGACAGTTAATCATTCAGAAATTGGCTAATCACTGATGGCTCGAGATGAAAAAGCCGTCTCAATTCAAGATGCTGATTAAGCATGGGTAAAAATAAAACTGGCTGAAGGGAGTAATGTCCGGGTGCAATTCCCTGCAACATTTAATGAATATGTACTTATTCTGTATTTACTATATAAAATGTTATTTTGGTGTGATACTTGACTATGGTCATGGCAAACATTTAACGACAACTTAGTCGAAATGGGGAAAAAAGCCTCAACAACAGTGAAGGTAATCTCTGTGTTCTATGGGAATACATTGATGAATACGTTTGCTGGTTGGTTACTATACTACAAATGATTCATTTTAAAAACATGAATGTAAGAATCTTGATAGTTATAAACAATGTTTGATTCAAATTTATTTTATACACTTACATAAAGTTCACTGCATTGGGTGGAACATATTTATTTAAGTGGGTGGCCTTTGGAATATTTAACTTTGTTTTTAATGTTAATAGTAAGATGAAAGTTTTGACCACAAACCAAAATTTAAATCCAATAAATTTTTTGTTTCTGCCACAAATATCTAAATGGAAGATGAAGCCAGACTTTTTTTTATCATTCAGCTGTTAATATTTGATCTTTTTGGCTGGGATTAACACCATGTTGTTTGTGTATGTGGATGGCCTGTTATGGTTAACGATCCATGTTCGTGACAGAACTGCGGACAGCCCAACAGTCATGATGTGTGACTGTACATACTCAGCACACAGCAGCAAATTCACTTCAGCTCTATTAAAGGAATGCAGTGGTTGGTATTTAACATCAACATCTGGCTTCCAAAGACCTTGGCACCAATATATTTGCAATGACAAAGGAATTAAATGTTAAGCATCATAAGTTTTATAATGACCTGGATGAGGAAATGGAGAGGTGGGACAGTAAGTTTGTAGATGACGTGAAGGTGGGAGGTGTTGTGGATGGTGTAGAATCTTATCATAAATTACAATAAGATAGAGACAGAATGCAGAGTTGGGTATAGAATCGGCAGATAGAGTTTAATGCAGGAAAGTGTGGTCTTACACTTTACGGAAGATCAAACTTGAAGGTGGAGTACAAGATTAGTGCCGAATTTTCAGCAATGTGAAGGAAGAAGGGAATCTTGGATCCAAGTCCACTCAAAGTTCATAGTCATAGTCATACTTTATTGATCCCGAGGGAAATTGGTTGCTGCACAAGTTGATAGGGTCAATATGAAGGCTTACCGTATGTTGGCTTTCATTAGTCAGACACTTGAGTTCAAGAGCCATGATGTTGTAGCTCTATAAATCTCTGGCCCAACTACACTTGGAATATTATGTTCAGTTCTGGTTGCCTCATTGTAGGAAGGATGTAGAAGCTTTAGAGAGGATTCAGAAAAGGTTTACCATGATGCAACCTGGATTAGATAGCATTAACTTTTGAGGAAAAGTTGAGCAAGCTAGGGTTTTTCTCTTTGGAGCGACAGAAAATGTGAAGTGATTTGGTAGAGTTGTACAGTATAAGATTATGAGAGGACGGCTTGTGAATTTTTTTAAAGATGGAAATGGTTCATTACAAGAGGGCATAATTTTAAACTATGGGATAATTCAGAAGTAATTATTTTTCCACGGAGAGTGGTGGGTACATGGAACACACTATCAGGGATATTTGTAGAGCCTGATACAATAGGGACATACTGTATAAGAAATTCTCAGATTGCAGTAGTGTCTGGGGTTGTGCTAACCATCTTCTGCTGTGACTTCTTCTAATTCTACATCATCAAACTTGTGAAAGGAAAGAACTTGGGTCTTCCCTTACTTGTCTGAGACCAGCAACATTTACCATGCAAGCAACACACCGTAGTGCACCTGTACACAATGTAAATGATGGGAAAGATGGGAAATGTTTTTTTAATCAAATAGAATTAAAATAATATATGTAAGAAAAAGCGAGGGTTATAGGAGGGCAGGGTTAGCTTGATTGAGAAATAGATTAATTTAGCTTGGCACAACATTGTGGGCTTAAAAGCTCATACTGCATTACACCATTTGGCTTCTTTTCTACTGGACTCAACTGGGATGGAACTGGACTCTCTGACAGTGGTGTCTGAAAGAGGATGCTGTCCAAGTTGCATGCCATCTTGGACAATGTCTCTCATCCACTACGTAATGTACTGGGTGGGCACAGGAGTACATTCAGCCAGAGACTCATTCCACTGAGATGCAACACAGAGCGTCATAGGAAGTCATTCCTGCCTGTGGCCATCAAACTTTACAACTCCTCCCTTGGAGGGTCAGACACCCTGAGCCAATAGGCTGGTCCTGGACTTATTTCCTGGCGTAATTTACATATTACTATTTAACTATTTATGGTTTTGTTACTATTTAATTATTTATGGTGCAACTGTAACGAAAACCAATTTCCCCCGGGATCAATAAAGTATGACTATAACTAGAAGCAACTGATGCACTCTGATGTTATAGGTTATGATATTGGACATTATTACATGACAGGTAAGTTCTTTCCTTGTTAAAAGATTTAGAGATTAAAGATAAGCTTTATTTGTCAGATTTACATTGAAGTATACAGTGAAATGTCCCCTTGTCATTCACCAATACTGTTCAAGGAGGTGCTGGTGTCAGCCTGCAAGTCAGGAGTTTATTGCCTGGGAAAATTGATAGAGGTATACACAATCATAAGGGGTATAAATAGGGTAAACACAAGCAGACTTTTTTCCACTGAGGTTGGGTAAAACTAGACGAGAGGTCATAGGGTTAAGGATGAAAGGTAGAATATTTAAGGGGAACTTGAGGGGGAACTGCTTTACTCAAAGGGTAGCTAGAGTGTGGGACAAGCTGCCAGTGCATGTGGTGGATGCGATTTCGATTTCAACATTTAAGAGAAGTTTGGATAGGTACATGGATGTGAGGGGTATGGAGAGCCCCCATCCAAGTGCAGGTTGATTGGACTAGGCAAAGTAACAGTGTGGTACAGACTAGATGGGCCAAAGGGATGATTCTGTACTGTAGTGTTCTATGACACTAATAGGTTGATTGGAAGTGGTCTGTAAAATGTGAACAGGGCTGGATGAGGGAAAATAAGGTGGAAAGTTGGATTAGTATGGATAGTCTGTGGCAGCATAGACACGATGGGCCAAAGGGCCTGTTTCTGTGCTGTGTGACTCTAACTATACTACATTGCATCAAAGGAGTAATATTAATGGATGAAAAGTTGATTAAGTAATGAGCAATTCAGATCAAAAACTGGGTTCACTCCTTGGCTCTCTGCTCTCTGCAATTTATATAACTTACAAGCAGATTGCAAACTGCTTAAGCGAATGGGTAAGATGTACATGGCCTGCTATAATGCGTAGGGCATGACTTTATTTCTGTGTTAGGAAAGAAGCTGTTATGTACACAGTGGGAAATCTCATGCTCTTCAATCTGCAGAAGGCTGGCTGGTGGCGCAGTGAGATCAGCGCCGGACTCCGGAGCGAAGGTTCCCGAGTTCGAATCCAGGTCGGGCCACCCCCGAGCATGCTTTCCATCTGTGCCGCTAGCCGCTCAACCTTGTAAAAAATACAAGTGTCAAGTCAGGAATGTTCGTAACGTGACCCAGTTAATCCTGACACCACATGCCAGACGAGAATGGCTGAATACGACACGCTTAAAAAAAAAGTCTGCAGAAGATGGTCCTGTACAGATACAGCAAACAACTAGGGTAGTAAATAGTACCTTGGTCCTTCTTGAAAGGAGCTTTAGTAAGGAAGTCCTGATATTGGATTGGGCCGTTCATACAGATCAGATCATTACACAATGCACTGAGCTGGAATAAGGTAAAACAATAAAAAGGTGATTAAAGTGTAAAAGCTACTGAATAAGTTCAGTGCAGGTAAATGATAAAGTTCAAGATTACAATGATATGAGTCCACAAGCCCTTCATATCATTCAAGAAGTCTGTTTAAGAGTCTGAAAGTAGTGGGATAGAAGCTGACCTTGAGCCTGATGGTACTTGCATTTGTATCTTCCGTGTGATGGGACGAGTGATAAAAGAGAATATCCAGAGTGGGTGGGGTCGGTGATTATGCTTGCTGCTTGTGACTGAGGCAATTCGTGACATAGACAGAATCCACAGAGGGGAGGTACATACTTTCAGGCTTTTGTATCTTCTGCCTGATGGGAGGGGTGAGGAGAGAGAATGTCTAGGGTCGGTGGGGAATTTGATTAAGCTAGCTGCATTACTGAAGTAACAAGAAGTATAGACAAGAGTCGATGGAGGAGAGGCTGGGTCCTGTGACGTGCTGAGCTGTGTCCACAACTCTGCAATTTCTTACGATTTTTGGTGAGATCATATTTTTACAATATGCAGTTTTAGTCTTCAAACCATAAGATACAGGAGCAGAATTCAGCCCATCAAGTTTTCTCCATCATTTAATCATGGCTGATATTTTAAAACCCATTCTCCCTCCTTTTTTTCAGTAATCCTTAACCCCTTTACCAATCAAGAACCTATGAATTTCTATCTTAAGTACACCTGGTGACTTGGCGTCCAGAGTCCTCCATAGCAAGATGTTTCCTTGAAGTGCAGATTTACCAGGCTGGTTCCTAAAGTGAGGGGAGAAGAAGAAGAAGGAGGAGGAGTAAAAATGGCCTTTTCTCACCAAATTTGAGGAGAAAGTTGGAAAGTTTCAAGTTCCACATTTATTATCAAAGTACATATACTGGCCTTTATAAATCAGAGCATAGAGTATAGCAGTTGGGATGTAATGTTGAAATTGTATAAGGCATTGGTAAGGCCAAATTTGGAGTATTGTGTACAGTTTTGGTCAACAAGTTATAGGAAAGATGTCAATAAAATTGAGAGAGTACAGAGGAGGTTTACTAAAATGTTGCCTGGGTTTCATCTCCTAAGTTACAGAGAAAGGTTGAACAAGTTAGGTCTTTATTCTTTGGAGCGTAGAAGGTTGAGGGGAGACTTGATAGAGGTGTTTAAAATTATGAGGGGTATTGATAGGGTTGACGTGGATAGGCTTTTTTCATTGAGAGTGGGGGAGCTTCAAACAAGAGGACATGAGTTGAGAGTTAAAGGGCAAAAGTTTAGGGGTAACATGAGGGGGAACTTCTTTACTCAGAGAGTGGTAGCTGTGTGGAACAAGCTTCCAGCAGAAGTGGTTGAGGCAGGTTCAATGTTGTCATTTAAAGTTAAATTGGGTAGATATATAGATAGGAAAGGAATGGAGGGTTATGGACCGAGTGCAGGTTGGTGGGACTTGGTGAGGGTAGGAGTTCAGCATGAACTAGAAGGGGCGAGATGGCCTGTTTCCATGCTGTAATTGTAATATGGTTACATGGTATGTCACCGTATACAAGCCGGATTCATTTTTTATTATAGAAATGCAGCACAGAGTAGGCCTTTCTGGTCCTTTGAGCTGTGCCATCCAGAACCCCCTGATTTAACCTAATCAAGGGACAATTTACAATGGCCAGTTAACCTACCAACTGGTATGCCTTTGGAAACTGGAGCACCCGAAGGAATCTCATGCAGACATGGAGAGAATGTACAGTCTCCTTATAAACGGCAGTGGGAATTGTACCCAGGTTTCTGGTACTGTAAAGCATTGTGCTAACCACTATGCTACCATGCTGCCCCACGGGCATTGACAGTAAATACAAAAAACACAATAGACTCAATGAAAGACCGCACCCAACAGGACAGAAAAACAATGTACAAATGACAACAAACTGTAAATAGAAAGAGAAAAAAAATGATAATAATATGAATAAATAAATAAATATAGGTGAAGAATCATTGAAAGTGAGTATATTGATTGTGGAAACAGTTCAGTGATGGGGTGAGTGAAGTTATCCCCTTTGGTTCAAGACCCTGGTGGGTGAGGAGTAATAACAGTTCCTGAACCTGGTGGTGTGGGTCCTGAGGCTACTGCACCTTCTTCAGCTGCAGCAGAAAGAGACCATGGCCTGGTTGGTGGGGATCCTTGATGATGGATACTGTTTTCCTGCGACAGTGCCCTGTGTAGATGTGCTCAATTGGACTTCTGGTTTCCTCTTCTTGAAGTCAATAATGAGCTCCCTGGTCTTGCTAACATTGAGTGAGGGGTTGTTGTTATGGCACCACTCAACCAGATTTTCAATTTCCCTTCTATAAACTGATTGATTTATTTCTACTTTGATTTAGTCAGTGACAGCGGTGTAATCATCAAACGTAAATATGGCGTTGGAGCTGTGCTTAGGCCTCACGATCATAAGTGTAAAGTGACTAGAGCAGGGGGCTGAGCACCCAGCTCTGTGGTGCACCTGTGCAGAGGGAGAATGTGGAGAAGCTGTTGTTGCAAATCCGAACTGACTGGGGTCTGCAAGTGGGGAAATCGAGGATCCAGTTGCACAAGGAGGTACTTGAGGCTTAGGTCCTGAAGCCTATTGATTAGTTATGAGGGGAAGATAGTATTGAAAGCTGAACTGTAGTCAATGAAGAGCATCCTGATGTATGCATCTTCACTGTCCAGATGTTTCAGGATCGAATGTAGAGCCAATGAAATGGCATCTGCTGTTCACCTGTTGAGAAGATAGGCAAACTGGAATGGATCCAAGTCACTTCTCAGGAAGGGGTTGATATGTTTCATCACCAACATCTCAAAGCACTTCATCACCGTGGATGTAAGTGCTACTGGATGATAGTCATTGAGGCAGATTTCCACATACTTATTAGGCACCGGTCTAACTGAAGCCTGCTTGAAGCAGGTGGGTACAACAGACTGTCGAAGCAAGAGGTTAAAGATATCGGTGAACTCCCCAACCAGTTGATTAGGACAGGTCTTTAGTACTTAGTGATGTACTCCGTCTGGGCCAGATGGCTTCTGCGGGTTCACCTTGAAGAATATTTTAATATCAGGTCTCAGAGACTGACGTCACAGGGTCATCAGAGGGTGCGGGAGTTTGTGAAGATGCTTCCATGTTTTAACAGTCAAAGCGAGCCAAAAGGAGGATGAGAGGATATTAGATCATAAAACACAGGGGCTGGATTAAGCCCCTTGACCTATTTAATCCTCTCAGCCATTTAATCATTTTTAAAAATCCAAACAACAGGAACTCTGCAGATGCTGGAAATTCAAGCAACACACATCAAAGTTGCTGGTGAACGCAGCAGGCCAGGCAGCATCTCTAGGAAGAGGTACAGTCGTACAGACTGTACCTCTTCCTAGAGATGCTGCCTGGCCTGCTGCATTCACCAGCAACTTTGATGTGTGTAGCCATTTAATCATGGTTGATTTATTTTCCATCTAAACCTATCTAAACCCTTAGGAAAAGGGGAAGTACAACGAGATCTAGGAAGAGAGAAAACAGGGAATTATAGACCGGTTAGCCTGACTTCGGTGGTGGGAAAGATGTTGGAGTCAATTATAAAAGATGAAATTACGACACATCTGGATAGCAGAAACAGGATCAGTCCGAGTCAGCATGGATTTACGAAGGGGAAATCGTGCTTGACTAATCTTCTGGAATTTCTTGAGGATGTAACTATGAAAATGGACAAGGGAGAGCCAGTGGATGTAGTGTACCTGGACTTTCAGAAAGCCTTTGATAAAGTCCCACATAGGAGATTAGTGGGCAAAATTAGGGCACATGGTATTGGGGGCAGAGTACTGACATGGATTGAAAATTGGCTGGCTGACAGAAAACAAAGAGTCGCGATTAATCGTCCCTTTCTGAATGGCAGGCAGTGACCAGTGGGGTACCGCAGGGTTCAGTGCTGGGACCGCAGCTGTTTACAATATATATTAATGATTTAGATGAGGGAATTAAAAGTAACATTAGCAAATTTGCCGATGACACAAACCTGGGTGGCAGTGTGAAATGTGAGGAGGATGTTATGAGAATGAAGGGTGACTTGGACAGGCTGGGTGAGTGGGCAGATGCAGTTTAATGTGGATAAATGTGAGGTTATCCACTTTGGTGGTAAGAACAGGAAAGCAGATTATTATCTAAATGGAGTCAAGTTAGGAAAAGGGGAAGTAGAACGAGATCTAGGTGTTCTTGTACATCAGTCACTGAAAGCAAGCATGCAAGTACAGCAGGCTGTGAAGAAAGCTAATGGCATGCTGGCCTTCATCACAAGGGGAATTGAGTATAAGAGCAAAGAGGTCCTTCTGCAGCTGTACAGGGTCCTGGTGAGACCATACCTGGAGTACTATGTGCAGTTTTGGTCTCCAAATTTGAAGAAGGACATTCTTGCTATTGAGGGAGTGCAGCGTAGGTTCACAAGGTTAATTCCGGGGATGGTGGGACTGTCATATGTCGAAAGATTGGAATGACTGGGCTTGTATACTCTGGAATTTAGAAGGCTGAGAGGGGACCTTATTGAAACGTATAAGATTATTAAGGGATTGGACACGCTGGAGGCAGGAAGCATGTTCCCACTGATGGGTGAGTCCAGAACCAGAGGCCACAGTTTAAGAATAAGGGGTAGGCCATTTAGAACGGAGTTGAGGAAAAACTTTTTCACCCAGAGGGTGGTGGATATATGGAATGCTCTGCCCCAGAAGGCTATGGAGGCCAAGTCTCTGGATGCTTTCAAGAAAGAGATGGATAGAGAGCTCTTAAAGACAGCGGAATCAAAGGTTATGGGGATAAGGCAGGAACTGGATACTGATTGTGGATGATTCAGCCATGATCACAGTGAATGGCGGTGCTGGCTCGAAGGGCCAAATCGCCTACTCCTGCACCTATTGTCTATTGTCTATTCTCTTGCCACCTCCCGGTAAAATTTGATGTCCTTACTAATCAAGAACCTATCTCCCTCCTCCTTAGGTACACCCAGTGACTTGGCTTCCACAACTGTCTGTGGCAATGATTCCACAGATTATTGTGAGAAGGAGGGACAGGTTGGACACTGAGAAGTTATCTCCTCTACCTGAGGTGTTTATGATATAAAGGTTATGTCATAATTTGAGAGCAAACCTAGTTTACTTCAGCTCTGAGGTTATATTTTTTCTGAGCTAAAGGTGCAGTTTGAATGTGGGTGACATTCCACAATTTTTACACCTCACATGAATCTTAATTTTTACATGTAATTTCTATAGTAACCTTACTCCTGTCTCTCCCTCTTAAAAAAACTGCCCTGTTCACTCAGAAGGTGCACAGTGACATTCACTGCAAATAAAATTTGGGTTCATTTGTGGGACAGAAGTGACATAGAAGCATTGCAACTCCAAGATGAGTGCTTGGATCAGCTGGTGTATTAATTGTGGCGCACAGGCAAGATCCGGTTACAGCTGATACTGCTGGTACTCCTCCCCAGTCGACAGATAATTTTTGAGTTATATTTAGCAGTTATATTGCGGCTCCCATTAACTTGTGCTCAAGTAACTCGACAGACTGAGGCATTACAGTTCAGTCTAGTTAAATAAACTTGCTTAAAGTTTTCGAAACTAGATCGAATGTGGCAAGAAGGATTTTAATTCGTGTGCTTTTTACTGGGATATTTATAAGGATTGCACCTATAGATGTTATTAATGCGGACTTCCTGAAGATATACGCCGCAGCCCCAGGTTGTCAGTAAAGTTGAGAATGTGTTAGAATGGACTTGAACTCCTGAATGAAGAATTGGCAATGAGGTAGGAAGCAGAAAATAAGATGAATGGTTATGTGCTCGAAATGTGGTTTGGTCCGACTGGGGTTACCTCCCTCGGAGCTGTAGTGGGATCTCAGCATTTCAATATACAGTATATTTGCAAACAAGAGAAAATCTGCAGATGCTGGAAATCCAAACAACACACACAAAATGCTGGAGGAACTCAGCAGGCCAGGCAACAGCTATGGAAAAGAGTAAACTGTCGACATTTCGGGCCAAGACCTTTCATCAGGACTGGTGAAGGGTCTCGGCCTGATACATTGACTATATTCTTTTCCGTAGACGCTGCCTAGCCTGCTGAGTTCCTTCAGCATTTTGTGTGTGTTACAATATCGTTGCATCATTTGGATGAAGGAATAGAGGTACACGTTTGTTAAGTTAGCTGGCAAAGAGAGAAGTTGAAAATTGCATTTACTGAATAAGGGACTGTAGAAAACAGGGTAAATCAGGCTCAGTGTAAAAACATGTGAGATCATCTGTATGGACCTAAGAGTCATATATCTTCTAAATAAGACCATGAGACAATACAGCATAGGAGCAAAGTTAGACCATTCAGCCACTGAGTCTACTATGCCATTCCATATTATCCCTTTCAACCCTATTCCCCTGTGTTCTCCCCATTACCTTTGATACCCTTACTAATCAAGAACCTATTTACTTCTGCTCTAAATATACCCAATAACTTGGCCTCCACAGCTTTCTGTGGCAATGAATTCCACAGATTCACCATCTTCTGGTTTAGAAATTCCTCCTTTTCTCAGTCCTAAAGGGCCAACCTTCAATTCTGAGACTGTGCCTTCAAGGCCTAGTCTCTCCCACTAGAGGAAACATGTTCTCCACATGCATTCTGTCTAGGGCTTTCAATATTCAGTAGATTTCAACATGATTCCCCCCCCCCCCATTCTTCTAAACTCCAGCGAGTATAGGCCCAGCACCATTAACCCTTTCATTCTTGTGAACCTCCTCTGGGCCCTTTCCAACGCTAGCACACCCTTTCTTAGATAGGGAACCCAAAACTGCTCACAATACTCCAAGTATGATCTGACCAATACCTTATAAAGTCTAAGCATTACATCCCTTGCTTTTATATTTTACTCCTCTTCAAATGAATGCTAACATTGTATTTGCCCTCCTAAATGACAGAAGTCTTGAGAACACATACCACCAGGCTCATGGACAGCTTCGGTTCCATGATTGTAGGATTCTTGAATGGACCATGTACAGTATGTTATAAAGACGAGCTCTGAATCTCTCATTCTATCTGGTCATGACCCCTGCACGTAATTAGTCTACTTACAATGCACTTTCTCTGTAACTGTAACACAATGTTCTGTATTTTATTGTTTTTCCTTTTGTACTACGTCAATGGGATAGTTTGTTTGGATAGTATGTAGACAAAGGCTTTTTACAATACCTAGGTTTGTGTGACAATAATCAATCAATTACAATGGTAGTAGTGAAATCTATGAGCTGTGGAAAAATTTAGAGATTTGTGAGTGTAAGAACAGAAATCACTGAAGCCTTGTGGACAGATATAAGTTGTAATTTGATCTAATGTTGGAATGTTAGACCATAAGATATAGGAGCAGAATTCCACTATTCATCCCATCAAGTCTGGTCTTCCATTTGATCATGGGATTTCTCAACCCCATTCTCCTGCCTTTTTCCCATAACCAGTAACCCCCCTCCCCCACTACCAATCAAAAACCTATCAATCTCTGCTTTCATTACACTCTGTGTCTTGGCTTCCACACCCTCTGTGGTAACAAATGTCACAGATTCAACTCTCTTTTTGTTGGTCTATATCTCCCGAAGGGATGGAATTCTAACTGTTGTGCAAAACTCTGGCTAGACCTTAACCTCAGTCTAGATAAATGTACTTAATTCTGGCCAGCGCATCTCAAATGGATCTTGGCAGGAGTATCAGGCAGATTCAATAGAATGCTTGTACAGGCTTGTTGCTATAGGTTGCATTGAAAATGTTAACACTCAAGGACTCCAGTAATTTGACATCAGATATAATTGCATTTAAAATAATCAAAGTAGCTTATGGAGAAACTCATGGCTCTTTCCAAACAAAAGCCTCGAAATTGGAGCTGGACGGTTTAAGATGATGCCAAGAAACACTTTGTCATACAGTGAGTAATGGAAGTCTGGAATACACCTCAACATTATTTTAATTGAAAATTTCTAAACTCATAGACTGAAAGGTTTGCAGATAAATATACCTTGTGTACGAGGGTGTGGGTACATAAATGTTAGCTAATAGTTCTTGATGATACAGTATGTATAATCCTTCAGTTACACTCTGTTTCGGAGATTTGACTTGTACAATGTGATATCAGTGTTACTGTTCTGTACCACATAGGGTTAATCAGCTCAACTGTTGTGCTTGGGTCAGATGTAGCATTTACAATATTGGTAAAGCTATCAATGATGGCCACTATTACTCTGTGAAATTTAAAGCAACTTTGGGATGCTCATACGCACATCATTTAACATGGAAATCGCTGAGCTACTGTCAGTAATTCAGTCCTTCTCCCCTGCAGTATGTTTTTTTGCAACTTACCTCATCACAGAATCAGAATCAGGTTTATTATCATCGGCATGTGTCATGAAATTTGTTAACTTAGTGGCAGCAGTTCAATGCAGTACATAATATAGAAGAAGGAATAATAATAATAATAATTAAATAAGTAAATCAATTACAGTATATGTATATTGAATAGATTAAAAATTGTGCAAAAAAACAGAATATATATAAAAAAAGTGAGGTAGTGTTCATAGTTTCAATGTCCATTTCGGAATCAGATGGCAGAGGGGAAGAAGCTGTTCCTGAATCGCTGAGTGTGAGCCTCCAGGCTTCTGTACCTCCTACCTGATGGTAACAGTGAGAAAAGGGCATGCCCTGGGTGCTGGATGTCCTTAATAATGGACGCTGTCTTTCTGAGACACCACTCCCCGAAGATGTCCTGGGTACTTTGTAAGTTAGTACCCAAGATGGAGCCGACTAAATTTACAACTTTCTGCAGCTTCTTTCAGTCCTGTGCAATAGCTCCTCCATATCAGACAGTGATGCAGCCTGTCAGAATGCTCTCCACGGTATATCTATAGAAGATTGTGAGTGTATTTGTTGACATACCAAATCTTTTCAAACTCCTAATGAAGTATAGTCGCTGTCTTGTCTTCTTTATAACTGCATCAATATGCTGGGACCAAGTTAGGTCCTCAGAGATCTTGACACCCAGGAACTTGAAACTGCTCACTCTCTCCACTTTGGATCCCTCTATGAGGATTGGTATGTGTTCCTTCGTCTTACCCTTCCTGAAGTCCACGATCAGCTCTTCCATCGTACTGATGCTGAGTGCCAGGGTGTTGCTGTGACACCACTCCACTAGTTGGCATATCTCGCTCCTGTACCCCTCTCGTCTCCATCTGAGATTCTATCAACAATCATCAGAAAATTTATGGATGGTATTTAAGCTATGCCGGGCGAACAGTCATGGGTATAGAGAGAGTAGAGAAGTGAGCTAAGCACACACCCCCGAGGTGCACCAGTGTTGATCGTCAGCGAGGAGGAGATGTTATCACCAATCCGCACAGGTTGTGATCTTCCTGTTAGGAAGTCAATGATCCAGTTGTAGAGGGAGGCACGGAGGCCCTGGTTCTGTAACTTCTCAATCAGGATTGTGGGAATGATGGTATTAAATGCTGAGCTATAGTTGATGAACAGCATCCTTACATAGGCGCCTGTATTATCCAGGTGGTCTAAGGCTGTATGAAGAGCCACTGAGATTGCATCTGCCGTTGATCTATTGTGGCGGTAGGCAAATTGCAGTGGCTCCAGGTCCTTGTTGAAGTAGGAGTTCAGTCTGGTCGCGAACAACCTCTCAAAGCATTGATGTGAGTGTTACCGGGCAATAGTCATTCAGGCAGCTCACATTATTCTTCTTAGAATTTCTGTCCGTAACAGTGAAAGGTTGAAATTGTCCTTGAATACTCCCGCTTGTTGGTTGCACAGGTTTTCAGAACCTTCCCAGGTACTCCATCAGGACGTTCCGCCTTGCGAGGGTTCACCCTCTTTAAAGACAGTCTAACATCAGTCTCTGAGACAGAGATCACAGGGTCACTGGGTGCAGCAAGGATCTTCATAGCTGTATTTATATTCTCCCTTTCAAAGTGGGCATAGAAGGCATTGAGTTCAGCTGGTAGTGAAGCATTGCTGCCATTCATGCTATTGGGTTTCACTTTGTAGGAAATAATGTCTTGCAAACCCTGCCAGGGTTGTCGTACATCTGATGTTGCCTCCAACCTCGTTTGAAAGTGTCTCTTCGCTCTTGAAATAGCCCTCTGCAAATCATACCTGGTTTTCTCATACAGACAATTAAGGATCTTTACACAATCCTTACACAAGTAAGGATTATATTAAATTGTCAAGAATTTTGATTATTCACAATTCAGCATTTGAAAAATACTCCATTTGTTACGCTTCATGAGGCTTGTTAATTCATAATTACTGTTCAGCGGACTCCTTTTGCCAGCTAAATGAGTTTTATCTACCTTATTCTTTAAAATATTTCAAAATAAAATAAATTTTAAAGTCATAAAACTATTAATCTCTATACTTGTCTATGCAAATTTAACATTTATCTGTCAGTCAAGTTTATTGACATCAAGTGGACAAGTGCAAAGGAACAGGCACATTGTATCAGAAAGGCAGCATCCACAAGAAAACCAAATTAATCATAAATTATATACAATTTTTTACAATAAAACACAATTAGAACAAAAATAAGTCCATTTTAGTGCAAGACAGTCAAAGTGTTGCTAAACTATAGCGATTAGTGTTTTGTTGGTTGGTTCAAGAACAGAAGGGTAGAAGGGAAGTAGCTGTTCTGGAATCTGATGGTAAGAACTCACCCAAGATGCCTACCAATTTTTTTACATATAAGCAGTTTGATCCGATAGGAAGCTTAGTGACTTCTTGCTGCGGTCGTGCCCTTTTTCCAATTTACAAAGAGTGAAGCCAGAAAAAGATAAGAAATAAGGAGCTTTTCAACAATAGTCTTTTGCCTCGAGTTCCATTCTTGGCTTGTCCTACTCACGTTATGCGTCAGATATTGGTTAACTAATTTTTATAGGTTTTGCTCCATTCAGTATACATCTGACAAGGGAAGTGGTTCAAGTTCACGTTTTGTTTCTTTAAGCAGATTTGTTCTGGCAATGCTCCGTAGAGAGAAGAGAATTTACACAGTGATATCTGATATGTAGCAGTAGTTAATAAACAAAGGCGGTGTTTTTGTCTCTTCAGTTCCGGCCTCTTCCTCACTCTTATTCCCAGTCTCTAACATGCCACTGCTGGGCAGCCAGGCATCTCGGCATCTCTGCTTCCATCCGACTTTCCAAAATCACCATATGATCCTTCTGTCCTTGCCTTTGCCATAGTACCAAACCTCACACTTACTGAGTTAAACAAAAGGCCTAACACTGCTTAGTTAGAACCCACTTTAATAGTCAATCGCTCGAGCCGAGTATGATGTTCTCTCAAGAGGTTATTCCGTTAGCGGGGAAATGCCTGTGTGTGACTTTGTTTAACATGGGGAGGCTGATGCTCGGGCAGACACCACACGGTCCTTGACAGATCGGGGTCAGGGTCCAGTGACATGGAATGCAAGACAACTGGGGACCCTTCACTGCCACAGCTTCCCCAGTCCAAGGATAAACTCTATTTCCAATAAAACCCTTTAATTTGGTGTACTATTCTCCCTTGTCAAGATGCGGTCTGGGTGAGTTGCGCATGTGAGACCCTGTTTGCTGACAGAGAGATTTCATGGGAATTGGAGGAAGATTTTTCGTTTCTCACCCAACTGAAACCTAGAAATGAGAGGAAGGTGGTAAGGGCAGATGTTTCCAGAACGATAAAGCAGTATTTTGATTAGCACTTGAAGCATTAGGATATGGAAGGCTACAGAATGACTTTTGGGAAGTGTGATTTGTCTTGATAATTGCTGGTATGGTAACAGCTTCTGTTCTGTAAGACTGTGTGGCACTATGATCAGACACTTCTTGAATTACAACCTCTTGAAGTATCTTCACTCAATCTACAAGGCTTTACAACTTAAACCTTGTCTTATCTCTAACATTCCCAGTTCTCGTTATGCCTGTTTCTTTCTCCATAAACACTGTCTACCCTGTAAGATATTTTCATACTTTCTTAACTTTATGAACTCAGATACCTAAACTCTAAGATCTAGATTTCACTCTTTAAAACTCTCCACCGGTATACTTACTATATAACATCTCTTTTGACACAGTTTCCCAGTTATCCAACAGTGCGCTTATATGGCTTTGTGTTTTGCTGTTCAAACTGAAACAACTTCGTCATTTTTATCATGCTAAACACAAGAAACTTCAATGATGGGCTTTCCTAGGTATTGTTCAGAGAATGTTTGATTATTGTTTCATGAAGGCTACTAACGAAAACCTTTAATGGAACTCCCTAGAAAGAACACCAGTTTAGGATTAGCCCAATAAAGCAGAGTGATTTCAGACAGATTTAGGCAGTACTACATTGCAAGTTGTCATCATGCTTTGTATGATCTTGGCCAGTATGTATTTGCTGCATTATCAGGTGTGTTTACCAATCTGAATCAGAACTGTGTGGGTGTGGGGTGTGGCTAATTCTTTCATGAGTCAAAAGAAACTTATCAGCTAATGTCCCAAAAGTGTAGACTCTGCAGCCGAATGTTTTGAATGTTTTGATTACTTATCTAAAGAGGAGGTATATTCATGTAAGTATTGAACTTTATTTTTGTGTAAAGCCTTTTTTTAGAGTTTATAAAGATTATTTTGTTTCACCTCTCCTTCCATTTATATAATTTTTTTCATTTATGTACTGAGTCTTTGGAAACTGAGTTAGTGTTGAGATAAGATGAAGCTTGTCGGAAGCATTATATTGATAAACCATATTGCTGCTTGTATTTATTGTAACTATCAGTCTGGAGTATACGAGAGTTGTTTCATATTCAATGTTTTAAGATAACAATGCTTTAAGACAGACCCATAAATTTGTCCTGATGTGACTTGAAACTTCATTATCACAATCTTGAAAGTATATTCCTGAATTTGGTTCCTTTGAACTAAATTGTTTCTGAACACTTGTATATTCCAACTAATTCCCCAAGCTATTTAATCATGTAAATGTCGTATTAGTTTCATACTTTAAACAAATCGGAGTTTGTAAACACAGACTTGAGAGGCTGACAGTAATTTTTAATTCAGAGGATCAGATTGAAGGTTTGATCTAGCTGATCAGGATCATATTCTCCTTGAGGGAATTACAATCCTTTTGATGTATCTTACTGAAAGTATACTTGTGAAACCTGCATGGAGACTATCTTGGAATCAAAAGCCCTTGATTTTTTTTAACATATTCCTCTTTATAAGTGCTATTTCATTGACCAGAAGCTAATGTGAAGTCCGCAGGGCATAAGCCAAAGGACAAACTTCAATTTGTGTCACTGGAAGTCAATATTTTGCAAGTTTGATTATCTTTATGCAGATAAAAAGTAGAATTTATGAACTTTAATAAATAGAATTAAGCTGATGACATGGATAAATATTAATAAATATTTAATCAATGCTGGAAGTTTGGCTTATTTTTCAATGTGTTTGTGTGAAAATCCTTCTTCCACAATCAGGAGAAGGAAAGATAAAATAGGTCTCAAGGCTGAAGTATACGCATAGTCTTTGCTGTATTACAATCAGAAACAGAAAGTGAAAAAGCATTATTATATTTAGTTTCACACCAACATACTGGGTCAAAATCATCCAAGGAAAAATTCTGCACAAATGGTTCAAGGACTAAGAAATGGTCTTTGTAGCGTCCTGTGATGTTGCATATGTCCCACATCATTGCACTTGTGCAATTATGGCAATTTCTGTATCTCTCAACTTCCTCACTCATTCCTGGTCACTGTACTTTCTGCAGCAGAGACCCTGATCTCTGCACTTTCCTGATAAACTCTCCATATCTGCCTGGCCTTTGAAGCTCTTCCAAAAACTTGCCTAATTCTACTATCCTAATATTACTGAGTTGCTTAGAATCAGATTTTTTTTTAATATTTTACTGACAAAGGGTAGAGCTTCAGAACAGAAGGATATCCTGTTGGAACAGAGTTAAGGAGGAATTTCTTTAGTCAGAGCGTGGTGAAGGTGTGGAATTTCTTTCCACAGTCAGCTGTGGAAGTCAAGCGTTTGAGTATACTTAAAGTGCAGTTTGATAGGTTCTTGATTAGTCAGGGTATCAAAGGTTTTTGGAGGAATCAAAGGAATAGTGTTGAGAGGGAAAATAAATCAGCCATGACAGAATCAACACACATAAAAGTTGCTGGTGAGCACAGCAGGCCAGGCAGCATCTCTAGGAAGAGGTACAGTCGACGTTTCGGGCCAAGACCCTTCGTTAGGACTAACTGAAAGAAGAGCTAGTAAATCATAATAGAATGGTGGTACAGACTCAATGGGCTGAATGGCCGAACTCTGCTCCTGTGTCTTATGGTCTTACGGTCTTGTTTCTTGTGGGAAACTGCTTGGAATGTTTTGCAATGTTTAAAAATGCTAAATAAATGCATTTTTTTTATTTAAGACGATAAGCATTAAAAACAATTATCACCCACATTCCAGATTCAGCTGTGGACTCCTACAAATATCGGAGGTGGATTCCACTGATTAAGACATGGTTACAGAATTATATTTGAAATTATTTATTCACCTCCCTGATTGAACATTGAATGAGATACAGTCATCCGTGGGAAATGAAGAAAATGTTGTTAACGCTGCTCTGAGAGAAACTGAGTCCATTTTGTCCCTTTCCGTTATCTCCGTGGTTTATGATTGATATCCATGTTTGCTTCACTGTGAAAGAGTAGAATTAGACTTTCATCTCCTCTCCTGAAATTCAAGTGAGCATGAGGTGCTGAATATAGCACTGGGTATTAAAGTCAGCTGTGGACTTTAAGCTACTAAGGCTAATTAAGAAAGCTAGCTGATACTTGTGTACAAAAATATTATGGTCTCTCTTCACTTCGTTCCCACTGTCAACGCTGTTCACCAACAGAGCTGACGTTAACACAGCTGCGAAGAAAAATAACATATAATTACACAAAATTTGACTGATATTTCTGAGCAAATGCAGCACTTTTTATTCATTCAAGAGTGTGGGGTTTGCAGGCTGAGTAAGCATTTAATTGCCCACCCCTGGTTACCCTGCAGAAGTGGTGGTGAGATGCCTCCTGGAACTGCCCCAGTCCTCGATGTGTGGGTACCTCTACAGAGGGGAGAAGCAGATGTTGACAGAGTGCTGACGAAGGGTCAGTGGGTATACATACACGCCAGGATGCTAAGTGGCTTGGAAGGCAGCTATCAGGAAGTGCTGTTCCCCTGCTTTTGCTGTCCTTATCCTCCTTGGGCTCGGAAGGTGCTTTGGTGACTTGCTGAGTGCATCCTGTTGATGGTACAAACTACAGCTACTGTGTGTCGGTGGTGAAGTGAATGAATGTTTGTGGGTGGGGTATCTGTCAATAAGCAAGATCATTTGGCCAATGAGTAAACAAAATTTCCACAATATTATGTACAGTAGTGTTTGTAGATGTGTTGCGTTTAACTAGAGCTGAGCGATCCCTCATCTATCTATCTTCCACCTCAGAGAATACCTTAAGATACAGGAGCAGAATTAAGCCACTTGGCCCATCAAGTCTGCTATATCATTCCATCATGGCTGATTTATTATTCCTCTTCACCCCATTCTTCCTGTAACCTCTGATGCCCTGCTAATCAAGAACCTATCAACCTCTGCTTTAAATATACCCAATGATTTGGCCTCCATAGCTGTTTGTGGCATTGAATTCCACAGATTCACCAACCTCTGGCTAAAGAAATTCCTCCTCTTCTCAGTTTGAAAAGGACATACTTCTATTCTGAGGCTGTGTGTGACCATGGGAATCAATATATTTCACTTATCAGATGGTCAGAGATTGGATATTGGTTATGCTAGTTTCACATGTTCTTCCTGCATCTTAGAAACGCTAGCTTTTCGTTGCCTGGAACTTGCTGCTCCTCTCCCCCCACACTTACTTATTTTGGGAGATCAAGCTTGCTGCCTTTGGTGTCCAATAGCCAGTCAGCAAGGCCTGTATCATCCTAGGGCTTTGTGTACCTAGTTCACATGGGTCACAGAGCAGCTGGGCATACTTTTGACAGATGGTGAAGCCACACCCTTAGCTGTATTGTCAATGCTGGCAATACACACAAAATGCTGGGGGAACCCAGCAGGCCAGGCAGCATCTATGGAAAAAAGCACAGTCGACATTTTGGAACAAAACCCTTCAGCGACTGTACTTGTTTCCATAGATGCTGCCTGGCCTGCTTAGTTCCTCCAGCACTTTGTGTATGTTGCTCAGATTTCCAGCTTCTGCAGATTTTCTCTTGTTAATGCTGGCTAGCTATTGGAATGTTTTTCCATTGAGAAGTATCCTAAAATTGTTCATAAATAATTATAAAATTAAATTCTATTAACATTCTCTCTGAAATAAAATATCACCTTTAAGATTACTTAAGAGCTCTTAAAATTTCACAACAAACTCAAAAGATTGGAAAGGATCAGAATCATATTTAATATCACTGACATATGTCGTGAAATTGGTTGTTTTATGGCAGCAGTACATTGCAGTACATAAAAAATACCATAAATGACAATTAAAAATATAACCACAGTGGCCAATTTATTGATACCTCCCATACCTAATAAAATGGTCACTGAGTGTATGTTCATGGTCTTCTGCTGCTGTAGCCCATCCACTTCAAGACCTGACGTGTTGTACATTCAGAGATGCTCTTCTGCACACCACCGTTAAAATGATTGTTATCTGAGTTACTGTCTCCTTCCCGTCAGCTTGAACCAGTTTGGCCATTCTCCTTTGACCTCTTTCACTAACAAGGTATTTACGCCCACAGAACTGCCGCTCACCGAATTTCTTTTTCGTTTTCCCCAGCTTTTTCCTATCCTGTACAGGGGTCCCTCCATACCAGATAGTGAGGTAACCAGGTAGAATGCTCTCCATGGTACAATTGTAGAAATTGGAGAGTCTTCGATGATATACCAAATCTTCTCAAGCTCCTTCTTATATAGTATAATACTATAATGCAATTTCTATTCTTACCCTTATTTGCAGCAGATGCAAGATCTCCACTGAAATGCTTGGAAGTGTAGATTTTGGGCAGGCCCAGTATGGTGAAGGATCTGAGGGCAGATTCCCCAGCAGATCTGGTTGCATTGATGGATCCTGTGTAGAACCTAGCAGCCAGAATATTTGGATCTGTCAACTAGTTCGAGATCGCTCTGATTGGGTTCATATCCACCAAAGTCCTGGACCTGCTTTCATTTACCAAAGTAATTATCAGTACTTTGCCATGGAACTGTTGTCATTCATTAGTATAATTATGTCCACAACGTTCATTGGGGTCCCACTGCTAAATATTGATATTATGAGTGATTATCAATTTGAATGTTCCAGAAATCTAACATACATCCTCCCTCCAAAATAAGAAGCAGAACATTTAGCATATGATTGATAAGAAATTGCATTTTGCTCATGGGGAGGAGACACAGGAGCCTGAAATGCCACACTCAATGATTCTTCTCCTCTGCCACTAGATTTCTGAATGGTCCATGAACGTGACCTCATCATATTTCTGTGCTATTTATTTGTTTTGTAAGTATTTTTATGTCTTTCAACAGTACTGCAAACCACCAAATTCATGACATATAATTCAGCGATAATAAACCTACTTCTGATGCTGATTCTGACATAATGGAATCTAACAGAATAAATATTACATTAATGTTATTGTTCCCACTTCATGCCCAAGACATTTAAACTTTAAGGCAGATAAACAAATACACAACAGAAAAATGTATTGAAGAACATGTGGTTCCTATTTGAGTGAGAGCAAGGCTATTTTTTGTTTTGTTTACTACTAATTTCAGAAATGCGTCCAATTCAAGTGCAGTCATAATAATTCTTAATCCAATGAAGTATTAAAAGTGACCCCATTTAGTTGTATTTTATGGAAAGATTAGTGAATAATAATGCTTATCAAAGAACAGCAGAAGTTTTTACAAACTTGTCAACATTCTAAAGAAATAAACATCTTATTGAAGAAATTACATCACAACGCAGGCTGAAATATAAATCAGTCAAAACACACAAGATGTTAGAGGAACTCAGCAGATTAGGCAGCATCTATGGGGATGAATCACCAGTTGATGTTTTCGGCTAAGACTCTGCTGCAGGACTAGAAAGGAAGGGGGAAGGAGACAGAATAAAAAGGTGGGGGGCAAGGTGAAGGAGGAATAGCTCGTCCTCTTTACTCTCCCCCACCTTCTTATTCTGTCGGTCTTCTAGCTAGTTTTTCTTCCCCTCCTCCCCCTTTTCATTCTGCCCTCTTCCCCCTTTCCTTTCCAGTCCTGATGAAGGGTCGCAGTTCATCCGACTGTTTATCAGAATAAACGTCGACTGTTCATTCATTTCTATAGATGCTGCCTGACTTGCTGTGTTCCTCCAGCATTTTGTGAATGTTGCTCTGGATTTCCAGCATCTGCAGAAACTCTTATGTATATAAATCAGTTATTTGCATGACTCCCAGGTTAACAGTGGGTTTTTCAGCGTGGTGAAATTGTAAATTACTGCTCGATCCAGGCTTTTACTGAATACACTATTGATCTGCAGCACGTGAAGTTTATCATTGATACTTTACCCAATGGTCTAAGAATGCACATTTGTTACTAATTAAAATACCGTGAGTTATACTTTGAGCTAACTCTCTGTAGGATTCATATAATCACTTTGTTGTGTCTATAATGTAACACTCAAATGAAGCAGAGCTCTCAGCTTATAGTTATATTGGAGCCACGGATCCATGGATTGAAATCCCAGTATTCCTGCTGAATCGTGAGAGGTTGATGGGTTGATTTCCCCAGGCTCTCTCATTGATCTTGGCAATAGACTAATGGCCCACTACACAAAAGGTTCAATCTTCCATTCAGTGAGTGTTCAGGCTGTTTCTCTGCTTAGAACCCCATTAGTGAGGCACAAGTTACTCCAATTGGACCTTTGACCATTTCTATGCTGGTGCAGAGTCCGCTGAGCCTCAATTCTCCACTTCTTGTTCTATCACACTTATGCAGTCATTTGTTGTATGAAAAGAATACATCATTGAGCACATTTACAAGGAACATTTAACGCAGGAAAGCAGCATCCATCTTCAGGGACTCCACCATCCAGGCCACCTCACTACTACCATTGGGCAGGAGGTACAGGAGCCTTAAGTTCCACACCACCAGGTTCAGGAACAGTTATTGCCCTTCAAACACCAGGCTCCTGAAACAGAGTGGATAACTTCACTTACCTCCACACTGAACTGATTCCACTACTTACAGACTCACTTTCAAGGACTGTACAACTCACGTTCTCAGTCTTATTTATGTACTTTTTGCACAATTTGTCTTCTTTTACATATTGGTTGTTTGTCAGTCTTTGTGTATACACTAACATAAAGTCCATGTATTTCTTCATTTTCCTGTAAACGCCTGCAAGAGTCTGAGTCTCATTATAGTTTATGGTGATTTATATGTACTCTTATAATAACTTTATTTTGACTTTGACTTTTTGAGTATCTCTGAAACATTCTCAGAAATTGTATAACCGAATATCAGAAATGAAAGAAGGGAAAACACGCTGGAAACACTCAGCATCTTTGAAAGGAGGAATAGTTACTTTCAGGTAAAGCAGCTGCAGTTCCTTCGATTTTAATTGGACAGTAATTGCTTAGTCAGTCTCCAGGTACAGTCATACCAGAGAGCAGGCAGAACTCTGTAGAACTTTGCAACCACTAAAGCTTCAGTAAACGTTTCAGCCATGCAATCTACAAATGGTAGTTTAAGCACACAAGGTAAAATTCTAGAGATCACTTGTGTAGTTTTTCATTGATTCTGTTGATTCTCTTTGTTCTTCTGTGAATGCCTGCAAGAAAATGAATCTCATGGCAGTATACAGTGACATATCTGTACCTTGATGATAAATTTACTTTGAACTTTGAATTGGTGATTGCCTTACTTTCATACGAATGTACCCTGGAGAAATTATCCTCAAAACTTCTCAATCATGTGTTTAGCCACATCATTGCTTTTCTGCAGAAAACAATTCTTTAAAGGTATGACTTCACCTGCGAACAGCATGAGATCATGATGTAGGTTGTGGAATTAATACTGCCCTTGACATCAAGTAGAACTCCCTTATCCAATTTTGACATTTTTGTACAGTAAGGACTTGACTGAACATATCTTGTGGGAGATGAGATGTCCATTAGTACAATCTGTTGTTAAACCGAGTTGCATAACTCCATCTGAAGCGCAATTTGAACCTGCAGCTTTCTGATTCACCGACTGTGCCAGTCACAAAGCCAAGCCCCACGGAGCTGTCTGTTCATGACTCCTGCCCATCCCACCGCTGACAGCACACCGTCAGCCTTTAACACCTCATACAGGGATTAGATGACTCACAAAGTATCATTCCTTGTGGCATTACATTTTTACTACAGTTTATAAATTGTTGAATGTTAAAAGTTTATTGGCTCCAATATATAAGTAGAAAATTAAGTAATTTTACCACTGTTTGCTCTGCAAATGTGAATTAGCTGTAGTATCATGGAGGAAATCCAGTATTAGCTTCTGAGTCTCACACCTGCAGAGTTAAACCACTAGAGGAAGCAGCTTTTAGAGATTTGCCGCTCCGAACTCAGTACAGGCTTCTCCATGTGACATTTCCCATGTTCAGAACACACATTGTGGGCTGTGCTCTGATGTCCCACCTTCTAATCAGTGAAACATCAAGCCTCTGTAGCTCATCCTCACTCTAAGGCAACCTATAAAACATTCTGTTTTGCTGTATGATATTTCACTGGGCTCCTCTGAATATTTATTAGCCTCTACACTTTCAAAAAAAATTGTGTGCAGATTGTTATTCCGGCAAATAAATATTACAAAATCTAATGGATTTTTAAAAATAATTTTAAGTTTAATTATTAACTTACAATGTTTCAGTGTCTATTGTAGTTTCACAAGCATATTGCATTCTTTGTTTTGCTCTGGTTAGTTGGAAGTTTTTTCTTTTGGCTTTATTTGATTTACTCCCTATGTGAAACCAGCAGTGAATTGGCAGTTCAGTCTACAAACGTACAACTGCCAGGAATCGTGCAAGATTGAAGCCCTTCAGCACATAATGTCAGGAACAATGAAATCCATACAACAGCCTTTACTATTTCTTTGTAGGTAGGTTCCTTTGAGGTTGGTGGCCAGTACTGTTAGTCCACCACTCATCGTAAGATCCACCAAATATTTCACGGGGCCAGATGATCTCAGTCATTTTGGAGAGGCAGCGTATTTGGAATTGTCTGATTACTGTTGGGATCAAAGCATTTACACTGTTCCTCAGAAGATTAAGTAAACACAATTGAAGCTAGAGTCATTTAGATTATACAGCCTTGTGGAAGGAGAAATCCCCAGCAGAATCCTTTTTCCTCAGGTATATAAAAATATTTCTAATGTTTCTTGATTTTTTTACATGGATTTCTCACTTTCATATCGGAAAACAACCCTCGATATTAAAGCAACACACATAAAAATTGCTGGTGAATGTCGACTGCACCTCTTCCTAGAGATGCTGCCTGGCCTGCTGCGTTCACCAGCAACTTTTGTGTGTGTTGCTTGAATTTCCAGCATCTGCAGAATTCCTGTTGTTCCTCGATATTAAACCTGTTTCTCCATGAAAAAGGTATTGCTGCTGTTGTTTCTTCAAAATGAGAATCTGTCAAAATGCCTCTTAGATAAACCAAGGCTGACAATTCTAATCCATCCTAGACAGTTATTTTGACAGTTCTCTGGGACAAGAGGACTGGATGAGGGATATGGGGCAGAAAAAGCAGGGCCTATATTTGAAGGAGAGTGTAACACTCTGTTAAACATGATGAACCCCACTTCAAACATATTTAATAATAATTGTCTGTAGGCAATAACTGATGTCATATAAACTGACAGGGCTAGATGAAGCAATTGTGAGCCACAACCTATAAGTAATTTGGACCAATAAGGCCAAATGATAAAATCTCCACCCAATTCTTCATGCACTACACATTTTTGTAAGAAATTAATAATTTATCTCCCCGAGACTTTTTGCATAATTAAAATAAATAATATATATGTAAACAATCGCAATTGCAATGAACATTTACATTAATGTAGGATTTTATATGAGGTACAGTGCCTTAGAGAGTATTTATCCCCTCCTCTGAAGTTTTCATGTTTTATTGTGTTACAACATTGAATCACAGTGGATTTAATTTGGCTTTTTTGACACTGATCAACAGAAAAAGATTATTTGTGTCAAGATGAAAACATCTCTATAAAGTGATCTAAATTAATTACAAATATAAAACTCAAAATAATTGATTGCATAAGTATTCCCCACTTGTCTTTTCCAAACTGTTGAAGCTCTGTCAGATAATACGATAGACCAAATCATCACTGGTGCAGCCAATTGGTTTTGGAAGTCACATAATTAGTTAAATGGAGGTCACTGTGTGCAGTCAAGGTGTTTCAATTGATTATAATAAAAATACACCTGTATCTGGAAGGTCCAGCTGCTGGTGAGACAGTATCCTGGCAATAACTATACCATGAAGGCAAAAGAACGCTCCAAATAACTTCGCAAAAAAATTATTGAGAAGTACGAGTCAGGAGATGGATACAAGAAAATTTCCAAGTTATTGAATATCCCTTGAAGTATAGTTAAGTCAATCATCAAGAAATTGAAAGGATATGGCACAGCTGTAAATCTGCCTAGAGCAGGCCATTCTCAAAAGTTGAGTGACTGCGCAAGAAGGGGACTAGTGAGAGAGGGCACCAAGACACCTATGACACCTCTGGAGGAGTTGCAAGCTTCAGTGGCTGAGACGGGTGAGACTGCACATAGAAAAACTGTTGCCTGTGTGCTTCACCAGACATAACTTTATGAGAGAGTGGCAAAGTGAAATCCATTGTGGAAAAAAATTCACATGAAATTTCGGCTAGAGTTGCCAGAGGCATGTAGGAGACTCTGAAGGCAGCTGGTAAAATCGTCTGATGAAACCAAAACTGAGCTTTTTGGCCATCAGACTAAACACTATGTTTGGCGTGAGTCAAACACCGTACATCATCAAAAACATACCATTCCTACCATGAAACATGGTGATGACCGCATCATGCTGTGAGGATGCTTCAATGCACTGTCAATGCACTGGGCCCTGCAATGTTTGTGAAGGTAGAGGGTAAAATGATTGCAGCAAAATACAGGGAGATCCTGGAGGAAAACCTGATGGAGTCTGCAAGAGGATAACGACTTGGAAGAAGATTTGTTTTTCAGCAAGACAATGACCCCAAGCATAAAGCCAAAACTACACAGGAATGGCTTAAAAACAGCAAAATTAATGTCCTGGGGTGGCTAAGTCAGAGCCCAGATCTCAATCCAATTGAGGATTTATGGCTGGATTGAAAAATGCTGTTCACTCACTATCCCCATGCAATTTGACAGAGTTTCAGCAGTTTGGTAAAGACAAATGGGGAGTTATTGCAGTGTCCAAATGTGCAAGGCTGATAGAGACCTATCCACACAGACTCAAGGCTGCAAGGCTGTAATTGCTGCCAAAGGTGTATCTTGTAAATACTAACTTGAAAGGGGAGTACACTTATGAAAATAATTATTTTGTAATTAATTTAGATCATTTTGTAGAGATCATTTTTCACTTTGATACAAAAGAGTAATCTTTTTCAGTTGATCAGTGTCAAAAAAAGCTAAATTAAATCCACTGTGATTCAATGTTATAAAACAATAAAACACAAATCCTCCAAGTGGGGTGAATACTTTTTATAGGCACTGTATAATCCCAGCTACAAAGCAGCCTTTCGCTGAGGTTTCTAAAGGCATTTCATGATGTAAAAACTCTAAGGATCTCTGTACCTCTTGCAAATTGTTATAATAATGTCTCAAAAAAGTGAGTCAAAACACAGTAATCATTGTCATGACACCGGAAGTTAAAGGTATGTTTATGCATTCAAGTATGAATCATTTCAATAAATGATTTATTACACTGACTCCTTATTACATATTGCCATCCTTCCTGTTACTGAAGGGCAACTCATGAAAATTTCTTTGAAGATACAACCACACAATTGATTATTTCTATTGTACATATCTCCTTCAAACTACCTCTGCCTGAGCAGTAACTGCTAAATCTCTTTGGAGTCCATTGTGCACTTTCCTTCTTCCATTCTTTGTGTTTTCTCCTTTGCCCAGCTGCTGATTCTCCTGGTGTGGGCAGCCTCTCACCTGGGGCAACTGTTCAAACTCATATCCATGCTGAGGTCCTGCCAGCCTTAGAAACTTCCACTTAACAGCATTATCAGGTGCTCAGGTCTTGATGCCAAGAAACCCCTAGACCCTTGTATCATTCTGCAGATCTCCAGATGAAATTATCCAAAAACCATTCCACTGTTTCATGCAGTAGCCATACAGAACATCTCCTCTTTGCATTTCAGTACCTCCCCCAATCCCTGACCTCACTGAGAACCTACATCTTGCCCAACCTTTTACATAACCTCAATGTCAGCTCCAATCTCATCCCCCTTCTCTGCGTCAATGTGACCAATCTTGAAAGATGGAGCAAGGACAAGGAGCCAATTCACTTATTCCTACTTCTAATTACGAGGGGTGATTGATAAGTTCGTGGTCTAAGGTAGAAGGAGTCAATGTTAGAAAACCTAGCACGTTTACTTTTCAACATGGTCCCCTCCTACATTCACACACTTAGTCCAGCGGTCATGGAACATATGGATCCCTTCTTTGTAGAAATGGTCCACAGCAGGGGTGACTGATAAATTCATGGCCTAAAGTAGAAGGAGATGAGTTATTAACTTCAAACTTTCTGTATTATCGCTCAGAGAGTTGAACTGCACGTGCATGTAACAAGAGCGTCTTGGACCACCAGGTGGTCCACAGCAGAGGTGATTGATAAGTTTGTGGCCCAAGGTAGAAGGAGATGAGTTATACAGCTCTCGTTACATGCATGTGCAGTTCAACTCTTTCAGTCAAAATGTAGAAAGTTTGAAGTTAATAACTCATCTCCTTCTACCTTAGGCCATGAACTTATCAATCACCCCTGCTGTGGACCACTTCTGGAGGTCCAAGACACCAACTGCTACAAAGAAGGGATCCGTATGCTCCACGACCGCTGGACTATGTGTAAATGTAGGAAAAATAAATGTGCTAGGTTTTCTAAAAATTACCTTACGCCACGAACTTATCAATCACCCCTCGTGTAATGTTATGTTCGGAATGAGGTTTAATATCACTGACGTAATTTGTTAATTTTATGGCAGCAGTACAGTAAATACATGATAGATAAATAGAGAGAAAAAAATTGAATTACAGGATGAGTATATATGTCTATTACATAGTTAAATTAAAATAAGTAATGCTAAAAAACAAATAAATGAAGCAGTGAGGGAGTGTTCATGGGTTCAATGTCCATTTAGAAATCAGATGGTAAAGAGGAAGAAGCTGTTTCTGAATTGCTCAGTGTGTGCCTTCAGACTTCTGTACCTCCTACCTGATGATAACAGTGAGAAGAAGGCTGGTTGGTGGGGATCCTCAATGATCAACCTACGTGTACCCTTATCCACAGTATCAGTATCTATGGCGGAAAACTGAAGAACCAGTACTGAATCCGACACAAAATATCATGCTATATTTCTGGTATTGTTCCTTCATTTCCCATCACCAAATTCACCATTCATCTCCTCATGCTTGCAGTTTTCAAAGATTAACATCCAACATTAAAAATGTAAATATACATGTGAAAATAGAATTTACAAATCTGATGGAAGATTGTCAACATTTTAGTGCCAGGCTGCTTCCAGCTAAACATTGTTTTCTCCTACATATGCACATACCTGGTTGGATAGCCTACTGGATCTGCATACGGTCAGTGTAAAGGAAGCCCCTAATTGTGAAGTCTTGGTCTCAGAACCTCCGCAAGGATCAAGGATCAATTTTATTTATCAAATACACTTGCATTCACATATACATTTATATTTACATTGCTGTGGTATGTTGGCACAACATGCAGCAAGAACAACAACATTCAACAATTATACAGATTATGCAGGAATGATATAAATAGAGTTAAAAGTACAGATATGGAATAAAATGTGCATAAATACATAAATATCAATATGTATTTACAATTTAAAAAGCATTATAAAAGGTGTTTAAATTGTTTACAGTGCAGTGGCGTGACTGAGGTAATAGATAGTAAAGCTAGACTAAAACATTTCCCTTCTGTTGCAGCTGTTATTAATATTAATGCTTCTGACTAAAAGATCATTATGTTTTAATTTGGCCCCTAAATCTGTGCAAGACAGGCCCTCAGGATTAGATTTCATTGGGTGTCTAACAATAAGGCCTAACACTATGCCAGTAAGTCACTGGCCCATGGTGTATGTGTGCCAGTCTGGGTCTTGTTCAGTTTAACATAGCTGAACATCGTCAATTCTGTTCCAAACAGGCAATGCCTCCGGCCTGTTAAATATTACAACAGAGGAGGCTCAGTGATCTGAGACACCAATCCATGCAATAGAAGAGGCAGGTCTGCAGATCTTTTATAACACCGTGACTGGACGTCCTTAAAGCCTGATTTATACTTCTGCGCCAACGTGACGCTGTAAGTACTGTGTCGCCACAACCCCTACGCAGAGCCAACGCGGATCCCTACGCCAGAGCCTGACGTGCACCTCTCCCAAAATGTAACTGCACGTAAAATGCAACAACTGTGATTGCTCTGCTTGGTAGCATCGCATTTCATCCTACGCTGCAATAGCTTCCCATTGGGCGACTGAAGGGCAGGGAAGGAACTCTGGCTGCAATGCTTTCCATAAAGCTTTTCAAACCTCCGAAATTATGGAGGACACATTTCGCTTTTACGAGAAAAGACGCTCGCTTCTTGTTTACCCCGAGAAAGACTACCATGACCATGAAGTCTTGCATGGGTAGGTGTGTGCGCATGCGTGACTTGCGCGAATTGCAGAGCGACGCAGACACACCAACGCACAAGTATAAATGCTCACAACGCGCGTAAGTCACTTGCGTAGGTTACGGCGTGGAGTTAACACAGAAGTATAAATCAGGCTTAAGTGCAAAAACATTTACAATCTCAGCAACCTGAGTAATTTATTGAGTTCTTGACTACTCAACTGTAAAGACTTCTAACAATGTTGAAGTGCAGGGGGATCTAGCAGTCCACGTCCATTGCTCAATGAAAGCAGATACACAGGTTGATTGGGTTATAATGAAGGAATATGACCTTTATCACTCGAGGAATTGAGTTCAAGAGTCGGGAGGTTATATTACAGCTTTATGTAACTTTAGTTAGGCCAAGTATGGAGTTTTGCATTTGGTTCTGCTTGCTCTGTTTTAGAAAAGGATATGAAGACCCTGCAGCAACCTGTATCAACTGAAGTGTGATGAATATTTATTTTACAGGGCCCAAGGGGCTTATTGTTAAACTCAGTCTTCGAGCACTGTGACATGATCTTTCCAAAGGGTCAGAGTTGTTGGTGATAAAGTTAAACTTTTGACAAATATTCTTTGCTCGGCTTTTTGTACAAAACAAGAACCAGTCTCTAGTTCTTAACGTAAATTGAAGCAGCAATCAGTTTGAAGCTGGACTCACAGCTTTGTAGAAGGTGTTACAGAATACAGACTGTTAGCCCTCAGCAGGTGATTGTCTATTGAGGTCTGCTTTGCAAAGTGACATGACCTAGAGACTTTGTCTCTGTATCAGCCAAATGTAAGACAATTAGGTTGTGTCATTTAGAGCATTAAACATGGTTATAAGTTGGGAAATTTGTGTACTCAGAGGATCGGCCTCACAGCATTCATTGTGAATGTTTGGGATCTCTGTTGCCAGAAGCTTGTAAAATATCTGTGTAAGTTACTCTCTCTCAGCAAAGGTATCTGGAAAACATATACAGATGATGTCATTTAGTAGAAAACAGCCTAAATATCAGCTCCATCTGCCAAAACAGACAGGATCTCCCAGTAGCCACCCACTTCAAATCTGCTTCCCACTCCCATTCAGATATGTCCATACATGGCCTCCTCTACTGCCATGATGAGGCTAAACTCAGGTTGGAGGAGCAACACCTCATATACCGTCTAGGTAGTCTCTAGCCCCTTGGTATGTACATAGAATTCTCCAACTTCCGGTAATTCCCTCCCCCTCCCTTCCCCTATCCCTATGTCACTCTGCCCCCTCCCCCAGCTGCCTATCACCTCCCTCATGGTTCCGCCTCCTTCTACTACCCATTGTGTTTTCCCCTCTTCTTTCTTCACGTTTCCTGCCTATCACCTCCCTGCCTCCCCTCCCCCACCCCTTTATCTTTCCCCTTACTGGTTTTTCACCTGGAACCTGCCAGCCTTCTCTTTCCCACCCTCCCCCCACCTTCTTTATAGGGCCTCTGCCCCTTCCCTCTACAGTCCTGACGAAAGGTTCCGGCCCGAAACGTCGACCGATCTTTTCCACGGATGCTGCCCGACCTGCTGAGTTCCTCCAGCGGGTTGTGAGTGCAGCCTAAATATCACAAGCATTGGGTGTTGTTAGGACTGACAAGGAGAACAACAGAAACATGGGGTTACTGAAAGAAGAGCTAGAATTCCTTCGTCAAACTTTTGTTTCTTTGACTTATCATCTACAACTCAGTGGTATGCTCTTCTAATTGGTAAGTATTGTATCTGTGTTTGGAAATCCTTCGTAGTCTGTAAATCTTCTGTAATTTGGAAACCATTTATAAATTAGAAATCTGTGAGTACTAAATGTGTGTTGAGAAATATTTGTCTAAATTTAAACATACATCATTAAAAATAAAATAGCTGGAAGCATCTCCTCCTTGGTAGGGAGGGGGTCCCACCACTCAGGTAGAGGGTATTGGCAGCTAAACTCACCACAGAGACTAGTAAGGGAAGTAAGCTAATCTTTGAAGAGTAGATAGATACAGTATAGTCTCCCAATAGTGGGGGTACCTGTATATTATATATCCGTTTTGAATGGGGCTTAAAATCTCCTTTTGAGTTTCAGACTTTACTGAGCGTGAACCCAGTATCATCACAGATGAAGTGTCTCAGCCTGAAATATTGACTGTTTATTCCCCTGCCTGACCTGCTGAGCTCCCCCAGCATGTTGTGTGTTTCCCAGATGAAACTGATATGACAAATTTGTGGAATTGGTGATACACAGTGTGAAGTCAGTGCTGCACGAGGACAGACGTAGCCTCCTACCTGCACCATGTGGTTCAGACATTCCTGGGTATTGGTGCATGCCTCAAACAAGTTGATGCAATCTAATTCTATGTTGTCTGCATTTTCCCAACACAAAGTGTCTAAGAGAGTCTTAGACTTATAGAATACTACAGCACAGAAACAGGCCCTTTGACCCATCTAGTCCATGCTGAACTATTAATCTGCTTAGTCCCATCAACCTGCTCCCAAGCCATAGTCCTCTATACGCTTCCCAACCATGTACATATTCTTAGTTCTCTTAAAAATCTTGAAATAAAACCTGCATTCACCACTTCCACTGGCAGCTCGTTCCACACTCTCACCATCCTCTGAGTGAAGAGGTTCCTCCTCATGTTCCCCTTAAACACTCTTAACCCATGACTTTTAGTTCTATCTTGACTCTGCTCTTTAGGTTTCTAATTTTTCCCTCTCCAGGACTCTTCCTTCCCGCCATTAGTTTAAAGCTCAGTCTAAAACACCAGATATTTGTCGCTGAGTTCATTATCACCCCATGGTTGAATGGAATTTATCCAATTTGAAAATTCCTACCACTACATCAACTGACATTCCATCTCAATACCTCTTGGTCTGAGAGCTGTTAAGCACAAACTCCAGAGACCCCAAACATCCCTGTTGTTCCAGCGTTGAGGAATGGGCCCCTGAATATAAAACAGGTCAGAATATTAAGTGACAACACAGACCTGTCCTGAATTGTGTACCTTTAATGTAACAAGCAATCTGCCAATGCTGAAAATCCAGAGCAACACAGACAAAATGCTGAAGAAACTCTGTAGGTCAGGAAGCATCTGTGGAGAGATAATTTCTCCATAGCTGCTGAGTTCCTCCAGCATTTGGTGTGTTACACCTTTAATGATGCATTAATAGAGGGAATGGCCTCTTCGTACTTTCTCTAATCTCTGATTCTCATCCTGAAGTTTTCAATGACCACCAATTATTATGAACATTCATCAGAATCAGAATCAGAATCAGGTTTATTATCACCGGCATGTGACGTGAAATTTGTTAACTGAGCAGCAGCAGTTCAATGCAATACATAATCTAGCAGAGAGAAAAAAATAATAATAAATAAATTAAACATAATAATAAATAAACAGGTAAATTAATTATATATGTTGAATATATTTTTTAAAAATATGTAAAAAACAGAAATAGTGTATATTAAAAAAGTGAAGTAATGTCCAAAGCTTCAATGTTCATTTAGGAATTGGATGGCAGAGGGGAAGAAGCTGTTCTGAATTGCTGAATGTGTGCCTTCAGGCTTCTGTATCGCCTACCTGATGGTAACAGTGAGAAAAGGGCATGCCCTGGGTGCTGGAGGTCATTGATAATGGACGCTGCCTTTCTGAGACACCACTCCCTGAAGGTGTCCTGGGTACTTTGTACATTTGCACATAAGCGGTACTGCAAATGCTGGAAATCTAGAGCAATACTCACAACGTGCTGGAAGAGCTCAGCAGGTCAGGCAGCATCTACAGAGGGGAATAAACAGTCGACATGTTGGGCCAAGACCCTTCACCAGTCCTGATGAAGAATCTTGACTCGAAACGTTGACTGTTTATTCCCATCCATAGATGCTGTCTGACCTGCTGAGCTCCTCCAGCACATTATAAACATTCATCTATTGTTTTCCCCTATGTGGTTTCAATGGGACAGAATCAGAATGTCACACACCCAGTGATTTGGTTTCAATAGCCACAGAAATATCATTGGAAGTGAAATTGTGAACACTATAAAGGAAGAGATTTGGCAGATGCTGGAAGTATTGAGCAACACACACAAAACGCTGGAGGAGCTCAGTGGGTCGGGCAGCATCTATGGAGGGGAATAAACAGTTGACGATTTAGGCTGAAACACTTCAGGACACAACCTTTGGGACTTTTAATTAGGAATAGCATTGCAGCTGTCAAGCAAAGACTGAAGCATTTCACAGCTATTGTAACAACAGTAAGGCTGCAACAGATTTGCAGTGCGATCACCACAATGTTTTAAATCAAATTCTCCGTCAGCCCTGCAGACCACTGAGAGCTGATCAATGAGTCTGTTTTAGATTTGTGGCATTTCTGGAGAAAACATGGCTGTGCCTTGTTGTCGGGCTGAACTGTTTTTATATGGGCTGTCTGAAGGATCTCACGAGGATAAGATGTCAAGATAAGTTGCCAGACATATATAATTGTCTGGTTGGCTGCAGCAACTGGTGCCTGACTACATCATGGTTGCATCATGGCTTGGTATGGAAACATCAATGCCCAAGAATGGAAAAACCTACAACCACACCCCGCCCCCCCCACTGCCATGGAACACATCTGTAAGGAGATCTGCCATAAGAAAGTAGCATCCATTATCAAGGATTGCTCCATCCAAGCCATGCTTTCTTCTTGCTGCTGCAAATAGGAAGGGGCTGCAAGGGCCTTAGCTCCCGTACCACCAAGTTCAGGGACAGTTATTACCCGTCAACTATCAGGCTCCTGAACCAGAGTGGATAACTTCACTTACTTCAACGCTGAACTGACTGTACAACATATGGAGTCCTCTCTGACAGTCAACACTGGTGCAGCTCAAGGATGTGTGCTTAGCCCACTGCTCTACTCTCTCTACAGTACACAAATGCCATGTAGAAATTTGCTGATGACACAACTGTAACTGGCAGGATTTCAGATGGTGACAAAGAGGTGTACAGGAGTGAGATAGATCGGTTGGTCAAGCAGTGTCCTTACAACAATCTTGCACTCAACTTCAATAAGACCAAAGAATTGATTGTGGACTTCAGGAAGGGAAAGTCGAAGGAACACACATCAGTCCTCATCGAGGGATCAGCAGTGGAAAGGGTGAGCTGTTTCAAGTTCCTGGGTGTCAACATCTCTGAAGATCTCTGCAGGACAAACATTTTAATGCAATTACAAAGAAGGGATGGCAGCAGCTGTATTTCATTAGGACCCTGAGTAGATTTGGGTTATTACCAAAGACTTCTGCAAATTTCTACAGATGCACCATGGTTGCGTTACCATCTGGTATGGAGGGTCAGAAAAAACTTCAGGAAGTTGCAAACTGATCCTGCTCCATCATGGGCATAGCTTCGAGGACATTTTCAAAAGGCGATGACTCATAATGGTGATATTCTTCATTAAGGATCCCAATTACTCAGGACATGCCCTGTTCTCATTGCTAACATTAAGGAGGAAGTAAAGGAGCCCAAAGACACACACTCAATATTTTAGGAACAGCTTCTTCCCCTCCACCACCCAATTTCTAAATGGACAATGAATCCATGTACACTACGTCATTTTTTTTGCTCTCTTTTTGCATGACTTTTTAAATTTATATATATATATTTCTTACTGTACTTAGTGTAATTTACAGTTTTTTTTAACATTATGAATTGCATTGTATTGCTGCTGCAAGACCACATGTTTCATGACATATGCCAGTGATGCTAAACTTGATTCTGATTGGGACTTTCAAGGACTCTACAACTCATGGTCTCTGTATTATTGAAGTAGATATTTATTCATTGTTTATTATTATAATTCTTTTTCATTTGCATAGTTCATCTTCCTCCCTCGCACAATCGTTTGTCAGTCTCTGTGTGCAGTTTTTCATTGTTTCCATTGTATTTCTTTGTTCTACTGTAAATGTCTGCGAGAAAAGGAAACTCGGGGTGGTATATGATGACATATATGTACTTTGGTAATAAATTTGCTTTGAATTTTGAGTTTTATGTTGATGGGATTCCAAACCTCTACACTTTGATGATGGAAATGTGGTGTGTCAGGCTGCATCGCTGGAATGTCAGGTGAGCAGATTTGCTGCCCCCAGCTGAACAAGCAAAATTACTCCCATGGAGGTCAGAGGCAAATTTCAAGAGTTCCTTCTTGTCAAACCTGAAGCATTTTAACAGGTTGCACCTGTATGAAATATTGGTTGGGCTGTACTTGAAGAGTGTTGTGTAAGTTCTGTTCATCACACTACAAGAATTCAGAGGCAGCTTTAAAGAGAGTGCAGAATAGATTCATGAGGGTGTTCCAAGCCGTAGTTATAAGGAGAGATCAGATAGCCCTCTTATCCCCTCTTATCCCTCTTATCCCTCTTATCCCTTCTCTTCTTCTCACTTTCCCATCACCCCCCACTCCCTGTGCCCCTCCTCCTTTCCTTTCGCCCCTTGGTCTACTCTCATCTCTTATCAGATTCTTTCTTCTTTTGCCCTTTCCTTTTTCCATCTATCATCTCCCGGCTTCTTACTTCATTCCCCCTCTCCCACTCCCACCTTCCTTCACCCATCACATTTTGTCTTGTCCTCCTTCCTCTCCCCACACCTTCTTTTTGCGGCTTCTTCCCCCTTTCCTTTCCGGACCTGATGAAGAATCTCTACCCAAAGCATCCACTATTTACTGACCTGCTGAGTTCCTCCAGCATTTTATATGTGGTTTTATCCTCTAGCTGCAGAATCTCTTGTGTTTGGAGATGTGATAGGCTGGGTTTATTCTCCCAAGAGATGCTGCAGATGCTGAAAATTGAGACACAGGATGCTGGAGGAACTGGCAGCACCTATACAGAAGAATAAACAGTCGATGTTTCTGGTCTGATGAGGAGTATCGACCAGAAATAGCAACTGTTTATTTCCCTCCATAGATGCTTTCTGACCTGCTGAGCTCTTCTAGCAATTTGTGAATTCCTCTGGGTTTATTCTCACGAAGATGTAGAAGACTGGGCCTTGACTTCATAACATAAATGGCACAGACAGTGTAGATGATCATAGGGCATGAGAGTCTAGAACCAGTTAAAGTTTTTTTAAATTAGAACTAGTTTTTTTTTCTTCTCTTTTTTTTAACCAACCAGCTCATTTTGGTAGTGGGGGTAGATTTTCTTTGAATAAAATACAATTATTTTATTTTATTTCATTTCATAATTCAATCTTTTTTTTTCTACATGATTGATTTGGAATATGAGATACTGTGATCATATAACTATCATTTAAATGTAATGTAATTCATATTACTTACTTTTATCCTTATGAATTTTGTATTGGTATTTATCAATTTATATAATATTAATAAAAATATTGAAAGAAAATTTAAAGAAGAAGAAAAAGAAGAAAGCCCTTAACTCCGTCATGATGGCATTTTTTTTAGCAGGCTTTCTTATTTTTACGAGCCTGAGTTGCTAGCTTAACGCTCAACCGAACACCGATGGAAAGCGTGCAAGGGAGCTGGCTGGATTCGAACTCAGGAGCCTTCACTCTGAAGTCCGGCACTGATGTCACTATGCCACCAGCTGGTGTAGTTAAAGATCTGAGGCATAAGTTTTTCAGCCAGAGAGCTGTGACTACTTGTAATTTGACGCCAGAGGAGGCGGCAGAGGCTGTTGCAATTACAACATTTAGAAGGATTTGGACAGGTAGTTCGATATGAAGGGATAGAGGGATATTGGCCTAGCACGGCAAATGCGATTAGCATAGAGGTCATCATGGACAAGGTGGGTCAACAGGCCAGGGTTTCTGTCCTGTATCATTCTGTAACTCTATGATTCATCCAGAATCTTGCGAGGAACCTGCTCATGATCTCTCCAGTTGGTGAAGCCTCATATATGATGGAACCATAGTCTTTGAGAAGAGGCGAATTTCCAAAACTGAGGAGGCAAACTTGAAAAGAAGGCAATGCAAATACCACAATATGCTTTTTATTTTATGGTCCAAGGCAGTGAGGACAAAGGAAAAAATGATCTATTTAGGCCAGTTGTGCTCACATCAACAAAATCAAAATAGCTGTCTTCCAGCTTATAGGTCAAATGAGCAAAGAGTAATGTAGGCCCACCAAATCTATCTCATAGCTACCTTCCATGCTAAAGTTGGTGAAGGTATGCGGGTTATAGATTTGCCAGTTATAAACGGAGTCAGCCCTTTATATTGCCCTGGATCTCACATTGCCACATCTCATCCCAATATTAATTTGATATGAGTTTCTAGGAAGTAATTATCAGGAAAAGTGAGTTCCACAACTGTTATTTTATAATCTTACTGATACTCTTCGGTAGTTCACCTCCAACTGTAAATTCCATGCGCAAACGAGTTTACAAGAGAATTGTTAAAGGTTACCTTGAGCTTCACTGCCTGAAGATTGCTTCCTAGTAATTCAGCCACGCTTGTGATCAGCATTGAAATCAATAGAACTGATGCAGGGAGCCAAGTATGATTTAAACTCAGCCCATTTAAAGCTATCTTTATTTTGCATTTGGCATTTTTGAACTTTGAACTTACACTTTTATGGTCTAGATATTATGGTAGCATAGGATCTGTCATTTACCTGCACCATTAATTTCAATGAAAATCTTGTTGTTAAGGAACGTTGTGCACTTACCAAATGGACTCCATGCCACATCGCTGTATGTGTTTCAGTTTCCCCTGCATTCATGGCACACACTGTGCTGTGCTAGCTAGCTTGCTTGTGAATCTACATAGGCTATTTATACAGAGCAGAGGCACAGCATAAAAGTTTCAAAGAGTTTCTTTCTAATAGACAACCGAGTCCTTTATAAACCACAGAAGCACTTAGTGTAATGGTTTGCAGCACCAGCGATTGGGTTTTAATTTCTGCTGCTGTCTACAAGGAGTTTGTACGTTCTCCCTGTGATCATGTGGGTTTCCATAGGGTTCTCCAGTTTCCTCCCACAAAGCCGCATGGGTAGGTAAGTTGTGGGCATGCTGTGTGGTGTTGGAAGCAGGGTGACACTTGCTGGCTGCCCCCAGCACATCCGTGGACTGTGTTTGTCGTTGATGCAAATGACTCATTTCAATGTACGTTTCGATGTTTTATTGCACATGTGACAAATAAGGCTAATCTAAATTTTATTTTAAAAGTCCCAGCATAATGAAAATTGTGCACAGATTTTTCACCCCTGAGGTAGAAGGAATAAATTTCCAGCAGTTTCCAACGTACTTCAAAATCTGTAAAGGCTACACAACAAAAGCACCATGGGTGAAGATGTGGCTGAAGGGAAATATATAAAAATGTTCTTTATAAACAAGTTTTCTTATATAAAACTTCATAATATGCACACAGTAGCCATTTTATTCAGTACACCTGTACACCTGCTTGTTATTGCAAGTATCTTATCAGCCAAAAATATGGAAGCAACTCACTGCATAAATGCAGAGATTCAGTTGTTGTGCAGACCAGATATCAGAATGGGGAAGAAATGTGATTTAAGTGACTTTGATCATTGAGTGCTTGTTGGTGCCAGTCGAGATGGTTTGGATATCTCAAAAACTACTGATTCCAAAGCAGTACACACAGCAGTCTCTAGAGTTTACAGAAAATGGTGTGATAAATAAAAACATCCAGTGAGCAGCAGTTCTGTGGGCAAGAATGCCTTGTTAATGAGCGAGGTCAGAGGAGAATGGCCAGACTGGCTCGAGCTGACAGGAAAGTGACAGTAACTCAAATAACCATGAGCAGCTCTGAATGCACAACATGTCAAACCTTGAAGTGGATGCTCCACAGCAGCAGAAATCCACAGTAGGCTTTTCTTCTGTACCTAATAAAGTGGCCACTAAGTGTATATGAGTTTCTTTTATACTCTTGCTTTTTTTGTCTAAAATTAATAATTAACGCACAAAATCAAATAGTTATAATTTTTCATCACCTTGGAGAACTGATGACATGTATTTCTCTCACTTAGAATTCAGAGTCGCTGGACACCTGTATTCAAAGCATTCTCTCTGCTTTGTATCCTCCGTTCAACGCCACAGCTCCCACAGTGCTCAGTCAAATCTTCAGGGTGATTGACACCACGTATAAGGGGGATGGACTCCGCTGCCTATTGCATTTCTTGGTTCCAGCAAAGCGCATCCTAGAGACTGTGCAACAAGATGCTTGTGTAAGTATGGTGAATAACTGTAAACCTGTCCTGAAATAAAATCACAAGAATGGATCGGGAAGACGGACATCAACACGAACCAGTCCAGCACTGAAGCCCTCTACCTCTTTATGCTAAGAAACCACATCTCCTGCACGGTGTCCCACAATGTTTGTATGCATGCTCTTAGAACGTACAATCTGGAGCATTGATTAGCTGGTGGAATTTGTTGGTACAATGGTGATAAAATGAAAAATATTTATAAACAGAAGAGACTGTGCAGATGCCAGAAATCCAGAGTAACACACACAAAATCGGGGAAGGTGGGTGGGTGGGGGAGAGGGATAAAGTGAGAAACTGGGAAGCGATAGGTGGAAAGGCAAAGGTCTGAAGAGTCGATGGTTCAAAGTTCAAAGTAAATTTATTATCAAAGTACATACAGTATATGTCACCATATACAACCCTGAGATTCATTCTCTTGCAGGCATACTCAATGAATCCAATAACCAAATAGAGTCAATGAAAGACTACACCAAAAGGGCAGACAACCAGTGTGCAAAATACAACAAACTGTGTGAATACAAAAGGAAAGGAAAAAAAAGATATAATAATAGTAATAATAATAAAAATAGCATAAATAAGCAATAAATACCAAGAACATGAGATGAAGAGTCCTTGAAAGTGAGTCCATAGGTTGTGAGAACAGATTAGTGATGGGACAAGTGAAGTTGAGTGAAGTTATCCCCTTTGATTCAAGATCCTGTTGGCTGAGGGGTAATAACTGTTCCTGAACCTGGTGGCTGAGGGGTAATAACTGTTCCTGAACCTGGAGGTGTGAGTCCTTAGGCTTCTGCGCCTTCTTCCTTATGGCAGCAGCAAGAAGAGAGCATAACCTGGGTGGTGGGGGTCTCTGATGATGGATGATGTTTTCCTGTCTATCCTTGATGGACTGGGCTGTATCCGCTACTTTTTGTTGGATTTCCGTTCAAGTTTGAGGCCCTTCATCTGAGTTCCTCCAGCACTTTGTGGGTGAAAAAGTGAATTCTTCTTATCTCAAAGAGGTCTATTCCTGCTCCTATTCTTTGCATCTTGTATCTTGTGTCATATGGCTCTGGATGAAGAAGTATCTTCTCATCTCCTACCTGGATGGTGCCCTATTTTGAGAATGTAATTCCTTGTTCTAGACCACATAAGCATTTTAAAATGACATTACTCCTGTCAAATGCAAGAGAATATTCTAGGTGCAGTTTGCTTAAGCAACATACACGAAGTGCTGGAAGAACTGAGCAAGTCATCTATGGAGAGTAATAAACAGTCGATGTTTCAGGCTGAGACCCTTCACCAGGACTCAAGCAGTCTGCTTAATTTCCTGTCATCCCCTCTCCCAGGAATCAACCTACGGGAACTATGCTGTGCTTCCTCTAACACAAGAACAGCAGAAAGTTAACCCCTGTGACTCCCATGGTTTTCTCCATCTGATGACTCCTCACAAAAAGAGAACTCAAAATTGGCCTCGCAATACAAAAATAAGAGTGAGCTTCCTGGTGCCCTTTCTGGGAGGGAGGGGTGGGTAGTAGGGAACAAGCTGAATCTTGCAAGCAGCAGGCAATGTGGAGCTTAGCGTTCAGCCCAGAATGCATAATTCAGAATTTACTGCCTGTTACGCCACTGGCGTTTAGGATGGCAATGAAGAGCCTCCATTTTTGGTGGTGTTCAGGGCTTCCTTCATCATGTCAGTAGATTCCCCTCTGTTTTCACTACAGTCAGTCATGTAAGTCCTGGATGGGGACTTAGGTGGGAATAAAAAGTTAAATTAAAACATTTCCATTTGCTCAATCCAGTTACAAATAAAAGAGTGAAACCTGTGAGTATTGCACTCTCGATAATGGTGCACTACATCTTCTGGAGTTGGCATATTCCTATGGTGCAACGTTCCCCTTGCAGTGGAATTTAGTAAACAATCTGCAGAGCATGCCAAGTGTTCTTTTGCACTCTGATATAAAAGGATTAGAAGGCATAATTAAGCTGGGTTCAAATCATCGGAAGGAGCAACTAACAAGAGTCCAAAGTTAGCTTCAGTCAACAATAAACACAAAATATTCTGCAGATGCTGGGATCAAAGCAACACTCACAACATGCTGGAGGAACTCAGCAGGTCGGGAAGCATCCGTGGAAACGATGAGTCGACATTTCGGGCCGGAGCCCTTCGTCAGGACTGAAGAAAGAAGGTGGGGGAGGGTTGGAAGAAGGCTGGTAGGTTCAGTTGAAAATCCAGTAATTTGAAGGACAAAGGGGTGGGGGAGGGGAAGCAGGGACGTCTTAGGCAGGAAAATAATGGGTAGTAGAAGAAGGAGACGGAACCATGAGGGAGGTGATGTCTAGGTAATCTCCAGCCCCTTGGTATGAACATAGAATTCTCCAACTTCCGGTAATTCCATCCCCCTCCCTTCCTCTATCCCTATTTCACTCTGCCCCCTCCCCCAGCTGCCTACCACCTCCCTCATGGTTCTGTCTCCTTCTTCTACTACCCATTGCTTTCCTGTCTAAGACGTTCCTGCTTCCCCTCCGCCACCCCTTTATCTTTCAAATTACTGGTTTTTCAACTGAACCTACCAGCCTTCTTCCAACCCTCCCCCACCTTCTTTCTTCAGTCCTAACGAAGGGTTCCGGCCCGAAACGTTGACTCATCATTTCCACTGATGCTGCCCGACCTGCTGAGTTCCTCCAGCGTGTTGTGAGTGTTGCTTCAGTCAATAATATAAGCTTCATTTTGCACCATGTTTCTTTGACTATTACTGCTTGCTTACTGGAATTGAAATTGAAATTAGTTTATTATTGTCACATGTACTGAGATGAAAGGCATAGACGTACACAGCTTTCAAATAAATTAATTTATCACACAGTTCAGAGAGGTAGATAAAAGATAAAACAGTAATAATACAGAATCTCATGTAACAGCTACAGAAAAAGTACAGTGCCGATAAAGGACAGGATGCAAGATCATAACAAGGTAGATTGTAAGGTCAAAAGTCCAACTCATCGTACCCGAGAACTATATAAACTTATATCAAATAGTTACACTTCATTGTGGTACATGCTTCCAGGCTTTGTATATTTTGCTTAGTGGGAGAGGGGAGAAGTGAGAATGTGTAGGGAGGGTGGGGTCTTTGATTATACTGGCTGCTTTACTGAGGCAGTGGAAATGTAAATATTCTATAGAACTGTAATTTTTTATCGACACCTGGGTGAGTACAAGTAAGCAGATTATTAATGATTTATGCAAAGATTCATTTGGAAGCTTCTAAAGTCTTAATTAAGGCATTTGTTCATAATTTTCCAAGTAACATAGCTATAAAAATGCAAAACATTCTTTCCAGTAGCTCTGATCAATGGTTGAAGTGAACTGATACTTGAACCTAAGCAATATCCTTTGAATTTTATACTGAGTTTAATTTTCTTTGTGAATAAAGAAATTAGGGCTTGAAGCTATTATTTTTCCAAAATAAGTCCTGACATGTTTGCAGACACTAATTCCACTCAAATAGACCTATGAAATCAGAAAGCTGAAATAATTTACTTCATGAATCCTCCTTGGATGATATGATCTATTTGAAGATGTTTAGATCTGCATTAGTTAATGGTGATCATCAATGCAGATCACTTTTGAAAATTAGGACTGAGAGACATTTATTCTGATAAGAGTGAAATGCAAACAGAGGAATGTAAATCCTCCACAGAAGTGACACTGTGGGGTTTGTTAAAAGTTGACGCAAATTAATTTGAGTTGACTTTAACAATACTCACTGTGTTTCCCTACGAAGGAGTTCAGGGTCTTGGAGCAAAAGAACACTTGGCATGCTCTGCAGATTGTTTACTAAATTCCACTGCAAGGGGAACGTTGCACCATAGGAATATGCCAACTCCAGAAGATGTAGTGCACCATTATCGAGAGTGCAATACTCACAGGTTTCACTCTTTTATTTGTAACTGGATTGAGCAAATGGAAATGTTTTAATTTAACTTTTTATTCCCACAGTAAGTGTACAGGTTGTTTGTGATGGAATACACTCTGGCTTTTGTGCTACAAGGTGGTTTAACCTCATACTAGCAGTCCTCACTGTACAATTGCCTGTTTCCTTTTCCCACAGACTCTGCCTTGTGACCTGTTTTAGCATAATTGTCGAATTGTTGCCGTATTTCAGACTGGTTTAACTTTTACATGGCTGCGACCTGATTAGTTTGAGAATGACCCAACCTAATTGTTGCATTAAGACGAGAGGGGAAACATTACCAGTTTCAACATCATCTCCTGAACCATGCCCCACACAATCCTTACACTTCACTGTGTACAAGAGGGGGGTGTGCTAGTAAAACTCCAGCACTCTGGCCCATGACCAGAGGAATGTTGAATGCAGACATTGTTAGTGGGATATGCAGCTGGACACTTGGAACCAGCTTTTACACTCTTCCTAGCCAACAAGAGGAAAATAACTATATCAAATCCAGATGATTTATTTGTTGTTTGGCTGATATACTACAGAAATGCAGCAATTCAGCTTGAACATGCAGTCCAAATCAGCTCCAAATTTATTGAAGGTGAAAGTTTATTTTCTGTTTATGTTGGAAAGAAGCTTCCTTTTGGAGAACATTAATTAACTACTGTGAACAGTAATGTTGCCAGAGTTTCAAAAATAGCAATCTGAAAACTATTACTCTGCACAGAGTCCCCAGTGATTCCCACTAGCTGAATATTATGTCTGCCTTTACAGAATGGAACGCATTTCAACAGTGGAGTTCTTCTTTACCCAAATCTGACTGATTAGCAGCATATTTCTATTTTCGTTCAGCAGCGAGCAAGCTTTGCATGTGGGTGCTTATTCTGCTCTCAGCTGTTTGATGCATTAAACTCTGCATTCTGCCAAAGTGTCTCACGATCCTGCACTGGCTCAAGCCCTTTTCAAATCAAATGGCATTTGCTGAGGTCTCCATTCAAAATACTTATTCATTTCTTCCCTTTATTGGTTGTCGCTGAATCTGCTCTGTAGTCCCGGCACGTTATGTTTTGATCACATACACTCGGTGTCCACTTTATTAGGTACAGGAGTGAAACCTTCTGCTGCTGTGGCCCATCTATCTCAAGGTTCAATATGCATTTTGAGATGCATTTCTGCACACCACTATAGTAACGTGTTGATAGTTGGGTTACTGCTGCCTTGCTATCAGTCTGGCCATTCTCCACTGACCTCCCTTAACAAAGCATTTTCATCCACAGAACTGCTTCTCACTGGATTTTTTTTTTGTTTTTTGCACGATTCTCTGTAAACTCCAGAGACAGTTGAGCATGAAAGTCCCATAAGATCAGCAATTTCTAAGATACTCAAACCACCTCATCTGGCACTCCATGGTCAAAGTTGTTTAGATCATATTTCTTCCCCATTCTGATGTGTGGTCTGAACGACAATTGAACATATTGTTATTCTTCTGGTAGTGTTTGTTGGCGGTTGTCAGACCAACAGAAGAGGCATTACTGCCACCTATCAAGTATCATTCAAGCACACCAAATATTTTCTTCCAGAAAGTCTTCCTCCATCATCCTTTTCACATTTGTGTCATTACAACCACACGTAGTACTATGAAAATTAAAGTCCCCTGACAATTAGGTAACAAATTTCTAGCACTCCATTGTAGGATTTTAAAAAAAGGGGAAAAAAAGAAAAAATTAGAAATAAAAACATTAACATCCCTTCCCTGACCATTAGCTAACAAACTTCCAGCCTTCCAGTGTAAAAAAAGAAAAGAAAAAAGAAAAAAGTATAAACAGTCCTTCTTTGAAGTGTAAATATTATTTATCCTTCCTTGTAAAGCACCATTAATAACTTCTAGAGTTAAGTCTTTTACCTCTGGATGTTTTTTTCTGTAGCTTTTAATATAAATTATTTTTTTTCTGTCCTACTTTTAGCTTGTGCTATACAATTTAGCACATCTACCATGAAAGTAAGGAACTTTAGTTTATTAACAATCAATGCATCCTTCATTTAAATATGCACTTTACACACTGACTTTAATCTAACTGTATACTGAAAACTGATTGGTTCCATTGGCCTGGTCTTCTGTACTTTCTGAGGAACCACTGCATGTGGTTTGTCAGTGCTACCTGAGCATGCTGCAATTCCACAGCTTTCTTATATACTAAACACCCTGCATAAGCAGAGCTATGTTCCCCTTCACAATTGCTACATTTTGGCCTTATGCCTTCTCCACAATGACCATAATCATGTTCTCCACCATATCTACCACATCGCTTTTTACCCCTGCACACAGCTGCTGCATGACCAAAACCTCCGGCATTGAAAACATTTCAGAGGGGGCAGCACGTAGACTCGATCCATACAACTCAAATAACCTAAACTAACTTATCCAGCAACTTTTTTCCCATCTAATTTAGTCAACACCAATAAGCTAACTATTCTAACTCCTCCACGAAAACCTTTTAAACATTAGTATCTACAACTTGCCCCTCCCCGACTAAATTATTTTAAATCTATGGATACATGTAGACACCCCTCCGTGGTTACTCCCCAAAGCCACAGTTGTTCAATATAATTCTTTGGTGTAACTTTCCTTCCTCCCAGAGCTTTTAAGCCTACAGCTTTCTCACCTTGCTTACTATCTTTACAAAACACTAAGAGCACCCATCTCTCAAAGGTCTTACGCCCGCAAGATCGCCTAATACTTTTTTCAAATCCTAGTTAATCTAATCAGATTGCTGTCGGAAACAGATCTACATTCGAAACTAGTAATACCTTAAACTCTTCCTTTCTTATTTTGTTTAAATCCTTCATCACTAGACGATGAGCCACTATAATCCTCAATCCACTGCTCATTTTTCTGTTTCGCAGAAACCTGACATTCACCTTCCTCTGTACAGCTCCCATCACCTAATACAATCTCCCATGCACTACCTCTGTCTTCTTTGTCACTTCCTGACATCTCTGACACCTCTAAGCTTTGCTGTCACAACCCATTTCCAATACTCTCCCTCTCCCTCAAGCTCCCTTTCCTGCACTTTTTCGCGCCCCTCTAACTTGACTATGTCTGCATGATGTCACGTGATTGGCTGATTAAATATTTGCATTAACGCACAGGTGTGCAGGTGCACCTAATAAAGTGGCCACTGACTTTAACCAAAGAAATAGGGGCAGCAGTATGTCGCTCAGCACCTCAAACATCCTTTCCTATTAAGTAAGGTTGGAGGAGGAACACATTATATTCTGTGTAGGTAGCTTCCAACCTATTGGCATGAACATCGATTTCTCTAGCTTCTGGTAATTTTTCCCCTCTGCCTTTCCTCTTCTTCACTTTCTCCTTCTGGTCTCCCTTTTACCTCTTCTCCTCACCTGCCTATCACCTCCTCCTGGTGCCCATGCACCTTTCCTTTCTCCCATAGTCTACTCTCCACTCTTATCAGCTTCCTTTTTCTCCAGCTCTTTACCTTTTACATCTATCACTTCCCAGCATCCAAGTTCACCCCACCTCCCCACCCACATGGCTTCACCTATCACCATGTAGCTTTTACTCCTTCCCCAACCCCAAATCTTCTTATCCTGGCATCTTACCCCCTTCCCTTCCAGTCCTGATGAAGGATCTCGGCACGTAACTTCGACCATTTCTTCATTTCCATTAATGCTGCCTGACCTACTGAGTTTCTCCAACATTTTGTGTCTGTTGCAAGAATGTTGTATCTGTTTCATCCACAGGATGCTGGATGGTCTCATCAGGTCAGGCAATATCATTCGAGAGGAATAAAGGGTCAATGTCTCATGTTTTTTTAAAAATTATTCATTTACGGGATGTGGGCATTGCCAGTTAAGCCAGCATTTATTGCCCTTCCCTATTTTTTTAAGAGTCAATCACATTGCTGTGGGTCTGGAGTCACGTATACATCAGACCAGTTAAGGACGGCAGGATTCCTCCCCTAAAGGACATTAGTAAACCAGACGGGTTTTTACGACAATCAACATGGTTTCATGGCAATCAGATTTTTTTTAAACTTCAAATTCACCATCTGCCATGGTGGGATTTGAACTCATGTTCCCAGCGTATAACTAGGTCTCTGGATTACTGATCCAGTGGTGATGACCATCACGCCAAATCTCCCCATGAAACCCTTCATTAGAACTGAAGACCAAAGTGCCGTCCTGATGAAGGGCCTCAGCCCAGAACTTCGACTATTTATTTCTTTCCATAGGTGCTGCTGTCTGACTGGCTGAGCTCCTCCCGTATTTTGTAGGTGTTACTCTCTCTTGATTTCCAGCATCTGCAGAATCTTCCTTGCCTGCTTCATCCTTGTCCTCAGCATCACTTTCCCAGTCTCTCCCCATGCTCAATTTCTTGCTTTTTGTTCAATAATTTGTCAGACTCTAACTTGAATAGATTCGAATATGCAGCTCCATAATTGCCTGGGGAAGAGGATTCACAGTCCTCAGAAAGAAAATAAAACTCCGCCTCATCCTTGTCTTAAATAGATTACCCCTGATTCTTAAAACTATGCCGATGAGTGTTGGGTACCACTACCAGGTAAAGTATCCTTCTGGCGTCAACGCCATCAATCTTCTTCAGAATCTATACTTCAAGAAGGTCAGCCCTCAACTTTCTAAACTCCAATGAGTTCAGGGCCAAAGGTGGAGCAACTTTTACCTCCATTAGTTATCTGGTGCTTTTCCTTCTCTTGTGAATAGCCCCTGATTACAATTACTCATTATAATTTTAAATAATATCCCAATTCTTGTTCTCAATCCATTACTACTCAAAAATTATCAACACAGGTTGAAAATTTTACTTTAATTCCAAGAATATCAACTTCTATCTCAGCACAGAAGCTAGAAAATTATGGCAGTTGTATAAGTCATTGGTGAGTCTGCACTTGGAGTACTGTATACAGTTTTGGTCACCCTGTTTTAGGAAAGGGGTGGTTAAATTAGAAAGAGTGCAGAAAAGATCTGCGAGAATGCTGCCAGGACTAGAGGGCCTGAATTATAGGGAGAGTTTGGCCCGGCTAGGTCTTTATTCTTTGAAATGTAGAAGATTGAGGTGTTACCTGATAGAAACATATAAAATTATGAGAGGCATCGACAAGGTGGATGGTATCAGTCTTCTTCCCAGGGTAGGGGAGTACATAACTAGTTGGTCTGTTTAAGGTGAGAGGAGAAAGACTTAAAAGAGACGTGAGGGGCAACATTTTCACAAAGAGTGCAGTGAATCTATGGAACGAGTTTCCAGAGGTAGTGGTTGAGGCAGTTACAATAATATAATTTAATAAGCACTTGGATAGGAATGGGCTTTGGAGGGATTTGGGCTGAACACAAGAAATTGGAACTAGCTGGCATGGAGTGGTTGGGCCGACTAGCCTGTAAATGTGGTATTGCTCTGTGACTCTATATAGCTTCTTTAGTGTATTGATTTTCTCTGAATAACTTCAGGAGAAAGCTTACTGAAAAAATATTTTGTGAACCAGACATAAAGGGGATAAAAAAGAGACTGAACTTCAAGAAATTCAGGGGCAGAATTTCCTCCTGGGGCTTAGGAGCTGAAAATATGGTGGGCAAGAATAGAGTCTGACTCTGATAAATGAACGTTGGGTTTGAACAAGACAAACCCACTTATCAAAAATAAATAACTTATTTCTCATGTACTTTTATTGCCGGATGATAGTTTTCCCGCAGATGAAATAATAATTTTTTTCCCCAACGGTTCACTCTGCCTTCTAAAACCCATGCACACTCCTCATTGGAACAGCTTGAGAGGAAATTATTCTGCGGGAGTGTGCGCTAGCTGCCAGCCAGTGAAAATGATCAGGGGATCATTGGTATTATCATGCTCTCAATTTTATGGTTTACAAAGCTATCCCTAATATAAACCAAGTGGTCTTCTAAACTAGCTGGAACACAATTTTCTACCAATTCACAAATCTGTTCTCTGTTTAACTGTGTCAGTGGAAGTATTTTGTAAGTCAGATATATGTCTGTTAAATAAGAGGGAAACACAACAACAGATAAATTTAGCCAACACTTGTACAATGCATATTGAGCAGTTTCAGCTGCTGTTCTGTTTATGGACAACCTTCTCAATATTCTTTGCAAATTCAAAGAGATACCAGTTCGGCTCACCAACTACCGTAAGCAAACTGGCCAGAACTGCCTCAAGACTTGACTGTTATGTATTCCGTCTGCTGCAGTAATGTAGGCACAGAGTTGCTCTACCGCTTAACGCAAGATGACTGATTCATGAGCAAACCGTCGGCCCATCTTTGTCAGTCACACATATGTTATTAGAAATTACTGTAATTGCTAATTACTGGAGTTTGCTAATTGCTAATTCCAAGATGTTCTCCAAATTTATCCACCCTTTGAAAATAGAGGTGTTTCTTAACACATTTTTGTGAAAAGCTTGACTCTAATTTTGAGGCTATAATCCCCTCTTCTATGATTGGTTTAACTTTATCTCTTCTATTATTCCCTTTACACCTTGAAAACCTCAATCAAATCACCACCTAATCATTCAAATTCCAGGAAATGCATCTAACTTTCTTTTAAAAAAATTGAACTGAACCTCTTTAATTTCACCCTTGGAGACAAAATCAATGCTGGACTTCAAGTCAATTCTATCTCAAACAAGAGAAAATACACAGATGCTGGAGATCCAAGCAAAACACACAAAATGTTGGAGGAACTCAGCAGGCCATGCAACATCTATGGCAAAAAGTACAAGTGACATTTTGGGCCGAAACATTGACTGTACTTTTTGCCATGGATGCTGCCTGGCCTGCTGAGTTCCTCCAGCATTTTATATGTGTTGTGCAGTCAATGATATCTTCTTCAACTGTGATATATAGAACTGGTTCCAGTACTGAAGATGTGTTCCAACTAGCGCTTAGCATAATTGCATCTTAATTTCTGCCTCTTTGTATTAAAATCTGCAGATACAAACCCAGGCATCTAACTTTCTCTCTGATTCTATAACCACGGATGAATGATAGATCATATGTGCACATGGAACCATCAGTCTCTTTGGCATTTCAATTGCTTTCACTATTTAGCAAGTCCTCTATTTTAACTTCAACATGGATGACCTCACATTTGTCTGCATCCAAATCCATCTGCCAGATTTTCACTAATTTACCTTACAATTATTATTTCTTAGTGATCTAATATTTCATCTTCATTTCTTGCAACAATGTTCAGTTTTGCATCATTAGCATATGGAATACTTGTCTTTCTGTACCATAACAAACATGATCTAGTGCATAGTTCTATCCCTATCATCCATACACACAGTATGCTATGAGGTGTCTCATGACTGTTCAAATCCTTGCCTATTGTCCATATTTCTTCCTGTGGCTTAGAAAATTTCTTATCCATATCAATAATTTGCTCTTGATTCTATAATTAATAATTTTAGCAAATAGTCTTTCATGAAGGATTTTGTCAAACCTGTCCTGCAAATCCATATCAATAACATTCATGGATATCCCCCTGTCTTTTAGTGGAATTAGTTCCCTAGGAATTTCCGGGTATGGTACACTTCAATGCACAGGATTGCAAGAGCCTCCTGAGGGTTGTAGACTAATTCAGCTCAATCATGGGCACAAGCCTCCCCACCATCAAAGACATCTTCAAAAGCAGTGGGTCAAGAAGGTGGCATCCATCAGTAAGGACTCTGTCCATGCAGGACACGTCTTCTTATCATTACTGCCATCAGAGATGTGATACAGGAGCTTGAAGTCCCACCATCAATGTTTTAGGAACAGCTTCGCCCTCTCTGCCATCATGTTTCTGAACGATCCATGAACCCATGAACACTAGCTCGCTATTCCTCTTTGGCACTATTCATTAATTAATTAATTCATCCATTTATTTATTTGTTTGTTGATTTATTTATTGTAACTCATTTTAACTTTTCAATGCTTTGCACTGTACACTCATGGCTGATGAACTAGCTGCCCTTTGCATCTGGCCCCTCAGCTTTGTACTGGATTTGGCTAGTATTTGCATGTGGCCTTATTTGAAGAATGTCTTGTTTATTTAATTTAATACCTTATACTAAGTTTGAGTCAGTGATTCTAGAGTTATATATAGTTAATACTTTAGGATCAGAGTCAAAGGATCAACTTTATTCACCACATACATTTACACAAGTATGAGAAGTGGTGTGTTGGTCAGGGTGCAACATGCAACAAAAAACACCATTCAACAACTATAAAGACTAAAGAATTATATAAAAATAAGTTAAATATTAAAGTATGTATGTATAAGGAATTAAATATGCTTAAATAAATAAATACCAGCATATATTTACAAAGTAAGCCTTATATATTCCAAGCAAGAGAAAATCTGCAGATATTGGAAATCAAAGTAATAAACACAAAATGCTGGAGGAACTCAGCAGGTCAGGCAGCATCTGTGAAAAAGAGTAAACAGTCGACATTTCAGGCTGAGACCCTTCATCAATCCTGATAAAGTGTCTCGGCCTGAAACATCGACTGTTTACTCTTTTTCATAGATGTTGCCTGACCTGCTAAGTTTCTTCAGTATTTTGTGTCAGTTACTAGCCTTGTATATTTAAAGTATTTACAGTGCAGTGAAATAATGGGAGAAATGGAGGGGTGGGTGGGGGACAAAGCATAAAAATAATCAGATTAATTGCCTGGGGGAAGAAACTTTTTACATTGTATGATTATTTAAATCAAATTGTGTTTTTTATATATATAAATGCATGTGATCAACGGCCTATGACAGCAACAAATTGTTAGAATAGTGTTGGGGATTGAGTGGGGCTCTGGCCTCAGGAACCACTTTCTTGATAGCCTGTTGCACCTCAGGATTAGCCCCGGTTTCTGGGACAGCTCCTAGGAGGCAGGTCCCAACTTACTCAGACCTGAGTGTAGCCATAGTGGTGAGCCTGGTGGTAGGTGGGGGGGGGGGCAGATGTTTAAGTACTCTCAGCTGCCCAGGGTGGGGACAGTCTCTAGAGCATTCTGCCACCACGGACTAATGGAAACCCTTAACAATATTACTTCTGGTGCACTTTACGATAAGCTACAGGAAGAACCAGCCTTCGCGAACAAAAACACAGCGGAGTATCAGAATAAGAGCAGAAACAGGACATTTTGCCCCTCATACTTCTTCCACTGCTCTGTTGCACAAAACAAACGTAATTCAGACACAGATGATAGTTAATACAGACATGTGAGGTGCTGCAATATGGAAGGACAAACCAGGATAGAACTTACACAGCAAATGGTATGCCACTGTGGAGTGCAGTAAAACAGAGGAATCTGGGAAAGCTGATTCATAGTTCCTTGAAAATGGTGTCACAGTTAAATAGGGTAATACAGAAAGCTTTTGCAGATTGGCCTTCATAAATCAAAATACTGAGTACAGGAGTTGTGATGTTATGCTGACATTGTATAAGATGCTGGTGAGACCATATTTGGAGTATTGCATGCAGTTCTGGTCACCTGCCTAAGGAAAGATTTCAATGAGATTGAAAGAGTACAGATAAAATTTACAAGGATGTTGCTGCGACTTGAAGATCTGAGCTATCGGGTAAGTTGAATAAGTTAGAAGTTTATTTTCTGGAGCATAGGAGAATGAGGGGGAGATCTGAAAGAGGTATACAAAATTATGGTGGGTATAGACAGAGTAAATGCAAGCAAGTTTTTTTCCCATTGAGGTTCGGTGAGAGTAGAGCTAGAGGTCATGGGTTAAGGATGAAAGGTGAAATATTCGAGGGGAACTTCTTCACTCAGAGAGTGAAGTGAGTGGAATGAGCTGCCAGAGGAAGTGGTGGTTGTGAGTTTGATTGAAACATTAAAGAGATGTTTTGATAAATACGTGGTTGGGAGATGTATGGAGGGCGATGTTCCAGGTGCGAGTTGATGGGACTAGAGAGATCCACACAGACTAGATGGGCCAAAGGGCCTGTTTCTGTGCTGTAATGGTCTAAATTAAAATCCACACCAGAGTTACAGAAAGGTGACGCGTAAACGGGAAATGCTGGGTCACTCTGATGGAGGATCTCTGACCTGAATTATTGAGGCTGCTTCTCTTTCCGCAGGTGGGGCCTGACCTCCTGAGAGTTTCTAGCATTTCATCTTTCAATGTGTCTGGGTTAGGTCCAGGGCAGACTGCAGGAAGTGACTCAGCAAACAGGAACAGAAGCTATTGGCTCCTAGATAAGGACATATGAATTAGCGGCTCAACTCACCTTTGAGCCTTCTTTGTTATTCATCAAGGCTATTGTTAATCCTGTACCTGTATTGCTTCCACATCTCTTGATTCCCTTACTTTTCAGAAATATGTCCCGATACCATTTAGAATGAACTCTGAAAATCGAGCTGCACAGTATCCGAGGTGGAGAATCCCAAAGATTCACCCGCTGGCCCGAGAACTGTCCTCTCATCTCGGCCCTAAGTGGTCCACCCTTAATCTAAGACTTTACCCCTAGTTTTAGACACCTCAGCCAGGGGAAATGTACTCCCACATCTCTCCCGTCAAGTCCCTTTGAGAGTTTTGCAGGGTTCAAGATGAGCCTATGAGTTAAGAGAAGGTTGTAAACTTCCTTTATTCTTTAATCTATTCGATTATTAGGTATGAGTGGAAAAAGGGAACAAGAAGTACTTTGATAGTTATGCCATGGCCTAAAGAGCCCTTATTCCATTATCAAAGGTCCGAGCTTAAAACTTCATTTGCATTAATCAGTAATGATGCCATGCTTGCTGGTTACGTGATTAATGAAAATGCTTGTATCTTCGGTGAGGCCACTGGTCCTTTCAGTCGAACAGCAATAATGTACACATCCACAAGCACTTAAAAGGCTTTGAAATTCCCCTTAGTATAGATTGCATATTCAGGTCCGGGACTGTGAACTCATTTGATAGACCTGAGCTAGCTAAAGACATCCAAACTCTTGGGTACAATAAGGGGCAGCCCAGTGGTGCAGCAGTTGGACATCAAACTTGGTCCAATTCCAGCCACTGTATGTAAGGAGTTTATACATTTTCCCCATGACACAGTTTCCTCTGAGTGCTCCAGTTTCCTCCCACATTCCAAAATGTGCAGAATAGTAGATTAACTGGTTACACGGGTGCCATTTGGCGGTGCGCCCTTGTTTGTCTGGAAGGGTCTGTTACTGTCCTTTATCTCTCAATAAACAAACAGTACAACTTGATAAAATCAGCAGAAGTGATATAACTGTGTAAGTGTGATTGGTGTCTTGGTGCTGTAGGACTCTGCAGGTTAGGATCACAAGAGGTGGGAATGGGGCAACTCCCGAACAGATAAGAGACTGTCCGTGGAAGTGCACAAATAATAACGCTTCTCCATGCTAAGAATCTGCCAAAGTGGCTTAGTGGCTACCTACAGTATGTTACTTCCCTGTAAATATTTTGTTGCAGTGATTTTCCTACTAATTAGATTTCTATGTCTTTCTCCCTCAGGCTAAATATTCAAATCTCTTGTTCCGTCACGAAGGCTGGCCCCTCTGTCTCCATGAGAAGGTAGTGGTGCAGCTGTCATCATTCAACATCTTTCTTCTGCGGCCCGGGGATTTCTATCTACAGATTGTGCCTGTCGGGAAGCAGGCCGCTCGGATTGTGTTGAAATGCTTGGGCAGGGACCTCCGCAGTGTAGACGAGAAGCTGATACCAGAAGTAACTTACACCAATATCTTTACAGCTCAGTGGCTGGATACGATAAACAGTGAACATTCTGGAATACCGCTGCACACTTGCCTACTAGCCACGGATAATGGGGTTGTGAAAGAGCCTTGGTCTAAAATAGTCAACCCTGAATTTGTAAATAAAAGCAAAGTTACAGACCCGTCTGGGCACAGGACTCATTCTGTTCAGGAAACAGAATACCGCGGTGGTTCTGCTGGGATGACTTTGCAGACAGGTATGGAGATTGATCATTCATTTTGGGCTTCTGAGCCAGACTCTGATACCAAAAAAAACAACAATCCTTTGCCTAACCCAGGACAAAAAGAAGGTGTGAAATGTTTAAGTCACCAGCCCGTGAAATTGGGAGTGACGTCCCCAAATCAATATGAACACTCCAATGAAAACCTTGAAGGAGATTATGTGGATTTAATGATATTTTCTAAGGAAAAGTGCTGTGATAACAGGACTGCACGGCTTCCAATGAAGAAAGGTGAATCCTCTGTGGTTCCTGTCAATGGAACATGGGCATGTGGAGGGACCATTAGGTTTGCAGCTGAACCTTGCACACCATGCCTAAGCAGAAGATCGAACAGAGACTTTGAAAACCAAGCGATAAAGTGTCGTTATCGTGAGTCTTACATTGAAGCCCTGCAAAACCCTTTGAACTTTGGGTTCAGCTTTCAGGAGGCAGAAGCTTCCGCTGAGGACAGGAAAGATTTCCTGACTAACCACAAGCTCAGCAGTGATTCAAAGAGCCCAGTCTGTTACAGGAAAAACCAGGAACCCAGAAGTTCCACCAGATCTACCAATGTACCTTCATGCAGTACTACAAATAAGGACAAATCAGTGGTGCACTCGGTTCCATCCTCCAATTCTGTTAAGGCGCCCTATCAATCTGTAGCTAAGCTTGATCCTCATACAGGATCAGCATCTCCAGACTCTGTCACCAAACATACAGTTTCCAACAGCACAAGATCAGGCCTGTCAGCTGGCGATACAGCACCCTCTGAACTCCTGCTCGGCAGAAGGAGTTTGGAAGCTGCTAAGAGGTTTTCAGCTGGTTACATATCTCCAAGAAATCGTCGACATAAGTACCAAGGAAAAGGTAAAAATAGGATTACTTTGTCTTTAACAGATAAAGAAACAAAGCAAAATGTTCATCAAGATCATGATGTTGCACTGCAAATAATACTTCCTTGTGTTTTGAGAAATTTCACACTTTATAACAATGAGATTATTCCTTCTGAACTTAATGCAGACTTGAAACAATTGTGGATCATTGATACCAAGTGATTACATGACAGAATTAGAAAAAGAAGAGCCTGACTGTAAAATATATTGGAATTCAAGTAGTATTTCAGAGCTAGCTGGCTGGGTCAGAATTAGGGTGTGCACCCCTACAGTAGTTTTTGGCTATTCTGTAGCAATTGAGCATTTGTATTAACTCTAACCTAAGATTTTGAAAGATAGAATCGAGAAACTGAAAACTCTACCTAGCCAGTACTTTAGGTTGCAAACAAACTCAAGTCTCTGAGGCCATGAGGCCATGAACTGAGCCAGACGGAGTCTGTAACTGAGAGATTCAGAAGTTTTTATTCTGCCCATCAGATCTTCTAGAGAAAGTTTAGTTCTCCGCTCCTCGCACAATGTTTCAAACTTTTTAAGCAACCAACTACAATTTCAATGGCTATAATCACCTACCTAACTTTAACATTTGAACGTAGACAGGTAGCGGTGCAGAATTATATGTTTACATTTGAATGCAGACAAGTAACTGTGCAGAATTATGTGTTTATAATGGGAACACATCCCAACTGGCAGAACTCTTTTAAATATCACTGCCAGCTATTCAGAGAGCTTCTGAGCACGAACTCCAGACATCCAAACTCTGTTGTTCCGGTGTTGAGGGATGGCTCCCTGAATGTACTACTGAATATTAAGTGACAGAAGGTCAGGATATTAAGTGATGTCACAGAAATGCCCTGAACCGTGCATAAAGTGGCAGGAATATACCTTTAACAATACATTCATACAAGAGATGGCCAGTTAATGCCTTCCCTGATCTCATACTGAAGTTTTCAATGAACAACAATTAACATGAACATTCATCTGCTATTTTGTTTATGTTGAAATCTTTTGTTCTGAAGCACGGGAGGTGCGCGATTGCGAAGGGGGAGATCGCTGGCATCCTTTTAACTACAATATGGCTCGTTGTCTGTCAGGTGGTGAGAGCTAAAAACAGGATTCATATTTCTGCTTTTCTGCTCTGTAGTTTATTAGGGAATGTCGGAAGCTATATCTTTCCCAGGGGCCTATTATTGCCGAGCTGTGGGAAGTGAGTGTGCTTTTAATTTGTTACCCAGCACTGTCCAATATATTGTTCCATATTTCATCCTAACAGTTATTTAAATCATACCTCTGAGAGGAAAATATTGAATGCAAACCAAACATAGTCTGGTTAAGGGAAAAGCTTCAGTAAGCATTAAAAGTAACCTCTTATATTCTTAAACTACACACTTGTTTTAGTCATTCAAGGGAAGCAGGCTGAGCCAACAATTAATTGCCCATCCATAGTTGCCCTTGAGAAGGTGGTGGAGAGTTGCCTTTCTGAACTTCTGTAGTTCCAGAGGTGTGCGTGTACCCACAGTGCTGTTTAGGAGGGAATTCCAGGGTTTTGGAGGAAGGAACGGTCATATATTTGCAAACCAGGATGGTGTGTAGCTTGGAGGGCAACTTTCATGTGGTAGTGGTTCCCGGTGCTTTTGCTGCTGTCATCCTTCTTGCTGGTAGAGGTGGTGAGGTTAGAAGGTGCTGTCCCAGAAACCTTACTGTAGTGCCTCCTGTAGATGGTACAACCTGCTGCTACAATGTGTCGGTGCTGGAGTGAATGAATGGTTGTAGGTGCGGTGCCTATTAAACAGGCTGCTGTATTCCATATAGTGACGATCTTCTTCGATGTCCTTGATGCTACGCTCATCCAGGCAATGCATATCACTGGAAATTATATTACATTTGACAGAAAATTCAACTTTTTCTCGATGGATGAAATGACTTGGATGGACGCACCGACATAATAGCTGCAAAATTAATTGATAACACTAAGATAGATAGAAATGTAAATTGTGACAAGGCCATTAGGAGGCATTAGATAGGTAGAGCGAATGGGCAAGATTTGGCGAAGGGAGAATGTGTGTGACAAAATGTAAAATTGGTCCATTTACAATCAGAATCAGGTTTATTTTTACCAATTTATATGACATTAACTGTTGTTTTGTGGCAGCAGTAGAGTGTAAAGGCATAAAAATTACTACAAATTACATAACTAAATAAGTAATGCAGAAGGAAGGAATAATGAGGTAGTTTTAAAGGACTGTACAGAAATCTGAGGGAATAAGCTCTTGCTGAATTGTTGAGTGTGGATCTTTAGGCTTCTGTAGCAACTCCCCAGTGGTAGTAATGAGAAGAGGGCACACTTTAGATAGCAAAGGACCTGAGTGAATGATACCAACTTCATGAAACGCTGCCTTTCGAAGACATCCTTGACGGTGTGAGGGCTGTGCCACTGATGAAACTGGCTAAGTGTACAATCCTCTCAGCCCTTTGCAATCCTGTGCATTGGAACCTCCATACCAGGCAGTGGTACAACCAGTCAGAAAGCTCCCCACTGCAGATTTGTAGAAATTCATAGGAGCTTTTGGTGACACACAAAATCTCCTCAAAATCCTAATGAAGTCAAGCCTTCTTCATGATTGCGTCAATGTGTTGACATCTCCACAACATCATCTGAGATGTAGACACCCAGGAACACAGAGGTAGAGTAGGGAAAATAAGGAGAAACATATCATCTAAGTGTGACAGATTGCAGGGCTCTGAGATGGAAAGGGATCTGGGTGTCTTGGTGCCTGGTTTGCAAAAGAATAAGAATCAGATTTATTATCACTGGCATATATTGTGAAACTTGTTGTTTTGTGGTAGTGGTACTGTGTACAGGGTAATATACAGGTGGGCAAATAATTTAAAAATCTAATATCATTATTTATTTCTAAAGGAATTAAATATAAAAGTAAGGAAGTCATGCTTCGGTTAAACTGGCAAAATTGGTTTATCATTGTTACATGTACCAAGGTAGAGTGAAAAATTCTGTTTTGCATGTCATCCATGTAAATTATTTTATTACAACCATGCATTGAGTGAGTACAAGGGAAAACTATAATAGGATGCAGAATAAAGGGCAAGAGTTACAGAGAAAGTGCAGTGCAGGCAGACAGTAAAGTGAGTGGCCATGATGAAGCAGATAATGAGGTCAAGTGTTTTGAGGCCTTAACTGGAGTGCATTGGACAAGTTTAATCTCCTTGGTTAATCCACTGCAGGTAGCTCACAGACAGTTTACTAAACCAATGTCTGGAATGGAAGGGATGCCTTATGAGGAAAAGTTGGATAGCCTAGGTCTGTATCCACTGGAATTTTGAAGAACAAATGAGGTGTTACTGAGGTATAATTCTAAGCAATCTTGACAGAGCAGATACGGAGTGGATGTTTCCTCTTGTGGAAGAATACAGAACTAGGGGTTACTGTTTAAAATAAAGGGCACCCAATTAAGAAAGAGATAAAGTGAATCTTTCTTAGAAATCTTGAACTCTCTTCAAGAAAGCAATCTTTAAGATGACAGTAGGAAGATACCTAATTAACAAGGGGGTGAAAGGTTACCATGGGTTGAGTTTAAAATCAGATTAGCCATAACTTTATTGAAATTTGGAGCAGTTCTGAAGGGGATGAATGGCCTATTTTTGCTCATAAACTCTATGTCATAAGTGTTGAATAAAACAAACTCAGAATTAAAATGTCAGAGCACTTTGTTTAGTAGTGAAAGGTTTTGGGGATAAAACACAGAAGTCATCCATGTAACTTTAAGTTAAGCTGTGCTTTTAAGTTTTGAATATGGATCATAACTCTGTTGTAAATGATGGAACGATGCATGGTATGGTATCAGCTTTCTTGCAGAGATTACGAATATTTTATTTTTTTGGATGAGGAGTTCATTTATTCTATTCCTCGGTACAGTCATTCATGAATCAATTAACCTTCCCTGGTTTAAAGGTTTCAGTCGAATACTTTGCCTTAAAGCTAAAGAATGATGAGATTAACTGACACCATCATCCTGTACGAAGCTCCTTCCAAAATCATAACAAGGCAACAATGAGCAGTAAAGGAAGATATTGCAACATCCATTTTGATGCCAGACACCCATGCCTGAGGCTGTCCATTTAGACTCGCACACATTCTCCAAGGCTTAAGTAACATAACTTACAACAGACCATCCAGCCAACACTCAAACGTTTTTTCTTTCTGATTATATTCCAGTTCCTCAGTATAAATGCTTCAGGCTGTTACCTGAATAGAGTTTGGTTTAGAACTGCAAATGTACGAGATTCCTTCTGCATTTCAATGTTAAATTATTCTCAGCTGTTTGTAATTCAGCCCTATATCTCCACTGTAAGATGCCAAAGTAGAAATGTTCCTTGAGAGACCATTTCCTGGCATCCTTCTCTTTCCACATGCTGGAAGTTTGAAATATAGAAGCAAACCTATAAATATTCCAGGGCTGTAAAAGTTAAGACTATCAAAATATTATTATACATTTAACTGAAATGTTGCTGAATTATACAGCTGGCTTTCTGCTCTCCCATTTTTAAATTCACAAATGAAAGGGCTGTATCAAGAAGACATTTGATTCTCTGTATGTTTATTTGCTAAAATTTCCTTTCTGCAGAAAGCCTTTACACTTCATTATTTGTGGTTCTGTAAGAAGCAGCCTGTGCCCTTTGAACTCAGTAACTGGACTGTGGCCCTGAGTATCAATTCAATGTTGCCGTACTGCTTGGCCAATATCTCTGTAGAAACCAGACAATGAGTCCTAACAGACTATTGAATTTTTAAAGCGATTTATACCTCTTCAGTCTGTTTCCAGGTTTAATGCCAAGCAGGCACTCTCACTATTGTCATCCAATAGTAAAAGGAAGAGAAATCTAGCGAATGGTCCTCAGTTGCCCGAGAGACATTAACCAAATGCCACATAGCTACCTTAATCTCAACTAAGTCACTGAAGCTCAGTGAGTGGAACATGGTCAGTGTGATTCATTACTAAGTTTTGCAGTGCATCTATCCGTCAGGCCACACAAATGCCATTCAAAACAGCACGTATCCAAATTCAAACAATACATTTATACAAAGGGACTAGGAAAGTGAACTGATTGACCATGGTTATTTTTGGTGATGCTTCAGTAATTTTAAACCCATTGCAGATGCTTCTAAACTTCAAACAGTGTGGAATGAGAGGTATGTAGGATCTCTGGACACAGTTCCAAATATAGTTTCCTGATTATCTTTAGGACAGTAAACTGTATGTTACTAAATCTAGAACAAGACATACAGCGAGTAAGTGACCTGTGCCCTAGTTATTCATTTTGACACTGGTACCATAAGGCTGTAAGATATAGGAGCAGAGTTAGGTCATTTGGCCCATCAAGTCTGCTCCTGGCTGATTTACTATCTCTCTCAACCCCATACTCCTGGCTTCTCCCTGTAACCTTTGGTGCCTTTACTAATCAAGAACCTATCAACCTCTGCTTTAAATATACCCAGTTACTTGGGTCCACATCTGTCATTGGCAATGAATTCCACAAATCCACCGCCCTCCAGCTCAAATTATTCCTCCTCGTCTCTGTTCTAAAGGGAAGTCCTTGTATTCTGAGGCTGTGCCCTCTGGTCTCTGGTATCATGGGAAAACTATTCATGGTGCAGTGAAATGTGGCAAAGGTAGTCACTTTGCTTTCAGTTTTAAGGACGGCCAACTCTCTGTGCACCTATATTCATGTCCGACAGTTTGTGAATATCCCAAGCTTGGTGAGTCAGCTTCATTTCCTCTTGCAAAAGGCCAGCAGTTACGGGGCTGCCAATTGTTTTGTTTTGTTGGATGAAGTTTTAAAATTATGCATACCACTGAAGTTTTTTGCACTGGAACTAAACACTTACCGTATCTACAAGGTTGTACCCAGCAAAGAAATCAATGATCTAAATGTACCCACATTTAAAAGGATATTTGAGTTCAAAGTTCAAAAGTTCAAAGTAAATTTATTATCAAGGTATGTATATTCACCACATTGTGTGCTATCTTAAGGTCCATTTTCTTGCAGTTACAAGAAAATAAAGAAATATGTTTGAATTTATGAAAAATTATTAATAACAAAGACTGACAAAAAGGGAAGGGAACGTCACTTCTGCACATTTTCCAAAAGTTTCAAATCATGAATGATGAGTAGTTATCAGTGTAACAAGAGGGGTACTTCAGAACAAGTACTGCAGAGAAATAACATAATAGTTTTGTTTGCCTGGCTCTACACACCAGTGACAGTCATTCACAGAGACAAACTAAATCAAATACTTTGATTTTTCACTTTGTTTCTTCTTTGATAAAGTTTAAACTTTTCTAGTTTATGTTCCAGTCACAGGCAAGCTTTTTGACACCAGCAATCTAGATGTGTGCTCAATGGCCACTGTATTAGGTACAGCTGTGCAGCTGCACGCCTGCTGGTTAATACAGGTATAAAATCAGCCAGTTATATGGCAGCACCTTAATGCATAAAGGCATGCAGACTTGGTCAAGAGGTTCAGTTGTTGAACAGACGAAAGATTGAAAGTACATTTACTATTGAAGTCTGTATACAGAATGCAGCTCTGCGATTCGTCCTCCCACGAGCAACTGTGAAACAAAGAAACACAATGGAACCTGTTCAAAGAAAACATCAAACAACCAATGCGTGAAAAAAGAACAAGTAGCGCAAACTGCAAAAAATGTGTGATCAACATCAAACCAGGCGTCCAGGAGTATTCAGTCCATTTCTGTTCCATCATCTGACTGCAGTCTGCAGAGTCAGTCTTTACAAAGCACTCCAGTTCACACCCATCGTCCTGATCAAACCACACAAAAGCAGTAAAAAAAGAGTAACCAGAATCCAGAAACACATACAACATGAACCTCATAGTCTCCCCAAAACAAGTCCGCAGCCTCAGTGATCATTCCGCACTTACCTCTGACAGTAGCTAGTGAAAGGGAGAGAAAGACTGGTCAAACACAGGCAGATGGCACCAAACACCTGCGCTGTCCTCTGCTCTCATCTTTGTTGACTTCAGTCTTGCTCAACGTCTCAATCAAAGGGAAGCAATGGAGTTGATCATGGGCTCGCATCTTGTCTCCAGGCTTCCAGGCCACCAGGCCGCACGTTCTGCTCCCAACCTCACTGAACTCCCTTGGAGACAGAAAAGCACTTAATCATCCCAAAAACACACCATCAAAATGTAAATCACAACTTCCAATCGCACACAGTTTGGTAGTAGAATCAGATTTGAAGTAAAAGAAGGAAAAGAAGTACTTTTGTGAGCTTTCAGGACATTGCCACTGGTCACGTTATTCACTGGCGGCATGTTGGATTAAACATCAGAATGGAAAAGAGATGTGATCTAAGTGACTTCGACTGTTCAATTATTATTGGTGGCAGACAGGGTGGTTTCAGTATCTCAGAAACTGCTGATCTTCTGGGGTTTTCGTGCACAATGGTTTCTAGATTTAAAGGGAATAGTGCGAAAATCAGAAAACATCCAGTTCTGTGGGAGAAAGTCTTTTTATTGAGTGAGATCAGAAGAGAATGTACAAACTGGTTCAAGTTGACAGGAAGGTGACAGTAACTCAAATAACCACACGTTACAACATGGCGTGCAGAAGAACATCTCTGAATGCACAACACATCAAACTTTGAAGTGAATGGGCCACAGCAGCAGAAGACCACAAACATACCCACTCAGTGGCCACTTTATTAAGTACAAGAGGTACCTAATAAAGTGGCTGCCTAGTGTTTACTCAAGCTAATCCCATTTTCCAGCATTTGGCCCATATCCCTCTAACCTCACATTGGACATTTACCTGCTCACATACTTCTTAATGCTAACTAAGGTACCTATCAAAACCACTTCCTCTGGCGGACGTCCATATGTCTCACATCCGCTCTGTAAAAAATTGCTCATCAGGTTCTTATTAAACCTTTAACCTCTAATCTTAAAACTATGTCCTCTAGTTTACAGTTTCCTTTCATTTTTGGCTTTTCAACTCTGGAGAAAAAGACTGCTCACCCTAACTATGCCCCTCATGATTTTATATACCTCGATGGAATCACTCTGTAAAGATCAATTCTTATGGAGAGATTAGTTTTATTTGTCACATGTCACAGAGTACATACATGTCACCACAAACAACCCTGAAATATTTTTTTCCTCGACATACTCAGCAAATCTATAGAACAGTAATTGTAAGCAGGATCAATAGACAACAAACTTGTGCAAATGCAAATATAAGTAAATAGTGAGAGCACGAAATAACAAGATAAAGTGTCATTAAAGTGAGACAGTCAGTTGTGGGAACATCATAAATAGAATCCCCTTTTGTTCAAGAGCCTGATGGTTGAGGGGTAGTAACTGTTCTTGTACCTGGTGGTATGAGTCCTGAGGCACCTGTACATTCTACCTGATGGCAGCTGTGAGAAAAGAACATGGCCTAGGTGGTGAGGATCTTTGATGATGGATGCTGCTTTTCTACAGCAACGTTTCATGTAGATGTGTTCAATGTCTGAGAGGGCTTTACAGTGATGTACTTGGCCGGATCCACTACCTTTTGTAGCATTTTCTGCTTGAAGGCATTGGTGTTCCCATAGCAGGCCGCATTGCAGTAATCTTATAGCCAATTCCATACAGTGTTGCACTAACCATTATGCTACCATGCCACCCTTGATAAAGTGTAGCTTCTATCAAGTACAGAGAAGAGGGATTTGGTATAGAGGGGAAGAGGTACTGCCTGGTATTTAAAATACAGTTGATTGTTAAATCAGTAAGAATATAACAACTGTTTAATAACTAATTTAACATAACAAGAACTGTGAAACTAAGGCAAACACACACAAATTTGTAGGGATAGTTCAGTCTGGTTAGTAAGTTAGCAATAAGCATAGGGGACTCAGTGATACCGCTATTAAAGTACTGCCTCATATCTCCAGTAACCTGGTTTCAACCCTGACCTCTGGTAGTAGCTGTGTGGCGTTTGGACAATCTCTCATGGGTCTCTGTTGGATGCTCTGGTTTCGTCCCACATCCCAAAGGGGGGTAAGTTTTTAGGTTAGTCGCCCATTATAAACTGAGCCCCAGCAGTCTGAGTGGTGGAATTGAAGGAGGATTTCATTGAGGAAGCTTTGAGCACTTCTTTGGATCTTTTGCTGTGTTTACTGGATCTTTTCCGATGATCTGGCATCTGTTTCAGAATATAACACAGTGCGAGAGACAGAAGACGTTATCGAAAGGTCAAGGGACAAATCTGTTTTGCTGAAGTTCAGAAACAATAGAGACAATATTACATGGCTGGAAGTGGTCTATAGACTGAAAGCCAGCAGGAGGTACCAAAAGGAGCACTTTTACAGAGAAACAAGTGACACAGAATGAAGATGGCAAATAAAAGAACTGAAAGTGAAAAGAGGAAAACCTTTTCTGTGCCACAAATGCTCAGGGTTCCATCAGGGAGTTAGTGGACGCAAATTCCAACGGAGACTGTTTAAGGAATTGGAAGGGAAACACCGCAGTGGGAGGAGGATGGATTGTTTGACCAGCTGGATTGGCTTTGCAAGGAGCTGGCACAGATTCAATGGGTCAAATGGTCTTCTTCACTGGAGAATGGATCTGTAATGCCTTGAAGAATAACTCATATTATTCTCTTTAGATTTGTTTATTGCCATTGAGTCATCAAACACACGCAGTGAGAGTAAGCTGCACCTCTTTATTACAATTTGAAAACATAGCTAATAATTCTTCCCACTCACCAGTCCTATGTTCTGGCAGTTTTAGTTTTGCAGTGCTTTTATTCCCAAGCATGTCTGAAGGTCTGATTTCCATGTATGTTTACATTTTCTCAGTAGTTGGAGTAATTTTTGACTATGTCACAGTTTGTACTCATAGAGTCGAAAAGCATGGGTACAGGCCCTTCGGCCCAGCCAGTCAGTACTGACTATGGTGCCCATTCAGCTAGTCCCGATTTCCTGTTTTCAGCCATTATCCCTCCCTGGCCCTATCCCAGTGCTTCTTAAATGATACAATGGCACCTGTATCAACCACTTCATCTGGCAGCTTGTTCCATCGACTCACCATCCTCTGTGTGGAAAATGTTGTCCCTCAGGTCCCTTTTAAATCTTTTCCCTCTCACCCTAGACCTATGTCCCTTAGTTTTGGACTCTCCCACCCTGGGGAATAGACTGTGGAACATCCTCTTATTGCACTTAAAAGAATCTTTTGTGATAAATTAATGCACGTATTTTCCTCGTGTTGTCAAAATCTATGAATTTCATATGTTACTGTACAAACAGAATCAGGATCTAATCTCATACTAACTGAGGTGTTAAAAGTTCACAGAGTCATATAAGCAGTAATTCCAAATGATTAATGGGTTTCACTCCAGCACAGTGTTACTGAATATTCATGTACCCATAAATCTGTGGTATTCATTTGTGTCTGTGATGTAGGTTGATATCATCATTCATATGTTAGCCTTACCATTCCTGTCAGAATCAGCTTTGTATGCAGTGACGTCTGGGGACCTTCCTGACTTTAGTATGCAGAAACATGCACAGAGATTAAAGCTCATACCTCACAACCCCTTGACTGAAAAGGCTAGGACTAGGTTATTGGTTACAAGTCGCTAAGATTTTAAAAGTCTTCAGAGTTTTGATTAAGTTATTTAACTTATACCAGGAGAAAAAGTAGGAAATGCTGGGAACACTCATCTTGCTGGTGGGAGAAAAGGATGCAACATCCATAGTCGATCCTGACTAATGGAGGACCTCGCAGTACCTAATAATGCAGTCACTGTGTGTATATTGTATCAGAACTGGGACATAGAACACAGAATTTAGAACAGTACAGGCCCTTCGGCCTATTATGTTGCGCCAAATTAGATAAATTTACTCCATGATCAGTCTAAAGTTTCCCTCTGTCACAGCCCCTAAACCCTAATTTCTATATCATCCATATGCTTACATAAGAGATTCTTAAATATCCCTGATGTATCTGCTTCCACAATCCACCCTGGCAGTGCATTTTTGGCACCCATGATATTTTGTGCAAAAAACCTACCCTTATATACCCTTAAACATCTCCCTTATATTTTCCTCTGATCACCAAAAAGGATGTCCTTTGGTGTTGGCCATTGCTGCCCTGGGAAATCGGTGTTGGCTGTATATTCTACAATGTCTCTCATAATCTCGTACACTTCCATCAAGTCAACTCTCAACATCCGTCGCTCTAAAAGGAAAGGCCTTAGCTTGCTCAACCTTTCCTCATCGGAGAAGCTCTCCAATCCAGTCAACATATTGAAAATAAACTTGCAGAGAGGGTGGGGAGCAGCAAAGGTAGTATATGAGATAGGATGAAGACCTGGATGGACTGGTGGCATAAGTGGTCTTGGTGCTGGCAGGCAGAAGGGGTAACAACAACTTGTTAATTACAACGGATCTGCCTGGACCAAGTGTAAATGGAAGGAGATGAGTGAGAACAGAGGACTATGGAATATGAAATACAGTGGCCGATGAAAATGGAAAAATCCTCAGCAGGTCAAGAAGCAGCTGTGGGCTGATGACCTTTTCTTCAAAAGTGGCCGGTTTAAACATAAACTGGAAAGGCTGGATATCTGAAATGATTGAATTCCTAATGGCTGCAATGCTAAATGCTGGAAGAACAAAATGTCCTTCCTGAAGCTTGGGCAGTGCTTTAGTCCACAGACAGAGAGGTCAGGGTGGGGACAGAATGGAAAACCACACATAGTGGCCATTTTATTAGATATACCTGCACACTTGCTCATTCACACAAATATTTAATCAATGCATAAAAAAATCTGACATGGTCAAGAGGTTCAGTTGTTTACACCAAACATCAGATTAGGGGACTAATGTGATGTAAGTGATCCTGAGTATGAAGTAATTGTTGATGCCAGATGCGGTGCTTTGTGTATCTCAGAAATTGCTTATCTCCTGGGATTTTCATACAAAACAGTCTCTAGAGTTTACAGTGAATGGCATGAGCAGCTGAAAACACCCAGTGAGTGTCTACATTATTAGGAAATATGAGGTCCTCCAGTGGTCAGGATGTTGCACCCTGGCTGCCATACACACGCCAGGCCAATACGATAGGGAGAGCCAGCTGTTGCCCATGCGGCAGGCTCTCCCCTTCCCCCTCCTCCACACAGCTGTTGAGTCAAAAAAATGGCAGAGATTGATTCAGTGACACTAGTGGTGTCGCAGGAGTTACCAGTCAGCATTGAACTCAAGGTAGGACTGCCTTAGGGACTCCAGCTCTGTATTTTTCCTGATGAACTGCCAACCAAAGTTGATGAGCCCTATCTGCTCAAAATGACTGGTTTGAAGGTGCCGGTAATTTGCCATTACCCCTTTTCCTGTTTGTAGAAATAGTTCCACTGGGCTTAGTAGCTAAACCACATCTGAAGACCAAGAGCTGGACATAGTTGTCAGAGGCTATTTGAGAAACACACCATTGGAAGCACCTAATAGTTAGTGGGACCTTATCCCCATTACTCCATGGCTGTGACATCCTTAAGGAACCTATTAGATACAGGAGGTACCTAATAAAGTGCCACGGAGTGTAAAATAAGGGTGACTGAATGCATGGTTCATATTCTGCACGGAGGACAGTGACTAGTGGTATTCAGCAGGGATCTGTTCTGGGACCCCTCCTCTTTGTGATCTTTATAAATGACCTGGATGAAGAAGTAGAAGGATGGGTTAATAAGTTTACTGATGATACAAAAGTTAGGGGTGTTGTGGATAGTCTGAAGGGTTGTCAAAGGTTACAATGGGACATTGATAGGATGCAGAACTGGGCTGAGGGATGGCAGATGGATTTCAACCCCAATAAATGTGAAGTGGTTCATTTTGGTAGGTCAAATTTGAAGACAGAATATATTATTAATGTTAAGACTCCTGACAGTGTGGAGGATCAGTGAGGTCATGGGATCCATGTCCATAGGACACTCAAAGCTGCTGCGCAGGTTGACAGTGTTGTTCAGAAGGTGTATGGTGTGTTGGCCTTCATCAACCGTAGGACTGAGTTCAAGAGTCATGAGGTAATGTTACAGCCATATGAGACCTTAATTCGACCCCACTTGGAGTACTGCGTTTGGTTCTGGTCACCTCATTACAGGAAGGATGTGGATGCTATAGAGAGAGTGCAAAGGAAATTTACAAGGATGTTGCCTGGATTAGAGAGCATACCTTATGATAATAGGTTGAGTGAACTTGGCCTTGTTTCCTTGGAGTGAAGGAGGATGAAAGGTGATCTGATAGAGGTGTATAAGATGATGAGAGGCATTGATCGTGTGGATAGCCAGAGGCTTTTTCCCAAGGCTGAAATGGCTAACGTGAGGGGGCACAGTTTTAAAGTGCTTGGAAGTAGGTACAAGGGGATGTCAGGTAAGTTTTTCCACACAGAGTGGTGGATGTGTGGATTGCACTGCCAGCGAAGGTGGTAGAGGCAGATGCAATAGGGTCTTTTAAGAAACTCTTAGATAGGTACATGGAGCTTAGAAAAATAGAGGGCGATGCGGTAGGGGAATCCTAGGCGGTTTCTAGAGTAGGTTGCATGGTCGGCACAACATTATGGGCTGAAGGGCCTGTAATGTGCTGTAGATTTTCTGTGTTCTGTGTTCCATGTTCTATGGCCTTTTCCCTTTTCCCAATACATAGTCCAGATGCTGCTTCCTACTCTCATATGGAACTCAGAGGTCTCTTCATTGCTGCTATCAGTTTCCACATTGCTGTCACCTACTCAAGCTCCTATCCTTTTCCTTAGGAATTATTGGCTAAATTTGAAGTAATTCCTGGGATGAGAGGGCCTTAACTAGAATAGCTGATAAGATATTTTTATCAAATTTAGAACAATGAGATGATCTCTTGGAAACATTTAAGATTCTGATGGGGCTTAACAGGGTAGGGAAGTCTAGAATTAAGAGCATGTTCTCTGAAGAAATGATTTCCCCCCTCCACCAGTTAGGAAAAATAATAAGAATTTCTGCTTTTGGAAGGTTGCAAATAATTTGGAATTTTCTCTTCAATATCACCCCAGAAATTCTCTATTCTCCCTCCTCCCATTGGGTGGAAGATACCAGGATTGAAGGGCGCCCATTCAGAACAGAGATGCAAAGAAATTTTTTTAGCCAGAGGGTGGTGAATCCGTGGAATTTGTTGCCACGGGCGGCAGTGGAGGCCAAGTCATTGGGTGTATTTAAGGCAGAGATTGATAGGTATCTGAGTAGCCAGGGTATCAAAGGTTATGGTGAGAAGGCGGGGGAGTGGGACTAAATGAGAAAATGAATCAGCTCATGATAAAATGGTGGAGCAGACTTGATGGGCCGAATGGCTGACTTCTGCTCCTTTGTCTTATGGTCTTATGGTCTTATACAAAAGTCTGAAAGCTCATTATGATCTTGCACCTTATTATCTACTGCACTGCACTTTCTCAGTAGCTGTTGCACTGTATTCTGTATTCTGCTCTTGTTTTCACTTGTACGAGCTCAATGCACTGTGCAATGGTTTGATCAGCATGAACCAAATGCCAAATTAGTACATGTGGCAATTATAAACTCAATCCAGCTCCAATTCCAATTCTTCAGGGCAGTCAGTGGTAAAGGCATTTGGGTTCAAAATCAAAGATTGAATTAGCCATTACATCTTATTGAATGGAAGAGCAAGTTTGCAGGGCTGAATGGCCTGCTTCTGCTCCTGTTTAGAATTATGAATCACGTAACTATTGCAGCGTAGAAGAAAATCATTCTATGTCAGCTTCTTGTAAAGCATTTCATTTTATTCCTGCACCCTGCTTTGTCCTTGAACCTCTTCAAGTTATTATTTTTTCCTCATCAGTCTGTCCCATTCCTTTTTGAAAACCCTGAACAGCCATTTGCAGGAGCCTTAGGACCCTAACCAGATTCTTATACAAATATTACCCTTTACTGTTCTCATGAATACTTTGAATCTTTGTTACTTGATCCTTGAACTATCCACTTATGGGAGGAACACCCTTCCCTTTACCTTAAGCGGTCTCGATCTTTCACACTTCATTCAAATTTTTTCTCAGTTTTCTTTGCTTCAAGGAAAAGCCTTCAACTTCCTCTAGTAGAAGACTGAATCTCTCTGGAACTGAATCAATAAATCTTTTCTGCAATCATTTCTTCCTAGTGTGGTAGCCAGAATTGAAAACAATGTTCCAGTTGAGGCCAAATCTGTGTTTTTATAAAAAAAAATCAACATAATCTCTTTCTATTTCTACCTTTCTGTTTTTGATGCCCAGGATCTCATCTCTTTTACCACCTACTTGACATGATTTGCCTTCTCCAAAAATGCACCCAATAGATAGAAGAACTTGGGTGCACTCCCTTCAGAATGTGTCATTTTGTCTCTGCCTATCTGAATTCACTAAAACATTAGTGTTATTTAAAGTGATGCAAAGTGACCTCGCCACTTACCTTCACTTACTTGTCTCTGTAAGTCCGCACTCCATTGAAATGATTGTGGTTATGTTGGATGTGCCAGATCAGACATTAAAAAGCTATGTGGCTGGATGTGAAGTGATGTCAGCTCAACATGTTGTGGAATGCCCCTGGACTCGCAATTAGTAGAACAATGAACACACTGTAGTAAAGCTGAGCACAGTGCAAGCCCAGTCTAACACAGGCAAAGTCCTCCCCAGGAGAACCTTTACACGGAGTGCTGGCACAAGAAAGCAGCATCCATCATCAAGGATCCCCACTATCAAGATCCTGCTCTTTTTTTACTACTACTGTTGAGCGGGAGGTACATGAGTCTTAGATCCGACACGGCACCAGTTTCAAGAACAATTATTACCCTACAACTTCAGCTTCAGCTTTGTGAACCAGCATGGACAACTTCACTCACCTCAATGCTGATTTGATTCCGCAAACTATAACTTGCTTTTAAAGGACTCTACAACTCTTGTCCTCAGTGTTATTTATTTGCTATTTGCTTGTTTTGTTTTCTTTTGATGCTTGGATGTTTGGCAGTCTTTGCTATTTTATAGTTTTTCATAAATACTACTGCATTTCTTTATTTTCCAGTAAATGCCTGCAAGAAAATGAATCTCTAAAGTGGTGTATGCTAACATAGACATAATTCAATAATAAATTTGCTTTGAACTTTGAAATTCAGCCCATGATGTTATGCTGGCCTATGTAATTCTACCCCTCCCTCCTACACAGCCCATAACCCTCCATCTACTCCATGATCAATCTAACCCCTCCCTCCTACACAGCCCATAACCCTCTATCTACTCCATGATCAATCTAACCCCTCCCTCCTACACAGCCCACAACCCTCCATTTTTCCTACATTTGTGTGCCTAATAAGAGTCTCTTAAATGTCCCAGTTGTAGCAACCTCTACCACCATCCCTGACAATGCATTCCAGGCATCCATCAGCCTCTATGTAATAAAACTGCCTCTGACATCCTCCCAAACTTTAATCCACTCGCTTTGGACAGATGCCCTCTGGTACTGGCCATTGCTACTTTAGGAAAAAGGTGCTGGCTCTCCACTCTTACCTGTGCCTCTCATAACCTTATCCTCCTCTTGTACACCTATTGATTCTAGGCATGAAGCAAAGCCCTGATGAATTTGACCTCCAGTATGTGTCACACCTCTCCCCAACAATGCCCAGGTGGGCAAGTCCAAATAATTCTGGTGTACACCATACAGTTGGCCACCTTTCTCCCATGGAACGAGCGGCTGGCTATCAGTATGATCTGCCTCATTATCTCCCATCATGCCTCCTGCTAACATATATCACTTTGTATTTCTTTGTGTTATGTTTTACCTGCCACCCTGTCTATCTAGGTCCACTTATAATCTGTTTATAACCTCTTCAGAATGTACAACACTTGTGTCAGCCATAGTTTCGAAATTTTATTCTGCCAATCCATTCTAAAGCTGCATCACAAGGTAACGATCCCAGCGCTGAGCTCTGGGAGGCCCCGCAGTCTCCATCCTCCAGTGTGAAAGAAACACCCTTCCAGCAGAATACTTTGTGACCCTAAGGCAACTTCTCCATGCTAGCACTGACGGCTTTATTCCACAAAGCCTTAGTTTTATTAACTAGTCTTTAATGTGGGACTTTGCCTAACAGCTTCTGAAAATTCATGTGGATGATATTAACCGCATTCTTTCCATTAATCTTCTCTGACACACCATCAAACAAAATCAGTCAGGGAGTCAGCCAAACATAATTTGCCTTTAACAAATCTGTCCTGGCCCTTCTCTGTTAACTGAAACTCCTCCAAGTGCCTAACACTTTTATCTTTGACCATTGACTCTTAATAGTTCCCCACCACAATGTTGAAGAGAACAGCCTGCAGTTACCATTGATTTCCTTCCACATCTGTGAATGAGGATCTCTCTTCAGGTTCCAGTTATTTGGCACCTTCCAGCAGGTGAAGGATTGGAGAATTAGAAAGTGATGGCAAGTTCCCCAAAATTTCTTGTCCACCTCATTGAATACTTTCTGTTCACATCAACTGAACGTTTCTGGTGTCCTGTTGCCGGATCTTGGCCTAAAACATCAATAGTTTCTTTTCCCTCTGATGCTTGACCCACTGAAATCTTCCAGCTGATTGTGTATTGCTTCAGATTTCAACATTTGTGGTCTCTTGTGTCTCAGCTAAATATTTACTCTCTAGCAAGTCCTTGCATTGTCATGTCCTTTCATCCTATATCACTTTTATCTTTCCTTCTATTGAGAATTTGACAGCATCCTCTTCCTCCTAGACACCAATACAAAATATGTACTCATGTTCCAGTTGTGCTCAGCGCCTCTGTATAAATCTCTGGCTTGAACAATAATTGGCCCAATCTGTCCTTTTATTTACCGACCTTTTTTTTGTTTTAATCAACACACTTCTTTCATGTTCTCTTTTAGCTCTGTTCCTTTTAAATTGTATTCTGCTTTGCAGAACCCAGCTGACACGCTCCATTCAAATTTCTTGGGGAATTTCCTTATCTCTATCAGGGAGCTCTGACTTCAAGTCATTTATTGTACCACACCTGTATTTGAAACTGTTGAAAGCTTACTCCTTATTCCATTACACTTTTACAGAATCAAAATTGTTTATTATCACTGGTATACATCGTGAAATTTGTTACTTTGTAGCAGCAAAGGCTTAAAAATTACTATGTTACAAAAATAAATAAATGGTGCTGAAGATAAATAACGAGATAGTGTTCGTGGATTAAGAGATTTGATAGCGGAAGGGAAGAAGCTGCTCCTAAAAGATTGAGTGTGGGTGTTCAGGCTCCTGTACCTTCTCCCCGATGGTAGTACCATTAAGAGGGCATGTCCCTGGATAGTGAGGGTCCTTAGTGATGAATGCCAGCTTCTTTATGAAGATTTCTTTGATGATAGGGAGGGTTGTGCCCGTGATGGAGCTGACTGAGTCTGCAGCCTCCTGTGATTCTGTGCATTGAAGTCTCCTGCCAATCTGTAGTTACACATTATTCTGATAAGGTCTCATCCCATTGTAGTAATTCCACAACCATTCCCCTCCCTAAAACACTCCAATTAAGACATTCTGCCTAAGAATATCAGAATACCTTATCCCAAACAGCTGTGCCATACACTTACTGAAGACATTAATATGTCTATTGCCAAGAGGCAGCATCATACATGAACCAGTCTGCCCCTTGCCTTTGGTCCCTGGACGTTCACTGTCACTGTAGGAACAGTCTGGATGGGTTTAATTAATTTCCAAGCCATGTGCTTTTAACCATCTCAGTAAGCAGGGAGACCTGCAATAGGCAAATACATGTTAGGAAGTGTTAAGTGTGTATTTAAGAAATCGGCATCCATCTCACCATTTGGGACATGCCCTCTTTTTGTTACTACCATTTGGGGGAGAAGGTAAAGGAGCTTCAAGACCCACGCTTAACGATTCAGGAACAGCTTCTTCCTCTCTGCCATTACATTTATGAACTCAACACCACCACCATTCTATAATTCTTTTGTGCCATTAATTTATAAATTATTGGAACTTATAGAAATTCTTTTGCCTTGGACTGTGCTACTGCCACAAAGCAACAATCAGAATCAGATTTGTTATCACTGACAACACACATAAAAGTTGCCGGTGAACGCAGCAGGCCAGGCAGCATCTCTAGGAAGAGGCGCAGTCGACGTTTCAGACTGAGACCCTTCATCTGAAATGTCGACTGCACCTCTTCCCAGAGATGCTGCCCGGCCTGCAACTTTTATGTGTGTTGCTTGAATTTCCAGCATCTGCAGAATTCCTGTTGTTTGTGTTATCACTGACATATGTTGTGAAATTTGCTGTTTTGCGGCAGCAATAAAAACTACTATAAATTACAATAAGAAATATCTATATTTATATGCCACTTAATTGGGACAGGAACTGTTGGCAAATAGTTTCTAATTAGTGATAGTCACATGCACTTACATAGCTGTTAGACGCTAAACCATTCTTAGAGCGAATAGTTTTTGAATGGCATCAGTTGCATGTGTTTGTGTTCAAAATCAGTCATTTTTGTCACTGATAGTTGAGAAATAAGCAGTAAAACAATTCAGAACTATTTTGCTCACTGTGGTTTCAAGCAATCAGGCTTAGAGATGCTAAAAACATGGGAGTGAAAATGAAGCAATTTCATTTCTTCAACTTTGGGAACTATAAGCATTTGAAGGAATCGACAATCATTTTGAATGTTACAATGAAAATGAAGATTCAGAAGATGCAATCATTAAAAACATTGTATGAAAGCAGTCTATTATCTGCACTAGGTGTCTGCATTGATTTTGTTCATTTACAGTTAATCAAAAGAACATGGCAATGCACACTAGACCCTCCTTTGATAAATATTAGGAACCAATATGCAGTTTTATAGAATTGTGGCAGTATTGATAGCATTCTAATATAATTTGTATTTCATTTGAATACAAAATTTGTTACTCAGTTAAACAGTAGTTTTCCTTTCTTATATCTTTTTAACTTCTTCCTTGAAACTTTGAAGCTTCGGCTAATTGGGACAGCTGCTGGGCCATATTGTATTGTTCCCAATGTGTCCCAGTTGACTGGAATCCACTGTGTGTATATATATTTTGGAGGAAAAAGAGAGGAAAAATAGTGAGAAAGTTTTCATGGGCTCATTGACCATTCGAAGTCTGATAGTAGAGAGAAAGGAGCTGTTCCTAAAATATTAAAAGTGTGTCTTCAGACTACTGTACATCTTCCTTGATGGTACTAATGAGAAGAAAGCAGGGGTGTGGGGGTCTTTAATGATGGGTGCCACCTTTTCAAGGCATTGCCTTTTGAAGATGTCCTCTATGGTGGGGAGGCTAGTGCCCTTGATGAAGCTGGCTGAATATAACCCTCTACATCTTTTTCCAGTCTTGTGCAGTGGCTCATGCATACTTGACAATGATGTAGCCAGTTAGAATGTTGTCCACAGAGCATCTTTAGAAATTTGCTGGAGTCTCTTAGTGACATACCAAATCTCCTCAAACTCCATATGAAATATAGCCACTGGTATGCTTTCCTTGTAATTGCATCAGTATGTTGGATCCAGGATAAATCTTCTGAGATGTTGCCACCCAGGAGTTTGAAACTGCTCACCCATTCCACTGCTGTGCCCACAACACATTTCTAACGTATGTCAGTGATAATAAACTCGATTCTGATCCTGTATTTAGTTAATGAAATTGATAGCATGCCGTGTGGAAGATAATATTTTTTTCCTGCGTTATCGTTCTTCAGGGAATTAGTTTGCCACTGCAGTTGAATCCAATCCTGATGGAGTAACCACTTCACATTTATTTTCTCTGACAAATTTCAGTGACACAGTCAAAAGCTTCCCTGGCACAGAGAGAAAAAGCCGAGGAAACCTCATCAGCTACTAACCAGTGACCTTTCTTTGACAGAACGGACCCAGAAGAGGTTTCCTACACAAGCTGTGGACTTGAACAGTGATTTGCTGCACTCAGGTGTTGCTTGTTTACCAGGTAATCTCAGTTATTAGCATTAAGCTAAAAACAATGACATACACAGGGTACCTTTAAATGATTAACAGTGTAATTATAAATTGGAGACATTGTTTTCTGTGAAAGATGCAGATTTATAGCATAGAACAGTATAGCACATACAGGCCCTTTAACCCAATGTTGTGACAACCTTTTAACCTAGTGCAAGATCAACTTACCTCCCACATTGTCCTCTTTTTTTACCATCCATGTGTGTATCTCAGAGTCTCTTTAATGTCCCTAATGTATCTGCCTCTATCACTACCCCTGGCCGCACATTCCATGCACCCACAACTCTCTGCAAAAAAACTTAACTCTGACATCCCCCTATATTTTCCTTCAATCACCTTAATATTATGCCCCCTTGAATTCGCCATTTCCACCCTGGAAAGGACTCTGGATGTCTACTTCAAAGAGAAAAGCCCTAGTTTGCTCCACCTATTCTCATAGCAAATGTTCTTTAATTCATGCAGCATCATGGTCAATCTCCTCTGCACCCTCTCTAAATCTTCTACATTCTTCCCATAATGAAGCGATCAGAACTGAACTCAATACTCTAACTGTGATCTAACCAGAGCTTTATAAAGTTGCAACATTACCTTGTCGCTCTTGAGCTCAATCCCCGACTCATGGTCCAACACAAAATATGCCTTTTTAACCATCCTATCAACTTGTGTGGCAACTTTGAGGAATCTATGGATGTGGATCCCAAGATTCCTCCATTCATCCGCACTGCTAAGAATCCTGCCATTAACCCTAGACTCTGTCTTCATTTACAGCCTTCCAAGGTGTATCACTTCACATGCCTCTGGACTGAACTCCAGCTCTGCATCTTATCAGTGTCCCGTTGAACCCTACAACTATCTTCTACTCTATCTACAGTATAACTCCACCAACCTGTGTGTCTTCTGCAAACTTACTAACCCGTCCTTCTACTTCCTCATCCAAGTCATTTATAAAATTCGCAAATAACAGGGGGTGCCAGAACAGATCCCTATAGGACACAAACTAGTCACTGTCATCCAGGTAGAATACACTCCATCTATTACCATCCTTTGCCTTCTAGGGCAAGCCAATTCTGAATCCACACAGCCCATTTTTCCTGGATCCATGCCTCCTGACTTCATGAATGAGCCTACCAGGGGGAACCTTGTCAAACAACTTACTAAAATCCATATACACCATATCCATTTCTCTACCTTCATTAACTTGTTTTGTCACTTCCTCAAAAAAGTCCATCTGGGTCTTGAGGCATGACCTACCCTTCACAAAGCCATTCTGACTATCTCTAATCAGACTATGCTAAGGATGGCAAAACTGGGAGCTCCTGCATTCTGATTATGGTAAGCCTGACCAAGGTTGGCTAATCATTGACTAATCCAGGCCAGCATGGATTGGTAGGGCCGAAGGGCCTGTATCTATGCTGTATCGCCCTATGATTCCATTCTACTAAAATGAATATTACCACATTTCCCATATGTCAGTCACCTTCTTGCCCACGCAATTAACTGGAAGACACTTTACATTCTCTTCATAGCTGAGCTTCCTACACAGTTTTGTATTGTTTGCAACACTGTCTTTTCTCTTTTGTTAATCATTTTAACTGTGGCTTCAGGGCTAATACTCCAGTAGTCTGCCAACCTGAAAGCAATCCATCTTGTCCTTTAACCAATGTTCTATTCATGCTAATATGATACCTTCTGTACATTGAGTTCTTATATTCTGACATACTTTATGTGGAATTTATCATATGTTGTTTGAAAAGTCAAGATAAATGATAGCCACGGCTCTCTGATTTACCAATATCACCTCCCAAAAATAGATTTGTCAGAAATTCAATCCCTACATAAAGCCTTGTTGATTCAGTCGACTCTTATTAAGATATTCATTTCCATCAGTGCCTGATTCCAGTGTTTTGAGAACAAGGGATGTCAGTGGATTGGTCTGTACCTTCCTATTCCCACCCCCCGCCCTCATTTCCCTCCATTTTGAACCAATGGGATCACATTACACCATCTGCTTGGTGATGCTCAGGTTGGAGTTCGCCAAGCCCCACATTTCTACCCTACCACCACAATGCCAGATTACAGAATTCCAGTTTTGAGCTGAGAGAGGTCCCAAACAAAACTGAAGTCAGTATGGAGATGGTGCAGAAACTAAAGGCAAGGGAAAGAGTACAATGGAGTCATACCCAGCACCAGGTGAGGTGGTTGTGGTTTGGATGGCTATTTACTTCAGTCTCAGCACCCTAGGATCGTCTGAAGGGTGTGTTCAGCCCAATCATCGCCACGTGTTTCAGCAGGCAGCTTGGCATCATCGTAGGAGCATCTGGGGATTACTCACTACTCAGCTCCACTACTCAGCTCCTCAAAGAATGAAGCAATCTGTAGGTGTGGGGGACAGGACCTGAAAACTCTCAAATAAAGCTCATACCAAAAAAAAACCAACTCAACCTCTTCTGACAAGAGAGTGACCAACCATCTCCTTTCTTCAGCCCTTTACCTCTTCCACCTGTCCCCTCCCATGGGTTGGGTTGAGATCATGCGGACAGTGGGAAAATCAACTCTCTTGTGTTTCCTGATCTCGTCACTCAAGATTCAACGTCACATAACCCTGCCACTTTGATCTGCAGCACGCCTTCATTAACCAGGTCTAACACTTGCCTTTATTGGATCCTCCTCCTCCTTGCACTAGTCAGCTGGTTTCTAGGGTGTGTGGCCAGGATTAGTCGGGGTGCAGTCAGGGTTAGTTTGGGTGTGTGGGCCCTTGGACGTTAGGATTATGGCTAAGGGTAGGGTTGGGGACGTATATATGGGCCTGAAAGAGATAGGGTTAAAGTTGCATTAGAACACTGAAGAATAGCAAAAGTAATGGTCCTGTAAAAAATGTTAAGGTTAACCTGATTATTTTGGGCAATTCAAGATCAATAGGATGATGAGAGTAAATACTCATAGCTGATTGGAGATGTCTGATCCAATAAAGGAGAGATAGTACCGATATATTTAAGGAAAGTCGTGGCTGACTGACCAGAGAAATAACAGCGGGTCCCTTTCTGCAGACTTTTAAAAGAAGTTTGACAATGCTATCCATGGAAGGTAGGTTGGAAAAGTTGAAGTTATTTGAGTGAAAGGGTTTTTGGTGGCATGGATGAGGAATTGGACAAAAATTAGGGATTTGTGTTGACTTTTCAGTTAGACTGGCAGTTAGTAATTTCTTGCAGATTTTCCATGGCAACCACTGCCATTTTGATTTACAGGATTGTGTGTGTGTGTGAAGTGTGGGTGACTCGAAGCTTGGCAGTGCATTGAGCAGTGAAAGGGAGAGTTGTTGATTTGAAGTATAACTGGGTTGTAGAATGAGCAGATACACAGCAGTTGATATTTAACACAGAATAGTAAAATTTGCTAGGGCAGATGAAGAAAGGCACAGTGAAATGAATGGTACAATACTGGAGAGGACTCTGGAACAGAAAGACCTAGATATTTGTTACATTACTCTGTTTAAGTGTGGTTGTTGAAAGCATCCTGGAAGTTGGACAGTTTTCATAAATGACAACATATGAGCCTGGCCTTGCTCCCTGTCCAGTGTTTTCTTACCTGTTTCTCTAGCCCTTCTACAAGACCAGGCTGGGCACCATGCAGAGCCTTGCTAACTGGTTCGGGAAGCTTGGTCATTCAAGGGCAAACCCACCAAGCTGGGTGTCTGTGCAATGAATGTGGTCAGGGTGCTCATTCAGCAAGGTGTGTACCTTCCTCATGCCTGAAGGCTTTTCCTCCTCTGTGCACACTGCAGAAAAGGAGTAAGTCTCTCACTTGGGCCTTGTGATCCATGCATTGCCAGATACACATCTATGATTTTCAGCAAGAGTCAGAATGAGTTAATAAGCAAGCTGTATGGCTGCAGAACTGAATGTTCTTTTCTAATTTTTCTAGGAAACAGAGATAAGGCAGGGAGAGCCGTGTTACAAATCTGCACTGACAATAGCCTCTTGCATGGGCAGTCATGTAACAGCAATGACCTCACCAGGCTCCTACTGTACCTCTCCAACATTCCCAGGTGAGATCTTTCTTGTTAATATTACTTCATTACTGGAAGACATTTCAAACTTTGATTTTCGCTTTTAAGTTGGTAAACTGGCTTGTTATTCTAAGATGTGCCGATGTGAAAAACATGTCTTACATGATGTCATACAGATATATTCATTACAACAGGGCATTGGGGTAGAACAGGGGAAAAATAACAAGAGTGCAGAATAAAGTGTGGTGCAAAGAGTACAGTGGATGTTTCAGGCCAAGGCATGGACATGAAATATTTCTGAAGAAGTACAGGCACAGGCAAGCTTTCTTGGCTGCAGCGTCAACATTTGATCGATCGATGCAGTTAACAGTGTAGAAGCTACAGCTGGTTATGACAGTGCCAAGGTACTGACCAACCAGCAAAATCCAACCCCAATCAGATCTGTCAAGACTATGCTGGAAATAGACAGAGAGGATCAGATGGAGTTGAAATCTTGTTGAGGCACTGATGAAAAACTCAAAGCTGATGCCTGGTATCACTTGTGAAATTGACCCAGAACTTGGCAAATTCCCTGCACGTGTGAGGATCAAAAAAGCGAGGTTATCTTGCAACGTAGTGGGCGGCACTGTGGTGCAGCAGGTAGTGCTGCTGTCCACCACTGCAGGGACAGGGGTTTGAGCCTGACTTTGAGTACTCACAATGCAGTCTTTGCACATTCTCCCCCTCTCCATCAGGGCTTCCCCCTCTTGCTACATCCCAAGGCGTGCTTGTAAGTTGACCTGGAGCCATAACTTTCTGCTTAGTGTAGAAAGCAGCAAATGGATCAAAGGAGAGTTGATAGATCTTTGTAAGAGAATAAAATACAGGGACACAGAGAAATAAGTGTAAAGAGTAAACAGTTGATGTTTTGGGCTGAGACCCTTCATCAGGATTGGAAGGAAGGGGTTTCGGACCGAAATGTTGACTGTTTACTTTTCTCCATAGATGCTGCCTGGCCTGCTGATTTCCTCCAGCATTTTGCGTGTGTTGCTTTGGATTTCCAGCATCTGAAGTTTTTCTCATGTTTGTGAATAGAATGGCCGGACTGGTTCAAGGTGACAGGAAGCTGACAGCAATTTAGATAATCATGAGTTACCACAGTGGTGTGCAGAAGATTATCTCAACACACAACACATTAAACCTTGCAGTGGATGGGCTGCAGAGGCAGAATACCATGAGCATACACTTATTGGTCACTTTATTAGATACAGTAGGTACCTAGCTAGAGAGATAGATAGATAGATTGATATGTAGGTAGGTAGGAGGCATCTGATAAAGTGACCACTGAGTGTAAGTGTTTGATGTATGGAGTGTTTATCTGGTGGCTGTTCCATTGTTTACAGGAATCAGCAGTCATGGTTTAGTACTGCCATCTACAGGAAATTTTAAAAAACACCATGTGTTTTTAATGTTGCATTGTGAAGAGAGCTCTGGCTTACATTTATATAGCTCAGGTCCTTAAAACAACACTTTATTTATCAATTATAGTCATGATTATTATACAAGGAGTTACAGTAGCCAAACAGACCACTGCAAAATCCTCACAATAACTGACAAGGGAGAAAACTTCTTCTAACTTCTGAGAGTAAGAGTTGAGATGTAAGAGGTGAGAGTAAGAGTTCGGCACGGACTAGAAGGGCCGAGATGGCCTGTTTCTGTGCTGTAATTGTTATATGGTTATCTGTTTCTGTAAAACTATTGACCGTGGAGTTAGATGGTTTAGACCCACATTGGGACACTTTAAAGACTGATTTAGATTCCAATTCATTTATCGCACGTACACTGAAACATACAGTCACTTGTGACTTTTGCATTAACAACCAGCACACCTAACAATGTGCTGGGGTGGGCTGCAAGTGTTGCCACACCTTCTGGTGCCAACATAACATGGCCACAATGCTTGACAGCTGTCCATCAGTACTGCACTAAATTGTCACTCGCTGGTTTATTTTTGTTTAAGTTGCTTGAGTGGGACTTGAAACTGACCTTCTAGTCCAGTGGTGAGAGACTGGCTCCTCTAACCAACTCAGGCATTCAACGTCACCCTTCCAGCATGGGCTAAGTGTCGTTACCTGTTCTGTAAACTAGCTGTTGATGGGATCTGGGAGGTGTTGGTAATTCTGCATTTATTTCCTAATTTTGCTTGCAATAGATAGGGCTTTTCCTTCAGTCATGTAATCTGGGTATGAATAATATGCATTAAACAATTTTTAGGGATTTTTCCCTGTTATATTCCCAACAAAATGATATAGAATTTAAGAATCCTTGATAATTAATAGTTTTTTCTTCATCTAGTGACTAAATATTTTTAAAGACCCTTTGTTTAGTTATAAGATTGAGTGACTCCATGTTTGAGTATTAGGTAATTCAATTTTATTAAAAAGTCAGATGTAATCTGAAGGGTTATGGGCAATGAGGGAGGAAAGAGTTAGATTGGCCACGGAGTAAGTTAAAAGGTCAGGACAACACTGTAGTCCAAAGGGCCTGTACTGTGCTATGTTCTAAGTTGAAAGGTCAGGACAACACTGTAGTCCAAGGGGCCTGTACTGTACTGTACTATGTTCTATGCAAGGAAAACTCGGGGATGCCCAGATTGCCAGATCCATCAGTTTTTAGCAGACAATGGGGTCTGTTCCCTGAGACACTGCTGATCAGACCATAAGACCACAAGACGTAGGAGCAGCATTAGGCCAAACAGCCTGTCAAATCTGCTCTGCCATTGCAATATGGCTGATTTATTATCCCAATCAACCCCTGCTTTAAATATACCCAGTGACCTGGTCTCCAGAAGCATTTGTGGCAATGGATTCTACAAATTCGCTACTGTCTGGCCAAAGAAATTCCTCATCTTCTCTGTTCTAAAGGGACGTCCTTTTATTCTGATGTACCCTCTGGTCCTAGACACCCCCATTATAAGGAACGTCTTCTCTGTCTCCACTCTGTCTAGGTCTTTCAATGTTCAATAGATTTCAATGAGATCCCCCTTCATTCTTCTAAACTCCAGCAGTTACAGGCCCGGAGCCTGCCAATACATTAACCATTTCATTCCCAGGGACATTCTCGTGAACCTCCTCTGGACCCTCTCCAATGCCATCTCATCCTCTCTGTGATAAGGAGCCCACAATTGCTCATAATACTACAAAGGATAGGACCTTTGGTCAAACATAAATGGACTGCCATGTAGAATCATCACTTCAGAGCATTTAACATGACTGAAACAGGACTTTGTGAATCTGGCACTGTTCACTGGATTCATCTGGGGCTTCTCAAGCAGACGCTCTCCTGCCTATTCCTTGGGACCCCATCTCACAAAGCACAAGCACCATCCCCGACTGACTATCTGCTCGTCTCCAGCTCACACCCCTGCAGCTCTGATCTCCCAGTCCGACACCCCATGGTTCACCCAGCCTGACTCTCATTGAACAAACCGCTTGCCAGCTCTCTGCGTGCAGACGGCTTGCTGCGTCTAAGTGCTGTCACTCAGTTTCTGCACACAGATCTGTGACTGAAAAGCAAGGGTTCAAAATCTCTGCTATAGAGTTTGAGCAAGACAACTTCCAACAATGGTCTATTCACATCTACTACATGTACATTTTATATCTTATTCTTATAAAGCACTTTCATCCTTTGGCTATCCATATTTAACTAAAATGTAAGTTAATATATATTCGGTGGCCACTATATTATGTACCTCCTGCACCTCATAAAGTGGCCATTGAGTGTGCGTTCATAGTCTTCTGCTGCTGTAGCCCGACTACTTGAAGGTTAAATGTGTTATGTGTTCAGAGATGCTCTTCTGCACCCTATTGTTGTAACATGAGGTTATTTGAGTTACTGTTCCCTTCCTGTCAACTTGAAGCAGTCTGGCCATTCTCCTCAGACCTCTCTCATTAACAAGGCATTTTTTCCCCTGTCCTCTGTAATTAACAAGGCATTTTTTTGTTTATCACTTATTTCTCTGTAAGCTCTAGAGACTGCTGTGTATGAAAATCCCAGGAGATCAGCAATGTTTACTACCCTGATGGCATCAACAATTATTCCACGGTTAAAGTTACTTAGATCACATTTCTTCCCCGTTCTGATGTTTGGTCTGAACAACAACTAAACCCCTTGACTATGTCTGCATGCTTTTATACATTGAATTGCTACTAAATGATTGAGTGATTATATATTTGCATTTACAACCAGGTGTACAGGTATACTGAATAAAGTAGCCACAAGTGTATATATGCATTTTGTACCTTGTTCTTAACCATCTCATGGACATCCACAATAAGTTAAAATACAAGTGAATACACAAGGAAGCTTTACTCTAAATTTTTTTTATTGCAGGAAGGAGGTTGGAGATCTGGGTCTGGTTATTGTTGTGGATGCCAGAAAACGGCCACTGAATCCTGTGTTATTTAAGGCTTTTGGATTAATGCAGGTGAGCAAGAGTGGACATCCCTACACCATATTGATATTTTTAATGATGTGAGCCTCGTTCTGATAAATGTACTGAATTGCCACATGTGGGAAGACACACTCAGCATGTCCATCCAAAAATGATGCATTGCTTGTTATTATGCATATACTTTGACTTATGGTTCAGAGCTCCCTACTCTTGTACAAAGAAGTCAGCACAGTAACCAGAACAAGGCCTCACTCTCACTTGAAGAAATTCAAAGCACTTCACAAGCCTGCTTGATAAATTCAATTTTGCCTAGGAAAAGGACTGTGTTCTTAACAACTATCTACTGCCTTTACGTACCTGTAATCATGGCGCTGCGCCCTTTATCCATTTATTGAAACATATTGTTTACCCAAGAGTCATCTCACCTTTTCTTCGGCTTCTAAGGCTTAAACAATGAGGAATATTTCTAAGTTGAAAATGGGATCTAAATCAATGATTCATCAATCATGGATTCTGTGGTCAATTCAGCTTGAACATTTCCATGTTATGGTTTTCACCAAATGATCTTTTCTATAAGCTTACCACATTAACAGTATTAAAATAACCATTCTAGTTAGCCCCCATCGGTCTATTACTTCAGTCGCTATACTGCACTGTAAACACTAACAAAACACTTCTTATAATGCCTTCTACATTGTAAATACATATTAGTACATACGTATTTATCTAAATTTTATCCCACATTTATACTTTAACTTCTAACTATTTTTATATAATTCTTTATCCTCTATCATTGTTGAATGTCACACCAACATACCACAACACATTCCTAAAACATGTAAATATATATGGCAAATAAAGTTGATCCTCGACCCTTAACTAAAACACAATTACAATGTACATAAAGTAAAATTTGTATGTGGACTAGACCCTGTTCTCTTGTCTTCTGGTCTTCACTGAGTGTGGGGTGAAGGGGGAGAAGAAAAATCCCTTGATTAAATGTTACCCTCTCTCTCTAAACTGGATTGCAGAAGTAGAGTATACATGCATATCTTGCTGCTCCAGCTAGAGGAAATATATATATTGCACAGCAAAACAAGCTAAAGGCTAGATCTAGCACCTCTGGAATGATAGAGAAGGGCTGGACTTGCTGCAACCTTTAAACGATGGCAACAGTTTTATTTCAGATTAACAGAGGTTGACCATACAGGTGTGATAGATGAACAGAGCGTGATGTGACACAAGGTATGGGTAGAGCGTCTCTGATGAGCAAACATTTATAGAGATTGTAGTTCCGGAGAGTAGGAGACCATCAAAATTTGATGTTTAAGTTGTGCAGTCGAAATCTGAAGTGGCACTAGAACTCTCAACCTTTCCAAAACTGAATATGCGTTCACTATAAAAATCAATTTCTGGAGAAGTCAGCCGGTTGAGCAGCAGCTGTGGAGGCAAAGGGACACTCAGCATTTTGAACTGAGATCCTGTGTTAGACTGAGAGATGATCGCCAGTATATCAGAGTGAGGGGGAGGCCGGCTGGCGACAAGTGGGGCAGCTGAGGGAAGGGTGGTAGGTAGATGGAGCCAGGTGGGAGAAGGGCTAGGAGAGCAGAGCCAAGACCAAAGAAACCCAGGCTGATAGTTACATGTGTGCTGGCAGATGGAACCACGTTGAAGAAGGTGATGAGTATGGATGATGTAGTGAGGAGAGGGATGGAAGAGATGTACAAAGGGAGACTTTGGGTGGGCAGGTGGGAGTAGGAACGGAACGCAGAGAATGGGGGGAGAAGGAGAAAATGGAACTGTCAACGTTAATATCATTAAGCTGTAAACTACCCAAGTTCCCAACCCTTTTTATGTCATTGACCAAGGGGACCGTGGATCCCAGATTGGGAACCCTGTGCTAGTCTGTGTTTGGTCTCAATGCAGCACTGGAGAACGTTGAGAACAGACGGGTCAGTATGGGAATTGAAATGACAGGCATTTGGAAGCTTAGGACCAGAAGGCATAGGAGCAGAATTGGGCCATTCAGCCCATTCAATCATATTTCTTTTGTTACTCCCTGGTCCTCACTTGTTTGGAGGAAGTGGGTGCATTCAGGCAGTGGAGAAGATATATGTGAGATCCCAATTCCTTAGGGCAGAGGGGAAGCAATGAAGAATAAGGTGGACATTTTAGAAGTTTGGTAGTGTAAAGCCTCATCTTGAGAAGAGTTGAGGAAACAGAGGACCTCAAGGAAGGGGCGTCCTTACAGAACACAGGGTGGGAGGAGCTATGGCACAGGTGGGAGGAGCTATGGTCAGTGCCATTGAAGGATTAAAGTCTGTCACGAGCCTTGTGGCTCATCAGGCCGGTGCTTATGCCGGTTTCAGTGGCGTGAAGCGTCTGAGAATACGAAACTCCCCCCACCCCCCTGGATAGGATGCCAGTCTATCGCCAGTACCCATTCTCAGCTGGGTAGACTGGAGCATTGTGTTGTTAAGTGCCTTGCTCAAGGACACACACGCTGCCTCGGCCGAGGCTCGAACCCATGACCTGCAGATCGCTAGTCCAACACCCTAACCACTTGGCCACATGCAACTCAATCATTGAAGGAGTCTGTAGGTTTATTGTAGAAGTTCATGTTTAGTTTGTCTCCTGAGATGGAGACAGAGATTCAGCAAAGGAAGAGAAGTACCAGAAACAGGCCAAGTGAAGTAACGGACAGGATGGAAGCTGGCAGTGAAGGTGCAGAGGGTGCTGATGAATGCTGAGATAATTTATTCCTTTTACCAGCCCAGCATGATAGCTTTGCTATAATGACTACATGAATCTTGGATGACATGCATATTTACCTTCCAGATGTTAAATAAAGTAGGCTCATTTAAGAATGTAGATTCTTGATGCCTGATATCCCTGTGCTCCATGGACATGTTGATCTATATTTAAACCTTGGAACTGGAATTGGTTTATTATTGTCACGTGTATTGAGATCCAGTAAAAAGCACAGTATGCAGAGATTGGTGGGGTGGAAGGTGAGGACCAGGGGAGCTCCATCCCTGTTCTGTCTGAAGGGAGGTGAGGCTTGCAGGAAATGGAGAGGTGTGTAAGGGCCTCATTCCAGAGAGGAAACCACAAGAAATAAGGAGGATGTACTATTCATACATCTGTATTTTGCACTATTACTTTTTAATGCATATTTTGTATTTTTTCATACCTCAATGCTTACATTTTATATTTTAAAGTATATATTTCTGATTGAACAGCCTTACAACAATAATTTCATTCAGGATAAATAAAGTTTTATCTTATCTTATATGTCCACCATTCTATAGTCCTGCATGCTATTCATACAGATCAAATCATAACACGGTGCATTAAGGTAAAACAATTATAGAATGCAGAATAAAGCATTCAGAACAAGTGCAGTTCAGGTAAACAATAAGGTGCAGGATCATAATGATTGGGTTGTGAAATCAAAAGTCCATCATATTATACCAGTGAACCATTCAATAACCTTACAACAGAAGCTTTCCTTGAGCTTGGTGGTATGTGCTTTCAGGCTTTCGTATCTTCTCACAATGGAAACGGGATGAATGGGGTCTTTGATTATGCTGAGTGCTTTAGTTAACCTTAACAAAGATCTCCACTCCATTTAGAAAATAATTATGGGAATATCCAGGCTACTTTTGAGTTTGGTTGTCACCTGAACTGTGGGATCTAATATAATTGGTTAATTTATATGTAGAGTGCAGATGTTTTGGCTATTTCAATGACATTGCTGGTTTATTCTGCAGGAACGTGCCCCCCACTCCATTCACTGTGTACTGATATTGACAGATAAAGAAGCAACTCACAAGCTGGAGAAATGTCCAGGAATATCAGTAAGTGTCCTCTATAAGAAGACTCTTAATCAAAATGATACTTATTTTTTCTAGCAACACACACAAAATGCTGGTAGAATGCAGCAGGCCAGACAGCATTTTTTGTGTGTTGCTTGAATTTGCGGCATCTGCAGATTTCCTCGTGTTTGCTGATTTATTCTAGTTAGACTTGTTTTATTAATATGTTATGCTTTCCCACTTCTATGTCAAATGTGTGCTGGCCTTTACTCATGCAATAGATGCTGTTAGTCTCACTGAATATTGTCTGGCAAGGCATATTTGTCAGAGGAGAAAATTCTCCCATTTTATTCAAAGCAAGGCTGAGTTGGTAGCATGAGCCCTTTAGATCCAGCTTTTTCCAATCCACTGCACAGGGTTGGAAAATGCTGTAGAGGGCAGTAAACTCAGCCAGTTCCATCATGGGCACTGACCTCCCCAACATCGAGAACATTTTCAAAAGACAATGCATATATACATGTCTGCACATATACGTGTGCATAATTTTTTTGTTGTAATTCATAGTATTTTTTTATGTATTACACTGTAATGCTGCTGCAAAACAACAGATTTCATGACATATGACAGTGATAATAAACCAGATTCTGATTCTGTTTTTGGGATCAAGTTCCACTCCATGGACCTGAACACAAAACTCCTAGACAGACACTGCAGGGCAGGACTAGGGGTTATATTCTATAGGAGGTAAAGACCTAGACATTTCGTAGCAAAGTGATTATGATGGTTTCTGGGTTATTTTGCACTAAGCTGGAAATTAAAATCGGCAATCATGAGCTTATTGGGCTCAGTCATTTTCCACAAAGACATATTGCTGTGAGGGGATAGATTATGTAGCCGTGAAATGTTTCTGTTATTCGGAATGCTGTACCTCACCAGGTTTTAGTAGTGCTGCCTGATTTATTTAAAGAGGAAGATCCCAGTGTTCCACTGAGAACTTATTTCAGGTAGATTCATCCCTCCTCATTTACAAACCCGCTCTTCTTCACCTCCAGCCAATGATCTTGTCTCTTTTTAACTCTATAAATCTGAAAAAAAACCTTTGGTATCCTCTTTTATATTATTGGCTTGCTAATCTTCATATTTCATCTTTTCTCACCTTATTGCTTTGTTGGTTGCCTTGTGTAGCTTTTTAAAATCTTCCCAATGTTCTAATTTCCCACTCATTTTTCTATATTATATGTCCCCTCTTTTGCTTTTATACTCTCTTTAACTTCCACTGAATGGAATGACAGGCATTTGGAAGCTTAGGACCAGAAGGCATAGGAGCAGAATTGGGCCATTCAGCCCATTCAATCATATTTCTTTTGTTACTCCCTGGTCCTCACTTGTTTGGAGGAAGTGGGTAACTTCCACTGTCAGCCATTGTTGCCTCATCCACCCTATTGAATTCTACTTGTTAGGGATGAACCAATTCTGAATTTTCTAAATTATCCCAAGAAACTCCATCCATTGTGGCTCTACTGTCATCCCTGTTGGTGTCCCTTTCCAATCAACTTTTCCGGCACATTTCTCATGCCTTTGTAGTTACCTTTAATACTGTTACATCCATTTTAGCTTCTCCCTCTCAAATTGCAATCTCATCCTGGTAGAAAGTCCTACAGATTTTGCTTGCTTGTTAAATCTGTCTCTGCTCGCGACAAATGAGATCTCAAACTCAGCGGCTATTGTACCGTATATGATTACAGCCTCCTAAGGGTTCCTTTACCTAGAGCTTCCAGGTCAAATCTGGTTTAATATACAACACCGAATCCAGAATTGTCTTATCCTTAGTGGGTTGAACCACTAGCTGCTGCAAAAAGCCATCTCATAGGCATTCTACAAATTTCCTCTCTTTGGATGCAACACCTACCAGACTTTCCCAGTCTACCCGCATTTTGAAATCCCCCATAACTATCACAACATTGACCTTTTTACATGTCTTTTCTATCTCTTATTGCGATTTGTACCCCACATACTGGCAACTGTTCTGAATCCTGTATATAACTCATAACAGGGTCTTTTTATCCTTGCAGTTTCTGAACTCTACCCATAAGTATTCTGCATCTAAGGATTTGATTTAATTTTTACCAGCAAAGCCACCCCACCCCATCTGCCCTCTTGCCTGTCCTTTCAACACAATGTGTATCTTCGGATGTTAATCTCCCACCTGTGATATGTCAACCACTATCTGCAATGCCCACAACATCAAACTTGACAATTTCTGCTGCAAGATCATGTACCTCGTTTCATATACTGCATGCGTTAAAATATAACATTTTCAGTCCTTTATTCACCACCCTTCTTTTCAATTTTGTCTCCCTGTTAACTGAAGTTAATTTCTTATCCCCCTCTTAAGTTTTTGTCTTATTCTTTATTCCATAGACGTCTCCTTCACTCTTCTTTCCTTTTACTTTATCCATACTTTTCCAAGCAGATGACCCCCCCCCGACTATTTAGTTGAAAGCCCTATTTCACTGCCATAGTTTTATGATTTGCCAGTGCCCTTGTCCCAAAATGGTTCCATTGGAACAGTTCCCTATTTCCCCAATACTAGCACTGATGTCCCACAAATTCAAACCCACTTCTCCCACACCAGTCTTTGAGCTATACATTTAACTCTAATCTTACTAGAGATTAGCACTATCGGGTAAGAATCCAAAGCTCTTTCCTTTGCATTTTAACTTAGTCCCTGCCTGCTTAAATTCCCTCAGCAAAACCTTTTCCTTGTTCTTCCTACATCATTGGTACGCACGCAGACCATAACAACTAGATCTTTCCCCTCCCACTCCAAATTCCTCTGGAGGTCAGATGAGATGTTGCAAGCATGCAACACAACTTTTGGGGCTCTCGATCCTTGTGACAGAGAACTGTTTCTATTCCCCTGACTGTACTATCTCCAACTACAACTAATTGTTTCTTCTCTCACCCTCTTGAATGACTTCCTGGACCACGGTGCCATGATTGAATGACTCATGCTTCCTACATTCCCCACTCTCATCTTCACCGGGAGGAACAATCTGAGACTTGCTGTGCAAGCTCGAGGGCTGAGGCTCCTCCAGCACCAACTCTTGGACCACCACCCCCCCACCCCCCCCCCCGCCTGTATCACTTGCAGTTACACCCCTTTCTTCTTTGGCCACAGACTAAATTTAAAGTAGTTAATCTAATGGGTGTGACTCCCTCCTAAAACACAGTGTCCTGGTAACTCTCCGCTCTCCCTGATGCATCTAACTTCAGGTCATTAATTTTGAGCCTGAGCAGATGCGGTTACCAGGAACCACAATGGGATCCTAACCAGCTCCTACATTGTGCAGCTATAAATCATCACCTGATCTAGCATCCCTATTTTATTAAGATCCTTTTAGTTATCTATTACATATCTTTAAAATAAGATTTTTTTAACCTGCTATTCACCAAAACCTCTCAAGCTAAAGCTTTAGACCTCAGATCCTAGACTCCTACACTGGCCCAACCTCAGAATGGCTGCTCTACTTAAACCTAACTTATTTTATTGACCCTTGCTTGTTAAATCTGGAGCTACTCTTGACAAATAATGGCACCCACAATCTCAATTCCGGTAGAAAGTCCTACAGATTTTGCTTGCTTGTTAAATCTGTCTCTGCTCGCGACAAATGAGATCTCAAACTCAGCGGAAAAGGGAACGGATATTGGTGTGACCTTTCTCTGAACTTTGAAAGTGTCAAGTAAATGGATCTTAAGAAATCATTGAATTATTATGGTACAGAAGAAGGTCATTAGCCTACTCAAGTCTATCTTAGCATCTGTTGGAGAAAACTGCTGGGACTTGCTAATTGAAAAATGGTGAAAACTATTTTCCTCTTCATGGATCTGTGCAATGGTATCGGTCTGATAGATTAAAGAAATCATTTCAAATATAAGACAGTTGTGTTCTGCAATGTGATGCCAGCTTTTGAATGGATAACAAATTGTAAAATGCATGTTGTCTTTTTTTCTTTAAACAGCTGGAAATTTTGACATCCTTGAAAACACTGCATAAGTTCATTGACAGCCATCAACTGACTGAAAACCTAGAGGGGACTTTCCCTTACAGTCACTCTGAATGGATTCAGTTTCGTATGGTGAGTAATGGGTCTCACGCCTTTGAGAAAGATCACTGTTTAAGTAGAAAACAGCAATATGCATTGGGTTGCATTTCGGCTCAAAGCCTAATAGAAGCACATTAATAAACAACTTTTCTTCCGATGGAAGTTGGAAGCTGAGTTACACAGGAGGTATTTGTGTTTGCTCTTGTTCAAGTGTGTTATCTGGCATTTATTGAGGCATAGCCCTTACCTGCTGTTGGTCTGCGTATGTTCAGAAGTTGTCCAGTCCTAACAATACACAGATTTCTTTATTATTAGTGTGGTAATGAGTCAAATGTATGAAAGAAGGTTGGCCAGTAATGACACAGTTGAAAGTGTTTGAATCTTGGTGGCATCTCTGAAGAGCTTTTGGAATGATACCTGGAAGCTGTGATAACTGATCTTCAAAAGCCACAGCCATGTTTCCATCAGAGGTGACTATGGTTTGATTCTTGGACAGGGGGTTTCCCTCTGGACAGAATGCAAATTTAACCTTTATTATTTAGAAATACAGCCTTATTGTTTTCAACAATCATTGCTGAACACCATGTCCCTGCCCCCACCTAAATCTCTTTTAGCTCAACCTAGCGGTAGATCTTGTGGATGTGAGTCAGGTGATCTGCACTTGGTACACCACTCAGGCTCATTTCCCCAAGCAATACTGAGGAAGACAAGTAATATCTGAGTGTTGCCACTCAGCCAGAGATTAAATTGAACACACAAACAAATGAGAGATTAAGTTGATGACTTTTCTCCAGAATATAAAGGGAGACAATTTTTTTTAATCTTTTAATTTTATTTAGATATATGTCATGATAACAGGCTCTTCTAGCCCAATTACACCCATGTGACCTACTAACCCATATGTCATTGGAATGTGGGAGGAAACCAGAGCACCCAGAGGAAACCCACATAGCCACGGGGAAAACGTACAAACTCCTTTTAGATAGCCGTGGAATTGAACCCATATTGTTGGTGCTATAGCAGCATTAGACTGGCCACTATATTACCAAGCAGCCCCTAATAAATTACATTTACTGAATGTAAAAAATAACATTTAAAAGACATTTAGACAAGTACGCAGATAAGATGTGTTTTGAGAATTATGGAAAAAGACTGGTGAGTGAGACTAGCTTGGTGAACACCGTGGTTAGCATGGGTGAGTTGGGCTGAAGGGCCTGTTTCCAAGCTTGTATTATTTTATAACTATGAGTTAGAGATGTATAAGGGACATCAGGAGCAGCTTCTTCACTCAATGATTTGGAATGAACTGCCAGAAATAGAGGTTGAGGTGGGTATATAAACAACATTTAAAAACACACTAAATATGTCCATGTGCCAGCTGGTAACATGGTATCAGCACCAATCTTCAAGACAAATGGTCCCAGGTTCAAATCTGGCCAGGCCCTTGCACACTTTCCATCCATGCTGGGATGAGCATTGTGCTAGTGACTTGGACTCGTAAAAAACAGACAAATGCTAAGAAAATATCAAAAAGTGACACCCAATGCATCACAATGCACAAAAAGGAACAACAAGAAGATATGTCCGTGGATTGGAGATGTTTAGAGGGCTATGGGCCAACCACGGACAAATGGGACCAGCTCACTGAGCAATACAGTCAGCATGGATGAGTTGGGCTGAAAGGCCTGTTTCCATGCTATGACTGGGCAGCTGGCCATGAGAGCCTGGGGAGCTCTCCTGATACTCCGATCAGCTCTTTCACTCCTCCATTTGGGTAGTCCTCAAGAAGAGTCTTCAGCCTCAAACTTCAACTGTCTTTCTCCTTCCATGGATGCTGTCGGACTTTCTGAGTATTTCTAGCACTTTCGTTTTTTAAGACAGAACATACAGCTCATGACCAGACCAGTCTTGTGCTGAGCCAATTACAGTAGTAATCAACGCAACTAAATTAATTCCCTCTGCCTACACAATGTTCATCTCCTTCCATTTCCTGTGCATCCATGTGCCTATCTAAGAACCTATTGAACGCAGCTATCATATTCGCCTCCACCACCACCCCAGGCAGAGCATTCCAGGTTTAATTTTGGGTTTCCAGCATCTGCAGTTTTTTTTATTGATCTTCCATACACAGGTTAACAGGCATGGATTACACGGGTGGCATGACGTGGCTATACAGTGTATTTCAACTATATTTAATGCAGAATTCCCTGGAAGCTAAATACTCACATAGTTACCGAGGATAAGAAGGCCATCAACTGACATCATTGTTACCTTCACTAAGGTTTTGCGAATTAGGTGTGGCTCTCTATAGAACAATCTAGTGGGTCCATTTCCCTCTTCTGTTCCTCGCATCTTGAAATTAAGTCCCTCAATTTCCAACTTCCTTTTCATCTTTGCTTTCACCACTCCTACAGAATCAATCTCCAGGTCATTACCTGGAACTTATCTGCTGAATATGGTGGACAGGCACATAGCATCATACAAATGTATAAGCAACATTCTCAAGAGAAAAATAAATTGAACATAATTGTGCTGAAAGCTGTGTTCTTGCATTAAACCATCCAGTCAAATCTATTTTCCCAATATTTGTCACTTTTGGCACTTTTGTCACTTGAGTCCTGTGTCCTCATGAAAAATCCAAATGTAATATTTTGACGCAAAAGCTATTATTTATTGAACACACTGACCACTTTAAAAACAAATGGAAATTCAGCAATCTTTTGCATCAGAAGGTGAACTATAACTCTACAGTATTGAGATTAAACTATGATGCTGCCAAGTGTTCCAATTACACTGCACTAAATGCAACAGTTTGCATGAATAAATATTTATTGAACAAACTAACTACAGGTCAATGGAATGGACCCCTTTTTGATTAATATCGGTACAAATGCTCAGTAACATACCCTAGTGCCAAAATCTTCAGGACAACAGTGGCCGATGTCACCGTTGCAGCATGTTGAACTCTCAACAATCAGTTTGAGTAAACATTTCCCAGAAAATGCATCACCATTGTTTTCTCCACCATAAATCATACTGAAATTCTTCAAGTTTTTTTTGCAGGAAGAAATCAAACAATGTGGAGCAGCAAGTAAAGGTGAAGGTTAGGGATGGAAACAAAGACATGCATGGATTTAATGCATAAATTATTAGTGTGAGAAATAGTTGAAAATGAGTTTGTAGCCCTACAGGAAATTCGTCTCCTGTTTATACTGTTATTGACAGCTTGACAACAGCTTTTCACTAAAAGAGAAAATCTGCAGATGCTGGAAATCCAGGCAACACACACAAAATTCTGGAGGAACTCAGCAGGCCAGTCAATATTGTTACGTACCCCGTAACTGGGTTGCCAAACCAGCAGAAATGGATCACTCAGTTGGAGTCTGGAGTACTAGAACTAAGAAAGTTTTATTAAAGAAACAAGCAACACAGTAATCGAAAGGATAATAAATGCAACAGTTCAGTGATGATAAACACACATGTGCACAGAAGTAAGATAACAGCATCAATCAAGCTCTATCGTTGTCTAGGGGTAAATGACCAATTTCAAAATGACTCAAAGTCCAGTCCAGTTAGTAGTTCAGTTCACAGTAATCGTTGCCATGGCGATGGACAAGGTGGGGGAAGAGAGACATAGAATAGGAACAACTGATCATTCAGAACGGCTTCACTCACAGACCAGCGGGATGGCTCACAAGCAACTTTTGGGCGGGTCCTTGGTGATGTCACCTGAGGTCACCGACTGTGACCCCTCCTCCAGATGCGGTCGATCCTCTGCAGTGAACCCGGCACCCAGGCAAGGGCGGACACACACCGGGTTCCCGCTGATCGTACCTTTCCACCCTTGTCGTTGTCTGGCACTTCTCACCCACTCGTGAGAGGCGCACCGCTTCCAGGGTCTCGTTACCTCGGGTGGCGTGTGTGTCTGTTTTAGCGAACCTGTCCCTTTTTATCCCCCTGCTGGGGCATCGCCTGTCCATCACTTCAAACAGTTCAAGGTTCAAAGGGGGAGCCGCTCCAGACAGCTCTCTCTCCCACATTCCTTCATTACACATCTCCAGACGCTGCTCCATTGTTCCTTATCTCTCCTTCCCCTGAGGGCAGGTGGCAGACCAACTGCTGATGCCACTGATGCTAGCCCAGGCCAGCAAACATCTTAATTTTATGTGTATTCTCGTAACACTTCCCCCCTTTAAGGATTTTTACCGGGAGGTAAAAATTACAAACATGACTACATTATCGGATACATACACAATATACATCTTTAACAGTTATTTAGCTAATACAGAGAATTTGAAGCTGTCAACACCTTGACAGACAGTCATCACATTTTCTGTTCCTTTTACACGTGTTATTAATAATCCCTTAGACCAGGCTCCAACTCAGCAAACTTCATAGTGGCCAAAAACACTGATGAATTGCGACCAATGTAACCTCTCATTTGGCTTTGTCCCGGACCACAACAACAAGGGTCGTCCCATTCCGACTCAATTTTCTCTCGCAAGGGCTTAGTAGGAGGGGGACGGGTATTGACCGCAGAGTTATTGCAAAACTTCCTGCAGTACCCCACCATCTCCAAAAGCCTTCTGAGGGCCCTCTTGTCTGTCGGGGTTGGGAGGTCAGCGATAGCCTGCACTGTAGCTTGCATCGCTGCCAGCTGCCCCTGTGTCACCACAATTCCCAGGTAGGTGACCCTCGTGTGGCCAAATTCATTTTTTTCAAGGTTCACTATCAAACTGGCTTCAGACAGCCGTATTAAATTGCGAATACACACCTCTGTGTTCATCAGCCCTTTAGTCACTGAATTACTCAAAAAATATGGGTGTTGTTTACTTGGCTGCCCTATTGTAACCACAATCACCCAACGTCCCAGTTCTTTGCATTTCCTCGGGACAATCAAACACATGGGTGTGAGTCGTTTAATTACTCCTTCGGGGATTAAGGGAGAGACCTTATCAGTAGACCTGGCCAAAACAATAGCCTTCTCCCATCTGACCGATCCCATCCTAATCTTTTCAAAATGGTTTTTTTCTCTTAGCAGGGGGCCCCTAGCTTCATTGATTTCCACGCTAACACCGACTAGGTTTGTTAGCATATCAAAAGCCAGTGACCGTCTCAGTTCGCGTCGGTCATGATCAATAACATTTTTCCCCCTGGGCAGCCGGTAAATCTCTTTCATGATTCCACCAACTGTTTCCTCCAGCACTGCAAAATGTCCACCGGGGGGTACCTCGTGGGCCATGTTAAAAACCTCATCCCCATAACTCTTTTGCACCACCCCCCACTCCTCATCTGCGGATGCTGTACTTGATTTCCCTTTCTTCCTTAGCACTTCCTCATCCGCACAATAGCTTGTCAAGGCTGTGTCAGAGAGAGCGGTCTCTGCCAAAACCATCAGCCCCTCGTCTCGCTCCTGCGTCTGCACAAATTCTTTCCTGGCTACTGCTACGTCTGTCCCAGCTCCCTCACTACCACTTATCTCACTACACCCTGTCTCATACAAGGTTGGTAGAAATGTTTCAGCTAAATTCACCATCGCGGGCGGGGCCTCCATGCTGGCAGGCTGACCCGTCAATCTCACGACTGGGAACACGATTCCTCCGGCGATGTCATTACCGAGCAAGACTTCCACGTCTTTCATCGGTAATTCGGGCCTCACCCCGATCGTGACTAGTCCAGAGACCAGGTTGCTCTGTAAATGTATCTGGTGCAAAGGGACTGACTCTGTCCCTTCCCCAACACCTTTGACCTCTACCTCCCCAGTCTGGGTCTCTGAGCTAAACTCTAATACACTCTTCAGTATTAGTGACTGACACGCTCCCGTGTCTCTCCAGATCCGCACTGGAACTGGTTTTAACCTCTCCTTCACTGACACCAATCCGGCCGAGATAAACCTCTCGCGCCCTTCCTGGACTTTTTCAGACCTGTCCTTCCCTAGCGGTTCGCTTAACAGCTCAATACAGCCATTCAAAATTTCCGCTTTTCCTTTCCCCGTCTCCTTCCTTGGGGCAAAGCACCTGGACGCAAAGTGTCCGACTTTCCCACAATTATAACAGACGACCCCAGGAGACTTCCTACCAGACTGCTCCCGGTCTACCTTATCCTTTTCACTAGTCCCCGGCTTACTTTCTGACTTTTCCGGCGGACTCTCCCCGCCGTCCTGACTACCCTTCTGGTAGCCTTTACTCGGGGCAACCTTCATTTTATGCGTCAACGCATACTCATCCGCTAACTTAGCAGTTGCGGCTAACGTGGCTGCCTCTTTCTCATCGAGGTAGGGTCTCATACCCTCAGGGACACAACCTTTAAACTGCTCAATCAGAATCAGTTGCAGCAGTCTGTCATAATCCCCCTCTACCCCTTTCGAGGCGCACCAACGCTCACAATATGTTTGCATCTCACGAGCAAACTCCAAATACGTGCGGTCCCACCGCTTCCTCGCATTCCGGAACCTCTGCCGGTATGCCTCCGGGACCAACTCATAAATCCTGAGGATGGCCTCCTTCACCACCTCATACTTCTGGGCATCTTCCGCGGATAAAGCTGAGTAAGCTTGTTGGGCCTTCCCTTTCAGTACACTCTGAAGTAAAACAACCCACTTATCCCTCGGCCATTCCTGACTTATAGCCACCTTTTCGAAGTGGAGAAAGTACCGATCCACATCGGTATCGTCAAATGGGGGAACCAGCCTAACCTCCTGGGTCGCCCGGAACCCTCCACCTTGGTTCGGCACGAGCCCCTGCTCGGCCCTTATCTTTAACTTCTCCAGCTCAAATTCCCTTTCCCTCTGTTTCTCCTCTCTCTCCAACTGTCTTTCTCTCTCTTGCCTTTCTACCTCTTTCTCTCTCTCTCGCCTTTCTACCTCTTTCTCTCTCTCTCGCCTTTCTAACTCTTTCTCTTTCTCCTGCCTTTCTAACTCTCTCTCTTTCTCCTGCCTTTCTAACTGCTTCTCTTCGTGTTCTAACTGCCGTACCCGGAACTCGTGCTCGAGTCTCAGTTTTTCAAGCTGTACCTGTACCGCGTCTCCAGCAGGTTTTTCAATAGACACCACCCCCAGCTCACCTTGGGGAAACACACCTTTAGATACATAGTGCTCTACAATAGCTCTGTGTATCTCCTCTCTCCTCATTGTCGACTTCACCTTAGCAAGATTCACCCGTTTGGCCACAGCTATCAATTCCGATTTCCTGGCATCCTCTAATGCCTCCAAGGTCGGCGCCTTTATAAATTCCTCAACCTCCATTTCTGCTGTTTGTCTTTTCTTTCTTTCGGGAATTTTAACCCAATCAATTTACTCCGTCCCAAATTTAGCGTTCAAAATCGCGGACGAGAACCCCACTTATGTTACGTACCCCGTAACTGGGTTGCCAAACCAGCAGAAATGGATCACTCAGTTGGAGTCTGGAGTACTAGAACTAAGAAAGTTTTATTAAAGAAACAAGCAACACAGTAACCGAAAGGATAATAAATGCAACAGTTCAGTGATGATAAACACACATGTGCACAGAAGTAAGATAACAGCATCAATCAAGCTCTATCGTTGTCTAGGGGTAAATGACCAATTTCAAAATGACTCAAAGTCCAGTCCAGTTAGTAGTTCAGTTCGCAGTAATCGTTGCCATGGCGATGGACAAGGTGGGGGAAGAGAGACATAGAATAGGAACAACTGATCATTCAGAACGGCTTCACTCACAGACCAGTGGGATGGCTCACAAGCAACTTTTGGGCGGGTCCTTGGTGATGTCACCTGAGGTCACCGACTGTGACCCCTCCTCCAGATGCGGTCGATCCTCTGCAGTGAACCCGGCACCCAGGCAAGGGCGGACACACACCGGGTTCCCGCTGATCGTACCTTTCCACCCTTGTCGTTGTCTGGCACTTCTCACCCACTCGTGAGAGGCGCACCGCTTCCAGGGTCTCGTTACCTCGGGTGGCGTGTGTGTCTGTCTTAGCGAACCTGTCCCTTTTTATCCCCCTGCTGGGGCATCGCCTGTCCATCACTTCAAACAGTTCAAGGTTCAAAGAGGGGAGCCGCTCCAGACAGCTCTCTCTCCCACATTCCTTCATTACACATCTCCAGACGCTGCTCCATTGTTCCTTATCTCTCCTTCCCCTGAGGGCAGGTGGCAGACCAACTGCTGATGCCACTGATGCTAGCCCAGGCCAGCAAACATCTTAATTTTATGTGTATTCTCGTAACAATATCTACGCAGTTCTGACGAAGGACCTCAGCCCGAAACGTCGACTGTATTCTTTTCCATAGATGCCGCCTAGCCTGCTGAGCTCCTCCAGCATTTTCTGTGTGTTGACAACAGCTTTTCCAGTTTTTCTAGTGTTAGCTATTTATTTTTGTTTTAATTTGCTACTAGCAGTAGTTAACCTCACTCAGAAAGACAGAAATGATGAAACATCTACCTTTTTTCATATTCACGTATTCAGAAGAAAAGTTAACATCAAAAGATAGTTTGAGGAACTAAAGCCGAATCCACTGGGCCTCCAAGACCCATCATGTGGCATCACTGTCCTTTTGATCATCCCTGGTGTTTGTTGTATTATGACTGCCACAATGAAAGGTTGTCTCAAACATTGATTATTTGATTATTTTAGTTTTTCTTAAATAGAGTATCTTTAACAATTAACAATTTAATTAAAAAAAAACAGCTTCTCTAACAACACACATCAAAGTTGCTGGTGAACGCAGCAGGCCAGGCAGCATCTCTAGGAAGAGGTACAGTCGACGTTTCAGGCCGAGACCTTCGCCTGCCTTCAAATAGTTTGGTCCAATTTCAGTTTCTTCATTCCCAATTAAACACAGTGATCCTGTGGGTTGGTACTGTTGAAATAGTTGAATGATTACACTTCAATGAGATTCTTCCTTAATTATTTTCCCATTCAACTACAAACTTTTACCTTCACAAGTCAAGCTTTTCTATTTCAATAGTTTTTCTCTCCAAAACAATTTATTGCAATTGTTTGGTAAGCAACCAGCTTTTAACTCAGTATCCCCATGGTGGTGTGAGCAATGCATTTAGGAGTCCCACTATGAGGCAATCATTCACCCAAGCTCTCTTGCTATCTGTGAGTTTACTCTCAACATAGATCAGCACAATAAAATTCCAAGAGCACACTTGGAATCTTGCTTAGTAATTCACCCTTGTCTGTGACATTGCCCCTATCCTAAGATACACACTCTCTTAATACTAACCAAACTCTGATCCAGTTGATGTGGGTGTCACAGAGCTGTGAGGCAGCAAACAAGAGTGAGTGGTTCTAGTGTATCATTGCAAGTTCATTAACTTTGGCTAACGGCAGCTAAGTTTATTTGCTGCAAATTTACCTCACAAGTTCACTAAAATGCTGCAAGAGAAATAACTTACCAGATATTCTGCCGAAATCTGGGCTCAAATTCATACTGTGGACTCAAAAATAAACAATATCCCATGGTAAGGGACTGGAATTCAGAAACGGATCCTTCATCGCTATCAAAGGTCGAATGTCAGAATTAGGATTAGAATCTGGTTTATTGCCATTGGCATATGTCGTGAAATTTGCTGATTTGTGACAGAAGTACAGTGCAATACATAACATAAACTATAAACTACAATCATATGTATCTAAAATTAAGTAAGTAGTGCAGAAAGAGAATTCATTGGATTTAGATTTCAGATTCAGATTTACTTATCACATGTACATTGAGACATACAGCGTTAACAACCAACACACCCAAAGATGTGCTGGAGGCAGCCTGCAAGTGTCACCACACGTTCCTGTGCCAACATGGCATGCCCACAATTTTCCCAGAACGACACAAGCTTCAACAATAACACCAACAATAAACAAAACAAGACAAAAACATGCCCCTTTCCCATCTTTCTCGCTCTTCCACCCACTCACCCACCGTACACCCAGACAGGCTACTAATGGGCCTCCAATCCTTGTCCCCGAGCTCTCAGACACACAGACATCAGGCCTCCAACTTTGGATTTCACCCTCAACTTCACCCTGGGGCCTTCACTCTCAACTTCCGGAATTGCACGGACTTCCAACCCCAATGACTTGGGCCCTTGTGACTCCGTTGGACCCCCATGGCTCCTTCGGGCCTCTAGCTTTGATCTTTGACCTTCTGGCTTCTACCGTTGGACTCACTGTGCTCCGGGATTCATCTTTTTGCTTTGCCCTATGGGACTTCGCTGCAACTGTGGTGTTCTGTATCTCTAACAAACTTTTCTGTCCCTTCCCTTTCTTCACCGTTCTTCAGATCAGCTGTGATGATCAAGCCTTCACCACCCATTCCCCCTGCGCAAACACCAGTGTCGCTCATTCTCTCCCGGTCTCCACCCCATCATTTCACTCTTTCTATCCTTCTCCCTTCCTGCAGTTTCAACCATGTTGGATTTCTATTCTCTCTGGTGTTGTAGAGGATAGGCCTGGCCCTTCCATTGCACAACGTATCAGTCAGCTAGACATTGATGCACTACCTGTCAGCATTCTTCCAAGCAACTACTTTTAATCACAGATCCATCAGGCAGTGCTCAGTGCAGAATGTCCTGCAGACACCGCAGGACAGGGACACTATGCAGAATGTGGCCTTGTTCCCTGAGCAAACGGTCCAAATCATCTGGCAGAATACCTCATCACCAGATCTCACTAACAAGCACCGAGACTTTACTTTGCTAGTGATGGTAAGCGCCTGGCACGCAGATCCTTACTGGGTGACCACCTCGTCACAAAGCTCGCTGTTCTCAGGACATCTGCATTGTGGAAGAGAAGTTCATCCACGTCCATGACGACTGCGGTTTTGCTAAGAGGCTGCGAGGACAGGTGCAAGGGTCCATACCCCGGTTCATCCCCAGCGGCTGAGTAACAGAGAATTCTGATGTGGGGGCATACACTGAGACAGACATCAAGCGCTGCTGGAAAGTCATCAGCTTGTTGAAGAATGCTCTTTGGTCTGACTGAAGCTTGTTGATCTCCCAGCACAGTGAGATGTCCGTGAGGGAAAGCTGCTGACTGGCGCGTTCCAGGCTGCAAGAGTGCGTGCTGAGGGATGCGCTGAAGCTGGGTGTAGCCAATGCTAATACTCTGCCTGAAGGACCACAGTCTGGGCTCCTTCCGCTACCTGTTGTGGAGGGGGGTGGGGCTGCATGGTGAGTCAAATGGGGAAATACCTCGTACACTGAAAAGATGGATCATCCCGGGGGCCACATGAGGGGTTATGGTATTGTGGTTTTAAAAAATGTTAACACTACTGAATGCAATGATCATGAATGTAAATGTTTTGCGTGTTTCTTCTTTTGTATATAATTGTTATTATGAATAACCTTTATTTTTGAAATATGAAAAGGAGTTTCTGACCTCCTCATTCTCGAGGCCCTCGGTTGGCCAGGGGTGACCAAGGATGTTGCATCCCAGCTGCCTACATGTTAAGCAAGCTGGTACGCAAACCAGAGCAGATCGATATAGAGTCCAAGCTGTTGTCCATGTAGCAAGCTCCCACCACCCTCCCCCTTCATGCAGCTGATGAATCCAAAGAAATGGCAGAGACCGATACAGTTTGACACCCGCTGTGTTGCAGGAGTTGTTAGTTAGCATTGAACTTGACGTAGGCCGGACTTAGGGACTCCAGCTCTGGAGTTTTCCTCGGGGTTTACTCCTGAAGCGTTCCCCCTGAGTGGGTGTAGCCACAAAGCAGCGGAAGCTTGAGATCAGACTTTTTCTTCTCCTTGATGAGCGGCCAACCGCAGCTGATGAGCCTCATCTGTCCGAAGCAGCTGGTTTTAAGGCGCCAGTAACCAGCCTTTGCCCCTTCTCCTATCAGTAGAAGTGGTTCCACCAAGCTTAGGAGCTTAGCCACACGTGAAGGCCAGGAGCTGGATTTGGTTGTGACAGTCTATTTGAGATGCACGAGATTGGGAGCATTTAACAGATAGTGGGAGCTGATCCCGACTACCAACCCCCAGCTATAACACCCTTAAAGGCCCTCCCCATTAGTTCTGATAAAAGAACATTGACTCAAAATATTGACTCTGTCTCTTCCCCTGCAGATGCCACCTGAGGTTTGTCTTCATTTTCTACATCCACTGCAAATTTGCAGCATCTGCAATCGTCTTCTCTTCATTGACTGTGATTATTTTTGATGTTTCAGAAACTTGAGTCATTTATTGCAAACTGCAGGGAGGCTTCCAATCTATTACTGGACACCATCAGAATGTTCGAATTTAATAAACCCAGCCACAGCGCACAGGTAAGTGACCAAATCCTCTTGAGTTGCTTCCCTACCACAGATGTGAGGCTCAATAGTCTATAGTTTCCCAGATTATTCCTGTTTCCATTCTTGAATAATGGAATGGCATTAGCTACTCACCAGACCTCTGAAGCCTCACCTGTGACTAGAGAAGACAGGAGGATCTTGGTCAAGGCTTCAGCAATCTTATCTCTTGCATCTGTCAATAACCTGAGGTATTTCCCATCATCCTGTTGTGCCCTGAAAACTTATCTCCCTTAATAATGAACAGAAGAGATTCCACAGATGCTGAAAATCCAGAGCAACATACCCAAAATGCAGGAGGAACTCAGAAGGTCAGGCAGCGTCTATGGAGGGGAATAAATAGACACTTTGAGCTGAGGCCCCTCATCAGGACTGGAAAGAAAGGAGGTTGAAGCCAGAATAAGAAGCAGAGGTCCCCCAGCATTTTGTGTACCTTAATGTTGTTCGTGATACCTAACACCACCTCCTTCTTTATCTCAAAATGTCACAGCATCTTAGCACATTCCATACTGATCCCATTAACTTGCACGTCCCTCACCTTGGTGAGTACCAATGTAAAGTACTCATTTAGGACCCCATTCAGATCATTTAAGACCTCCAAACACATGTAGCCTTCTTTATCCTGAAGTGCTCCTTATCTTTACCCGGATTGTCCTCTTGCCCTTGATTATGTATCGAAAGCATTGGGATTCTCTTTAATCCTATATTGAAAGGACTTTTCATGCCCCTCATGCCTCTTGTAATTCCCTTCTTGAGTTCTTTTCCACCTTCGTTATAATCTTCAAGGGCTCTATTTGATTTCAGCTTCCTGAACCTTACATACACACCTTTTTCCTTCTTGACTGAATTCACCACCTCTCTCAATATCCAAGGTTCCCTTACCTTGCCATCCATGTTCTCCCTTCTTAATGGAACATACCTATCCTGTACTCTGTGCAGTTGGTCTTTAAACTCCTTCCACATGTCAGATGTGGACTTGCCCAGAAACATCTGTTCCTAATTAACTCTTCATTGTTCCTGCCTAATACCCTGCCCCAATTTAATACTCAACCACAAGGTCCATTCTTTTTTTTTGTAATTTATTTTTTATTGAATTTCATCATCAAACAAACATTTCCATCAGATGTATTTCAGATACTGTACATATATATCATATAATCATATTTGTCACAAATCTCCACATAATATTTATCTGAGGTATACACTTACAGAACGGAGAGGAAAGAAAGAACAACCGAAAGAGGAAAAGGTTCATTCTTATTCTTATCTATAGCTATCTTACAATTTATGAAGTTCTGGTCACCATTCCCTACTGTTCTCCCAGTGAATGGTCATTCGATTGGCCAGGCTTATTACAGATCACCAGGTCCAGAATGGCCCCTCCTCTCATTGCATTTTCTACACACTGATTAAGAAATCTTCCAGGTTGCGCCTAACAAATTCTGCTACATCTAATCCTCTTGCACGAAGGAAGAACTAGTCTACATTGGGGAAGCTGAAGTCACCCATGACAAAACATCTGTTGTTTCTACACTTTTCCATAATTTGCCTGGGTGATGTGGTGGGGTAGATGGTGGGGAGGGGTTTTGGGAATCTATATAGGGGATGATGTGTGGTGGGATGATGGGTGTGTGGGGGATGTGTGTTGTGGAGGGGCTGTGTGAGGGATTGTGGAAGGAGTGTGGGTGGGGGGAGGATGAAGTATGTATGAGTGATGGGAATCTCTCACAGTTTCATCCAAGTTTTTATTATTGTAAATCTCTGATGCACCAGGCATCACAATGACTACTGATTCCAATCCAAGACCGCACCATTGATCCTGTCCCTCTGCTCTCTGATTGTCTGCCATTGCCCTTCCAGCAGACACATTATCCTGAACCCACGCACTCCTACCTTATGGAGTACAGTAATCTTTTATACTACATTTTATTAAAGGCCTTCTGGAAATCCGAACATTCTTATCAGTTTACAGAATGGGGTATCTCTGGGATTAGCTAGTCTGGATGTAAATTCCATGTGTCAAAGTCTTTAATAGTTGGTGTGGAGCTGCTTCTTTCCTATATTAACCATTTTGTTTTTGCCTTTTTCCTGAAGGAAGTCACTAACTGCATCCATAACCACAAGCTGACCATGCAGAGAGTTTTGCAAGATGCCCGACTGGTCAATTTGCAACTGGAAGGTGGAGCAATTCTTGCCAGGCTCAAGAAAGAGGAAACTCGATTCAGTTCTTCTGAGGACTACAGGTGGGGATACAAATCTGTTTGGTTTGATAATTTTACTAGTGTTGCTGTATGTCACTTTGCATCTCCCTCTTTCTAAATGCACTGACCTCTGGCTGGGATTGTTGGTGTGTGGACTACCCCAAGACTATATTGTATCAACTGCAGGATTACTGGTGTTATATGAGACAGTTTTCCTGGCCTTTCCTCTGAGGAATTTCCTGGACACACGAAGAACTGCCTGGGCTTCCCAGGAGGGGGAGTTGAGCCTGCAGTTTTAATAAGTCATGGCTGAGCATTACAGTACAGTGGATATGGGGCATGAGGATTTTAGTTTTGAAGTCCAGCTCAGAAAGGATGATCAGGGAGGCTCACCAGAGAGGAATGCTGGAGAGGTGTGGGGGACTGACTCATGACAGTCTGTAACGTGCAGAGGGTTCAGACAGCAAGTAAATCAACACCATCAGAACATATAAGAAGGTGAGGTGTCTCAGTCATAGCAATCCAAGAATAGTGGCTTCTCTGTGCTCTTCACGTCAGTTCTACAGTAAGGACTATGCTCTGTGGCCATTTCATTAGATACTACCTGTGGTCTTCTTCTGCTGTAGCCCATCCACTTCAAAGTTTGATGTGATGTACATTCAGGGATGCTCTTCTGCACACCACTTTAGTAATGCATTATTTGAGGTTACTGTTGCCTTCCTGTCAGCTTGAACCAGTCTGGCCATTCTCCTCTGACCTTTCACCCACAGAACTGCTCCACAACTGGATGACTTTTGGTTTTGCACCATTCTCTGCAACTGTATAGTCTGTTGTGCATTAAAATCCCAGGAGAGCAGCAGTTTCTGAGATACTCAAACCTCCCCATCTGGCACCAATAATCGTTCCACAGTCAAAGTCACTTAGATCACATTTATCCCCATTATGATGTTTGGTCTGAGCAATAACTGAACCTCTTGACCATATCTTTTGTGTATTGAGTTGCTGCCACATGATTGGCTGATTAGATATTTGAATTAACAAGCAAGTTTACAAGTTTATCTAATAAAGTGGCCACTGAGTGTGTCAGCATCGATGAATGGTTATAGCATAAAAAGAGACAACTCCACTCACTGTGTCCATAGTACAGTGATCTAATGTCCCATACCACCATTCTTTCCCCAGAGCCCTGCAGTTTGTTCCCTCCCAAGTGGCCATCAAACTTCTATTTGAGGTTTGATTGATTCTGCTCCAATACATTCCAAATCCTCCACTTTCCCCTCACTTCTCTCTTATATCGGCATTAGAATTTAGTTTATTATCATTAACGTATATCATAAAATTTGTTGTTTTGCAGCAGCAGTAGAGTGCAAGACATTAAAAAATTGCTACTTTACACAAACAAAAAGATGAACCATGTGATACTATTCATGGACATAGAGAAATCTGATGACGGAGGGGAAGAAGTTGTTCCTAAAGCTTTGTGTGTAGGTCTTCAGATTCCTGCACCTCCCCTAATGGTAGCAACAAAAAATAGGCATAACCCGGATGGTGAGGGTCTTTAATAATGGATGCCCCCATATTGAGGCACTACTTCTTCAAGATGTTCTTAATGGTGGGAAGACTTTGCCCATAATGGATTTAGCTGAGGCTACACCCTCTGCAGCTTCTTTCAATCCAGTGCATTGGAGGCTCCATCCCAGACGGTGATGCAACCAGTCGGAATGATATCTGTCATACATCTGTAGGAATCTGCAAGGGTACTTGTTGACATACCAAATCTCCTCAAACTCCTAACAAAGTAGAGCCACTGCTATGTCTTCTTCATGATTGCATCCAAGTGTTGGGCCCAGGATAGATCCTCTGAAATGCTGGCATCCAGGAATTCTCCCTTTCCATTGCTGACAACTCCATGAGGATTAGAATGCGTTCTCCCGATTTCCCCTCCCTGAGGTCCCCAGTCAATTTTCATTGGTCTCATTGACACTGAGGGCAAGGCTGTTGTTGCAACACCACTCAAGCAGACATTCTATCTCAGTCCTGCAATGCCACCTCATTGCCATCTTAGACTCCAGTGGTCATCGGCGAATTCATAGATGGCGTTTGAGCTGTGCCTGGTCTCTGAATCAATGATGAATCCTGATCAGCTTGGTCTGGTTGGGTCGAATCTTTGCTATATTGTTTTATTTATCATATTCAACTGGCTTCCCTCTATTTATCACATTCAACTGAGTCTTGATGCAGCAGTATCGGGTGCCCTGTCAAACTCCTTTGCTTGACGATGAACAACCCCAACTCTACGTTCTAACTTTGCAGCTGAATTTCCTCCACTGTGGAAGTCCTTTGGTATTTGTACCCTTTTGTTGCAGCTTGTTGGTCAAGTAAGCTCTACGTATATAATGGCCCGGTGGATAATTATGACTGGTGACCTTCTATAACTTGTATATTTACAGAGACGCCATTGATTTGGTAACACCCCTCTACAACATGGTGGAAGAAAATGTCCACACTCTGGTGATGAGGTCCAATCAGTGTCTGCAACATTTGGAGTTCTTAAAGAATCTGAGGATACTCGAGGACAAAATTAAACAGGTTGAGGATAAACTGAAACACTTGCAATCTGAAATGTTAACTATGTTTCTCTTTCCAAGGAGGCTGCCTGCCTTGATGAGTATTTCCAGCATTTTCTGTTTTAATTTGGTTTTTGGCCATTTAGCAGCAAAGAGTGAGGACATGTTTCTTGTTTGTCAGTCAGTCAGGTTTGTTAAGTTTACCAGCACTAAAGTCAAAGTGGAGTTTATAAGTACGTGTATGCACATGTGCATTAAAAAACTTACTTGCAGCAGTATTTCAGGCACATAGCACCATATAAGCAGTATTCACAAGAAAAACATTAGATTAGATTAGATTATGAGGACACTCAGTCCTCATTTATTGTCATTTAGAAATGCATGCATGCACTGAGAAATGATACAGTGTTCCTCCAGAGTGATATCACAAAAAAAAGGACAAAACCAAAGACTAATACTGACAAGACCACATAATTATAACATATAGTTACAGCAGTGCAAAGCAATACCATAATTTGATAAAGAACAGACCATGGGAACGTTAAAAAAAAGTCTCAAAGTTCCGATCGACTCCCGATAGTCCCCAATAGCAGGCGGCAGAAGGGAGGAACTCTCCCTGCCATAAACCTCCAAGCACTGACAACTGTCGATGCATTGGAAGCACCCGACCCCAGCTGACTCTGAGCCCATCCGAAAACTTCGAGCCTCTGACCAGCCCTTCGACACCGAGCACTGAGCACCATCTCTGCCAAGCGCCTTGACCCCGTCCTGGCCGCCGAGCAACAAGCAAAGCCGAGGATTCGGGGCCTTCCCCTCCGGAGATGCAGGATCACACAGTAACAGCGGCAGCGAAAAAGGCATCTCAGAAGTTTCTCCAGATGTTCCTTCGTTCTCTCACGTCTGTCTCCATCAAACCAGAATTGTGCACGGCACCCTACTTGACAGATTACAGATATCATTCACTGGAGTAGCCGCGCAAGCTGCGTCGCACCGCCATCTTCTTCAAAATTACAAGAAAAACCACAATTAGAACAAAACAAATACTTTTATGCAAGGTGATCAAAGTAGTTGTAGTGTTGCTAAACTGTGATGATTGGGTTTGGAGTAGCTGGTTCAAGAAACAATGGCTGAAGGGAAGTGTCTGTGGTGTGAGATCTCAGTACCTCTTGCCCAATAGTACCTGTGAGAAGGTGGCACGGTCTGTATGGTGCAGATTTTTGATGATGGATGTGACCTTCTTGTGATAGTACCTCCTATAAATATGACTGCTTGTGGGGAGGTATGTACCCATGATGTATTGGGCACAGTTCACTACTCCCTGCCACCTCTTTGAAGTCTTTGAAGAAGATAGTAGATAGATGCTGTGTAAGGAATTCTCATTTTCTTGGTTATTTTTAAGTGTCTTATGGTTCAGCCAGCAGGAGAGGAGACTTTAGTTCACTTTATTGGAGGTTCGGAGAGGAAGGGTGGTGAAACATGAAGCGATGGATCCTGGGAGAAAAAAATAATGAATGTACAGAAACAGGGCCACCATGGTCCTGCAATTTGTAGCTCTCACCCAGACTACTGCTCAGGACTTTACAACAGCCCAGCTGTAAAGATAATGATAAAGATTAGCTTTATTTGTCATTACATACATCGAAATATACAGTGAAATGTGTTGTTGGCGTCAAATCAAATTAGCGAGGATTGTGTGGAACAGGCTGCAAGTATCACCATGTTTATGACACCAACATAGTATGCTCATAACCCACAAACCACAGCCATATGTCTTTGGATGTGAGAGGGAACTGGAATACGACTGAATCCAGTGGATTTTTCCTGGAATCGTGGGCATTTTATAATTACATAGAACTCCAAATGTAGTCATACATCACAAATCTGGCAAACGTTGACTATGCATACACAACATATTTATATCAGATGGTGTGTCTAAACTGCCATTACATGATGCTTATGTAGACTCAGGTTCAGAGATCATTTACAGCCTTTTTCCGTGAATCAAATTGCAGAGTTAATTTTCAGTGACATTCAAAAGGAAGAGTGTAATTGCTGGAACTGTAACATGAAACAGAAAATTGCAACAGCTTTCTTTCAGCTGCTGCAGGTACTTCTGTAACTTCCTTTTGTAATTCCAGTAACATTGACCTGATGTTGATTTAAGATGCATACTCAGTCTGGTCTTGATTTAAGGCATTTGTTGGAGAATTGGTTCATCACTTTCTCTTTATTCCTTCTTCAGCAAAACAACTGGCTGCTTTGCACCGGTGAACCGTACCTGCAGAACTCAGCCACAAATGGAGATTCACTCAAAATGATACAACAGGAACAGAAAAAGTTCAGTGAATTCTTTGTACTGGCCACAGTAAGTCATGGTCGTTCCACCTGTATGTTTTAATTAGGTGTAGTTAGCCCACAATGTCTGCACTGAATACAATGCCAACCAGAACTAAATCCCTTCTGCCATGCACGTGATCCATATACTTCCATTCACTGCATATCTATGCATCAATCTAAAAGCCATCATACCTGCTTCTACCACCACCCCCCCAGCAGCCCGTTCCAGACACCCACCACTCTCTGTGTGGAAAACAAAACCATCCCCCATGTGAGCGTGTGGCTGCCAGTATTGTGGTGTGGTTGGTGCTAACGCACTGTAATTAGTCATGCCGTCATGAAGAAGGAGCAACAGGACCTCTAATTTCCCAGTAGTCTGTGTAGATTCAGCATGTCACTAAAAGCTTTGACAAACTTCTGTCGATACCCATTGGAGAGTATCTTATCTGGTCGCATCATATGGAATACCAGTGCCCAGGAATGAAGAATTCTACATGAAAATGGTGGATACAGCCCAGTCCGTAACAGACAAAGCCTTTCTCACCATTGAGCATATTTACATAGAGTGCTGCCACAAGAAAGCAGCATCCATCATCAAAGACCCACCACTATCTAAGGCGTGCTCTCTTCTCACTGCTATCATCAGGCAGAAAGTACAGGAAGGACCGTTAAGTCCCACACTACCAGGTTCAGGAACAGTTATTACCCTACAAACATCAGACTCTTGAACCTGCATGGGTGTCTTCACTCAGCTCAACTCTGAACCGAATCTACAAGCCACAGCTGAGAGTTGAGTGGGGACCAAAAGTGAGTGAGCTGCCCCAGAATGGATACGGCAAAGCCCCTTCACCAGAGGTGCTACCCTTCCCTGGACACCCCGTACCCTTACTGTGTATGACATCAATAATATCAACAGAGCAAAAGAAGTGATCAGAATGTGTAGTTCAGTACCCTTGTGTTAAAGTGGGAGGAGTCAACATTCATCCGCACATTGTCTGGATGATTGATCTGATCTGTCCATTCAGCAGAGTCTTTGAATGGGTTTCTAGATGCATCTTAATCACAGACAGTCTGATTACGATGAGTGAGTAAGTCATTGTTACCTGCATGAAAGGCATTGAGAAGATAGATGAAAATGTAATCATGGCACTAAACAGATGGAGTGATTAGGAGAAAGTGAAGCTTAAGTAGTACTTACTCCCTAAAATTTGATACCTCTTGACCTCATGGCCAAGTATTCCATGTGACATTGTATCATATCTGTTTACACTTTGGTAAAGCACCTTGGGTTAAGAAGGTGTAACCCAGGTTAATTAAACTCAAAGATGTAATGTTAGAAGGTTCCACCTGCAGAGGGATGAAAACAAGGGTTACCGATTTAAAAAAATAGAATTTGAAAAAAAATCTCTATGCGAGGGCGGGGCTGACGTAGGGCAGACAAGGCAAGAAACGCAGCAATGATTAGAAGCTGAAGATATGAGCTGTTAAGCGTGGAATTAGTAGTGAGTATCTTTACCCTACTAACTTGAAAACTTTAGGGTGAAACCCCTGGAGGAGACACAATAGTGGTAAAAGATTTATTGAAGCTATGGCTATAACATGCAACAGCTATAACAAGACGATATCGACAGAGACAAATGTCCAACATCCCTACTGTGTAGTCGTGAATTAGTTCTGTAAAATCTACCAAGGGATTTGGTCAAGTTTTGGTACAAGTTTGTGAACTGACTTTCCGTGGATGATCAACTATTTCATCCAAAGAACCGAGAGACAAGTTGGCAAGCCACCCAAGATGAAGAACGAGCATGGGAACAAAATGTGTAATGACGCAGAGGATTTAATATGGTTGGATGTATCAGTTTATTTTCATTTGAAGAATCCAAATTTGATTTTCTGCAAAAACTGATTATTTTTGCAAAGACTGATAAGTTACTGAATGAGATTTACTTTGTTTAAAAGTTGTGATGTTGGAGAATTGTCTTAAAATTTGTATATATAATTTTTTTGAATTTGAATTTAAATTTGTCGACCTACTGCCTGGAACTGAAACTGAAGTTGGCTATAATACTTAAGAATAGGAAAGAAAAATTGTAGGAAAGATGTCAACGAAATAGAGAGAGTACAGAGAAGATTTACTAGAATGTTACCTGGGTTTCATCACCTAAGTTACAGAGAGGTTGAACAAGTTGGGTCTTTATTCTAGGAGGTTGAGGGGGGACTTGATAGAGGTATTTAAAATTATGAGGGGGATAGATAGAGTTGACGTGGATAGGCTTTCTCCATTGAGAGTGGGGGAGATTCAAACAAGAGGACATGAGTTGAGAGTTAAAGGGCAAAAGATTAGGGGTAACATGAGGGGGAACTTCTTTACTCAGAGAGTGGTGGCTGTGTGGAATGAGCTTCCAGCAGAAGTGGTTGAGGCAGGTTCGATGTTGTCATTAAAAGTTAAATTGGATAGCTATATGGACAGGAAAAGAATGGAGGGTTATGGGTTGAGTGCAGGTCGGTGGGACTAGGTGAGAGTAAGAGTTCGGCACGGACTAGAAGGGCCGAGATGGCCTGTTTCCATGCTGTAGTTGTTATATGGTTATATGGTAATAGGAACCATATTTGGTTTTCTAACTAGGGATAAGTAAAAAGGGAAGTTTATTTTGTAAACTTTTAGATAGTGAATATCACTAGATCTAATTAGTTTGAGAGATTAAAGGAATCTCACTGATTCTAATTAAAAAGAATTTGTTTTGGTTTGTTATCTAAGATTTGGAACCTCATCAGAATGCTGGAATGTTGGAATTTTGAATTGCTCTTGCTCATGTAAATATTTTGTGCATATGTTCTTTTTTCGTTATAAGCAAAACCTTATTCCCAGAAGTGAGGGTTTCTATTCACTGCCTCCTTCCAATATCAGAACCTTCTGATGGCCTACTAACACCTAGTGTAATTTGATTTTCTCAAAGAGTATGGTGACTAGTCACACACAATAAGCCAGGTGTTGCAAAGGTGATAAGAGTGTAAGTGTATTGTGGAGTTTAGAAATTAATACTGCTCCACCTTACAGCTTTCTCACAGCTACACCTAGCAGCAGGAATACAAAAATGGTCTGGGGCTGTTGCAGCAGACAGACACTCTGATTAAGATGCAACTAGAAACCCATTCAAAGACTCTGCTGAATGGCCAGAACAGATCAATCATCCAGACAATGTGCGGATGAATGTTGACTCCTCCCACTTTAACACAAGGGTACTGAACTACACATTCTGATCATTTCTTTTGTGGTATATACTCCCTAAACTTGATTCCTCTTGACATCTTGACCAAGTATTCCATGTGACATTGTATCATGTCTGTTTACACTTTTGTAAAGCACCCCAGTTTGAGAAGGTGATATGACTATAAGCTTATTGTTGAGTTTAGAAATTAATACTGCTCCACCTTACACCTTTCTCACGATTACACCTTGCAGCAGGAATACAAAAGGAGTCTGGAGCTTTTGCAGGAGGCAGACACTCTGGATGGTTTCTCGTATCCTGAGTTTTCAGAGTTCAAAGATATGGCGCAAGAGTTCAAAACGCGACTCGACAATTTTCACGTTAGTGTCAAGAAACATCAGGCAGAACTGGAAGCTCTTGTCAACCTGTACAACTACTGTGATCAGGTCTGTAAAACTCTGTGCAATGTAAGATAGCAACACACACAAAAAATACCGGTGAACGCAGCAGGCCAAGCAGCATCTATAGGAAGAGGTACAGTCAACGTTTCGGGCCGAGACCCTTCGTCAGGACTAACTGAAAGAAGAGATAGTAAGAGATTTGAAAGTGGGAGGGGAAGGGGGAGATCGGAAATGGTAGGAGAAGATAGGAGGGAGAGGGATGGAGCTAAGAGCTGGAAAGTTGATTGGCAAAAGGGATACGAGGCTGGAGAAGGGAGAGGATCATGGGACGGGAGACCGAGGGAGGAAGAAAGGGGAAGGGGAGCCCTGAGGATGGGCAAGGTGTATAGTGAGAGGAACAGAGGGAGAAAAAAGAGAGAGAAAAAAACAATAAGGGATGGGGTTCAAAGGGGAGGTGGGGCATTAATGGAAGTTAGAGAAGTCAGGTTGGAGGCTACCCAGACGGAATATAAGGTGTTGTTCCTCCAACCGATTGTGGCTTCATCTTGACAGTAGAGGAGGCCGTGGATAAACATATCAGAATGGGAATGGGACGTGGAATTAAACTGTGTGGCCACTGGGAGATCCTGCTTTCTCTGGTGGACAGAGCGTAGGTGTTCAGCGAAACGATCTCCCAGTCTGTGTCAGGTCTCGCCAATATATAGAAGCCCACATCGGGAGCACCGGACGCAGTATATCACTCCAGCAGACTCACAGGGGAAGTGTCGCCTCACTTGGAAGGACTATCTGGGGCCCTGAATGGTGGTGAGGGAGGAAGTGTAAGGGCATGTGTAGCACTTGTCCGCTTACAAAGATAAGTGCCGGGAGGGAGATCAGTGGGAAGGGATGGGGGGGACGAATGGACAAGTGAGTTGCATAGGGAGCGATCCCTGTGGAAAGCAGAAAGAGGGGGGAGTGAAAGATGTGCTTAGTGGTGGGATCCCGTTGGAGGTGGCGGAAGTTATGGAGAATTATATGTTGGATCTGGAGGCTGGTGGGGTGGTAGATGAGGACAAGGGGAACCCTATTTCTAGTGGGGTGGCGGGAGGATGGGGTGAGAGCAAATGTAAGTGAAATGGGAGAAATGCGTTTGAAAGCAGAGTTCCCATCCTTTCCCACTGATCTCCCTCCCGGCACTTATCCTTGTTAGCGGAACAAGTGCTACACATGCCCTTACACTTCCTCCCTCACCACCATTCTGGGCCCCAGACAGTCCTTCCGGGTGAGGCGACACTTCATCCGTGAATCGGCTGGGGTGATGTACTGCATCCGGCGCTCCCGATGCGGCTTTCTATATATTGGCGAGACCCGACGCAGGCTGGGAGACCATTTCGCTGAACACCTACGCTCTGTCCGCCAGCGAAAGCAGGAACTCCCAGTGGCCACACATTTTAATTCCACGTCCCATTCCCATTCTGATATGTCTATCCACGGTCTCCTCTATTGTCAAGATGAAGCCACACTCAAGTTGGAGGAACAACACCTTATATTCCGTCTGGGTAGCCTCCAACCTGATGACATGAACATTGACTTCCAACTTCCATTAATGCCCCTCCTCCTGTTCTTACTCCATTCCTTATTTTTTTTTTCCTTTATTTCTCTCTTTTTTTCTCTCTCTGTCCCTCTCACAATAATCCTTGCCTGCTCTCCATCTTCCTCTGGCGCTCCCCTCCCTTTTCTTTCTCCCTAGGCCTCCCGTCCCATGATCCTCTCCCTTCTCCAGACTTGTATCCCTTTTGCCAAACAACCTTCCAGCTCTTGGCTCCATCCCTCCCCCTCCTGTCTTCTCCTATCATTTCAGATCTCCCCCTCCCCCTCCCACTTTCAAATCTCTTACTATCTCTTCTTTCAGTTAGTCCTGACGAAGAGTCTTGGCCCGAAACGTCGACTGTACTTCTTCCTATAGATGCTGCCTGGCCTGCTGCGTTCACCAGCATTTTTTATGTGTGTTGCTTGAATTTCCAGCATCTGCAGATTTCCTCATGTTTGCAATGTAAAATAACTGTGTCTTGCTCCCCAATGTCACAGACAGGATAAGCTGAGTAAAAAATAATGGAACTTTTCCCAATTTTCTTCAACAGGGCTATTTGGTACATGAAGGAAACCTATCAAGTGAAACATTTATAAGTCTAACTGACATGCAGAATTAGCAAGGGTAATTCTCTTAGGAAGTTATTAGTTAATATTTAAATAAAGGCCCAAACAAGTTCCGATTGACTGAAAGTCATATTATTTCCATTTAAATAATAAGCTAGGAGTGATGATAATGGGTGAGCAACATTTTAACAAACCTTGATAACCTTAGGGCAGCACCCACACCAGAACCACTAGACTTACAAAAATTACTTCCCCCAAGCCATCAGGTTAACAGCTCCACCTATCAACCCCACCACCACTAAGTATTCATCAGTCACTCCTCTCCACAGCCTCTCAGCTCCCTTCACCCCTGTGCACTGCCACCTTAAGAATACACTCCACCCTCGTATCTACACTGCCCTACTGTGTTTTCGTATTGCTCTTCTGCTACCATTTTGCCAAGAGTCACTTTGTCAGTTTATCATTTCCTGTCAGAGTCACCCTATGTACGGATACCCTTGTAACCAGCATCACTTTATGTATGCACATATGATCAGTCTATGCATTTAAGCTAATCTTTAAGGCCAATATTTAGGGAAACAAGGCAAACTAGTATAAGCTAAGTAATACGGCCACACTCAAATAGTTAATTGTGCACTGTGTTTATACTTGTAATTTGCTTTCATTTTTATATTTGTTCTGGTCTTTATTCTTATTGTGTTTTTTATGCTGCATTGGGTCTAGAGTAACCATCATTTTTTCTCCTTTACACCTGTGAACCGAAGAAAGACAATAAACAATCTTGAATATCTTGAAAACATTATGTAGCTCTGACTAGGTTGAAAAGGCAGGTGATGAGCAAGGCAAATCCGAAAGGGAAAGAAACCCTACGCAGACGCATGATCCGTCAATGAAAGAGGGAGCACAAGCCTCAAAAGGCCCACCAGCATAAACTCTAATTTGAAAAGAAATCCAACAAGTTACATGTAAAAAGGGCATAAGATGTTTTTCACTGCAAATGCCTCAACGAATGTGTGGGGAACCGCACAGTCATCCAGAATTAACTTCCCTTCAAACATACCGTCTCTGCCTCATTGAGTAGACTTAGCCAAGGGAAATGGGATCAAAAGGGGATTAGCATCTGCTACTGATGCAGGTTGGAAGGTGTGTGCTTGATGAAGAAATGACCATGTATACAACGCTGGGGCAGCTTGTTCACTCTCAAACATGGAGGTAGAATAATGGAAAGCCAACAATCACAGAGCTAATGGGTTAACCCCCTTTGGGAGGAATTTAGATTAGTGTGAACAGCAGAGAGATAATTAATTCTTTTTTAAAAAACAACTCACTGAATTTCTCTAGTCTGCCATACTGCTTCCCGTGGAGCTGATGGTTGGGAGAGGAATTTCACAATAGCCTTTCCTGTCTGTTTTCTGTAATTTTGTTGTGATATTTATATGGAAACAAGGCAGACATCTTCTCCTCACTTCTTAAACACAACCGATTCTGCAGAAGCTCAAAATCCAGAGTAATACATAAAAAAATCTGGAGGAACTCAGCAAGTCAGGCAGCATCTATGGAAAGGAATAAAGTGTCAACGTTTCAAGCCGAGTCCTGATGAAGGGTCTCAGCCTGAAATGTCAACTCTTTATTCCTCTCCATAGATGCTGCCTGACCTGCTGAGTTCCTCCAACATTCTGATTCTGCTTGCTTCATTGGTGTTTCTCCAAGCCTTGTTGGTACTGTGGATAACCGGGAAAATCCCTGTGGAGATAAACAGAGTAAGCCGTGGGCATTTTTAAGAATGCGCGTGTTTTTTTGGCACTTAATGTGTGGGTAAAGCAGCTGACAAACCCACTTCACTCATCAAAAGATCAAATCCATGTTTCTCAGACTTAAGAATGGGAGGAGCATGGGAGGAAGCTCAGAGCCAGCTGCAGAGAAAATTCAACGGAATGTTGCTAGGACTGCAGGACCCAAGTTATAGGGGGAGGACAGACAGGGTACGACTTTATTCTTGGGCGTGGAAAACTGAAGGATAATTTTACAGAGGTGTATAAAATCATAAGGGGCATAGAAAGGATGAGTGCACACAGTCTTTCCCCCAGGGAAAGAGAACCGAAAACTAGAGGGCATGGGTTTAGAGCGAGAGGGGAAAGATTTGAAAGAGACCTGAGAGACAATGTTGTCATGTGCGGGTTGTGTATATGGATTGAGCTGCCAGACGGAGTGGTTGAGGAAGGTACAATAGTATCATTTAAGAAGCACTTGGACAGGTGCATGGAGGGATATGGGCTGAATGCAGAAAACTGGGACGAGCTGGATGCCAGCATGGTTGGCATGGACTGGATGGGCTGAAGGCCCTGTTTCTATGCTGTGTCACCTTATGATGCTATAGCTCTAAATAATATTTAAGAGACAGTTGGATAAGAAAGTTTAAAGACGGATAGCCAAACGCAGGCAATTGAGACTAGCTCAGGTGAGCACCTGAATGAGTTAGGTAGGAGGGCTCATTTCCATGCTGTAGCACTCTATGACTATCTGAAATAGATTCTGTAATTTTTCAATGTTCGCTTTATGCCTAATATAGAAAAGAACCTCCAATGAAGTAAGCAGACAGATGAACATTTCTTTAAAATCCTATGTTTTCCCCAGTCTGCTGTCTATTTCCAGCACTTCTGTTTTGGATTTCTAACATCTGCAGTGCTTTCCTTTTCAATGCTGGTTATTAATGCATGGTCTCTTTTGTCAGGCTGTGGAGTTGACCGAAGACTGTAAACGTTGCTTGCCCCAACTGGGAGTGAGTAGCTCGACAGACCTCAGTGAAGAAATGCTGAAGCTTCTTGAGAATTACCATCAAAGACTTGCAGAATTTTCCGTTGAAAGATTTCAGCAGGTGAAGAATCAGCTCCATAGCCTAAGTCATGGCAAAGGCGTGAAGGTGTGGAATGTAACTTTGCTGAACTGCGAAGAGACAAGGCAACATCTCGAGGAGACCTTGGAGTTGTGCAGGAAGGCATTAAAAACTGCCGGAAGCCCTATGTCAGAGAGCGAGGGAGAGTCCAAGAGCACAGAACCAAAGAGCAGTAAGGATCTGATCACAAGGACCTCTCACCTGAGTGGAAACTTCTGGTCTGAAGAAGGAATAATCTGGCAGAGAAAGGAAAAACATAAACCTTCGCCTATGAGGACTAGTCATAGTCACAAGGAAAATGTAACCAACAAGCCAAACAGAGTACAAGCAAAGTCTTCTGTATTTGAATGGCCGATGTGTCTAAATTCAACGGATGTGTCAAGTGGTGAGACAAGCCCTCAGATCTCTTCCCTCCCTTCTTACTCAGATCCTTTGTTTTCTCCTTCTGTTCGGCACAGAAGTTATCCCTCCAAGAAGATCATGCTGGCGGCACAGGGCTTCCAGCTCTCACGGCATGCCAGCTTTTGCTCTGAGGACAAACATTCTCGTAGAGCCGGAGGTAGAACTAATATCAGCAGTGGTGCTCCGGTGATCAGTTCTGCCCTTAGTGAACCTGCAGGGTCCAGTCTGGCGCAGGAACCAATGAAAGAGAATTCCTGGTAAGATTACAAGTTTTACATGTGGGCAGAAACCTGTCTATCAGAGGTGAACATAAGAGAATGATACATCTTTTGTTTTCCTCGGTGTATTTTAATGTAATATCATTTTGACTAAAATTATGTGAAGCACAGAGAGGTAGACAGTCAGAATCTTTTCCACAGGATAGAAATGTCAAATACCAGAGGACATACTTGCAACTTTGTGAGAGAGATGGCAGATGTTAGAGATCTGGAGCAACACACACAAAATGCCCGAGGAACTCAGACCAGGAACCATCTATGGAGGGAAATGAGCAGACACGTTTTGGACTGAGACCTTCATAAGAGGCGCAAATGAAAGGTCTCAGCCCAAAATGTTGACTACTAATTTCCCTCTCTAGATGCTCCCTGACCTGCTGAGTTTCTCCAGTATTTTGTGTATGATGCATTTAAGTTGGGAGAGAGCAAAGGCTAAAGGCAATATGGGGCACGGTTTTTATGCAGTGAGTGATAGGTGCCTGGAATGGCTTACCAGGGGTTGTCGTGGAAGCAGGAAGTTGAGGTGTTTAGATGGACATATAAATTTGAAGGGAATGGAGGGATATGGATATACACAGGAGGAGGATGTTTAGTATAAATTGGCATCAAGAATGGTAGAACATCATGGGCCAAATGATCTATCCATTGCTGTATTGTTCTAATTTCATTCTCTAAATTCTCTGTCACCTGCAAGACCCAAGCCAGAACAACCATGACTGCACTCCGCTTGTCTGGATATTTCTTCCTGCAGTGGCACTAGAAGAGCTCAATGGACAAAGTAGTCTACAAAGATGTCTCTTTATAACAGAGATGAGGAGGACTTTCATTAATAAGAGGGTAGTGAATTTGTGGAATTCATTGCCCTAGGGCAAGTCCTTGGTAAAAAACAAGCAGTAACTTGCTTGGCTGAGGCAGTGTGAAATTTAAAAAGAACTCAGGGCCTTTGATTAAGGGATTTGACACGCTAGAGGCAGGAAACATGTTTCCAGTGTTGGGGGAGTCCAGAACCAGAGGCCACAGTTTACGAATAAGGGGTAGGCAATTTAGAACGGAGTTGAGGGAAAACTTTTTTACACAGAGGGCTGTGGTTCTGTGGAATGCTCTGCCTCAGAAAGCAGTGGAGGCCAATTCTCTGGATTCTTTCAAGAAAGAGTTAGATAGAGCTCTTAAAGATAGCGGAGTGAAGGGATATGGAGAGAAGGCCGGAAAAGGGTACTGATTGTGGATGATCAGCCAAGATCACAGTGAATGGTGTTGCTGGCTTGAAGGGCTGAATGGCCTACTCCTGCACCTATTGTCTATTGTCTTTCGGGACTTTTTGGTTGGCTGCAATCATAATGATCTAGTGGGATATGAAAAAAAGTGAGCTGTAAGTGGAGCGGCCATTGGTAGAGTAGGCAGTGTTAGAGTGGTCAGACTTTGGCACAACAGACTCGGGCAAGAACAGGTGGAGGCTCTAAGCAAGTTCTAGCATTTTTTTCTCTTATTTGTCTATTGGTATATAGCTAATGCAATGAGAATGGGCCCAGGTTTAATGGTACATTCTTCATGTGAGATGTGGGATCTCAGGGAGACCTCCAGTCTAAGTGAAGTGCATCAAGCTGTAGCTGCTTAGAGACCATGTTAAAGTACTGGAGCTGCAGCTCGACGGCCTTCAGCTCATACTGGAGAAAGAGGGGGTGACAGATAAGAGCTACAGGGAGGTAGTCACCCCTAATTCACAGGAAGCAGGTACCTGGGTGACTGTCAGCAGAGGGAAAGAGAATAGACAGCCAGTACAAAGTACCCATGGGACCGTCCCCTTTAATAGTAAGTATACTGCTTAGGATACCATCGTGGGGGGATGTGCAGCCAACCGGGTGGAACCACAGCGACCAGGGACCAGGTCTCTGACACTGAGTCTGGCTCTGTGGCTCAGAAGAGAAAGTGGAGTGCAGTAGTGATCGGGGATTCCATAGTTAGAGGATCAGACAGGAGATTCTGCGGTTCTGAAAAAGATACCTGGATGGTATTTTGCCTCCCAGGTGCCAGGGTCGGGGATGCCTTGTATCGGGTCCACAGCATTCTAAAGGGAGAGGGTGACCAACAGGAAGTCATGGTATATATTGGTACCAACAGCTTAGGTGGGAAAAGGGATCAGGTCCTGAAGAGAAAATATAAGAAGTTTGGTAGAAAGCTGAAAAACAGGACCTCAAGTGTAGTAATCTCTGGATTGCTGCCTGTGCCATGTGTCAGTAGGGGCAAGAATAGGATGATTTGGCAGCTGAGAATGTGGCTGAGGAACTGGTGCAGGGGGTAGGGTTTCAGATTTGTGGATCATTGGGGATCTCTTCTGGGGAAGGTATGTGACCTGTACAAAAAGGACTACTTACACCTGAATTCGAGGGGCACCAATACCTTTGCGGGCAGGTTTAAAAGAGCTTTTGGGGAGGGTTCAAACTAATTTTACAGAGGGGTAGGAACCAGTGTGATAGGGCTGAGGATGGAATGGTTGGTATACAAGTGGATGGAGTATGTAGTGAGACTGTGAGAAAGGACAGGCTGGTGATAGGGCAAAATTGCATTCAGTTGCTATTACTAAGAAGGCGCTTCGGAAGTTGGAGGGTTTGAAGGTAGATGCATCACCTGAACCTGATAGGTACACCCCAGGGTTCTGAAAGAAGTAGCTGAAAAGTTAGTGGAGGCATTAATAATGATCTGTTAAGCATCACTAGATTCTGGAATAGTTCTGGAGGACGGAAAAATTGCAAATGTCACTCTACTCTTTAAGAAGAGACAGAGGCAGAATAAAGGAAATTATATGCTAGTTAGCTAGATTTAAATGGTTGAGAAGATGTTAGAGTCCATTATTAAGGATGAGGTTTTGGAGTACTTGGAGGCACATGCTAGGCCAAAATCAACATGCCTTCCTTATGGGGAAATCTTGCCGGACAAATCTGTTGGAATTCTTTGCGGGAATAAGAAGCAGAATGGACAAAGGAGAATGAGTGGATGCTGTTTAATGGATTTTCAGAAGCTATTTTTCAAGGTGCCACACATGAGGCTGCTTAACAAGATCAGAGCCCAGAAAAGATACTCGCATAGATAGAAGATGAGCTGATTGGTAGGAGACAAAAGTGTGGGAATAAAGGGGGCTTTGTCTGATTGACTGCCAGTTGATTGACTGGTGTTCACCAAGGGTTAGTATTGTGACCAATTCTTTTCATGTTATATGTCAATGATTTGGAGAATGGAATTGATTGTTTTGTGGCCAAGTTTGTAATACAAAGATAGGTGGAGGGGACAGGTAATGTTGAGGAAGCAGCGAGTCTACAGAAGAACTTAGACAGATTGGGAGAATGAGCAAAAGAAGTGGCAGATGGAATAAACTGTAGTGAAGAATATGGTCATGCACTTTTGTAGAAGAAATAAAGGCTCAAATTATTTTCTAAATGTGGAGAAAATTCAAAAATCTAAGGCGCAAAGGGATTTGGGAGCCCTCGTGCAGGATTCGCGAAAGGTTAACTTGCAAGTTGAGTTGGTGGTAAAGGAGGCAAATGCAATGTTAGCACTCATTTCGAGAGGACTAGAATATAAAAACGAGGCTTTTTTTTAAAGCATTGGTCAGACTACATTTGGAGTATTGTGAGTAGTTTTGGGCCCCTTAAAGGATGTGATGACATTGGAGAAGGTCCAGAGGAGATTCATTTGAATAATTTCAGGAATAAAAGGTATGAGGAGAATACGGAGGGAAACCTTATTGAAACCTATCTAATATTGAAAGGAATATATAGAGTGGATGTGGAGAGGATGTTTCTTATAGTGGGAGAGTCTAGGACCAGAGGGCACAGCTTCAGAATAGAGGGATGTCCATTTAGAACAGAGGTGAGGATGAGTGGTGAATCTGTGGAATTCATTGCCACAGGCAACTGTGGTGGTCAAGTCATTGGGTATACAGTTCAACTTAGTTAGGACATCAATCGTTACAGGAACAAGGTAAGAGAATGGGGTTGCAAGGGATAATAAATCAACAATGATGAAAAGGCAGAGCAGACTCAATGTGCTGAACAGCCTAATTCTGCTTCTATGCCTTATGGTTTTATGGCCTTATATTTAAAGCAGAGGCTGCTAGGTAATTAGTAATAATGTTAAAGGTTAGGCAATAAGGCAGGAAAATGGCATTGAGAAGGATAATAAATCAGCCGTGAAAGAATGGCTGAGCATACTCATTGGGCTGAATGACAGAGAGGATTTGATGGGCTGAGTGGCCTAATTCTGTTCTTATGCCTTATGGTCTTAACCCTTACTAGCTAAACTAGCCCCTGCCCTCACTCCTACCCAGGGTGACAGAAGAGACAAAGTCTCAATATAAATTGGATGAAAGATTTTCTACTGCATGCCTGATAAATGAGGGCCTCACATCACCAGGAGCCAGCAGAACCTCTCACCTGTAATGAGGAAAGGTTGAAGAGGTTCCTGGTCCAAATGTAGTACACCGCCCCATCAGAACTTAGCACAGAAACAGCACAGGTTCACAACATTTGGCAGAGATCCTCTAAATTGCAGTGGACCCATTCATAGCGTCCTGAGATATTTGAAAGATTCCTGGAATTCTGACATAATTTTTGGAGGATTGTGGCTATTCGTCCTGTTGCAAAGGTTAATGCCGCACTTCTCCAGAAGTACAGGTCATGACTGCAGCCAGGATGTGCCAACTAGACCTAACATTTCCGAGGGGGGTATGATGGAAGTTTTAATCTTGCCAGGTGTACCTTTGCCAACATTTGTCAGGCTTACCATAATTAGAATGCAGAAACTTCGCAGTTTTGTCATCCTAACCTAATCTTTCATCCAATTCAACTTTGAGTCATAGAGCAATAAAACCCATATACAGATCCTGTAGTCCAACTAGTCCATGCTGACCCAACCAGCCCCAATCTCCTGTGTTCGGCCCATATTCCTCAAAATGTCACCATGTACCTGTCTGAGTGCTTCTAAAATGATACTAATGTACCTGCCTCAACCACTTCCTCTGGCAGCTCATTCCGTATACTCACCACTCACTGACAAAACTGTTTCCCTTCAGGTCTCTTTTCAACCTTTCCTCTCTTACGCTAAACTTTGCTCCCTAGGTTTAGACTCGCCAGCCCTATGGAAGAGACTGTTGTGGCCCTCTGGTAGCCATGGTTGATCATGGATGTTGCGTCATGGCTATCTACGTTGTTGGTACAGTGCCATCTGGAGAGACCGATGTGAGAGTGGAGTCTCTCTTGCAAAGGTCGCATCTATAAACGGTCTCAGATCTGGTGGAGCTGTGGCATTCCTTTCTATGGGCCTGTTTGTCGTCTTCACCTTACAGGAATTTTCCCTCACCTGACTTAAGGTGTTGTTTCAGTGTGCTTCTCCATCTCGTGTGGTTGGCTGCACTTTCTTTCAGGACTCAGTGCTGATATCCAGTGCTTTCGTGTCCTGCTTGCAGACATCCTTTACCGCAGGTACGTGAGGCCAGCTGTTCTCCTGCCTGAAGCTAGCTCGCCATAGAGGATGCCTTTTTGGATGTGGCAGAGATGGTTCAGCTGGCACAGCCTACACTGCCTGCGCATTGTGTACAAAAGAGAAACTCAGCAATGGGTACTTTGTTTCTCCAGGAGATGCCCAAGATGAAGCATATTAAATGGAAGGTGTTGAACCTTCTCTCCTGCTTGGTGCATATTTCCCAGGTCTCTCTGCTGTACAGCAGTGTGCTGGTGACACAAGCTTTGTACGTTGCCATCTTTGTTTTGTCTGGGAGTTTGGAGTTCTCCCAGACTAGTGGTGAGGCAGACAATGTCTGTTGCAGCCTTCCCGATGCGCTTGTCTATCTCTGCATCCAGCGGGAGGTTGTCGCTGATGACGGACATGGGTATGTGAACTGATGAACAACATCCAGTTTGTAGTTATCAGAGGTAATGTTCAGTGGTGCCTCCACGCCTTGTCCCAAGATGTTTGTCTCTTTCAGGCTGATAGTCAGACCAACTTCCTTGCAGGCCTGGGAGAAGCAATCCATCAAGCTCTGGAGGTGCTGTGGAGTACGGGTTGTGACTACTGCATTATCAGCAAACAGCATGTCTCTGTTCGTAGCCTCATGGACTTTGGTTTTGGCTTTTAGGCGGGCAAGCCTGCCATCTGAGTTAGTGTGGAGGTAGATCCCCTCTGTTGCTGTGCCAAATTTGTTCCTCAGGAGAAGGGCAAGGAAGATCCCAAAGAGCGATGGGGCAAGAACACAGCCTTGCTTGATGCTGTTGCTTGTATCAAAGGGTTCTGAAGAGCTATCGTTGTACTGAAAATTCCCCTTCATGTCGTTGTGGAAGGATTTGATCATACTTTGCATTCCTGGCCTACCTTAGAGAGCGCCTGAAAGGGCCCATCACTGCTGACCAAGTCAAATACCTTGGTGAGATCAATAAACACATTGTAGAAGGGCATCTTTTGTTCTCTGCACTTCTGGCAGAGAGAGAAAATCATGTCCACACTGTGACTCCAGGTAGATATGTTGGGCCAACTTTTGTAGGCAGACCGAGAAGACTCGGGCAAAGACTTTGCAAACGATATTCAAGACGGAGATGCCCCTGTAGTTGCTAATCGCTTTTCTCACCTTTTTGTAGAGTGTAATCATCTTGGCATCCCTCATATCCTGTGATACAGCTCCTTCCTGCCAGCACTGACAGAGGACTTCATGTAGTGGGTGCAGTAGGATAGTTATGCTATGCTTGATCAGGTCTGGGGGAATTCCATCATTGACTGGTGCCTTCCCTGAGGTTCCTCGCAGTTGCCAAACACTTATACTCAGCTGGGCAACACGTTTGGCTTCAATGACAGGAGCCATCTTATTAGATTTGACTTCGAACTGGTCAGTTGTTATGAGATCCTCTTTCCAAAGGTAGCTAAGGTTGTGCCATAGCTGGTATTCTGCAGAAATTCCCATTTCTCTGTGACAGAATTTCCAGGCTGCTGGGTGCTCAGTTCTTTCTCGAGTGACTTACCAACTGTTCCAGTCAGTCAGGATGAGATACCTTGCTGACATCAATGCGAGAGCTCCATTCTTGTTAGCACAATGTGTTTCTTGGACTGCAGACCGATCTTGCAACACACCAGCAAGTGGTATGTGTTACAGTCTGCGCTATGGTAGGTACGTGTAAAAAGCACGCCACCGCGGAAGGAGCGCCTAACCAGAATCAAGCCCAGCGAGACTGTTACCATCCACCATCTCAGTGCCTCTCATAATTTTACACATTTCTATGTCATCAGTCCTCGTTCTCATATATTCCATGGAATAAAGGCCTAGCCTGACTAACCTCTCTGTATAATGCAGGCCCTCAAATCCTGGCAACATCCTCACACAAATTACTCCTATGGAAGTTGTATCCTATGTTGAGAGAACTATACTCCCTGCAGCTTATGTTTTGGTTCCTACAACAAATGTCTCTGACCTGTATAACATCATTGCCTCAGGTAATATCTTTAAGTTTAGGTTGTTCAGGATAACACATTTTTGCCCTTTAAGAGCCTTGCTATGAAGTCAATTGATAAAGGTTACATGTTTAAAGATTAAAAGTCATTTGATAAGAGTGTCAAGGGTTATGGGAGAAGGCAGGAGAATGGAGCTGAGTGGGAAATTAAATCAGCCATGATGGAATGGTGGAGAAGACTTGATGGGCCAAATGACTTAATTCTGCTCTTATGTCTTGTGGTCTAAGTGTTGCCAAATTTTAATAAGTGGTTACGATGGGCATGTTACCGTGACTTTGCTTTAGAAGACATCTGGCAGAGTAAACTTTATTTTTGTTGACTGTTCCCATAACCAATACTTAAAAGTAATAAATATTGGAGTTGATATGAGTTTCCACAGCTATGTTAAGGTGATCTTTAGTCTAAACTACGGTATAATTGTAAGAAAGTAAGGTTGGGTAGCCATTTAGTTTGAAAGATTCTATTAGGCCGAAGTGGCAATGTAGCACAAAGCTGGGGGCACTGGGAATTAAGTAAACTTTGCTCTAGATGTGCATGTTTAATTGTACTTGATGTAAGACTGGTTATAAAGTTAGAGTCAAACAGCAAGGTAACAAGCCCTTTGTTCCATCATATCTATGCCAACCATCAGACCAATGGCCTTTAGCCTTCTTTCCTTGACCATTCAAATACGCATCTAAGTACTATTCAGAGAGGGGAGACTTGCAGCATGGGCAACTGTCGGTCTTCCATACAACCTTGCCCAGGCCTCAGTCAACATTGAAAATCGATGGACAGCTGAAGAAGAGAACTATTCAGATATTGTGAAAATACCTATCACCACCCTCCCACTTAAAGCAGTGCCTTTTAGATTTCATCCATCCTCAAGGTAATACAACTCTTCCTCAGGTCTCCCTTGGCACTTCTCATTACTTTGGCCTCTACCACCCAAGGCACATACTTTCTCTTTGAGTTTCTCAATCTATTTTCCCCCTCGCCTTTCTTTTCAAAACTTTGCTTCTCAACCAGTTTTCCGTGATAAATCCTTAATTGGGTAGCCAAAATGAGATTAGAGACACAAATGTAAGATTTTCAAAATTGAACTTATTTTATTTTTAATATTTTAAAGCATATTTACAACACTGAAATTCCAGTTAGTGTTCCAATTGTCAATTTTAGGATATTGTCTTTTTATTTACTGTGGTTTGATCAGATTGTTGAAAGAAAAGATTTTAATAATATGTCTACTTCTATTTGCTTCTTGCCGTTCACAGTAATAAACTCCAACACATTATGGAGGAGATATTGATTACTGAGAGGGAGTACGTCCGTTCTCTTGGATACGTCATCTCACATTACTTCCCTGAGATGGATCGCATGGACCTACCTCAGGATTTGCGGGGACAGCGAGGAATTATCTTTGGAAATCTAGAGAAGCTCTATGATTTCCATAGCCAGTACTTCCTGAAGGAGCTGGAAACCTGTGCAAGGGACCCCATCCGAGTTGGGCGCTGCTTCCTTAGACATGTGAGACACTGATCTCCTGGGCCTTCATTACCTCCATGAAAGTTGTTTGTCTCTTAGATTATTCAATTCCTTTGAATTCCATCTGTCTTTCAACATCCACACCAATATCCCTCTAATTTCTTCTCCTTCATACATGTACTAAATCTTCTTTTAAATCTGGTATCACAAAAGCTTCATAAACACAAAAGATTCTACAGATGCTGGAAATCCAGAACAACACACACACACACAGAATGCTGGCGGAGCTGAGCAGATCAGGCAGCATCTATGGAGAAGAGTAAACAGTCAACGTTTTGGGCCGAGACCCTTCATCAGGACTGGACAGAAAGGGGGAAGAAGCCATAACAAAAAGGGGAGAGGAAGGAGGGCAAGGTTGCAAGTGATAGGTGAAACCAGGTGAGGGGAAAGGTGGCTGGATGGAGGAGGGAGGAATGAAGTGAGAACCTGGGAGGTAATAGGTGGAAGAGGTAAAGGGCCTTGGAAGGAATCTGATAGGAGAGGAGGGTGGACCATGGAAGAATGGCAGGGAGCAGGGGTATTAAAGGGAAGTGATGGGCAGGTGAGTAGAAGAAAAGGGGTAAGAAGGGAGCCAGAATGGGGAATGGAAGATTATGGATGTTAAATTGCAGAAAAAAATGACATACTGAACAATCTGGTCCATTTGCATGACTTTTGTCTTGAACAACTAATCCTACTGGATGCTTAGAAAGATGACAAAAATAGATTTTTTTAGGAAACTCAAGTGAGAAATAAATTGAGAAATACATCTGAAATGATTCCTTCATCATTAATAAAAGATATTTGCATCTTTCATTCTTTTATCACAGGAAAAACAGTTTGGGCTTTATGCATTGTACAGCAAGAACAAGCCCCGTTCTGACTTACTGCTCAGCAGCCACGGAAATACATTTTTCAGGGTACGTGTTTCTGCTTATCTAACACGGATGCAGAATGATTGCACTGACACCTATTGCTTCCAGACTGGATTAACCAGTAGGCTGGATGTTATACTTCCAAAGCATGTGTCTGTAACCTTGGATACTATACCAAAACCAGATTTACCTCCAGAACAGTCTGCTTCATTTATGTCAGGTTTTCAGAATCAGATTTACTATCACTGACATTCGACATGAAGTGCGTTGTTTTCCAGCAGCGGTACAGTGCAAACACACAAAAATCTACAAGTTCCAGGAAAAGAAGTAATCAGTGCAAAGAAAAAGGAATAATGAGATAGTGATGATGGAAGGGAAGTAGCTGTTCCTGAATCATTGATTGAGGGACCTCAGCCTCCTGTATCTCCTCCCTGGGGTAGTAATGGGAGACAACAAAATAGCAGACAAACTGAATAAGTATTTTTCATCAGTCTTCGTTGTGGGAGACACTAGCAGTATGGTGGAAGTTCCAGGTGTTAGGGGGCATAAAGAATGTGAAGTTACCATAACTAGAGAGAAGGTTCTTGGGAAACTGAAAAGTTTGAAGGTAGTTAAGTCACCTGGAACAAATGGTGTACCCCCCAGTGTTGATGAGATCGGGGAGGCATTAGTAATGATCTTTCAAGAATCACTAGATTCTGGAATGGTTCCAGAAGACTAGAAAATTACAAATGTCACTTCACTCTTCAAGAAGGGAGAGAGGAAGAAGAAAGGAAATTATAGGCCAGTTAGTCTGACCTCAGTGCTTGGGAAGGTGTTGGAGTTGATTGTTAAGGATGTGATTTCGAGGTACTTGGAGGCACATGATAAAATAGGCCATAGTGAGCATAGTTTTCTCAAGGGAAAATCTTGCCTGACAAATCTATTAGAATTCTTTGAAGAAATAACAAGCACGATAGACAAAGCAGAATCAGCTGATGTTGTGTACTGGGATTTTCAGAAGGCTTTTGACAAGGTGCCACACATGAGGCTGCTTAACAAGCTATGAGCCCATGGTATTACAGGAAAGATTCTAGCATGGATAAAGCAGTGGCTGATTGGCAGAAGGAAAAGATGTGGGAATAAAGGGAGCGTTTTCTGGTTGGCTGCCGGTGACAAGAGGTGTTGAGTGGAAATGTAAATTGTGCAGAAGATACGAAGAGCCTGCAGATAGATATAGATAGTGATTGGGCAAGGGTCTGGCAGATGGAGTACAATATTGGTAAATACGAGGTTATCCATTTTGGAAGGGAAAATGGAAGATCAGATTATTATTTAAATGTAAAAAAAAATTGCAGCCTGCTGCTGTGCAGAGGGACTTGGGAATGCTTGTGCATGAATCACAAAAGGTTGGCTTGCAGGTGCAGCAGGCTATCAAGAAAGCAAACGGAATATTGGCCTTCATTGTTAGAGGGATTGAATTTAAGAGCAAGGAGGTTATGCTGCAACTGTACAGAGTATTGGTGAGCCGCACCTGGAGTACTGCGTGCAGTTCTGGTCTCCTTACTTGAGAAAGGATATACTGGCTTTGAGGCGGTGCAGAAGAGGCCCACCAGGTTGATTCCAGAGATGAGGGGCTTAGACTATGGGGAGAGATTGAGTCACTTGGAATTGTACTCACTGGAATTCAGAAGAACGCGAGGAGATCTTATAGAAATATATAAAATAATGAAAAGGATAGATGAGATAGAGGCAGGAAAGTTGTTTACTCTGGTAGGTGAGACTATAACTAGGGGACGTAGCGTAGCCTCAAGATTCCTGGGAGAAGATTTAGGACGGAGATGAGAAGGAACTGCTTTTCCCAGAGAGTGGTGAATCTGTGGAATTCCCTGCCCAATGAAGCAGTGGAGGATACCTCAGTAAATATATTTAAGACAAGGCTGGATAGATTTTTGCATAGTAGGAAAATTAAGGATTATGGGGAAAACAGGTAGGTGGAGATGAGTCCATGGCCAGATCAGCCATGATCCTATTGAATGGAGAAGCAGGCTTGATGGGCCAGATGGCATACTCCAGCTCCTACTTCTTTATGTTTTTATGTAAGATGATTGGAGGAAAGTATGGGGGGGAATATCAGGGATACGTTTTTTATGCAGAGAATGGTAGATCTATGTAATGTCCTGCCAAGGGTGGTGGTAGAGGCAGATACATTAGGGACACTTACAAAACTCTTAGAGAAGCACATGGATAGTAGAAAAACAGAGGGCATTGTAGAAGGAAGGATGAGATTGATCTTAGAGTAGGGTAAAAGATTGGCACAACATTATGGGCTGAAGGGCCTGTACAGTTCTTATGTTCTATGACCAGCTACCCCTTGAGAAACCTCACAAGGTTTTTCATTCACTCTAGATATTCTCCTTGTCTCTGTGAAAATAATGCTGATCATGGTTGCTGATTCTTATGTTACTGTGAGAACACAATTCTAAGGCTTGATTCCTCAGTGGATGTTTGATTTGGTAGAAAAGATGTTTTCTAAAGAACAAGTCGCTGTATTAATATCATCAGCATGTGAATTTGCAGCCCATGTCACGTGGGAGATAGAAAGGTGAACATGGTCATATAGAGACAAAGGAGATTATATTTTGTATCCTTTCAGCAACATGGAGAATTTAGGTCCAGGTGTCAGGCATGAGCTTTCTCCATATCACAGGCCTAAAACACTGCATTAAAAGGGGAAAAATGGAGTTAAGATAGGATGGATTTTCAGTTGCTTACTAAGCCCATTATCCCTACTGGAGCATATCTGCCGACAGCAGTTTGCAGAGTCCTCTGTCCAGGGCCAGTCTTTTACTTCTGGGCAAAGATCCTTCCTTTCCCAGGGATGAGGTCTTTGGAGCTTCTTTTGGAATTTCTATAGCACTGGGTTTTTATGGGATGGGGTTGCTCAGCCCCATGCCCAACCCTGCTTGTTCTCCAGCCAGGCTGGGGACCATCTCAAATATTCCTTTTCTTTTGTCAAAGGCCAAGCAGCTGGAACTCGGTGACAAAATGGACTTGGCATCCTATCTTTTGAAACCTATTCAGAGGATCAGCAAATACAACCTGCTTCTGAGGGACATGTTCAAGGAATGCAGCCCAGCCCAGGAGAAGGAGTGCAAGGAACTTCAGGCAGCCCACAATATTGTGTGCTTCCAGCTCCGCTATGGCAATGATCTTATTGCTATGGATGATATACAGGAGTGTGATGTAAGTTTAGATACACTTCTTTTTATTATTTTATATTCAGACTTCCATTTTCATTATCACATTTTGGGTATCATGAAAATTGTACCAATATTAGCGTAGCATCTGCAAGTTTACGGCAAGCTTGAATTCTTCGAACTTTGAAATTATAAAATGTCTGATTTAATTATAATGTCAGGTTGAATATCCTGTAAACTCAGAACTGGAACATGAGGAAATCTGCAGATGCTGGAAATTCAAGCAACAGACACAAAATACTGGTGGAACACAGCAGGCCAGACAGCATCTATAGGAAGAGGTACAGTCAACGTTTCGGGACGAGACCCTTCATCAGGACTAACTGAAAGAAGAGATAGTAAGGCCTGAAACGTCGGCTGTACCTCTTCCTATAGGTGCTGTCTGGCCTGCTGCGTTCACCAGCATTTTGTGTGTGTAACTCAGAAATGGAATTGCTTTGTTATTATCACACATGCCAAAATACAATGACAAGTTTGTCTAGCATACTATAAATGCAAGAAATTCTGCAGATGCTTGAAATCCAGAGTAACACACACACACAGTTTTGGAGGATCGCAGCAGGTCAGGGAGCGTTTATGGAGGGGAATAAATAGTCAACGTTCTGGGCCAAGACCCATCGGAGGTCTGTTTATTCCTCTCCATAGATGCTATCTGACATGCTGAGTTCCTCCAGCATTTTGGTGTTGCCTTGCTTACTATTCATACAGAGTGCATCATTATACAGTGCGTTGAGGTAGTAGAAGGTAAACCAAAAACAAAGCAGGATGAATACTGCAGAGAAAGTGCAGTGCAGGTAAACAGTAAGGTACAAAATCAGAATGAGGTATATCATGGGGTTAAGAGTCCATCTTATCATACTAGGGGACTGTTTAGTGGTCTAACAGATCGATTCAGGCTTTTGCATCTTCTGTCTGATGGAGGGGAGGGGGAGAAGAGAGAAAGTCTGGGATAGGGTCTTAGATTATGCTGGCTGTTTTACTGAGGCCGCACAGTGAAGAGAAAATACAGTGCAATCTCAACTACTACGTCGACTCAGGCCTAGGGGGCCGGCGTCGGGCACAATGACGGACTCTCCACTTCTCCCTCTCCCTCATCAGTGTGTTCAGTTCATCCACATTAGCAGTGCCGCTGTCTTCTGGGAGCGTGTTGACCATAGTCTTGGGAGGGCGCCCAGGGTTCATCCTCACGTGCTTGGGCTCCCATATGATGACTAGGCTGGCAGGTAGTTCGGGGTGGCGTAGACAGTGCCCCGCTAGCTGCAGTCTTCTCACCTCCATTTTAGTGATGAGCATCGGTAGGTCGTTATATATATATCAATCTCACTGTTATAAGACCACTATATAACGACCACTATACCACTATGCCACTTATTGCAATCTCAAAGGCTTGGTATATTTGTATAATTTTATATTTCCCCCTCTTTTCTGCAATATAGTGAAGATATTAATGCATTCAAACAGACAGGACATTGTACCCGTTCTTCACATGAGAGCTGTCAGAATAAATTGCAGTGTTATCCTCCTCCAGTAATTCCTTTGTGACTGAGAGTCATGGTAAGGAGCAAGCTCTGCAGCCAGCTCCTCACCAAATCCTCGCTGACTGGAAGATGGAATTAGAAATTACATATTTACATTTAAAATGACATAGTAAAAAATGAATTAATCTTACTATGTAAGCATAATACATCCTGCAATGATAGATCTTGTTTGTGGATTTTAATGGATCTGCTCAAGAAAAACAGAGGCACTATTGTGTATAGCTTCTTAAAGAAAGAACTTAAGGAATTAATACTAATGTTTCAACTGTATGCAGGTAGGAAATGTTAAATGCTTTTAATTGTGTTTTTAAATGTTTTAGTTATTTTATGTTTTCTTACTTAAGTATAAAATGTGTGCATTTGTTGTATTTTTAAATAGTTCTGAATGCCAGGGGTGTTCTCAAACTAGGAAAAATGAACCAAGAAAGAATATTAACAATACCTTTCCTTGCCCTTGAAAGAGAAGCCCGAGGGTTTTCCTTTACAGTTATGAAGAGTTTGGATGGTGTAGATTTGCAAAAAAGAACAGAATTAAATGGTGTAGATATATACTAAACAACAATAAATCAAGTTATTAATTCAGAAGAAATGTCTTTTACCCAAAGGAGTGGAAAAGTAGTTTAGGCTAATTGTATAGGTGCATTTATTGGGATGCTGATGACAGAGGAGAACTCTGCTGATAACATCAGATGAGGAAAAGTGGGAGGAGGCTTGAATAGAACACAAACGCTGGCCAAGACCCGTTGGGCCAAATGGCTTACTTTTTTTGCTGTTTATTCTGTGTTCATTTCTCTGTCATATCAACCAGAGTGCAGACCTAAGAATTTGATAATCTAAATATTTTTATACCATACCTAAGATTGTACACAGTCATTGATTCATGGGAGTTACCAATGGCTTTTTTTAAAACATAAATTTAGTGAAGTGTTGCCATCATGCCATATCCATCATTTTAAGCATATTGTTTGTAGGTGAATCTGAAAGAGCAGGGCCAGTTGTTACGTCGAGATGAGTTTGTGGTATGGTACGGGAGGAAGAAATGTTACCGACACATCTTCCTATTTGAAGATCTCATACTCTTCAGCAAGACAAAAAAAACAGAAGGAACCAATGACATCTACATTTATAAACAATCCTTCAAGGTACAACAAGCATATTCTTGTTAGACAACCTCCTCCTGTATCTGTGTTGTAGCATTGAAATGGACTTGGAGTCCCCTTTTTAAAACCGACAAGATGAAATGCATGTGTACAACTTTTAGTGGCTGCACTCCAAAACCTTATAAAGTTATTCATTTAAATTATTTAGAACATAAAAGAAGCGATTATTATTTTGGCATGAATACCTGCAAACAATGGAGAATATTAACAATAGTACATATTAATAATTGCATTAACAATTAGAACAATATTAAAACTAACTTCATGCTTATACATTTCTGTACACATGCTTTATTCTTCCTGAGGGGACTTCAAAGTTTGCATGAAGAACCTTAATCTGAAGTAATGCAATTATGACTAAGGAATTAATATACTTTTAGTGAAATCAATTAAGTTGCATTTAGAGTGGCAAAAATCTAACACAATAATATTGGCAAAATATTATTAAGAAGTTAAATGAAATGTTTATAGCAGGAATTATAGATTATGTGATCATTCTGTTAAAATGGAACCAAAGCAATTTACATTTAGTTGTGAGTTAGTTAATATAGAATGGGATCCATTAGATGGTTTCCACAGACCTTGGCTCAATTATTCATTTTCATTTGGAGATATAAGTACACATATTTGGAGCAAAAGTAAGCCAACTGGCCTATTGTCCCTGTACGCTCATATTATAGCAACATGGCTGTTAACTTCAACTCTGCATCCCCACCCAACCACAGTAGCCTTTTAACCCCTTGCTTATCAATTATCTATTTACTTCGGTCTTAAAAAGCAAACCCAAACACTGCTCCACAGCCCTTTGAAGAAGGGAGTGGCAAAGACAAACGGCACATTTGCCTGCTCTGGATCTCTTTATTGCCAACTGCCGATGGGACATCAACCGTCTCGACTTCACCGCACCTTGTCCCCATTCCAACCTCACTCCTTCGGAACGCTCTGCTCTCCACTCCCTCCGCACTAATCCTAACCTTATTATTAAACCCGCTGATAAAGGGGGTGCTGTTGTAGTCTGGCGTACTGACCTCTACCTTGCCGAGGCACAGCGACAACTCGCGGATACCTCCTCTTATTTACCCCTCGATCGTGACCCCACTAAGGAGCACCAGGCCATTGTCTCCCACACTATCAACGACTTTATCCGCTCAGGGGATCTCCCATCCACTGCTACCAACCTTATAGTTCCCACACCCCGCACTTCCCGTTTCTACCTCCTACCCAAGATCCACAAACCTGCCTGTCCTGGCCGACCTATTGTCTCAGCTTGCTCCTGCCCCACCGAACTCGTTTCTGCATACCTCGACACTGTTTTATCACCCCTTGTTCAATCCCTTCCGACCTATGTTCGTGACACTTCTCACGCTCTTAAACTTTTCGATGATTTTAAGTTCCCTGGCCCCCACCGCTTTATTTTCACCATGGATGTCCAGTCCTTGTATACTTCCATCCCCCATCAGGAAGGTCTCAAAGCTCTACGCTTCTTTTTGGATTCCAGACCTAATCAGTTCCCCTCTACCACCACTCTGCTCCGTCTAGCGGAATTAGTCCTTACTCTTAATAATTTCTCCTTTTGCTCCTCCCATTTCCTCCAAACTAAAGGTGTAGCTATGGGCACCCGTATGGGTCCTAGCTATGCCTGCCTTTTTGTTGGGTTTGTGGAACAATCTATGTTCCGTGCCTATTCTGGTATCTGTCCCCCACTTTTCCTTCGCTATATCGACGACTGCATTGGCGCTGCTTCCTGCACGCATGCAGAACTTGTTGACTTTATTAACTTTGCCTCCAACTTTCACCCTGCCCTCAAGTTTACCTGGTCTATTTCCGACACCTCCCTCCCCTTTCTAGATCTTTCTGTCTCTGTCTCTGGAGACAGCTTATCCACTGATATCTACTATAAGCCTACTGACTCTCACAGCTATCTGGACTATTCCTCTTCTCACCCTGTCTCTTGCAAAAACGCCATCCCCTTCTCGCAATTCCTCCGTCTCCGCCGCATCTGCTCTCAGGATGAGGCTTTTCATTCTAGGACGAGGGAGATGTCTTCATTTTTTAAAGAAAGGGGCTTCCCTTCCTCCACTATCAACTCTGCTCTTAAACGCATCTCCTCCATTTCACGTACATCTGCTCTCACTCCATCCTCCCACCACCCCACTAGGAATAGGGTTCCCCTGGTCCTCACCTACCACCCCACCAGCCTCCGGGTCCAACATATTATTCTCCGTAACTTCCGCCACCTCCAACGGGATCCCACCACTAAGCACATCTTTCCCTCCCCCCCGCTCTGCATTCCGCAGGGATCGCTCCCTACACAACTCCCTTGTCCATTCGTCCCCCCCATCCCTCCCCACTGATCTCCCTCCTGGCACTTATCCGTGTAAGCGGAACAAGTGCTACACATGCCCTTACACTTCCTCCCTTACCACCATTCAGGGCCCCAAACAGTCCTTCCAGGTGAGGCATCACTTCACCTGTGAGTCGACTGGGGTGATATACTGCGTCCGGTGCTCCCGATGTGGCCTTTTATATATTGGTGAGACCCGACGCAGACTGGGAGACCGCTTTGCTGAACATCTACGCTCTGTCCGCCAGAGAAAGCAGGATCTCCCAGTGGCCACACATTTTAATTCCACATCCCATTCCCATTCTGACATGTCTATCCACGGCCTCCTCTACTGTAGAGATGAAGCCACACTCAGGTTGGAGGAACAACACCTTATATTCCGTCTGGGTAGCCTCCAACCTGATGGCATGAACATTGACTTCTCTAACTTCCGCTAGGCCCCACCTCCCCCTCGTACCCCAGCTGTTACTCCTTTTTATGCACACATTCTTTCTCTCACTCTCCTTTTTCTCCCTCTGTCCCTCTGAATATACCTCTTGCCCATCCTCTGGGTCACCCCCCCCCCCGTCTTTCTCCCTAGGCCTCCTGTCCCATGATCCTCTCGTATCCCCTTTTGCCTATCACCTGTCCAGCTCTCGGCTCTATCCCTCCCCCTCCTGTCTTCTCCTATAATTTTGCATCTCCCCCTCCCCCTCCAGCTTTCAAATCCCTTACTCACTCTTCCTTCAGTTAGTCCTGACGAAGGGTCTCGGCCTGAAACGTCGACTGCGCCTCTTCCTATAGATGCTGCTTGGCCTGCTGCATTCACCAGCAACTTTGATGTATGTTGCGGCACATTTAAATATCGTTTCACATCAATTTAAAAGAACAAGTATACGCCATCAGCAGACTGATACTTTGCTGCATGGAACTATTACGTATTAAGAGTTTCTACACACATTACTCAGAATAACACTCAAATGGTTTTGAGATCATGGTAGCCGGTATTGACATCAGTAGTCTTGGGATAACCACATGGGATTATCACATAGACACATTGAAAACTGAGAATTCAAAACTATTGTCAATATTTTATAGCTGGGTAGCTGAGAAAATAGATTTTATTTTTCCTTGGGTTACTTTGATTTGCTGTTGAGAAGAAAAATAGATAAGACCATAAAACAATAAGATATAGGAGCAGAAGTAGGCCATTCAGCCCATCGAGTCTGCTCTGCCATTCAATCATGGGCTGATCCAATTCTTCCAGTCATCCCCACTCCCCTGCCTTCACCCCACACCCTTTGATGCCCTGGCTAATCAAGAACCTATCTATCTCTGCATAAAATACACCCAATGACTTGGCCTCCACAACCGCTCATGGCAACAAATTCCATAGACTTATCACCCTCTGACTAAAGTAATTTCTCTGCATCTCAGTTCTAAAAGGGCGTTCTTCAATCCTGAAGTCGTTCCCTCTTGTCCTAGACTCCCCTACCATGGGAAATAACTTTGCCATATCTGATCTGTTCAGGCCTTCTAACATTCAGAATGTTTCTATGAGATCCCTCCTCTTTCTCCTGAACTCCAGGGAATACAGCCCAAGAGTTACCAGACGATCCTCCTACGGCAAACCTTTCATTCCTGGAATCATTCTTGTGAATCTTTTCTGAACCCTCTCCAATGTCAGTATAACCTTTCTAAAATAAGGAGCCCAAAACTGCACACAATACTCCAGGTGTGGTCTCACAGTTACCTTATAGAGCGTCAACATTACATCCCTTCTCTTATATTCTGTACCTCTATAAATTAATGCCAAGATTGCGTTTGCCTTCTTCACAACAGACTCAGCCTGGAGGTTAACCTTTAGGGTATCTTGCACAAGGACTCCCAAGTCCCTTTGCATCTCTGCATTTTGAATTCTGTCCCCATCTAAATAATAGTCTGCCCGTTTATTTCTTCCACCAAACCATACACTTTCCAACATTGTATTTAATTTGCCACTTCTTTGCCCATTACCCTAAACTACCTAAGTCTCTCTGCAGGCTCTCTGTTTCCTTAACACTACCTGCTCCTCCACCTATCTTTGTATCATCAGCAAACTTAGCCTCAAAGCCATTAATACCGTAGTCCAAATCATTGACATACTTCATAAGAAGCAGCGGTCCCAACACCGACCATGTGGAACTCCACTGGTAACTGGCAGCAGCCAGAATAGGATCCCTTTATTCCCACTCTCTGTTTTCTGCCGATCGGCAAATGCTCCACCCATGCTAGTAAACTCCCTGTAATTCCATGGGCTCCTATCTTGCTAAGCAGTCTCAAGTGCAGCACCTTGTAAAAGGCCTTCTGAAAATCCAAGTACACCACGTCTACTGCATTCTCCTTTATCTACCCTGTTTGTAATTTCCTCAAAGAATTGCAGTAACTTTGTCAGGCAAGATTTTCCTTTCAGGAAATCATGCTGGCTTTGGCCTATCTTGTCATGTGCCTCCAGGTATTCCATAATTTCATCCCTAACAATTGATTCCAACAACTTCCCAACCACTGATGTCAGGCTAACTGGTCTATAGTTTCCTTTCTGCTGCATCCCACCCTCCTTAAGTAGTGGAGTAACATTTGTAATTTTCCAGTCATCTGGTACAATGCCAGAATCTATCAATTCTTGAAACATCATCGTTAATGCTTCTGCAATATCTCTAGTTACTTCCTTCAAAACCCAAGGGTGCATTCCATCAGGTCCAGGAGATTTATCCACCCTCAGACCATTAAGCTTCCTGAGCACCTTCTCAGTCGTAATTTTTACTGTACAAGCTTCACTTCCCTGACACTCTTGAATGTCCGGTATACTGCAGATATCTTCCACTGTGTCTTCCCCAATGGGTTCAACAACGTTGTTCTAAAAAGCCATCTCTTAGACATTCTACAGATTCTCTTTTTTGAGGTCCAGTCCTGACCTGGTTTTCCCAATCCACTTTCATGTTGAAATCCCCAACGATTTTCATGACATTGCCTTTCTGACATGTCTTTTCTATCTCCTGCTGTAATTTGTAATCCACATCCCAGCTGCTGTTTGGAGGACTGCATACAACTGCCATAGAGACTCCACGCCTTCCGATTCTATGTCATCTCTTCTAATGATTATCATAAATTCCAAGGAACAAGTCTACTGCTGTGTGATTGAGTCAGTTTACCTTAATCATTGTGGTTTTTGTTTCATTATTTTGCAATTCAGACTTCCGAAATTGGAATGACACATAATTCTGGTGAAAGTGGTCAGCGTTTCGAAATTTGGTTCAGAAGACAGAAATCTCAAGATACGTATGTCTTGCATGCTCCAACTGCAGAAGTGAAACAGGCGTGGATAGATGACTTAGAGAAGATATTATGGAACCAAGCACTGAGGAATAGGGGTCAGTAAATCAACACAAATTAACAGCTAGTGTGAAAAATGCCCTGAAGTTTTTAATGATCTTGTCCTCAAGCTCAAATTCTCCATGCTTACATTAATTTCGTTCAAAAGGTTGTACGTTTTTGTTTCTCTAACAACGAATGTAATTAATGCATTTTGTCATCGTGGTATAGAACATAACATGCATGCTTTGTATATTAGCGATAGTAAGGTGTCTGAAGAGAAATAGCAGAAGAGAAAATCTATTTATTTGGTGAATAGATAATTTAATCCCTTGCTAAAATGTGCAACCTATTTGCTGTTACCACTGCTAAATTACTTTCAAAGGAGCATGGATTGCAAATTTGCGGTCACAGTAGCCATCTCAATGGTAGTAACCTTTGTATACTCGAGCGTTCAATGTAGTTTTATTAAATCAAGCTTGTTTTCATTGTTTGGAGGCAAAGAATCAATACACTGCTCTGCATCTAGCCAGTTTGTGTTATGATAAGGCAACACCATTGTAAATGTCTTTTACAGTGAGCACCTAATTGTCTTTATGGTAACAAGGTGATCAATTATCCTAACAATACATTGAGTTCTCATAATAATCAAGTGCATTTAGCCATTTAATTCTCTGCAAAAAAGATGCAAAATTAACCCTTTAATCTCATGAAATGGATCTCATAGCCTATTGTCCATCTGCCCAGTCTTAATTTTCCATAACCCTGTTTCAGTCCCCAAACTAATCCCACTGCCTCACTCTCTCCTGACAGCCCTGTATCAGTTTCTACCTTAATATTTAATTCAATCTCTTTATCCAATCTTCATATTTTCACCCCTAGTTTAGGGACTGCCGTGGGGCTGTGGAATAAGACTGGGACAGTGGGATAGTTTGGGTACCGATACAGGCTCTGTGGAGTGAGTAGGGCTGTGGGATTAGTTTGGGGACTGGGGAGAGAGCAGAGCTCTGAAATTTGTTTGGGGACTGACACTGGGGCTGTGGGGAGTGAGCGGGGCAGTGGGATTATTTTGAAGACTGACACATGGCTGTGGGGAGAGAGTGGAGCAGTGGAATTAGTTTGGAGATTGACACAGGGCTATGAGATTAGATTGGGGACTGAGATAAGGCTCTAGGAAGAGAGCAGGGGTGTGGATTTAGTTTGGGGACTGACACGGTGTCTGTGGAGAGTGAGCGGGGCAGTGAGATTATCTTGAAGACTGACACAGGGCTGTGAGGAGAGAGTGGGACAGTGGGATTAGTTTGGGTACTGAGTTTCAGTTAAGGGCTTACTTAATAGGTAAGCTGGGTCAAACAATGTTTTTGCCAAAAGCTAATGAAATTGAAATTTTAATTCAAAAAGGAAAAATTAAAAAATTTGTTTCTTGTATGTATAATTTGATTCAAGAACAGACAATTAAACAAGGAACCCATAAGTCAAAGCAAAAATGGGAAACAGATCTGAATATTAATATTGATGAAATAAATTGGTCAAGACTTTGTCTGGACAGTATGACAAATACAATAAATGTTCGACTTAGATTAGTACAATATAATTTTTTACACCAATTATATATTACACCACAAAAAATAAATAGATTAAATTCAAATATATCTGATAAATGTTTTCGGTGTAATCAAGAAATTGGTACTTTTTTACATTCTACTTGGTCTTGTTTTAAAATTCAACCCTTTTGGATAAATTTAAGAATCTTATTGGAACAAATTACTGGAATTCAACTTCCACATAACCCTGTATTATATCTATTAGGTGATATTGAAGGGATAAAACCGAAACTTAAATTGAATAAGTATCAGAAAGAATTTATAAAAATTGCATTGGCAGTAGCTAAGAAGACTATAGCAGTTACTTGGAAATCTGATTCGTATTTAAGTATGGATCGTTGGAATAATGAAATGGCTAGTTCTATTCCACTTGAAAAAATTACTTATAACTTAAGAGATAATTATGTAACATTCTTGAATATTTGGTGCCCTTATTTACAAAAGATAGGATGTTATATTTAAGTGCTCCGACAAAGAATTTGGTTACTTGGGGAAAGTAATGAATAATTATACCAAATTTATTTTGAATCCCATGGAGCATGTGGAAACCTTCCAATACCCAGGCGGCTCTTTTTTTTTCTTTCTTTCTTTTAGGTAGGACCATATATGGGGGGGAGGTTAAGGGGAGGGGGGGTAGATTTTATCTTTTCATGTATTCTTTTTGAAAATTTAATAAAAATTATATTAAAAAAAAGTTTAGGTACTGAGAGGAGGATCTGGGATGAGAGAAGGACTGTGGAATTAGTTTGGGGACTGACAAAAAACTGTGGGGAGAGAGCAGGATTAGGGGATTAGTCTAGGGACTGGCGCAGGGCTGTGGGGAGAGAGCAGGGTGAGGGGATTAGTTTGGGGACTGATGCAGGACTGTGGGGATGGAGCAGGGTTAGGGGATTAGTCTGGGGACTGGCGCAGGGCTGTGGGGATGGAGCAGGGTTAGGGGATTATTTTGGGGACTGGCGCAGGGCTGTGGGGAGAGAGCAGGGTTAGGGGATTAGTTTCAGGACTGACGCAGGGCTGTGGGGAGAGAGCAGGGTTAGGGGATTATTTTGGGGATTGACGCAGGGCTGTGGGGAGACAGTAGGGTTAGGGGATTAGTTTGGGGACTGACAAAAAACCGTGGGGAGAAAGCAGGATTAGGGGATTAGTTTGGGGACTGACGCAGGGCTGTGGGGAGAGAGCAGGTTTAGGGGATTATTTTGGGAACTGACGCAGGGCTGTGGGGAGAGCAGGGTTAGGGGATTAGTTTGAGGACTGAAGCAGGGATATGGGGAGTGAGTGGGCATTGGGATTATTTTGAAGGCTGACACAGTGCTTTGGGGAGAGAGTGGGGTTTGGGGACTGATGAAGGGCTGTAAGGGGATGTTATACCTGATAACCATCATCAGTTTGACTATCTCGGCCCTGAGCTTTGCAATTCCCCCAGTGATGAACTGTTCTCCATCTCTACACAACAAAATTTATCCCTACAACAGTGTTATTACACGTGTCTGATTATGGGGCCACGGTAGTATAGCAGTTAGCACAACGCTATAGCAGCTGGGCATCAATCAGTGTGTTGAGTTCAGTCCTGGTGTCCTCTGTAAGGAGTCAGTACGTCCTCCTGGTGGAATGAGTGGGTTTTCTCGGGCTGCTCTGGTTTTCTCCCACAGCCCAAGGAAGTACCAGTCAGTAGGTGAATTGGTCATTGTAAATTGTCCCATGATTAGGTTAGTATTGAATCGGGAGTTGTCGGGGGTCGCTGGCGGCACGGCTCAAAGGGCCTGGGGGGCTATTCAGAATCAGAATCAGGTTTATTATCACCGGCGTGTGTCGTGAAATTTGTTAACTTAGCAGCAGCAGTCCAATGCAATATATAATATAGAAGAAGAAAATAATAAATAAGTAAATCAATTACAGTATACGTATATTGAATAGATTAAAAATGTGCAAAAACAGAAATACTGTATATTAAGAAAGTGAGGTAGTGTCCAAAGATTCAAAGTCCATTTAGGAATCGGATGGCAGAGGGGAAGAAGCTGTTCCTGAATCACTGAGTGTGTGTCTTCAGGCTTCTGTACCTCCTACCTGATGGTAACAGTGAGAAAAGGGCATGCCCTGGGTGCTGGAGGTCCTTAATAATGGATGCAGCCTTTCTGCGCTATGTCTCTAAATAAATAAATAGATTTCTTGAAGTTAATTTATTTGGTAATCCTCCAGTAGCTTATGTTCTTCTTTCAATCGTAAAGGAATTATGGAAAGGCAAAGTGTTGCTGTGATATAGGCTGGAATGTCCTTCGAGTAGCCCCACTGCTGATTTAGTTAACTCTGTTTGGAAGAAATAAACACTGGAAATACTTACTTAGCAGGTCAGGCATTAACTGTAAAGGGAGAAAGAGCTCTATAACAACCTACCGATGCTCACCACTAAAATCAAGGCGAGAAGACTACAACTAGCGGGGCACTGTCTTCACCACCCCGAGCTACCTGCCAGCCTAGTCATCATATGGGAGCCCAAGCACGGGAGGCTGAACCCTGGGCGCCCTCCCAAGACTATGGTCAACACGCTCCTAGAAGACAGCGGCACGGCTAATGTAGATGAACTGAACACACTGATGAGGGAGAGGGAGAAGTGGAGAGTCCGTCATCATGCCTGATGCTGGCCCCCTAGGCCTGAGTCAACGTAGTAATAGTAGTAGCAGAAAGAGAGTCAGTACCTTTCAACAGAACCTATGGACTCACTTCCAACAAATCTACAACTTATGAGCTCACCTAGTACTTTATTTATTTTATTTGGACAGGTAGTCTACTTTTGCACATTGGTTGTTCGTCAATCTTTGTGTGTAGCTTTTCATCAATTCTGTTGTATTTCTTTGTTCTACTGCATGATTGACTGCAAGAAAATAAATCTCAAGGTAGTATATGGTGACATATATGTACTTTGATAATTAATTTACTTCGAGCTTTGATCAGAACCGGAAAAGTTATAAATGAAACGTGTTTTAATTTGCCGAGAAGGGGGAGGTGTGGCGGAGATAGAGGAAATGAGGGTTACAGGGGCGTACTGGCAGAGACGGGGTGACACATCTGGTAGTGGTAATTGCTGAGGGAGGGTGGCAATTGTACATCTGCCTGAAGGTGGTGTACATAGAAACGTGGATGGAAACTGTGGGGGGGGGGGTGGTACGAATATACAGCGTGCTGGGACTGTGAGACACCAAACACAGCAATTGCTGGAAATCTGAAATAAAAGGGACTACTGGATCAGGCAGTATCCAGTGAACTAGGAATGTTAGTTAGCTGTAACTGGTCAGATTCAGAAAGCCAACCTTTCCAATTCACCAATGAAATTTATTGTTGAGTACCAGAGGCTGACACCTGTCAAGCAAGAAAAGAAAATGATGTTCTTTGAATTGACATTGGACCTTATCAGTGAAAGAGACCAAAGGTATAGAGATCAGAGTGGCAACTAACTGCAAGGTCAGAATTACACACCCTCTCCCATGTATGATTTCAGATTTTCAGATTTAGAATCAGGTTTAATACCACAGGCATATGTCATGAAATTGTTGTTATGTAGCAGCAGTACACTGCAATACATAATGATAAAAACTGTAAATTACAGTAGAAACATAGAAAAACTACAGCACAAAACAGGCCCTACAGCCCACAAAGCTGTGCCAAACATGTCCTTACCTTAGAACTACCTAGGCTTACCCATAGCCGTCTATTTTCCTAAGCTCCATGTATCCACCCAGGAGTCTCTTAAAAGACCCTATCGTTTCCGCCTCCACCACTGCCACTGGCAGCCCATTCCACGCACTCACCACTCTCTGCGTAAAAAAACTTACCCCTGATATCTCCTCTGTACCTACTTCCCAGAACTTTAAAACTATGCTCTCTCATGCTAGCCATTTCAGCCCTGAGAAAAAGCCTCTGACTATCCACACGATCAGTGCCTCTCATTATCTTGTACATCTCTATCAGGTCACCTCTCATCCTCTGCCGCTCCAAGGAGAAAAGGCCGAGTTCACTCAACCTATTCTCATAAGGCATGCTCCCCAATCCAGGAAACATTCTTGTAAATCTCCTCTGCACCCTCTCTATGGTTTCTACGTTCTTCCTGTAGTGAGGTGACCAGAATTGAGCACAGTATTCCAAGTTGGGTCTGAACAGGGTCCATATAGCTGCAACATTACCTCTCGGCTCTTAAACTCACGATTGATGAAGGCTAATGCACCGTATGCCTTCTTAACCATAGAGTAAACCTGCGTAGCAGCTTTGAGTGTCCTATGGACTCGGACCCCAAGATCCCTCTGATCCTCCACACTGTCAAGAGTCTTTCCATTAATGCTATATTCTGCCATCATATTTGACCTACCAAAATGAAGCACCTCACACTTATCTGGGTTGAACTCCATCTGCCACTTCTCAGCCCAGTTTTGCATCCTATCAATGTCCCGTTGTAACCTCTGAGAGCCCTTCACACTATCCACAACACCCCCAACCTTTGTGTCATCAGCAAATTTACTAACCCATCCCTCCACTTCCTCATCCAGGACATTTATAAAAATCCCAGTACAGATCCCTGAGGCACACCACTGGTCACTGGCCTCCATGCAGAATATGCCCAGTCTACAACCACTCTTTGCCTTCTGTGGGCAAGCCAGAAAGAAGTATATATAAAGAAAGTTAAGTAAGTCGTGTAAAAAGTGGAGAAAAGGTAGTGAGGTAGTGTCATGTGTTCAATGTCCATTCAAAAATCTGCTGGCAGAGAGGAAAAAGCTATTCCTGAGTCATTGTGTGTGCGCCTTCAGGCTCCTGTACCTCCTCCCTGATGGTAGCAATGAATCAAAATCAGAATCAGGTTTAGTATGCCATATGTCATGAAATTTGTTAAATTTGCAGCAGCAGTACAATGTAGTAAAAGATAAATGTATAAAAAACAGTAATTATGTATCTTAAATGAAGTTAAAATAAGTTGTGCAAAAACAGAAATTTAAAAAAAAGTAATGAAGTAGCGTTCAATGTCCATTTAGAAATCGGATGGCAGAGGGGAAGGAGAGTTTCCTGAATTGCTGAGTGTTTGCCTTCAGGCTCCTGTACCTCCTTCCTCTTGGTAACAATGAGAAGAGAGCATGTCCTGGGTGGTGGGGGTACTTAATAATGGAAGTTGCCTTCCTGAGACACCACTCCTTGAAGATACTACAGAGGGTAGCACCCACGATGGAGCTGACTAATTTTACAACTTTCTGTAACTTACTTCAATCATGTGCAGTAGTCCTCACATATCAGGTAGTGATGCAGCCAGTCAGAATGCTCTCCATGGTACATCTGTAAAAGTTTTTGAGTGTTTTAGTTGACAAATCAAATCTCCTCAATCTCTTAATGAAATAGCTTTTGTCTTGATTTCTAGCTGCATCAATATGTTATGAACAGGTTAAGTCTTTAGAGATATTGACAGGAACTTGAAATTGCTTACTCTCTTCACTTCTGATCCCTCTATGAGGATTGGTTTGTGTTCCCTCTTCTTGCCCTTTTTGAAGTCCACAATCAGCTCTTTGGTCTTACTGATGTTGACCAAAGGTTGTTGCTACGTTACCACTCAACTAGCTAGTATAACTCACTCCTGTACGGCCTCTCATCACCATCTGAGATTCTGTCACCAACGGTTATATGATCAGCAAACCTATAGATGAAATTTGAGTTGTGCTTAGCCACACAGTCGTGGGTGCAGAGAGAGTAGAGCAGTGGGCTAAGCATACATCCCTGTGGTGTACCGGTGTTGAGTGTCAGCAAGATGGAAATGTTATTTCCAATCTGCACAGATTGTGGTCTTCTGATTAGGAAGTTGAGTTTCCAGTTGCAAAGGGAGGTACAGAGCCCCAGGTTCTGTAGTTTTCTGATCAGGGCTGTTGTGATGATGGTGTTAAACGCTGAGCTGTTGTCAATAAACAGCATCCTGACATAGGTATTTGTATTGTCCAGGTGATCCAAGGTCACGTGGAGAGCCTTAGAGATCGCATCTGCTGTAGGCCTATTGAGGCAATAGGCATATTACAGGGGTCCATGTCCTTCCTGAGACATGATTTGATACTAGCCATGACCTGAGTATGTCTTGGGTGATGGGGATCCTTAATGATGGATGCCACCTTTTTGTGGCATCTCGCCTTGAAGATATCCTGGATGCTGGGGAGACAAGTGCCCATGATGGAGTTAAATGAGTTTACAACTTTCTGCAGCTTATTTTGATCCTGTGCAGTGCCCCCCCCCCCGCAACCAGATGGTGATGCAGCCAATTAGAATGCTCTCTATGCTCCATCTGTAGAAATTTGCCAGTGTCTTTGGTGACTTACTAAATCTGCTCAAACTCCTGATGAAATACACAGTTGCTGCTGTTGTGCCTTCATTGTCACCGCATCAATATATTGGGCCCAGGATAGATCCTCAGAGATGTTGACTCCCAGGAACTTAAAATTGCTTACCACTTCTGATCCCTCGATTTTATTAAATGCTGAGCTGTAGTCAATAAATAGCAACCAGACATAATTAGTATTGTCCAGGTGATCCAAGGCCATGTGAAAAGTCAATGAGATCACATCTGCTGTAGACTTATTGGCTGATAGGCAAATTGCAGTAGGTTCAGGACCTTGCTAGGCTGGAGTTGTTTCCAGCTATAACCAACATCTCAAAGCACTTCATCACCATAGATGTAAATGCTACTGAACAATAGCCATTAAGGCAGTGATTGTGTTTTCCATATCGCTCAGTTCCTGCACCTTTTCTCTGTCTCCTGTTCTCATTTATCTCCCGCTGTTTATTCCTCCCTAGACTTATGAGTTGCCATAAACAAAGGTTATCTGCCTTATTCTTTCCCCACCCCACCACAAGCCAGCATCACATCTTTTGTCACATAGTCCTGCTTAGCTCTGTCTGCCAATGTAACCAGGCAGGTCCTATAGTCTTAATGCTTAAATGGTACTAATTGGAGAATGGAAAATATTTTGCTTCTGTCTGCTAATATTAGTTGGAGATTAACATGGTTGCTTTATGTTCACTAACATTTTCATTTCTCAAGAAATATTTCCACCTGCTACTCGAGTCACTGGTCATTGAAGCCGTTGGTGACAATGGGCAGAAACCACAACCTGAATTTCTGCATTGAAGTACCTGGTTTTATATTACAACAAGAAGGAACTTGCCATCTTGTGTAATTCCTAGAGTCCCCACTAACTGGCATGAATTGTGTTGCTATTTACAATCAACTCAACATTACCCAAAAGTTTGGAAATTGTTCCTCACTTTTGTTTAAGCTTCTTGTTTGAACTAAATGCAAAACAGCCCCTGTCAATATTGAAATTCCTTCTTTAGAACTCCAGACGCAGGAGAGGGTGTTTATGGGCATTGGCAGTAAGCCATTTATGGACATCAAACCTAGCGAAGCTGCCATCAGTGACAGATCGGTTGGCTGCACCACAAAAGGGAAAGGTATGAGCTTAACCAGACGAGGGGCTGGATTCCACAGCATGTCAGAGATGTGTTCTGTGCCATGGAGGCTGAGTTCAAAACCTTCTCTCCATCAACTTTGAGTAGAAGGAGTTTTGGTCATCTTGTAAAAATCTAAAGGAACAACTTCAGTTAAACACTAATCAGCACCAATCTCACAATCACCTTCAAGGGCACAGGAAGTAGATACTGAGTAATTGAAACATCAGAGATTTAACTATCCCATTCCATTCTGGCTTTAACCTAGGTATTAAACAATTGGGATATTGAGACAAGTTTGATCAGCTAACCTGTTAATATGATTTGACAATTGCTAGGGATATGATAGAAAACTATCGTATTCTTTGCTGTTTATTCATTGTGAAAATAACTGCAGTTTCTTAAATTATAAAGGCACCCAATTTCATTCATAATGGAGGGACTACAGCATTTTGATGCTGTGAAATCTCAGAGTATTTTGATGCGATAGCTCAATGGCAAACTTTTCTTTGATAAAGTATCTTCTGTACTCTAAATGCAAGTCATCGATGCATGTGTTTATAAAAGTGAAAGCTATTTTGATGATTATTTCATTTTTAATTTTTCTTTGTTATTCTGCAATGCTAGAAAAAAAGGACTTGTGATCCAGAGGGAAAAGAGACCGTATGTTCTCTGTGTTTACATGAAATGTAATATACATTGATATCCAGCTTCTACATGCGTTGAAGCAGTTAATTCCAGCCTGGACCAATATCCTACGTGTGCTTGCTAAATGATTTTGGAAAATCAGATTCTAGGCTGCAACTACAAAGAACACAAAGGACGTGGGGTTTTGGGACAAAGCTTACGCAGGCTGGTCCCAAAGCTCCAAAAGACCACAACTCTTCCTCCTATTCCATTTCTCCATGTATGCATCCATCCTGCTATTCCATTTTTACTAAAGTAGTAATTTTCTCTGAATAATGCACAGCCTTTAAAACTTACAACATAGAGCAGTACAGCACAGGAATTTGCCCTTTGGCTCATGATGTTGTATCGAGCTAATTAAATTAATTGTCAAGTACCAAACTAATCCCTTCTGCCTACCAACTGTCCATACTCCTCCATTTCCTGCACATTTGTGTGCTTAACTAAGAGCCTCTTGAACATCTCCATTGTATCTGCCTTCACCACCACACCAGGCAGTGCATTCCAGGCACCTACCACTCTCTGTGTAAAATAAAATCTTGCCTGAAGGAAATTTAGGAAGTTGTAGTTCCTCCTGGATAACAATCTATCATATGTCTCAGACTTCCTGCTGAACAGATGTTCTCATAGGCAATTTTGACTGACTGTCAAGGCAAATTAATAAGTATCTTAATTAAGTTTAGGGTCAAAGCAAAGCAGAAGCTGGCCATATGTCTTGGAACCATAGCGCCTAATGTTAAAATGGTATTTTGCCAAACTGCATCATTTTCTCAGAGTCTGTTCAGAGCTGGATATTCCCTCGTATGCTGAACAGAAGGTACAACACATTGATCGAATCTGAGAAGGTAGATTTGTGTTGATCAAAATGGTTTTTCACTTTCACCCTGCTAATGACGTTAGTTATGTCTGTTACAGAGCAGACCAAGAGACCAAATTCCATAGGATCAAACGGCAGTGCCTCCTCCTCAGGAAGCCACTCTTCTTCATCGTCTTCTGGCATCGGCTCCCTGAATATGCCCAGTTACTCCTCTTCACCTTCAACTTCCAGAAGCAATACTGGAATCAACAACAGCTTGTACAACACACCGGCGGGCGTGGAAGAAGATGACCTGGGGAATGACTCCAGTGGGAGACCTTTTACGAGTGAGTGACAAGATCTGTATAAGTGAACCAAGGCTTCAATGACATTGAAGGAATCTTCAAAAGGACAGATAGAACCATAGGGTTATACAGAAAGGAAACAGGCCCATCAGTGCTCACTGACCATCAGATACCCATTGGCACCAACCCTACACTCACTCCATTCACCGTTCATGGCCTAAAACAGTCCTTCCAGCTGAGGCAGCACTTGCATGTGAATCCATTAGTGTTAATCGTTATATGTGGTGTTCCCGCTATAGCCTCCTCTATATCAGTAAGACCCAGCTAGACTGGAGGACCGCTTCATCCAGCACCTTTGTACCGTCCACAGCAACATCTAGAATCTCTCAGTGACCAGCTATTTCAGTTCCTACTCCCATTCCCAAATTGACATGTTCATGGCCTCCTTTGCTGTCACGTTGAAGCCTGATACAGACTGGATAAGCGACGCCTCATATTCTGTCTTGGTATTCTCCTGCATGATGGTTTCCACATCAATTTCTCTAAGTTCCAGTAACCACTCTCCTCTGTGCTCCCTCTCTTTTGTTTTTCCTTATCCCTCCAGCCCCTTTACCACTTCTCTTTCCCCTTTACCACCCTTATGGCCTTCCTGCTTCTGTTTCTCACCTCCTTTCCTTTATCCCTTGTTGTACTGTTCTCTCCTTTCAGATTCCTTCTTCAGCCTCCATGACCTGGGTTCAGTCCTGACTTCCTGATATCTATCACCTCCGAGCTTCAAATACCATTCCTACTTTCTCCATCCCCCACTAGCTACCTCCCGCCCCCTCACCTGGATCACTCATGCCCCTTTCATTCCAGTCCCGATGAAGGGTCTCAGCCCAACACATTGACAATTTGTTCCGCTCCATAGATGCTGTCTGACCTGCTGAGTTCCACCACCATTTTGTATGGGTTGCTCCTAATTTCAATCTAGTCATCCCTAACTCCCTCAGGTTCTGCCATTCACCCACACAATAGGGGAATTTTACAGTGGTTCATTAGAGGATCGAAGGTAGTGAGGGTTAATAACTCAACTTCCTTGGCGTTATTATAACTCAGGATCTGTCTTGGGACCAGCACGTCAGTGACATCACAAAGAAGGCATGGTGCCTCTAGTTTCATAGAGGTCTGAGTAGATTTGGCATGTCACGTAAAACTTTGACAAACCTCTACAGATGCACCGTGCAGAGTACCCTAGCTGGCCTCATCACAGGCTATTGTGGAAACACCAGTGCCCAGGAATGGAGTAGTCAACAGAAAGTGGTGGATAGAACCCAGTCCATCACAGGAAATCTCTCCCCATCATTGAGCATATTTACATGAAATGCTACCATAGGAACGCAGAATCAAGGACAGCCACCAGGCCATGCTCTCTTCTCACTACTACCATCAACTAGGAGGCACAGGAGCCCTAGGTCTCACACACCAGATTCAGGAACAGTTATTACCCTTCAACCATCAGTCTCCTGAATCTGTGTGGATAACTTCACTCCCAACTCTGAACTGCTTCCACAACAGACTCCACAACTCATGTTATCAATGTTGTTTAGTTTTTACTTGAACAATTTATCTTCTTTTGCACATTGATTGTTTGTCAGTCTTTGTTTATGTACATACATTTTTCAAAAACACTACTGTATTTATTTATTTTCCATTAAATGCCTGCAAGAAAACAAATCTCAAGTTAGTATATGTAGTTTGATAATAAATTTACATTGACTTTGACTTTGACAACTTATCAAAACAATTCTCACATCTCTGGACTGTGAGAGGGTTCTGAAGCAGCTGGGGGATGGCCATACCTCATACAGGGAGCACCAGAGGTCAAGACTGAACCCAGGTCATGGAGGCTCGAAGGCAACAGCTCTGACCCATGTTGGGTGGAACACTGAAAGAGACCAAGGTACCATGCTGATGGAACAAAAAGCTTCATCTCTGATACATAATGTGATTTGATGGCCATTGTCACTAGGACATGGAGAATAAGGGAGCTCAAAATTCAAAAAGTAAATTGATTATCAAAGAACGTATATGTTACCATATATTACTCTGACATTCAGGCATTCACAGCAGAATAAAGAAATACAATAGAGTCAAAGACACACGACACACAAAGACTGACAAAAAACCAATGTGCAAAAGAAGACAAACTGTGCAAATGCAAAGAAAAAAAAACATATAATAAACAAACAAGCAAACAAACAAATAAATAATACAGAAAACATGAGTTGTAGAGTCTATAGGTTGTGGAATTAGTTCAGTGGTGAGGTGAGTGAAGTCATCCATACTGGTTCAGTAATCTGGATGGTTGAAAGATAGTGACTTCTCCTGAACCTGGTGGTGTGGGACCTAAGGCTCCTGTACCACCTTCCTGATGGTAGCACCCAGAAGTGAGCATGGCCTGGTTGGTGGGGGTCCCTGATGATGGACGCTGCTTGCTTGTGGTAGCACGCCTTGTGGATGTTCTCAATGGTGGGGAGGGCTTTTCCTGGAAGTAGGCTGGGCTGTACCCATCACTTCTTGTCGGGTTTTCCATTCTTGGGCATTGCTGTGATGCAACCAGTCGGGATAGTCTATACTGTGCATCTATAAAAAATTGCCAAAGTTTTAGTTGACATGTCAAATCTGTGCAAGCTTCTAAGAAAATGGAGGGACAGCTGTTCTTTTTCGGTAATGGCACTTACGTGCTGGTCCCCGGATAGAAACTCCTAAATGATAATGTCAAGGAACTTAGTTACTGGCTCTCCCCATTTCTGATCCCGTAACGAGGACTGGCTTATGGACCACTGGTTTCTTCCTCCTGCGGTCAATACCTCGCTGTTTGGTTTTGCTGATGTTAAGTGAGACGTGGTTGTTGTGCCATCATTCAACCAGATTTTCTATCTCTTTCCTGTAAGTCGAGTTTGTTATGAAGTACAAATTAATTTAGCATTCTATCACTTTGTCCTGTTGCAATACAATTCCTTTTGCCAGAACACTAGAGAGGGAGAATGAATAGAAGTACTGACAGTTGTTAAGTTAAACCAGTGTTGAGTTTGCAGGAGGATGGGATTGTCCTGTCTGTGGAGATCGACTTAGTTGCAGGTCAACTGTTGGCAGAAAAAAGAAAAAAAGTCAAACCACTTGCAATTTTATAACAGTACTTCTGATAAAATGTTAGTAGGTTTAGTCTCTGGAGTCACTGACTGGTGTAAATCCACACCAGGCAGAGAACAAAACTGAAGAAGCAAAGGACTGGCAGACACCTACACTGGTCTGTTGATGGTGATGAGGATGATGGCATGCCTCTGTCTCGAAAGACAATGGAAAGTGGCACAGGAGAGATCTCTCCAGGGCATGAGCCTAGGTGGCAGATATGGAGATCCTGGGATGCCAGTTGTCAAGATCACCCTCTCGGCTTCACCAGTGTAGTCCAAAGGAAAGTGAAGCAACACATTTGGCACCAGCTTGGCTGCAGGAGCTGCTGGGAGGATGTTTAGAAACATAGAACATAGAAACATAGAAAACATACAGCACAATACAGGCCCTTCAGCCCACAAAGCTGTGCCGAACATATCCCTACCTTAGAACTACCTAGGCTTTACCCATAGCCCTCTGAGGGCTAATTTTTCTAATTTTTCTAAGCTCCATGTAGCCATCCAGGAGTTTCTGAAAAGACCCTATCTTTTCCGCCTCCACCACTGCCAACGGCAGCCCATTCCATGCACTCACCACTCTCTATGTAAAAAACTTACCCCTGACGTTTCCTCTGTACCTACTTCCAAACACCCTAAAACTGTGCCCCCTTGTGCTAGCCATTTCAGCCCTGGGAAGAAGACTCTGGCTATCCACACGATTAATATCTCTCATCATCTTATACACTTCTATCAGGTCATCTCTCATTCTCCGTTGCTCCAAGGAGAAAAGGAGGAGTTCACTCAACTTATTCGCATAAGGCATGCTCCCCAATCCAGACAACATCCTTATAAATCTCCTCTGCACCCTTTCTATGATTTCCACATCCTTCCTGTATTGAGGCGACCAGAACTGAGCACAGTACTCCAAGTGGGGTCCGACCAGGGTCGTATATAGCTGCAACATTACCTCTTGGCTCCTAAACTCAATTCCACGATTGATGAAGGCCAATGCACCGTATGTCTTCTTAACCACAGAGTCAACCTGCATAACAGCTTAGAGTGTCCCATGGACTCAGACCTCAAGATCCCTCTGATCCTCCACACTGCCAAGAGTCTTGCCATTAATGCTATATTCTGTCATCATATTTGAACTACCAAAATGAACCACCTCTCATTTATCTGGCTTGAACTCCATCTGCCACTTCTCAGCTCAGTTTTGCATCTTATCAATGTCCCGTTGTAACCTCTGACAGCCCTCCACACTATCCACAACATCCCCAACCTTTGTGTCATCAGCAAATTTACTAACCCATCCCTCCACTTTCTCATCCAGGTAGTTTATAAAACTCACAAAGAGTCGCGGTCCCAGAACAGATCCCTGAGGCATACCACTGGCCGCCGGTCTCCATGCAGAATATGACCCATCTACAACCACTCTTTGCCTCCTGTGGGCATTCCAGTTCTGGATCCACAAAGCAATGTCCCCTTGGATCCCATGCCTCCTTACTTTCTCAATAAGCCTTGCATGGGGTTCCTTATCAAGTGCCTTGCTGAAATCCATATACACTACATCTACAGCTCTACCTTCGTCATTGCGGCTCTAACTTCATCAATGAAGCTATATCATTCATATGTTTGATGATATCCAGGCATCTTAGTGGCTCCACTCCGGATTTTCTGTCTGGGTTTACTCCTGTAACCTTCGTCTCTCCCGATGCTGCCCAAAAGGCAGTGATGGTATTTACCAGTAGCTGGGGAGTTGGTTCACGAGCACCAGGGCGTGTCCACATGCTGGTGGTCCTGTGCGCTGCATGTGCAGGGGCCAGACCCCCTCCCCGTCCTCTATTGTTCAACCTGTGTCCAAGAGGAGTTCAGTTTCCGTGTGTCACCAGCGAGGAGGCACCACATGAAGCTTGCCATTGGAGAAGCTGTGTATTGGCAGGGAGATACTTATGCATTCACTCTTCTTTTCGCGAGACTGGTAGCCAGCGGTGGAAGCTGAAGTGAGAGCAACAAGCACTACCCGCTACACTACCACACTATATCTGTCACAACAACCATTTGACACATTTGGTTTGAGAGGGGCAATAACTCATCCACGATGGTATAGCGGAGCAGACTTGGTGGACTGAGTGGCTTAATTCTGCTTTCGCGTCTTATGGTCTTATAGACTTGAAAAGCTTTCTTCTCCCACTGTGCTTCTCTCTCTCACAGATATCTAAAGCTGAAGAGCAGGTTAAATACCAGCTATGTCCACAAATTCGGATCTTCTTGAACAAATAATCTATGTTGGCATTCACCCTCTCCATGGACAAATAATTCAGTCTAGCGCAGTCTGTTCGTGGTGCCATTACAACTTTCCATTGTGAATGTTTTGGATTATACGTTGTCTAAACAATTTATGCGGTGGATGTGATTGGTTGTCTATTGTATCTACTCAGATAGGGGTGAATTTTTAAAGGTGGGTTTCATTGGTCATTTATCTTACCCTTGGTGTAAGAACTATTGAACAAAGTAGCACAAGATTCGATTGCACTATATGAGATTTCCTCTGCTCTTGTACCAAGACTACGCCAGGTGAAGGAGAATCTTGTCCTGTAATTCCTCTGAATGTCAGTGGAAGCAAAACTAGAGGGGGTGACAGATTAATCAAGGGAAATATGTGAGGAATGTTTGTTTTATTATTGCTTTTCCTGGCCAGGCCATTGGGAAATGCTTGCTCTGTTTGAAAATGTTACAGGCTGTTCCATGTGCAATGATGATGGGCTGAGCTGATGACAGGTGTTTGCTTCATCCACAGTTGAGAGTTCAGAAACTTCTTCCCAGTGTAACTCCACAGAGAGCGTCAGCGGCTTCAGCAGTTCCAACCACAGCAGCCTCTCCCTGACCGGAGGGGAGACTGAGGAAGCACTGTCTACCTCATCTGGACCATGCAAGCCCAGTTCACATCAATCCTCACTCTGCCTGCCCACATTACTGCCAAAGGGAGAACTTCCATTTGGAAATATGATCAATAAGGTATGTACTGTATCTCAGTACCGATATGGTTTCTGTACTACCTTCTGCCCATTCCTTTCCAATGGATTCAAAAACACTGGTGAACTCCCATTCAAGTTGAAGTCAGTTATTGGGAATGCCCTTATTCTCGCCTCTCCACTGGAGCCAGTAACATTTCGAAACAAGGCAAGCATCTTCCTTTTTGAAGATATTGTTTAAGGAATTTTGGGCCAAGTTGTTCTATTCCATAGGTTTCAGCTGTCTCCAGACCCTACCCAGTTGTTCCTGTCAGTGGTTTATCAGGCACCATTATTCCCAACAGATGGAATTAACATACACTCAGAGGCCAGTTTATTAGGTACACCTATACACTTGCTTGTTAATGCAAATATCTAATCAGCTAATCATGTGAAGCTCAATGCATAAAAGCGTGCAGGCATGGTCAAGAGGTTCACTTGTTGTTCAGACCAAACATCAAAATGGGGAAGAAATGTGACCTAAATGACTTTAATCCTGGAATGATTGTTAGTGCCAGACGGGTGGTTTGAGTATCTCAGAAACTGCCATCTCCTGGAATTTTCATGCACAACAGTCTCTAGATTTTACAGAGAATGGTATGAAAAACAAAAAAAAAAATAGCCAGTGAGCAACAGTTCTGTGGGCAAAAATGCTTTGTTAATGAAAAGAGGTCAAAGGAGAATGGCCAGACTGGTTCAATCGTACAGGAAGGTGACAGTAACTCAAATAATCAGACTTTACAACAGTGGTATGCAGAAGAATATCTCTGAATGCATAACATGCTAACATTAACTCAGTGGCCACTTTATTAGGTGTAGGAGGTACCTAATAAAATGGCCACTGATTGTGACTATTACACAGCTTGTTTCCTGAACCCTACAATGGAACAATTTCAAAGTTGCTGCTGAACGCAGCAGGCCAGGCAGCATCTCTAGGAAGAGGTACAGTTGACGTTTCGGGCCAGGTCCTGACGAAGGGTCTCGGCCCGAAACATCAACTGAACCTCTTCCTAGAGATGCTGCCTGGCCTGCTGCGTTCACCAGCAACTTTGATATGTGTTGCTTGAATTTCCAGCATCTGCAGAATTCCTCGTGTAATGGAACAATTTGTTTGTTTGTTTAAAGGGAGGTGTTATTTCTGAGGTGTGTTAACCAGATTAGTATAAATTGATCTGGATTCTGCCCATTACACTGACCATTTTGAATATGAAGTATCAGCCTGTAATTAGCTGATAAGTGAATTCATAAACACAAAAGATTCTGCAGATGCTGGAAATCCAGAGTAACACATACAAAATAATGGAGGAACTCAGCAGCTTGGACAGCTTCTATGGAGGGGAATAAGCAGTCAACGTTTCAAGCCAGACTGTTCGTATTCATTTTCTTTTGACTGTGATGACCTGGTGATTGTGAGAACATGACCACTCTGTGTTTAAGAGCCAATACAGTCATTCCTTGATTAACAAAAGGGATATATTCCTGGTGCGTATTCTGTTAACCAGAATTTTATAATTGAAAGGGTACAATGAAATTATTCTAGAAGACTACATTATAAAAGCAAGGATGTAATCGTAAGGCTTTATAAGACATTGGTCAGACTTCATTTGGAGTATTGTGAGTAGTTTTTGGGCCCCTTATCTAAGAAAGTATGTTCTGGCATTAGCAAGGGTCCAGTGGAGGTTCTTTTTTAAAAGTTTAAAGTAAATTTATTATCAAACTACATATATTTCACATATACAACCCTGAGATGCATTTTTTGCAGGCATATTCAGTAAGTCCATAATAAAATAATAACTGTAACAGAATTAATGAAAGACTGCATCAACACGGGCATTCAATCAGTGTGCAAAAGACAAAAAAATGTTCAAATACAAAGAGAAAGAATTAATAATAATAAATAAATAAGCAATAAGTATCAAGAACATCAGATATAGAGTCCTCAAAAGTGAGTCCATAGGTTGTGGGAACATTTCAATGATGGGGCAAGTGAAGTTGAGTGAAGTTATCCCCTTTGGAGCTTAGAAAAATGGAGGACTATGGGTAACCCTAGGTAATTTCTTAGGTAGGGACATGTTCGGCACAGCTTTGTGGGCTGAAGGGCCTGTATTGTGCTGTAGGTTTTCTCTGTTTCTGTGTTTCAATTGAACACATCTACAAGGAATGGTGTCGCAGGAAAGCAGCATCCATCATCAAGTAGCCCCACCAACTAGTCCATGTTTCTTTCTTGTGTCTGCCATTAGGAAGAAGGTGTAGGAGCCTCAGGTTCTGGACTGTTATTACCCCTCAACCATCAGGCTCTTGAACCAGAGGGGATAACTTCATTCAGCTTCACTCACCCCATTACTGAACTTTTCCACCAACCTATGGACTCACTTTCATCTCAGGTTCTCGATAATTATTGTTTATTTATTTATTTATTAATGTTATTTAGTTTGTATTGTTTCTTTTCATATTTGCACAGTTTTTTGCCTTTTTCACATTAGTTGTTTGTCTTATTGCGTGGTTTTTCATTGATTCAATCGCATTTCTCTGTTCTACTTTGAATGTCTTCTAGAAAATGGATCTTAGGGTAGCATATGATGACGTATATTTACTTTGATCATAAATTTACTCCGATCTTTGAATTTTGAACACATTCCGTGGCAGCTCATTTCATATGCTCACCACCTTCTGCTTGAAAAAGTTCAAAGTTTAAAGTGTGTATGTCAGCATATACTATCCTGCAATTCATTTTCTTAAGGGCCTTCACAGTAGAATAAAGAAACTTGTGAGTCCTGAGTCGGTGGTAGGGAAGTTACTGGAGAGAATTCTTCGGCATAGGATTGATGAGCATATGGAACACCATGGCCTAATTAGTGAGAGCTGGCATGACTTTGTACAGAGAAGTTGTGTCTTACTAAAGTGATTGAGTTTTTTGACGAGGTAATGAGGGTGATTGTGGATGTTGACTACATGGATTTAGTAAAGTGTTTGACAAGGTCCCTCATGGGAGTCTCATCCAGAAGATTAGAAGGTGAATTGGACATTTGGATTCGGAGTGCCTTGCCCATCGAAGACAGAGGATAGTGATTGAAGGGACTTATTGTGACTGGAGGTCTGTGATTAGTGGTGCTCTGTAAGGATCTGTACTGGGACCTCTGCTGTTTGTGATGTATATAAATGACCCAGATGAAAATATAAACAAGAGAAAATCTGTAAATGCTGGAAATCCAAGTATTCTCCAGCATTTTGTGTGGATGAAAATATAGGGTGGGTTAGTAACTTTGCAGATGATACAAAGACTAGTGGTGTTGGAGATAGCAAGGAAGACTGGCAAAGAATACAGCAGGATATAGATCAGTTGCCGATACTGTATGGGTGGAAAAATAGCAGATGGAGTTTAACACAGCCAAATGTAATGTGTTGCCCCTTGACAGGTCAAATACAAAGAAACAGTATACTGGTAAGGGTAAAAGAGCAGAGGGATTTTGGGGTCCAAGTTTATAGCATCCTGAAAGTGGCTACATAGGTTAATAGGTTGGTTAAGAAGAGATTAGGAATATTACATGCTTGTCTTTATTAGTCGAGGCATTGAGTCCAAAAGTCAGGAAGTTATGTTGCAGCTTTACTTTATAAAACTTTGGTTTGGCCACTTTTTCAGTATTGCATACAGTTTTGGTCACCCCATTATGTTAAGGCTTTGGAGAGGATGTAAAAGAGGTTTACCAGGATGCTGCCTGGTTTAGAGTGCATATGCTATCATGAGAGGCTGGGTCAACTTGGATTGTTTTCTCTGGAGTGGTGGAGGCTGAGGAGAGATCTGATGGAGGTTTATAAGATTTTGGGAGGCATAGACAGAGTAGACAGATAATATTATTTTCCCAGTGTTGAAATGTCTAAGAGGGCATGCATTTAAGAAGATGTGAGGGGCAAGTTTTTTTTACACAGAGAGTAGTGGGTGTCTAGAATGCATTGCCTGGGCAGGTGGTAGATACAGATATATAGAAACATAGAAAATAGGTGCAGGAGTAGGCCATTCAGCCATTCGGCCCTTCGAGCCTGCACCGCCATTCAGTATGATCATGGCTGATCATCCAACTCAGAACCCTGTACCAGCCTTCCCTCCATACCCCCTGATCCCTTTAGCCACAAGGGCCATATGAGGGACTCAGAAGAGACGTTTAGGGAAGCACATGAATGTGAGGAAAATTAAGAGATATGGACATTGTGTAGACAGAGGGGATTAGATTAGTTGGCACTCGATTGCTAATTTATTTAGTTCAGCATAACATTATGGGCTGAAGGGCCTGTTTCTGTTCTGTACTGTTCTAAATACAATGGAATGAATGAATGAAAAACTATTGGTAAACAACTAATGCGCAAATACAAAAAAAAAACAATCAATCAGACAGATAGAAATATAGATAAATATATAAATAGTAGCTTGGGTTGGCTATTTGGAGAGGTTTGGTAGATAACTGAGCTTGGCAAAATGTTTGCAGATGTTTAATCTCCATTCGAGAAGCCATCAGCAGTGTGCACTTGAAGGTGTTGTCTCCTCAGAATGCCAGCTTACATACTCCTCCGGGGTCTGAATGGATATTGATCAGAAAACATGAATTCTCGCCTCCATCAGGTCCTTTCTCTTCTCACTCTAAACTAGTTCCAGTTTCCCCTACCCAAGACAAAAGACCATTACCATCCAGCTTATCTATGCCTCTCATAATTTTAAACATTTCTGTTAGGTTGTCCCTTCCCTGGTATACCTCTCCCAATGACTCAGGCCCCCTAGTCCTCTCAATATCCATATGAGTCTTCTCTGCATTCTTTCCAGTTCAACACATCTTTCCTGTAACAAGGTGATGAAACCTGCACACATTTGTTCAATTTCAATCTGAAATTACAGTAATTCTTTTCACATAATATTTTTTTCAAAATTTGATTTTTTAAATATGGAACTATTTAACCTTCTTCCCTTAACTGAAGCAGTTGCATTGCTTTGCATAAGGTTTCAGACAGATCTATGTCACACAATGTTGACAAAAACTGACCAAGTACAAAAATACACAAAATATGATATATTTTCTTGTGAAATCTATTTTCACTACATTGCCATTATTAACCTTTAGAAGACCAAAGTTAAGCAGAAGATAAATCCCACAGACAGTGTCCTATATAAAATGTCCCATTCTGAGGTAACCTGTGAAGGACACCAACCTTGGAGATGCTCATCCTCATATGTTGCTGACTCACAATGATGAGTAATAATGTCCTTGGGGATGTACAAAACTGAGAAATCATTACAATATTTGCACTGTCTTTCATTAGCACCACAAATTATGTCAGCTCTACATACTGAATCACACCTATTATGTATACTGCATTATATATATATACACATGCACACATTCGAGGGGTGACTGATAAGTTCCTGGCCTAAGGTAGAAGGAGTCAATTTTAGAAAACCTAGCACATTCATTTTTCCTACATTTACACATTTAGTCCAGCAGTCATGGAGCATATGGATCCCTTCTTTGCAGAAGTCGGCGTCTTGGACCTCTAGAAAGTGGTCCACAGCAAGGATGATTGATAAGTTCATGGCCTAAGGTAGAAGGAGGTGAGGAGAAACTTCAAACTTTCTGTATTTTCACTCAAAGAGTTGAACTGTACGTGCATGTATAACTCATCTCCTTCTACCTTAGGCCACAAACTTATCAATCACTCCTGCTGTGGACCACCTGGAGGTCCAAGATGCTCTCGTTACATGCACGTGTAGTTCAACTCTTTGAGTAATAATGCAGAAAGTTTGAAGTTAATAACTCATCTCCTTCTACCTTAGCCCATGAACTTATCAATCACCCCTCGTATATATCTGGACCAATGTATCTTTGTGTTTCCAATTATTTAGAACAGAGAACATGATAGCTCAGTAGCAACCCTTCAGCCAATGATGCTGTGCTGACCTTTTAACCTACTCTCAGATCAATCTAGTTCTTCCCTGTTACATAACCCTTTATTTTTTCTACCATCCATGTGCCTATCTAAGAGTTTCTTAAATGCCCTTAATGTAGCTGCCCCTACCACCACCCTTGCCAGCATGTTCCACACATTCCACTCATCTTAATATTATGCCCCTTCATATGCCCCTGTGTCAGAGAGATAGGAAGCTAAGCAGAGGGGTGGCATGACTCTGCTGGTAAAGAATGGCATCAAATCATTAGAAAGATGTGACATAGGATCAGAAGATGTTGAATCCTTGTGGGTTGAGTTAAGAAAATGCAAGGGTAAAAGGACTCTGATAGCAGTTATATACAGGCCTCCAAACAGTGGCTGGGATTGGGACTACAGATTACAATGGAAAATAGAGAAGGCGTGTCAAAAGGGCAATGTCATGGGAGATTTTAACATACAGATAGATTGGGAAAATCAGGTTGGTACTGGATCTCAAGAAAGTGAACTTGTTGAATGGCTATGAAATGGCTTTTTAGAGTAGTTTGTCGTTGAGCCTACTAAGGGATCAGCTATATTAGATTGGGTGTTATGTAAGAACCAGAGGTGATAAGGGAGCTAAAGGTAAAGGAGCCCTTAGGAGGCAGTAATCACAATATGAAAGAGTTCAACTTGAAATTTGACAGGGAGAAAGTAAAATCCGATGCAGCAGTATTTCAGTGGAGTAAAGGAAATTGTAGTACTATGAGGGAGTAGTTGGCTAAAGTAAATCGAAAACAGTTGCTGGTAGAGATGACAGCAGATCAGCAATGGTTTGAGTTTCTGGGGAAAATCAGGTTGTTGGGACCACTTCTTTTTATGCTGTATATCAGTGATATAGATGATGGAATAGATGGCTTTGTTGCAAAGTTTGCAGATGATATGAAGATTGGTGGAGGGGCAGGTAGTGTTGACAAAACCGGAAGGTTGCAGAATGACTTAGTAGAATGGCAATAGAGTTGAAGATCAGCTGGGTAGAGAAAGTTTCAGATGAGAGGGTTTTGTCCAAAGTTGATAGACCACGGATATTACTGGTGAAGATTATGAAGTTAAAAGTTGCTAATTGTGGACACGTTACGTGGAGAGATAACATCTTGTCAGACTTGCTAGATGGAAAGGTGGAGGGAAAGAAAGGAAGAGGAAGGCAAAGAACAACGTGGCTGGATAACATCAAGGATTGGACCAAGCTGGACGAGACTAGGGACGTTGTGGACAAATGTTGGGACAGAGCGGCGTGGAGGGAAATCGTCCGCCAACTGGAAATTCCAGATGCAATCTAATGACGAAGGGAGTGGCAAATTAAATACCATGTTGGAAAATGCACTTTGGTGGAAGAAATAAATATGCAGACTATTTTCTAAATGGGGAGAAAATCCAGAAATCTGAAATGCAAAGGGACTTGGGAGTCCAAGAGGTCTAGAATATAAGAGCAGGGATGTGATGCTGGGACTTTATAAGGCACTAGTAAGGCCTCACCATGAGTATTGTAAACAGTTTTGGGTCTTTGTCAATGAAAAGGTGTGCTGGCATTGGAGAGGGTTCAGAGAAGGTTTACAAGATGATTCCAGGAATGAAGGGAATTAATTCTGCTCCTATGTCATATGGTCTCATGGAAAGGGTTTTCATATGAGGAATACTTGATGGCTCTAGGCCTGTACTCACTGGAATTTAGGATGGGGAAGGCGGGATCTCATTGAAACCTTTTAAATGTTAAAAGGCCTAGACAGAGTAAATGTTTTCCATTGTGGGGGAGTCTAAGGCCAAAGGACACAGCCTCAGGATAAAGGGTCATCCATTTAAAACAGAGATGCGGAGAAATTTCTTTAGCCAGAGGGTGGAGAATTTGTAGAATTTGTTACCACAGGTAGCTGTGGAGGCCAGTTTGTTGGGTGTATTAAGGCGGAGATTGATAGGTTCTGGATTGGCCACAACATCAAAGGTTATGGGGGAAAAGGATAGGGAATGGGGCTGAGTGAGGGGAAAAAAATATCAGCCATGATTGAATGGTGGAGCAGACTCGATGGGCCAAATGGCCTAAAAGTCTGCTCCTATGTCTTATGGTCTTTTGTCTTATAATCGCCATTATGCTCTGGGAGAAAATCTCTGGCTATCCACTCTATCTATGCCTCTTATCATCTTTTACATCTCCATCAAGTTTAATCCTCCTTTGCCCCAAAAAGAAAAATCCTAGCTCATTCAACCTATCTTCATTATAAATGCTCTCTAGTCCAGGCAGCATCCTGGTTAATCTCCTCTGACCCCTTTCTAAACCTTCCACAACTAATTGTTGTTTGGTTTCATTTTATTTACAATGTACTGCTCTGTTGCAGGAAAAATCACCTGATGTACCCATGAAACGATCAACAGCCGTCTGACCGTCAGGAACATCACTTCGGTACGTGCTTACATCTGCTACCAGATGCATGTTCACTGAGGACCACTCCTCCTGGCATCTGGAAGCTCACTTGGCAGAGACCAAGTTGGGACACTGGGTTGTAGAGTTGGGGAGATGGGTTCAGGAGGTTGCAGGATTGTGCTGGAGAGGGGTGGGGTCACAGTCAGGCTGGGATCAGGTGTTAGGGTACTTGCAGAGAACTTAAAAGGGTAAGTCGGAGTAGCCTGTCTCCCTTGGACTCAATCAGTCTGGTGGCCCGAGTCTGAATAAAGCAGCTCCTGTATTCAGTGCGAGGCTCTGGTTCTGCCTGAATAGACCCAGGCCACTCCTGGGTTTCACGTTCACTGGAGGACTCTGGAGATGCAGCATTGATCCGTGACTAGTGAACCCTAGTGGATGTCACTGCATTTGTCTACAATCCTCTGTGATAATGAAGCACTTGAAGGCCTCTAGTATTATTTCAGAGCCAAACTATGACGTAGCAGTCATTTAAAGGGAATTCCTTGCAGACAAAATTCTGTAGTACAGTGTAAATAATCATTGCACCAGTCAGCGATCAGCAACAGTACACTGGTCAGTGATCTATTATAGAGCATGGGGCTTTACAGCACAGCACAGTACAGGCCCTTCGGCCTACAATGTTGTGCCAAACCTCTGACCTATCAATGTAATACTCCTACATAACCCTCCATTTTCTTTTATCATCTATATGCCAATCATAGATTCTCTCAAAATTTTCACAAGAGAAATGGATGGAAACTTGCAAAAGCAATATGTTCAGGGTTAAGCGGAGCCAATGGGGAAATGAGAATAACTGACAGTTCTTTTGAAGGGCAACCACGGCAAAAATAGTTCTTGAACCAACCGGCAAAACCCTAATCGCTATGGTTTCACAACACCGTTGCTACTTGATCACTTTGCACTTAAGAGGACTTATGTTTTGTTTCATTTTTTTTGTTCTTTCTTGTATAATTTTTGTTTAGGTTTTTCTTGAGAATGCTGCTTATCTAATGCTATGTGTTTGTGATGCCTCTGTAAAATTTTCAATGCCCCTGTCCATACATATACTTGTGCACAAGACAATGAACTCAAATTTTACTTTTGCCTCTTTGCTGCCTAACTTTACACCTGCATTCAAAGCAAATAATTCCGTTGGCATATCCAAATGCAACCCAGTGTGTGGGCCGTACCAGAATGAGGCACGCACTGTGATGGTATTTGGTTTGATGACTGCGAAGTTCTAAACTCAAATGAAGATCTCAAGTCCTGTCCAATATAGATAGGTACGGGAGGTTATACTATAGCTACCTACTGTTCAAAGACTAGTCGACTTCCCTGTTTATCCTCCATGGTGAGTTTAGCTGCCAATACTCACCATTTGAGCAATGGGTCTCCGCCGCACCCACCGAGGAGGTGTTACTTCCAGTTAACTAAGTACTTTAAACACAATTCATTCACAAATTTAAATTTAGATAACATTCTTATAACACATTTAAAACTCACAGAGGAATTCTGTCTTATAAAAGATTCTCAAAACACAGGAACACTTCCTATACGCTAGAAATACATACCAATGAATTGCGGATGAACGAATTGTCGGTTGTAGAAATCAAAGGAAGAGGAATGAATTCTAGTTCACCCCATCTTTCTGTCATTCTGCTCGTTGTTCTTGACCATTCCTAACAAGCCTGACTGCACTCTTGCATTGATACGATTCTTTTGCCACTTGCGTGACTGCACACGTGATATTTTTTCCAGATGCCTTTTCACACAGATTGTCTAAAAGTTTCTGGAGTAGAGCTCCAAGCTACCCACAATTAATGCAGTGAGATGTGACTCTCATGAGTACAGAAATCTTCCAACTATTTATAGATCAGCTATTTGCTATGCCAGATGATAGTATAAATCTGGTTTGCAAGTTCTTTTGAACTAAATAACTTAGCCAGTTTTAATTTATATTAAAGACAATAGCATAACTCCATTGTCTTTAACTGCATTTCTTGAGCATTCAGCCTCGTGCAGTGGGCCAACATCCTATGCTGTAAAGATAGTGTTGTTTCTTTACAAAGTTGCCCTTTCTTTCTTTCTTTTTTTTCTTTCTTTTTAAATCTTTTTATTGAGTAAGTATACAAAAAAGGTAAGCCATATAAACATTAATACAATGTTAAAGTATAATAAAATTCCAAAAGATAACAATACCAAAAAGAAAATACTACAAACAATGTAATTTAAGCATAAGAAACCAAAATAACATAATAGTATACTAGATTTTATATATATCAATGGAAAAAAAGAAAAAAAAAACCCCCAAAAAAAACCCACCGTGCAACTAACTAAAAGCAAAGCAAAGCAATGGGCTAACTTGAAACCAAACAGAGTTAAACTTAAAATCACGTCCTCAATCCCGACCTCCATTGAAACAGTAAAAAAAAAACAAGAAGGGTAAATATTACATTAAATGAAAATATCGAATAAAAGGTCCCCAAATCTGTTCAAATTTAAATGAAGAATCATGAAGGTTACTTCTAATTTCCTCCAGATTCAAACATAAAATCGTCTGAGAAAACCAAAAAAAGGTAGTTGGAGCATTAAGCTCTTTCCAATGTTGTAAAATACATCTTTTCGCCATTAAAGTAAGAAATGCAATCATTCTACGGGCTGAAGGGGAAAGATTACTAGAAATTTTAGGTAGTCCAAAGATAGCAGTAATAGGGTGAGGAGAGATATCTATATTTAATACCTTAGAAATAATATTGAAAATATCTCTCCAAAAAGTTTCCAAAGTAGGGCAAGACCAAAACATATGAGTTAAAGAGGCTATCTGCCCCGAACATCTATCACAGAAAGGATTAATATGCGAGTAAAAACGCGCTAACTTATCTTTGGACATATGTGCTCTATGCACCACTTTAAATTGAATTAGGGAATGTTTAGCACAAATAGAAGAAGTATTAACTAATTGTAAAATCTGCCCCCAATCATCCACAGAAATGGTAAGCCCCAATTCCTGTTCCCAATCTACCCTAATCTTATCAAATGGAGCTTTCCTGAGTTTCATAATAATATTATAAATCATAGCCGATGCACCTTTCTGACATGGATTAAGGTTAATTATCGAATCTAAAATATATATAGGAGGAAGCATTGGAAAGGAAGGAAGTATAGTACTTAGAAAATTTCTAACTTGTAAATATCTAAAAAAATGTATTCTTGATAGGTTATATTTATTAGATAATTGTTCAAAAGACATAAAAGACATTTATAAAAATAAATCCAAAAACCGTAAAATACCCTTAGTCTTCCAAGTTTGAAAAGCGCGATCCGTAAAAGAGGGAGGAAAAAATATGTTACCTAAAATAGGAATCGCTAACCCGAATTGATTAAGATCAAAAAATTTTCTGAATTGAAAGCAAATACGCAAAGCATATTTAACGATCGGGTTAGAGACCTGCTTAAGGCGTTTCGAATCAAAAGGAAGAGATGAACCTAAAATAGAACCAAGTGTATAACCCTGAACAGATTGTAATTCCAATGCTACCCATTTAGGAATAGATAGTATATCCCGGTCAAGTAACCAAAATTTCATATGTCGAATATTAATAGCCCAATAATAAAATCTAAAGTTAGGTAATGCTAAACCTCCATCTCTCTTAGCTTTCTGTAAATGTATTTTACCCAGTCTCGGATTCTTATTCTGCCAAATAAATGAAGAAATTTTAGAGTCGACTTTATCAAAAAAAGATTTAGGAACGAAAATTGGTAATGCCTGAAACACATATAAAAATTTTGGCAAAAAAAACATCTTAACTGCATTAATACGACCAATCAAAGTTAAATATAAAGGAAACCATTTAGATGAAAGTTGAGTAATATGGTCTATTAATGGTAAAAAGTTAGTCTTAAATAAATCTTTATGTTTACAAGTAATTTTAATCCCAAGATATGAAAGGTAATTATTAATCAATTTAAATGGAAATTTATAATATAAGGGAAGATGTTTATTAATCGGAAAAAGTTCACTCTTACTAAGATTTAATTTATAACCTGAGAAAAGACCAAATTGTGCTAATAACTCTAAAACAGCAGGAATAGATCTCTCAGGATTAGAAATATATAAAAGTAAATCATCAGCATAGAGTGATAATTTATGGGACTTTAATCCCCGAGTTATCCCAGTAATATTTGAAGATTCTCGAATAGCAATTGCAAGAGGTTCTAATGCAATATCAAATAATAGGGGACTAAGAGGACAGCCTTGTCGAGTACCACGAAAGAGAGGAAAAAAAGGTGAGTTTAATGAGTTAGTACGAACCGAGGCTACAGGGGAGTGATATAACAGTTTAATCCAGGATATAAATTTCAGGCTAAAATTAAACATTTCAAGCACCTTAAATAAATAAGGCCATTCTACTCTATCAAAAGCTTTCTCGGCATCTAAAGAAATAACACACTCAGGAACATTTTGTGAGGGAGTATAAACGATATTTAACAATGTACGAATATTATAAAAAGAGTAACGACCTTTAATAAAACCCGTTTGGTCTTCCGAAATAATAGAAGGAAGTACTTTTTCTAGTCTATTTGCTAATAACTTAGAAAAGACTTTAGAATCAACATTTAATAAAGATATTGGTCTATAAGATGCACATTGAGCAGGGTCTTTATCCTTCTTTAGTATTAAAGAAATTGATGCTCTATTAAAAGATTCCGGAAGTTTACCAAGTTTCAAAGAAGCCTCAAAAACCTTATAGAGCCAGGGAATCAATAAAGAAGCAAAACATTTATAAAATTCAACGGTAAACCCATCAGGGCCAGGAGCTTTCCCCAGATTCATAGAAAAAATAACATTCTTAATCTCATCCATTGTAATGGAAGTATCTAATAAAGAAGACATATCCTGTGAAATCCGAGGAAAGTCTAACTTATCTAGAAAATCGTTCATATATTTAGAATCTCGAGGAGACTCTGATTGATATAAAGAAGAATAAAAATTACAAAAGGTATGATTAATCCCCACATGATCCAATATCAATCGATCATTTTGATTATAAATCTGATTGATTTGAGATTTAACATAATTAGATTTCAATTGATTAGCCAGCAGCTTGCCAATTTTATCACTGTGAACATAAAAATCACTTCTTGTTTTCTTTAATTGGTTTACAATCGAGGACGAGAGTAGTAAACTGTGTTCCATTTGAAGTTCAGTTCTTTGTTTGTATAGCTCCTCAGAAGGAGCCATAACATATTTCTTATCAATTTCTTTAATCTTGTCCACAATTGCCATCTCCTCCTGCTTCTGTTTCTTCCTCAAAGCAACGGAATACGAAATAATCTGACCCCGAATATAGGCTTTAAAAGTGTCCCAAAGAGTGTTAACCGAAATATCTAATGTATGGTTAATTATAAAAAAAAGCTCAATCTGTTCATTCATAAAATTAACAAAGTCCGAGTCCTGAAGCAACAGCGAATTAAAACGCCATTGTCTATTGTTTGGTATATTGGCCATAATTTTAATAGAAAGCTTAAGTGGAGCATGATCCGAAATGGTTATAGAATCATAATCACATTTAATCACTGAAGGAATGAGACGAGAATCAATAAAAAAATAATCAATTCTTGAATAGGAATGATGAACATGTGAAAAAAAGGAAAAATCTTTTTCCTGAGGATGCAGAAAACGCCAAATATCCGTCGACCCAGAATCAGAAAGGAAAAAATTAATCAAATTTGCAGATTTATTAGGTAAAGTCCGTAAAGGAGCTGAACGGTCCAAAGCTGGAGATAAACAGGTATTAAGATCTCCGCCCCAAATCAATGAAAACTCGTTCAAATTCGGAAACTGATCAAACAATGATTTATAAAATTCCGGACAATCCATATTAGGAGCATAAACATTAACCAAAACTACTTTTTTATTAAATAGTAAACCACTAACCAATAAAAATCTACCATTCGGATCAGAGATAATATCCTGTTGTATAAAAGTAACTGAGGAATCTATAAAAATAGAGACGCCTCGAATCTTAGCATTGGAGTTCGAATGAAATTGTTGTCCCTTCCAGAATTTGAAAAAACGTAGTCTGTCCCCCCTCCGTACATGGGTCTCTTGTAAAAATAAAATTTGTGCTTTAAGTCTCCGGAACACTTTAAAAACTTTTTTTCTTTTAATAGGATGATTAAGACCATTAGTATTCCAGGAGACAAAATTAATAATAGACTCCATAAATCCTAAAGTCAACCCACAACAGGGAGGATTGACAATAGGCGCGACCCACAAACCCGGAGAGGGAACAGAACATACAAAAGATACCGGGGAAAAGGACGCAACCAGTACTTCAATAATGTATATAGCCCAAAGAAAAACAAACTAAAACGTGAAGCCCCTCCCGCCACCCCCCAGCCCAAGACCCCAAGGCAAAATCTAAAGCAGACCCGCCAGAAAGAAGCAAGCGCTAAAACTACCCCCATGACTTCCGGTATACGCTCCCTAAAAAAAAGGTATAAATATGAAAAGGATCAGCTAATTGTAAAACAGTAAAAAAATAAGTAAAAAAAAGTTAGCTCAATTAGAATACACACAGAACAGAACAAAAGCCGGAAAATATATATTAAAAAAAAACCACAATATACCTCAAACTCATGAATAGACACAGCAACAAAAAAAATAGGATTATTAACATAAAGTGATTATAAAAAGCAAAACAGAATAAAATTTAAACAAAAACTACAAAATTTAAGGCCGCACAGGAAATACGTAAGATGACAAAAGGGAAGTAACCACCCAGAATCCCCTGGGAAAAGAAAGAAATGACGCAGTTAAAAAGAAAGTTTAGTAGCCATATTAAGAAATCGAAAGTAAACTTTTCTGCCCAAATAGGGCACAGAAAAGTTAAAACCAACCAATTCACAGCCTCCGATCGACGGAGAAAATTAAAAAGAAAGCAATTAAGATGTTGGAGATGAAAGTTGATCCAGATAACTCTGGGCATCCGATGGAGAATCAAAAAAACGAAGGGCTCCATCTGCCATGCGAATCCTTAGACGTGCAGGGTACAGCAGCGCTGGTCTTAAATCCCTCTTATAGAATTCCGACATCACGGATCTGTAACGGACCCGTTGGTCCCAGATTGGTTTACTGAAATCTTCCACGAATCGGAACTTAAGATCCGAAAAATCAACGAAACCTTTAGATCGAGCGAATCGAAACAGTCTCTCCTTGTCTTGAAAGTAATGAAAACATAAGATAACATGCCTAGGTCTATCTGACCTAGACGAGTATGATGGGATTCTGTGAACACGATCCAGTAGCGGTGGTTGGTCAGGAAATACAGTAGGGAATGCATCTTTTAAAAGTTGGGAGAAATATTTCATGGGGTTGTTACCTTCAGCGGCTTCCCTCACGCCAATCATTCGTAAATTCTGCCGTCGCATTCTAGATTCCAAGTCAGAGTTTTTAAAAGTCAAAAAGTCAAGTTTCTTCTTCATTACATTAACTGTTTCTTCGATTTTCCCCATCTTAAGCTCACTTTGTTGCGCGAATTTTTGAAGATCAGATATAGCCGACTGATGTTCCGCAATACATGTTTGCATCTTATCAATTAAACCGGCAATTTTCTGGAAATTAGTTGAGATTTCCGTATGAATCAGGTCTTTAACAGGGCCTGCAATTTCCGCACGAATCATCTCCCTAACAGAGGTTGAGATTTCCCTCTGAATTAATTCCGATATCGCTTTCAAAGTCACCGGTGATTCAGTCGGAGGGAGATCCGTAGCTTTCGGTTTAACCGGAGGTTTACCATCCTTGCCGTCTTTCTCGTTCTTAGACATAGCAGATCTCAGTATCATCCAATTGTCAGAGAATTCAGTTTAATTCAAAGTATTGTAAGAGTTGATGCCTTAATGGTTAATTAAAGTATAGCTGACCATAGAGAAAAAAAACTCAGAGGTAATGGAGCGAGTCAAGAACGCGACTTCACTCCATGAGCGCTACCGGAAGTCTCTCAAAGTTGCCCTTTCAAGATTAGACTAATTATTGTTTGCCATTTGCATTAAGAAATGAAGACTGGCTCCCATTTATGACAAGAACCTGAACAAAGAATATTGGTTAACTTACTCAAAAAACAGTCTTTGATCTCTAGAGATGTCAGCTAATGTGTTGGAAAGCTGAGCTTGGCAAAAAAGCCCACTGGCCCTGGACAGTAAACGTCCATCACAGCACACATAACTCAAACACTGGTTCCCCTACTTGTGCAATTCTCAGGCATTCTGTCTGTAGAGAAGGAGCCCTATGTTTAGCTAAGTGTCTGTAGAATGGAAAGTTAGAAAACAAAACCGTAAGCTATAGCAGCTGAATTAGGCTATTCAGCCCATTAAATCTACTCCACCATTTAATTAGGCTGATTAACCCTTTCAACCTCATTCTTCTGCCTTCACCCATAACCTTTGACACTCTTACTATTAAAATACTTATCAACCTCTCTTTAAATATATGCAATGACTTGGCCTCCACAGCTGTCTGTGCCAAAGAATTCCACAGATTCACCATCATCTGGCTCAAGGAATTCCCCCCCCCCCCCAACTCTGTTCTAAAGGAATGTCCTTATATTTGGAGACTACACCCTCTGGTCTTAGACTCTTGCACTATTGGAAATGTCCTCTCCACATCCACTCTATCTAGGCCTTTCAATGTTCAGTAGGATTCAATAAGACAACCCCCCCGCAACTCCTCTAAACTCCAGTGAGTACAGGCCCAGAGCCATCAAACACTCCCTGTTCATTGATTGTTATCTATCTATTTAAGAGGAGGCAATGTACCACATTCTTTTAAGAATACTCAGTTCCTTTAACAGGAGGCACAAGAGATTCTGCAGATGGTGGAAATCTGGAGCAACACACACAAAAAGCTGGAGGAACTCAGCAGTTCAAGCAGCATCTATGGAGAGAAACAAATAGTCAGTGTTTCGGTTGAGACCCTTCACCATTATATGTGTGTTGCTCCTTTAACAGGAGGTTGGTGGTGAAGTTTGCAACACATAGTGTGATTCATGAGGTTAAGCTGCAACATTTCAGTCTAATTCTGTGGTTTCTTTGCTCACCAGGCCTGAAATTCCATGAAGAGTTGGCGAAAGAACAGAACCCCAGCTGCTGCTGAGTTCAAGAGATTTAATTCCAGTTAAGAGCTGCAGAGCAAACAGATCTGTGGGAATTTATTTCGCCACTTGGGATTTGTCCCAACAGATTGTGCTTTTCATATTCAGAGAAACTGATGCTATAACGCAGCAGAATTTGAAGAAAAAGTGACCTCATGCTCGGAACTGGCCACATGAGTCAGGAGATGGGCCGTGACCCAACCCATGGCACATTCTGAGGTCACTGCCACGGAGCGAGAGTTTCTCTGTGGGCCTGTGGTTTAGTGCCTACTCCAGGTTCATTGACCAGTAATATCCAGCCTTAGTTTTCACTCCAAACCTCTGTAAGGTTTGGAATGACAGGCTCTAACAAAAATAAATGAAAAAAGAGAATTCCATTATTGCAAGATGAAAAAATTAAGCAAGCACATTTGATTTTGGAGAAAGTGGCACAAAGCCGAGGTTGAAAGGGAAAGGGCAATATAAGTATAACCTTTTCATCTAATTATTAAAATCCTTAAGTATATTTTAATAAGTACCATAAAACCTATTGACATAACATTGTATATTGTAGTGCTGTCTTCTTTTGCACACATATTAGCTTTAATTACAATGCTGTTATAAAATGCAAAGTCAATTATAATACTTTTATATTTTTACAATATTAAAAACATTGCTTTTCTTGATGCTAATGATCTTTTGACCCTACTTCGGTATTTTCATATAATTCTACAATAACACTTACTTTGTACTAGATACTTCTATCAAACTTATGTCCTGTCACTGTGAGTGCCTTCATCAGGTGACACAGAAATAATGAATCTAAAGTCAATCTGTTGCCTTCAGGTACTCACTGGGCAGAAAAGATAAAGCGCCACATATATCTATGAATGCGGAGCAGACTCCATAGGCCGGCCTAATTCTGCTCCTAAGAATAGGCACTGCACACCCTACCAGTACAGCCAGTCGCTCAGCACTGACAAATAACTTCATTTTTCAAACTGTTTCAAAATTTTCCAAGATGATCAAATTAATTGCCTAAGAATTTGAGAACTTGCCTGAAACTGGTTGTGTCCGAAATCCAGTAGGTGTGTTGTCAGGGTGATCTCTCTGGCTGTTTCATGAGGTGATTAGCTTTGAGTTAGATGACAAGGTTTGGAGCGCATTGCTGCCTAGGGGAACCCCCTGCTTCATGCCGTAGTGGTAGTAGTCTGAATGCTCAACTCAAGTATGATGTTCTCTTGAGGGGGACTGTTTTTTGGTGGTCTCTCAGGTGGCAGTAGAGGCTTATTCAGGATCCACATATTCTGGTGCAGTGTGGGCAAAAGTAATTCTTACGTAGCTCTCTATCATCTTGGGCATTGGATTTGTCTTTGGGGTTGTTCTGATTACCTCTCCTTCCTAAAATGAGAAGGAATCTTCAAATTAGACACATCTAATTGGTATTCTTTTAGCTTTGGAGAGACAATGGAGCAATCCTCGCTGAGGTTAAAGTGGTGACAGAAAGAGCCTACTTAGGATCTGTAAAGAGCTGGATATTTGTCTAATAATCAGGGCTTCAGCTAAGGCAATGATACTAGTAATGAAAGGGATTTAAAAGAATATCATGCTGATCCTCATAGTTTGCTGTCTAGACCAAGATGATAAAGGCCTTGCTGAGCTGATAGAACTTAGCAAATCACCTGGCAATAGATCACTAGTGCTGGTGGAATATTCTGGCAGCCGGACACTCACTCCACATAAAGCTATGAGCAGTCCCTAGTTCAGAGTAAAGCAAACTGTGTGATATAATTCCCCTACAACTCTCATTTTGTTGTCTCACAGCTCCACATAGATCTTGTTGCCCTGGAGGTGTTAGAAATAAAATATTGTAAAGTATTGACTTATCTCTTTCAGTGTATCTTTCCATATTCTCTGATTTACCACAAAGGTGGTGTAAAATACATGATGTGGTCCTCAACAAAGTAAAAGAAAATACACTCCTTAGTCTCTCCATGTACCCTTCCTGTGTAAATTAGAATCAACATGTAATAACTGCTGAATTTCCTGGAGTTACTGAGTAATTTCCGTCTAGCGACTGTAACATTGTTGCTACGCAACTGAACATATATTAAAGGTTTGATTTGAACCATTTGATATGAGACGCTGTGTCCCATTTGTATTTCTTTTCTAAAGTTCATCATTCAGTTGTAGACAATGTTCCCTTTAATTTGTACTGACCAGTGTGCGCAAAATTCTTGTGTTGTGCAATTTTTGCCCAGGACAACATGTGCGCACTGAATTTTTTATGTGAAGTAAACTACGAAGTCCAGTTTGTTGTTTGTCGCTTAAAAGAAATAAAATAATGCACATCATTATTTTTTACATGCTATAGGACAGCATGTCATAATATCAATCATTTCACATGTTATTAAAGTTGTTTGAAATGGCCGTTAAGCTATTCAGTTTTAAATGAACGAGCAGTGCTGCTGCTTCTTTGGAATTCGACATAACGAATCAATAATTTCTTCAATAGAAACAGTATAAATAAGCCAGTTCCAAAATTTGCAGACAAATCATTGCAAACTCCATGTTGGCAACATCATCTGCATCAGAAACTGGAAAAGAAAATGAGCAACACTCACAACACGCTGGAGGAACTCAGCAGGTCAGGCAGCATCCGTGGAAAAAATCAGACAACGTTTCAGGCCGGAACCCTTCATCAGGACTGAAACGTTGACTGCAGTCCTGACGAAGGGTTCCGGCCTGAAACATTGACTCCAGTCCTGATGAAGGGTTCCGGCCTGAAACGCTGACTGATCTTTTCCACAGATGCTGCCCAACCTGCTGAGTTCCTCCAACGTGTTGTAAGTGTTGCTTTGACCCCAGCATCTGCAGATTATTTTGTGAAAAGGAAATGAGATTGTGTACAGTGAAGAAATATACTTAACATGCCAATGAACTAGAGGGTGACAACCTTTCGAGCACAGTTTAAATACCTTTGTGCACTAGTAGCAAAAGGTGTGTGTGCGCACACACGCGGTCACCTTACAAGGAACATTGGTGCAGGTAAGACAGGAAACATTAGAGGTATTCTTTGAGATTAATGGAACTGGAGCATCAAATGGCCCCAGAACTGTCTGGTTCCTTCAGCATATTTGATGAAACTGTATTTGAATTAAACTAAGTTTACGAAATTCCTGTGATAAAGTAGGTGCCCCAGGAATACACAAATACACTCAGTGGCTACTTTATTAGATATCTCCTGTACCTAATAAAGTGTGCCCTGTATGTTTGTGGTCTTCCGCTGCTGAAGCCCATGCACTTCAATGTGTTGCGCATTCAGAGATGCTGTCCTGCACACCACTGATGTAATGTATGGTTGTTTGAGTTACTGTCCATTTCCTGTCAGCTGGAACTAGTCTGACCATTCTCCACTGACCTCCCTTATTAACAAGGCATTTTTTTGCTCACAGAACTGCCGCTCGCTAGATATTTTTTGTTTCTCACACCATTCTCTGTAAATTCTTATGTCTGTTGTGTGAGAAAATCCTAGGAGATCAGGAGTTTCTGAAATGCTCAAACCACCCCATCTGGCACCAACAATCATTCCATCATCAAAGTCACTTAGATCACTTTTTGTCTCCATTCTGATGTTTGGTCTGAAGCACAGCTGAACCTCTTGACTATGTCTGCAGGCTGTTATGCACTGAGTTGCTGCCTCATGATAGAATGATTAGATACTTGCATTAACAAGCAGGTCTATCTAATAAAGTGGCCACTGAGTGTTTGTTAAGATGCAGTGGTTCAGCTGCTTGCTTGGCAGATGAGTCTGACATCCTTTGGAAGTAACACACCCTCACTTTTGTTTTGACCATCAGGAAACTGGAGGGTTCTCTAAATGGGGGAAGCAATAGCACCACAGTTTAGCTCATTATCCAGCTTCCAGGCTAGAGGTCTGGATTCAGTCCTGACCTCATATCATGTCTGTGTGCAGTGTGTACCTTTTCTCTGTGACTGCACAGATTCCTCAGTGTCCTCCCACACCCCAAAAGTATACAGATAGGGTGGCTAACTGTCCACTGTAAACTGCCCCTCATGTATAGGTGGGTGATGGAAACAGAGGGGAAGGGAGGGAAATGAGGTAAGTATGAAATGAGATTAATGAAGGATTACTGTAAATGGGTGGTCACTGGTTGTCATGGACTCCGTGGGTGAAGGGCCTGTTTCCATATTGTATTCCTCCATGACAAGATACAGTCATAGAGTGCAGGTACAGGCCCTTTGACCTGACAAGTCTATGCCAACCATGCTGCCACCCAGCTAGGCCCAACTTCCTTTGTTTGGCCTATATCCTGCCAAGCTCTTCCCCTCCATGTACCTATCCAAGCTTCTTAAATGATAGCATTGTACTTACCTCAACCACTTCTTCTGCAGTTCACTCCATATACCCACCACCCTCTGCATGAAAAAAAATGCTTATTAAACCTTTCCCCTCTCACTTTAAACTAATCCACCTAGTTTTGGCTGACCTGATCCTGGGGAAAAGACAGTTACCACCCTCCTTATCTATGCCTCTCATAATTCAGAGAAAAGAAATCCCATTCCCCTCATTCTACCGTGTTCCAAGCCTGGCCAATCTCTCTCTTTAACTCAGGCCCTTTAGACCTGGCAGCATTCTCAGCAACCTGGGCTCATTTCCACCACTGCCTGTAAGGAGTTTGCACGTTCTCCTCGTGACTGCATGTATATTTCCTCCAGGTGCTCTGGTTTCCTCCCACATCCCAAAAATGTATGAGTTAGTAGGTTAACTGGTCACATAGGTGTAATAGGTGGCCTGTTACCATACTGAATCTCTGTATAACTAGATACATAAATAAATGATCTCCTTTGCATACCTTCCAGTGTACCCTTGTCTTTTCCATAACATGGTAAACAAGTGTGGCCTCAGCAACGATATATACTGTACAAATACAAAATTACATCCCAGCTCCTGTAATCAATAGAGGGGATTGCTAATATTAGTTAAAGGAATGCATACAGCTGTGAGAAGAGATTAAACTAAAAATTAGATTAGACTTCACAGTATAATTCACAGCCCTTCTTCACTCATACAAACCAGCCAGCCTCAACCGGTTGCTCCTAGCCTTCAGTTCCCTTGTCAAGTTAAGAAACTGTTCTCTCTTGTTTTGTGGCCTCTCACTGCTTGTTATTTTACAGTTTATTATTAAAGTGAGAGATCAAAGCTAAATTGTCTCAGCTGCTCTGTGTTTGGGTCAAGATGTCTCCACTTTTCCTGAGTGGGTGAGTAATCCAGCGATTGACCCAACAGCATTTGCTTGCCTAAAACAAGTCATCTGTCAACATGAGCACACCATCCAGAAAACATTGACCATCTGCTGGCCACTCTCAACCAATCCTCCACCTCGATGCAGCAACCCCCCGCCAGTCAATCCCCACCCATGGAGTCCTGGATTCTGGTGCCTAAACGCTTCGACAGATCCCCAACACGATGCCACAACTTCCTGTCCCAGTGCGTCTTGCACTTCACGCTCCAGCCATCTCCGTCAATTACGGACCGAGCCAAGATTGCCTTCATCATTTCTCTCTTGACTGGGTGAATTCTGACCCGGGCTGCCACTAACTGAGACACTAAAACTCTCCACTTGCAACCGATATGATGATTTTACTGCTGAGAATCACTGGGCTCACGACCATCCGGGAAATGGAAGAGGGACAGCGGATTAGATATTTGGCATGAGTCAAGCCTCACGCTTGGTGCTGGATATACCTGGAATTCAGCGGTAGAGTGCAGCTGAAATGCAGAAGCCCAGGTAGCCCATTATCATCATAGCCTCTCAGAGCGCTTAAAAGACGAACTGTCCACCGACTTCGAAATTCTCATCACTTTGGCCCACTGAATTAACAATCATCTTATGCAATGATCCTTCAGATCATCAGCCAGAACCCTGGTTCAGTTCAGAATCATTTCAAGCTGCAGGACCCTCATCATCAACATCTCCAGAACCCATGTATTTAGGGAGAGCTCCCTTAACTCCCCAACAGTGTAGGGGTCAAGGAGAAACAACTTGAGTGGTTACTGCAGAACGGCCGGTCACCCACACATCAAAAGCCCACTGCGTCTGGGAAAATTGCACCATCAAGTAGGGGTGAGTGGCCTTCTATCTGGTAAACTCTCCCCAGCCTCTTGTTCCAGCACCATAGCCCAACTCACTCTCTCTGTTCCCCTCCACACCAAGAGTATTATGCAGACAGGAGGCTCTGGTGGATTCTGACACAGCAGGTAGCTTTCTGGACCGGATTCTGCGTGTGCAGCTTGGATTCCCTACCAAACCTATCCCTCACCCTTTCTGCTTCACAGCCATTGACCAGTATTCTTGGGGTCTGGCATGGTTACAGTATGCACAGGGTCTGTGCACATAAGCATCAGAGAGCAACACGAGTCCACCCCGTTCCTCCTAATCAACTTATCCAACACTCCTCTCATCTTTGATCATCCCTGGTTCTCCATTTATAACCCTCTCTTAGCCTGGTCATTTGGTTCATTACTGAGTTGTGGATAGACCTATCTGGCCACCTGCCTGCGACCTCAGTTGGCCTCACCCTGTAAATTGGTGGAAGATGGGGTTTTTCATCCCTACATTGACTCAACAAGATCAGCAATATGAACCGCTACCCTCTCCCCTTGATGGGTAGCAGATTTGAAACTTTCCGTGATGTTTACCAAACTGGATCTGCAGAATGTTTGCACCCTGCACCTTTCAGGGGAATGAGTGGAAGATGCATTCATAATACCCACTGGCCACTGCGAATACTTGGTGATGCCTTTCGGACATTCCAACACTCCAGCCATCTTCCAAGCCTTCATCAATGAGGTCCTCTGAGACACGTTATCCAAGTATGTGTTCATCTCCTTGGCGACATCCTCATCTTATCCAAGGGCTCCCAAGACCACATTTGTCATGTCCAATCAGTCCTTCAGCATCCCCTCAAAAACTAACTGCACTTCAAGTTATAAAAATGCCAGATCCACACTGCAGTGTTTTCCTTCTTGGGTTACGTCCTTTCACTCCAGGGCATAACCATGGACCCAGCAGATAGCCCTGACTGCACTCCCTCAAACAACCACAGTGTTTCTTGGACTTCTCCAAATTCTACCATTGGCTCTTCCGAAACTAGAGTCGAATTGTCACTCCACTCAACTCCCTCACCAAGTAACTTACCACACGGATATCCTGCTCTGCTGCTGTGGACCACGCTTCCGAGGCATTCAAGAGATGCTTCACCACTGCTTGCATTCTCGGCCATCCAAAGCCCCCCAGACCTTTTCTGGTTAAAGAGGATGCATCTGACGTTGGCACTGGGGCCATCCTCTTTCAAAGAGGATCAGACGAGAAGACACACCCTTGTGCTTTACTCTCGCACAAGTTCAACTCTGCACAGCACTGTTACAGAGTAGGAGACAGGGAGCTACTTGCCATTAAGAGGGCCTTGGGGCAATGGAGATCTTTGTTGATGGGGAACACCGAATCCTTCCCGACCTGGACTGACCACCAGGACCCTATATCCATACAATTGTCATGGTCCCGTCTGGCAATTCCCCATCTTGCTATTCTTCCTTAATTGGGCCTTAATCCCCTCGTCTGATTTCCAAACATTCCCTGTTCCACTAATTACAGCACACTTGGCTCCCATTAGGGTAAAACTCGAGCGGCACAGCCATGCTTTGCCAGATCGTTGGTCGACTCTAGTGTGACTAAACCTCATTTCCTGATTCCTTGGAACTGTCAGTTCTAAGCTCCGCATCATTTCCTGGATATTCTACGTAAACCTTATCTCCGTGTAAAGACTCTCCTGGATACCGGTTCCTCGTTCGCGGCAGTGCTAACGCCTCATGACTCTGCCTCAGTGCCTGTGTCCTGCACTTGATTTCATCCTCAGCCTCGTCCTTGCAATAGAATGAACTGGCCAAGAATAAACCCAGCGGATACAGACCCCGTGAAATAGGCCCTCGCCAGCCAGGGTTACTTACTGGGCGCCCATGACCAACTGAAAACTCTTGTGCACTGTCCACGAGTGTGAGGACGGTCAGTGAGCAGGTTGTCCAGGTATCCGCTTCCCTTACTCCGTCACTTCCAAGAACCCTGACTGACCAAACCGCACAGCCTGGGATGGCTAGGCCCCTTGGATAGGCAACACAATCCCCTCGAGAGCCATACATACCCGAACCGGAACCCTACGTTGGGGACCTAGGGAAGTGCCAGGCATCCTTATTACAATGTTCTTTGGTCTTTGAGCAACAGCCACATACGTTCGCCTCGGACAGATCAAAAATTGCATACATATGGGGCTGTTACAAGGAGATGTCTTGGCATGGGCCACTGCGATCTGGGACAACCAGCCAGAGGTCTGTTCCTCCTTCCCCTCCTTCGTCTCTGAAATGAGGAAGGTCTTTGAACAGCCCGTTCACGGTAAGGACGCTGCTAAGCACTTGCTAACTCTCTGTCAGGGTTCGCGAAACGTGGCAAAATACTCTGAGTTCTGAACATTAGCGGCCGACTCTGGGTGGAATGACGAGGCAAAACGGAAAGTGTTCCGACAGGGCCTCTCAGATGAGATAAAAGATGAACTGGCAGCGAGAGATGATGCGGACAGCCTGGACTTTCTGATCTCTCTAGCCACCAGGCTCGATAATTGACTTCAAGAGCGTCTGAAAGAAAAGACCAGTCGCCCCGCTCCTCGGATCATCCCACGTCCCATCTTAACATCTTCAGCCAGCCTCCCTTCCCCAGCCGCTCCAAGTAAAGCTCCGGCTCCGACCGTCCCCACTACCCTGGGGGAGGAACCGAGGCAGCTGGGACGGGACCGTCTCTCCCCTACCGAACGACTTCGGAGACGGAGAGCTGGGGATTGTTACTATTGCAGCCAGATGGGACATTACAGGGATACCTGTCCTCTGCGGCCAAAAGGGAGGGCTCACCAGTAGAATGGGGGACCCTGGTGAGCCAGACAACACTCCCTTCAGACCCCAGACCCGGCTGCAGATCCCAGCTACCGTGAACTATCAACAACAGTCCCTGTCCCTATCCGCCTTGGTGGATTCCGGTGCCGAGGGAAATCTGCTGGACGAGGACATATCTTCCTGGGCCGGAATACCTCGGGAGCTATTAAGCACCCCTCGGAAGGCCCGGCCGCTGGACGGGAAACTGCTGGCTCGGGTTATCCACTGTACGCCACCCCTGACCTTGATTCTGTCTGGAAACCATAGAGAGGAGGTACGATCTAATCTCATCCATTCCCCTCAAGCCCCTGTAGTTCTAGAATATCCCTGGCTGAACCACCACAACCCCTACATCAACTGGTCTACCGGGAGGATAGCCAGCTGGAGGCCGTTTTGCCACGCTACCTGTCTGCGGTCGGCTCCATCCCCTAGGGAGGCTACCGCGACCCCACCTGTCTTGGAACCCCTCGACTTGTCGGGAGTCCCCGCAGAATACCTTGACCTGGGAAAGGTATTCAGCAATCAATGGGCTCTTTCCCTACCTTTGCACTGCCCATATGATTGCCCTATCAACCTTCTCCCTCGGGCCTTGTTACCCACCAGTCGTCTTTATAACTTATCCCGACTAGAGAGAGAGGCCATGGAGAAATACGTTAGTGAGTCCCTCGCGGTGGGTATTATTCGACCTTCATCCTCCCCGGTGGGCGCTGGTTTCTTCTTTCTAGAGAAGGATGATGGGTCGCTTCGTCCCTGTATTGATTACCAGGGCCTAGACAATATAACAGTTAAAAGTAAGTACCCACTACCCCTCATTAACTTGGCATTTGAACCACTTCACGGAGCCACCATCTTCTCGAAGTTGGACCTTCGTAGCGCCTGCCATCTAGTCAGGATGAGAGAGGGAGATGAGTGGAAGACGGCCTTTAATACACCATTGGGCCACTTCAAATACTTGGTCATGCCGTTTGGCCTCACCAATGCCCCCGCCATTTTTCAAGCTCTTATCAATGATGTGCTGAGGGAATTTATTAACCGCTTCGTGTTCGACTACCTAGATGCTATCTTAATATTTTCTAGCAGCCCCCAGAAACACATTCACCATGTCTGTCTAGTCTTCCAGAGACTGTGCGAGAAGAAGTTATTTGTGAATTGAGTTCCACGTCCCTTCAGTCAGCTTCCTGGGCTACATCATCGAGAGTGGGCAGGTGAGGGCAGATCCCAAGAAGATCCAGGCGGTGGAAGAATGGCCCAGACCCACGACCCGCAAGCAACTTCAGCGGTTTTTGGGGTTGGCAAACTTTTATCGCCGATTTGTCATGGATTACAGTCGGGTGGCGGTGCCCCTTACCCGATTTACCTCGTCTACCACACCTTTTTGTTGGGACTCCGAGGCTGATTCAGCATTCACTGACCTGACGAGGCGGTTCACAACCACTCCCATCCTGGTCCAACCGGACCCTTTCTGTCAATTCAATGTTGAGGTTGACGCCTCTGACTCCGGGGTAGGAGCAGTCCTGTCCAAACGATCAAGTCCGGATGAAAAGCTTCTTCCCTGTGCCTTCTTTTCTTGCTGACTGTCCACCACCGAGTGGAATTACGACGTGGGGAATCAGGAACTATTGGCAATCAAGCTAGCATTGGAGGAGTGGAGGCACTGGCTGGAGGGGCGGAACACTCATTTATTGTTTGGACTGATCATAAGAACCTGGGATATATTCAGACCGCCAAACGTTTGAACTCCTGCCAGGCCCGTTGGGCATTATTTTTCGGACGGTTCAAGTTTTCCCTCACATACCATCCAGGGTCCAAGTTTGGGAAGCTGGACGCGCTCTCCTGCCAATACAACTCCAAGGAGGACACTTCCAGCCCAGAAATTATCCTCCCACCATCCTGTGTAGTGGCAACCCTCACCTGGGAGGCTGAGTCCATAGTGAAGGAAGCCCAGTGGATGACACCGACCCCGACAATGGACCCGCTGATCGCCTTTTTGTGCCTGATTCCGTCAGATCTCAGGTTCTGTCATCCCTGCCAGCATCCACTTTAAAGGTTTCAAAGGTACATTTAATGTCAGAGAAATGTATAAAATATATATCCTGAAAAACCATCCATGAATACAGAGGAGTGCCCCAAAGAATGAATGACAGGTAAATGTTAGAACCCCAAAGTCCCTCCAGCTCCCCCTGGCATGAGAATGCAGCAGCAAAGCAACAATCCCCCCTCCCTCACCAGCAAAAAAAACAGCATTGGCACCCACCACCGAGCACTCAATCATGCAGCAAAGACACAGACTTGCAGTACTCCAAAGGCTACTTGTTCACCTGGTGTTTGACATACCACAGGCTCTCCCTCTCTCCCTAATAAGGGAGAAAGAAGTGCCACCATTTCACAGCGAGAGGGAAAACATAACAAACAACTCGCTGATTTATGATGCTGAAAGTCTGTTGCGTCACTTTTTCAGAGCTCTGTGCCCAAAGAACTTGGGTCTCTGGGCACACAGACAACAGCCAGCTCACTGCTTTCGATCTTCTGTGTTCCACGACGCACCAGATTCCTGCAGAGACACCGACCTTTGATCCAGCCATCTCCAGAGCCATGAGATCCCGGAACTCCAAAGATAAGCTAATGTCTTAGGCCGCATCCTTGGCATAATGAGTAACAGTTAGTCATGAAACCCCGAGAGCAGGTCCCATTCTTGCAAAGAACCGAAATCAGCATGTAACTCCAAGTCAGGGTCTTCAAAACAGGTATATCCCCCACCAGGAAGGTCTCAAAGCTCTCCACTTCTTTTTGGATTTCAGACCTAACCAGTTCCCCTCTACCACTACTCTCCTCCTCTAGCAGAACCAGTCCTTTCTCCAGAACTTCTCCTTTGGCTCCTCCCACTTCCTCCAAACGAAAGGTGTAGCCATGGGCGCCCATATTGGTCCCAGCTATCTCTTACTAGCTCTTCTTTCAGTTAGTCCTGACGAAGGGTCTGGGCCCGAAACGTCGACTGTACCTCTTCCTAGGGATGCTGCCTGGCCTGCTGCGTTCACCAGCAACTTTGATGTGTATTGCTTGAATTTCCAGCATCTGCAGAATTCCTCGTGTATGCCTGCCTTTTTGTTGGCTTTATGGAACAATCTATGTTCCAAGCCTATACTAATATCCGTCCTCCATTTTTCCTTCGCTACATCGACTTCTGAATTGGCGCTGCTTCCTGCACGCATGCTGAGCTCGTTGACTTTATTAACTTTGCCTCCAACTTTCACCCTGCCCTCAAATTTACCTGGTCCATTTCTGACACCTCCCTCCCCTTTCTTGATCTTTCTGTCTCTGTCTCTGAAGACAGCCTATCTACTGATGTCTACTATAAGCCTACGGACTCTCGCAGCTACCTGGACTATTCCTCTTCCCACCGTCTCTTGCAAAAATGCCACCCCCTTCTTACAAGTCCTCCGCCTCCACCACATCTGCGCTCAGGATGAGGCTTTTCATTCCAGGATGAAGGAGAGGAGATGTCTTCCTTTTTTAAAAGAAAGGGGCTTCTCTTCCTCCACCATCAACTATGCTCTCAAACGCATCTCTCCCATTTCACGCACATCTGCTCTCACCCCATCCTCCCACCACCCCACTAGGGATAGAGTTCCCCTTGTCCTCATCTACCACCCCACCAGCCTCTGGGTCCAACATATAATTCTCCGTAACTTCCGCCACCTCCAACGGGATCCCACCACTAAGCACATCTTTCCCTCCCCGCCCTTCTGCTTTCCGCAGGGATCGCTCCCTCCGCGACTCCCTTGTCCATTCGTCCCCCCCCATCACTTCCCACCGATCTCCCTCTTGGCACTTATCCTTGTAAGCAGTACAAGTGCTACACATGCCCTTACACTTCCTCCCTTATCACCATTCAGGGCCCCAGATGGTCCTTCCAGGTGAGGCGACACTTCACCTGTGAGTCGGCTGGGGTTGATACTGCGTCCGGTGCTCCCAGTGCGGCCTTCTATATATTGGCGAGACCCGATGCAGACTGAGAGACTGTTTCGCTGAACACCTGCGCTCTGTCCGCCAGAGAAAGCAGGATCTCCCAGTGGCCACTCATTTTAATTCCATGTCCCATTCCCATTCTGATATTTCCATCCATGGCCTCCTCTACTGTCAAGATGAAGCCACACTCAGGTTGGATGAACAACACCTTATATTCCGTCTGGGTAGCCTCCAACCTGATGGCATGAACACTGACTTCTCTAACTTCCGTTAATGCCCCTCCTCCCCTTCTTACCCCATCCCTTATTGATTTATTTATTATTTTTTTCCTCTTTCTTTCTCTTTTTTCTCCCTCTGTCCCTCTCACTATACCTTCCTCTGGTGCTTCCCTCCACCTTTCTTTCTCCCTAGGCCTCCCGTCCCATGATCCTCTGCCTTCTCCAGCCTCGTATCCCTTTTGCCAATCAACTTTCCAGCTCTTAGCTCCATCCCTCCCCCTCCTGTCTTCTATCATTTCAGATCTCCCCCTCCCCCTTCCACTTTCAAATCTCTTACTATCTCTTCTTCCAGTTAGTCCTGACGAAGGGTCTCGGCCCGAAACGTCGACTGTACCTCTTCCTCTAGATGCTGCCTGGCCTGCTGCGTTCCACCAGCATTTTGTGTGTGTTGCTTGAATTACCAGCATCTGCAGATTTCCTCGTGTTTACCTCTTTCTAAAGATGTAATTCCATTTTTTACCAATAGAACCACATCACCACCTATGCCTTCCTGCCTGTCCTTTTGATACAAAGTATATCCTTTGATATTAAGATCCTAACTACGGCCTTCTTTCAGCCACAACTCAGTGATGCCTACAATGTCATACCGACCAATCTCTAATTGCACCACAAGTTCGCCCACTTTATTCCGAATGCTATGCGCATTTAAATACAGCACCTTCAGTCCTGCATTCTTTTCCCTTTTGAATTTTGCCTCGTGGTACAATTTAACTCTTTGCTTTGACTGCATTTGTACCCAATCATTGGCTTGTCTTTCCTTACATTCATGTTACATCCATCACCTACTTGTGAATCTGCTGGCTCATCCTCAGCTCTATCATATTGGTTCCCATCCCCCTGCCATATCAGTTTAAGCCACTCCCAACAGCGGTAGTAAACCTGCCCATAAGAATATATGTCCCCCTTAGATTCAACTGTAATCTGTTTCTTCTCTACAGGTCACACCTGCTCCAGAAGAGGTTCCAATTATCCAGAAATCTGAATCCCTGCCCCCGCTCTAATTCTTCATCCACACATTTATCTGCCACCTCATTCTATTCCTATTCTCACTGTCACGTGCACAGGCAGCAATCCCGAGATTACTACTCTTGAGATCCTGTTTCTCAGCTTCCTTCCTAACTCCCTGTATTTTGTTTTCAGGACCTCTTCCCTATGCTATTGGTATAGATACATACCACGACTTCTGGCTACTCACTACGTCCCTTTTCAGGATATTGTGGATGTGTTCAGAAACATCACTGACCCCAGCACCTGGGAGGCAAAGTACCATTCGTGTTTCTTTATAGCATCCACAGAATTGCCTGTCTGTCCCCCTAACCCCTTTAGCTGCCATCCTCTTCACTTCCCTACCTTCTGAGCCACAGGGCCAGACTTAGTGCCAGAGACACGGCCGCTGTTGCTTCCCCCAGGTAGGTCCCCTCCCACCGACCGTACTCAAAATGGAGCACTTATTGTTGAGGGAGATGGCCACAGATGTGTTCTCCACTATCTGACATTCCCCTTTCCCTCTCCTCACAGTCACCCATTTATCTGTCTCCTGTAACCTTGGAGTGACTACCTTCCGGTAGCTCCTGTCTATCACCTCCTCATTTTCCCCAACAAGCCAAAGGTCACTGAGCTGCAGCTCCAGATCCCTAACACGGTGTCTAAGGCACTGCAGCTCGATGCACCTGCTGCAGATGTGGACATTGGGAGGCTGGTGGTCTCCTGGAAATTCCACATCTGACACCCAGAACAGAACACTGACCCTGCAGACATATTCCTATTCTCTCAAGTGTTAAATAAGAAAAAAAGAAATTACAAATAAGGATTGAACTTACCTACGTATCTTGCTTCCGCCTGTTCCCGCCAAAGCCCTGTTGGGCTAAAGCACGTTAACTCTGACCACTCTGACGACCACTCCCATGATGACCGCTCTGCTACACGGTACCCCTCTATTATAGAGACTGGGTTTTTAAAGCTCTTCGCTGGACTTGCACGGGAATGCTTGTACTGCGTCTGCGCCATACTCCAGTCGAAGATGTAGTTCACCCAGATGCAGTTCCCTGGGCCAACACTGTGGTATATACAGAGATACAAGAGATTGCAGATTCTGGAATCTGTAACAACACACTGGTTGGTTTACTACTTACTCTTTGTAGGAATATTATATTCATCCACATAAACGTGTTTTGACCATACTCATTGCTGAATTACAAGGTTTTGGAATTTACCTGCCTAGGTAGTTTGGTGCCACATATTTCTCCAAAGATTGCTCCTGACCTGAACAGTGGTTTGACCTGCATTTAACCAGCACCGCAAAAACATTTCAACAGAACACACACATTCCTTGGTTGTTTCTGGGATCTCACTCTGTGCAGATTTTGCTGGCAATCAACAACTTTAATGATGTTCAGTTTATGCCTCCCCCATCGATGAAATCATCAAAAGGCAATGTCTCAAAAAGATGGCATTCATCATTAAGGACTCCCGCCACCCAAGACGTACCCCCTTTTCATTACTACCATCAGGGTGAAGATACAGGAGCTTGAAGACCCACACTCAGTGTTTTAGGAACAGCTTTATCCATTCCACCATCAGATTTCTGAATGACTCATGAACCCATGAATAGGACCTCATTATTTTGCTTCCTTTTTGCATTACTCACTTATTTTTATATATTTCTCAGTGTAACTTATCGTACTGAGCTGCTGCAAAACTGCAAATTGCACAATATTTGTCAGTAATAATAAATCTGATTTTGATTCTGTTTCTGCGTGCTGTTCAATATTTGGTCCAACTTATCACTGTAATTGTTTGGGAGTGATGTGCTGAACAAGCATGTCATTGAAAGTTTAAGCAGTTTAACATTCAGAAGTCATTAACAGCAGATTATGATAAGTGAACGAGTGAGGGCCTCCATCAGTCAGAGCTGACCGTGGATATTGTGTCCTAGCTGTCTAGATACTCAAGCCTGGGCAGTACGATATGGACAACAAGCTGTTGCCCATGTAGCAAGCTCCCCCTCTCCACACATCTGATGAGCCCAAAGCAATAGCAGAGACCGATACAGTTCAGTACCAGCAGCATCGCAGGAGTTGCCAGTCAGCCTTGAACTCAACGTAGGACTGCCTTAGAGACTCCAGCTGTGCAATTTTCCCTCAGTGTTTACTCCCGAAGCCTTCCCCATGGGTGGGTATAGCCGCAAGGCAGTGGAAGTTGGAGATCAGAGTTTTCCTTCTCCTACATAAGCTGCCAACCACGGCTGACAAACCCCATCTGCCCGAAGTAACTGGTTTTAGGGTGCCAGTTACCCACCTTTGCCCCTTCTCCTGTCAGTAGAAATGGTTCTGCTGGGCTTAGTAGCTAAGCCACACATAAAGGCCAGGAGCTGAACTGGGTTGTCAGAGGCTTTTTGAGGCGCACGCCACTGGGAGCATTTAATAGGTAGTGAGAACTTGTCCCCATTACCACCCCTGGCTATAACAACCTTAAGCACAATATCTAAGAAATAAACCATTAACAGAACGGCAAATAGGTAACAAGAAAAGCAATCTAGAAACTGACAGTGAAAATGTTCACAAGTGTTAATAGAAGACACAAAAAGGATTGCAGATACCGGAGGTCTTGGTAAAGGGTCTTGATCTAAAACACTGGCTGTCCATTTCCCTCCACAGATGCTGCCTGATCTGTTGTGTTCTTTCAGTATTTTGTGTGTTGCAATAAATGTTGACATTCAGAATTAATCAGAGGATGCCAGCAAAGTATCCCTTATGTTATGTTAAAGGTATTCTCCCTTAAACACAACAGTTGTACACAAACACCTGACCTGAGTATACCAAGGTAGAAAGAACCTCCATATTGCCCATCCAAAGACTTCAATGTCCTCATGGAAAGTCTTTGATTCATTATGCTTTGTAAAACTCAGCTCACCATAAGCAGCCTGGTCTATGTCCTGCCACCCACTAAATTCGTCACCGCTCCCCACGTCTGGAGTCCAGCTCCTTGGTCCACGGTTGGACGAGTAGCCATGATGAGCTCTGAAACCAAGTGGTCCTGGAGAAACCCAAACTGCCTAACAGTGAGCAGATGATCAGTAGGTGAATTATGGCTGAAAGAAGATTACAGCTAGGAGAGGCAGGAAGGTGTAGAGGGTACTAAAAATGAAAACAAATCATTAGAAAGAGGTGACATAGGGTCAGAAGGTGTTGAATTATTGTGGATAGAGCTAAGTAACTGCCAAGAATAAAAAGATTCTTATGGGAGTTGTATGCAGACCCCTAAACAGTTGAAAGGGTATGGTCTACAAATTATAGCAGGAGATAGAAAATGCATGCCAAAGGGCAATGTTAAAATAGTCCTGGGGGAATTCAATATGCAGGTAGATTGGGGAGATCAGGTTTGTGCTGGATTCCAAGAGGGGGAGTTTCTAGAATGCCTATGTGATGGCTTTTCAGAGCAGCTCGGAGTTGAGCCCACTAGGGAATCAACTATTCCGTTGTTGTGCAATGAAGTGGAATTGATTGAGGAACTGAAAGTAAAAGAACCTTGAAAGGCAGTATTCATAATATGATCAAATTCACCCTGAAATTTGAGAAGGAAAAACAAAAGACAGATGTGTCAGTATTACAGTGGAGCAAAGCGAATTACAGAGGCATGAAAGAGGAGTTGACCAGAATTGATTGGAAAAGAACACTGGCAGGGATGACAGCAGAGCAGCAATGGCTGAGATTTCTGGAAGTGATCTGGAAGGCAGAGGATATATGCATCCCAATGAGGAAGATGTATTCTCAAGGCAAGGTGACACAAACGTAGCTAACGAGAGAAGTCAAAGCCAACTTTAATAGCCAAAGAAATAGCAAAAAGCAGTGGGAAGTTAGAGGATTGGGAAGCTTTTAAAAACCAACAGAAGGCAACTAAAAAATGTCATTAAGAAGGTAAAGATGGAATACGAAAGTAAGCTAGCCAATAAAATTAAGGAGGATACCAAATGTTTCTTCAGATACATAAAGTATAAAAGAGAGGAGAGAGTGGATATTAGACTGTTGGAAAATGATGCTGGAGAGATAACAATGGGTCACAAGGAAATGGTGGATGAATTGAATAATTATTTGTGTCAGTCTTCACTCTGGAAGACAGCAACAGTATGGTGGAAGGACCAGCTGTCAGGGTTCATGAAGCGTGTGAAGTTACCATTACTAGAGAGAAGGTTCTTGGGACACTGAAAGTAGATAAGTAATCAGGACCAGTTGGTGTACATCCCAGGGTTCTGAAAGAGGTGGCTGTGGAGATTGTAACAGCATTAGTAATGATTTTTGAAGAATCACTGGATACTGGAATAGTTCTGGAAGACTGGAAAATTGCAAAGGTAACTCCACTCTTCAAGAAGGGATGAAGGAGACTATAGGCAGGAGACAAAGAATGAGAATAAAGGGAGTCTTTTCATTGGCTGCCGGTAACGAGTGGTGAGCAGGGGTCTGTGTTGGGATCGTATCTTCTTATGTTATATATCAGTAATCTGGATGATGGAATTAATGGCTTTGTTACAAAGTTAGCAGACAAAATGAAGATAGGTGGAAGGGCAGGTAGTTTTCAGGAAGCAGAGAAGCCTCAGAAGGACTTAGTGAGATTAGGAGATTGGGCAAAGAAATTGCAGACGGAATACAGCTTAAAAAAGTGTACGGTCATACACTTTGGTTGGAGAGATGAAAGGGATGACTATTTTCTCAATGGAGAGAAAATACAAAAAAACTGAGGAAGAAAGGGATTTGTGCAGGATTCCCTAAAGGTTAATTTGTAGGTTGAGTCTGTGGTGAGGAAGGCAAATGCGATGTTAGCTTTCATTTCAAGAGGGCTAGAACATAAAAGCAAGGATATAATGTTAAGACTTTATGAAACACTGTTGAGGCCTCACTTGGAGTACTGTGAGCAGTTTTTAGCCCCTTAACTTAGAACAGATGTGCTGAAACTGAAGAGTCAAAGGGGTTCTTGAAAATGATTACAGGATTAAACAACTTGTCAAATGAAGAGCATTTGATGGCTCTGGGCCGATATTCATGGGAGTTCAAAAGAATGAGGGGTGACCTCATTGAAACATATTGAATGGTGAAAAGTTGCAATAGAGTGGATGTGGAGAGTATATTCAGGAATTATTTGAAGACGATCGAGGCGAAAAACCAGAAATAAAGATAAACGTTGAAGGTCCAAGTATTCTAAAATCTGAAGTCCGTAATGCAATAAATAAGGTGAAGAAAGGAAAGGCAGCAGGTCTTGATGAATTAGTAATAGAACAAATTATCGCCCTTGAAGATTATGGAATTGAAAAACCTACTGATTTAATCAATGACATTTATTAGACTGGAATAATACCAGAAGAGATGAAAAAATCAGTATTTATCACACTTCCTAAGAAACCTGGAGCAATAGAATGTGAATCACATAGCACCATAAGTTTAATGAGTCATATCACCAAGATACTTCCAAGAATTTTGATAACAAGAGCTAAAAGTAAATACATGCTGAAATAGGTAAAGAACAATGTGATTTTGTGAAAGACAAAGGTACAAGAAACGTAATATTGATGTTAAGGATACTATCAGAACGAGCTATTCAAGTGCAAAAAGATTTGTTTGTTTGTCTGTTTTATAGACTACACAAAAGCATTTGATAAAGTGAAGCACAATAAGTTATTCAAAATATTACAGAAAACTCTAGATCTAGATTCGAAAGACCTCTGCCTAATTAGAAATCTGTACTGGGAACAAACTGCTGCTGTAAGAATAGATGGAGAAGTGAGTCAGTTTACGAAAATCAAGAGAGGCATTAGACAAGGGTGTGTTTTCTCCCCTGATTTATTTAATGTGTACAGTGAAACAATATTACAAAAAATAAAAGACATCTTGGGTATCAAAATTGGCAGTGAAAACATCAATAATTTCAGATATGCAGATGACACTGTGTTAATTGCATGTACGGAGGAAGAACTACAGAAGTTAATTGATATAATTGTTGAAGAAAAGGCAAAAATGGGTCTATCTATCAATTGCAAAAAGACAGAATATATGGTGATATCCAAAAAGAAGGAGAATCCTATCTGCAGGCTGAGAATAAATGGGGAAGACAGAAAACAAGTACAGAACTTTTGCTCCTTAGGAAGCTGGGTGACATCAGATGGCTGGTGCGACTTGGACATCAAAAGAAGGATAGGGATGGCCAAAGACACCTTTACGAGAATGAAGAGTATACTGACCAATACTAAACTAGGCATGACAACCCACCTCAGAGTACTGAAATGTTACATTTATCCAGTTATGTTATATGGCTCAGAATGTTGGACAATATCTAGTAACATGAGGAAACAAATTGAAGCAGCAGAGATGTGGTTTTTGAGGAGGATGCAAAGAATATCATGGACGAAACGAATATCTAACAAGGATGTCATGAACAGAGCAAACACAAAAAGAGAAATAAAGTATGAGATCATGAAAAGGCAACGTAACTTCATTGGACATGTGATTAGGAAGAGGAGTTAGAATGCACAGTAATTATGGGAAAGATTGAAGGGAAGAAAGCAAGAGGAAGACAAAGACAAATGATGATGGAGACAGCAGCCAGAGAACTGAAAATGAACACCAATGAATTGAGCCACTTGACCCGAAACAAGAGTGTGTGGGCCATGGCAGTCAAAGCTCGAACTGGGCATGGCGCCTGATGATGATGGTGCTGATGTGGAGAATATGTTTCCTATGGTGGGAGAGTCTAAGACCAATGGGCACAGCCTCACAATAGAGGGTACTCTTTTAGAACAGAGATGAGGAGGAATTTCTTTAGCCAGAGTGTAGTGAACTTGCGGAATTCTTAGCAGCTGTGGAGGCCAGGACTTTATGAGTACTCAAGGCACAGGTTGATAGACTCTTGTGGTTAGGGCATGAAGGAATATGGGGAGAAGGCAGGAGATTGGGGCTGAGAGGAAAATTGGATCAGCCATAATGAAATGACGGAGCAGACTTGATGGGCCAAATGGCCTAATTCAGTTCCTATATCTTATGGTCTTATGAATGCTGTTGAGTGATGTTTTCAGTGAAAGCTTCCAGCACTTTGCTAATGATTGGGAGGAGACTAACTGGACCATGTTTAGTTAGAATAGATGTGTCCTTTTGATGAAGAGATGCATGTGGGCAGTTTTCATCCCCGTTGTGAAAGTCTCCTTGTTGTAACAGTACTGGAGGAGCCTGGCTAGAGGTGTGGCTCAATCTTTGATACTGCAGCCATGGATGTTTCTGTTCCAGAGCCTTTGCCCACATCTTGGGCTCTCAATAATGAAGCAGAGCATGTGGAACTGGCTGGAGAATAGCTGCTGTGATGGTGGGGATATCAGGACAAGGAGAAATTTAGCACCTGGCTGAATGTGCCTGTGACTACTTCAGCACATACAATTCACAACCATGGTTCTGTCTTCAAAATTCTAAGTAATTTTACTATTGAAGTATGTATATGTCACCATGTACTAATCTGAGATTCATTTGCTTGCAGATCAAAGAAATACAACAGAATCAATGAAAAACTACATGAAAGGAAGACTGACAACCGATGGGCAAAAGAAGACAATCTGGACAAATACAAATAAATAATACTGACAACATGAGATAAAGTGTCCTTAAAATGGGTCCATAGGTTGTGAAATCAGTTTAAAGTTGAGGTGAGTGAAGCTATCCACGCTAGTTCAGGAGCCTGATGGTTGAAGGGTAATAACTGTTTCTGAAGCTGGTCGTATGGGACCTAAGGCCTCTGTATCTCCTTCCAATGATAGTGGTGAGAAGAGAGCATGGCTGGATGGTGAGGGACCTTGAGGGATACTGCTTCATCGTGGAAACACTCCTTGTAGATGTGCTCAGTGACGGTTAGTAGGTTAATTAGTCCTTGTAAACTGTTTTGTGGGTAGGCTAGGGTTAAATAGGTGGGTTGCTGGGTGGCGTGATTCATTCAGCTGAAAGGGCTGGTTCTGTGCTGTATCTCTGTAAGTAATCAATAAAGTTCCATTGGAACAGCTTGGATGAATGTATCTAAGTGTATTTGGAGAACAGTCCAGACTGCAGCAAGTGGGGAAGGGAACAAAGGTTTATGGTGGTGAGTGTAGCATTGCCCAGATTAATCACACTGTTCCAGATAATGAGGAGCTTTTTGAGAGCAGTGGCAGCTCCCTTAACATAGTGGTGCGTTCCTAGGGCATTCTGGCGATTGGAGTTCAATTCTGGTGCCATTCTGTAAGGTATCTCTGCATGTCCTCCCCGTGGAATGCAGGAAGGCATGGGTTTTCCCTGGGTGCTCCAGTTTCCTCCTACAGCCTAACGGGTAGGTTAAATGGTCATTGTAAATTGTCTTGTGATTAGGTTAGAGTTAATCGGGTTCACCAGGGGTTGCTGGGGCTTCATGGCTCAAAAGGCCAGAAGGGTGTACTCCTTGCTGTATTGCTAAAATAGAAGAAATAAAATTATCCACAGAAGTGGAGGGTCATTCATCATACTGCCATATAGGTGCTGGTATGGCTTTGGAGGATCAGGAAGCAGGGTCGTCTGATTGCTTGAAGCAAAGTCAAAGTGGACAAGATATGAAATATCAAAGTTGCTAGTGAACGCAGCAGGCCAGGCAGCATCTCTAAGAGGAGGTACAGTCGACGTTTCAGGCCGAGACCCTTCGTCAGGACTAACTGAAGGAAGAGTTAGTAAGGGATTTGAAAGTGGGAGGGGGAGGGGGAGATCCAAACTGATAGGAGAAGACAGGAGGGGGAGGGATGGAGCCAAGAGCTGGACAGGTGATTGGCAAAAGGGATATGAGAGGATCATGGGACAGGAGGTCCGGGGAGAAAGACAAGGTGGGGCGGAACCAGAGGATGGGCAAGGGGTATAGTCAGAGGGACAGAAGGAGAAAAAGGAGAGTGAGAGAAAGAATGTGTGTATAAAAATAAATAATGGATGGGGTACGAGGAGGAGGTGGGGCATTAGTGGAAATTAGAGAAGTCAATGTTCATGCCATCAGGTACCCAGATGGAATATAAGGTGTTGTTCCTTCAACCTGAGTGTGGCTTCATCTTTACAGTAGAGGAGGCCGTGGATAGACATGTCAGAATGGGAATGGGATGTGGAATTAAAAGCCTGGCCTGCTGTCTTCACCAGCAACTTCGATGTGTGTTGCTTGAATTTCCAGCATCTGCAGAATTCCTGTTGTTTAAGATATGAAATATCAAGCGTATCTCATGGTAACCATAAGGCATAGGAGGAGTAATAGATCATTCAACCCAATAAGTCTGCTCCACTATTTGATCATAGCTGATTTATTCTCAGTTCAAAGTAAATTTATTTTCCAAGAATATGTATGTGTATATATATATATGGCACCATATACTACCCTGACATACGTTTACTTGTAGTCATTATCCAGTAGAGCAGAGAAATACAATAGAATCAATAAAAACTACTTACAAAGACAGACAAGCAATCCATGTGCAAAAGAAGACAAACAGTGCAAATAAAAAAAAGTAAATAAATAATACTGAGAAGATAAGTTTTAAAGTTCTTGAAAATGAGTCCAAAAGTTGTGTAATCAGCTCAGGGTTATGGTGAGCTAAGATATCCATGGCAGATCGGGAGCCTGATGGTTAAACCTGATGGCAAATGTACCTCCTTCTTGATGGCAGCAGCTAGAAGAGAACATGACCTGGATGTTGGAGGTCCTTGATGATGAATGTTGCGTTCTCATGGTAACACTCCTTGTGGATGTGTTGAATGATGGGGAGAACTTTGCTTGTGATGCACAGGGTTGTGTCCACCATTTTTGTAAGATTTTCCATCTTTGCCATTGGTGTTTCCCTACCAAGCCGTGCTGGAACTCTCCACCGTGTGTCTATAGAAATCTGTCAGAGTTTGAGATGACATGATGTGCTGTCATGCCTTCTTTGTGTTGGCACTTGCGTAGCTGTTGATGGACAGATCCTTTGATATGATAATGCCAAAGAATTTAAAGTAATCAATCCTCTCTAAAAGTCAAATATCTGACTCTTCTTAAGCTATCCTGCCTGTTATTTCCTCAAAGAATTCCAACAGGTTGGTCAGACAAGATTTCCTCTTAAGGAAAGTAAGCTGCCTTTGCCTGATTTTTTTTGTGTGCCTCCAAGTATCCCATAACATAATCCTTAATAATGGATTCTAACATTTTGCCAACCATGGGAATCAGGCTAATAGGCCTATAATTACCTGTCTTTTGCCTCCTTCCCTTCTTAAAGAGTGGAGCAACTTCTGTGTTTTTCCAGTCCTCTGAAAACATTCTAGAATCTATTAACTCTTGAAAGATGACTACTAATGCTTCCAGAAGCTATTCAGCTACTTTTTTCAGAACCCTAGGATGTAGTCCATCTGGTCCGGGTGACTTGTATACCTTCAGACCTTTCAGCTTCAGAACTGCCTTCTCAATAGTAACAACAATTGCACTCATTTCTGCCTTTGACACTCTAGAATTTCTGGCATGCTGCTGGTGTCTTCCACAGTGAAGACTGACTGAAAATACTTTTTGAGTTTCTCTGCCATTTCTTTGTTCCCCAAAGCTACCTCTCCAGCATAATCTTCCAGTGATCAAGTGTCCACCCTTTCTTCTCTTTTACTCTTTATTTCTCTGGAAAAAACTTTTGGTATCCTCTTTGATCTTCTTGGCTAGTTTATCTTCATATTTCCTCTTTTTTTGTCCTTATGGCATTTTTAGTTGCCTTTTGTTGGTTTATTAAACCTTCCCAATCCTCTAGCGTTTACTAATTTTTGCCATATTGTATGCCCTCTCTTTTGCTCTCATGCGGACTTTGACTTACTTGTCAGCCACAGTTGTCTCATTCTCCTTTTAGAATACTTCTTCTTTGGGATGAACCAATCCTGCACCTTCTCAATTACTCCCTGATATTCCATCCATTGATGTTCTTCTGTCATTTCTGCTAGGGTCCCCATCCAGTTAATGTTGGCCAGTTCCTCTCTCACGCCTCTGTAATACCCTTCACTCCACTGTAATATTGATACAACTGACTTTAGCTTCTTCCTCTCAAACTGCAGGGTAAATTCTTTCATATTTTGATTAGTGACTCATAAGGGTTCCTTTGCCTTAAACTCTCTAACCAAATCTGTTTTTAAAGATTAGATATTAGCTTTATTTGTCACATGTACATTAAAACACACAGTGAAATGCATCATTTGCATCAAATCAAATTGTTGAGGAATGTGCTGAGGAGCCCACAAGTGTCACAATGCTTCGGTGTTGAGATAGCATGCGCACAGCTCATTACATAATTTAAAGCAAGAGAAAATCTGCAGATGCTGGAAATCCGATCAACACACTCAAAATGCTGGAGGAACTCAGCAGGCCAGACAGCATCTATGGAAAAGAATAAACGGTCGACATTTCGGGACGCAACCCTTCCAGCATTTTGTGTGTGTTCATTACATAATTTTCACATTACACCACACCCAGTCCAGGATTGCCTTTTCCCTAGTGGGTTTAACTACAAGCTGTTCAAAAAAGCTATCTCTTTGGAATTCTACAAATTCTTTCTCCTGGGATCCAGCACCAACCTGATTTTCCCAATCTACCTGCATATTGAAAACCCCATGACCATCATAACATTGCCCTTTTGACATGCCTCATCTAATTCCTATTGTTATTTATATCCCAAATCCTGGCTACTTGTTGGAAGCCCATATATAATTTCCATTGTTTTTTTTTGCCCTTGTAGTTTCTTAACACTTACCCACAAATTACATCTTCTGATCCTATGTTGTTTCTTTCTCAGGATTTGATTCGAGCTACCCCACCCCCTTCTGTCCACGTGCCTGCCATTTCAATATGATGTGTATCCTTGGATGTTAAGGTGCCAGCTGTGATCTTCTTTTAACTATGACTTTGTACTGCCCACATCATATGTGCCAGTTTCTAACTGCGCTACAAGATGATCTACCTTATTTCGTATACTGTGTGTATTCAGATATAATACTTCCTGTCCAATATTCACCACTATTTTTTTAAAATTTTATCTTCATTTTGCCTGAAGTTAAACTCTTATCCTTTTCTAAACTTTCTATCTTTTTCTTTATTCTGGAGACTTCAGTAACATCTCCTGTACTCTTCTCTCCTTTTACTTTATCCACACTTTTCCAAGCTGCTGAACACGCTCACCTACTATTTAGATTAAAGCCCTTTTCCACAGCCCTAGTTATGTGGTCAGCCAGAACTCTGGTCCCATCATGCTTCAGGTGAAGCTCATCCTGTTGGAATAGCTCCCTCTTGTCACAATGCAAACCCACTCTTCCCACACCTACCTTTGAGCCACACGTTGAACTCTCTGATCTTATTAACCCTGTGACTCAGGTAACAATCTTGAGATTATTACATTTTTGGTTATGCATTTTAATTTATTCTCCAGCTGCTCAAATCCATTCAGCAGAACCTTTTCCCTAGTTCTTCTTATGCCATTGGTGCCCACGTTGTCCACAACTGCTGGATTCTTTCTGTCCATTCCAAATTCTTCAGATGAAATGTACTGAACCCAGGCACCAGGCAGATGACAGCTTTCATGACTCTCGCTGGTTCCGACATAAAATTCTGTCTATTCTCCTGACTATGTTATCCCAATTACAACCACACCTCCTTTCTCCCATTCTTGAAAGGCTGCCTGAAGCATGGTGCTGAGGCTCAGATGCTCATCCTTGCAACAGTCCCACTCTCTCCTGCACAGGGAGGAAACCAATCTCAGACCTGTTGATTAAGCTCTAAGCCTGAGGCTCCTCCAGTACTGTCTCTTGGATTCTCCTGCCTACCTCACTCAAAGTCACACTCTCTTGTCCCTGGCCACAGACCAAATTTAAAATAGTTAATCTACTGGTGTGACTGCCTCCTGAAATGCAGTGTCCAGCTAACTGTCCCTCTCCCTGATGGATTGCCGAGTTTGAGGCTCAGATACCAGGTCACCAACTTTGATGGACGGCATGAACTCAAGTCAGCTGAAGTGCCTGTTTCTGTATCTGGAATTTAGTCATCTGGTGCTTAGCTCCTGATAGGGTCACCCTTCATGGTAAGGTCAACAGGGAGAGTCCAGACAAAGAGCGATTCAAACAAGACCTCAATGGTGGAGCTGCCAGAAGATAATGACACATCACAATGACAGTGGAGTAGAGGAAGAAGGCAGCAGAAAACCTTGGTTACTCTCAGCAACTCCCAAAACACCAAGGACAAGTGTAGCACCTGGAAACACCACCACCCACAGTTTCCCCAAGTCACGCACACCATCCCGACTTGGAAATACATCACTGCTCCCTCCCCTTGTCACTGTGTGCTGTTCCTGGAATTCACCACTTCTTGCACTCCATGCCACAGGAGTCTGACCCCGATCTGTCAAGAACCATGTGATAGATGTCCATGTGTCACCCTCCAAATGTTAAACACAGGCATTCTCCATTAAAGGAGTCCAGCCTAACACCCCAGATATTATCTACAGTCACCTGAGAGCCCACCAACAGACAACTTCCTAGGAGAACATCTTACTCGACTCAATTGATTGCATTACTTCTACCTCTGACTAATGTTGTATTTGGCAAGGTGCGGGATGCAAGCGTGGACTTAAGGATGTTGGTGGGAAGGTGAAGTGAAAGAGTGAATCATCAGTGTCCCAGTCAGGGATCCATCCGCAGCTGGAGTATACTCTGTCTGGGAGCATCTCAGAGCAAAGGGAAAAGCAGCAAACTTCCAAGCACGGTGCTGCGAAACCTCACCAATATCCCAAAATTCACAAACGCTTGGCTTTTCATGAATTTTATTCTTAAACATGTTTGCCTTTTGCTCTTCACTTTTTACTTAGGAAACAAATTAGTCCACTGGCCCGGTAACAAGAGGACATTCATTCACACTTTGGCCCACTGACAACCAGCTACTATTTCACATTTCCCACTCTGTTTATTCATGAGTGCTGCACACAAGACAAGATGATGCAGGTTAGCGTCAAACCCTTATGAAACATCCAACTCCAACGCTCTGAATAAATAGGCCCGTCCTAGGCTGGGTTATTAAACAGCAGCTTTTTATTTTACAGCTGCTTCAAGGGGGCACAGGTTTCCAAAGCTTCTTAGGTGAGGAAAGGGCAGTGGGTTGGACCTGTGGAGTCAATGACAGGGCAGCTCAAATTAATAGGGCACACATTTTTGTCCAGTCTTTATCCCATTTTTGATTCTCTGATATTCAGATTCAAAGAGCTTGTGGTTGTGATAACATCCCTTCCTCACTTGAATACCATGGACATAAGAGAAAACTGGAAGTTGGGCCTGTCTGGAAGGGTTCATCTCCAAGGAAGCTCAGGGAACTTGACACCACACCTCCCACTTGATTGTTCACCTACCCCTATACATTCACTTCATTTACATTCCTGAAATTACTCACCTTGGTTACTCCGTCAGCAGCTCCCAAGACATCAAGGATAAGTGCAGCACTTGGAAACCACCACCACCACCCACAGTTTCCCCAAGTAACGCATGCCATCCTGACTTGGAAATGTACCACCAATACTGCGTCTCTCCCCTCCCCCGTTGCTGTGTGCTGCTCTTGAAACTCACCACCTCTTTCCCAATGGTGATCAATAAATGCTGGTCCTCCCAGATCTCCTACCCTTCCAGAAAAAAAACACATCTTTGCAGGTGAACTTGCGTGTGACCCAGGCTGACTCTATGAAGTCTGGGTAAGGGTCCTCCTGTTCAATAAATGTCTTGCCCATGTCAGGCATAGGTCTTGTCTACCTGCAATGAGCCATCGTCTGTGGTAGTGTTACACCTGACACAAGTCACATCCTGACTGGGCTGATGACAAACTCCAATTTTGAAACCTGTTGATTTTATCTTTAATTGAATCTCATTAACTTTGCTGGAAACAACGAAGTTGACAGAGTAGATGAGGATAATTTTTGCCATTGTTATCTCATGGGGGGTGGTGAGGGAGGAGGTTATCTCATGAGGGGTGGTGGTGGGGGGAGGTAACCACCAGTTACAGAAAAGCCTGTGTTTTGCTGTTAACTATTTTCATTCCTTTGCCAGTGTGATCTTATCCTCCGGAACATGTCAGTCAATATCACTAAGTTTTTACTTGTGCCAATACACAAGATCTGCATTATGCTACCAATTGAAATGTAGGCTCAGTGTGTAAAGCCACTGTCAAATGTGAAAGGTAACCATGGAAACTAGAAGGACCCTTCTATATTCCCCGTTGTGCTGGTTTGGAGAATTGCAAGGGGTTCTATAACAAAGCTGCAATCCGTGTCCCCAAGTCTGTGAAGGGAAATTCAACCACAATCTAATGAAATATTTAGTCAGAGGATGGCGAATCTGTGGAATTGATCACCACAGATGGCTGTGGTAGCCAAGTCATTGGATATATCTAAAGCAGCGTTTAAAACATTCTTGATTTGTAAGAGTGTCAAAGGTTACAGGGAAGAAGTAGGATATTGGGGTTAGAGAGAAAATACACTCCAACAATGAAAGATCATTTTATTAGGTACCTCTTTACCTAACAACATGGCCACTGAGTGTATGCTCATGGTCTTTTACTGCTTAGCCCAGCTACTTCAAGGTTCTATGTACAAGGGATGATTGATAAGTTCGTGGCCTAGGGTAGAAGTAGATGAGTTATACAGCTTTCATTACATGCACATGCAGTTCAACTCTTTGAGTGATTATGCAGAAAGTCTGAAGTTAATAACTCATCAGGGGTGATTGAAACGTTTCTGGCCTAAGGTAGAAGGAGATGAGTTATTAACTTCAAACTTTCTGAATAATCACTCAAAGAGTTGACCTGCATGTGCATGTAATGAGAGCTGTATAACTCATCTCCTCCTACCATAGGCCACAAACTTATCAATCAATCATCTGTGGACACTTTTTCTGGAGGTCCAAGATCCGTATGCTCCACGACCGCTGGACTAAGTATGTAAATGTAGGAGGGGACTATGTTGAAAAATAAATGTGCTAGGTTTTCTAAAATTGACTCCTTCTACCTTAGGCCATGAACTTATCAATCACCCCTCGTATTCAGAGATGTTCTTCTGTATACTACTGTTGTAATGTGTTGTTGTTCGCGTTATAGACGCCTTCCCGTCAGCTTAAACCAGTCTCAACATAGTCCTCTGATCTGTCTCATTAACAAGGTGCTTTTGTCCAGAGAACTGCCATTCACTGGAGATTTTTTTTGTTTTTTGCACCATTCTCTGCTATATGTGAAAACCCCAGGAGATCAGCAGTTTCTGAGATACTCAAACCAACCCACCCCATCTGGCAGCAACAATCATATAGGCAAAGTCACTGAGATCACCAAAATATTGAATGCAAGTCCTCTCGGTTTTTGCAGGAGTATCTTGACCACCTTTGACCTTGTGGCCTTCCATTGATGGGATGACATCATCTTGGTTATTGGAGGCAGGCAGTACCTGTGCACACTTCCCACTCTCTGGTGTGAGAGGCAAACTCTAGTGATCTTTGCCAAGTACCTACCACTGGGGGAGATCGCAGAGGCAAGGCCATTGGGGCTGCAGTGGAGTTTGCATGAAATTACTTAAACAAAGTCTGGAATTTCCAATTGTAATGTACATTGAATGATTGTCAATTGGAGTACTTATCTCACATGGCTTGGCCACTCCACAGTGTGGCTTCATTATATTAAATGGTCCATGAAACCTCTCTGTAAACCATCCCCTTTGTAAATGAACTCCATTCCAGCATAGAGATACTTGGCTGAAATGGCCAAAGTAATGTGACAAACATTATTGTGTTATCAAACATAGAGTCATGGAGCTCTACAGCACCGAAACAAGCCCTTCAGTCCATCTTGTCCATGCCAAACTTTTATTCAGCCTAGTCCCCTTGACCTGCACCTGGACCATGGCCCTCCATACCGCTCTCATCCATGTACTTATCCAAACTTCCCTTAAATGTTGAAATCTAACCCACATCCACCACTTCCTCTGGCAACTCGTTCCACACTCTCACCACCTTTTGAGTAAAGTCGTTTCCCCACAGGTTCCTCTTAAAATATTTTGCCGTTTCTTTGCCCACTCTCCTAAACTGACCAACTCTCTCTGCAACCTTTCCATTTCTTCAACACTTCCTGCTCCTCCACCTATCTTGGTGTCATCCACAAACTTAGCCAAAAACCATTTAATCCATAACCTAAATCATCGATATACATGTAAAAAGAAACTGCCCCAACACCGACCCCTGCGAAACACCACTAGTAACCGGCAAACAATCAGAATAGGATCCCTTTATTCCCACCCTTTGCTTTTTGCCTATCAGCCAATGCTCCACCCATTCCAATATCTTTCCTCTAATTCCATAGGCTCTCATCTTATTAAGCAGCCTCTCATGTGGCACCTTATTGAAGGCCTTTTGAAAATCCAAATACACAACATCCACAGCCTCTCCCTTGTCAATCTTTGTCATGGTCTGGTCCGTGAAGTCCACATTCCGGTTCATGGTCCGGTCCGTGGACTCAGGACTCAAGGTCTTTCAGCTGTCCCTTGTTTTGGTTGAGTTAATCATAGGCACCTGATTCCCATCTTAGGGCTTGGAATATAAGTAGCCTTGGGGATGACTAGGTTATCTTGTCAAGATTTCCTGGGAACAACCTGCTGGTAGAAGGCTAGTGCAGCCACTTGCCATCTCTAGGCTGTGTTGGAAAACCATCACTTCATGGAGCCTTGCTGTCGGTAGTCGGAGCTGTCTTTGTGGTATGGATTTGGCTATTTCCTGGGCCAGCTGAGTGGCCATCAGCCACTCTGAGCTAGGTAGGGATCTGGCTGTTTCTGTAGCCAGCTTAGGTCACTGGCTGTAACTGTGACTTGGAGCAACCCTAATGCAGAGATGGAACAGTCTGTTGTTCTTTGGTGTTTGTTGCTTCTTGTCCTTGCCTCTGTGGGGTAAGTCAGGCTGTTCTACCATTGCCCTGCAGGGGGGATCTGTCTTGTCTTGTTCTTGCCTCTGTGGGGTAAGTCAGGCTGTTCTGCCATTGCCTTGTGGGTGGTCCTGTCTTGTCTTTGGCTGTGTTGGGTAAGTCCAGCTGTTCTGCTGTTACCCAACAGATGGACCTGTCCCACCTTGGTGTAGAGATAAAGTTGAGTCCCTGCTTGTCTAAGAATAACTCCTGGCTCTGTGTCTATGTACTGTCCAGTCTCATGTTGGTGTCGTGTTAAAGATGAGTCCTGGCTTTTTGAAGGATAAGTCCTGGCTCTGTGTTGATGTACAGTTCCCAGTCTGTCTCTGAGCTCCAGCCTCTGAGTTATCAGCCTCTAGCCTCCAGACCCTGGCCTGCAGCCCCAAGCCTCTAGACCCCAGCCATGTCTTGTCCTGTAGTCATGTCATCTTGCCTGGTTCTGGGGTCTGAGCCAGAGGCAAGACTCAGGTTCTGGGTCCTTGGCCAGTCTCTGGCTCGGAGCCCAAACCGAGGCTCCTAGTGCATTGTTCTTTGTCCGGGTTCCCTGTCTTGTCCATGTCCTAGCCTGTCTGCATTCTTATCCCTGCTCCTTGTCTGTATCCTGTCATGTCCCTACTCTAGTCAAGTCCTGTTTTTTGTACTTCGCTGTGTCTTGCATTTGGATCCATTCCCAATGCCCCCCCACTGTGACAATCTTATTTGAGATTACCTCAAAAAATTCCAATAGGTTGGTGAGGCAGGATCTTCCCTTCATGAAACCATGCTGGTTTGGGCCTATCTTGTCATGCACATCAAGGTATTTCACAACCTCGTCCTTCAGGCTTAACTCCAATAACTTTCCAACTACCGATGTCAGACTAATAGGTCTGTAATTTTCCTGTTAATTCCCGTGTTTTCTTGTTAATTCCCGTGTTAAGAAATTGGAGCTGGATGTACTCCAGATTATTCAGGAGGCTGAGGGGTTGATTGACAGGACATACAGGGAGGTAGTTACACCCAAGGTACAGGTCACAGGTAACGAGGTGGCTGTCAGGAGGGGGAAAAGGGACTGGCTCCAGTGCAGAGTCCCTCTGTCGATGTTCCCCTCAACAGCAGGTATACTGGTTTGGATACTTTGAATTTTTTGAGGATGTGACTAAACACATTGATGAAGGTAGCGCAGTAGATGTAGTATCTATGGATTTTAGCTAGGTAGTTGACAAGGTACCCCATTTGTGAGCCAACCGCCTCTTCTTCCGTCTCTTCAGTTGGTTCCCACCCCCCAGCAATCCTAGTTTAAACTCTCCCCAACAGCCTTAGCAAACCTCCCCACCAGAATATTGGTCCCCCTGGGATTCAAGTGCAACCTGTCCGTTCTTGTTTAGATGACTCCTGTCCCAAAAGTGGTCCCAATGGTGCCGAAATCTGAATCCCTGCCCCCTGCTCCAATCCCTCAGCCACGCATCTCAGGTCATCTCAGATAATGGGGCAAGTTAACATTACCTATTATCACAATTTCTTGCAACAGTCTGCAATCTCCCTATAAATTTGGTCCTTTAAATCCCATGGACAAACGGATGGTCTATAGTATATTCCCATTAATGTGGTCATCCTTTCTTATTCCTCAATGCTACCCATATAACCTCAATAGATGAGCTCTCCAGCCTGTCCTGTCTGAGTGGTGACCTTTTCCCTGACTGGTAATATCACCCCTTCCCCTTTAATCCCTCCTGCTCTATCATGTCTAAAACAATAGAACCCTGGAACATTCAACTGCAAGTCCCACTCCTCCTGCAACCAGGTCTCACTAATGGTTACAATGACATAATTCCATACCCTAAGCTCATCTGCCTTTCCAACAATACTCCCTGCAATGAAGTATACACAGCTCAGAACTGTAGTCCCACTATGCACAACCTTTTGATTCCTGACTTGATATGAACAGCATCTTTCCCCACAACCATCTCACTATCTACTCTGGTGCTCTGGTTTAAACTCCTCCCAATCCCCCCCCCCCCACCCCCCCAACCGTGCTGCACCAACAAACCTTCTCACAAGGATGTTAGTCCCTGGATCTTCCTATTTCTGATCTCATTGTCATGTGCCATGGGTATCAATCTTGAGATCACAACCCCAGATGTCCTGTCCTTTAATGTAGCACTTAACTCAATAAATCACTTTGCAGGACCTCCTCAGCCTTCCTACCCATGTCACTGGTGCCTACAGCAACCACAACTTCTGGCTGCCCTCTCACTTAGAGTGCTGTGGACTTGTTCTGAGATGTCAGAGAACCTAGCACCCAGGAGGCAACATATCATCTGGGAAACTTGTTCTCATATTTAAAATGCCGTAAGCCATGGGTGAGGTGCTAGAGGATTGAAAGATAGCTAATGTCATTCCATTGTTTAAGAAAGACTCTCAGGATAAGCCAGGAAATTATAGTCTGATAGTTTGACATTGCTAGTGGATACCTTATTGGAAGGTATGCTAAGGGACCGGATATATAAATATTTGGATAGACAGGAACTGATTACAAATAGTGAACATGGTTTTGTGCATGGTAGATTATGTCAAACCAATCTTAAAGTTTTTCAAGAAAGTTACCAGGAAAGTTAATGAAGGCAAGGCAGTGGATGTAATCTACATATATTTTAGCAAGGGTTTTGACAGTATTCTGCATGAGAAGTTGGTCAAGAAGGCTCAGTCACTTGGCCTTTTAGAAGAAGTAGTAAGATGGATTGGACATTGGCTTTGTGGGAGAAGACAAAGAGTGGTAGTAGATAGTTGCCTCTCTGACTGGAGACTTGTGATTAGTGGTGTGCTGCAGGGATCAGTGTTGGGTCCATTGTTACCATCTATATCAACAATCTGCATGATAATTTGGCAAACTGGATCAACAAGTTTGGAGATTTCTCTCAAGTGATGCTATGCCTTAGTTTCGAGAAAATTAGAAGTCGAACCTTTGAACCTTTATTTGATTTTGAGAAAAGATGGGGCTCATTTGCTCGTTATTATCATTTGAGTTAATTGATATAATTTTTCCACGATCTAATTGTAAATTTTTTTAGTATATTTTCTTGCTGGCGGTTTGATGTTTATTTTCAGAAGCTTTTTGTATGACGCATGGCTCCGGGGTTGTACACCTAATTGCTTTTTCTCACTTTTCTGCTTAGTAGGTTTTTTGTTATCACAAATTTTTTTTCAATCTTTAAGATAATGTTTTTGAGGCATTGTAAGTGCTACTTCGATGTACTCGTGTTATTTTTCCTGTATATAACAATAAAAAGATTTAGAAAAAAAAGTTTGGGGATGACACCAAAGTTGGGCCACATGGTAAAAGGGACTGAAAAATGGCAGATGGAATTTAATGTAGACAAATGTGTGGTGTTCCTTTTTGGAAGGACAAATCCAGGTAGGACTTGTATGGAAAGAAACTAAGGACTATGGTGGAATAGAGGGGTCAGGGAATTCAAATTCATAATTCCTTGAAAGTAGCATCATGAATAGCACCAGCTATTTCCTTTCTTTTCAAGATGGCTGGGGTTCTGTCGGAGTCTGTGATCGACAGTTCAAACCACAGTTCTTCACCGGCAGTGGGTTTTTGGACTGGCTGTGTGGCTTACTGCTTTTCTATCTCCAGGATCGGTCTGGAAGACATGCACTATTAAGGAGCGTCCCAGTTCCTTGCCAATTTCACCAACTGGAGTGTTGTGGGAGACTGAAGCATCAAGACAGCAGGCTTTTTGTCATATTGGCATTCATAAATAAAAGTACTGAGTACAGGAATTGGGATGTTATTTTGAAGTTGTATAGGACTCTGGAGAGGCCTAATTTGGAGTATTGTGTGCAGTTTTGGTCACCTACCTACAAGCAACATGTCTATAAAACTGAAAGTACAGAAAATTTACAAGGATGTTGCCAGGACTTGATGATCTGAGTTATAGGGAACGGTTGACTAGGTGAGGACTTTATTCTCCAGGACATCTTCTGGTCAAGATGGTGCCAGTGAACAACGAGTCCTCAGGCGATATCTTCCAGATAGCCAATCTCCAATTTTTTCACTTTTCCTATGCTTTCTCCTTGTTCTCTTTGTCTTTCTTGTGATACTGAAACTGTTGGAGCCTGTGACTTGCATTTTGGAACTCGATTGAATAATCTAGTGCTCTGCTGTGTCCAGAGTGCTGCCTCGTGGAGAAGATCAGAGACAGGGACCCAAAAAGGACCGAGAACATGAGCTGATTTGTGGAAAAGACCAGAGACATGGCATGGGGGCACAAACGACTCCATCTCGAATTGATGATGAAGAATGAAGCATCGAGGTGAATGCGGAGGAGGTCAGTGATCGCTCCTAACAGAACGGGTCAGTGATTGACCCCAACACAGCCAACAGTCGGGTTGGTGGTGTTCGGACCCGGTGTAGCAGTCACATTTCATGAAAGGACTGAGTTCATGTGCTGCTCTCCTCACATGCTGATGGAAAGATGTTTTCGATATTCGGAGATCTTTGTGGTTATTGGACTGTACTTCAGGTTGGCCTCCTTCAGTTTTTTGGTGTTTTCTTTCTTGTAGCTATTTGACAGGTTTCTGATCTGTTAATTTTTTTGTGTGCTGGGGGTTGGGATTTTGATGCTATTATCTCTGTTCTTTTCTGCGAGTGAGGGGGTTGGGGATTACTGTTGTTGCAATTTTTTTCTGTGGGGAAGGGGTTGGGTATTGCTTTTGTAGCAGTTTTTTTCTGCAGGGTAGGAGTGGGGGATTTTGGGGTTGTGAGTTTTGTTTCTTTTTCTTTTTTGCAATGGAGTTAATATGTTTTCGTTCAACAATCCTCATAGTCTTTCTGTATTTCATGGCTATCTGGAGAAGTTGACTATCAGAGTTGTATTGTACATGCATACTTTGACAATAAATGAACCTTTGAACCCAGAGTATAAAAGATTGAAGAGATTTGATTGAGTTATACAAAATTGTAAAACGTATAGATAGGGTAAATTCAAGCAGGCTTTTTCCACTGAGGTTGGGTGAGACCACAACAAGAGGTCATAGATTAAGTGTGAAAAGTGAAATGTTTAAGAGGAACGTGAGGGAGATCTTGTTCACTCAGAGGCTGAGAGTGTGGAATAAGTTGCCAGCAGAAGTGGTGGATGCAGGTTCAATTTCAACATTTAGGTAGGTACATAACCAGGAGGGGTATGGAGGGCTATGGTCCAGGAGCAGGTCAATGAGACAAGGCAGATTAATAGTTCATCATGGAGTGGATGGGCCAAAGTGCAGGTTTCTGTGCTGTAGTGTGCTATGACCTTATGACTCTAACACCCTCTCCCACCCACCCACCAACTGGGTCCTACAGCTGTCAGAGAGGGACTCTTACCTTGCCTTCCCATTGCTTTTCTGCCTGTGGAGTAAACCACTTCCCAAAATGTGCATAAACATGTCCACAATGGTCCTCAGCATCACACATTCACAAGGGTGAATCCAACTTAATTTTCAGGGGCTGCCTGTGGAGACACCTCCTGCGCACAAGGTAGCTGAGGACACTGGAACCACCCCGTTTTCCATATAGGCAGAACGAGAAAGAATTTTTATTTGATATAATTGTGTTGTTTATTTTTGTTACAGGTAAATGATCCCAGGAATGAAAGTTAATGTATGAATAGCATTTGATAGCACTGACCTGTACTCACTAGGGTTCAGAAGAATGAGTGGAGAATCTCACTGAAACGGATAAAATATTGAAAGACCTCAATAGAGTGGACATGGAGAGAATGTTTCCTATAATAGGGGAGGCTAGGACCAGAGGGCACAGCCTCAGAATACAAGTATGTCCGTTTATAACAGATGAGGAGGAATTTCTTTAGCCAGATGGTGGTAAATCCGTGTAACTCATTGCCACAGATAGTTGTAGAGGTCAAGTAATTGGGTATATTTAAAGAGGTTGATAGGTTCTTGATATGCAAGGGCAGCAAAGGTTTTGGGGAGAAGACAGGAGAATGCAATTGAGAGGGATAATAAATCAGCCATGATGGAACGGTGGAGCAGACTTGATGGGCCAAATGACCTAATTTTTCTCCTATTTCTTGTGGTTTTATGGTCTATATGGCAAATAAAGTTGATCCTTGACCCTTCAGGACCAAACCAACAGGGATAATTTCTCCTGCCTTAAGATCCTAAATTGAAGTGACTATCTAATTATAGAAGGGATCTTGTTCCACTCGAAGTAAACCATATGACAATCTGAAGTCTCTCTCTTCATTTAATGTATTAAAATAATAAATAAAGATAGAAATGCCCACTTCTTCCTACTACTCCGGTGTCCACTCTTCAGCTAGACCAATGGTTTCTCTTTTGTTCTAAAGGTGACACATTGTTTTCTTTATACTTTTACACACTCAGATAGCAAGAGGCCAGTAGGCTCACTTCAATGGGTGACAATTACAAAAGGGAGCCACAACTCGGATCTTCTGGCCTGCATGGAATTAACAACAATAGTTCTGATTATTGGAACATAGGATAGATTATCCCTCCCTCACCAAAGCCCACACCCTGACTCAGCCATGCTCCAAAACCATCTTTGTTTTTTCAAAAGAAATGACAGAGAAATGGATATTGTAATGTTTGCTTCATCAGTTTGCTTCATCACTGTCACTGTGAAATTCAAAGTTCAAAGTAAATTTATTATTGAAGTAATATGTCACCATATACCACCCAGAGTAATTTTCTTGCAGGCTTTCACAGTAGGACAAAGAAAGAAAGTAGGGAAAGCAGTCTGCAATGTTCTTGTTAAGCTATATAAATACATTTAATGTTTAACAAGATTGTGTGCACTTCTCAAGACTGGCAGTACCATAAATCTGATAATGCACCATTTCATTCTACTATGGGCATCAATGGACTTGCTTAATTAATCAGAACTATCAAGAACTTGCTGGTCACAGTGACTTCTTTGTTCCTACAACAAACAAAACTCAGAGATTGGAGATAAAGACCCTGGGTTAATTACCAGCTGAGGAATGGTTAACACTGACAGACAAACCAAACAGAGCAAGAGACTCCCATTGATTCAGATTCAGATTTACTTACTTATTTCTTTAGAGATACAGCACAGTAACAGGTCCTTCTGGCTAACAATCTTGTGCCACTCAAATACAGTGAAATGGCCAATTAACCTACCAATCCATATGTTTCTGGGGTGTGGAAGGAAACAGGAGCACCCAGCGGAGAGCGACCCAGTCAGTGGGAGAACGTACAAGCTACTTAGACGGTGGTGGGGGGGGGGGGGGAATGAACCTGGGTCACTGGTGCTGTAAAATTTAATGCTTGCCCTCACACTACTGTAGCACTCCCACATTTATCACATTTTACCAGATAAATATTTATACAATTTGTCCACAGGGAAATCCTAGGTTTTCCCGAATGTGTGACTTTACTTCATGCATTACTTTAAATGTTACAGTTCAGCAACCAGCATCTGCGTTTCTTACTTTGCATATTATTTGAGGAAATAGAAATGTATGTACACTGGGGCCACCTTATTAAGTACACCTGTATGCCTGCTCGCGAATACAAATACCTAATCAGCCAATCATGCTGCAGCAACTCAATGCATAAAAAACATGCAGACATGGTCAAGAGGTTCGGTTGTCAGAATGGGGAGGAAATGTGATCTCAGTGACTTTGATTGTGGAATGATTGTTGGTACTAGATGGGGTGGTTTGAGCATCTTAGAAGCAGGTGCTCTCCTGGGATTTTCATACACAACAGTCTCTAGAGTTTACAGAGAATGATGTGAAAAACAAAAAAAAAATCTAGTGAGTGGCAGTTCTGTGGGTGAAAATGAACTGTGTGTGAGGGAGTTCAGAGAAGAATGGCCAGACTAGTTTAAGCTGACAGGAAGATGACAGTAACTCAAATACCATACGTTACAACATGATGAGCATCTGTACATGTCGAACCTTGAAGAGGATGGGCTACTGCACCAGAAGACCATGAACATAGTGTACACGCAGTAGCCACTTTATTAGGTAGATCTCATTCCTAATAAATTAGCACTGAGTATATATTAGAAATGTAGAATAGATGTTTTGATTTGAAATGTTTCAAAATGAAGTGTACAAGATGACAAAAGGCATAGATTGAGTGGTCAGGCAGATACTTTTTCCAAAGACACAAATGGCTAATACAAGGCAAAATTTTTAGATGATTAGAGGAAATTTTATGGCAATTGTCAGAGGTAGTATTTTTACACAGTGGTGGGTCTGTGGAATGAACTGCTGGGGGTGATGGTGGAGGCAGATACATTAGGGACATTTAATAGACCTAGATAGGCACATAGATGAAAGTAAAATGGAGGCCTAAGTGGGAGAGCAGGGCTAGAGTAGGCTGAAAGGTTAACACAACATTGTGGTCCCAAGGGCCTATACTGTGCTGTAACGTTGACACTATAAACACATTAGTACAAAGAGGAAAAATGCTGCATCCAAGCCACTAAAAATGTATCCTGTACTAATATCTTGTATTAATATCTCTTGCATTTCATCTCCTTGACGATTACAACAAAATGCATTTGAAGTACAAAGATTGGCCGAGGAAGACCTATAACAGACTCCAACAGAGTGCAAACGAACCAAATTATTTGGCAGTGAAAAGCAAATCAACCTCAGACTGTGAATGGAGGTGCTTGATTGAGTTCACAACTGTGCACGTTTTAAAGAAGGAATTTGGCAATTATGCTCTTTCTATTATTAGAAAGTCACTTGTTTTAATGAAAAGTTACAGAGAGGTATAGTCAGTGGTGCCTGCAGTGATTAGAAGAATAGATTGGAAGGCATGCATCCTAATTACACCTGGCTGGAGAATCAGCTTGTATTGGCAGCAGTCTAATCAAAGAAGTCGTTAAATGGGAGGTTCAAGTGAAAGCAATTTGTTTTGTAACATTTATGGCAAGCGGCCCGCATGATTATCTCAAAATTACCTCTCTGAACTGAAAGGTTGCCAGGTGTGTCTGAGGGAGGTTAAAAATTAAGCACATTGGTAGGACTAGGCCAGCATTGAGAAGGATGGGGGATTTATGTCAGTGAATTGGAATTCCCAAGTGAGTTTTAACAACTGTCCTGTAGTTTTATATTCATCATTGCAGTTGCAAGCTTTTTATTCAGGTTTACTTAAAGACTTGAATTTAAGTTAATACACTTCAAACTCTTATCTCTGGATAATCGTTTTAGATCCCTGGATATCAATTTAATTGTTTTAACTATATTTTTTATACCTCTTATATGATAATGCGTAAAACAGACAAGTTGGCTGAATTCTGTTCTAAGATATTAGGGTGATGTATGTTGTCCACTGTGGAAAGTGAATCTCGTGCTCTATAATGCACTTAACTATGGTGAAAAAAAATGTCCAGAGGAAGCTTGCGTACCTGGTAAGGTGTGATGTGTATAACTGAGAGAAAGTTTGCATAATTTAACATATAATGAGAATGATACATGGTTTTGGCCCCTATTAATCCATCTAGGTATTGATTACACTTCTTGCTAGAGCGTAAATGGCAATGATAAGCAGAGATGAAAGAGCACCATCTTCCAGGAAGAGGTAAGGGATGTTTCCATTAGACCATGAAACATAGGAGCAGAATTACACCATGGCTGATTTATTATCCTTCTTAATCCCATTCTCCCACCTTCTCTCTGTAACTACTGACACCTTTACAAATTAAGAACCTATCAAGCTCCGCTGTAAATATACCCAATCGCCTCACTCCATAATCATCTGTGGCAATGATTTTTTTTCAGATTCAGCAGCCCTGGGCAGAAAAAAAATCCTTCCTTATCTCTGTTCTAAAGGAATAACCTTGTATTCTGAGGCTGTGCCCTCTAATTCTAGACCCCCTCCCCCACTTTAGAAACCTTCTTTCCATGCCCACTCTATCTAGGCCTTTCAATATTTACTTTCAGGCAGGTAATTATTTCTCAGCAAATATCTCTTTCATACAGGCTTTAGCAGAGGAGATTTACTGTGAATTTAAACCTACGAGGATGTTCTTGTACTTCATCTAAGGAGCATCGGGTGACATAATTCCTACTGGTGACAAATTGAATGAGACTTTAACAACCATTAAAAGATGGATGGAGTGGGAAGAGGGGTAGCTATAAATTTCTCTATTCTTCAGGCTTGGTTGTGAGCATTAGCTCATTTGAAGAACCCATACTTCAAAGTCATCCAATGTGGGTTCTTTTGGGCTTTTGGAGGTATTCCCTTGGAGATGGGATGAGCACCCCACCAGGTCCCATACCACCAGGTTCAGAGCAGTTAGGACACTTCAGCCATCAGGCTCCTGAACCAGCGTGGATAACTTCACCAACCTCAATTCTGAACTGATTCCACAAAAAAGCTGTGTTGTATATGAAAATCCTAGGGGATCCATTTCTGAGATATCGAAACCACCCTTTTGGCACAAACAATCATTCCATGGTCGAAGTCATTTTTTAGAACAGACTTCTCCATTCTGATGTTTGGTCAGCAAAACAATGGAACCTCTTGACCATGTCTGCATGCTTTTATGCATTAAGTTGCTGCCACATGATTGGCTGATTAGATATTTGCATTATCAAGCAGGTGTACAGATGTACTTAATAAAGTGGCCACAGAGTGTATGCTAAATATTAATTTGTCTCACTGAACTCTGTGATCTCCTCCACCAGAAAGGATCACAGGAATATTATTGCTGCCACTTGAAAATATTCTACAATCCTTTCATTGGCACAGGACTAAGATCTGGAATTTCTACCTAATTGTCAGAGCAGAGACGGCAATTCTTCAGCGCAACTAAAGTTGGACAGAAAATGTGTCCTTGCCAGCTTTATTCATATCACGGGAAAACAAATGTAGAACAAATTGAACCATTTATCATCCCAGTGCCAAAGAAAAGTAAGATAATGTGCCCAGTGGATTTGACATCTACCATCATGAAGTGTTTCAAGAGGCTGGTCATGACACACATTAACCTCTACCCCCTGCAATTCACCTACAACCAAAGCAGGTCTATGACAGACACTATCTCACTGGCACCCTACTCATATCTGACACATCTACTCAGTAAGAACACCAACATTGAACTTTGGTGTATTGATTATAGATCTATCTTCAATGCGATAATTCCAAGAAAACTCATCACCAAGTATGGGTCCTTGGAAGTCAATACCTCCCTCTGCAATGGGATCCTTGACTGCTTCACCAGTAGACCAGCAACAATGCCTCCATTGTGATTATTCTCAACACTAGAGCCCCACAAGGCTGCATACTCTGCCCGCTATTCGACTCCCTGTGCACTCACAACTGCATAGCCAGATTCTGCCCTAACTCTATCTACGTTTGAAGATGATACTACTATAGTAGGCTGTAACTCAAATAATTATGAGCTGGTGTGCAGGAAGGGTATAAAGAGCTTAGTGACCTGGTGTCATGACAACATTTCCCACAGTGTTAACAGAACAGAAGATCTTGTCATTGACTTCAGGAGGTGAGATTGTAAACGTGCTCCTGTTTGCAGCAACAGTTGAGAGCTTCAAGCTCCTAGGAGTGAACATCACCAAATTCCTGGTCCAACTACATTGATCCTACAGCCAAGAAAGGTCACCAGTGGCTCTACTTTCTCAGGAAGCTAATGAAATTTGACATGTTCAAAGTTAATTTATTATCAAAGTGTGTATACAGTATACAACCTTGAGAACCATCTTCTTACAGGCAGCCACAAGACAAGGAAACACAATAGAATTCACAGCAAACCCCACGCAACAAAGACAGTCATACATCCAATGTGCAAAAGAAAGAACAAATTAGGCAAGCAATAAAAAAAGCAAACAAGCAATCCATACAGCATGAACATGAAAAAGCTCAGCTGTACGGCTGGTCCAGGAACTTGATGGCTGCAAACTACAACCACGCAACCAAGGTAAGTAAAGCCTTTCACCCTCACTAATTTTTAGCAATGCATCATAGAAAGCATGCTACCCAAATCGATAATGGAAACTGCTCTGCCCGTGGCTATAAGAAAATGGAGAGAGTTGTGGGCGCGACTCAACAAATCACAGAAACCAGCCTCCCCTTTATGGACTGTTTACACTTCCTGCTGCCTCTATAGAGCAGTCAAGATAATAAAAACTTCTCCACCCTGGACATTATCTCTTCTCTCCCCTCCCATCGGGCAGAAGATTAGAAAAGCCTGAAAGCAGGTACCACCCAGCTCAAGGACAACTTCTATCCCGCTGTCATAAGACTATTGAATGTTTCCCTTGTACTTTAGGAAGGATTCTTGACCTCACAATCGACCTTACTGTGACCTTCCATTTCACTGTCTACTTGCATTGCACTTTCTCTGGAACTGTAACATTTTATTCTGCACTCTATTATCATTCTGCTGTGGTCTAACTTGATGCTCCGCAAAGATTTAACTTGTATGATCAGTGTGCAAGACGAGTTTTTCAGTACTTCAGGCAATATTAAAGCAAATACCAAAGTTTATCTTGTATTTCGAAAGCCAGTGTTCTGCAATGAATGCATCTTTAGCTCTAAATCTTCCCTTACACCACCGGGCGCAACATATTGGGTGACAGGATAATAAATAGATTTGTCTCAATGACCCATTAGTTCTCAGCACAGAATTTCTTGCTGTTGGGTGTGGCAGGAAGGACGTCGTGTGGAAGTGGTGGTTGGATATGGACGGTGGAGGGGTGAAGGGGTTGCGACAGGGAGTTAGTTCTTGCAGCACACGCTCTCTCTGTTCTTAAAGGCTTTCTTTTAGGCATGATTGTAGAAGCTCCTGTTATCCCCCAAATCGACATACTTTTGAAGTCTGTGGTATCATTTTCCTAAAGTCACCGTGTAATATATTGACATCATAAGAACAGTACTGAAGGGTGAAATGACTTTGAAGTCAACCCAACCAACCCACTCCCTCTCACTGGGAAAAATTAAGCCTAATGTCAAGGGTGTTTAATGGAAACAATTCAGGCTTTTTACAAGCCTTCAAAGACAAGCTTGTTTCTTCACATGATTTTGTGATTACTAACTGGTTAAACCTTGTCTACAAGATAACAGTTCTCCATTTAGTGAAAACACTAGCTGTAGTCAACAGGCAGAAGTCCCAATACTGAGAAGGTTTGGTCGGGTTAAGAAGTGAATGTTTGCTCTGGCCTGACTCCAAGCGGCAGTAGATGTGAGAGATTCTTTTCCTGAACCAGACCCTCAGCACCAAAGGCAAGGCAGAGGCCATAAGCAGACAGATTGGGCATTTTATTCAGCTACTCCTTCAGTTGATTACCTCAATACTTTGATGCACTGTCGCAATATGGAAAAAAAAACAGAAGACTTGCTTGTGCAAACACTGTTTTCATCTTAACTTCCTAATTCTGATGATTGTCAAATAGAAATGAGATGAGAGAATCTGATGGAAATCTGAGATGCATTTTCCATCTCTGGTGACATAAAGGTGGGATGTGCAGTTGACTGATAGACCAGCCCCTGTGATGGAAATTCCAGTACTACCAGATCGACGTGACTCGAAGCAGGGGTTTGTGTAAGGACAAAAGAAGTTGGAGAACTCCTCAGCGCAGATTGCCTTGATCCACATAGAATGACAGAGGCACAAAAGATTCTACAGATACTGGAAATCCAAAGCGTCGCACACAAAATGCTGGAGGAATTCAGCAGGTCAGGCAAATAAACAAAAAGTTGATGTCTCGGTGCAAAACGCCGACTGTTTATTCATTTCCATAAATGCTGAGTTCCTCCAGCATTTTGTGTGTGTTGCTCTAGAATGACAGAAGCTGCTTCAGAAGGGAAATTAAATTATTATATAAAGTTCAAAGTGAATTTACTTTTTGAGCAGCTATTCTTTTAAGTGTGCCAGTATTTGGAGTGGCTTTGGCTCAGCATGCTTGGATGAGGTAATCTTGTAAGTTAGTCTCTTTCTGTTCTTATTGTTCATTCCTCCTCTGCTGGACATAGTAGTTCAGTGCGAATGGCTCCGTGGCAGTGTTTTGTACCATTCGTGGGACGTGGGAAGTCTGAGAGACGTCCAGTCTCTCTGATAAACACATCCGCACTAGGTGCATTGAGTTGTAGCTCCTGAGAGAACGCATTAAGGAACTGCAGCTACAGCTCGATGATCTTCAACTCGTATGGGAGAATGGGGAGATGATAGACAGGAGCTGCAGGGAGGTAGTCTCCCCTAGATTTGCAGGAGACAAATAACTGGATGACTATAAGAAGGAGAGGATACTTGTGGCCATTCCCCTCAATAATAGGTATACAACTTTGGATACCACTGGGGGGGCCAACATGCTGGGGAGGGGGAGGTCACAGTGACTGGGTCTCTGGCACTGAGTTTGGAGCTGTGGCTCAAACATGCAGAGTAGTGAACAGGAGTGCAGTGTTGATAGCAGATTGCATAGTCAGAGGAACAAAGATGATCTGTGGGCATGATAGAGACACCCAGGTGATATGTTGCCTCCCTGGTGCCTGGATCAGGGATGACTCAGATTGGGTCCATGGTATTCTCAAGGGCAAGGGTGAGCAGTCAGAAGCCTTGGTATATACTGGCACCGATGACAGAGGTAGACAAGGTGATGAGGTCCTGAGGAGAGATTTTAGGGAGCGAGGTAGAACGTGAGAAACAGGACCTCCAGGGTAGTAATCTCTCAGTTGCTTTCTGTGCCATGTGCCAGTGAGGGCAAGACTAGGATGATTTGGCAGGTGAATGTGGGGCTGAGGACCTGGTGCAGGGGGCAGGGGTTCAGATTTATGGATCATTGGGATCTCTTCTGGGGAAAGTGTGAGCTGTACAAAAAGGAAGTGTTACACCTGTTTCTGAGAGGGTCCAATACCCTTGCCAGCAGATTGGCTAGAGTTGTTCAAGAAGGTTTATCTAATTGGGCAGGGGGTTGTGAACTGGAGTGATAGTGCTGAAGATGAGGTAGTTGGTTTACAAACAGAGGCAGTGTGCAATGAGACTGCTAGCAAGGACAGGTTGAAGATTGGCCAAATTCACAATCAACAAGATGAGTTGCAACGTAAAAAATGGACAAAATCAAAAACAGCAAATATAAGACTGAAGATGTTATATTTGAATGTGCGCTGTATACAGAATAAGGTAGATGAACTTCTATGATGTTGTAGGCATTACTGAGTCGTGGCTGAAAGCCAACATAAAAGCCAAAGGGAGGGAGTATAATAGAGCAAAAATTAGTGGGAAGTTAAAGGATTAGGAAACTTTTAAAAACCAACAGAAGGCAACTAAAAAAAGTCATTAAGAAGGCAAAAATGGGATATGAAAGTAAGCTAGCCAATAATATTAAAGAGGAATACAAAAGCGTTTTACAAAAACTATGAATAAATAGACAAAAGCTGACAAATAACCAGTGTGCAAAAGAGGACAGATTATGCAAATAATTTTGCAAATATTGACCACATGAGTTGTAATGACATCTTGAAAGTGAGTCTGGAGGTCATAGAATCAGTCCAGAGTTGAGATGAGTGAAGTTATCCATGCTGGTTGAGGAAGTTGATGGTTAGTAGGCTGATAATTGTTCTTGAATCTGGTGGTGTGGTGTTTAAAGCTTCTGTACTTCCTACCCGAAGATAGTAGTGAGAGGGGGGCATGACCTGGATGGTAGAGCCTTAGACGATGGATGCTGCTTTCCTGTGGTAGCACTCCCTGTACTGTAAATGTGCTCAGTGGTGTGGATTGTTTTGCCTGTGGTGGACTGGGCTGTGACCAACACTTTCCGTAGGCTTTTCCATTCCTGAGTATTGATGTTTCCATGCCAGGTCATGATGCAACTAGCTAGCATATTCTCCTCTGTGCATCTTTTGAAGTTTGTCAAATTTTTGGTGATATGCCCAATCTACACAAACTTCTAAGAAAGTAGAGTCACTCTCATATGTTCTTTCTGATGACTCTTAATTGCTGGTCTCAGTTTAGATCCTCTGAAATGAAGATGCTAAGGAATTTAATGCTATTGAACCTCTCCACCTCCGATCCCCTAATGAGGATTGATTTATGGACCTCCAGCTTCTTCCTCCTGTGGTTGATAACCAGCTCTTTGGTTTTGCTGGTGTTGCTTGAGAGGTTGTTGTTGTGGCACCACTCTACCAGATTGTCAGTCACCCTCCTGTATGTCGATTCATTGCAACGCTTGATTCCGCCAACATGAGTAGCGTTGTCAGCAAACTGGAGCTGTACTGAACAACACAATCATATGTATAAAGTGAGCCCACCGGGCAGTTAGGGTTAGGATTAGTAGTGCAGCTGACTGCATGTGTTGAGGAGATGTTGCTGCCGATGTGTACTGTTGTAAATGACTAAAACAGAGCCACGCTGAAGGTGTAACAGGGAAATATAAGATCATCCAGCCCATGGAGTCCGCTCCGTCATTTCATCATGGCTGATCCCGGATCCTATTCAACCCCATACACCTGCCCTCTCACCATATCCCTTGATGTCCTGACCAATCAAAAATCTATCAACTTCTGCTTTGAATATTCGCACAGACTTGGCCTCCACTGCACTCCGTGTTAGAGCATTGCACAGATTCACAACTCCATGGCTAAAAAAATTCCTCCTTACCTCTGTTCTAATAGGTGTTGCCCCTCAATTTTGAGGCTGTGCCCTCTAGTTCTAGATACCCTCACCAGAGGAAGCATCGTCTCCACACGCACCTTATCCAGTCCTTTCAACATTTGGTAGGTTCTCAATGATATCCTCACTTAATTTTCTAAACTCCAGTGAGCTCAGGCCCAAAGCTGCCAAATGTTCCTCATATGTTAACCCTTTCATTCTCAGAATCATCCTCATGAACCTCCTCTAGACTCTCTTCAATGACAACACATCCTTTCTGAGATATATGGGCCAAAACTGTTGACAATACTCCAAGTAAAGGTCTTTATTCACACAGAAAACCTCAAGGAGAATCTCACTCTCCTCACTCAATTTTTTATAGTTCTTCAACAAAGATAACAGTAAACAATTAACTGTACTTTCAGCTGCTAGTCAGGTACTTTTCACAGAATTACATATTTACAATGCCAGTACATCCCCACTAGCAGAACCCCTTTGAACATTCAATACAGGTGTCTGTTTCAAAAGCCAAATGTACATAAAATTTAGAAACCCAAAATATACCCTTTTTGTTACAGTGTTGAGGGATGGTGCCATGAATGTACAGCAACCAGGTTATGTGACAAAACAAATCTGTCCGGAACTGTGCCGTAAGTGACAGAGATACACATTTAATATGGTGCTAACAGCAGGAATATTAATCTATTGTGCTTCCCTATGTAGCTTCAATAGAACAGGGAATGTCCTACACCCAGTGAAAGGTTTCACCAGCTGCACCGTATCAATTGAAAGCTAAATTGTGTACAAGTTTCATTTCCTGAAGACAGGTTCTCATTTTGGTTAATCCATAATTATGCTATCCATAATGTCATAACTCCAACATAATCCATAACACACACTAACTGGCATACTGAGGCCAACGTTTGGAGCTCAGTGATGGGTTTTGAGGGGATGATTCGGATCCAGGACTGCCCAGAACTTAGAGTGGAAGACCACGCCCACTATATTCCCATGCAGTTGTAGTCCTCGAAGATTGTCCTGTCCATCCTTCCTGGTTGCATCGCCCTCTAGTATGGAGGGGGCACTGCACAGAATCAGAAAAAACTTCAGAGGATTGCAGATTCAGCCAGCTCCATCTCGGGCACTAATCTCCCCAGCATCGAGGGCAGGTTCAAAAGGCAATGCCTCCAAAGGGAGAATCCATCATGAAGAACCCAAACGCCTAGGAGATGCCCTCGTCTCATTCTCACCATCAGGGAGGAGGTACAAGACCCTGAACACACACACACACTCAATGTTTTTGGATCAGCCTCTTTCCTTCTGCCATCAGATTTCCAAACCTGACAATGAACACTACCACACTATTTTTGCACCAGTTATTTTCGATATGTATTTCTTAGTGTAATTTACAGTTTTTTTCACATATATCATTGTTGCAGTAATATATGTTAGTGATGTCAAACCTGATTCTCATTCTGATTCACCCTTACTCTCTCTGCAACGTAAAAGTATATTTTCATTTGAGCGTGTCCTTTCGCAACTTCACAATACGGTTCTGATGATGCACCTCCGACCTGAAGCATTGATTCTGACTCTCTTCCCACAGACCTTGCTGACTGCTTCCAGCATTTTATGTTTTTGTTTTGGTTTCCGGCATCTGAAGTTTTTATTTCTGATTTTCCTTCTGCTGTTTCTCTTCACGCCTCTAGGGATCGAAGTGACCCTTTCTAATTTAGTGTCCTGCATTTGGTGCTGACACCATGATCTGCCCTGCACCACAAGTTGGGTGACCATGCACAAATGACTTCTGTTAAGCCTGAACAATACTGAGCTTCCAGTTGCCTTTAATTCTACTGGAATTCTGACCTGCATGTTTTCTGATCTCTTTGCTGTTCTAATGACGTTTAACGAAGCATAAGGAACGGAATCTCATCTTTCTTCTGGACATGATACAGCCTTCTGGACTGAATGTCGATTGTGGTTACTCAATATTCAGTGGTGATATAAAGAGAAGAGTGAGGTACCCCTCACCTCTCTTTATATCAACAATGAATCTTTTTGACCTAAGGATATCCACCTGTAGTATTAATAACACCATAAGACGTAGAAGCAGAATTAGGCCATTCTGGCCATCAAGCATGCTCTGCCATTCCATAATGGCTGAATTATTATCCCTTTCAATCCCATTCTCCTACCTTCTTCCTGTAAACTTTGATGCCCTTCTTGATGAAGGACCTATCAACCTATGTTTTAAGTACAGCCGTCTGTGGGAAAGAATTCTTGTTAAAGAAATTCCTCCTCAACTGTGATCTAAAAGGACGTCCTTCTATTCTGGGGTAATACCCTCTGGTCCTAGACTTCACACTATAAGAAATATCCTCTCTGCATCGACTCGATCTAGGCTTTCAATATTCGATAGGTTTCAATGAGATTGCCTCTTGTTCTTCTAAACTCCAGTGAGTACAGGCCCAGAGTCATCAAACACTCCACTTAAGTCAACTCTTTCATTGCTGGGACCATTCCTGTGAACGTCTTCTAGTACCTTTCCAGTATCAGCACATCCTTCCTTAGATAAGAGGCCCAAAACTGCTCACGATACTTTAAGTGCAGTCTGACTAATGCCTCAGCTTCAATACGTCTTCCACTACTACAGCTTTGTGATTGCCAGACCTTTCCTACACCTCTGATGTGCATTTCACTTCTTTTATACATTCACTTCCCCCCCTCTCCCCCCCTCTCCCCCCCTCTCCCATTTTCTTCATTAACCTGTCCATCAGATGACTTCAATAATTTATCGCCACAGAACTCAGACCAAGGAGAATGTCCCTTCCACCCCTCCAACACTCTCCCTGCAATTTGTTCCCCCATTTGAAAAGAGCAACACAAACAGAAGATGACAACATATTCTTTGTTCTTTGCAGTTTATTTTTTTGATTCCTGGAATTCCCTTGCCACAGTGGGAAAGTGGAGAGTACTGAGGGTTTGCAGTTTCCTCAAAGCAATGTTGACCAAAAGTGGTTCACTGTTTGTAAAATACATTGGGACATTGTGAAAAGTGCTATATCTTCCTTTCATAATAGATTAACATCTAGTTAATGCACTTAGGAGTAATGTCAATTGTGATTACTATGTTTGCATTGTGTTTAATAATATATTTAAAAGTTCTCTTAGTGACTATTGATTGAGCAACTGGTAGTTTACACTTCTGGCACAATGAAGTTCCAGGGTATAGGAGCTTTTGTTTGACTTTATTTATTAGATTTATTCTTTGTTTGAACAGTGATATCATCGGGGAAATTGGCCGGGAGGCGGCATGGAGCTTAGTTCTAAGGCAGGGCTGATTGAGTACAAGGCAGAGCAAAAGGTATGTGTGCTGCAAGTTAACTCAACCCCTGAATGCTATCAGTGACTGGAATGTGTTTGTTCTAGATTGTTTGGCCTTCAGTAAAAGGTATCCCTATCAATTGGAAAGGATATAAAAAAGAATGGCTTTTTTTTTGTTCAGGCAATTGTCTGGCAAATTTGGAAATCCTTTCTACTTATAGCTTAGAATTCAGCAAATGATCTTTTTTCATTAAATACGATGTCCTTGGCGGAACACATTTATTTTCCAGAGTCATAGAATTGTAGATCAATATGGCATGGATACAGGCCCTTTGGCCCAACCAGTTCATGCCGGCAATGTTACCTACCTAGCTACACAAAATGCTGGAGGAAATCGGCATATCAGGCAGCATCTATGAAAGTGAATAACCAGTCAATCTTCTGGGCTGAGACCACTTTCCTGCATTCAGCCTAGATCCCTGTAAGCCCTGTCCCTCTCTGTATCTATCCAAGTGCTTCTTAAATAATACTATTGTACCTGCCTCGACCACCTCCTCTGGCAACTCGTTTCATACCATCCTCCACATGAAAAAGTTGCCCCTTACCTTTCTTTCAAATCTTTCCCCTCTCACCCTAAGCATTTACCCTCTAGTTTTGGATTCTCCTACCCTGGGGAAAAATCTGTAACCATCCACCTTATCTATATCTTTCATAATTTTAAACAGTACATTTGGCATCAGCTTGGCTGCAGGAGCTGCCGGGAGATGACGTGATATGTCATCCAATGGCCTTAGGGGCTCCGCTCCAGATTTGTGTAGGGTTTACTCCTTAGCCTTCTCTTCTCCCGAAGATACCCACAAGGCAGTGGGATCTGTAACCCTGGATAGGAGCCCATACCGGGTACTGTCGGCTGGAGCCAGCTGAGCCCGGGGCTCGAGTAAGGCAGCGTCGTCACGCCCTGTAGTAATGACATATGGAGCCACTACCCACTACCCAAACATAGAAACATAGAAAACCTACAGTAAAATACAGGTCCTTCAGCCCACAAAACTGTGCTGAACATGACTTACATGAGAAATTACCTTGGGTCACCCATAGCCCTCTATTTTTCTGAGCTCCATGTACCTATGTAGGAGTCTCTTAAAAGAACCTATCGTATCCGCCTCCACCACCGTCACTGACAGCCCATTCCACGCACTCACCACTCTCTGCATAAGAAACTTACCCCTGATACCTCCTCTGTACCTGCTTCCAAGCACCTTAAGAATATGCCCTCTCATGCTAGCCATTTCCGCCCTGGGAAAAAGCCTCTGACTATCCACATGATCAATGCCTCTCATCATCTTATCCACCTCTATCCTCCGTCACTCCGAGAAAAGGCCGAGTTCACTCAATCTATTCTCATAAGGCATGCTCCCCAATCAAGGCACATCCTTGAAAATCTCCTCTGCACCCTTTCTACGGCTTCCACATCCTTCCTGTAGTGAGGAGACCAGAACTGAGCACAATACTCCAAGTGGGGTCTGACCAGGGTCCGATATAGCTGCAACTAATTTTAACCAAAAATATGTAACTTTAGCAGTAAAAGAGAAGGAGAAGACAATGTGAAAAATACAATAATGTGAGCTTCCATTAACGTTTGCTCTCTTTCTCCTACATAAAGACCCAGCCTGCCAACCTTTCCCTATAACTCAGGCTCTCATGTTATGGGTAGTGGGTAGTGGCTCCATATGTCACCACTACAGGACGTGACGACCCTGCCTTACACGAGTCCTGGGCTCAGCTGGCTCCGGCTGACAGTACCCGGTATGGGCCCCTATCCAGGGTTACGGATCCCACTGCCTTGTGGGTATCTTCGGGAGAAGAGAAGGCTAAGGAGCAAACCCTACACAAATCTGGAGTGGAGCCCCTAAGGCCATTGGATGACGTATCACATCACCTCCTGGAAGCTTCTGCAGCCAAGCTAATGCCAAATATACTGCTTCACATTCCTTTGGACCACATTCGCGAGGCCGAGAGGGGGATCTTGATGTCTGGGCAGCCCAGGATCTCTATATTCATCGCCCAGGTCTGCGCCCCGGAATCGGGTGCATCCATTGTCTACTTAGACAGACGTAGCCATTAATTATTAACCATGTCCTGGAGACAACTTTGTAAATCTGTTCTGCACTCTTTCCAGTTTAATGACACTCTTTCTTATAGCAAGGTGACCAAAACAGTACACAGTACTCCAAAATTGGCCTCACCAACAACTTATACAACTGCAACATAATGTCCCAACTCCCATAATCGATGCCCTGACTGATGAAGGTCAGCATACTGAAAGCTTTCTTCACCATCCTGTCGTCCTGTGACACTGCTATCAATAAACTGCAAGGTCCATCTGTTCCATTACACTCCCTAGGTGTCCTGCCATTCTTTGTGTAAATCGTACACTGCCTTGACTTTCCAAATTTCATCACCTCACACTTATGACACTGTATCTCTAGTGTCACAAGCTCTTAGATACACTGCAAAAAATGTTCAGTTAATGGAAAATTTCATATTCTCTTTTCAGCTAGGACTGCCTTAAACATAAATGCATTGGTCCTGACAGCCAACTGGTGAGCTATGAGTGCTCTGAGGTATGAGCATGCAGCTGCCCTGGTCACCATCACACGAGTGAGGAGGAAAATCTACAGAGGCAGCAGAAAGTGGCGGGAGGGAAATCTAGTGATTCTGAAGCCAAATGCTCTGAGTAGGGCTATGTAGGGCTCTTCACCTTGACGTGAAGGAGGATGAGACATGACTCAATAGAAGTGCATAAGATGAAAAGAGGCATGGGTAGATAAAGCAAAGATAGACAAGGAATGGGACAGATATGGAATAGCTAAAAGAAGCATGGAAAAATATAGCAGAGAGAGAGAAGGCATAGATAGACAACAGGGAGAGATAAAGCTGAGATCATTAGGGCACAGATAGATAGGGTATAGATAAGGCATAGGTAGTGTGGACAGACAACCCCTTTTCTCAGGGTGGAAATGGCTAATACAGAGGACATAATTTTATGGCAATGGAGGAAAATATAGAGGGGGGTGTCAGAGGTAATTGTTTTTTTAACATTGACAGTGGTAAGTGTGTGAAATATGCTGCCTGGGGTGGTTGTAGATGCAGATAAATTAGTGACATTTGGAAACTCTTAGATAGGCACATTGATGAAACAAAAATGGAAGTTTATGTGGAAGGGAAGTGAGCTTGATTGATTGATCTTGGAGTGATTGATCTTGATTGATTGATTAGATTGATCTTGGAGTGCAGGCTGAAGGACCGGTGCAGTACTGTTCTATGTTCTGTGTTCTGTTTGCAAGTGACATGTCTTTATTTACGTGGGAAGATCCCCAGTTTCCAGTGTTTGAACTAACTTCCAAGTCCCACTAATCAGGGAATCAGCACCCGTCTGGGCTGTAGATAGCCACATGTACCACAGAAATTCTAATGATACTTCATCAGGCCTTCCACCTTCAGTGCCATCACATTAGGATGGGAAGGTTGGCAGAACACACACCAGTCCTCAACGAGAGGTCAGCGGTGGAAAGGTAAAGCAGCTTTAAGTTCCTGTGCATCAACATCTCAGAGGGTCTTCCCTGGGCCCAGCATATTGATACAGTTCTGAGGAAGGAACACCAGCAACTCTGCTCATTAGGAGTTTGAGGAGATTTGGTATGTCGCCAAAGAACACTTGCAATTTTTTTTACGGATGTACAGTGGCATGCGTCCGCATTGGTTACAATACTGCCTGGTACGGGGAGCTCCACTGTGCAACTTCGAAAGAGATTGCTGAGGATTGTAGACTCAGCCAGCTCCATCACAAGTACAACCTTCTCTACAATCAAGGATGTCTTCAAAAGTGACACCCCAAGGAGGCAGCATAGATCACTAAGGACTCTCACCATCACTAAGGTCTCTCACCATCGTTAAGGACTCTCACTATCCCAGGACATGCCCTCTTGTTACTACCATCGTGAAGGAAGTACAGGAGCCTGATGGCCCACACTTAATCTTTTAGGAACAGCTTCTTCCCCTCTGCCATCAGATTTCTGAGTGGTCCATGAACCCATGATCATAGTCTTGCTATTCCTCTTCTGCAGTAGTTATTTTTGTAACTTACAGTAATTTTATGTCTTTGCACTGTCTCTCTCTGGCTTTCCATCCCATAGGATGATGATGGTTCCTTTCAAGGAACAGCATGTGCGTGAATGGATTTTAGGTGAGTAGGGGGTTGCACAGGTCCAGACCCACCCTCTCGACATCCCCTCCCAGATCCAGCGGCATGGTGGGGTCCAGGACGGCTGGGGGAAGTTCTGTTGCAGTGAACGGCCAGACCAAGCTTTGATGCAAGGAATGCCCTTTCCGTGCATCATGGCATGTGTTTGCTAGATGGCCATCGACCCTACAAGAGGATTCATCTGCCCTTTGACAGGTCTTGTTTCTCGTCCTGCAGGGTGTCTAGCCACCCTCATCACCAGGCAAGCCTGGTGAGGGAGAAGGTTTAGTCACCGACCACCCAACCATGCGACAGGTAGTACTGGGTTACATGGTACCAGTAGCACTCAGACGAGCGACCTGACACTTTGCACTGTACTGCTACTGGAAAGCAACACAGCTCAAGACGCATGTCAATGATAATAAACCTGATACTGAATCTGAACCATTCAACCTCAGGCAGCCCAGTGTCTCAGCTATCAATGCTGCTTCCTCAGAGCACCTGAGACAAGGTTTCAATACTGACCTTGCTGTCTGTGTGAAGTCTGCACATTCTGCCTGTGACTGCCTGGCTTTTATCCATCTGAATCCCATGTATTACCCTATAACCACCAGATTACTGAACTAGTGTGGATAACTTCAGTCACCACAACCCTGAAATGATTCCACTACATACAGTCTCAATTTCACGGACCCTACAACGCACGTTCTCAGTAGTTATATAAGTGTATGCACACAATCTGCCTTTTGCACATTGTTTGTCAGTCTTTGTTTATGCATAGAATTTCATAAATTCTATTACATTCCATTTCTAATACAAGTTAGTACAATTACAGATTCTACTTTTGCTGTTCCTTTCCGTGTCTTGTGGCTATTTTTGCCACTTGCATAGCATTTGACTGGTTTCTTTTGAGGCTCAGCGCTCAACCCAGCATGGATGGAGAGCGTGCAAAGAGTCAGTAGGATTCCAACTCGGAGCCATTCGCCTCGAAGTCTGGTGCTGATGCTACAACACCACTGGCCTGCTATTGACTTTCTTTATTTTCCCATCAATTCCTGCAAGAAAATTAATCTCAAGGTACTACTATATGTGGTACTGTATATGTACTTTGGATAATATTTATTTAGATTTGACTTTGGAGAAGTGTGGATTGGTAGGTTAATCTGTCACTGTAACTTGCTCCCAGTGTGTAACTGAGTGGTCAAACCTGGGTTGGGATGGTGGGGGTGGGGGGAAAGTTAATGGGAATGTAGGAAGAATAAAGTAATTTAGTGCAGAATTAGTGTCAGTCTCATTGCAGCCAACACCCTCAACATCTCACCAGTTACTCAGCTAATTTTAGTGGAAATTCCTTCTTTCAGGGTGTTGGCTACAATGAGGCTATTCAGAAGGTTACAGTCACGGGGAAGGAGAAAAAGCAAAGGAATATAAACAGTTTTCTGCTGTCCAACACCCCCGCAGTCATACAATACTCTTCAATGACGATGTCCTTATAAAGTGCTGGTAACACAGTACTTGGAGTCATGGGTCAGGAAAGTTCAGAACTGGGAAAAGTGCAGCCAAACATTGGCTGATCTTTAATCTTGCAATAAATTCAAACATTATTTGCTGGTGATCTCCTGGCGTGAGAATTTGTATGGGTTTGAACAGAGAGGGGAAGAGATTGTTTGTACAGTTGGTGGAACTGTGAGCTGGCAGGAGGGGTCAAGTGGCCTATTTCAGCTCCAATTTTCTTGTCTTGCTGTTTTCTTGTGTAGATGTCAGCATGATTCAACTAGCTTCCTAAGGAGCAAGCTGGAAATTGGTGTCCAAAGATGTGTCAGCATTCCTCCCTCCTCCTCCTATTCACACCCTTAGTAAACAAGGTCCCACTACTTGCGTAAGACCATGAGACCATAAGATAGTGTTTCCACTCTGCCCATCAAGTTTGTTCTGCTATTTAATCATCGTTGATTTTTTCAACCTTGTATTCCTGCCTTCTCCCGCTAACCTTTATCCCCTTACTAATCAAGAAACAATCAATCTTTGCCTTAAATGCACCCAGTGATATGATCTCCACCACCCTTTGTGGCAATGTATTCCAAACACTCAAAAACCTCTTGCTCAATAAATTCCCTCCTCATCTCACTTCTAAAAGGACACCTTTTTATCCTGAGGCTGTGTCCTTGAATGTGAGATTCTCCTAATAATGGAAACATCCTCGTTTCTATTACTAGGAGAATATCAGGCCTCTTAGTTTCTAGTGGGTTTCAGTGAGATCCGCTCTCACCACAGCATTTTCTTCTGAACCCTATCAACTACCTGAATTGATTATTGTTCACAAAAAAAACATTAGAACCAAATACTGATACAAACATCCTTTCCAGCTAGCTTATACTGCATAAGAATCAATGTCCATGAATTTTCAGACACTTTAACTTCAAGTAAACCTGTGATTTGGCTGGAGAAGCCACCTGCATTCGCTCACCTATGCCTAAACCTAGTAGAAACAGCAGAACACCCTTTCTGTGTTTTTCAGTATCATTGTATAACTTGCCAGTGTTTCTAATTTTTCATCAGTATTTTTGAAACTTGAATTGAAATGTATATTCTCAAAAGTTTTGAGCTGACTCATACCATCAGGGGTGTATCATCAATACTTACCATTCTGTATTAGAAACCTAGAAAACCTACAGCACAATACAGGCCCTTTGGCCCACAAAGCTGTGGCGATCATGTCCTTACCTTAGAAATTACCTAGGGTTACCCGCAGCCCTCTATTTTTCTGAGCTTCATGTACCTGTCCAGGAGTCTCTTAAGTGACCCTATCGTATCCGACTCCACCACCGTCGCTGGCAGCCCATTCTACGCACTCACCACTCTCTGCATAAAAAAAAAACTTACCCCTGACGTCTCCTCTGTACCTGCTTTCAAGCACCTTAAAACTATTTCAGCCCTGGGACAAAGCTTCTGATTATCCACAAGATCAATGCCTCTTGTCATCTTATACACCTCTATCAGGTGACCTCTCATACTCCGTCACTCCAAGGAAAAAGGTCAAGTTCACTAAATCTATTCTCATAAGGCATGCTCCCCAATCCGGGCAACATCCTTGTAAATCTCCTTGCACACTTTCTATGGTTTCCACATCCTTCCTATAGTGAGACGACCAGAACTGAGTACAGTACTCCAAGTAGGGTCTGACCAGGGTCCTATATAGCTGCAACATTACCTCTCGGCTCTTAAACTCAATCTCATAATTGATGAAGGCTAATGCACCGTATGCTTTCTTAGCCACAGAGTCAACCTGCGCAGCAGATTTGAGTGTCCTATGGACTCGAACCCCAAGATCCCTCTGATCCTCCACACTGCCAAGAGTCTTACCATTAATACTATATTCTGCCATCATACTTGACCTACCAAAATGAACCACTTTACACTTACAGATGCACAATCCGGATTTGATGGAGACAGCTGTGAGAAGCACGGGGGAACATCTGGAGTAACTTCTGAAATGCCTGCTTCGCTGCCGCTGCTACTGTGCGATCGAGAATCTCCGGAGACGAAAGCCCCAAATCCTCGGCTTTGAGTATCGCCTGTTGCCGGGGGCCAGGGTCGAAGTGCTCGGCAGAGATAGTGCTCTGTGTTGAAGAGGTGGGTCGGAGGCGCGGAGATTTTCGGACGGACTCGGAGCCAGACTGTGGTCGGATGCTTCCAGTATGCTGCGCCGGCAAGTTGGCAGCTCTGGACGTTTACCGTCTGTGTGAGATGATGGGACTTTTGAGAGACTTTGAGACTTTTACTGTGCCATGGTCTGTTCTTATCAAATTACGGTACTGCTTTGCACTGTTGTAACTATATGTTATAGTTATGTGGTTTTTGTCAGTTTTTAAGTCGGTTTATCATGTGTTTTTGTGATATCATTCTGGAAAAACATTTTATCATTTCTTAATGCATGCATTACTAAATGACAATAAAAGGGGACTACGTGTCCTCATAATCATAATAATCATAATACTTGTGTTGAACTCCATCTGCTACTTCTCAGCCCAGTTTTGCATCCTATCAATGTCCTGCTGTAACCTCTGACAGCCCTCCACACTATTCACAACACCCCCAACCTTTGTGTCATCAGCAAATTTACTAACCCATCCCTCCACTTCTTCATCTAGGTCATTTATAAAAATCACGAAGAGCAGGGGTCCCAGAACAGATCCCTGAGGCACACCGCTGGTCACTGACCTCCATGCAGAATATGACCCGTCTACAACCACTCTTTGCCTTCTGTGGGCAAGCCAGTTCTGGATCCACAAAGCAACGTACCCTTGGATCCCATGCCTTCTTACTTTCTCAATTCGCCTTGCATGGGGTACCTTGTCAAATGCCTTGCTGAAATCCATATACACTACATCTACCGCTCTAGCTTCATCAATGTATTTAGTCATATCCTCAAAAAATTCAATCAGACTCCTAAGGTATGACCTGCCTTTCACAAAGCCATGCTGACTATTCCTAATCATATTATACCTCTCCAAATGTTCATAAATCTTGTCTCTCAGGATCTTCTCCATTAACTTACCAACCATTGAATTAAGACTCACTGGTCTATAATTTCCTGGGCTATCTCTACTCCCTTTCTTGAATAAGAGAACAACATCCACAATCCTCCAGAGCCTCTCCCGTCCCCATTGATGATGCAAAGATCATCGCCAGAGGCTCAGCAATCTCTTCCCTCACTTCTCACAGTAGCCCGGGGTACATCTCATCCTGTCCCGGTGACTTATCCAACTTGATGCTTTGCTAAAGCTCCAGCACATCCTCTTCCTTAATATCTACATGCTCAAGCTTTTCAGTCCGCTGTAAGTCATCCCTACAATCATCAAGATCCTCTTCTGTAGTGAATACTGAAGCAAAGTACTCATTAAGTAAAATATTCAGTAAAACAATAATCCAGTACCTTCAGGATCTTGATGGTGTCAGTTGGGCAGATTTTCAGTCCTGTTGGATATTACTCCTTGCTACACACAAGTACACTCTTAATTTACCTTTTATCTTGATGTTAAGATGCTGTATTGAAATTCTCCAGTGAACTAGGTGAAATTAAAGAAAGTGTGGACTAAATCCACCCATAAAAGAAGCGTGGGAATAGAGCTCTGGTGAATTTAGGCGGAATATTGGAAATGAATTCTGATGAATGTAAGAAAGGAGTAAGGTGAATTTATTATGAAGTTGCAAACTGGAGCCTGGTGAGTTTAAAAAGAGTCTGCGAAATGGGGCCCTGGGGAGTTTAAAAGGAGTTTGGGAAGTGGGGCCCCAGTGAGTTTAAAAGGAGTCTGGGAAATAAGGTCCTGGTGAGTTTAGAGACCACTACAAACAGGCCCTATAAACTTCAAAGAAGGGTGGGATACAGAATCTGCCGAGCCCAATTGCTGAACTATTTGGATTTCCAAATACTTAGTTGATATTGATGTTTTACAATGTATTGTTTTGTCAAAAAACACATTTAGATGTGAACATATTGAGTCCTACAGTGCTTAAATATTTTACCATAGAGATAGCAGAACTGATTAATAGAATGTTATTGTGTTTCATGTGAAAGTTTTTGTTTTTGGCTGAGATGGAGTTCTCATTACAAGCAATGAGACTGGCCAGGGATGTGATTTTAAATAAATGCAATGATTTGAAGCTTAAGGAATTTGTTAATTAACTCGTAGCTCAGATCTTCCCACTGCATCGATTGAATGTCAAACAACCGCAGGTGAATATTCTCAGTCGATTGGAAGTTATTTGATTGAAGCACACTGTAATATGTTGGAAAGAATATCCATATACAACCGTGGAATCTCCCATTAGCTGCTACAGGTGTATTAACCCAGTTGGTCTCCCTCTTTTACCGATAGGTGCCACAGCAGTGTAGCAGTTAGCGCAATGCTGTTACTGCGCAAAGTGTTTCGGAGTTCAGAGTTCAATTCTGGCGCCATTCTGTAAGGTGCCTCTGTATGTCCTCTCAGTATGGGTTCTCCCCAAATGCTCCAGTTTCCTCCCACAGTCCAAAGGTATACCGGGTAGGTTAAATGGTCATTGCAAATTGTCCCGTGATAAGGTTAGGGTTAGTCGGGGGTGTGGGTTTGCTGAGGCGGCATGGCTCAATGGACCAGAAGGGCCTACTCCCCTGCCATATCGCTAAATAAATCAATAAATATTCCCTTCAAACTTTCCATCCCCACCTCATTTTCACTGCAACTTAAAACTATCTTGTTTTTAATCTGTCTTAGTTCCGTCAAATGAGGACAAAAGCATGAACTCTTGTTTTTTCATTACACAGATGCTACTTGACCTGTTGAGAGTTTACAGCGTTAAATTTTTGTTTCTATATCAGATTTCCAACGTCTTCAGGGGTTTTTATGTCTCATTTACTGTTGTGGAAGATATGTTTTATCATTTCCATTCAGCATTCACACTTATTTTGCACAAACAGCATGAATGTAATCTTTTATGACAAGCTCATTCTCATCATTTCTAGTTATAGAGTCATAGAGCGATATATTCATTCGACCATTCCTTTACAGAGTCAGAAATCAGAAATGGAATTACCCTTCTCCAGCCTCTTGCAATCCTGTGCATTGGAGTCTCCTAACCAGGCAGTGATGTAACCAGTCTGAACGCTCTCCGCGGTGCATCTGCGGAAATTTGCAAGAGGTATTGGTGACCAGATCTCCTCAACCTCCCAATGACATAGAGCAGCTGGCGTTTCTTCCTCATGTTTGGTAGTCAGGCTTCACTGATGTCTGAGCAACTCTTCTCTGCAAGGCCCCCTTATTCTGTGTTCTGCATCGACGACTACATTGGTGCTGTTTTCTGCACCCATGTGGAACTCGTCGACTTCATCAACTTTGCCTCCAGCTTCCACCCTGCCCCTAAATTTACCTGATCCATTTCCAACACCTCCCTCTCCTTTCTCAATCTCAATGTCTCTATCTCTGGAGACTGCTTATCTACTGATATCTTTTATAAACCCACTGACTCTCACATCTACCTGGACTATACCTCTCCCCATTTTTACTTGTACTTCAAGGTGAGATGATACTTCACCTGTGAGTCTGTTGGAATCATCTACTGTATCTGGTGCTCCCAGTGTGGCCTCCTTTATATCAGTGAGACCCGACATAGACTGGGAGACCACTTCACTGAGCACCTACACTCCGACCACCAGAAAAGCGGGATCTCCCAATGGCTACCCATTTTAATTCCACTTCCCATGCCTATTCTGACGTGCCAGTCCATGGCCTCCTCTACTGTGCGATGATGCCACACTCAGGTTGGAGGAACAACACCTTATAATCCATCTGGGTGGCTTCCAACCTGATGGCATGAACATTGAATTCTCTAACTTTGGATAATGCCCCCACTTCACCATTTCCCCATTCCCTTTTCACTCTCTCACCTTATCTCTGGTCCTCCTCCCCCCCTTTTCTTTCTTTCATGACCTTCTGTCCTCTCCTACCAATTCCCATTTCTCCAGCCCTCTACCTCTTTCAGACTCAGCTTTACAGATCTTAACTTCACTCCTCCGCCGCTCCTGGTTTCACTTATCACTTTGTGTTTCTTCCTCTTGTCCCCCACCTTCTAACCCTGACACCTCATCTTTTTTCCTCCTGTCCTGATGAAACATCGACTGTACTCTTTTCCATAGTTGCTGCCTGTCCTACTGAATTTCTCCAGCATTTTGTGTGTTGCTTGGATTTCCAACATCTGCAGATTTTTGCTTGTTAGTGAGGTAGTTCATAGGATCATGGGCTGTTCAGAAGTCTGATAGCAGAAGGGAAGAATCTGTTCCTAAGGCACTGAATGTGTGTCCTTAGGCTTCTGTAGTTCCTCCCTGATGGTAGTAATGAGAAGGTATACGATTCACAAATACAAGAGCAACAGATGTTTGTTCAATATTATGATCCCATCCTGAATGATGAGAAGTTCTAACCTGACATTTCGAGCTTCCTCTAGGTTGTCAGAGTCTTAACATTAACAAACCTAATGAATTGCTTCCCCACAATGTATGACATTTTGTCCTGATGCAGATCCTTAAGCCAAAATATCAATAATTCCTTTATCTCCCCCACAGATGCTGCTCGACCTGTTGAGTTTTCTGGCAGCTTGCTTGTTGTTTGCTCTAGCTGCCAGCATTGGCAGTACATTGTGTCTCTACAAAGTGCTTATAGAACATAGAACAGCACAGCACAATATGGGCGTTATGGCCCACAATGTGGTGCCAACCCTTTAACCTGCTATAAGTTCAATCTAACCCTTCCCTCTTCCATAGCTCTCCATTGTTGTTCATCCATGTGCCTATCCAAGAGTCTCTTAATTGTTCCTAACTACCGTCACCCCTGCCAGCTCTTCCCACCAGTGTCTGTATGAAAAAAGCTACCTCTGACATCCCCCTTATACTTGCCTGCAAACACCTTAAAGATATGCCCCCTTGTATTAGGCATTTTTTTTGATTTAGAAATACAATGTGGAATATGTTCTTCCAACCCTTTGAGCAGGACGACGTTTCTCTGTACCATGGTGCTACATGAACCAATACAAAAACTACACTGACCTACGAAAAACAAAATGAAACTACACTAGACTACAGACCTACCCAGGACTGCATAAAGTGCACAAATCAGTGCAGGTATTACAATAAATAATAAACAAGACAATAGGCACAGTAGAGGGCAGTGGGCTGGTGTCAGTCCTGGCTCTGGGTATTGAGGAGTCTGATGGCTTGGGGAAAGAAACTGTTACATAGTCTGGCTGTGAGAGCCAGAATGCTTCAGTGCCTTTTTCCAGATGGCAGGAGGGAGAAGAGTTTGTATGAGGGTTGCGTGGAGTCCTTCATAATGCTGTTGGCTTTACGGATGCAGTGTGTGGTATAAATGTCTGTAATGGCAGGAAGAGAGACCCTGATGATCTTCTCAGCTGACCTCACTATCCGCTGCAGGGTCTTGTGATCCGAGATGGTGCAATTTCCGAACCAGGCAGTGATGCAGCAGCTCAGGATGCTCTCAATACAACCTCTGTAGAATGTGGTGAGGATGCGGGGTGGGAGATGGACTTCTCCCAGCCTTCGCAGAAAGTAGAGATGCTGCTGGGCTTTCTTTGCTATGGAGTTGGTGTTGAGGGACCAGGTGAGATCTCCATCAGGTGAACACCAAGAAATTTGGTGCTCTTAACGATCTCCACGGAGGTCATCAATGTTCAGTGGAGAGTGGTCGCTCTGTGTCCTCCTGAAGTCAACAACCATATCTTTTGTTTTGTTGACATTCAGAGACAGGTTGTTGGCTCTGCACCAGTCCATTAGCCACTGCACCTCCTCTCTGTATGCTGACTCATCATTCTTGAAGTTGAGGTTAAGAAAGTTGTAGATAAGAACAGTTTTCCCTTGGAAATGAATGTGTTTATGAAAAGAATTGATAAGCTGACCATTGCCTGAGAGGTGGAGAAACCAGTCTAGATCCCTGGACCATTCTTACTCCTTTGAAGATTAGTGGAAATCCAAAAGGATGGGGTATATGGTGTAGTCATGCAATCAGTCAAGTTGACTATGATGTTCTCCCAGGTGGTTGTCTGTTGGTGGGTCTTCGGCTGGCTGTAGAAGCCAACATGGGATTCACATATTCTGGTGCATTATGGGTTTCCTGAGTTCAGAATCCCATCCCTTTACTACTTTCTGATCATCACAGGACTTAATCCAGGATGTTAGAGTGGATGCCCTTAATGGAGAACACTTGTGTGTGACTTTGTTTAGTGTTTAGAGCTTGATGACAGGCATCCACGACGTGGTCCTTGACAGATTGGGATCAAAGTCCAGCGGCGTGGAATGTAAGCTGACTGGGATCCCTTCTCTGCCTCCACTGTTGGTGTGATGTGTTATTTTCTGTCGGCTCTATCGTTGAGGTCTTGGTCAGATTACTATTTATCTGAAAGTTCCCCTCGACCTTACCGCCATGGGTGATCCTACCAGGAGCTAAGTGTCATATGGCTAAGTTCCGGACAGCATTGCTGTCGGGATCTCAGGAGCTCAGAAGGCTCTCCACTAGGACAAGGTAATGATCCTCAGTGAATAAGGAATGACATTGGGACATTACAGTAAGTTTGCAGATGTGGCTGTTTACAAGTAAAGCAATTAAGATGAAGCACATCTCTGAGATGATATTACTCGATAAAATGATATCGTGAAAAGGTTTGGGTATGAAGGTTAGGAGAGAGTGAGACAGAGAGTATTACATCAAATAATCAGATAATCAGTACAGGTACTCCACAGAGAAGCTAATTTGGAAAGCAAATACATGGACCCCTTTGAAACAAATCAAAATCAATGTCGAGTTGAAAGTTAAGAGTGGTAAGTCTTTGCTGGGTTTGTCTATGTGATGGATATAGTTCAAAAGTGGACCTGAAACACTTGTTACTTTCTTCATCTGCACTATGATAAGAATCTTTGATTTTATAACTCCTGAGGAAATGTTGCAGAACATGTCCCTTCCTTGAAGCGACCTTTTCTGTGCAGTGGATGCAACCAGTTATCTGCTTCTTATTTTGTAAGTTTGTCAGTGACGACCACAGATGTTTGGTCATTAGGTTGACAGAGGTGAGTTCTCGGTCTTCTCAGGAGGGAGGGTGAGCGGCCAGATGTCATGGTCCATATAGGGACCAATGACGTGGATAGGAAGGAGGGGGAGGTCCTGCAAAGAGAGTTTTGGGAAGTTGAAGGACAGGACCTCCAGGGTTGCAATCTCAGGATTGCTACCTGTGCCACGTGCTCGTGAGGCTAGAAATAGGAAGATAATTCAGCTAAATACCTGGCTAAGGAGATGGTGCAGGAGGGAGGGCTTCATGTTTCTGGACAATTGGGCTTTGTTCCAGGGAAGGTGGGACTTGTTCTGACAGGATGGTTTGCACCTGAACTGGAGGGGGACTAACATCCTTGCGGGTAAATTTGCTAGTGCTGCTTTGGGGGGGGTTAAACTAGATTTGCAGGGGGAGGGGAACCAGAGTGTTAGTGAAGATAGTGAGGTGGAGGAGGATAAAGATCACACGAGGACTGCATGTGTAGACAGAAATCAAGGTTTATACATGATAAAAATATTCTCAGATGCATCTATTTCAATGCAAGGAGTATTGTAGGTAAGGCAGATGAGTTTAGGGTGTGGATTGACACGTGGGATTACGGCATTATTGCTATTAGTGAGATTTGGTTGCAGGAGGGGCAGGACTGGCAGCTTAATGTTCTGGGGTTCCGTTGTTTCAGACATGATAGAGGGGGAGGAGTGGCATTACAAGTCAGGGAAAATATCACAGCTGTGCGTAGACAGGACAGCCCAGAGGGCTTGTCTACAGAGGCCATATGGGTGGAGCTGAGGAACAGGGAAGGTGTGACCACACTTACAGGGTTGTATTATAGACTACTCAATAGTCAAAGAGAATTGGAGGAGTAAATCTGTAGAGAGACGGCAGACCAAGGTAAGAAACAGAAAGTTGTAATAGTAGGGGATTTTAACTTTCCACATATTGACTTGGACTCCCACACTGTGAAAGGGCTAGATGGCTTGGAGTTTGTCAAATGTGTTCAGGAAAGTTTTCTAAATCAATATATAGAGGTACCTACGAGAGAGGATGCAATACTTGATCTCCTATTAGGGAACCAGACAGGTCAGGTTACAGAAGTATGTGTAGCCGAACATTTTGGATCCAGTGACCATAATGTCATTAGTGTCAAGTTAATTATGGATAAGGATAGGTCTGGTCCTCGAGTTGAGGTTCTAAATTGGAGAAGGGCCAATTTTGTGGAAATGAGAAAGGATCTAAGAAGAGTGGATTGGGATAAGTTGTTTTCTGGCAAGGAAACACTTACTGATCAGGAGAATTGGCAAGAAAGTGGCAAATGAAACACAATGTTAGAAATCCAAACAACACACAAAAATTGCTGGAGGAACTCAGCAGGCCAGGCAGCATCTATGAGTTCCTCCAGCATTTTGTTTGTGTTGTTTGGATTTCCAGCATATGTAGATTCTTTTATTTGTTTGTGGTTTGAAAATGCATGGTCATGCACTTTGGTAGTAAAAATAAATGTGTAGACTATTTTCTAAATGTGGAGAAAATCCAAAAATCTCAGATGCAAAGGGACTTAGGAGTCCTTGTGCAGAACACCCTAAAGGTTAACTTACTGGTTGTGTTGGTGATGTGGAAGGCAAATAAAATGTTAGTATTCATTTCAAGATTTCTAGAATACAGAAGTGAGGATGTGATGCTGAGGCTTTATAAGGCTCTGGTGAGACCTCACCTTGAGTATTGTGAACAGTTTTGGGCCCCTCATCTTAGAAAAGATGTGCTGGCATTGGAGAGGGTCCAGAGGAGGTTCACAAGAACGATTCTGGGATTGAAAGGGTTATCATATGAGGAACGTTTGATAGCTCTGGGTTGTACTTGCTGAAATTTAGAAGTATGAAGGGGGAGCTCATTGAAACCTTTTGAATGTTGAAAGGCCTAGACACAGTAGATGTGGAAAATATGTTTCCCATGGTGAGGGAGTCTAGAACAAGAGGACATAGCCTCAGGGTAGAGGGGCGTCTATTTAAAACAGTTGTGGAGAAATTTCTTTAGCCAGAGGGTGGTGAATTTGTGGAATTTGTTACCACAGACAGCTGTGGAGGCCAGGTCATTGGGTGCATTTAAGGCAGAGATTGATAGGTTCTTGATTGGACACGGCATCAATGGTCATGGGGAGAAGGCCGTGGAGTGGGGCTGAGGGGGGAAAAAAAGGATCAGCGGTGATTGAGTGACGGAGTAGACTTGATGGGCCAAACGGCCTAATTCTACTCCTGTATCTTAAGGTCTAACACACATTGATGCTGCTCAAACCCCTGAATTCCTCCAGCAGTTAGTTGTTTTTTTTTTAGCCTTAAGCACTTCATATACGATTAATTTATGTCTCAGGAAGAGTCCCAGATTTGGTTGCCTCCAATGGGATTTCACCACCAATCAAATTCTCTCCCCCCTCCCCACTTTCTGCTTTCCATAGGGATCGCTCCTTATGCAACTCCCTTGTCCATTCGTCCCTCATCCCTCCTGGTACTTATCCTTGCAAGCAGAACAAGTGCTACACCTGCCCCAACACCACCTCCCTCACTACCAGGTGAGGTGACACTTCACCTGTGAGTCTGTTGGGGTCATTTACTGTACCCAGTCCTCCTGGTGTGACCACCTGTGTATCGGTGAGATCTGTCGTAAATTGGGAGGCCGCTTCGCCAAGCACCTATGCTCCATCTGTCAGAACAAGCAGGATCTCCCAGTGGCCACCCATTTTAACTCTACCTTCAATTCCCATTCTGTCAGTCCACGGGCTCTTCTATTGTCCTGAGGAGGTCACACTCAGGTTGATGGATCAACAGTTTATATTCTGTCTGGGTAGCCTCCAACCTGATGGTATAAATATCGATTTCTTGAATTTCTGGAAATGGCCACCATCTCCCCTCCACCATTCCCCATTCCCATTTCCCTTTTTCACCTTATCTCCTTACCTGCCCATCACCTCTCTCTGGTGCTCCTCCCCCTTCCCTTTCTTCCATGGCCTTCTGTCCTCTCCTGTCAGATTCTTCCTCCTGCCCTTTATCTCTTTCACCAAACAACTACCCAGCTCTTTACTTCACCTCTCGCACCCCCTCATCCCCTTGGTTTCACCTAACACCTACTACCTTGTATTTCTTCCTCCCTTCCCTCCCCCACCTTCTTACTCTGACCTTTCATCTTTTCTCCCCAGTCCCAGCCTGAAACATCATCTATTTACTCTTTTCAATAGATACTGCCTGCTTGTTGCATTCCTCCAGCATTTTGTGTGTGTTACTAGGTTCAGCTGTGTTGGCAGGAGACCTAGCCCAATCTACCCACATTTGGCCCATAGTCTGCAAAACCTCTCCTATCTGTCTTCTGACCTAGATGGCTTTTAAATGTTGCTAATGTGTCCCCTTAACCGCTATTTCTTGAGGATGAGGTGATGAGTTATTATATTTTTATTATTTAGAGATACAGCACGGTAACTGGTTCTTCTGACGTAATGAGGCCACACTGCCCAATTATTTTCATGTGGCCAGTTAACTTACTACTCCTGTATGTCTTTGGAATGTGGGAGGAGAGCGGAGCCCCAGAGGAAATCCATGTTGTTACAGGGGAGAACATACAAACTCCTCACTGACAGCAGCAGAATTGAACCCGGGTCGTTGGAGCTGGAAAGCGTTGAGCTGACCGCTACACTATAATGCCACACATTGCTTTCTGCAACCATAGCATTCCTCATGGTGAAGGTGACTAGCACAAAATAGGAAGTTTCAGGATTTAGTCCCTGCAGTGATGAAGGAACAAAGATATACTTCCAAGTCTAAGTGGTGTATAAATTTGATGGAAGCCTGGAAAAGGTGGTGATCGCGTTTACCTGCAACTCGGTTGTCCTTCTTGGTTGTAAAGGTCAAGGATTTGGGAGTAACCTATAACCATATAATAATTACAGCACGGAAACAGGCCATCTCAGCCCTTCTAGTCTGTGCCCAACTCTTACTCTCACCTCGTCCCACCGACCTGCACTCAGCCCATAACCATCCATTGCTTTCCTGTCCATATAGCTGTCCAATTTAACTTTAAATGACAACATCGATCCTGCCTCAGACACTTCTGCTGGAAGCTCGTTCCACACAGCTACGACGCTCTGAGTAAAGAAGTTCCCCCTCATGTTACCCCTAAACTTTTGCCCTTTAACTCTCAACTCATGTCCTCTTGTTTGAATCTTCCCCCACTCCCAATTGAAAAAGCCTATCCACGTCAACTCTATCTATTCCCCTCATAATTTTAAATACCTCTATCAAGTCCCCCTTCAACCTTTTACGTTCCAAAGAATAAAGACCCAACTTGTTCAACCTTTCTCTGTAACTTAGTTGATGAAACCCAGGTAACATTCTAGTAAATTTTCTCTGTACTCTCTCTATTTTGTTGACATCTTTCCTATAATTTGGTGACCAAAACTGTACACAATCCTCTGGGAGGGGGAGAAGATGGCGGCGTGATGGCAGCACGCGCGGCCTCTCCGGTGATGAATATCTGTTATCAGTCAAGTAGGGGACCGTGCACAATTCTGATTTGATGGAAACAGACATGAGAGCACAGAGGAACATCTCAAAAACTTCTGGAATGCCCGCTTCGCTGCCGCTGCTACTGTGTGGTAACCAGAATCTCCGGAGCTGAAGGCCCCGAAATCCTCGGCTTTGCGTGTTTCAGCGGCCAGGGAGAGGTCGAAGGTGCTCAGCAGAGGATGGCGCTCAGGAGACTGTATCTGAGAGGCTGGTCAGAAGCTCGAAGTTTTTGGACGGATGGACTCAGTGTTGGCCGTGGTCGGCTGCTTCCAAAGTATCGGCAAGTTGATGGTCCCTGGAGGTTTATGGCAGGGAGTTTCTCCCCTTTGCCGCCTGCTATCGGGGACTCAGGAGTCGATTGACTCGGGAATTTGAGACTTTTTTTTTTACTGTGCCCATGATCTGTTCTTCATCAAATTATGGTATTGCTTTGCACTGCTGTAAGTATATGTTATAATTATGTGGTTCTGTCAGTGTTAGTCTTTGGTTTGTCCTGTTTTCTGTGATATCACTCCGGAGAAACATTGTATCATTTCTTAATGCATGTATGCATTTCTAAATGACAATAAAAGAGGACTGAGTATTCTCACAATCTAAAAAAAAAATTGGCCTCACCAATGCCTTGTACAATTTCAACATTACATCCCAACTCCTATACTCAATGCTCTGATTTATAAAGGCCAGCATACCAAAAGCTTTCTTCACCACCGTATCCACATGAGATTCCACCTTCAGTGAACAGTGCGCTAATTATTCCTAAATCCCTCTGTTCTACTGCATTCTTCAATGCCCGACCATTTACTACGTATGTCCTATTTTGATTAGCCCTACCAAAATGTAGCACCTCACATTTATCAGCATTAAGCTTCATCTGCCATCTTTCAGCCCACTCTTCTAACTGGCCTAAATCTCTCTGCAAGCTTCGAAAACCTATTTCATTACCCATAACTCCACCTATCTTAGTATCACCTGCGTACTTACTCATCCAATTTACCACCCCATCATCCAGATCATTAATGTATATGACAAATAACATTGGACCCAGTACAGATCCCTGAGGCACACCACTAGTCACTGGCCTCCAATCTGACAAACAGTTATCCACCACCACTCTCTGGCATCTCCCATTCAGCCACTGCTGAATCCATTTTACTACTTCAATATTAATACCTAATGATTGAACCTTCCTAACCAACCTTCCATGTGGGACCTTGTCAAAGGCCTTACTGAAGTCAATAAAGACAACATCCACCACCTTACCCTCGTCAACATTCCTAGTAACCTCTTCAAAAAATTCAATAAGACTTGTTAAACATGACCTTCCACACACAGATCCATGGTGACTGTTCCTAATCAGACCCTGTCTATCCAGATAATTATACATACCATCTCCAAGAATACTTTCCATCAATTTACCCACCACTGTCTTCATACTCACAGGTCGATAATTGCTAGTTTTACTCTTAGAACCCTTTTTAAACAATGGAACAACATGAGCAATACACCAATCCTCTGGCACCATCCCCGATTCTAATGACATTTGAAATATTTCTGTCAGAGCCCCTGCTATTTCCACACTAACTTCCCTCAAGGTCCTAGGGAATAACCTGTCAGGACCCGAAGACTTATCCACTTTTATATTCCTTAAAAGCTTCTTTAATCATCATAGTTTCCATAACTTCTCTCCCTATTTCCCTTATCTTACACAATTCAATATCCTTCTCCTTGGTGAATACCGAAGAAATGAAATTGTTCAGAATCTCCCCCATCTCTTTTGGCTCCACACATAGCTGTCCACTCTGATTCTCTAAGGGACCAATTTTATCCCTCACTATCCTTTTGCTATTAATATAACGGTAAAAACGCTTGGGATTTGTTTTTACCTTACTTACCAAAGCAACCTGATATCATCTTTTTGCTTTTCTAATCTTTCTTAAGATTCTTGTTACATTCTTTATATTCTTCGAGCACCTCATTTACTCCATGCTGCCTATATTTATTGTAGATATCTCTCTTTTTCCGAACCAAGTTTCCAATATCCCTTGAAAACCATGGCTCTCTCAAACTTTTAACCTTTCTTTTCAACCTAACAGGAACATAAACATTCTGTACTCTCAAAATTTCACCTTTAAATGACCTCCATTTCTCAATTACATTCTTCCCATAAAACAAATTGTCCCAATCCACTCCTCCTAAATCCTTTCACATCTCCTCAAAGTTAGCCTTTCTCCAATCAAAAATCTCAACCCTGGGTCCAGACCTATCCTTCTCCATAATTATATTGAAACTAATAGCATTGTGATCACTGGACCCGAAGTGCTCCCCAACACATACCTCTGTCACCTGACCTATCTCATTCCCTAACAGGAGATGCAACACTGCCCATTCTCTAGTTGGTACCTCTATGTATTGCTGCAAAAAACTATCCTGCACACATTTTACAAACTCCAAACCATCCAACCGTTTTACAGTATGGGCTTCCCAGTCTATGTGTGGAAAGTTAAAATCTCCCACAATCACAACCTTGTGCTTACTACAAATATCTGCTATCTGCTTACAAATTTGCTCCTCCAATCCTCGCTCCCCATTTGGTGGTCTATAATACACCCCCATAAGAGTTACTACACCTTTCCCATTCCTCAATTGCCACCCAAATAGCCTCCCTAGACGAGCCCTATAATCTATCCTGCCAGAGCACCTGGGAGACCTAGGAGACCAAATGCAGCACATTTTGCAGATGGTCCATGCTATGTTGAGGGAATTGAATATTTAGGAAGTGGATAGGCTACGAATCCAGCCGGCTACTTTGAACTGGATTATGTGAAGCTTCCTGAACACTGTTGGCGCTGAACTCATCAAGATGAACAAAGATTATGAGAAAATGATACATTGGAGCAGAAATAGGCCTTTCAGCCCATCAAGTCTGTTCCACTATTCCATCATGGATGATTTATTATCCCTCTCAACCCCCTTCTACTGAGCTATAAGATACAGGAGCAGAACTACACCATCCAGCCCATTGAGATATTATTGCATCATCTTGCAAAAACAGTGAGGAAGCAGTTTCTGTTTTCTCTAGCACAACATTCCCTTTTATCTCTCCTGTACAGTAAATCTCCAGAATACACATATTCAGTTAACATTTGATTAACCTTCAGGCCAATTTCAAGCATTTGGTCTGAGCCCCTTGAAGGCAAGTTCTTAAACGCTAGTTATAATCATGCCCTGTCATTCAGTGTGGGCAGATATTCCTGTATGATTGAAATAAGCCATCTCATTTCACCTCTGCAACTCCAAGACATTAATGCCACCTGCCTTGAAAGCAAACTGAATCCATTGTGACACTGCTTGGGAGCACAAAACTTTTTGGGAAGATATTTAATCCTCTTCTCTAATAAATCTCACCAAATATTTCCCTGATGTCAGAAGTGTAAGAGTAAAGATTAGGTTTCTTTGTCACATGTACATCAAAACATGCAGTGAAATACAGAGTTTGCGTCAATGCCTAATACAGCCTGAGAAAGTGCTGGAGTCAGCTTGACTCCAGCAACAACACAGCATGCAAGGGAGAAGCTAAACCCAGATGTATCCTGTATTACAGTGGAGTAAAGGGAACCACAAAGGCAGGAGAGAGGAGCTGACCAAAGTTGATCGGAAAGGGACACTAGCAGGGATGTTGGCAGAATAGCAATAGCTGGAGTTTCTGGGAACCATTTGGAAAGTGCAGGATAGATACATCCCAAAGAAGTAGTATTCTAAAGGGAGGATGAGGCAACCATGGCTGACAAGGAAAGTCAAAGACATCATAAAAGGAAAAGAGAGGGCATATAATGTAGCAAAAATAGAATGCTAGAGGATGAGAAGCTTTTACAAACCAACTGAAAGCAAATTTAAAAAAAAACATAAGGAGAGAAGAATTGAAATATGAAGGTAAGCTAGCCAATAATATAAAAGAGGATACCAAAAGTGTTTTCAGATATATGAAAAGTAAAAGAGAGGCAAGAGTGCATATTAGACACTGGAAAATTATGCTGGAGAAGTAGTAATGGGGGACAAAGAAATGGTGGACAAACTTAATGAGCATTTGGTGTCAGTCTTCATTGTGGAAGACACAAGGAGTATACCAGAAATTCAAGAGTGTCAGGGGCAGATGTGAGCGTAGTTCTTATCATTAAGAAGAAGGTGCTTGGGAAGGTGAAAGGATGGAAGTTAGATAGGTCACCTGAATCAGATGGATTACACCTCAGAGTCCTGAAGGAGGTAGCTGAAGAGATTGTGGAGGCATTACAAGTGGAGGCATTTCAAACATCACTAGGTTCTGGAATGGTTTTGAGAAACATGAAGGCACATGATAAGGTAGGCCAAATTCAACATGACTTCCTTAAGGGGAAATGCTGCCTCACAAATCTGTTGGAATATTTGAAGAAATAACAGGCAGGATAGATGAAGGTGAGTGATGGATGTTGTTTACTCAGATTTTCAAAAGGCATTTGATATGGTGCCACATTTGATAACCTCAAAACAAGTCAAGAGTCCGTGGTATTAGAGGAAAAATATTAGCATGGACAGAAGATTGGCTGACTGGCAGGAGGCAAAGAGTGGGAATAAAGGAGGCTTTTTCTAGTTTGCTGTGGTTGGTAGTGGTGTTCCACAGGGGTTAGTGTGGGGACCACTTCTTTTCTTTTTTTGTCAATGAATTGTATAACAGAATTGATGGCTTTGTGACCACATTTAGGGATGATACAAAAATAGGGAGACGGGCAGGTAGTTTTGAAAAAGCGGAGAGTCTGCTGAAGAACTTAGATTGGGAGAATGAGCAAAGAAGTGGCAGATGGAATATAGTGTAGGGGAGTGTTTGCTCATATAGTTTGGTAGAAGGAATAAAGGCATAGATTATTTTCTGAACAGGAAACAATTTTAGAAGTTAGAGTTACAAATAGTCTTGGGATCCTCATGTAGGATTCCCTAAAGGTTAACTTGTAGGCTGAGTCAGTGGTAAGGAAGGCAAATGCAATATTAACATTAATTTCGAGAGAATGAGAATATGAAAGCAAGGGTGTAATGCTGAGGCTCTATCAGGTATTCGTCAGACTGCACTTGGAGTCCTGTGAGCAGTTTTGGCCTCGTTATCTAAGATGTGCTGGCAATAGAGATGGACCCAAGGAGGGTCATGAGAATGATCCCAGAATGAAAGGGTTAATGTATGAGGAGTGAATGATGGCTCTGGACCTGTACTCACTGGAGTTTAGAACAATGAGGAGGGATCTCATTGAAACCGATCAAATAGTAAAAGGCCTAGAAAGAATAGACATGGGGAGGATGTTTCCTATAGTGGGGATATCTAGGAACAGAGGCACAGCCTCAGAATAGAAGGATTTCTTTAGCCAGAGGTTGGTGAATCTGTGGAAGTCATTGCCACAGATGACTGTGAAGGCCAAGTCACTGGGTATATTTAAACTGGAGGTTGATAGGTTTTTGATTATTAAGGACGTCAAAGGTTATGGGGAGAAGGCAGAAGAATGGGGTTGAAAGGGATAATAAATCAGCCATGACACAATGGCAGAGAAGGCTTGATGAGCCAAATGGCCTGATTATCTTCCTATGTGTAATAGCCTTATGCTCTAACAGATAATTTTCAGATGCAACAACCAATCTACTGGAGGAACTTAGCAGTTTCAGCAATTATCTGGGTTTCAGCAAGAAACCTACCTCAGAAACTTTAGATAACAGATTGCATAAGGAGTCAGTTACATTGAAGAAAACCCTATAAAGAAGAGACATTTGCAGCTCTTCTCAGTTCTGCAGAACCTCCTCAGTTGCAAAATGAAAGATCTTTACCATAGTTAACAGAAGCCCCAGCATACATCTAGTTTATCTACTACGTGCACAATTCTTTAACCCTTATCTTTCTTGCCAAGTTTCCCCTGCATGATTCGAATTCAAGTTCAAGTTTTTATTTGTCATTGAACCATACATATGTACAGTATACAGCTAAATGAACCATTGTTCCTCTGGGGCCAAGGTGCAAAACACAGTACGTATAGTCACACATTGCATTTATAGTTATGATCCAGCACATACGGTCACAAAGTAATATTAGCACAAGTCCCTGTCTGGCATGGCCTGAAGATTGATGGCACATCAGGTGTCCTGGAGCCACTTTTCTGTAAGAAGAAGCACATGGCAGTTCCCCATCTCATGCTGGGTCAGTCGAAAGGAATTCAGTTTGTTTTCCTGGGAGCGAACACTGGAGAGCAAAATTGACAGAAGAGCCAGCCTGCTGGGGTTAGCCTCCTCATCTAGCACAGATTTCAGTGCCTCCTCTTACACCGTTTCTGTTGCCTCCTTCCCTGGGTGGCTGTAATAGGTGACACCACGGTATGAGGAACGGTGGAATTGAAAAGTGTTTTATTATTGTCACATGTACCAAGTTACAGTGAAGAGCTTGGGAGAGTTACAAGGAAGGTTAGTTTGATCTTAGAGAAGGTTAAAAGGTCAGCACACATCATGGGCCAAAGGGGCTGTACTGCGCCTTAATGTTCCATACTCAGTGTTCTATAATAAGGTAGATTGCGAAGTGAAGAGTCCATCTTGTTGTACGAAGGACTCTGTATAAAGCAATATTTATTAGCTTTATAGCAGTTGAGTAGGAGGTACCACTGCTGGTCTGTGCTTTGATCCCTAGGTACTTCCTGCCCGATGAAAGAGGGAAGAGGAAAGAATGTCTGTAAAGATCAAATAGAGCCTGTTTGATACAACGGCCTTAGATTTGTTACAATATCAGAATGTTGGATGAACTCTGTGGCTCAAGCAGCATCCTCGAGGCTGAAGCTGTGGGTTGACATTTACAGAACCAAGACCTGGCATCAGGACTGAGAGGGATAGGAAAGATTGTCAGTCTGTAGGGAGCTGGGATGGAGGCTGGTAGGTGATAGGTGGAGCCAAATGGGAGGAGATGCTGAACAGATGGAACCAGCTTGGTGGGAGGGGGATGACAAAAGTGAACAAAGAAGGAAATTGCTGTAAATGGCAAGTGAGTGTGTGTGGCATACGATTATCAAGGGCGCCAGTTACCTGAAACTGGACAATTTATCTTCAATATAACACATACGAAGTGCTGGAGCAGCTCAATTGGCCAGACAGCATCTATGAAAAAGAATAAACTGTACTCATTTCAGGCTGAGACCTTTCATCAGGACTGGAAAGGAAGGGGGAAGAAGCCATAATGAGATGGTGGGGGAGGAAAAGGAGTACAAACTAGCTGACAGGTGAAGCCAGGTGAAGAGGAAGATAGGTTGATAGGGGAGGAGGATGAAGTGAGATGTTGGGAGGTGATAGGTGGAAAGGTAAAGGGCTGAAGAAGGAATATGATAGGAGAAGAGAGTAGACCATGGAAGAAAAGGAAAGATGAAGGGCAGCAGAGGGAATTGATAGGCAGGATACTTGGTAGTGTGGAGGAGCAGAGGGATCTGGGGGTACATGTCCACAGATCCCTGAAAGTTGCCTCACAGGTAGATAGGGTAGTTAAGAAAGCTTATGGGGTGTTAGCTTTCATAAGTCGAGGGATAGAGTTTAAGAGTCGCGATGTAATGATGCAGCTCTATAAAACTCTGGTTAGGCCACACTTGGAGTACTGTGTCCAGTTCTGGTCACCACACTATAGGAAGGATGTGGAAGCATTGGAAAGGGTACAGAGGAGATTTACCAGGATGCTGCCTGGTTTAGAAAGTATGCATTATGATCAGAGATTACGGGAGCTAGGGCTTTATTCTTTGGAGAGAAGGAGGATGAGAGGAGACATGATAGAGGTGTACAAGATAATAAGAGGAATAGATAGAGTGGATAGCCAGCGCCTCTTCCCCAGGGCACCACTGCTCAATGCAAGAGGACATGGCTTTCAGGTAAGGGTGGGAAGTTCAAGGGGGATATTAGAGGAAGGTTTTTTACTCAGAGAGTGGTTGGTGCGTGGAATGCACTGCCTGAGTCAGTGGTGGAGACAGATACACTAGTGAAGTTTAAGAGACTACTCGACAGGTATATGGAGAAATTTAAGGAGGGGGGTTATATGGGAGGCAGAGTTTGAGGGTCAGCACAACATTGTGGGCCGAAGGGCCTGTAATGTGCTGTACTATTCTATGTTCTATGGTCTATAGGCAGGTGAGGAGAAGAGAAAAGTTAAGAGAGGAGAATGGTTAATGGAAGAACAGAAAATAGGGAGGGGGTAAATTAGCGTATGTTAGAGGAATCACTGTTTATTGCATCAGATTGGAGGCTTCCCAGAGGTGTTGAGGTGTTGTTCCTGAAAGTGGCCCCATCGTGGTAGTGGAGAAGACCATGGACTTAAATATCGGAATGGGAATAGGGATTGGCAATAAAATGGTTGGCCATCGGGAAAACTTGCTTGTTGCAGATGGAGTGAAGGTACTGGACTAGCTTCAAACCACTGGCTTGCAAACTGCCCAAGTGGAATGTGAGTTATCATTCCTCCAATTTGTGATTCGTCATGGTCGAAATGGAGAAGGTCAAGGGCACACAGGTTGATGTGGGAGTTGGAAGCATTGATGAGGTGATGTGCGACTAGAAGCCCTTTGCTGGCAGGGTGTGAATGTTCTGCTTGAGAGTCAACTGGTCTATATTTCATTTCACCAAGTAGAGCATTCCATGTCGTGAGCACTTATTCCAGTAGGGTAGGTTGGAAGAGATGGTCACTTAATGCCCTCCCTGGTCTCATTTTGACCACCAATCAACATGGATATTCATCAATTGTCTTCCCCTGAAGCACCACCACCACCAATTGCCCCTGGATCCGCTGTATTGCATTGGGCTGCTGTAGGTTTTGCTGCCCTCCAGCGGGCCAATGGAACTGAGTGCTAAGACCCAGGGAGAGAACTCACTCAGTCACATAAAGACGGGGGAGGTGATTATTGCACATTCAGGTTACAGTCCAAGTGACCCACAAACACAGGTGAATAACTGTATAACCCAAGCTAAAATGTAACAATAAATGAGCATGAACACCCCACTATAATCCCACAATAAATAAATACAACTGGCTACTATGAATGCTGGGGGACGGGCTGTCGACCACGTCCCCCCTCCTGAAGTGGCACAATATATTAATATCGACAACTTTGAAACTTCAGGATGATTCCTAACAAACACATACGACGGTGACCGTCAGTGAATCCACCCCTGAGAGCAGAGTGTCCCCTGGCTGGTTGTGAATAGATGGTGGGTTCCATGAAGAAGATTCCCATCCACCCTGCTAGTATGTGAGAACCTAGCAACAGTTATAGTTTTATTTCTATCAGTTAGATAAGCTTTCATCCATTGAGAAAACAAACACACAATAACAATAAGTAGTTAGAACTCTTACATTTACTTAGGTAATTGCAAACAGTCCATTTGGAGATAAGACTATAAGACATAGGAGCAGAATTAGGCCATTCAGCATGTAGAATCTGCTCCGTTATTCAGTCATAGCTGATTTATTATCCTTCTCAACCCCATTTTCCTACCTTCTCTCCGCACCCTTTGATGTCCTGGCTCGTCAAGAATCTATCGATCTCAGCTTTAAATATACCCAAGACTTGCCCTCCACAGCCATCTGTGGCAACGAATTCCACGGATTCACCAACCTCTGGCTAAAGAAATTCCTCTTCATCTCTGTTCTAAAGGGACTTCTTTCTAGTCACATACAAATGGCCCCTAGAGGGAGGGCCCAGCAGCAGCAGCAGATACTAACAGTGTCTTTCAAGGATTATGTCATTGGCAAATTATACAGTTTGCCACACATTTCCTGCTGTAACTGGAAATCCTGGTGCCTTCCACTCATTTTCGATCACAGCCATCGTTACCTCCCTCCCCTTATTTACCACACAGGCAAGCTATAGGACAAGAGTGGAGGGTGCTATTGGACAATCATCGGGGTCATGACAGAGCCCCTAAGAGTCTTGTACTCACTGAATTGAATTGAATTGACTTTATTACTTACATCTTTCACATACGTGAGGAGTAAAAATCTTTATGTTACATCTCTGTCTAAATGTGCAATGTGCAATTTATAATAAATTGTAATAAATAAATAGTATGTTCAACAAGACAGTCAATATAGCATAGAAATACAGTTGAGTCAGCATGAGTTAAGCATTCTGATCGCCTGGTGGAAGAAGCTGTTCTGGAGCCTGTTGGTCCTGGCTTTTGTGCTGTGGTACCGTTTCCCAGATGACAGCAGTGGGAACAGTTTGTGGTTGAGGTGACTTGGGTCCCCAGTGATCCTTCGGGCCCTTTTTACGCACTTGTCTTTGTAACTGTCCTGAATAATGGGAAGTTCACATCTATAGATGCGCTGGTCTGTCCGCAGCAGACTCTGCAGAGACCTGTGGTTGATGGAAATACAGTTTCCATACCAGGCAGTGATGCAGCCAGTCATAATGCTCCCAGTTGCACCCCTGTAGAAAGTCCTGCGGATGTGGGGACTCATGCCAAGCTTCTTCAACCATCTGAGGTAAAAGAATCACCGTTGTGCACTTTTTACCATACATCCGGTATGTACAGACCACATGAGACCCTCAATGATGTGTATGCTGAGGATCTTAAAGCTGTTTACCCACTCAACTCCAGATCCATTGATGACAGTAGGGGTTAGGCTGTTTCCATTCCTCCTGTAGTCCACAACCAGCACCTTTGTTTTTGCAATATTGAGGGAGATGTTGTTTTCTTGACACCACTGTGTCAGGGTGATGACTTCTGCTCTGCAGGCTGCCTCATAATTATTTGAGATAGTGCTTTATTTGAGTGTGCATTATTGTTTGAGTGTGCTTTAGTCCAAGAGGTCTTTTTGGCCTCAGATGCTTCACACTGTAATCGTATAAGTTCATCAATAAAACCTGAGAAAAAGTTGGCATTCTCAATGCCCTGCCAAGGGTGGGGGTAGAGGCAGATATGTTTGTCTTAGGCGAGGAATGGATTAGAGTGGATATAGGAGGAAAGGATTAGATTGATCTTAGAGTAGGTTAAACTGTCGACGCAACATCATAGGTTGAAAGGCTTGTACGGTGCTGTAATGTTCTATAAATACACTGGATTATCACATGGCCATAAAGATCTGTTGTTGTTTACTGACAGGAGAGTCACCCTGTTTGTTACCTGTAGATATTTCATCTATTCCGTTAGTGTGAGCCGTACTTGATAACAGTAATAGCAGAAGGTAATTGAAGTTTCCATAACTGGCCATTGTCATGTGCTACTGCAAAGACATAACCAGAGTCAGTGTAAATGTTTACAGGAGCACCAGGATATAGGCTCTTGCTAAGGCTAAAAGTTCATTAGGTGATAAGTCCCGTTGAGGATAAGACCAAATTAATGCACTGTAGTTTGACCAAAGCTGTAGTTTCTCCCTTTGACACCTTGTGACCCTTGTCAGCCAAAGCACTCCAATAGATTATTCAGAAGCTTTCTGGTTTTGGAAACATAGAAGCACAGTATTCACATACTGAAGCAGCATGGAAGGGTTTTGTAAGATCTTATTGTGCCTTACGGGGTTCAGCAGATATTATTTGCCTCACATCATTACCTCCTTTCACCCATAGGATCTCTGGTATGTGAGCAAGCAACCATTTGATTATCTCATTATTCTTTGTCTGAGAAAGGCTCAGGACTTAATATTCAAATTTAGTGGGATAGGATGTAAGTTCGCTGCGTGTAAAGGCAATTACCTGGGGAAATGCTGAAAAGGCACAGCTGCCTTCCAGAGTTGGTTGACCATGGACCTCAAGTCCCTTAAACAGTGCGGTAGTATGACATGAAGAACGACATGTAGGATGACATCAGGTGACATTTTATAAAGCGGTTCAGCATCAGGTGACAATTTTGCAGTGACAAAAATACCTTCGTGGCCCAGGGGCAGAGTGAAACGAACAAGAAAGAAGGATTTCCTATGATGGTCTTGCAGTAATTGCTTTACAGCTTGTTTATCAATGATCTGGACCTTCTGCAGAATAATGTGCAATAAAGTAGATGGTCACACGCCACTTGGATGTCAGGCATGGGTATTTCTCTAACACTGTATGAACTTCTGAGCATTGTAGTATTTGTGCAATCATAATCAACGCTTTATCAGACAAAGAATTATTGGTAAACTTCTACCACCAGTTGTTTCAAGCGGAGACCTCTAACAAGGCTCAAACCATTTCTGATACAGCAAGTTATATCCTTTTAGGGCAGCATGCCAGTATACATCCAGATTTACAAAGGAAATCCCATCCTCACAGATTAATTAGTAAGTCTTATCCTGTAAGAAACTGATCATATCCGTAAAGCTGATAAGTGACTGTGTGACGAATGTGTAAACAGACTGGCTGTCCTGTAAATTCCATAACGCCTACCAATTCATTGCTTAAGGGTGCTCAAGGTCAATTGGAAGATCAATTTGTGGAAAACGTGGCTTCAGTATCAACCAGGAAATCTAGTCATTGTCCAGTTACAGTCAGGGGAATAACGGTCTTGGAAATCTTTACAACGGGTAGAAGTATAATCTACAAGTTCTTCAGTACAGTTTGGGAGAGCATTATTTAAGGTGAACAGCATAATCTGTAATGTTGATAGCAGTGAAGGCTGAAGCTGCCTTACCAAAGTTACTTTGCCACTGAGGACATTGTCAAGCTCTGTGGCCAGGCTGTCCGCAAACAAAACGCATCTCTATCGGACATTCCCCTCTTTAACTCCTTCCACGTACACTGCCTTATCCCAGTGCTCGTGGATATTAAAACCAAGTTTACAGTGATATTACAATCACAGGTTTATCTGGTAATGATTAGCCAAAACTTGCTCACTGTCATTTAAGTTAAATATAAAGCAGAACTATAAGTTAAAATAACATTCCAATTGCATAGGACAACTGTTGCAATATTCTTTAAACTATGTGGTTAAAATTTTGTCCTCATCTTTCTTGGCAGGTTCAACTCTGTAATGTTTCAATTGGCTCCGGCAATGGTGCAAAACTCTCATAATTCTACTTAACTCTTCTCATCCCACTCAACAGTATACACTTCTTTCAACCCGGGATGCAACCCATTTACAATAATATTTAATATCCTCACCTCCAGGGATAACCTGGAGTACTTCTGAAATACAGTGCACCTGAGCACTATGTATTCATTAATATCATTGTCTGTCTTTTGTACAACACTGTGTATATGCTATTCTACTGGGTGAGGGAAACATTTTCTTAGAGATTCTGCTAGATTAGTTCAGAATATACTTAAATCACCACATCATTCATTCTCACTGAAGTAGATGGTCTTATCCTTGACAACTTTTTCTGCGCCTCCCCCCATTTTCCTTGTTTTATCCGTGGGACTCATCTAATCATTTTTCCCTGCAGCTTTCTTGTAGTTTTTTTTTCTTTTCTATCAACACTTCAAACATGCTCCAGATCATGTACATTAGATGTACTTATAGGAGGCAATCCCTGTCAACTTCCATAGTTCATTCCACTTACTTCTCAACATTCTTAATGCTTTCTAGTTCATAACCTACCAACATGCACTCTGCTGGAGTGCCCATGGGGGTTCTGCAACTGGAAACTCTCACACACCCATTCGCACTTTGGAATTCCTTTTCTTACACACACTCACACCCAGAAAAGGGGGGGGGGTCGGGAATTCTTACCTACAGAGATCCTTATCTTAAATCCATACTTCTCTTTCTTTTTCTTCTTTTTTAGTTGGGGAATCAGACCTCTGATGGCTGCAGCTCTCTTCACTCTCCTCATGTTTGAGCGCAGGGATTCAACCTCAAAGTTCACGGTTCAAAGTAAATTTCAAAGTAAATCATCATAACCTCTTGCAATTGCTCTTTTCCAGACCCTCCAATCTCAATTGCTGCTCCATTTGCAATCCCTTTTGGTGACGAATGGGATGGCAAACCCTGCCTACTCTGCACTGGAGGAAGCTTGCACTCCAGTAGCAGACTCAGTCCTTCACTCAAATATGAGCTGCCTAGGATTTAAGACTGATCAGCTCCTTGGGCCCAACCCTGTTCTCCTGTAAAATGAAGTTAAGATTCAGCTATTTAGGTGTGGGGCCTCCAAGAAACTGTCACTGTCAATTAACTGGATTCTGAAAACTTGCACTTGATCCTCAGCCACAGTATATACTTGAGCACAAGGAGAACTGTTCAGCCCTGTCAGCAAACCGTTCTCAATTCTGAACAAAGAAATGCCATTTTTATACAGAAATTGACTAGTTAGATACGGATGTTGATCCAATAGAAACTTGGTTCACTTATGAATCGCATTATTTGCATATTTATTTGCTGATCATAATACATATTTAGGTTATTGATAACTAATTAAATCTACGTGTTAAAGGACAATAATAATTGATAATTGGTAAACTAACAGTCCAATGGTAAATGTTGTCCTTGGATCCTTCATAGAGTCATAGAAAAGTACAGCACAGAAACAAACCCTTTGGTCCATCTAGTCCATGCCGAAACCATTTAAACTGCCTACTCTCAGTGACCTACATTGGGACCATAGCCCTCCATACCCCTACTATCAATGTACCTATCCAAACTTCACTGAAATGTTGAGTTATCAGGAAAGACAGAATAGGTTAGGATTTTATTCCATAGAACGTAGAAGACTGGGAGGAGGTTTGATAGAGGTATACAAAAGTATGAGGAGTATAGATAGGGTAAATGCAAGCAGGTTTTTTCCACTGAAGTTGAAACCAGAGGTCATGGGTCACGGGTGAAAGGTGAAAAGTCTAAGAGGAACGGAGGGCTGAGAGAATGTGGAATGAGCTGCCAGCACACGATCTCGAGTTCTACGTTTAAGAGAAGTTTGGATAGGTACAAGGATAGTAAGGGCCTATTTCTGTGATGTACATTTCTATAATTCTATGACTCTATGACATTATTAACTCACGTCAAACCTGTTTTGTATCTGTTTATGTTATTATGTTAATATTATTTTATATGCTGTATGTGAAATATGTACAGTGCTTTACACTTTGATCTCTGAGGAACAATGTTTTGTTTAGCTGTATACATTTGAATAGTTATGATAAACTTGAACTTTTACACTGAAAAATGTCTAGAAATTTCAAACCAATGGATTTGTTCACTTTTTTCATTGAATTTTTACCTCAATATTTAGTATTTGCATAGAAATCGTTACAGAGTACAATTTTAAATCTGCTTTGAATATGGCTTTCATTATAGATTAAGTCCATTTGTTTTTTTTGCTAAGCTTTGTGGTTTTGCACGCAGCTTGCTTTTATTGTTAAATGTGGAACTCAAAAATGCTGGAAATACTTAGCAGATGAGCTGCAAGTATGAGAAGAGAAACATAGTTAATGTTTTAGGTCACGGATCCTTAATCATACAACATAGAAGAGTACAGCACAGGAACTGGCCCTTTGGCCCACAGTGTTGTGCTGAACCAGCTAAAAAGCAAATCAAAAACACTCAAACACTAATCCCTCCTACCTACACAACGCCCATATTCTTCCATCTTCCTTACGTCCATGTGCCTATCCAAATATCTTTTAAAAGCCTCTAATGTATTTGCCTCTATGACCATACCAGGCAGTGCATTCTACACCACTCTGAGTAAAAAGACTTATCCCTCATTTCCCCTTTGAGCCTACCCCCTCTCACCTTCAATGCATGCTCTCAGACATTTCAACCCTGAGCAACAGACACTCCCATAATCTTATAAACCGTCAGATCTCCCCCCAGCCTCTACCACTCCAGAGAAAACAACTCAAATTTATCCAGCCCCTCATGATAGCTTATGCTCTCTAAACCAGGAAGGATTTTGGTAAACCTCCTCTGTACCCTCTACGAAAAGTCAACATTCCAAGATGTCTCTGCTCAACAACACGGTTAACGATCTTGCCCTTAACAGTGTACTGTCTCCTTGCATTTGCCCTACCAAGGTACAGCATCTCACATTTATCTGGGTTAAACTCCATCTGCCATTTATCTGCCCATATCTGCAACTGCGCTATATCGTGCAGTATATTTTGCCAATCTTCTACAATATCCACAATTCCATCAATCATGGCATCATCAACAAACTAACCTATCCATCTACATTTTCATCCAGGTCATTTATATACATCACAATCTGCAGAGGCCCCAGTACAGATCCTTGCGGAACACCACAAATTACAGACCTCCAGCTTGAATAAGTTCCTTCAACCACTACTCTTTGTCTTCTATATGCAAGCTAATTCTGAATCCAAACAGCTAATTCGCCATGGACCTAGATGCTCTTGATGTACAGTATGTATAGAATGCTTGGGACTCACCTTAATCGTACTTGCCAATGACTTTTCATGGCCCCTCCTGGCTTTAATGATTCCCTCCTAAGTTCTCCTCTGGCTTCTTTATAATCTTCATGTGCTTTGCTTGATCCTAACTTGATGAAGGAAGAGCAGTGGATATAGTGTTTATGGATTTCAGTAAGGCATTTGACAAGGCTCCCTGCAAGGCTCATTCAGAAAGTAAGGAGGCATGGGATTCAAGGAGATCTTGCTTTTTGGATCCAGAATTGGCTTGCCCACAGAAGGCAAAGGGTAGCTGTAGATGGTTCGCATTCTGCGTGGAGGTCGGTGACCAGTGGTGTTTCACAGGGATCTGATCTGGGACCACTCCACTCAGTGATTTTTATAAATGACCTGGATGAGGGAGTAGAAGGGTGGATTAAGTTTGCTAATGACACAACAGTTGGGGGTGTTGTGGATAGTCTGGAAGGTTGTCAGAGGTTGCAGTGCAACATCGACAGGATACAGAACTGGGCTGAGAAGTGGCAGATGGAATTCAACCCAGACAAGTGTGAAGTGGTTCATTTTGGTAGGTCAAATTTGAAGACAGAATGCAATACTAATGGTAAGACCCTTGGCAGTGTGGAGGATTAGCGAGATCTTGGAGTCCATGTCTATAGGACACTCAAAGCTGCTGCACAGGTTGTCAGTGTTGTTAACAAGGTGAATGGTGTGTTGGCCTTCATCAATCATGGGACTGAGTTCAAGAGCCATCAGGTGATGTTACAGTTATATAAGACCTTAGTTAGACCCCATATGGAGTTCAGGTCACCTCACTACAGGAAGCATGTGGATTCTATGGAGAGGGCAGAGGAGATTTACAAGGATGTTGCCTGGATTGGAGAGCATGCCTTATGAGAATAGGTTTAGCGGACTTGGCTTTTTCTCCTTGGAGTGACGGAGGATGAGAGGTGAACTGATAGAGGTGTATAAGATGATGAGAGGCATTGATTGTGTGGATAGCCAAAGGCTTTTTCCCAGGGCTGAATTGGATAACACAAGGGGGCAAAGTTTTAAAGTGTTTGGAAGTAGGAACAAGGGAGATGTCAGAAGTAAGCTTTCCACACAGAGAGTGGTGGATGCATGGAAGGCACTGCCAGTGACAATGGTGGAGTTGGATACAATAGGGTCTTTTAAGAGTCTCTTAGATAGGTACATGGAACTTAAAAAAAGAGAGAGCTATGCAATAGGGGAATTCTAGGCAGTTTCTAGAGTAGGTTACGTGCTCGGCACAACATTGTGGGCTGAAGAGCCTGTAATGCGCTGTAGATTTCTATGTTCCATGTTCTAACTTCTGAAGCTTTACATATTTTCCTTTATCCTTCTTGACTAAATTCATCATTCTCCGGACAAGAAAGGCTCTCTTCTGTCTCCATCCCTGTCCTTCCTCCTAACAGGAACATACCTTTCCCGCACTCGGTGCAATTGATCTTTAAACACCCTCCACATGTCTGATGTGAACTTGCCAAAAAAAAGGTGTTCCCGATTAGTTCCTGCCTAATGTCCTCATAATTTGCTCAACTCTAATTTAAGACTCTCCTGCAATGACCATACCTATCCTTATCTATAGCTATCCTGAAAGATAAGGTGTTGTAGTCACTGTTCCCTAACTGCTCACCGACTGAAAGGTCAGTCACCTGGCCAAACTCAGCACAGGTCCAGTACAGCCCCTCTTCTTGTTGGACCATCCACATATTGATGTAAGAAACTTTCATGGATATACTTAACAAATTCTGCCATATCTCAACCCCTTGCACTAAGACGGCCCGATTTTATATTAGGGAAATTGAAATCCCCCATGATTAACCCTATTATTTTTACACATTTCCTTACTCTGATTATATATGTGCTCCTCAATGTCCCAGTGGCTACTGGGATGTCTGTAGTACAATCCCATCAGTGAGTTTGCACCCTTTTGAGTTCTACCCGAATGGACTTAGTGTCTGACCCCTCCATTACATCTTCTCTGAATGCAGATGTGATATTGTCTCTGATTTGTAATGTAACTCTTGCATCCCCACCATCTCCTTCTCTATCTTTTCTAAAACTTTGAAAAACCTGGTACATTAATCACCCATTCCTTCCCCTCTCTCAACTTCAGTAATGGCCACATCATCCAGTTCTACCTACTGATCCATACCGATCTCCTTTAGCCATAATACTCCTAGCAATAAAAAATATACACTTAAAACTATCTGACCAATCGTATTTGTTATTTTGATTGGCATCTACTTCCCAGTCCAATCCTTCCCTTACTGATCTGGCGCTCCAGTTCCCAGCCCCCTGTAAAACTAGTTTAAACTCTCCCAAGTAGCATCAGCAAATCTCCCAGTCAGGATATCATCCAGGTGCAACCTCTCCTTCTTGTACACACTAACCCTTCCCCAGAAAAGGTTCCAATGATCCAAGAACTTGAAACCCTGTCCCATGCACCATCTCCTCAGCCGCTCATTCATCCGTGCTATCACCCCATTCCTATCTACACTAGTCCGTGACACAGGGAGTAATCTGGAGATTACTGCTTTGGAGGTCCTTCTCTTCTGACCCTTTCCTAACTCTATATACTCACTGCATAGGACCTCTTTCCCTTTTCTGCCTATGCCAAAATGCACCACAACCTCCGGCTATTCAGCCCCACTCTTGGGAATATAGAAACATAGAAAAACTACAGCATAATACAGACCCTTCGGCCCACAATGCTGTGACAAACATGAAATTGCTCTGAAACATCCTAGGCCCTAGTTCCTGAAAGGCAACACATCATCCTGGCGTCTCTTTTGCGGCCAGAGAACCTCTTTTCTGTCCCCCTAACTATCAAGTCCACTGTAAGTCCAGTACTGGCTGACTTTACCCTTCCCCGTTGAGTCTCTGAGCCAGCCACAGTGCCACTAGCCTGGCTGCTGCTGCTGTGCCCTGGTGGGTCATTCAAAGAGGTATACTTGTTGCTGAGGGGAACGGCCACAGGAAAACCCAGCACTGACTGCTTACTCCAATTACCTTTCCTGGTGGTCACCCATCTACCGTCTGAAGCCTGTACTCTGGCTGTGAGCACCTCTCCAAAAGTCTCAAATGACGAACATTCAATGTTAGCTCTGTTGTCTGACCTGCTGAGTGTGTCCAGCATGGCCGCTCTTTACGTCAGACTTCCAGCATCAATAGACTTGAGTATTTGCACAGCGGTTCCTATCCAGCTGGTATTAATGTTGAAAGGTACCAGGAGAGGAAATCTACTCAAATTAATTTGCTTAAACTTGTTTCTGGGAAACATTACAAGGGAAATAATGAGAACTTGAGAGGAAATCTTGAAGCACATTAGCGCCATATGACAGATCTCATCAATTAACAAGCAGTTGTTTCCTTCGGACAGAACGTGGGGCCAGCTAAACGAGGCAAAATCTTTATTGAGCCATGCATTTGAAGTTAAAGATATAATCTCTAATGTTTTATAAAAGGGGAACAGACACTTCAGGTCACATTGAATACCAACCACTCTTTCACACTAATACAGGGCCTGATGAAAGGTCTTGACCCAAAATGTCAACGGTTTCATTCCTCAAACAGACGTTGTTCAACCCACTGAGTTTCTCTCTAACATTGTTTGTTCTCCAGCATCTCTGCTGTTTTCTGTCTGTCTCTTCTCAGGAATTGTATGCAAATCCCATCTTATTTTCCCTTCTTTTCCACCAGCTCCTGAGATTCCACCATTCATCTCGGCACAGAGTGGCATGGCTTTGAGACGTGGTGGGATATCTGAGCACCCAGAGGAAACCCACACGCTCACAGGAGGAGCAGGTAAGCTGTGCACTTACAGCTTCAGTAGTCAGGATTGAAACCTGGAATAGAAGCTGTGGCATGGTTACTCGACTAACTCTGCCAATGCGCTCAGATTCGTTTATTCATTACGTGTACATTGAAACATATTGTGTTGAGCATTTGGTCCATAATGACTGACAAGCAGGCTCGGTAAACTGAACAACCATTTTATTGTGGTAAGCACAAAGACAGACCGGGCACCCACTCCATCTCCTACAGACAGGGGAGGTGACCATTACACACCCTGTCTACAGTTAAGGTGACCCACAAATACACAGGCAAATAACTGTAAAACCCAAACTAAGATGTAACAATAAATGAACTGGAACTTCCCACCATAATGCCACGAAAGCAGTTTAACACAAGAACACTAAACAGCGCTGGTCATTAGAAATGCAGGGTCGGACTGTCGACCATGCGCGCTCCACCACCCCCATCCCAGAGCGTCACAATACAGTATTAACAACCAGCACAACATGAGGATGAGCTGAGGACAGCAGCAAGTGTCACCACACATTCTGACCCCAAAACAGTATGCTCACAAACCTTGGCAAAACCACATAGTACGACTGAATCTTCACAATCTGCTATAGTTAGAAAGTAGAGGTGCTGCCTTACCCTCTTTGTAATGGCAATTACGTGCTGGGCCTAGAACAGGTCCTCTGAAATGATAACACCAAGAATTTAAAATTACTGACCCTCTCCACCTCTGATTCCCCCGATGAATACTGGCTCGTGGACTTCCAGTTTCCTCTTCCTATAGTCAATAATCAGCTCTTTGGTTTTACTGGCAGTGAGTGAGAGGTCATTGTGGCAGCACTCAGCCAGGTGTTCAGTCTCCCTTCTATATGCTGATGCATCACCGCCCTTCGATTCAGCCAACAATAATGCTGTCGTCAGCAATTTAAAATATGACATTGCTGTTGTGTTTAGCTTCACAGCTGCTGCCTAGCCCATATAGTTCCTTCAGTGTTTGTAGTGTTCCTCCAGATTTCCAGTGTCTGCAGCATCTTTTGAGTTTCTGGTTAGTACCATGCAGCACGTTGGAGGAACTCAGCAGGTCGGGCAGCATCTGTGGAAATGATCAGTCAACGTTTCGGGCTGGGATCATTCGTCAGGACTGAAGAGGGAAGAGGCAGAGGCCCTATAAAGAAGATGGGGGAGGGTGGGAAGGAGAAGGCTGGTAGGTGCCAGGTGAAAATTGAATTCTCCAACTTCTGGCAATTCCCTCCCCCGCCCTTCGCCCATTCCAGTTTCAATCTGCCCCCTCCCCCAGCTGCCTATCGCCTCCCTCATGGTTCCACCTCCTTCTACTACCCAATTTTGCTTTTCCTTATTCCTTCTTCACCTTTCCTGCCTATCACCTCCCTGCTTCCCCTCCCCCACCCCTTTATCTTTCCCTTTACTGGTTTTATACCTGGCCCCTACCAGCCTTCTCCTTCCCACCCTTCCCCCACCTTCTTTATAGGGGCCCTGCCCCTTCCCTCTTCAGTCCTGACGAAGGGTTCCGGCCCAAAATGTTGACTGATCGTTTCCACGGATGCTGCCCGACCTGCTGAGTTCCTCCAGCGTGTTGTGAGTGTTGCTTTGACCCCAGCATCTGCAGAGTATTTTGTGTATACTAGTTAGTACCATGTTTGGCCCTATCAAGGAGGGAGTTTAACCACAACCACTGCTATGAGGTAAAACAACACACACAAAATGCTGGAGGAACTCAGCAGGTTAGGCAGCATCTATGGAAAATAATAAACAGTCGACACATTGGGTTGATACTCTTCATCAGGAATTTTTGGTTTCCAGCATCAGCAGATTCTCGTGTTTGTGACGCTGCCGTGAGCTTGTGGGGAAAGGGCTGGAAGAGTTGCTAAATGGACAAAGGGACAGGCAGCTTACATTGTATGATCTTGCACATTATTGTTGACCTGTGTTAGAGTGAGGTTTTGGGTAGATGATTCATTTACACTTAAATGACTTTTGCTTCCAGTCTTCTGTTTGACAAAGTATTGTGGATTGAGTTCATAACAATGCATTTCCGAAAAGCTGTGAATATCGGAATTCTACCCCAGACACTACGCATGGAAGTGTGAGTTTACAGGTAGTTTCAAAGATAGCCTTATCTATACTTTATAAATATTAATTGTCTTCTATGTTAGCATGTAAAATACCAAACAAATGTATTGTGGAATTGTCTTGCACTCCTAAAGGCTGTGAGTACCAAATGCGACATGTTGGCATCGGCAGGAAAGGATGAAATCAGAAGGTGTGATGTTTTGTATGTAGCTTCAAAAGAAAGCATTGTCTATGCATTGTCTATAACTTTGTAAGTAGCGATTGCCTTTGTGTTCAGCATATAAATATTGAGCCCACATTGCACTAGAAGACCTTTCTACCGAAAGCGCCTCCGTCCATATGATGCCTGCTGTACCTTGTTTTGTTCAATAAAGAAGCTGCTTTGTATCTACCATTAACTCTGTCTCTCCAGTGATTTCATCCACGCCACAACATTCAGTGTCAGAAGTGGGATGCTTTGTGACCCGTCGTGTGGCCAGCGTTCCTAGCAGTCTAAGTTGGTGAGTATTTTTCTAAAATCACACTCACACCTTGATCTGTTCGGTCGGTGGTACACGGGAACACGAGGTATCACGAACACGGAAAGCTGAACTGGTTGATATATAAGTAGTGTGTGCGTGTGCATGAGTGTTTATGTAAGTGAGGAAACCTTGCGTGTTAACATGGTTAACTTGGTGAGACACAGACACCAGTTGCGAAGGTAGTAACCAACGGTACGGTTCGAGACGCCAGCGTAGGGGCATGTATACTTGTTCGGGGAGCTGAATTTTATTGTACGCGTTTGCAAGTGTGATGCAAAGGAATACAGCAGGCATCATGAGTTCAGGTACCCAAAAGTGGCAGATTGTGGAATACATGTTCTGCAGTTTTAAGTATGTACTGTTTAACTGCTACCCATCTTTGATATTTTGTGTAGTGTGGGAATTAGTATGAAGATATCTCAGGGGGAGGTTTTACCCAGATAGATCTGTCAGGATAGCACCTACTGAGGTCAGGCAACATCAGGCTGAGAACCCTGTTGATCCAAGGCAGCCCTTGACCTTGATTATAACTATTCACAAGCCCTTCACCTCCGGGAAGAAACAGAACACCTCTTGTCTGAGTTGCCCTCACTTAAAGTCGCCTGTGGGAATTCAGAATTCTGGCTCAAGCTGGAGGAAATGGTTGAAATTCACCAGATGCACCCTAAAGCTATACACGTGTTGGTCAAAGGAAAGTGCCCGAGGAATATGTGAGACAGGATGGCCCAGGGTGTGTGAGATGGTACATGGGCAACTACCGGGAGCACCAGCAATGAAGAAAGGTATCGCTCTTTTAAAGGGGAATTGAGAGAGCGGCTGGAGGGAGGCAAGAGTAGCTGGGGAGCGATAGTGGCAATGATTCTAGAAGCAGATGAGAGGGCCATGGATTATGCAGAACGTAATATCGAGCGTATGAGGAGTATTCAGGGTTGGATAATCCAGGGAGGAATGACCCAGTCTTCCTAAAAATGCTGAAGGAAGGCCTGAGTTCAGCCCACCAGGAAGTTTTAGATTTAGGCATTACAGTAGGGTCGACCTACTCTGCAATAGCTTCATGGGCCAGTGAGATAGACCAAAGAAAGGGCAAGAGAAATTGAAAAGTGGATACAGTGGATGCAGCTGCTGCGATGTCCCAGAGAGTTTGTTTTGCTTGCTAGCAGCCAGGGCACCTAGCACAGGACTGCCGGGCCAGGTATAAGACAGTGAAGGAGTTGACGTGCTACAGCTGTGGCCTATCGGGACATGTTTGGAGAGAGTGTCCAAAAAGGAGAGGGAAAACCCAGGCGAAGGTCATGGCAGACACCCAGTCACTCACCCCATCAACAACCAGTCTGACTGTCAATCAGATCAAAGAGCTAGTAACGGCTCCTAGGTCAGGAAAAGATGTGGCTGTGGGCTCCACTGCCTGTGCTGGTGACCCATGGATGTACACAACGGCATTGTTAGAGGGATGCAATACAATGTGTTAGTGGACACAGGGGCATTGGTATCGACAACAGACGTACCCTTACCTACAACAGGACAGGCCAGTTATATCAGGAGTGTAGGAGGGAAAACAGTAAAAGCAGAAAGAAGCGAGTCGCATATATTAGAAATCGGGGGAGCGCAGCTTCCAGTGTGTTTCTAGGTATGTCCAAATGATGAGGGCACGATCCTTGGAATAGACATCCTAAGGGAAGCAGGAACTGTTATAGATTCGGGAAAGGGAGAAATAATATGGACGAGTCGGGACAGCGAATGCATAAAACCAACAGAATACACAACCTGCCTAGTATAGTCGCAGCTGCCCCGATCATCTGAGACTGCAGGCCGGATGGGGTCTATGGGTTACCTTGCTAGCAGTTCCCAGCAGTGTGGGCTAGACACAAGCAAGATTGTGAGCAGGTAAGGATAGACCCAGTTAAAATAGAGGAGGGTCTGTATAAACCCTCTAAGCAGGACCCTATACAAACTGACCCACTGACCGCTGTTCAGGGTATAGCAAATGAACAAAAACACCATGGGATCTCAGAGAGACTGCGACCACTCCAGAACATAAAGTTTTCCCAGTTCCTCCGACGGCAGGTACAGTATTACTGCGAATAAAGCAGCAGAGGAACAAGAGGCAATTGAAATTGCAAGTGCGCAGGAGGAAACAACAGAAGCCAGCTTAGTAAAATTATATGGAGAGGTAGAGGCAGAAGAGAAGGAAAAGTGAAGGAGAAAAAGAACAAAGGAGGGACCAGATGGGTGCTGGACACATGGGGAGGAAAGAGACGCGGTGGCCCCACCCTGCATTAGACAGATACTACTAAAATTATATCATGGAGTAAGGCATCAGGGAAGGCAGAGCATGATCACAACCCTCCAGCAGGACTGGTGGTGCCCAGGGATGGGTGGGGATGCTGAGAAATTCTGCCACCGTTGTATCATTTGTGCCCAGCATAACCCTGGTAAGGGCAACAAGCTAGAGCTGGCAAATCAGCCTCGGCCAAGGGGACCCTGGGAAAACATCCAGGGCCAAAAAGCAGGGAGAAAAGTTACTGTCTAGTAATTATGCACCACTTCACCCAGTGGGTAGAGGCTTTCCCAACAAGTGACTGCACCGTCCGCACTGCTGCATGGATCCCAGTTCAGGAAATCCTCCCAAGGTGGGAAACCCCAGTTCAGGTGGATTCGGATCTGAGAGCACATTTCACGGCGAAGGTGATGAAGGAAATGTGCCAACTGCTAGGGATTCGACAGCAGTTCCACGTACCCTACCACCCCCAGAGTTCAGGGATGATAGAAAGGATGAACCGAACGATCAAGAATGTGTTAGCCAAAGCTATAGCTGAGACAGAAAAGACATGGTTTGATGTATTACCAGGAATCCTAATGAGATTGTGCGCAACCCTGAACCGCACGTTGGGTCTCAGCCCCTACGAATTATTGATAGGGCGAGCAATGTGACTCCCTTATGGGGTAATTACTGGTTGCGGGGAGCCTGGGGCTTACAGGGATAGAATGATCCAATATGTGAAAGACCTTTGTAACCAACTTAAAATGTTGAAGGACCGAGCGAAACAACAGCAGCGAATCACTGATCAGAGAGAGCCAGAGGGAAAGGGGATAGTCCTTCCACAGCCTGGCGAACAAGTTATGGTGAAGGTGCTGCTGGAAAGGTCAGGGTTTGCCCCCAAGTGGATAGGACCACAGATGGTACTCTTAACCAATGATATGTATGTCTGTGTACAGACTCGGCGAGGCAGCCAGTGAAAACACTGGACCCAGGTTAAAGCATACTACTCACTCTCTCGTTGCTCCCACAGACAGAGAGGGGAACCAAGTGTACCCAGTAACCATGTAATTACAGAGAACCTAAGAGAGGAATACCAGCCGGCCATGCCAGACCTGACCACAGCTGATGGAAACATACCGGGAGAAAACGCAAAGGCAGAAAACGCCGAGATCGTGGCAGAAGACACTGAGAACGTGTTGGAAAACCATGAATAACCTGCTAAAGTGTGATGATGATGGTACTCTGCAAAGAAGGCTGGATGCTGAAGGTAAATGATTAATTTTATAGCATAGAATAGAAAATCGTTGGTAAATAGATGGGGAGGGAATTTTAAGTTAAAGCAGAGACGGCAAGTTCCACAACTTCGATGCATTTCAGACTGCACACGGCATCTGAAAGCAGTTACCCCCAGTCTGAGGAACTGGGCCCTTTTCAGCAGTTGGGCCAGTGATCGACCGGACAGTTCGGAAGGGGGTGCCTCCGGGGAGGGGTCCTTGCCGACGTTTACGTAGAGGCCACCCCAACCCGTCCTAGTACATCTATGAGAGTGCCTGTTGGTGCTCCTGGAAGGAGAATTTCAGCGACCAGAGGATGAAGGGCTGAAGACAAAGGAATGTGATTAAGCTGCAGTCAGCCTGCAAGGAAAGAGCCGACAGGCATATGAAAGGAGCCGCATTTTCTAAAGACTTGGAACAGCCTCTCTGTTTGACATTTGGTAGGTAGCGATTAGGGAATGCTAGGATAGATATCGAGGCACATAAAATTGGGGGCTTAATTTCGAGACAGGGTCTTTTTGCAGCCCTATTTGAGCAGATCCTCCTAGGTTGGCCTTTCCTGGCACAAATTTAATTTTTGTCCAAGAGAGCTAAGAGGAAGGACTGTTAGAGTGAGTTTTTGGGTAGATGATTCATTTACACTTAAATGACTCTGGCCACCAGTCTTCTGTTTGACAAAGTACTGTGGATTGAGTTCACAACAATGCATTTCCTAAAAGCTGTGAATACCGGAATACTGTACTAGTCCAGACGCTGCACATGGAAATGTGAGTTTACAGGTAGTTTTAAAGACAGCCTTATCTATACTTTATAAGTATTAATTGTCCTCTATGTTAGCACATAAAATATCAAATAAAATTTATTGTGGATTTAATTTGCACTCCTAAAGGCTGTGAGTACCAACCCAGACATGTTGGCATTGGCAGGAAAGGATGAAGTCAGAAGGTGTGATGTATGTAACTTCAAAAGAAAGCATTGTCTATGCATTGTCTATAACTTTGTAAATAGGGATTGCCCTTTGTGTTTAGCATATAAATATCGAGCCCACATTGGGCTAGCAGACCTTTCTACTGAAAGCATCTCCATCTGTATGATGCCTGCTGTACCTTGTTTTGTCGAATAAAGAACCTGCTTTGTATCTACCAGTAACTCTGTCTCTCCAGTGATTTCATCCACGCCACAACAACCTGATGTGCACTTTCTCTGCAGCTGTTACAGTTTGCTGTTATTTTACCTTGTTCTACCTCGATGTACAGTACTGTGTAATGAACAGTATGCGAGACAAGCTTTTCACTATCTCAGTACACGTGAAAATAATTTCGATTCAAATTCTAATTGTTAAGCATGGTGGAAAACTAGGAAAGAAAGTTAAGGGTTAAAGAATTGTGTAGTTTGTAGATAATCTAGATGTGTGCTGGTGCTTCTGTTAACTGTGGTAAAGATCTTTGGTTTCACAACTGTGGAGGTTCTACAGAACTGTGAAGAGCTGTAAATGTCTCTTCATTGTAGCGTCTTTTACACTGCAAGTTTTACTTTGTTTTACCTCAATGCACTGTGTAAGAATTGATCTGAATAGTATGAACAGCATACGAGAAACAATTTTCACTGTATCTCGGGACATTTGACAGTAATAAACCAATTGCAGTTCTAGGCTCTGGTAATCATGGTAGCAGGTGGATACATAAAGAGAAATTCAGGATGGTCAGGCAAAATATGCCTCACAAAATATGAAATTGCAGCTTTTTGAAACATGCTCCATCTTTGCAACACAGATATTGCACAAGAATCAAAACTGTTGGTTGTCATTCTTCAGTACATGAGTGTAAATGAGAACAAAATGATTGTTACTCTGTATTTAATGCAGCATAAAAACACAATAAACATAAGGAACACAATAAAAAGAAATAAATATAAATATAAAAGCAGTCCTATAAAACATGAGGTACAAGTAACTCGTATACAAAACTGATTGTAAGAACATAGAGTGATGCTAGGTGATATGTATGTAATATCGGTGGGGGATGGTGGAGCACGTTAATGGTTGGAGGTGTTGATCAGCCTGATGGCTTGGGGGAAGTCTAGTGGTCCTGGCGTGGATACTGCGTAGCCTCTCCACTGATGGGAGTGGGTCAAACAATCAGTAAGCAGGTCGAGTGGGGTGTGATCCTTCATGATATTGTAGGCCTTTTTCCAGCACCTTTCCGTATACCCTTGATGACATCAGTTGGGAGACTGAAAAATTGCAAAGCCTGAAAGTGAGGTTGGTGTCTTGACGCTACTGCTTTGTCCATAACACAGAAGGGACTTTTTATCATGAGTCCCTGCTGTGAACATGCTGAATTTCATTATTGCAATGAAATGAACTCCTCAGAAAATTGAACCTTCTGGGAGCAGCCACAATGTGGCAATAATTACTCACAATCACCGATCAGGCCATTCAACAAAGAAAAGACTTCTTTTTGTAAATTTGTCTTAATGCCAAACTGTCCTTTATTTTAATGAGACTTTAAATCCATTTCATACAGGAGATTTCTTAAGTAGCAGGTGCAGCTGTCATGATTATTTACTTATTTAGAGATACGGCACAGAATTAGGTCCTTCCGGGCTTTGAGCCACATCACCCAGCAACTCACTGATTTAACCCCAGCCTAATCACAGGACGATTTACAACAACCCATTAGCCTACTAACTGGAATGTCTTTGGGCTTTGGGAGGAAACCAGAGCACCCAGAGGAAATCCACGCAGTCATGGGGCGAACGTACAGATGGCACCAGAACTGAACTCTGAACTCCAAGCACCGATGCCCTGAGCTGTAATAGTATTGTGCTATCTGCTACGCTACCGTGGATCTCAGTAAAAATTATCCTCAGTGATGAAATGAGTCACATTCAAAGAGGAGTCTTGGAGAGAACTTTTCACCTTGTCATGGTGGAGAGACTTGTGATTTCCTGAGATCCCCACAGTGATGCCAACTGGGGTTTAGCCATCTGGCACTTAACTCCTGATGCTAAGGTCAAGAAGAAAGTTCCAGCCAAAGAGCATTCCAATCAAGACCTCAAAGGTGGAGTTGGTGGAAGATGATGACATATCACAGGCGTTCTCCTTTAAGGGAATCCTCCCCCCCGCCCCTTTAACATCCTGGATAGGTGGCTCATGGAACAACCTCTAGAGCCACCTGAGGATCCGCCAAAAGACAACTCCTTCGGAAAAGATCAAACTTGACTCGAGCGTTTGACTACCATTGAGGGGACTAGTGGAGTTCAATATGGTGTGTCTTTCTTGATAGATTCAGAGAGGCAATGGTCCTTGACATTCTTAATCCTTGCTGTGTTCTCTTCAGAGAGCAACTGATCCTTGATATTATAGACCCTTGTTGTGCCCTATTCAACTCATTATTCAGAAAAGATTAGAAGCAGAATAACTAGAGATGAAAGGTTTGGCCACTGTAGTGCTAGAGAAATCTAAGGCTCATCTCCATGATCATGTTGTTTGGGAGGAGATTACGTTACTTTGTGGTAAATTTTCTTCTGATCAAGATATTTCCCTGATAGGTTTTTAATCATTCTATTTCAGCAGACTGCCAATGCAACTAACCATCTACGTCTTATTCAACAAAATGTCACGTTTCCTCAGACGGACTACATGAGACTTGTTGGATTGGGATATTGAATTGCTATTTTTCTTGTAATTTAAATTCCTTATGCTGGTTTGTATTTTTATATAATCACTTACATACATGTAATTGTTCAGTGAATTTTTCAGTGGTTACAGTCACCTCTATATTTCACTAGAAACTTCTTGTTTTCATTCGTAAACACGAGGAAATCTGCAGATGCTGGAATTTCAAGCAACACAAATAAAAGTTGCTGGTGAACGCAGCAGGCCAGGCAGTATCTCTAGGAAGAGGTACAGTCAACGTTTGGGGCCAAGACCCTTCGTCAGGACTAACTGAAAGAAGAGCTAGGTAAGAGATTTCAAAGTGGGAGGGGGAGGGGGTAGCAGAAATGATAGGAGAAGACAGGAGGGGGAGGGATGGAGCTAAGAGATGGACAGGTGATTGGCAAAAGGGATATGAGAGGATCATGGGACAGGAGGCCTAGGGAGAAAGACAAGGGGGGGGGGAATCCCAGAGGATGGGCAAGGGGTATAGTGAGAGGGACAGAGGGAGAAAAAGGAGAGACAGTAAAAGAATGTGTGTATATAAATAAATAAATAACAGATGGGGTACGAGGGGGAGGTGGGGCATTAGCTGAAGTTTGAGAAATCAATGTTCATGCCATCAGATTGGAGGCTACCCAGACGGAATATAAGGTGTTGTTCCTCCAACCTGAGTGTGGCTTCGTCTTTACAGTAGAGGAGGCCGTGGATAGACATGTCAGAATGGGAATGGGATGTGGAATTAAAATGTGTGGCCACTGGGAGATCCTGCTTTCTCTGGCGGACAGAGCGTAGGTGTTCAGCAAAGCGGTCTCCCAGTCTGCGTCGGGTCTCGTCAATATATAGAAGGCCGCATCGGGAGCACTGGATGAAGTATATCACCCCAGCCGACTCACAGGTAAAGTGTCACCTCACCTGGAAGGACTGTCTGGGGCCCTGAATGGTGATAAGGGAAGAAGTGTAAGGGCATGTGTAGCACTTGTTCCGCTTACTAGGATAAGTGTCAGGAGGGAGATCGGTGGGGAGGGATGGGGGGGATGAATGGACAAGGGAGTCACGTAGGGAGCGATCCCTGCGGAAATCGGGGGGGGTGGGGGAGGGAAAGATGTGCTTAGTGGTGGGATCCCGTTGGAGGTGGCGGAAGTTATGGAGAATTTTATGTTGGACCCGGAGGCTGGTGGGGTGGTAGGTGAGGACCAGGGGAACCCTATTCCTAGTGAGATGGCAGGAGGATGGAGTGAGAACAGATGTGTGTGAAATGGGGGAGATGCGTTTGAGAGCAGAGTTGATGGTGGAGGAAGGGAAGCCCCTTTCTTTAAAAAAGGAGGACATCTCCTTCGTCCTGGAATGAAAAGCCTCATCCTGAGAGCAGATGCGGTGGAGACGGAGGAATTGCAAGAAGGGGTTGGCATTTTTGCAAGAGACAGGGTGAGAAGAGGAATAGTCCAGATAGCTGTGAGAGTCAGTAGGCTTATAATAGACATTGGTAGATAAGATGTCTCCAGAGATAGAGACAGAAAGATCTAGAAAGGGGAGGGCGGTGTCGGAAATGGACTCTTGTTTTCATTAGTGGGTCTCACTTTGCTTGAATCTGCTATATTATTGGTTAATCGTTATCAGTGGAATTTCTGGTTTCTTGGTCTGATATGAGAAAACCACAACTTCTTTTTAGTCTTTTTTCATTTTTCTCTTTCAACACTTCTTCTTTTTTGCTATTATAATACTTAATAAAATGATCATAAGCACAAGTTATATGCCTCACTCTTGATCTCCAAAGAACCCTTGCTTGTATTACCTACAAGTAACCTGTAGATTTCTAAGGCATGCTCATTGTAGAAAATGGTTGACCGGAAACAATTCTCAAATGGTCAATTGACAGAGATTGGATGTTGCTCATTTATTCTGGTCTGATGGAGGATTATGACTACAAGAGCTCATGTGAATATCGGGTACAAATTTATCCAGAAGCTTTAGTTATGACCTGGTTAGACATTGGATAAAGACAGTGAGACTTATATCACACTCTAAACTTTTGTGTTGGCTTTTCACTCCATAAATTCAGTAGATTACAGTAAAAATGTATGGACAAATACCTAGTATGCTTGCTTTGCATACTAAAAAAAAATACTGAGAACCTAGATTGTCATGTCCTTGAAACTGAGTCTGTAGGCTGTGGGATCAGTTCAGAGTTGAGTTGTTGACATTTCATGTTGAGACCCTTCATCAGGGCTTCCTCCACCAGTCTGAATTTTGCTCCCAGATGTTTTACAAACCATTCTCTCAAAACGCTGTGACCACTTTAGAGATTAATTTCCCCCCCCCCCCCAGTGTAATTTGTCAAAAGTCAATGCTTCACATTTCCCTATGGTGAATTATTTTTCTCATTCTGCTAGCTTAGATGTGTTCCTCACTGGTCTTTTCCTCTCTGTTAGATTTTCCACACCCTCAGTGTTTCTAGTTAGTAATGGGAATGATAATGTAGGCTAGATTTCATTTGATGTATTTATACTTAACACTTTGCAAGCAACGCAGTGGCACATGGAGAAGAACTGCTTCCTCACAGTCCCTACAACCCGGCTTCAATCAGGCCTCTGGCCCTGCCCGTGTGAGGCCCCAGCTTCCCGCTGTGGCTGGTTGTGTTCCTTCTGAGGTGTCTAGATTCCACCCACATCCCAGAGACATGGCTACAGTGTTAATAGCCTGCTGTAAATTAGAACAGTACAGCATAGGACTTTCAGAATCAGAATCAGGTTTACTATCACTGGCATATATCACGAAATTTGTTGTTTTGTGGCAGCAGTACATTGCAATACATAATAACAATAAAAATCTATAAATCACAATAAGAAATAGCTTTATAAAATTAAATTATTTAAGTAGTACAAAAAGAGATCAAAAATAGTCAATAGTGCACATGGGATTCATTGTGCATTTAGAAGGAAGTTGTTCCTGAAACATTGGGTGTTTATCTTCAGGCTCCTGTACCTCTTCCCTGATGGTAGCAATGAGAAGGTGGCATGTCCTGAGTGATGAGGGTCCATAATGATGGGGATGCCACCTTATTGAGGCATTACCTCTAGAAGGTGCCTTCGATGCTGAAGAGATCAATGCCCAGGATGGAGCTGGGTGAGTGTGAAAATTTTTGCAGCTTTTTCTGGCCGTATGCAGTTGCCCCTCCATTCCAGATGGTGATGCAACCTGTTAGAATACTCTGTGCAGTACATTAGTAGCAGATTCCGAGAGTCTTTGGCGACATCCCAAATCTCCTCAAACTCCTAATGAAATATAGTCACTGTTGTGCCTTCTTTGTAATTGCATCGATATGTCAGGCGCAGCACAGATCTTCAGGAAAGTTGACACCCAGGAACCTAAAACTGCTTTCCCTTTCCCCTGCTGATCCCTCGATGAAAACCGGCATGTGTTTCTTTGATTCCCCTTCCTGAAAACCACAATCAATTCCTTGATCTTACTGATGTTGCTGTTGCAAGGTTGTTGTAACAGTACTCAACCAGCTGATCTGTTTCACTCCTATATGCCTCCTTGATACCATCTAAAGTTCTGCCAACCACAGTTGTGTCATCAACAAATTTAAAGATGGCATTAGAGCTGTGTCTAGCCACACAGTCATGAATGTAGAGAGAGAGTAGAGGAGCGGGATAAGCAAGCATCCTTGAGGTGCACCAGTGTTGATTGTTAGTGAGGAGGAGATGTTAGTTCCACACTGACTGTGGTCTCCAAATGAAATAGTCAAGGACCCAGTTTCAGAGGAAGGTACAAAGGCCCAGTTTTTGGAGTTTGCTGATCAGAACCGAGGGTATATTTGTGTTGAATGCTGAGCTGTAATCAATAACAGTATAACATAGGCGTTACTATTGTCCAGGTGATCCAAGGACTAATGCAGAGCCAGTGAGATTGCATCTGCTGTAGACCTATTGCGGCGAAAGGCAAAATGCAACTGGTCAAAGTCCTTGCTTAGGCTGGAGTTGACTCTGGCCATGACCAACCTCTCAAAGTACCTCATTATAGTAAATGTGAGTTTAACTGGGCGATAGTCATTAAGCTAGCTTACCTTGTTGTTCTTGGGCACAGGTATGATTGTCACTCTTTCGAAGCAGGTGGGAACTTCCAACTGCAGCAGTGAGAGGTTGAAGATGTCTGAATATTCCCATCAGGTGGTTGGCGCAGGTTGTCAGTGTTCTGCTAGTTACACCATCAGGGTGAAAAGGCACCAAGCCCTGATGGTGTAACTGGCAGATGTCATAACATTGGCCTCTGGGATGAAGATCACAGGTTTATCAGATGCTGCAGGGATTTGCATTGGTGTAATTTTATTCTCCCTTTCAAACTGTGCATAAAAAGCATTGAGCTCATCTGGGAGTGAGGCACAATAACCATTCATTATTTTAGGTTTCGCTTTGTAGGAAGTAATGACCAGAGCTGACATCCATCCAAATCCATCTCCAACTTCAATTAGGATTGTTTTTTCTCTCTTTAAAAAGTGTTCAGTAGGTCGTACTTGGACTCCTTGCATAGTTCTGGATCACTGGTCTTGAATGCCACAGATCTAGCCATCAGCAGACTACGAATCTCCTGGTTCATCTGCAGCTTTGTGTTTGGATGTCAGTTCTGTTCTCAAAGGTACACACTCATCCACACAGGTTGTGATGAAGTCGGTGACAACTCTGGTGTATTCATTCAGATTGAAAGATGAATCGCTAAATATTGTCCGGTCCACCCAATCAAACCAGTTCAGTAAGTGCTTCTCCACCTCTCTTGATAATGCCTCCTTGGTCCTCACCACTGGTGCTGAGGTCTTTGGTCTCTGCCTATACACTGGAAGTGGAAGTACAATCAGGTGATTGGACTTTCCAAACTGGGATGGCATGGTAAGCATTCTTAACGGTGGTATAAATGTCATAGCCATGGACTCTGCCGCTGGGTCTGTGTCACTTCACAGGTGAGCTGCGGAACAGGATCAGCAGAGTATGAACGTCCCACCCAATTAGTGTTTTATTGCGGTGGTATTTAACTCCCTTCCTCGTGTTTCACTCTTGTCAAATCTTGACCAAAAGCACTGCAGTGTCAATGCTCCCTGCTTGCCTTCGTTCTTGTTCTGGAGAGGAAGACTATCGCTTAGACTGATGTTGTAAAGAAATAGTATTTGATTAGTATTAAGTTTCTACTTCTGAGCCATAGTGTCACCATTAGCTTATATCAATTTGAGAGTTTTAATTAATGGTCCTGTTGGCCTAGCATTTATTGTTTTCCTTTTAATACTGCATAGTTCCTACTAAAAGACAGTGAACTGTTCATCCATGTCAATGCATCCCCCTCTACACTTGGGCTATCACTGCACATCCTTGTTGGCAATGCTCGGCCACTGAGAAAATGGATCGTGTGGAGAGAGAACAGCTGACCATGGCCCTGACATTTGTGGGTCACAGAGGAGAGAAGTTACAGTCAGTTGAGGCTGTGTTGACAGGGGTGACTCATGCATTGTGACAACTACTCGCAGAATCACTAGCCCAGCCTGAATTGAAGTTTGCGGACGGGAAACTAAAGTCAGTAAGGTCTGGGTTGGTCGGGGTGACTCACACAGTCTGACGATTACTTTCAAAGTGGCAAGCCCAGACCAAGCAAGAATGTCAGCCCTTGCAGTGACAGATTAGCAACTCACCCCAGAGAATGGGCAGTGATTACTGCTCTTATGGCCATGGTTCATGAGCTTACAACTGACACCCAGAAAAAGGCTACAGCTATTACCCTTCATGCTAACGCAATTCAGCAGTCTTCAACCAGGTTAGTGTCTCTCCTAGCTTCTCCCACATCCTCTTCTTTAACAGCCTCATCAACCTCGGCCACTAATGCCCTGATTTCTTTGACTGGCTCAGAACCAAGTATTCCTCCACCAGACAAAAACTGTGGAGACCCTGAAGGCTTCAGGAATTTTATTATCCAGGGTGAGCTGACTCTCCAAGCCCAGTCAGGTTGCTTCAGCCAGGATGCTGGGTGCAAACTGGCTTACGTGGTGAATCTCTTAAATAGACCCCCACTAAACCTGTTCAGCTCTCTAGGGAACAAGGTTTTCCTGAGGCCAAGTCATTTGAACAATTTGTAGTCGAACTCAAAAGAATTTTTGATCATCCAGTACGGGGTCAGGCAGGAACTATGGAAATGAATACAGTCGACATTACGGGCTAAGAGTCAATGGGTTTATAATAGACATCAGTAGATAAGCTGTCTCCAGAGACAGAGATAGAGAGATTGAGAAAAGGGACGGAGGTGTCGGTAATGGAGGAGGTAAATTTGAGGGCAGGGTGGAAGTTGGAAGCAAAATTGAGGAGCTCTGCATGGGTGCAGGAAGCTGCACTGATGCAGTCATCGACGTGGCATAGGAAAATTGTGGGGTGTCAGGAACATGTCTAGCATGTCCAGAGGGTTCTCATCTGACTCCTCATGAACAACCTTCATGACAACCAGAGAAGGGTGAGCTCCATAAAGAGCAGTTGTCATTCCTAGTCTCTATATCCACCCATTCCAGTGTTTAAATAGACCCATGAAAAGCTCAGGCTGTCACAGAGTGGCCCAATCCATCTAGTCAAACAGGTGAGGAGCTTCATAGGGCTGGAAAACTTTTATCACTGCTTTATCAGAAACTTCAGTTCCATCATAGCCCCCATAAGTACACTCACCAAGAAGTCCTCTTCATTATTCCTATGGAGAAGTGAAGCAGACCAAACATTTTCAGAAATAAAGCAACGCTTCACCACTGTCCTGGTGCCACAAGAGCCAGACCCATCCTGTCTATTCATTGTTGAGGCTGATGCATCAGATGTTCGCACTGAAGCTGTACTCTCCAAACGCTCTTCTGTGGATAATTAGCTGTACCCTCTTTTCCTTGTTCCTGTTGCTTGACTGCTGCATGTGTAATTATGATGTAGGGAACTGAGAACTTCTGGTTGTCAAGGAGACCCTGGAAGCATGGTGACGCTGACTGGAAGGGGCAGAGCACCCCTTTCTGGTATGGACAGATCACAAAAACCTCTCCTACATTTGGGACACTAAGAGACTGAACTCTTGTTAAGCCCATTAGGCTCCCTTCTTCACCCGATTTAATTTCACTATCACCTACCACACTGGCAGCAAGAATACCAAGGCCGATGCTCTCTCCCACCAGTTTGTCATCTCTGAGGACAATGCCAATCCAGAGCCCATCCTTCCTCACTGGTGCATTGCTGCTCCAGTGATTTGGAGAATATGGGCAGAGGTAAGAGCTGCCCAACAGTTATATCCAGGCTCAGACGGCGAACTTCCCAAGCAACTGTTTGTCCCTGCCAGTGTGCACCCCAGAGTGCTGGAATGGGGTCCCTCTTCCCATCTGATTGGCCATCCAGCACATCACTCCCAGTTTTGATGTTTCTTTGTACATGTGCCAAATAAAGCTAATAATAATAATAATAATGTAACTTCTCCTCAACTCAGTCCGCAAAACTCCTGTCCCAAATCCTGACACTGTAATCCCCTAATTACTGTCAGCTAGGGAAATATCCTACTTTCATCCAGTCTGCTGGGTCTGACAAAATATTGTGTAGTTTCAAAAAGATCCCATTAAACTCATATAAAATTCAGGGAAAAAAGAAGTCTGCTTGATCCAATCTCTCCAAATTTAACAAACCCAATAACACAGAAATTAGCTTTATGAACCCTGGCTACACTCCTATGGTAAATAAATCCTCTCTCAAGTTAACGGACTACAGCTGCACTTAATGGTCCACATGAAGTTTCAGCAAGATTCTGCATATTTTTAACAATAAATTCTTGCTCCTGTTCTCAAATGATCTTGCAGTGAATGCCAATACACAATGCCTGCTGTCAGTGATTGGTGCACGTCCACACCCTAGATCTCTCTACAACTCAGTTTCTCTCCATATATCACCAGTTCAGGTATAACACCTTGACTTTATCAAGAATTTATTCCAGGTCACTTTTGACAGTGACTCCATCATTCTTTGATGTACATTCCAGATCATGAAACCACTTCTGCTTCAAAGTTAAAAGAAGATTTATTATCAAAGTATGTGGGTATCACCATATGCTCTTGTGAGATTAATTTCCTTACAGGCATTTGCAGGAAAATAAACAGAACACAATAGAATTTATGAAAAACTATACCTACAAAAACTGACAAACATCCAATGTGCAAAGAGGACAAATAATAAATAACAAAAAGATAGATTAAAAATAAATAAATAAATAAATAAATAACAATGTGAGCATGAGTTGTAGAGTCCTTGAAAGTGAGTCCATAATTGTGGAGTCTGTCCCACTTGGAAACCTCGATAAAATCATAAGCATTGGAACTTTTTAAACTTGCATTGGACGATTGTGCCCAGTGATAACACCTATTCAATGTAATATTTTTTGAATAGTCACCATATTGGCTATCTTTTTCTCAAGGGGTTGAAGCTCCATGTCATAATGCAAAGGTCTGTGGATGTAGCCATAACATGTGGGTTGAAATGTAGCTTATGACCTGATGACCTTGATCATCCGGCCCCCACATGTTTTGCAATCTGTGTCAGGCATTCAGAAATTGATTCTTCTTCTACAAGACGAATAATTACTATCCTCTGGGCAGACCAGCTGAAGGGTATAGAGCTGCAAGTGACTCATTTCATGAACCTCAACAGGAGTGTGGCAAAATGCCTTAAACGGAACATTACTGGTCATGCAAGACTCATGAAGCTTCTAATGGAAAGTGAAATGTTGAAAAGCACGTCGAAAAGCACAATGGCTTGCTATCTCCAGTACTGTTACATGTTAACTTGTCAGCGAAACCACAGCACTGATTATTGACTATGGTAGGAAGAAGCCAGAGTCTTCATTAGGGAATCACAGGTGGATAGAGTCAGTAACTTTAAAGTCCTTGGTGTTGACATGTCAGAAGTTCTGTCCCAGGACCAGCATACAAGTGCCATCACAAAGAAGGAATGATGTCACCTTTATTTTCTTAGAAGATTCTGTGATCAATCCTTCAAGTAGGGAAGTGGGGAGCAAGTAGGAAGCCATATTTGAGATGGGGTCCCAGAACAGATCCCTGAGGCACATCACTGGTCACCGACACCCAACCACTTTTTGCCTTCTGTGAGCAAGCCCTTGGATTCCTTGCCTCCTTACTTACTCAATAAGCCTTGCATGGGGTACCTTGTGTGACAAGAATACACATAGGTTAGCTGTCCTGTGTGATCAGCAGTTGGTCTGCCACCTGTCCTCAGGGGAGGGAGAGATAAGGAACACAATGAAGCAGCATTTGGAGATGCTAATGAAGGAGCCATCAGTCTGGGTATTGTCAAGATCGGCTCCCCCTTTGAACCCTGAACTGTTTGAAGTGTGATGGACAGGCGATACCCCAGCAGGGGGATAAAAAGGGACAGGCTCGCTAAGGCAGGACACACACAACACCCGAGGTAACGAGACCCTGGAAGCGGCGCCCGCCCCGCAAGTCAGCGGGAGTCGTTTGGAAGGCTGGTTGCGGAACCAAGCCTTAGATGCACAGGGTGGAAAGGTACGATCAGCGGGAACTCGGTGTGTGTCCGCCCTTGCTTGGGTGCCAGGTTCACTGCAGAGGATCGACCGCATCTGGAGGAGGGGTCACAGTCGGTGACCTCAGGTGACATCACCAAGGACTCGCCCGAAAGCTGCTTGTGAGCAATATCGCAGGTCTGTGTGTGGAAGCCATTTTTGAATGATCATTCGTTCTTGTTCTCTCTCTCCTTCCCCCACATTGTCCATCGCCACGGCAACCATTACTGCGAACTGAACTAAATTGGACTGAACTTTGCGTCACTTTGAAATTGGTCATTTACCCCTAGACAACGATAGAGCTTGATTGATCCTGTTATCTTAATTCTGTGCACATGTGTGTTTATCATTGCTGAACTGTTGCATTTATTATCTTTTCGATTACTGTGTTGCTTGTTTCTTTAATAAAACTTTCTTAGTTCTAGTAATCCAGACTCCAACTGAGTGATCCATTTCTGCTGGTTTGGCAACCCAGTTACGGGGTACGTAACATAAGTGGGGTTCTCGTCCGCGATTTTGAACGCTAAATTTGGGACAGATTAAATTGATTGGGTCAAAATTCCCGAAAGAAAGAAAAGACAAACAGCAGAAAAGGAGGCTGAGGAATTTATAAAGGCGCCGACCTTGGAGGCATTAGAGGATGCCAGGAAATCGGAATTGGTAGCTGTGGCCAAACGGTTGAATCTTGCTAAGGGGAAGTCGACAATGAGGAGAGAGGAGATACACAGAGCTATCGTAGAGCACTATGTATCAAAAAGTGTTTTTCCCCAAGGCGAGCTGGGGGTGATGTCTATTGAAAAACCCGCCGGAGACACGGTACAGGTGCAGCTTGAAAAACTGAGACTCGAGCACGAGTTCCGGGTACGGCAGTTGGAGCGAGAAGAGAAAGAAAGGGACAGACAGTTGGAGTTAGAAAGGCAAGAGAGAGAGTTAGAAAGGCAGGAGAGAGAGAGAGAGAGACAGTTGGAGCGAGAGGAGAAACAGAGGGAAAGGGAATTCGAGTTGGAGAAGTTAAAGATAAGGGCAGAGCAGGGGCTCGTGCCGAACCAAGGTGGAGGGTTCCGGGCGACCCAGGAGGTTAGGCTGGTTCCCCCATTTGACGATACCAATGTGGATCGGTACTTCCTCCATTTCGAAAAAGTGGCTATAAGTCAGGACTGGCCGAGGGACAAGTGGGTTGTTTTGCTTCAAAGTGTACTGAAAGGGAAAGCCCAAGAAGCTTACACAGCTTTGTCCGCGGAAGATGCCCAGAGGTATGAGGTCGTGAAAGAGGCCATCCTCAGGATTTATGAGTTGGTCCCCGAGGCATATCAGCAGAGGTTCCGGAATGCGAGGAAACAGTGGGACCGCACGTATTTAGAGTTTGTCCGTGAGATGCAGACATATTGTGAGCGTTGGTGCGCCTCGAAGGGGGTAGAGGGGGATTATGACAGACTGCTACAGCTGATCCTGATTGAGTAGTTTAAAGGTTGTGTCCCTGAGGGTATGAGACCCTACCTAGATGAGAAGGAGGCAGCCACGTTAGCCGCAACTGCTAAGTTAGCGGATGAGTATGCGTTGACACATAAAATGAAGTTTGCCCCGAGTAAAGGCTACCAGAAGGGTAATCGGGACGGCGGAGAGAGTCCGCCGGAAAAGTCAGAAAGTAAGCCGGGGACTAGTGAGAAGGATAAGGTAGACCGGGAGCAGTCTGGTAGGAAGTCTCCTGGGGTCGTCTGTTATAATTGCGGGAAAGTCGGACACTTTGCGTCCAGGTGCTTTGCCCCAAAGAAGGAGACGGGAAAAGGGAAGACAGCGATTTTGACTGGCTGTATCGAGCTGGTAAACGAACCGCTAGGGAAGGACAGGTCTGCCAAAGTTCAGGAAGGGCGTGAGAGGTTTATCTCGGCCGGATTGGTGTCAGTGAAGGAGGGGTTAAAACCAGTTCCAGTGCGGATCTGGAGAGAGACGGGAGCGTGTCAGTCGCTAATTCTGAAGAGTGTATTAGAGTTTAGCTCAGAGATCCAGACTGGGGAGGTCAAGGTCAAAGGTATTGGAGAAGGGATAGAGACAGTCCCTTTGCACCAGGTACACTTACAAAGCAACCTGGTCTCTGGACTAGTCACGATTGGGGTGAGGTCCGAATTACCGATGAAAGGCGTGGAAGTCTTGCTCGTTAATGATGTCGCCGGGGGAATCGTGTTCCCAGCCGTGAGATTGACAGGTCAGCCTGCCAGCATTGAGGCCCCGCCCATGGACTCACAAGTTCATCACGGGACCGCGGTAGTAAATTTAGCTGAGATGTTTCTGCCAACCTTGTACGAGAAGAGGGTAGAAAATGAAAAGAAGGAGTGTAGTGAGACAAGAGGTAGTGAGGGAGCTGGGACAGACGTAGCATTAGCCAGGAAAGAATTTGTGCAGATGCAGGAGCTAGACGAGGGGCTGATGGTTTTGGCAGAGACAGCTCTCTCTGACACAGACTTGACAAGGGAACTAGTAGGCTATTGTGTGGAGGAGGAAGTGCTAAGGAAGCAAGGGAGACCAAGTGCCGTGCCCACAGATGAGGAATGGGGGGTGGTGCAAAAGAGTTATGGGGATGAGGTTTTTAACCTGGCCCACAAGGTACCCCCCGGTGGACATTTTGCGGTGCTGGAGGAAACGGTTGGTGGAATCATGAAAGAGGTTTACCGGCTGCCCAGGGGGAAGGATGTTATTGATTATGGCCGACGCGAACTGGGACGGTCACAGGCTTTTGATATGCTAACAAACCTAGTCAGGGTTAGCGCGGAAATCAATGAAGCTAGGGGCCCCCAGATAAGAGAAAAAAACCATTTTGAAAAGATTAGTATGGTATCGATCAGATGGGAGAAGGCTATTGTTTTGGCCAGGTCTGCTGATAAGGTCTCTCCCTTAATCCCTGAACAAAGCGACTCTTTAGGAGAAGTAATTAAACGACTCGCACCCGTGTGTTTGGTTGTCCCGAGGCGATGCAAAGAACTGGGACGTTGGGTGGTGTCTGTTACAATAGGTCGGCCTAGTAAGCAACAGCCATATAGAATGAGTAATTCAGTGACTAAAGGGCTGACGAACACAGAGGTGTGTATTGGCAATTTACTACGGCTGTCTGAAGCCAGCTTGATAGTGAACCTTGAAAAAAATGAGTTCGGCCACACGAAGGTCACTTACCTGGGAATTGTGGTGACACAGGGGCAGCTGGCAGCGATGCAAGCTACAGTGCAGGCTATCGCTGACCTCCCAACCCCGACAGACAAGAGGGCCCTCAGAAGGCTCTTGGAGAAGGTGGGGTACTGTAGGAAGTTTTGCAATAACTCTGCGGTCACTACCCCTCCCCCTCCTACTAAGCCCTTGCTAGAGAAAACTAAGTCGGAATGGGACGACCCTTGTTATTGTGGTCCGGGACAAAACCAAATGAGAGGTTACATTGATCGCAATTCATCAGTGTTTTTGGCCACTATGAAGTTTGCTAAGTTGGAGCCTGGTCTAAGGGATTATTAATAACATATAAAAGGAACAGAAAATGTGATGGCTGACTGTCTGTCAAGGTGTTGACAACTTCAAACTCGCTGTGTTAGCCAAATAGCTGATAAAGATGTATATTTGTGTGTGTATCAAATAATGTATTCACATTTGTAATTTTTACCCCCCGGTAAAAATCCTTAAAGGGGGGAAGTGTGACAAGAATACACATAGATGTCAGCTGTCCTGTGTGATCAGCAGCTGGTCTGCCACCTGTCCTCAGGGGAGGGAGAGATAAGGAACACAATGAAGCAGCATTTGGAGATGTTAATGAAGGAGCCATCAGTCTGGGTATTGTCAAGATCGGCTCCCCCTTTGAACCCTGAACTGTTTGAAGTGTGATGGACAGGCGATACCCCAGCAGGGGGATAAAAAGGGACAGGCTCGCTAAGGCAAGGACACATGACACCCAAGGTAACGAGACCCTGGAAGCGGTGCCCCCCCCCCGCAAGTCGGCGGGAGTCGTTTGGAAGGCTGGTTGCGGAACCAAGCCTTAGACGCACAGGGTGGAAAGGTACGATCAGCGGGAACCTGGTGTGTGTCTGCCCTTGCTTGGGTGCCAGGTTCACTGCAGAGGATCGACCGCATCTGGAGGAGGGGTCACAGTCGGTGACCTCAGGTGACATCACAAAGGACTCGCCCGAAAGCTGCTCATGAGCAATATCGCAGGTCTGTGTGTGGAAGCCATTTTTGAATGATCATTCGTTCTTGTTCTCTCTCTCCTTCCCCCACATTGTCCATCGCCACGGCAACGATTACTGCGAACTGAACTAAATTGGACTGAACTTTGCGTCACTTTGGAATTGGTCATTTACTCCTAGACAACGATAGAGCTTGATTGATGCTGTTATCTTAATTCTGTGCACATGTGTGTTTATCATTGCTGAACTGTTGCATTTATTATCCTTTCGATTACGGTGTTGTTTGTTTCTTTAATAAAACTTTCTTAGTTCTAGTAATCCAGACTCCAACTGAGTGATCCATTTCTGCTGGTTTGGCAACCCAGTTACGGGGTACGTAACACTTGTCAAATGCCTTGCTGAAATCCATAAACACTACATCTACTGCTCTAACTTCATCAATGTGTTTAGTCACATCCTCCAAAAATTCATTCAGACTTGTAAGGCACGACCTTCCCTTGACAAAGCCATGCTGACTATTCCTAATCATATTATGCTTCTCCAACTGTTCATAAATCCTGCCTCTCAGGATCTTTTCCATCAACTTACCAAACACTGAAGTAAGACTCACTGGTCTATAATTTTGTGAGCTATATCTACTCCCTTTCTTGAATAAGGGAACAACATCTGTATCCCTTCAATCTTCTGGAACCTCTCCAATCCCCATCTATGATGCAAAGATCATTACCAGAGGCTCAGCAATCTCCGCCCTCGCCTCCCACAGTAGCCTAGGATATATCTTATCCAATCCTGGAGACTTATTCAGCTGGATGCTTTCCAAAAGCTCCAGCACATCCTCTCTTTTAATGTTTATATGCTCAAACTTTTCAATCCACTGTAAATTATCCCTACAATCGCCAAGATCCTTTTCTGTAGTGAATACTGAAGCAAAGTATTCATTAAGTATTGTCCGGTTCCATACACAATTTTCCACTGTCACACATTATTGATCCTATTCTCTCATGTTTTATCTTCTTGTTCTTCACATACTTGTAGAATACCTTGGGGTTTTCCTTAATCTTGCTCTCCAAGGCCTTCTCATGGCCTCTTCTGGCTCTCCTAATTTCATTCTTAAGCTTCTTCCTGCTAGCCTTATAATCTTCTAGATTCCTATCATTACCTCATTTTTTGAGCCTTTCATAAGCTTTTCTTTCCTTTTGACTAGATTTTCAACAGCCTTTGTACACCATGGTTCCTGTACCCTACCATCCTTTCCCTGTCTCATTGGAACGTATCTATTCAGAATGCCATGCAATTATTCCCTGAACATTTGCCACATTTCTGCCGTACATTTCCCTGAGAACATCTGTCCCAATTTATGCTTCCAAGTTCCTGCCTGATAGCTTCATATTTCCCCTTACTCCACTTTCCTAATTTGAATTTTCCTATCCCTCTCCAAGCTATGGTAAAGGAGATAGAATTGTGATCACTATCTCCAAAATGCTCTACCACTGAGAGACCTGACACCTGACCAGCCTTCATTTCCCAATACCAGATCAAGTACAGCCTCTCCTCTTGTAGTCTTATCTACATATTGTGTCAGGAAACCTTCCTGAACACACCTAACAAACTTGACCCCATCCAAACCCCTTGCTCTAGGGAGACGCCAATCAATATTTGGGAAATTAGAAACTCCCACCACAACAACCCTATTGTTATTACACCTTTCCAGAATCTGTCTCCCTATCTGTCACAATGGGGCGGCATTGGCGGACCCAAATACAAGACACAGACACTGAAGCACTAGGAACAGGACACGGATGCAGGACCTAGGCTAGGACATGGACAAGAAACAGGGAAACCGGATGAGGAACTATGAACTAGGAGCCTGGCTTGGATTCCAAACCAGAGACTAGAAAAGGACCCAGAACCTGGGTCTTGCCTCGGGTTCAGGCCCCAGAACCAGGCAAGGACATGGCATGACTACAGGACTGGAGTCTTGGGGTCTTGAGCCTTGAGTACTTGGAGACAGGCTTGGGATCTCGAGGCTCGAGTACTTGGAGACAGGCTTGGGGTCTCGAGGCTTGAGTACTTGGAGACCAGACAAGGACATGACAGGGCAAGGGTACCAGACGAGGACATGACGGGGCAAGGGTACTTCGAGCCGACTCCTGGGCAGGACGTGGGACTCCTGGGCAGGACACGGGACTCTGACCCAATGGAGATAAGGGACAGGAATGGACAGAACCAACTGCAGGGTAACGTCAATCGGCCTGGCAAGGGACAGGAAGGGGCAAGACCATGGAGCCTTAGACTCGGAACAGACAGGAGCATGGAACACAGAGCTGGGACCCCTCCTTGGGAACAGGACATAGGGCCAGGACTCATGACACAGAACGCAGAATATGACGTTACAGATCCCAACACTAGGTAGCGGCAAACGGCTAGACCTACCTGGTGAAGGCGTGGACACAGACAGTACAAACCAACAATAGACAGTTCCTTATCTTGCTCTGGCAATTGAACTAGACAGCGGTGCAGGCAAGGATTACAGGCAGGGTATCCAGGCTAGGTGAGCAGGCAGAGAGTCAGGCATGGTATCCAGGCAAAGCGTCAGGTGAGGTATCCAGGAGCAGAGAGACAGGGAGAGGAGGAAAACATTCCAGCAGGGAATCCCTGGTTTGCAGAGGTATTTATGTCTCAGCCCCAAAATGAGAATCATGTGCCTACAACAGAAACTGGGGAAAACCAGAAACGCTGGAATAAGGAGCAATGGACCAGAACATGGACCGGAACATGAACCGGAATGCGGACTTCACAGACTGGACCATGACACTATCTGCTCCTCGATGTCCCTGTTACTGTTGGGCGGTCTATAAAAAACACCCAGTAGAGTTATTGACCCCTTACTGTTTCTAACTTCCACCCACAGAGACTCAGTAGACAATCCTTCCATGACTTCCTCCTTTTCTGCAGCCATGTCACTATCTCTGATCAACAGTGCCATGCCCCAACCTCTTTTGCCTCCCTCCCAGTATTTTCTGAAACATCTAAAGCCTGGCACTCTTAAGTAACCATTCCTGCCCCTGAGCCATCCAAGTCTCTGTAATGGCCACAACATCATAGCTCCAAGTACTGATCCACGCTCTAAGCTCATCTGCTTTGTTCATGATGCTTCTTGCATTAAAGTAGACACATCTCAATCCATTGGTCTGAGCACATCCCTTCTCTATCACCTGCCTATCCTCCCTCTAGCACTGTCTCCAAGCTTTCTCTAATTGTGAGGCAACTGCCCCTTCCTCTGTCTCTTCAGTTCGGTTCCCACCTCCCCACCCCCAGCAATCCTAGTTTAAACTCTCCCCTATAGCCATAGCAAACTTCTCTGCCAGGAAATTGGTCCCCCTGGGATTCAAGTGCAACCTGTCCTGTTTGTACAGGTCACTCCTGCCCCAAAAGAGGTCCCAATGATCCAGAAATCTGAATCCCTTGCACTTGAAGTGTTTGCCTTTGTACCTACAAACTGTCAATACTGCTGACCCTGATTTCCCATTGTGACTCCTTAAACCTGCCACTTTAACCACCTTGTTCATCATCTAGCCCAGTATTTTAACTGCGGCCCAATGATTGGGGCAGGAATAATCCACGCAGATCCAAACCTTGAAGCCCGATCACTCATCCATCAAGGACCTTGATGCAGTCTACCAGCATCATCCCTATAGCGCATGAACTTCTTAGTATCCAGAAATTCATCTCAATTTGTTTTCAAAGAACTCTCCAAAGCCGGCTAAAGCTGAGAACCCCAAGATTCACCAAAATTCGCAGTTTAAAAAAGATCACCTCGGCTCCCTGGCCGGGGTAACGTTGTCTCTGAGTCTGCTAGATCTGTCCCTCCCTGAGCCCCGTTGTTTGGTTTTGCCGCTTTGAAGATGGATATATAAGGGCAGAGAAATGTGGCCGGCGGGTGCGCCCAAAATCGTCGCGTCTCTCCCCGAGGAACTGGGGACTCGACCAGCAGAGGGAGAGTTTTAAACAGTTTACTCAAAATTGTGAAATACTCCCAGCTTTAAATCTGATTCACACGCTTCAGCGTCACCCGTATATGGAGTCTATTGCGCTTGAATTCAGCGGAAGTTGTGGCTGGGGCGCGCAGGTTTGGCTATAAAAGTTTGCAGTCCTGACAGGGAGCGCGCAGATTAAGACAAAGTGGTTCGGAGTGAGAGCAGCCTGCAGCAGAAATGGCACAAGGTAAATGCGCTTCAAGTCCATGGAAAAGACAGCCGCGGGTTTTAAACTTGCGGGCAAAGTATTGCTTTTCACTTACAAATACTAACCGTACTGTAAATTATTAGGGCTTAGAAAGGAGAAGTTAAAAATGTGTTGAGTTTGAAGTAATTGTTGAATTATTGCATATATTTCACGAGGCTCTACTAGAAATTGCTAGTGAATGAAGAGAATGAGAGTCATCGCTTTGTGGTTTGCAGAATTCAAAGAGATAACGGTTTGGGTTAGTTTATTTAACAACACGCTCTTGTATGTGTCCTTTTCACAGCACTCGAGGTGGCTAGCACAGATCTGCAGTATCAGGTCAATAACACGGCGCACAACACGGACAATTTCGGCTTCAAGCGACTGATTGTCAGACGGGGCAGTCACTTTACTATCATTGTGAACTTCACATCGCGGGGCTACAAGCCACCAAGTGACCAGATCTCCTTCATCGTGGAATCAGGTAAAAGGGGGCAAGATGCGATTCAGATACGTCTTGGTAAGGCTGGGAATGAAAGAACTTGCATTTTTACAGACGCTGTCAGAAGACATCCCAAAGCATTTTACAGTATGAAGTATCTGTGAGAAGGTCGCTGTTGTAGTGATGGGAACGCAGTGAAATGCTGACCAGCCTACGCCCTTGACTGAAATGGAAACAGAATAGGTAGCAGGGTACTCCACCTCGGCAGAGGGGAAAATCTGAATCAGCTGGGAGCAGTCCTCAAGTCTTGTTAGGTTGTGATGGCAGAGTATTAATCTGAAGCACTCTTCTCCTCTGTCAACAGATGCTTCCTGACCAAACTGTGTGAGTACACACTGACAGCTATGAACAAAATTATTTCTACGTTATCACATGGATCAAGGGGTAAAATTGGTTTGGGATATGGGGAATAATTGATTTCCATAAGACATAGGAGCAGAATTAGACCATTTGGCCCATCAAGTCTGTTCTGCCATTCTATCATGACCAATTTATTATCCCTCTCAACTCCATTATTCTCCCTTTTCCCCGTAACTTTTGACACCTTTACTAACCAAGAAACTATCAACCTCCACTTTAAGTATACACAATGACTTGGTCTCCACAGCTGTCTGGAAATGAATTCCACAAATTCACCACCCTCTGGTTAAAGAAATTCTTCCTCATCTTCGTTCTGAAAGGATATCCTTCTATTCTGTGGTTGTACCCTCTTGTCCAAGACGCTCCCACTGTGTCCCCACTACTGAAGTATCTCTTGGACTTGGTCCCATTCTGCTCCAACACCATAACCATGATGTAATTTTAAGTCCCAGAACTGAAGCACTCTACCAGTGCTGGCCTTACTTCATTGTTGACTCTAAACTCTAGAATTCTCTTCCTAAGTCTCTCCATCTCTATCTTTCTTTCCCATTTTAAGAAGCATCTTAACATCTACCTTCCTGACAAAGCTTTTGCTCACATGCATAATGCATAAAATGCTGGAGGAGCTCAGTAGGTCAGTCAGCATCTATGGAAATGAATGAACAGCCAACATTTTGGGCTAGGATCCTTCTTCAGCACTGAAAAGGACAGGGGGAGATGCCAGAATGAAAAAGTGATGGCGGGGGATAGGGGGTGCTGGGGGGAGGAGAAAGAGGACTATCTAGAAAGTGATAGGTGAAGCCAGGTTGGTGGGAAGGTAAAGGCTTGGTGAAGAAGGGATGCTTTCAGTATCTCCTCAGCTTCAGTTTTAAATAAATGTGAATTGCTGCTGAAGTTATTATGCACACTTCCCTTCATAATAAAGTCATTTTAGCATTGAAAAATATTGTTTGCGTTGAAAAATATTATTAAGTTTTATAGCTTTGAACATTCAAGAATGCTTATCTTTGATATCAAAACCGATCCTGCTGTTAAATTGCATAATTCTGCATCTTAGACCAGTCTGATAATCTGTAGAACAGTACTTCAAGCATTGAAATTGTTTTTTTAGCACTCTCAAGGCATTTTACGATTACTTTTACTTAACCTACTTTTATTTTTCTATGAAAAAGGGAAATATTGTTATTAGCCTGTCTCGAGTAGCCATAGCAAGAATCATTAGTTCACTAGGGTTTAATTAATTTACTTTGGAATTACGACATTAACACCACTGAGAAGCAGTCATTTTCCAAATGTGAGTCTGCAGTACAAGCTCAGAACAAGAAAGCAAGAATGAATCAATGTTACAGGCAAACTTCAGCATTTGCTTATCACATAGCTGCAGTATCTTCAGCATCTCCACAGGGGCTTCTGAAGATACAAGCTGCACTCAGCAGCTCTGCTTACAAACGTGCTCCACACGAAGTCAAGTGTGTGAGTCAGTCTGTTTGTGATTTCCATAAGAACATACGATTCTCCACTACCCATATGAATTCACAACTGTATCATGTATCAAGTTGAGTAAGTAATTCGCCTGTTGGCTATGTCAATTCCAATCTAACAGTGAACCCTAAGAGAGGATGTTGTGGAGCTGTTGATCTGATATTTATTTATTTCTTTATTGAGATACAGTGTGGAATAGGCTCTTCCAGCCCTTCGAGTCATGCTGTCCAGCAATCCCACCCCCCCTCCCCCGATTTAACCTTAGCCTTACCACGGGACAACTTACAATGCCCTATTAACCTACCAACCTAATGCCTTTGGATTGTGGGAGGAAACCAGAGCACCTGGAGGAAATCCCTGCAGTCACAGGGAGAACATACAAACTCCTTACAGGAAGCACCGGGAATTGAAGCCGGGGTCATCCATACTGTAAGGAATTGTGCTAACCACTACTCTGCCATGCCCAAAAGATTTTCAGTAACTGAAATGAACATTAAAAATGAATTTAAAATGTGTTGTAATTCAGCAGAGCAGAAGAGACGGAGAAAGAGGAGCACCATTCCTGACTGTTCCACTTACTGGTTTGATTTTGTTTGGTTTACAGGCAAATTAAATACTTAATTATTGACGGCTGTCTCACCAGAAATTTTCATCACTTAACACAATCTGCAATTGGTCTTTATCACCCCATGACCTTTTATGGTGAGAATAGCACTGAATATAGAGAAAGTTCAATGGAGTTCAAGATCAGAATGCTTGCAACACAGTGAGTGAGCTGCAGTGTGGGACAACTATACCGGAACTTCAGAAATAATGCATTAGATGTCAGGAGTTTAACACCATCCCATGATTTGGAATTGGTTTAATACTATTACATGTACCAAGGTGCAGTGAATAAATTGTTCATAACGATCATTATGTCTGGAATTAATATTCATTATGATTGTAATAAAATGGTCATACAGGTAATTTCATTACAACTGTGCTTTGAAGTAATACAAGGGAAACAAAATCAAAGTGTAGAATAAAGTGTTAGAGTTGCAGTGAAAATGCAGTGCAGGCAGACAATAAAGTGCAAGGCCGCGATGAGAACTAGTTTGTGAGGCCAAGAGTCCATCTTACTGTACTAGGGGAATATACAGTAGTCTTATAATAGTGGGACAGAAGCTGTCCTTGAGGCCGGTGGTATGTGCTTTCAAGTGTTTGTATCTTCCGCCTGATGGAAGAGAGATAAAGAGAACCTTTAGCTTTCAACCCTTTCGACTTCAACTCTGTTGATATAAACATGGGCCTGTGTAATATCTCCTTCCTGGTATCAATGACCAGTTCTTTTGTTTTGCTGATATTTAAGGAAAGGCTGTCGTTGTGACACCATGGTAGTAGGCTCTCTGATCTCCTTCCTGTACTCCAACTCACTGCTATCTGAGATTCAGCCGATTGTAAGTGGTGTCATCTGCAGACCTGTAGATGGAGCTAGAACAGAATTGGGCCACAAAGTTGTGAGTGTACAGGGAGTAGTGTAGGGGGCTGAAGTTACAGTCCAGTGGTGGGGATAATAGTGATTGGGAAAAGTGAAATGAACAAATGTTACTTCCTCTTTCTTTAATGTTAGAACCATCTTGGTACTTGAAAATAATTCTTGGGGGGAGGACTTCCGGGTCATCAAGGGAATGGCGGCGTAAGGAAAAGGTCTCTCGACAAAAAAGAAGGTAAACTGCCCCAAAATCGAATTTAGACAAATACTTAATATTGCATAACTATATTAATAAAAGGGGCAAGGATGATGCCTAAGAACAAGATTAAAAAGTCCGCTTCGAAGGCTGATAAACATAAAGAGATGCAGCAAGGCGAAGGGCCTAGCTCCCCCACGGCAAGCCAGGACGGAGATAATGAGGGGGAATCGGTGACTCTGTCTTTGATTCTTGGAGAGATTCGTGAGTTCCGACAAGATAACAGCAAACAGCTGGAAGATATTAAAGGAGAAATAGTAAAAACTAACTCGCGGATAGATGAAGCCGAAGCGAGGATTGTTGGAATTGAAGAGAAGCTACAAAACGCCGAGGAAGTGATAGCAGAAATGCTGAAGCTGCAAGACCAGCTCCAGTGGAAACTAATAGATCAAGAAGGCCGCTCGAGAAGGGAAAATGTGAGGATCTACGGAGTTCCCGAAGGAACCGAAGGTAAACCCGGATTGATGATTCCCTTCGTGGAGAAGCTGCTTAGAGAGAACCTTGATATACCGGCCGCAAAAGACCTACAGATAGAAAGGGCCCACCACACGTTGGCACCACAGCCTCCGGCAGGCGCCCAGCCCAGATCGATTCTGATCAGATTTCTCAGTTACAGAACGAAGGAAGAGGTGCTTAAAAGAGCATGGCAAAAGAAAGGTTTCATGTGGAACAACTACAAAATCAGTTTAGACCACGACTACGCACCGGGGATTCTTGCCAGACGGAAGGAATATACAGAAACACGGAGAGTCCTGAAGGAAAACAACATCAGATTCCAGACCCTGTATCCAGCTCGGCTGAGAGTCTTTTACGACGAAGGGACAAAAACTTACGCTACGGTGGAGGAGGCAACGTCGGACTTGGCAGACCAGGGACTACCTATTAAAGTTATCACCCAACCGGAGTCGCTACTGGAGAGGATTCGGCAGAAGTCGTGGCAGTTAGTGGGGCGAGGACGCTCCACTCGAACCAGAGTGTCAAACTACAAGGAAAATCTGCAAATATTCAGACGCGAATGTACAGAGAATACAGATTAATTAAGAGAAATGACTGAAAAGAGTAAATCGGACTTAAAAGTAAAATGAAAACTGGTAACTGAAAATAAACTAGGCGGAATAACTTGAATGATAGCAATATGGTCGAGACATAAATAGGAGAAAATTCTCTATGATTATTCAAACTGCTGAGGGCCCTCCAACACAGGGTGAAGATAGAGGTTATCCCTCTGAACTGAGGCGGGTTGGTGCTCAGGCCTCACTGTGGGAAGTCGGGAAAAATTTTCAAATGTTATACGTTCAGAAATGTCTAGGGTGTGGTTATATGTCTTGGTTTACTGTTGAGAAGGGATTGCTTACTGTTTGGTTAGAAAAGGAGAGTGCTTTTATTCTACTAGAGAAAAATGCAAACTGAATTGGTAAAAATAATTTCCTATAATGTTAATGGGGTTTTGAATCCAATTAAAAGAAATAAGATTATGTCTAAATTGAAAAAAGAGAGGGCACAAATAGCTTTCCTCCAGGAAACACATATGAGCCAATCTGAACATGGAAAATTAAAAAGAATGGGCTTTAAGCATGTATTTTATTCATCATATAAATTGAGTCACAAACGAGGGGTAGCTACTTTAATATCAAGTACTCTTAATTATGAACATATTTCAGAGACTAGAGACAAAGAAGGACGGTTTGTAAAAATCACAGGAAGAATAGAAGGTACAGAAATAACATTGCTGAATATTTATGCTCCTCCAGGTAGTGAATGGTCATTTTATAGACACATTTTTGATCTAATGGTCAGTTCTCGAGGGGTAGTAATTTGTGGAGGGGATTTTAATATTAGATTAAATCCTATATTAGATTCTTCAAGAATAGTTACTCAGAATAAACTTCTGACTCGGAAAGTGAATTCATTGATGGAGGAGTTGGGAATTATAGATGTCTGGAGGGAATTACACCCTACTAGTAAAGATTATACATATTACTCTTTCCCTCATTCAGCCTATTCAAGGATAGACTATTTCTTTATCTTTAATACAGATAGACTCAGGATAAAAAACTGTAATATTGCAACAATTGATCTGTCGGATCATAGCCCAGTCTCTATGTCTCTAATCCTGTAAAGGAAAATGAGGAAAACACTATGGAGGCTAAACTCACATATACTTAATAACCCAAAAGTAATGGAGAGATTAAGGGGAGAAATCAAAGAATATCTAGACCTTAATGACACGGGAGAAACATCACCAGTGATTTTATGGGATACATTGAAAGCTGTACTGAGAGGGAAAATTATTTCCATTACTACTCACATGAAAAAAATCAATGCACAAAAATTAGCAGGCCTTCAACGAAAATTAAAACAACTTCAAGTTGTAGATAGCAACAAAAGTAATTCAAATCAAAAACAGGAAATTAGGAAATTGTAAAGTGAAATTGATGATATTTATACGTTGGAAACTCAAAGAAATTTTCTTTACCTGAGACAAAAGAATTATGAAGTAGGAGGTAAATCAGCTAGATTATTAGCATATAAATTACGAAAACAACAAGCAGACAATACAATTCATAAAATAAAGAATCCAAAGACAAAGCTTGTGGAGAGTACAATAGGGAAAATTCAAGAGAGTTTTGAAACATATTATCGAGAGCTGTACTCCCAACCCTGGGCCCCCAATGAGCCCTATATAGACAGTGTATTGAATTTTTTAGATCTACCTAAACTTACAGATTTACAAAATGAAAGTTTATTAGAACCAGTAACTGTCAAAGAACTGAACGTGGCCATCTCTAGGTTAAAGGCTGGAAAGTCCCCGGGTTCTGATGGGTTTACCTCAGAGTGGTACAAGTCCCTGAAGACACAGTTAGCCCCATTACTACTTAACACCTTTAATTGGATCTTGCAGAGAGGAGAAACTCCATCTTCCTGGAGAGAAGCGATTATTTCAGTTATTCCTAAAGAGGGTAAAGATAAACTAGAATGTGGCAATTATCGGCCAATTAGTGTTCTTAATTTAGATTACAAACTATTTACATCTATATTAGCGTGCAGATTGGAAAAGCTTTTACCTGGCCTAATCCATTTAGACCAGACTGGATTTATTCAACAAAGACAAACACAGGACAACATAAGGAGAACTCTGCACATATTAGAACAGGTTAATAAGAATGAGACAGAGACAATGGTAGTAGGATTGGACGCTGAGAAAGCTTTTGATTCGGTTAGTTGGGCATTCCTATACAGAGTGTTAGGAAGATTCGGCTTTCAAGAAAGGTTTATTAAAGTAATTCAGACTCTATATGATAGCCCTACAGCCCGAATTAAGATAAATGGGGACCTCTCTGACTCCTTCATTTTAGAGAGAGGCACTAGACAGGGATGCCCAATTTCTCCTCTCCTTTTTGCGCTATATATTGAACCACTTGCCCAACTAATAAGACAGAGCGAAATCGTAAAAGGTATCAAGGTGGCAGGGATTGAACAGAAAGTGGCGTTATTCGCAGATGATGTTTTGGTCTATCTGAGTGAACCAGAAAAATCATTTATAGGATTGTTTACACTGTTGGATGACTTTGGGAAAATATCAGGTTATAAAATAAATGTAAAGAAAACGCAGGTTATGTCCCTAAATTATACACCATCCAAAAAATTGCAGGATACATATGATCTTAAGTGGGAAGCTAAATCATTAAAATATTTAGGAATAACCCTGCCGAAGGATCTTTCAACACTGTCACAGGTAAATTATGGGCCATTAATCTCAGAGATAAAAGCAGATATGCATAGATGGAATCTTATCCCCTTTTTAAGTTTAAATTCAAGGATAAATACTATAAAAATGAATGTTCTTCCTCGGTTATTATATCTTTTCCGTACTTTACCAGTGGAGGTGGATGATAATCAATTCAGGGAATGGGACAAATGGATTTCCTGCTTCATTTGGCAAGGAAGGAAACCTAGAATTCGATATAACATCTTACAGTTAGGGAAGGAAAGAGGAGGTATGGTTCTTCCTTGCCTGAGAAATTATTTTTATGCCTCACAGATAACCCCTCTGTTATATTGGTGTAATAGGGAATATAAGGCTAGATGGAAGGAAATAGAATTTGGATTAGTTGACAGTTTTCCTCTTCAGGCCTCAATAGCTGACAAAGGATTGATGGCCCAGTTGGAAAAATTTAATAATGCTTGGATAAATCTTACATTAAAAGTATGGCAGAAGGTGGTTAATTCATGTGGAATTAATAACATGCTAAAACTCTTTAGATGGTGTGCATATGATACCGAATTCCTTCCCAACAGAGGAGATAAAAGATTTGAGCTATGGATAAAGAAAGGTCTTACAACCTACCTCTCATTTATAGATAAAAGAGTATTACAAAGTTTCCAAATCCTGCAGGACAAACATGGCCTAGAACATAATGACTTTTTTAGGTACCTTCAAATACGAAACTATGTTAACCAGAGTTGTAGATATACAGACCTATCAACAGTAGAATTAGAATTTTTCAAGATTCTGAATTCGGCTTGCAGTTCAATACCTAGTAAATCAGTTTCTCGCCTATATAATGCACTCTCCCATGCTAAAAATGTAAATACACTGTATATTAAAGAGAAGTGGGAGAAAGAAGCGGGGTTGGTACTTTCAGAGGAGGCTTGGGGGAAAATCTGCAGCTTTCAATGGTCCTCGACTAATTCTTTGACCTGGAGAGAACATTGTTGGAAAAACATTGTAAGATACTTCAAGACCCCATATCAGGAAAAATATAAAGATACAAATGTGATGTGTTGGAGAAGGTGCGGCTCCAAGGAGGCAAATCATTTTCATATTTTCTGGGATTGCCCTAAATTAAGTCTATTTTGGGAAGGTATTCATAGAACATTAGTTAAGGTACTTAGGTCCCAGATACCCCTGAACTTTGAGACGCTCTATTTGGGGCATGTATTGTTCCTTGAACAGAAGGAAGATATAAAGTTGCTGCAGGCCCTCTTAGCGGCAAGTAAGAAATCAATCACTAGAAAATGGCTAAATCCAATACCACCTACATTAGAAGATTGGTACGAAATTATCTTGGAAATATTTAAAATGGAAAAGTTGACTTACTCCCTGAGAACTCAAAAAGAAACATTTTATCAAATCTGGAATAAATGAATTGAATATATAACCCCAATGCGAGCAGACTTTAGATGACTCTCCTAATGATTTATATTGCTCTTCTCATCAACACAGTAATATTGCTAACGTAAGCACCCCTAGTCTAAATGTTTGTTGTTTTTTTTTGGAAAATAGAGAATTAACACAAGTAAAGGGAAAGATTTGGGAAAGGGATAAAACAAAATGAAGAAATTAAGTAAATAAGTACATAGGGATTGGATAATTATGTCTGCGGGCAGAAACAAGCACGAACAAATTGGGATATAAACACCTACAATGGTTGGTATATAGGCTTGTATGCAACATTTTGGACCAGTGGAAATGGTCCAGAAGGGTTGTATGGAAACTATTATTACCATTTTTCTTAACAACTAATTTCATTACTTAGCCTAATAGGTTAGATTTACCACAGTACATAATTATCTATTTAAATGTTTATTTTCCTTTTATATCATCTCAATGTGTACTTAAGAATGTATAAATAATTGTAGTTTTATACATATAAAAAAATGGAAAAGGTTATATGTGTGAAAAAAGTACATGATAATTGTGAATTCCTTATCCAAATAAAAATAAAATTTAAAAAAAAAGAAAATAATTCTTGATAGAAGACTCAAGTAACTTTATTCTTTTAAACCAAGAAAAACAATCTACTCTCCTAGTGATAAGGCATATTACTTCAAACTATTTGAGATATCTGAAAACCATTTATTATAGAGACATGTTTCACAAATGATCCTTATTTGTTCATGAAATGTGGAGCTAATATTTCTCTGTTTGCAAGTTTAAAATCAGGAGAAAAATAAATTAATAGCCCATCTTAAATATGTCAGATATTTCTTAGAGTTATCGAGACATACAGAACAGAAAGATAAGAAAAAGTTAAAATTTATTTGCCACATGTACATCAAAACATACAGTGAAACAAGTCATTTCAGGAACAGCTACTTCCCCTCTGCCATCAGATTTCTGAATGGACGAAGAACCCATGAACACTACCTTACTATATATTTCCCTCTCTTTTTGCACTGTTTAATTAATTCATGTATTTCTTTATATAGTGCTTATAAAAAGTATTCACCCTCCTTAGAAGTTTTCTTGTTTTTTTTGTTTTGCAACATTGAATCACAATGGATTTAAGTTGGCTTTTTTGACACTGATCAACAGAAAGGACTCTTTTATGTCAAAGTGGAAGCAGATCTCTACAAAATGATCTAAATTAATCACAAATATAAAACACAAAATAATTGATTGCATAAGTGTTTACTCCCTTTAATATAACACACCAAATCATTATTGGTGCAGCCAACTGGTTTTAGAAGTCACACAATTAGTTAAATGGAGACCTGTTTTTAGAGATCTGCATGTTGTTAAGGTGTTTCAATTGATTGTAGTAAAAATACGCCTGTATCTGGAAGGTCCAACTGTTGGTGAGTCAGTATTTAGACAAAAAACTGCACCATCAAGACAAAAGAACACTCCAAGCACCTCTGAAAAGTACAAGTCAGGAGATGGATACAATAAAATTTCCATGTCACTGAATATCCCTTGGAATATAGTTATGTCAGTCATAAAGTAATGGAAAGAGTATAGTACAGCTGCTTAGAGCAGGCCATCCTCAAAAAATGAGTGACCGTGCAAGAAGGGGACCAGTGAGGGAGACCACCAATAGACTTATGACAGCTGAAGTTACAAGCTTCAATGGCTGAGATGGGAGAAACTGAGTTTACATCAGCTGTTGCTCAGGTTCTTCACCAGTTTCAGATTTATGGGCAGTGGCAAAGAGAAAGCCACTGTTGAAAAAAACTTTAAAATTTAACTTTTTGGCCATCAGACTAAACGTTATTTTTGGCATTAGGTAAACACCACACATCATCAAAAACACACATCCCTACTGTGAAGCATGGAGGTGGCTGCATTATACTGTGGGAATGCTTCATTGCAGCAGAGCCTGGAAGGCTTGGGAAGGTAGAGGGTAAAATGAATGCAGCAAAATATAGCAAAATCCTGGAAGAAAACCTGATGCAGTCTGTAAGAGAGTTGCGACTTGGGAGAAGATTTGTTTTCCAGCAAGACAATGACCCCAAGCATAAAGCCAAAGCTACATAGGAATGGCTGAAAAACAACAAGGTTAATGTCTCAGAGATGCCAAGTCAGAGTCCAGATCTCAATCCAATTGAGAATTTATGACTGGACTTGAAAAGGGCTGTTCAGTCACGATCCCCAAGCAATCTGAAAGAGCTTGAGCAGTTTGGTAAAGACGAATGGGGAAAAATTGCAATATCCAGATGTGAAAAGCTGATAGAAAACTATCCACACAGACTCAAGGCTGTAATTTCAGCCAAAAGTACATCAAATAAATACTGACTTGGTGGGGGTGAGTAATTATGCAATCAATTATTTTGTGTTTAATAATTGTAATAAATTTAGACCAATTTGTAGAAATTTGTTTTCACTTTGATATGAAAGATTCTCTTCCATTGATCAGTGTAAAAAAATCCAAATTAAATCCACTGTGAGTCAATGTTGTAAAACAATAAGACATGAAAACTTCCGGTGGCGGGGGCAGGGGGGGGGGGGCTGGTGGTGAGTACTTTTTATAGGCACTGTATATACTTATTATCATAATTTATAGTTTTTATTGTTATGTATTACAATGCACTCCTGCCCCAAAACAACAAATTTCACTATATTAAATAGTGATGTTAAATCCGATTCAGATTCTGATTCCGATAAATCAAATCAGCGAGGACTGTGTTGGGCAGCCTGCGAGTGTCACCATACTTCTGGTGCCAACATAGCATGCTCACAACTCACCAACCCTCAGCAGACATCTCTGGTAAGGGGGGGAAAGTGGAGCACCCTGAACGAAAAAGAGGCTCTTTGACTCAAGAATCCATGACAACCAGCAACAGAGTGACACTCATCCAATTGCTGATCTCAATTTTATTCTCCCCAATGGCCCCCAGATTCTACCAGTCACCCACCCACTAGGGGCAGTTGACAGTGGTCAGTTAGCCTGTAGGATAATATAATTAGTGGAAATATACATGGTTCACAGCCACTAACATTGAGTTGGGGTTCACTTTAAGAGGCTGGTCTGACATGATGATGGAATTACGTAAAGTACTTTTAGCATGCTTTGTGTTCAGTGTTTAGAGTTCAATAAATAAGTTGTTACAGATTTTATAAAACATAAAATGCTTCCACCATTTTATTTGCGAAAACCTACAAGCCTGCAAAAGTGGAAGGAAACTGAAGCACCTAGGGGGAACCCACATGGTTGCGGGGAGATTAAATTAAATCAGACAGCACCTAAGGTCAGGATTGAATGCAGGATGATGGGGCTGTGAGGCAGCAGCGCAAATGGTACCTCTGGTCTGCCTGTGTGTCACCATTTATTTCAAGTCAAAGTCAAAGTAAACTTATTGTCAAAGTACTTATATGTCACCATACACTACCTTGAGATTCATTTTCTTGAGACATTTGCAGGAAAATAGGATTTATGAAAAAAAACTATACATAAACACTGACAAACAACCAAGGTGAAAAGAAAGCAATTTTTACAGATAAATAATTAAATAAGTAAATAGTACTGAGAAAACGATTTGTAGAATTTTCGAAAGCTTGTCTGTAGGTTGTGGTTTATTTTTTGCTGATTCATGTTTATTTCAGAATTGTTTTCAAGAATGCATTGACCTAATTCACATGTCCCAATCTACTCTGATGTACTAATCTTAAAATACATTATTGTCACATTATTATTACCACAGAAAAAATGTCATTGGAAAAGTATAGCTTGAGTAGGCAGAAGCAACATGCTTCGTTGAAAGAGAAATTATGTTCAATGTCGTGATGATAGTTATAAGACACTTGAACACGTGCCATATGAAAGGCTGTGGGTAGTACAAGGTGGACATATCCACTCGTTCCTCCCCACTGATCTCCCTCCTGGTACTGATCCTTGAAACCGGAACCAATGTTGCATCTGCCCATACACCTTCTCCCTCACTGCCATTCATGGCCCCAAACAGTCCTTCCAGGTGAGACGACACTTCACCTGTGAGTCTATTGGTGTCATCTATTCTACCCGGTGCTCCCAGTACATTAGCACATTCCAAAGATGTACAGGTTGGGGTTAGAAAGTTAACGGCACACTATGTTGGTGCCCCAGCACAATACTCGTGCTGTGTTGATCGTTGACACAAATGACACATTTCACTGTGTGTTTCTATGTTCCGAGGTACACGTGACAAATAAGGCTGATCTACCTTAATCTGTCTAGCTAAATGTGGATGTTCAGAGTGAATAAAATGCTGCTCTGTCAGGGTAGGTACTTTGTGTTGTTTCACATTGGAGAGTCAGGAATTGAGGGAGTTACCTCAGGATAAGAGGTTGACCACTTCAGTCTGAGATGAGAATTAATTCCGTTCCTCCTAAGATTTGTGATTATGTGTATTTCTCCCCAGTAGTTGTGTGTTATCTGTCCAGGTGACTCTTACAGTTCATCCCACTGGCAAATCCAAACTCACACTATCACAAACATCCTATTTGTCATATCCACGCCCCCAGACAACTTCTCTGCACCTTAAAAATAACTTTTTATCATCTCTTTCCTAGTTCTGACTAAGGATTTTTTACTTAGAGCATTATTTCTGTTTCTCTTTCCATAGATATGACCTGCTTTCAGTACTTGCAGCCGTCTTGTTTTGGTTTCCATTTGTTTTTCATTTCATTTGGTTTTCAGTATTCAGTTGAAAATTTGGGACTTACAAAACTGTCTTAAGCTGGTGACAAAAACTATTCAAAGCTGTAGTTCATCTCCATGGTCAAGGTACAATTTTAAACAAGAGTGATCAGAGGATGAATGAACTTCTGTAGACAGGAGCTATGAGGGCGTGGATAACTTCATTCACCTCAACAATGAGCCGATTTCATAACCTGTGGACTCATCTTCAAGGACTCAGCAACTCAAGTTCTCACTATCATCTATCGATCTATTTATTATTATCTTACAAATACAGCTGTATTTGCACAGCTTGTCTCTTTTGCACAATGGTTGTTTGTCACTCTTTGTTCATGTGTAGTTTTTCATTGACTCCATTACAGATATCCCACCTCTCCCGGAAGTTCTGGGAGTCTCCCGCATACGAATAGTGGCTCCCTGATGCCCGAAAATTATATACAATATCACGGAAATCAATTTTTTTGAGAGAAAGCAAGGGAGAGCGTTGGAGAGACCACGAGAAAGAGAGAGCGAGAGCGTGAGAGAGAGTGCCAGAGAGAGAGAGAGAGAGAGAGAGAGAGCACGCCATGGCAGAGTGTTCCAAAAAAAGAAAATATAAAACGTATGTCACCCCAGGCTACCCTAAAGTGTACCCCTGCCTAATAGGGGTCAAAATAATGACAGTGTTGCTCACTGCACTGTTTGCAATAGTGACTTTTCTATTGCCCATAGTGGGTTAAGACTGTAAAAGACGTATTGAGGTAAGTTTAACGGGTGTCATTCGTTCATTAGCATAGCTAACACTATTTAAACTAGCTGGCTAGCTGCTAAGGAGCTACTCTATTGCAGACATCCCACCTCTCCTGGGAGTTCCTGGAGTCTCCCGCAATTTGATGGTGGTACCTCCCTGAAATGAGTTTTTGCAGGGAGGGATGTCTGCCATTATATTTCTTTGTTCTACTGTGAATTCCAGCAAGAAAATTAACCTCAAAGTCATATATGGTGACATGTGCATACTTTGATAAAAAAATAATTTGAACTTTGAAAGGTTTCCAAGAACAATTTCAGAATTGAGAGACACAGGAATCTGGAGCAATAGTAACAGGACATTATGACTATTAGAGCCTTCTGATGCTCTTTACAAAGGAAGAAAGCAAAAGTTGTGAGGGTGTTTCTTAAAGTTACAAAGGTATTGACTGGGTAGCTGTGGAGGAGATGATTCTGTGAGTCTAAAAGTAAGAGCCATTTATAAGGAAATCATTGACAGAGAATTCAACAGGAACTTCTTTATCCACAGAGAACAGTGGAAAGTTCTGCAAACTTATTCCCACGTGGAAAATGCAGGGAATGATACAGATGTCAATAAGTGGAAAAGAGAACAGAGGGAAGGAATGAACAACAAGTTGTATGGATGAATTTTAATTATGTGGGAAGCAGAAAGAATCAATTGTCGTGGCATTATTGAGTTATACAGCAGGGAAACAGGACCTCCAGCCTAACGTCCATGCCGAATGCTGTTCCCAGTGGTTAGCGTCATCTGCCCCTGTTTGGCCCGTGGACCTCTAACCCACTTCTATCCATGTGCTTATCTACACATATACAAATGCTGAAGGAACTCAGCAGATCAGGCAGCATCTATGGAGGGGTGTAAACAGTCAACGTTTTTGGGCTGAGACACTTCTTCAGGACTGATGCTGCTTGACCTCCTGAGTTCCTCCAGAATTTTCTGTGTGTTACTCAAGATTTCCAGCATTTGCAGAATCTCTTGAGTTTATCAAATACTTACCTTGAAAGCTTTTAAATGTTGCCAATGTGCCTGCCTCAACCACTATTTCTGGCAGCTCATTCCAAATACAGACCACCCAGTGCATGAGAAAACTACCCTTGCTGAAGGACTCTTGACCTTGCAGTCTACCTTGTTATGATCTTGCAACTTATTGTCTCCCTGCACCAGACGTTCTCTGTAGCGGGTGCACTTTATTCTGCATTCTGTTATTGTTTTACCTTGATGAACTGTATAATGAATTGATCTGTGTGAACAGTATAAGAGAACTGTTTTTCACTACACCTCGTTACATGTGACAGTAATAAACCAAAACCAGTTCCAATCATTTTAAGTCTCTCACCCCTGAACTTAAACCTGTGCTCTCTTGAATTCAGCACCCCCTCCCTGGGAAAAATAAAGACTGTCTGTGCCCTCTTGATCTTATATACATACCGTCATCAGGCCATCCCTTGTCAAGCAGGACATTAACACCCACTTGGAGTGGGTGTTTGTTACTTGAAGGGGCGTAATTGTAGTGACCTATTTCAGTACTGTAAATTCTGCATGATGTTAGTATATAAAAATAAATAAAGCATCAAACCAGCACCCAAAACTTCCTGTGTTGGCAGTCTTAAAATAAAACATCCTTTCTGCATTTATGCAGAAGCATTAATCTCTTAGCATCTCAGTCACTGGTATAAACAACATCTTTCATCTCTAAAAGTTCATTAAGTTCTTTACTGGAATCCCTGTAGTTAAATATTTTTATTGACTAAATAAGTGGGATTAATTTTCAGAGCTGCCTATGGATCAAGTCGACATCATTTAAGTAAATGCTGCTAATGTTCAGGTGTACTAATGCTTGGTGAAATCTTTCGATTTCTCCTTGAGCAGCATAAAGCATGGAATGAGCATGGGCCTTGGTTCCAGGTTACCTGCCTCAGGACATACTGAACATTTGGCCTGTTTGATTTCATGGATTAGTATCTCTGTTAAAGTGGAGTGGAAGCCTTTGTTGGTCAGAGCTGACTGACCATGGATATTGCATCCTAGTTGCCTAGATACGCAAGCCTGGGCAGTACGATATGGACAGCAAGCTGTTGCCCATGTAGCAAGCTCCCCGTCTCCACACATCTGATGAACCGAAAGGAATGGCAGAGACCAATACAGTTTGATACCAGAAGCATCACTGGAGTTGCCAGTCAGCTTTGAACTCAATGTAGGAGTGCCTTTGGAACTCCAGCTCCAAATTATTCCCTCAGGGTCTACCCCGAAGCCTTCTTCATGAGTGGGTATAGCTGCGAGGCAGCGGAGATTTGAGATCAGAGTTTTCCTTCTCATAGATGAGATGCCAGCCACAGCTGGCAAGCCCCATATGCTTGAAGCGACTGGTTTTAAGGCACCAGTAACTCATCTTTGCCCCTTTTCCTGTCTGTAGAAATGGTTCCGCTAGGCTTAGCAGCTAACCCACATATGAAGGCCAGGAGCTGGACTTGGTTGTCCAAGGCTATCTGAGCTGCACGCCATTGGGAGCCCTTAATAGATAGTGGGAGCTTGTCCCCATTATCAACTCTGGCTATAACAACCTAAGTCCTACAAAGGGTGTTATGTATTCCCACACTAAACAGTCACTTCTGGACCTGCTGGATTAGAGTCCAGATTGTTGTTTTTATGTGTTTTTTTCCATGTGGTTTAACCTTTATGTTTGCTTATATGTATGTGTTTAAAATCACATGTTAGTCTGTAACTTCTAGCATCATGTAGTACATTTAGTTTTATATTTTAGTAGTTTCTATGTCTACAAACCAGAAGTATTAGTCAATCAGTACTTGTTCACAGGTTTCTTATCTCAACTGGCCCAAAAATGTTTGCAGTATAAAAGCAAACCATGTGTCATATTCCTTTGTTACAAACAAAGTTCAAATTTATTATCAAGCATGTATACCATCCACAACCTTCAGATTCATCTTGTTGCAGGCAGCCACAAAACAAAGAAACTCAGTAGAATTCACGAGAAGAGCACACACAACATAGACTGCCACATATCCAATGTGCAAAAGAAGACAAATCACACAAATAGTTAAAAAAAGTAAACAAATAACACATAGTGCAGGAACTGCAGAGTTCCCAGCTGTGAAGACAGTCAGCGCTGAGGCAGGGCAATAACTGCTCTCAAACCTGGTGGCATGGGACTCAAGACTGCTGCACTTCCATCCCAACAGTAGTAGTAAGAAGAGAGGTAGGCCAATCAAACGCAGGCAGACATCTCTGAACAAGTCTTTGTTTTCTGTTTTCAGTGTCGACAATTTAATCTTGCTCAACACTTTAATCAGCGGGGAGTAATGGAACCAAACATGGGTTTATCTTCCACTATCAGGCCTTGATGCAGTGTCCACCCCAGCGAAGGCTGTACTGGCACTCCCGAGAGATTAATTTTGCTAAATCCCCCAGGAAATTGCAAAAAACGGCAGTTTATTTAGTCAATTCAAAAGTATTTCCCTTAAACGGAAATTACAGGCTGCAGTCTGCAGCAATCACAGTTCAGAAGAAGTAAATCTATTAAAGTATCTAGTAATTATGTGAGTTACCTGCAAAGCGTTGCCATTGGTTGCCAGCACCAGTTTGCAGAGACAGTGCTGGTATGACCATTGCTGGGGGTGGCTGCCATGTCGAGGCACTATCCTGGATGGCAAACCTGTGCTCTGCTCCGTTACAGAATACAGAACGTATGCAGAACATATTTCAATAATTAGAAATGTTAAAACAAACTCAATTGTTCTTAAAACAAACCAGTAAACTGCCCTTCTGCCATGCAGTTCTTCTTCTCCATTCAGGTGAGTGAGCTCCAAATCAGGTACGAGGTTAAAACCTGTGCAGGACCAGCAGACAGATCTCTACATCTTTCAGTAGCTTTGCACTCTAGGATTAGATCCACAAGGATTTCAGAGTCCTGACACCGCCCAAAATCTGCTGGCAAGTTGTTCCCCAACAGATATTTGAGTCACGCTGATCTTCCTGCGAGTATAGAGATACCTTTGGTTGTAACTCCAAGAGATGGTGGAGCACTCCCATAAAGTTGTACACAAACAATTTTATGGGGCTTAAAGCTGCTCTTTGATTTGATGGGAGTGCACTCAATGAGTTGAAACTGACCTCTGACTGGACTGCTCTGTATGAAGTGCGTGATAGTGCATTGGTTCTACATTGAAAACAGTCAAACTTGGTGCACCAGCAGTGTGTCCATCCACTTTCTCTACTAAGAGAGTTTCTATGATATACACTCAGTGCCCACTGTATTGGGTACATTTGCTTATTAATGCAAATATCTAATCAGCTAAACATGTGGCAACAACTCAATGCGTAGAAGCATTGAGTCAAGAGGTTCAGTTGTTGTTCAGACCGAACATCAGAATGGGGAAGAAATGTGTTCTAAGTGACTTTGACCATGGAGTGAAAGTTGGTGCCAGACAGGGTAGTTTGAGTATTACAGAGACTGCTGATCTCCTGGGATTTTCACGCACAACAGTCTCTAGAGTTTACAGAGAAAGATGCAAAAATCAAAAAAAACGTTCAGTGAGCAGCAGTTCTGTAGGTGAAAACATCTTGTTAATGAAAGAGATTGGAGGAGAATGGCAAGACCGATTCAAGTTGACAGTAATTCAAATAATCACACATTATAACAGTGGTGTGTGGAAGAGCATCGATGAACACACAATTTGGTCCTTGAAGTGAATGGGATATAGCAGTAGAAGACAATGAGCATACACTCGGTGGCCACTTTCTTAGGTATAGGAGATTGCTAATAAAGTGGCCACTGAATTTACAGTGGCTACTACAAGGGGAGAGAACATGAGGCATATTGGCACACCAGGGGAAACTTTACAGAAATGGTAAAGATGTTTCACCAATAATTTAATGACTGAGATGTTGAGTAGATGGGTGGTCCTTTCTCACATAGCAAGGAACTCCATCACTGTGGCAATGCACCAAAACCATGGTTGCTGAGCAACTGAATAAAAGTTAAGAAATGGAGTGAAAGAAAATAAGAAGCATGGGAAAGAAAGAAAAATATTATATATTTTTATTTAGGGTTAAAAATTCTGCGCAATGAGCCCGAACCACCCAATTACACCCCTGTGACAAATTAACCTACTAACACATATGTCTTTTGAATGTGGAAGGAAACCCACATGGTCACGGGAAGAACGTATAATCTCGTTATGGATAGTGGAAGAATTGAACCTGGGTAGCTGGTACTATAATACAGTGCCACACTAACCACTATAGTACCATGCACTCACATAATTCCAGTAGAACAACAAGCATACGAAATGATGACATATGTTTAATATTCACAGTAATTAGTTGGGATCAATACACACAATATGCTGGAGGAGCTCAGCAGGTCAGGCAGCATCTACAGATAGGAATATGTAGTCGATGTTTCGGGCCAAGACCCTTCATCAGGATTGGCAATACCTCTCGTTTCTGTACTAGCATCTGCAGCATGTCTTGTGCCTGTAATTAATTGGTAAATAGATTAGCTTGGCAATTAATTTTGAACAATAAATTGATGAGCTTTCTTGTCGTAATTTGAGTAACAGTCTAATTCATCTTTGGTTTTCGCTAATTCTTTTTTATTCCAGTTTTGGAGGCTGTGCAGGCATCTGAAAAAGTTGAGTTTCAACTTTCAAGTTCACCATCTGCAAACTCATGGAATGCTGCCCTCAAAAACAATTTTGGAAATCAGCTGACCTTGTCCATGTGTTCACCGCCCAACAGTAAGGTCGGACGCTTCTCCTTGAAGATGGTGTGCACAACACAGGGTCATTCCAGTCAGTTTCAACTGGGAGAATTCATCCTCCTCTTCAACCCCTGGTGCTCAGGTACAAACATGGCTGAAATGTATCAAAACGATAATCCGAAAGATCAAGCAACCTGAAACACTTGTACTCTCAGTCAAGGTACAGGTATTGAGTGTAGGATAAAGTGAACATAGTGTTGTCGAGTTGAGCGAGTCCCATCTGCTTTCATTTGGCCCGTAGCCCTCTAAACCTCTGCTGTCCATGTACTATCTGGACAGCGTTTTGAAGTTGCCTGGCAGTTCCTTCGGGATACGCACCATCCTTTGTATGAAGAAGCTGCCCTTGTTCTGTTCCTTCCTCCTTCCTTCAACAGTGGAGCTATGTCAGTACCTTCCAAAGGTATCAGTCACATAACATGGAAACAGGCCCATCTATCCATCTTGTCCATGCTGACTGAGTAGCCTAGTGAGCCCAGTCTTATCTGTCCCGATGTCCCATTTAAATATCTCACCTCAGATTTTAAACGTATGTCCCCTTGTTTTTAGCACCACCTCCCTGGGAAAAAAGGGCTCTGTGCTTTCACCCTATCTATACCTTTTTCAATCTCCTGCACTCAAGGGTATAGGGTTCCAGTCCACACGACCTCTCCTTGTAATTCAGGTCTCCCAGTCCAGTCAACATCCTGGTAAATATTTTCTGCACTCTTTCTAGTTCACTAATATTTTTCTTATAACAGGGTGACCAAACCTACACATAATACTCCAGGTGTGGACCCAGCAACATCTTTTATAACTGCAAGATAACTTTACAAAGCAAATGCTCAGTGCTCTGACTGATGAAGATCAGCGTGCTAAATGCTTTCTTCACCTCCCTGTCGACCTGTGATGCCACCTACAGTGATCTATGCACTTGCACTACCAAGTCCCTCTGTTTACAGAGAATGGTGCAAGGTTCAAAAACCATCCAGTGAGTGGCAGTTCTATGGGCAAAAATGCCTTGTTAATGAGAGAGGACAGAGGAGAATGGCCAGACTGGTTTATGCTGACAGGAAGGTGACAGTAACTCAATTAACCGCGCATTACATCAGTAGTGTGCAGAAGAGCATGAAGTGGATGGGCTTCAGCAGCAGAAGACCACGAACATACACTCTGTAGTCATTTTATTGGGAACAGGAATACATAATAAAGTGGCCACTGAGTGTATGCAGACGCAAGCACACCCACACCCACAAGCACACACTTGCAAATGCAGATGCACACAAATAACACACATACAAACATACACATACACATATATCGGCACACATGCAGTTGTGCACAAACAACACATGCACACACACAAACACAGAAACACACAAATACACCTTCCCTCATGATTTTCTTGATCATTCTACAGTTGAAAAGAGTAAAGATTTATGTACTCAATAGCTTTATAACAGAAGCTCTCTTATTGACATTAAGGGAAAAGTTGTTGCACTATGCTCTCTAACTCCTTCCTGTACTCTGACACATCATTATTTGAGATACAGCCCACTGCTGTGGTAGTAGCTGCAAACTTGCAGATGGAGTTAGATCCAAATCTGACCATGCAGTCGTGAGTTTATACGGAGTAAAGTAGGGGGCCGAGACTGAGGTTCAACCTTCAGTATTAAACAACCATGTTACACAGGCATAGGTGGAAGGAGGTGTGTGGACATACTGTATGTGTTAAGTGGTTAATCCCTCTGGTTCTGTTCATATTGCAGATGACTCTGTCTTCCAGCCTTCTGAGGATCAGCGCAGGGAATATGTGCTGAATGATCAGGGGGTGATATTTATCGGATCACATAAGAACATTGACTGGAGAGCCTGGAATTTTGGGCAGGTAATGGAGGCTTTACCAGTATGAGTGGCGGGTGCTGAGTGAAGAAGCAGAAGGAGGGGTTGCACTGACACAGTGTGCGGACACAAATGCATGTGAATACACACACACACACACACACACACACACACACACACACACACACAGTCACGTGCACATATATGTTCACATGCATATGAACAGGCACAATTATACCTCTTCCCATCAACCATTCAGTTGTTGAACCAACCAACACAATCCTAATCACCACTTATCAACACTGTGACTGTTTCGATCACTTTGCACTAAAATGCCCTTTTTTTGTTCTGATTGTGTTCTTTCTTATAAAATCTGTGTATAATTTATGTTTAATTGATGTTTTTCTAGTGAAAGCTGGTTTTCTGATACTATGTGACTGTGATGCTGCTGCAGGTATATCTTTCACTGTACCTGTCTACACAGGTACTTGTGCAGATGGCAATAAAACCAACTTTGACTTTGACACACACACAAACATAAACACATTGATACATAGACACATACACACTACTAAATACATGCACACAGATACATACATACACATGCACATTCACATGCAGATGCAGATGCAGATGCACATAAAAACGGATGCATGCATGCACACATACATAGATGTGCCTGTTATAATAATTCATCACTTCACACTTTGAATTATTTCTTACTTATATGTGATTTTTTTCATCATTATACCATTGAAAAGACAAAAGATTTATGTTAAAAGTTTATATGCTCAATATCAAGAAAAGATTTACCATTAAAAAGGAACAGCTTGCAGAAAAACATGGAATATACTGAGGGTGTAAGTTTTGGACAATGGCATGAAAACCATAGATAAAGAAGGAAGATGGTTGATGTGTACATTGTGCAATAAGACAGGTTATTAATTTTGGAAGAAATATAGAGAGGAACAGTAATAAATCTGACATTCCAATGGATGTTGATGTATTGATTCATCAGAAGTAGAAAGGCAATGGACAACTATGGCAGGCAATTAAGAACACAAATGGAAATTGAACTTTCACTGGAAAAGAGATGAAGGATAGAATTAATAAAAGTAACTGAAATATAGTATTTAGATTAGACCATTTCTGTGGTACTTTGTGTAGGTTTGGTCTGGGGTACATGTCTTGAGGTTCATAAAGTGTAGGCTCTCCAGGTAAGCATCTTGATAAGGGGTGATGTCTTTTCAACAAGTTTAGGATAGGAGGTGATCGTATTGAGTCTCCAAGAGAAATTGATGCAGTAACTGTTGTGAGGCTGTATCCTCTCATGTAATGATTTAGAACAGGCTTTATAGTCATAGTCATACTTTATTGATCCCAGGGGAAATTGGTTTTCGTTACAGTTGCATCTTAAATAATTAAATAGTAATAAAACCATAAATAATTAAATAGTAATATGTAAATTATGCCAGGAAATAAGCCCAGGACCAGCCTATTGGCTCAGGGTGTCTGACCCTCCAAGGGAGGAGTTGTAAAGTTTGATGGCCACAGGCAGGAATGACTTCCTATGATGCTCTGTGTTGCATCTCAGTGGAATGAGTCTCTGGCTGAACGTACTCCTGTGCCCAACCAGTACATTATGTAGTGGATGGGAGACATTGTCCAAGATGGCATGCAATTTGGACAGCATCAAAAATCAAAAAGCTGGAAAAAGTACTGCAGATGCTGGAAATCTGAAATAAAAATAGAAAATGGAGGCATTACTATTTATATTTCTAGGTTTTCAACATCTGAAAAGAGAATAAATAAAAATATTCGGAATACTCAGCAGGCTGGACAGGGTCTGTGTTGACAGAAACAATTCAGGTCATCATCCTTCATCAGAGCGAAGAGAGGAAAGACCCAAAGTTTAAAGTACAAAGAAGAGGGGGAGCTGTGAAGAAAACAGAGGGAGGGTGCGGATGAGATGGTGAATTAGAATCTGAAAATGCCTGCCTAAAAATAATGTTGGGGCCATCCAAGAGACAATGATGAATTCTTGTAGAACCTCCTGTAGCTTTCCTGTTTCCTCAATACAACCTGCCCCTCCACCAATCTTCATATTATCTGCAAATGTTGCAACAAAGCCATCTATTCCAACATCTAAATCATGGATATACAACATAAAAAGTAACCATCCCAACATCAAACCCTGTGGAGCACCACTATTCAATAGCAGAATAGGATCCTTTTATTCCCACTCGCTGCCTCCTGCCAATTAGCCAATACTCTAAACATGCTTGTAACTTTCTTGTAATGCCATGGGCTCTTAACTTGATAAGCAGCCTCCTGTATGGTACCTTGTCAAAGGCCTTCTGAAAATCCATTGCATCGACTTTATCTATGCTGCTTGTAATCTCCTCGAAGAATTCCAACAGGTTCACCAGGCAAGATTTTCCCTTAAGGAAGCCATGCTGACTTTGTTACTCTTTTTGATTCTGCATCCCGAATGCACTGATACTAATCCTACATGCTATCTTTTTTTTTCATCCATATAGTATCCATTTTACCATTTGGTCTTTTGGTCTAACTTATGTCAGATTCAGCAGCCTATAATTTCCTGGTTTATAATTAGAGCCTTTCTTAAACAGTGGAACAGCATTGGCTATCTTCCAATCCTCACCTATCACCAAGGATTTTAATTATCTCTGCCAGGGCCCCTGCAGTTGCCTTCTACAGGGTTTGAGAGAACACCCGTCAGGCCCTTGGGATTTATCCACACTAATTTGCCAAAAGACAGCAAACACCTACTCTTTTGTAATCTGTACCAAGATCTTGCTGCTGCTTTGCCACACTTCCATAGTCTGTCTCTGTGTCTGTTTCCAGAGTAAATACAGATGCAAAATATCAATTTATACTCTCCCCCATCTTTTTTCGCTCCACACATGGATTACCATTCTGATCTTCCAGAGGACCAATCTTATCCCTTGCAACCAAAGTTCAAATACAAACTACATTTATTGCCAAAGTATGTATGCGTTATACAGACTTAAGATTTTTCTCCTTACAGGCCACCACAAAACAAAAAAAAAAAAGAAGCATTTTAAAAAAGACCATCAAACACCCAATGCACAGAATGAGAAAAAATCTTTACCTTTTATTCTGACAGGCACATACAAGCTTTGTACTCTCAAAATTTCACTTGTGAAAGCTTCCAGTTATGAAGTAAACCTTTGCCAGAAAACAACCTGTCCCAGTCCATACTTGCCAGATCCTCTCTGATATCATCAAAATTAGACTTTCTCCAATTTACAATCTCAACCTGTTCCAGACCTAACCTTTTTCTATATTTACATTGATAATAATGAAAAGTGTTCTCCTACACAAACTTCTTCCGCCTGCACTGTGGTACTGGACCTTGCCTAATAGCAAGTCCAGTATCGCACACTCTCTTATTGGGACTTCTTTGTACTGATTAAGGAGACTTTCCTGAACACATTTGACAAACCCTATCCCATCTTTTCCTTTTGCAGAATGGGATTTCCAGCCAATAGATAAAATCACCTACTATCACACCTTTATGTTTCTTGTAATATTCTGCGATCTCTCTCCGAATTTGTTCCTCTAGATCCTGTGGACTGCTGGGTGGTCAATAATATAGTCCTATTAACATGGTCATACCTTTCATATTCCTCAATTCCACCCATAATGCCTCACTAGATGAGTTCTTCAGTCTGTCCTGACAGAGCATTGCTGTGAATTTTCCCTCATTAGTAATGCCACCCCTCCCCCTTTAATCCCTCCTGCTCTGTCGCATCTAAATCAACAGAACACCAAAATATTGTGCTGTCAGTCCTGCCTCTCCTGCAATCAAATCTCACTAATGGCGACAATATTATAATTCAAAATGTTAATCCATGCCCTGAGCTCATCTGCCTCTTCTACAATACTTTTTGCATAGAAAGATACACAGCTGAGGACATTAGTCGCACCATGCTCAATCTTTTAATTCCAAACTTTATTTGAGAGGTTAACAACATCTGTTTTCCCAACTTACAACTATCTGTTCTGGCACTCTGGTTACCATCTCCCTGCAACTCTAGTTTAAATTCCCCTGTACAGCGCTAGCAAACCTTTCTGCTAGAATATTAGTCCCCCTCCAGTTCAGGTGCAAACCATCCCTTCTGTACAGGTCCTATATTCCCTATAAGAAGAGCCCAATAGTCCAAAAATCTGACACACTCCTTCCTACATCAACTCCTCAGCCACATGTTAAACTGTATGATCTTCCTATTTCTAGCCTTCCTAGCACATGGCAAGGGTAGCATTTCTGTGATCACAACTCTGGAGGTCCTGCCCTTTAACCTAGCACCTAACTCCCTGAACTCACTTTGGCAAACCTCGTCACTCATCCTACCCATGCTCACCCTCCCACTTAAGAATACTGTGGACTCGACCGAGATGTCCTGGACCCTGGCACCCAGGAGGCAACATCCCATCAGGAAATCTTGTTCTTGTCCACAGAGCCTCCTTTCTGTTCCCCTAAATAATGATTTGCCTGTTACCACTTCTTGCCTCTTCTCCCTCCTTCCCTTCTGAGTCACAGAGACAGACTCTATGCCAAAAAGCTGACTGCTGCAAATTTCTTCTGCTGTCATCCTCCCCAACAGTATCCAAAGTAGTAAACCTATTGTTGAGGGAGATGGCCACAATGTTATTCTACGTTAGCTGTTTAATACTTTTCCCTTTCCTGACTGCCACCCAGTTTTCTGTGTCCTGCACCTTGTGTGTAACTACCTCTCTGTATGTCCTGAATGATCCAGAGTTCATCCAGTTCCAGCTCCAACTCTGTAATGCAGATTATTAGAAGCTGCAGCTGGATGCACTTTTCTCAGTTGTAGTCATCAGTGACATTAGCAGTCTCTCTGCCTTTCCACATCTTACAAGAGGAGTATTCAACTATCCCATCTGGCATCCCTGCTGTTCTAACTGTGCAAATATAAAGAAGGAAGCAATAAATAAACTGGAAAATAAAATCTTCCTCCAGCTTTTTCACCTTCTCTCATTCGTCTCTCCTTGATGATGCCTTGAAGAGCTAAAGTCTCAAAATTTGCTCTCCAACATTGTCCACTCCAAAAAAGCACTCTGCTTGCTATTTTAGTTTGTTCTTGTCAACCAATTCTGATCATTGATTGGCCGTTGTGCAACGCACCAAACTGCCACGAATCAATGCCTATGTACTCAATCAATGAACCTGACTGAGCTACTGTACAGCTTCTTACACTTCGCATTGCTAATTGCCTGATGCACAAAACACCAAATGGCTTTCTTAAATGAATCAGTTATGTACATGGATGGAACTAGCTCGCTGAGCAACACAGTCAGTACAGATGAGTTAGACTGAAGAATCTGTTTCCATGCTGTACTCTGTATTAGAAGATATCAAACATAACTCCACTGCTGACGAAATCCCCAAGACATTCTACAAGTACATGAAGAGCAAGAGGATGAGCCGTGTGAGAATAGGACCAATCAGGAGTGAGAGTGGAATCATGTGCATGCAGCTGGAGGAGGTAGCAGGGGTACTTCATAAATACCTAGCTTTAGTATTCACCAGTGAAAAGGACCTTGGCAACTGTGGAGATGACTTACAGTGGACTGAAATGCTTGAGCATATATATGTTATGAAAGAGGATGTGATGGAGCTTTTGAAAGATATTAAGTTAGATAAGTTGTGGGATATACCCCAGGCTACGGTGGGAAGTGAGGGAGGAGAATACTGAGCTTCTGGTAATGATCTTTGCATCATCAATAGGGATGGGACAAGTATCAGCGGATTGAAACACTGCAAATGTTGTTCCCTTGTTCAAGAAAAGGAGTAGAGGTAACCCAGGAAATGATAGACCAATGAGTCTGACTTCAGTGGTGGGCAAGTTATTGGAGAAGATCCCGAGAGGCAGGATTTATGAGCATTTGGAGAGACATAATCTGATTAAGTATAGTCAGCATGGCTTTGTCAAGTGCAAGTCATGCCTTACGAGCCTGAATGAATTCTTTGAGGATGTAACAAAACACATTAATGAAGATAGAGCAGTTGATGTTATGTATATGGATTATAGACAATAGCTAATAGGTGCAGGAGTAGGCCATTCGACCCTTTGAGCCAGCACCGCCATTCACTGTGATCATGGCTGATCATCCATAACCAGTATCCAGTTCCTGCCTTATCTCCATAACCTTTGATTCCACTATCTTAAAGAGCTCTATCCATCTCTTTCTTGAAAGCATCCAGAGACTTGGCCTCCACAGCCTTCTGGGGCAGAGCATTGCATATACCAACCACTCTCTGGGTGAAAAAGTTTTTCCTCAACTCCGTTCTAAATAGCCTACCCCTTATTCTTAAACTGTGGCCTCTGGTTCTGGACTCACCCATCAGCGGGAACATACTTCCTGCCTCCAGTGTGTCCAATCTCTTAATAATCTTATCGGTTTCAATAAAATCCCCTCTCAGCCTTCTAAATTCCAGAGTATACAAGCCCAGTCGCTCCAATCTTTCGACATATGACAGTCCCACCATCCCGGGAATTAACCTTGTGAACCTATGCTGCACTCCCTCAATAGCAAGAATGTCTTTCCTCAAATTTGGAGACCAAAACTGCACACAGTACTCCAGGTGTGGTCTCACCAGGGCCCTGTACAGCTGCAGAAGGATCTCTTTGTTCTTATACTCAATTCCCCTTGTTATGAAGGCCAGCATGCCATTAGATTTCTTTACAGCCTGCTGTACTTGCATGCTTGTTTTCAGTGACTGATGTACAAGAACACCTAGATCTCGTTGTGCTTCCCCTTTTCCTAACTTGACTCCATTTAGATAATAATCTGCCTTCCTGTTCTTACCACCAAAGTGGATAACCTCACATTTATCCACATTAAACTGCATCTGCCATGTATCTGCCCACTCACCCAACCTGTCCCAGCCTCATTTCAATAAGGCATTTGATAAGGTTCCCCATGCAAGGGTCATTCAGAAAGTAAGAAGACATGGGATCCAAGGAGACCTTGCTTTGTGGATCCAGAATTGTCTTGCCCACAGAAGGCAAAGGGTGGTTATATTTGGTTTGTATTCTGCATGGAGGTCAGTGACCAGTGGTGTTCCACAGGGAACTATTCTGGGACCCCTCCTCTTTGTGATTTTTATAAATGTCCTGGATGAGGAAGTAGAAGAGTGGGTTAGTAAGTTTGCTGATAACACAACAGTTGGGGATGTTGTGGCTAGTCTAGAAGGTTGTCAGAGGTTACAGCGGGACATCGATAGGATGCAGAACTGGTCTGAGAAGTGGCGGATGGAGTTCAACTGAGATAAGTGTGAAGTGGTTCATTTCGCTAGGTCCAATTTGAAGACAGAATATAATATTAATGGTCAGATTCTTGGCAGTGTGGAGGATCAGTGAGATCTTGGGGTCTATGTCCATAGAACACTCAAAGCTGCTGCACAGGTTGACAGTGTTGTTAAGAAGGTGTATTCTGTGATGGCCTTCATCAACCGTGGGATTGAGTTTGAGAGCCATGAGGTAATGTTAAAGTTATATAAGACCTTAGTTAGACCAGACTTGGAGTACTGTGTTCAGTTCTGGTCACCTCACTACAGGAATGATGTGGATACTATAGACAGAGCGCAGGGGAAATTTACAAGGATGCTGCCTGGATTAGAGAGCATACCTTATGAGAATAGGTTGAGTGAACTTGGCCTTTTCTCCTTGGAACAACAGAGGATGAGAGGTGACCTGATTGAGGTGTATAAGATGATGAGTGATATTGATTGTGTGGATAGCCAGAGAATTTTTCCCAGAGCTGAACTGGCTAATATGAGAGGGAACAGTTTTAAGGTGCATGGAAGTAGATACAAGGGGAATGTCAGTGGTAAGTTTTTCACACAGAGATTAGTGGGTGCATGGAATGCACTGCCAGTGATGGTGGTAGAGGCTGATACAATCGGACATTTTATGAAACTTTTAGATAGGTACATGGAGCTTAGAAAATTAGAGAGCTATGCATTGGGAAATTCTAGCAGTTTCTAGAGTAGGTTACGTGGTCGGCACAACATTGTGGGCCGAATGGGCTGTATTGTGCTGCAGATTTCTATGTTCTATGTGAAAGGGTAGGAGTACAATAGCCTGACAACAATAAGAGAGAAAGGACTGGAATCTATTTTTCAAGGACTTTGAAAATAATTCAAGAAATGTGGGGAAACAATGTCCATTTATAAAAGTTTTCTGAACACACACAAATCTGTGTGAAGTTCTTTAAGGGAATAATTAGCAGATGAAAGTAAACTATCAGGAGTTGTCTATTCAAAGTTTCAGATGGCCTTCTGCAAAATATCATCCAAAGACACATTAAACAAGCAAAGTGCATGGTAGAAGGCATGACAGACTGTGGAATGAGGATTAGATACCACGCAGAATATCAGGAATAAGAATACATGGGAATAGCACAATGGACATCAGTGACCAGGGGTCTGCTGAGATCAATGTGGGACTCTCCAGCTCTGACCAGTGAAGTATGCTGGAAATGAGTGCAGGGGCTAGTGGGGTCTGCTGGGATCAGCACTGCGATCCCCAGCTGTGACCAGTAGGGTCTGCTGATAATCAGTGTAGAGGGCCAGTAGGTTTTACAGGGTTGAATGCCAGGGTCCCAGTAGGATCTGTTGGGAATCAGTTCAGGAAGCCAGTGTGGTCTGCTGGGAATCAGTGAAGGGGGCCTGTGGGATCACTGAGTCCCCAGGTGTGAAGAGTAAGGTCTGTTGGAATCAGGCCTGGGGCCCAACTGTTCAAAATCTCTATCCATGTTTTGGTTGAGAGGATCAACCAAAATATATTTCAGCATGCTGTTGGCGCAAAGCTGAGCAACAACATGGCACTGAGCAGAATGCAGAAGAGCCTCAGTGGGATATATTTTTGCAAATAAGTGGATAAGGATATGGCATATGAGCAAAGATTGAGGCCGTTCTGTATGGAATTCACTCCCCAACATTGGTGTGGAGTCTCAGTCAAGAATATGAACCATACTTTTATTGGAAGATAGGTCAGATTCATCAGCCAGACTTCATCATGTAAAGTTATTGAATTTTACTTTCAGTTTGAAGATCGTATTTTGGATAGTTGCCTGAAAGTCTTGGACAACAGCAAAAACTGCCTGGAAAATCCAAAGGAAGACTGCTCCAAACGAGGTGATCCCACTTACGTCAGTAGGATCGTGTCTGCGATGGTAAGCACCAGTAACTCACCTCTACCTTTTCTGTTGGTAACTTAAACTCCAAAGGCAAGAGACCAAGAGTCTGCCACAGATGTCCTCAAATGAACTTGGGAATTCATTACTTAAAGTCCATCTTCTTGGTAAAACAGTCAGCGTAATCAAAGGCCCCGCTGACCATGGACGTTCTCTCTTGTCCCCTCGCGCATTGGGTAGAAGATACAACAGCATGAACCAGAAGTTCAAGGGCAGCTTCTATCCCACTATTATAAGTTGAGTGGCTCCCCAGTACAAGAAGATGGACTTTCAAGTTAATTTGAACTTTGAACTTTGGAAGGACTTTGAACATTGTTGTATGACTCTGGTCATATGTTTAAACTACCACTGCAATAATTAAATTTACGAGAAGGACTATTATGAAAAGATTATTACCAGTTGTCATGTGTACCAAAGTACAGCAAAAAGACTCACAGTGGGTCTATTATTCCCAAGCTAGTCAGATTTCAGGATAAAATGGGGGAGAGAAAGAGTAACAGTTGACGAGATTGGTTATGGAAACCAACTAAGCAACTGGTTAGCTAGAAAGACATCAGTGCATGGAGCTGAGAGTTGGAGGGAGTTAATTTATTCCTCCCCACACTCAGTAGGTGGGAATCTCCTATGATTTTGTTGGGCTCCATTACCAACATAAGCAGCAACACTTGATTGTTTTAAGGCTGTTTTTTATACTTTCTGGATATCTGTGGCAGCTGCTCCATCCTTAGCCTCAAGAAACTGCAGACTTATGGACGCAACTAAGCACATCATGGACTCTCAATATACTTCTCATTGCCTTCATAAAACTACCAGAGGCAGGGAAGAAGCGGTTGCCCAGCCTAACAGTCCTTGTTTTTCTACTGCTGTACTTTTGACTGACAGCAGAAGGGCAAAGAGATTGTAGGGTAGATGAGAGGGGGTCTGCATACACAGCACTTTATATGTATCCTGGATGGAGGGTGGGGGAGAGAGACCCTGATGATTCACTCAGTGGTCCCCACAATATGTTACAGGGCCCTGCAGTCGGATGCCTTGCAGTGACAGAGCTGGTCAGCATACTCTTGATGACATTCTGGTAGAATGTGGTCAGAATGGTGGTGGGGAGCCTTGCTCACCTCAGCCATCTCAGGAAGTGAAAGCACTGCTGTGCTTTCTTAACTAAAGAGGTGGCATTGAGGATATAGGTGAGATCATCCGTGATGTGCATTCCAAGAAATGTGGTGCTGCTGATTTTCTCCTGAGGGGAGCCATTGATATGCAATAGGGAGTGATCTTCAAGTCCACAATCATCTCTTTAGTCCTGTTCATGTTGAGACTCATTTTGTTGCATTCATAACCTTTTTTTAGTTAGAAAAATGAATGAATGTGGTTCATGATAAATGCAAATATTTAAAAATATATTAAACCAAAATAACCCATGCACCTGTTTCCTCAGAAACCTCACCCAGAATGTGCAGGAAGGAGTCAGTCAGTCAGTCAGTGGGTGCTGTCCCGAATCCAGGGTTGGCAGCTATGCACCTCCATCTTCTTCAATCTTGCGACAGCACCGAGTACAGCCTCTCCTCCAGCTTGTTCTTGCTGGCCGCCTTGGCACCGCCCACCGCCGCCCCCGCTGAACTCGAGCCCGAGGCCGTGTCGGCCTCCAGCTGCAGCTGCTTCTTCGAGCTCGGCCCTTTCTTAGGCGGAGGCCTTGGGCAGGTCCAGGCACACGGTGCAGCGCCCAAGTTCATCATGTCTCTTCTAACTAGGTGCATAGCTTACGATTCGTAGATACGTGGTGAGGCTTTAATCTCTTCCACGGAAGATGGCCATTGGCTCAGAAGGAGCTCACCACACTTTGTCAGGTCTTGTCACACCCTCCTGACCAGACTAAGTCCGGTGGGGCAGCCGGCCAAGTCGCCGACCACTCGACCACAGCCCCCGGCCGAGCGCTGGGCGCCCACCCTCCGCCAAATCTCTCTGAGCGACCAGCGCCTAACCGAAAACCATGGTCGAGCAGCCGGCGACCAAACCGGAAGGAGTAAAGTGGTAAATAAGATGAAACATGGTTGTATATTTACGTATTCAGTGCTTGAGTATATGACAGCACCAGAATTCCCCGCTTCTCTCTTTCCCTATTTCACCACATCAGAAATTTGAAAAAAGAAGAATTGTGGCACAGCAAAGAATGGAAGCATGTTTAGAGATTGTTCAAATGTTTTCCTGGGTCCTGAATGTTGCTACTGAGACTGGTCCATTTTTACAGTGGAAGGTAGAAGGTAGTTAAGGATGTACAAGAAATAACACCATTGTAGCTGGCTGGGCATTGTGCCAACTGTGTGTGTGTGTGGAGAGGAGCTTTTCAAGCAAGTTAGCAAACCACAGCTTCTGTGAGATTAATTTCCCAGTATTTCCTCATTGATGACAAAGGTTTCAAGCTCCCTACTGAGTCCTGGGCTTCAACATTTCTCTCCCACTTACCACTGAGCATGAGGCACGTGCATCTCGTTTGCATCATGAAGTGAAGCTGGCAAGAGTGCTGAACTTAGCTACTTGAGGCAATAAGCTTGTCTGTCAAAAGAAAATGATGCCCATTCCTGTTCTTCTCTCATTGTCTACACACTGTTTATTGCTTACATATCCAGGGCAAGACCCTACTACCCTGACAAATGCTTTGGCACTCTAAGTTTATTTGAAAAAAGATAATAATTTCACAAATCAAGTCGAGGATTCGCATTCAAACCACTGGCTCGAAAGTGGTCAGGCCAAGATGCCTGTCCATTATCCTCACCACCATGGCCATTATTTCCTGTTGACTTTTCAAAGGAACATTTCCTGAACCAGGCAAGGAGGGATTTGTCCATATATTTAGTGATGCAATTGCCCAGAGTGGAATTCACCAACAGAACACCTCACAGGCCGAGTGGACTGCCCACCAGATATCCCATGTATAGAACTTAATCTTCAAAGATACATTTCAAATCCTTCATCAGTGTTTATTATCTATGCAAGGATGTAAAGTTCCTCTCTTCTTTCCAGGTGAATTCCAATGATGATAAGGGAATACTGACGGGTAAGTGGGATGGTAACTATTCAGATGGAATATCTCCAGCATCATGGAATGGAAGTGTTGCGATTCTCCACCGATGGAATGACTCAGGTTGTAATCCTGTCCGCTATGGCCAATGTTGGGTGTTTGCTGCTGTGTCCTGTACAGGTATGTATTCCTCTGCACCATGGGGCTTGACTACAAATACTGTAAGAGATAAGAATTAACGTCATTGATTACCATGGAACTGCTGAACTGATGTGATTCCATACCAATAAGACACTCATTATCTCTGCTGGATTCTCACACATTTTTATAATTCCATTTGAACCTTGCATCTACAATTCCCTGTGAAAAGCTGGAACTTCAGTGACACAATGACAGGTGGAATTTAATGCAGACAGGTGTGAGGTATTGCACTTTGGGAGGACAAACCAGGCTAAGATTTACATTAAGGATTGTAGGATTGTGTTAGAACACTGAGGAGTGTGGAAGAACAGAGTGATCTGGGAACAACTATACTCTGGAATGGGCATAACATTAGATGAATAACATCAAGGAAAATCAACTATTTATTGCAGCATTTGATTCTGGGCTAAACTGAAGCCTCATACTGTCATCACTGATTGACTGGACTTTGAAAACTCACACTCATTCCTAAAACACACTTTATTTACGTGTGCAGAAGGAGAACAGCTGGCCCTGTCACCACACCTTTCTGAAGTCGGAACAGAGAAATGCCATTTTTATACAGAGATATTTACAGATGTTGACTAATTGGCAACCTTGCATATGTTCAAATTCCTTATTTGCAAGATCAATGCTGTGTTAAAAGTGTTAAAAGTCAATCAACAATACTTTGAAGTTAGTAAAGTAATTGTCCTTTAGTTGGTGTGAGGGCCTTACATCCTTATCTTGTCTCTGCAAGCCGATTGGCTCCAGTCTCCCGCTATGCAAAGGGAAGTGATGCTCTTCAAAGACCTTGCATAAAAGACATTTCTTAACCCTTGCCTTTCCAGAACTTCCACAATTCCGAAGCTGTTGTAGTGGCCAACCAATTACAGCTTCTTAAATTGGCTGTGGCATGTCAATCTTAAAGTAACTGTTAAATATACACAAGTCACAAATGGATAGAAGTAAACCACACTACTGCCCTTATTTATTTGTTTGTTTGTTGAGATACAGTGTGGAGTAGGCCCTTCCGGGTCTTCGAGCCATGTTGTCCAGCAACCCCCGATTTAACCCTTCCCTAGTCATGGAGCATGTACAATGGCGAATAAATTTTTTTTTAAAAATCATGTATTAGACCTCAAGACACAAGAGATGACAGTGCTGGAATCTCGAGAAACACACAATCTGCCTGATAAACTCAGTGGGTCGTGCATCATATAACTATATAACAATTACAGCATGGAAACAGGCCATCTTGCCTCTTCTAGTCCGTGCCGAACTCTTACTCTCACCTAGTCCCACCGACCTGCACTCAGCCCATAACCATCCATTCCTTTCCTGTCCATATAGCTGTCCAATTTAACTTTAAATGACAACATCGAACCTGCCTCAACCACTTCTGCTGGAAGCTCGTTCTGCTGGAAGCTCGTTCTGCTGGAAGCTACCACTCTCTGAGTAAAGAAGTTCCCCCTCATGTACCCCTCAACTTTTGCCCTTTAACTCTCAACTCATGTCCTCTTGTTTGAATCTCCCCCACTCTCAATGGAAAAAGCATATCCATGTCAACTCTATCTATCCCCCTCATAATTTTAAATACCTCTATCAAGTCCCCTTTCAATCTTCTACACTCCAAAGAATAAAGACCCAACTTGTTCAACCTTTCTCTGTAACTTAGGAGATGAAACCCAGGCAACATTCTAGTAAATCTTCTCTGTACTTTCTCCATTTTGTTGACATCTTTCCTATAATTCAGTGACCAAAACTGTACACAATACTCCAAATTTGGCCCCACCAATGCCTTGTACAATTTCAATATTACATCCCAACTCCTATACTCAATGATCCAACTTATAAAGGCCAGCATACCAAAAGCTTTCTTCACCACCCTATCCACATGAGATTCCAACTTCAGGGAACTATGCACCATTATTCCTAGATCCCTCTGTTCTACTGCATTCTTCAATGCCTGACCATTTACCATGTATGTCCTATTTTGATTAGTCCTACCAAAATGTAGCACCTCACATTTATCAGCATTAAACTCCATCTGCCATCTTTCAGCCCACTCTTTTAACTGGCCTAAATCTCTCTGCAAGCTTTGAAAACCTACTTCATTATCCACAACTCTACCTATCTTACTATCATCTGCATACTTACTCATCCAATTTACCACCCCATCATCCAGATCATTAATGTATATGACAAATACCATTGGACCCAGTACAGATCTCTGAGGCACACCACTAGTCACCGGCCTCCAATCTGACAAACAGTTATCCACGCAATCACGAGGAAATCTGCAGATGCTGGAATTTCAAGCAACACACATAAAAGTTGCTGGTGAACGCAGCAGGCCAGGCAGCATCTGTAGGAAGAGGTACAGTCGACGTTTCAGGCCGAGACCCTTCGTCAGGACTAACTGAAAGAAGAGTGAGTAAGGGATTTGAAAGTGGGAGGGGGAGGGGGAGATGCAAAATGATAGAAGAAGACAGGAGGGGGAGGGATGGAGCCAAGAGCTGGAAAGTTGATTGGCAAAAGGGATATGAAAGGATCATGGGACAGGAGGCCCAGGGAGAAAGAAAAGGGGAGAGGGAACCCAGAGGATGGGCAAGGGGTATAGTGAGAGGGACAGAGGGAGAAAAAGGAGAGAGAGAGAGAGAGAGAAAGAATGTGTGTATATAAATAAATAAATAACAGATGGGGTACGAGGGGGAAGTGGGACATTAGCGGAAGTTTGAGAAGTCAATGTTCATGCCATCAGGTCGGAGGCTACCCAGACGGAATATAAGGTGTTGTTCCTCCAACCTCCTAGTAACCTCTTCAAAAAATTCAGTAAGATTTGTCAAACATGACCTTCCATGCACAAATCCATGTTGACTGTTCCTAATCAGACCTGTCTATCCAGATAATTATATATACCATCTCTAAGAAATACTTTCCATCAATTTACCCACCACTGATGACAAACTCACAGGCCGATAATTGCCAGGTTTAATCTTAGAACCCTTTTTAAACAATGGAACAACGTGAGTAATACGCCAATCTTACGGCACCATCCTGGTTTCTAATGACATTTGAAATATTTCTGTCAGCGCCCCTGCTATTTCCACACTAACTTCCCTCAAGGTCCTAGGGAATATCCTGTCAGGACCCGGAGACTTATCCACTTTTATATTCCTTAAAAGCTTCTTTAATTATCATAGTTTCCATAACTTCTCTACCTGTTTCCCTTATCTTACACAATTCAATATCATTCTCCTTAGTGAATACCGAAGAAAAGAAATTGTTCAGAATCTCCCCCACCTCTTTTGGCTCCACACATAGCTGTCCACTCTGATTCTCTGAGGGACCAATTTTACCCCTCACTATCCTTTTGCTATTAATATAACAGTAGAAACCCTTGGGATTTATTTTCACCTTACTTGCCAAAGCGAACTCATATCTTTTAGCTTTTCTAATTTCTTTCTTAAGATTCTTTTTACACTCTTTATATTCTTCAAGCACCTCATTTACTCCATGCTGCCTATATTCATTGTAGATATCTCTCCTTTGTCAAACCATTTTTCCAATATCCCTTGAAAACCATGGCTCTCTCAAACTTTTAACCTTTCCTTTCAACCTAACAGGAACATAAAGATTCTGTACTCTCAAAATTTTACCTTTAAATGACCCCCATTTCTCAATTACATTCTTCCCATAAAACAAATTGTCCCAATCCATTCCTTCTAAATCCTTTCGTATCTCCTCAAAGTTAGCCTTTCTCCAATCAAAAATCTCAACCCTGGGTCCAGACCTATCCTTCTCCATAATTATATTGAAACTAATATCATTGTGATCACTGGACCTGAAGTGCTCCCCAACACATACCTCCATCACCTGCCCTATCTCATTCCCTAAAAGGAGATCCAACACTGCCCCTTCTCCAGTTGGTACCTCTATGTATTGCTGCAAAAAACTATCCTGCACACATTTTACAAACTCCAAACCATCCAGCCCTTTTACAGTATGGGCTTCCCAGTCTATGTGTGGAAAATTAAAATCTCCCACGATCACAACATCGTGCTTACTACAAATATCTGCTATCTCCTTACAAATTTGCTCCTCCAATTCTCGATCCCCATTTGGTGGTCTATAATACACCCCCATAAGTGTTACTACAGCTTTTCCATTCCTCAATTCCACCCAAATAGCCTCCCTAGATGAGCCCTCTAATCTATCCTGCCAGAGCACCGCTGTAATATTTTCTCTGACAAGCAATGCAACACCTCTCCCTCTTGTCCCTTCAATTCTATCACACCTGAAGCAATTAAATCCAGGAATATTTAGTTGCCAATCACACCCTTCCTGTAACCATGTTTCACTAATAGCTACCACATAATACTTCCAGGTATCAATCCATGCTTTAAGCTCATCCACCTTTCTTACAATGCTCCTAGCATTAAAATAAATGCATTTAAGAAATTTTCCACCTCTTACTCTCTGTTTATCACTAACGGTACAAACAAATTTACTATTTCCTTTTTCTTCTTCCCTACATCTGTTCCTACACTTTGGTCCGCCTCCCCCCTTGTATCTAGTTTAAATCCACCGGAGCCTCTCTAGCAAACCTACCTGCAAGAATATTTATCCCCCTCCAGTTCAGATGTAAACTATCCCTCTGGAACAGGTCCCACTTTCCCTGGAAAACTGCCCAATTATCTATAAATCTGAAGCCCTCCCTCCTGCACCATGTCTTCAGCCATGTGTTGATCTGTGCTATCATACTATTTCTAAACCCGACTGCAAGTGGCACTGGTAGCAATCCTGAGATTGCTATCCTGGAGGTCCTGTCCTTTAACTTGGCGCCTAACTCCCTAAACTCATCTTTCAGGACCTTCTCACTCTTCCCACCCACATTATTGGTCCCTACATGGACCACGACATCCGGCTGCTCACCTTACGTCTTGAGAATACTAAGAACTCGATCCGAGATATCGCGGACATTGGCACCAGGGAGGCAACAGACTATTCGGGATTCTCAATCTCTTCCACAGAAACTCTTATCTGTCCACCTAACTATTGAATCCCCTATCACTACTGCTCTCCTCTTTTCCCTCCTTCCCTTCTGAGTTGAGGGTTCCATCTTGGTGCCAGAGACGCAACCACTGCAACTTGTCCTTGGTAGGTGTCTCCATCAACAGAATCCAAAACGATGTACTTATTATTGTTGGAAATGGCCACAGGGGTGCTCTGCTCATTCTGTCTCTTCCCCTTCCCTCTCCTGACAGTCACCCAGCTACCTGTCTCCTGACTCTTAGGGGTGACTATCTCCCTGTAACTCCTCTCTATTTCTGCCTCTGCCTCCCGAATGATCCGAAGTTCCTCCAGTTCCAGATCCAGTTCCCTAACTCGGTTTGTCAGGAGCTGCAGCTGGATGCACCTTTCACATGTGTAGTCATCAGGGACGATGGTGCTCGCCTTGACTTCCCACTTTCTGCAAATGGAGCACTCAACTGCCCTAACTGCTGCCTCCATTACCTACTCTTAAGGTAATTAGATTTATTGAAGGAACTTACCCAGCCTTACCCCACTTGGAGTGAAGCTCTTCCTCAGTCTCTGCTCGCTGAAGCAGCTCGAGCCAAAGCTTTCCTACTCTGTCTCCCTCTACTCTGTCGCCCGCTCCATTAATCTGCTCTCTTTTAAGCACACTCCCGCTGCCTCATGGTCCGACTTACATGCGCTTGCGCCGTCGTGCCCCGTTCAACTGCCAAAGAAATGGCATCATCTGGGGCAAGATGTTAATGTGAAGTTTCAGTGTACTAGGAGGTGCATAATAAGGTAGGCCAATACCAGCAAGGTTCTCTTAAGGGGAAATCTTGTCTGACAAATCTGTTGGAATTCTTTGAGTAAATTACAGACAGGTTAGACAAAGAAAGGACAGTGGATGCTTACTTAGATTTTCAGTAGGTCTTTGACAAAGTGTCACACATGAGGTGACTAAACAAGATAAGAACTCCTGTTTACAGCAGGGGTCCCCAACCTTTTTTGCACCGCGGACCAGTTTAGTATTGACAATATTCTTGCGGACCGGCCAACGGGGGTGTGGGGGGGTGTTAATCACTCCAGAATATAGGTGATAAGTCAACTATAAGTCACTTGTAAGTGGCTAATACACTCAATTTTGTTTCTGAAAGGGTTTATCTAACGAATTTAATATTAAACACACAGCGCATATTTTCCTTGCATGAATATAGTGATAAGTCAATTATTATAAGTCACTTATAAGTCAATAGCATCATAACATTCTAAGTAACGTTTGGATATTAAACACACAGCGCATATTTTCCTCATATGAACATCGCTGAATCAGTGGGAGCCCAAAGCTTGTTTTCCTGCAACAAGACGGTCCTATCGAGGGGTGATGGGAGACAGCGATACTCGAAGAGGGTTCCTTATGTCTAGTCTATTCCGCAATTTAGTTTTCATTGCATTCATTGCAGAAAACTCTGCTTCGCAGCGATATGATGTTGGAAATGGAAGCAATGTTTTCAGTGCTTTCGAGGCTATCTCAGGATATTCAGCCTTGACTTTGATCCAGAATGCCGGCAGAGATGTTATGTCAAACATACTTTTCAGCCTACCGTCATTTGCAAGCTCGAGGAGTTGATCTTTTTCCCGCGCTGACATGGATGATTCACCAGGGACATTCACAAATGGGTCATGGACCCATTCCTTTGCATGTCTTGGGTCATTTGCGTCTTGGGTCACTGATGACCTCGTGTGCGTAATGATCTCACGTGTGTTCAAATTCAACAGTGGGTGTGACAGGGAATGAGGAAAGGTGCAGCTGACTCTTATCATTTCATATTGCCAAATCATATTGTTTCCTCACGGCCCAGTAGCACATGCTTTGAGGCCCAGTATCGGTTCGCGGCCTGGTGGTTGGGGACCACTGTATTACAGGGAAGATACTAGCAGAGCAGAGACAAGGAAGAGGTGGGTGGGGGCGGGGCAAGTGTGAATGATGTGAGAAGGAGGGAAGTGATAGGTAGAAGCAGCAAAAATCTGAAGAAGATAGAATCTGATAGGAGAGGGTGGTGGATTGTGGAATAAAGGGAGGGAGATGCGCAGGGAAATGGAGGGAGAAATGTGTGGTTGATGGGCAGATGGAGAAGGAAGGGGGGAAGAGAAGGCGTGGTGAAATAGGTGAAATAAGGGAAAACAAAGGGTCAGACGGCAGAGGTTACCAGAAGTTAAAGAAATTGACGTTCATGCAATCAAGTTGGCAACTGGCAAGGTGGAATACTACATTCTGCTCTCCTAATCTATAACTGACCTCAATGTGGCAGTGAAGGAGAGCATCGACAGACATGTCAGTGCAGAAATGGGAAGAGGAATTAAAGTAGCTGGCCACCAGGATATCCCGGCTGGTATGGCGACAGGGGACCATGAGAGTGTGTGGTGTGGAATGTAAAGCAAACTAGGGTGAATTTCTGACTACCAAAGTACGAAGAAGCTCAGTATAGGTCGGAGCACATGCCTATGAAAAACTTTGAATGATTCTTTGTTCTAATCAGGATTTTATTATTTCTTTTTTTAAGCAACTATTGAAATGCATTTGTACAGTGTGCATTTAAAAGAAGCTAATTTAACTATTGTTTAAAATTTACTTTCAGTCTTGGAGGTTATTGTAGATAGGAAGGTTATTCCTTCTTACTGCTTTCCGAGTATAATCAAAACTCAACTCATTCTGTCTGCTGTGGAGTAGCTTTGTGTTTAAAAACTGTAGTCTTTTCAACTTTTGCTGTTGCTGCTGTACTTCTGAATCATAGAACTACTGTGAAGCCAATGGATTTGTCAAATGGTCTCAATTTTTTTCTAGTTTTTTTGTGACAGTAGGATTGAAGGCAGGATCTTTCATTTCCTCAATGAAAGGTTCTGCTTTCTACAACTGTGGAAGTATACACATGACATGGTCTCGTAACAAGGATAAGGGGAGATAAAAACCAGTGGAGACCTGATTTACAAATACACAAAGTGTAATAGCTGGTTGGCTGCAGACACAGAGCAAGTTTTGGAATTGATGAACCTTGAGAGAAGCTGGTCATGTTAACCGGAAGAATTAGCTATTTGTTATTTATTTCGGAGATCTTTTATATTTGGCACAAAAATAATTTTAATTCAACTGTCATGTAAATAAACAGGTCAATATTCCTTTGTAATTAAAAATTAGAAATGATTCTTTAGATTTTGAAACTCAGACCACAAGGCATCTCTTGAACAATTATGTCATATTGCTCCAACCTATCCAATGAATCACATTTTGGTTCTGACAAATAAATTGATAATGTCCCAATATTAGCATCAAAATCAGTGGTGCTTTTCTATGAATTATGCCTTTCTGAACCTCTTAGTTTCCACAATTAAAGTCAAAGTGAATTTATTATCGTTGTACATTGAGAATAAATTTCTTGTGGGCAGTCACAGTAGATACAAAGAAACACAATAGAATCAATGAAAAACTTCACAAAAACAAAGACAGATAAACAACCAAAGAAGACAAACTATGCAAATACACATTAACAAATAACAATAATAATAATGAATAAATAAGTAATAAATAATATTGAGAGCATGAGTTGTCGAGTCTTTGTAAGTGAGCCCATAGATACTGAGGATCTTTGATGATGGATGACCATTTCTCGTGGCAGCAGTCCTTAAAGATGTGTTCAATGGTGGGGAAGGCTTTTTCCTCTAATGGACTGGGACATATCCACTACTGTTATTAGGCATTTCCATTCATGGGCATTGGTGTTTCCTTGCCAGGCCGTGACGCAACCAGTCACGATTCTCTCCACTGTGTATCTAATTGAGCCAATTTATTACTCTGAACAGTTATTTGTTGAATGTTACTGTTTACAAAGGTGACAGGATTTGGCCAAACCTTGCATTTGTGATTAATTCTGGAGAATTAGGCCATAGAACACTGCAGCACAGTGCAGCTCCTTTTGGCACAATGATGTGCTGAACTTTTAACCTACTCTAAGATCAATCTAACATGTGCAGGAATTCTAGCAAACCTTCAAATATCAACACCTGTATGAAAAGCATGTAGCAGCATTGGCACGGCAACATTGCAAATCGGATTCCACATTAGCAACAAAAACAGTGAGGAAGGGTAACCAAAATTAAAAACAATATATAGATGAGAAATTATGGGGGGGTGGGGGTTAAGACAAATTTTACTGCTGGTCTCTTCAACTGTTTGTTGACAATTCCCAAACTCAAAGTACAACATCCTTTTATAATCTTAAGATAAAAGATAATGCTGTGGACTTAATAGACTTTCAATAGTTAAAATGGCATTGCTTACTTTAATATATCTAAGTCTGACAATGCTTCCTTTGAATTATATATATATACAGAGGAAGAAACCTCTCAATGTTTAAATTCCTTTGCTGCAACAAAGTCATTCACATGGATTGCCTAAAAGCTTCAGGGGACAGAGATCCCAGACTTAATGATTGTCTGAGTACACAAATATCCCAAATATCAATAGATCAAATCTGCCTGTGGTCTTGTTTAATGCACTAAGTAACAACATCATTCTGATCTGTAAGCTTCCTCGAACTAGGTCACAATCATGCTGAGTAACTGAGCCCATATTGCCTAGTGTGATGCAGGACAATTAACTTTACCCCCTTGTCTGTGTTTGGTTGATATAGATGAAAATGTCTCACCGTCATTTTACTTTATAAACCACATCTGCTGAGCATCCAGCCCCTGCTGTGAACCAACAGCTTATGCTCTATAGACAGTGCTATTCGCGTACAAAGCTGTCCTTTTAACTTACAATTGATCACTGCTTGCAATTAACATTAAGAATTGTAGACTGGTTCTCGTTCACATTAATATCTGCAATATTCATGCAACTCCATAACTCCTGAATCTCTAACATCCACCATCTGAAGTTTTAAAAAAATGGCACTTTTCTTCTAACGAACGCAGCGGCCAGGCAGCATCTATTGGAAGAAGTACAGTCGACGTTTCGGGCCGAGACCCTTCGTCAGGACTCACGAAAGGGTCTCGGCCCGAAACGTCGACTGTACCTCTTCTAATAGATGCTGCCTGGCCTGCTGCGTTCACCAGCAACTTTGATGTGTGTTGCTTGAATTTCCAGCATCTACAGAATTCCTGGTGTTTGCATTTTTCTGCTATCCTCCATTATTTCCTGGAGAAATGTATATAATTTTTTTCAGATCTTACAGTAGGGGTAGAACTCTTGAGGAAAATTAAAGCTCAGCATCACTTTTTTTCACTTCCATCTTTCAATATCTCTCAAGCTGACCCATAACTGAAGGAAATCTTGTGAATTGCCAAGCATTTGTGGTTTCTATGGTCTAAGTGAAAGTATGACAATTTTGGTTGCCACGGTAGTGTGGCCATTAGCGCGGCACTACCAGGGCATCAGAGTTTGGGGTTCAATCCCAGTATCTTCTGTAGGGCGTTTGTATATTCTCCCCCTGGAGTGTTTGAGTCTTCTCCAGGTGCTCTGGTTTCTTCCCACAGTCCAAGGAGTCCAGTTAGTAGGTTAATTGGTCATTGTCAGTTGTCTCGTGATTAGATTAGTGTTAAATCAGGGGTTGCTGGGCCAGAAGGGCCTATTTCATGCTGTATCTCTGAATAAAAAATTGTAAAATGACAGAGCAAGAGAAGTGGTTCAGGGATAAAAAACAAAAAGAGAATCATATTGTGATGTGAAAATTCCAAAAAGGTGTGCTTTTCTAAATGTACAGCATCATTTTTCCAGCCACTAATGTACAGTATATAGACTCTAAGAAAATATGCACAGAACTTTTGCTAACTTGTTGCTCTTATCTAGTTTTAAGATGTTTAGGAATTCCAACCCGGCTCATCACGAATTTCAACTCAGCACATGATAAGGAGAAAGATTTAAGAATTGACAACTTCAGTGATATGAGGGGAAGATCTGTGAACCCGACAAAGGATAGCATCTGGTAAGTTTCATCTCTACAGTTACACTAATTAATACATTGAAAAAGAGACGCAACATCTGTAAGGTTGAGATTAACAACTTAACAATATACATCTTCATGATAATGCCAACCACTGTTGTGTTATCCACACGGTTTAAACTGAACCCTGCGACACAGTCATGCATCGGCAGTGTGAACAGCGTCAGGCTGAGCACACAGCACTGGGGTAAGAGACATTGCTGCCCACATGGACTGACTGTGGCCTTACTGTTAAGAATTCCAGTATCAATTTGCAGAAGAAGGTGTTGATAATAGAAGCGAGGAGAGTTTTCCCACCAGTTTCTGGGGTATGATGGTGCTGAAGGCCGAACTGAAGTCTATAAACAGCAGCCTGTCATATGAGACCCCACTTTCCAGGTGGGACAGGACAGAGTGGAGGGCAGAGGCTATTGCATCGTCAGTGCATCGATTTGAGCAATAAGCAAACTGGAAAGGGTCCAGTGTAGCCGTGAGAAAGGCTTTAATATGCTCCATGACTAGCCGCTCAAAGCATTTCATAACGGTTGATGTTAATGCCACCAGATAATAGTCATTTAGGCAGGTTACTGCCGCCTTCTTTGGCACTGGAATGATGGTTGCCACCTTGAAAACCCAGGGGACAATGGATTGTTCCAGAGAGATGTTGAATATTATCTGTCAGCATCTCCATCAACTGGGCTGCGCAGTCTTTCTGAACGCAACCTGGTATAGTATCGGGCCCCGCAGCTTTGTGTGGGTTGACTCTGGCCAGTGTCTTCCATTCCTCAGCCAACACTTTGTTCTGTGCATCAAACCAGGCATAGAGGACATCCAGTCTCTCAAGGAGTGAAGCATCCTGGTCACTGATGCACAGGGTAGACTTGTAGTCTGTAATCCTCTGAATTCCTTGCCTCTTGTCTCTGGTACCACAGAAGAGGTTGTAAATTCTCTGAGGATGTTCTCATTTCACCTTCTTGATGGAGCGGGAAAGCACAGCTCTTGCTTCCCTGACAGCTGTCACATGCCCTGATCTAAAGGCCCCATCACAATTCCTCAGTCTGGTACAGACAGACCTCTTCAATAAGCCAGGCCTTCTGATTTGCCCTCACCTGGATGTGTTTTGTGATGCTAACATCCTCCGTATACTTTTCTATGTAGCTGGTCACCAATGCCCTCAATGGTTGACATAGGCAGCAGCCTCCCCGAGCACTCTCCATTTTGTATTATCAAAGTAGGCCTGCAGTGCAGAGATTGCACCCTCAGGCCTGGATTATTATTACTGACATACTGTATGTCATGAAATATGCTGTTTTGTGACTGCAGTACCATGCAGGACATAAAAAATTACTACAAGTTACAATGTAAACAAACAAATAAATAAACAGTGTAAGAAAAAGAATAACAAAGTTCAGTTCATGGGTGCATGGAACATTCAGAAACCTGACGGCTGAGGGGAAGAAGCTGTTCCTAAAATTTTGTGTGGATCTTCAGGCTCCTGTACCTCCTCCCTACTAGTAGTAATGCAAAAAGTGAGTCCCTGATAGTGAAGGTCGATATGATGAATGCCATCTTCTTGAGGCACGCCGTCTTAAAGATGTCCTCGATGTTGGGGAGGGTTGTGCCCATGATGGAGCTGACTGAGTCTTCAGCTCTCTGGAGCCTGTGCCTTGGAGTCTCCGTACCAGGCAGTGATGCAACTGATCAGAATGTTCTCCACCATGCATCTGTAGAAATCTGTAAGAGTTTTTGTTGACATGCAAATCTCCTCAAACTCCTTAATTCAGTTACTCAGCCAGTCACAACATACGCAGCCGCCCAGCCTAACTGCACTGTCAGATCTCCTAGATCACTTCTTCTCCCAGAATCCAACTCAGGCGCTGATGATGGTGGTTCCAGACCTGTAAGTTCTGGTCACTGACCTCCCCAAACTCTGGGCCCCAGTGCAATTATCCAACAGGCTGTCCATTTGCCCTGTCATCTTGTCCTGCTCCCAGGAATGTCTGCTGCTTCCTCCATCTCGGATAAATTGATCATCAAAAGGTTTGGCTCTGTTGCTGTATGACCAGTTATTCAGCCTCTGGAGATAGTAATGATTTCTAGGCTACGAACCCCTCGAGAGCTTGCCAGGCTTTCAAAAAGAATATTGTTCACATTTTCTCCTGTCTTTTGTTTGCCATTACCAAGGTTTGGGATGACAGAGTATGTGCATGAATATCTTTTTGCTCCTAAGGTCAAAACTGTCTGCATTAAGCCTTCATTATTGCCAAAACAAGTGACAGACGAGATATCACTACAAGTGTCTTGACTTAATATGTATTAAGTATGATGGCACAGCCAAGAATGCTCATCAATGTCTCTGTTTCCTTGGGAAGCTAAACAAATTTGGCATGTCCCCATCAAGCTTCACCCATTTTTATTGATGAATCATGGAAAATATCCTATCACAATGCACCACAGCTTAGTATGGCACCAGGTCTACCTGTGACTGTAAGAAACTGCAGAGAGTTTGGACACAGCTCAGGGCATCTTGCAAACTATCCTCCACTCCATGGACTCTGTCTACATTTCTCTCTGCCTCAGGAAAGCAGGCAGCAGAATCAAAGACTGCATTCACCCCAGACAATCTCCCCTTTTCCAGAGGATAGAAGACACAAAAGCCTGAAAGCATGTAACACTAGGCTCAAGGACAGTTTTTAACCTGTTTTATTACTACTAAATGATTCCCTAGTGCGATAAAATGGATTCTTGACCGCACAATCTACCTCCTTATAATCTTGCACCTTATTGGTTATCTGTACTGTGCTTTCTTTGTAGCTTATACACTTTACTCTGCATTGTTTTTGTTTTATGTCAATGCACTGTGTAATGATCTGAACAGAATGCAAGACAAGCTATTCACTGTAACTTAATACAGGTGACAATAATAACTCAATACTAATCCATACACTGTTCAGACAGACTGTGCTGCCATTTGCTGCATTCACAGGAAGACCAGGGAATCTATTCAGCATTTTGTAGATGTAATTACAAATGGTACTTATTAAATCGTCCTTTTCTGGAAACAATTAACAATTATATTGCTGCCTCAGTGGATTCCAGACGTTAGCAACATTATTTCAGTTGGAAAACAATGCAGAAAATGAACCTCAAGATCAAGATTCAAGTTTATTTTTCACATGTGCATCAAGACGTACTGTACAATGAAATGCATCATTTGCGTTAACAACCAGCACAAACAATGGCGTGCTAGGGGCAGCTGCAAGTGTTGCTGCACGTTCTAGCGCCAACGGAACATGCTAGCAGTGCTCAGCAAAACAACACAGAACACAGCATGCAGCAAAATGTCAACAGCAAAGCAAGTCCCATTCCTCCCTGCCACTCCCCCTCATACACAGTCCTCTAAGACGAGTACACACTGTCTTCTCTGACTCCAGTCTCCAGCAGATTCAGGCCTGCAGGCACTGGGCCTCAACTCCCAAACTTCGGCCCTCGATCTGTGGTATTGATCCCAGGACATGCTGGTCACCAAACAGTAGACCTTGAACCCTACTCACCGGTGATGGGACCCCAAACTCTAGGCTGTCCCTCAGTTAACGATCCAAGTAACTTCCAAGGGTTAGAGCTCCATTTTCCTTTGGCTAAAGGAAGCGTTCTAGTTAGAGGGGTATTAATGCCTGGCTATGTAGAGGATTCTCACAACCTGGTTATTCGGTGATGTGGAGACCTGTTATACTGACTATATCAGCTGTAGGTGACAGTTCACTTCATTGCACTTAAAGGTTGGTGCAAGGAGGGAAGGAAGAATATCAAGATGGTCCTGCTTTGAGATTCTTGATCTTGGGGTAGTTAGTTTTCTGGGATGAGAGGTGAACAGCCTCATACACTGAACAAACTCCCACCGAGCCAGAGTCTGCATGGGCATTCTTGGTAGATATATCCCAGTCCTTTTATCGGTCAAAGTCCTGCAAATTCTTCATGCACATATATTGTGATCTATAAAGAAACATGCAGCTAAATATTTCATCTGTGATTCAACATGTGAGTGGATCACGGAGTTTACCTTTGAAGAATTTGAACCCAAATTCAAGTTATCCTTAGCAAGCTAGCTCAGGTGCAGTTCAACATGGAACACACATAGCAGGTCAGAATCAAGTTGCTGAGAACCTTGTGAGTGAAGGTAATTTAGTGTAGCAGTTAGCACATTGCTTTACAATGCCAGTGATTGCCTTTCGAGATTCAATTCCGACTGCTGTGACACAGCACAATACTCGCTGAATTCATCTAATGCAAACAATGCATTTTACTGTACGTTTCGATGTACATACGACAAATAAAAACTATCTTTAATCAGTTCTGGGAAGGTTTCCTTCAGAATTTATTTGGATAGATTTTTTTGTGGAGTTTAAAACATGTGACCTGTGAAATGAGAGGCTTGGAAGACAGAATGTTTTGGGGGCTCTCCTCAGGGCAGAATAGGAAGAGCAAACTCTTCTTTTAAAATATTAAACCTTTAAATGAATATCATCATATCAATTCTCTAGATTTCACAGTTTTACCATCTGTGAACTTCCACTTTGAGAAGAGAATGTTCTCTTCCTCAGCCGTACAAGCTGTTGTTAACGATAGTTGTTCTCTTGTGACCCTGAAGGAACTTCCATTGTTGGGTGGAGTGCTGGATGAAGCGTCCTGATCTGAAGCCAGGCTATGATGGTTGGCAAGCTTTGGACCCCACTCCACAGGAGAGGAGTGACGGTAATGTGCTGTAAACAGCATGTGTTTTAACAACATTAAGATTCCTTTTTCTGTCAGGTACGGTAGAAATATAATGGGCCAGTGAGTGCGAAAACATCCGTTCTTCTGAAAAAATATTTTTTATGTCCCTTTCAGCGAGTCCAGATTGTTACTTAATGAATCAACAGCTATGAACTAGTAGGGGATTGAATCCACACACCATGGATTGAATTCTGTGTCACCAGATTTATCAAAAATTAACTTTGTTCACCATATGAATTTAAATGTACTAGAAAATTGCTGTGGTGTGCTGACGCAATATGCAATAGAAAACAGCAACGTTCAACAATTATACAGAATAAAGGAATTATATAAATATTTACAATGTAGCAGCGTGATAAAAAGTGGTTTAAAATGTTTACAATGCAGTACGGTGACTGAGGTAATTGATAGAGGGGGCACGGAGGGTTAACGAGAATGGTTAATCAGATTAGATGCCGGAGCGGGGAGGCGATGGAAAGAAACTTTTAAGATGCTGTGACGTTTTTGTTTTAATAGTCCTATAACACTGTCTAGTAGGCAGCTTTTGAGAAAAGCAATTTGCAGTATGGGTAATATTCAGAATGAAGTTTGCTGCCCGCTTTTTTTTCCTGGACACATACAAGTCCTGCAGTAATGGTATCCATGCTTAAATAAAGAAGTTCAACACGTAAACGGTATTGTAGTTGCATGAACTAGGCACATTGTTCAGTTGGTGAACTGTCATCAATGAAGTGACATTAAGCTTTGTTCTCCTCAGGGGTGTACTGCTGTGGTCCTTCCTCGCTCAAAGCTATTAAAAATGGAGACGTTGATCTGAACTTTGATACTCCATTTGTCTTTGCTGAAGTCAATGCAGACTCCGTGTCATGGCTGGTCTATGACGACGGCACAAGGAAACAGATTAAAGTTGACTCTCGTCTAGTTGGTCAGTATATCAGCACAAAGGCAGTGGGAAGTGATGAGCGTGAAGATGTTACGCACAATTACAAGTATCCAGAAGGTAAGCAGTGAAAGTATTGATATTATTTTATTTTTTTTTAGAGATACAGTATTGTAACAGGCCCATCTGAAGCAATGAGCCCACAGGTCCAATTACAGCATGGGAACAATTATCCTACTAACCTGTATATCTTTGAAAGTGAGATGAAACTGGAGCATTCAGAGGAAATCCCAAGTGGTCTCCCAATCCACAGTAGGTCTTACCCATATACAGGGAGCCGCAGCGGGAGCACCAAACGCAATAATTGATCCCTTACAGACTCACAGATGAAGTGTCACCTCACCTGCAAGGACTGTTTAGGGCCCTGAGTGGTAGTGAGGGAGGAGGTGTAGCACTTGTTCCGCTTACCAGGAGGGAGATCAGTGGGGAGGGACGAATGATCAGGGGAGTTGCGAGGGAGTAATCCCTGCAGATTGGATTTGGAGACCACTTCGCCGAGCACCGACTCTTGGTGTGCCGGAAGAAGCGGAGTTTCCCAGTGACCACCCATTTTAATTCCACTTTCCATTCCCATTCCTATATGGCCTCCTCTACTGTCACGATGAAGCCACACTCAGGTTGGAGGAACAACACCTTATATTCTGTCTGGATAGTCTCCAACCTGATGGCATGAACATTGACTTCTTAAACTTCTGGCAATGCCTCCCACCCCTTCACCGTTCTCCATCCCCTTTTCCCTCTCTCACCTTATCTCCTTGCTGCCCATCGCTTCCCTCTGGTGCTTCTCCCCTCTTTTCTTTCTTCCATGGCCTTCTGTCCTCTCCTATTAGATTCCCCTACTCCAGCCCTGCATCTCTTCCACCAGTCAACTTCCCAGTTATTTGCTTTAATTCTCCCCCTCCCAGTTGTTTCACATATCACCTTGTGTCTCCCCCTCCCCTTCCCCCACCTTTTAAATCTGCTCTTCGTTTTTTTTCTCCAGTCCTGCTGAAGGGTCTCAGCCTGAAAGGCTGACTGAACTCTTTTCCATTGCTGCTGTCTGGCCTGCTGAGTTCCTCCAGCATTTTGAGTGTGTGCTAGAAAATCTCGCAGACTGTTCTGTCTGAGAAGAGTTCCCTCCGTTTACATACTTCAATGATTGAGCAAAAAGCTGTTTTTTGGTTATTCAATCAATTTCCTTGTAACTTTGCTTCTATGTACTTTTTCCATAGATGCTGCCTGGTCTGCTGAGTTCCTCCAGCATTTTGTGTGTGTTGTTCAGTGTTAATGAGATTAGTTTTACAATATTTCATGAACTATACTGTAATGGTTTTCAGAAACTCAATTGACTTAATTAACAGAGAGTTTTGCAAGCCTGCCTTTGTACCCCAGCACAATATGCTCCAAGGCAGCCAACAACAAGTAGCAATTGCTTCCACTTCCATGCTCAACCCTCCGGTCAAACTATTGCTTCTGATGTTTCCTGCTTCTCCTTATTCACTTCTACAACTCCCATCGTTTGGCACCTTCATCTCAATCACGCTTCAATAATGCCGTTCCCTCTGCAGCACTGTATCCTTTCAGCTGCTCCCCAACGATCCCCACACCCAGTGCTGGGGTTAAAACAGGCTGATCCCAATGGGCTGATTAACATTTGTTCTCCTACAAGCAGTCAGCTCTTCTCCCTACTCAACAGTACGGTTAACCATTCTCCTCAACCTATTCCTCTATACCACATGCACAAATGCACACAACACCCCTTGCTCACGGTCACAGTGAAGCCACTTATCCTCCTAACTACTGATTGCTTAAACCGACCAACCAACACACACACACACACACACACACACACACACACACACACACACACACACACTCACACACACACACACACACTCACTCACAGGATTTTTAAAAATTTTGGTGGGAGGAAAGAGTGAAAAAATATTTTTTTTATCTCATTCTCCATTAGCTTGCCACTGGTTATGTTCATACTGGGAAGATCTACACATAAACGGAAGTAAAAGTATGTACTTAACTGTTCTAATAAATACAACAATTGTTCAATTTTTAAAAGGTTCTGATGAAGAAAGGCGTGTTTACAACAAAGCAAGCAAGTTGGCCAACATGCCCAATGAGTCGAATGAACCATTCACTATAAAACTGAATGCCAAGAGGTCCTGTAAGAATGGGAGTGATTTTGAAGCCTCTGCGGTTGTCACGAATTCATCCTCAGTGAAAAAGAATTGCAGGCTCTTGCTCTGTGCCCAGACCATCGCGTACAATGGGAAACCGTATAGAGAATGTGGTTGGAAGGATCTGGAGAACTTCACAACTGAACCTCGAGAAGGTAATTCTGTGATTGTGGAGATGGCTCAAATGCAAGTTGGTGTGAAGATAATCAAGAAAGGGGCCAGGAAATAAAACAACTTTTACCTTCACAATTGATTTTTGGTTTCTACATCGCAATAAAAGAATCATTAATGCACAAAAAAAAACCCCACAGAAACAAAGCAGATAAATGCATAATGTGCACTTACATAGCTACAGAACTGACTGAATAGCTGCCGGCTCAGCTATAGCTTAGACCTGGAGGCTCCAGTGAAAGTAGAGGAATGGGGTAGGTTTTCATCTGTGGGGGCATTCACTTAATATACACTCAGAGGCCACTTTATTATGCATGTCCTGTACCTTAAAAAGTAACCACTGAGTTTTCTCATGGTCTTCTGCTGCTGTAGCCTACCCACTTCAAGGTTCAATGTGTTGTGTGTTTAGAGATGTTCTTCTGCACACCACTGTTCAACATCACGAGTGCCAGAGCAATACATATATCCCTGTAATACTACAGAACAGAAAACCAAAGAGAAGAAGCAAGAAAATCAAGAATAACCCACTGTAAAAATATTTAAAGTTTTACCAAACTTTGCTTTCTTCCTTCAGCAAAGACTGAGACCTTTCAGGTGCGTTACGCAGACTACAGCAAGTCCCTAGTAGACTACAACCAGATATTGGTCACAGCCCTTGTGATTGAGTATGACAGTAACAAAGTACAGGTTGCCAAAAAAGTGATCACAGTACAGAATCCAGAACTGCAAATTAAGGTAAGGATTGCCAGGAAATCTGGCAGGAATTTGCGTTTCATTGTAATAATTTTCATGCATCAGATACCGTATATTTGAACTGTGGACACAGGTCAGCACATTGGGGATACCAGCCTCTCCTCCACTGACTGTCTACATTTCCTGCTGCCTCAGTAAAGCAGCCAGCATAATCAAAGACCCCATTCACCCCAGACGTTCTCACTCCTCCTCTCTCTCATTGGACAGAAGTACGTACCACCAAGCTCAAGCACGTCTTCTATCCCCCTGTTATAAGACTAATGAATGGTTCCCTAATTTGATACAATGGATTCTTGACGTCACATTCTATTTTGTTATGATTTTCCACCTGAGCATCTGGCTGCACTGCACTTCTCTGTAGCTGTTACACATTATTCTGCACTCTGTTAATTGACCTTATATTTTCTCAATGCACTGTGTAATGATCTGATCTTTATGAACAGTATGCAGACAGGATTTTCACTTTATCTTGGTACATGTGACAATACTAAACCAATTCTAAAAACACTGTGGCCATAGTCCTGTGAAACCTTGCTTCTCCCCATGTAGCCTAAGTTTTAGGAGTAGTTTCTTCCCCTCCACCATCATATTTCTGAATGGACAATCAATCCCCGAACAGTACGTTACTATGTATCTCTCACATTATTTTTTAGTTGATTTTGTGACTCTCAGTAATTTTTATGGTTTGTACTGCACTGCTGCTGCAAAAGAACAAATTTCATGGCATTCACCAGTGATTCTGAACAGAAACTGGCTTGCCAAACCTTGGACAGGACACTGATAGCACAGGGGCCTACTCTGGATTCTTTCTTACTAATAGGAGCCATTGTTTACTCTGCCAATTATGGTCAAACACACCAAATATGACTGGATGGCGCAGTGCTGGTAGAGCCTGCCACCTCACAGTTGCGTAGAGCAAGGTTCAATCCTAACTGTGAGTGTGGTGTTTGCATGGTCCCCCTGTTGGTGTGTATGTTTCCCACAGTAACCACCCCACCCCCCCATGCTCCAGTTTCCTCTCCCACTGTAGCAACCTCCTTCAAAACTCTTGAAAACATTTTCATCTGATGTTTTGGGATGTACGTTATTGGGTTCTTTGGACTTATTAATTTCCAAGCCCACCAGCTCCCCGGTAATATTTTTTGACCAATGCTTAGCCCTTTACTCTTTCAGTGCTACCATTTTTGTTCCTGGAGATATTGAGTCCATTCTACAGGCCAGGAATATCCTTACCATCACATTACTGTTTCCACAGCAACACACAAAATGCTGGAAGAGCTCAGAAGGTCAAGCAGCATCTATGGAAATCAGTAAACAGTCGACATTTCAGGCTGAGACCCTTCATCAGGACTTTTTCCACACGTTCTACCTTCCCTTTCCTCTGTCGCCTCTAACGTTGCTCCAATTGCTTTTTGTCATTCCCAGCCTTTTGTTCCTCCAGCATCCCATCAGTGGTCTGAATCCCAGATGCAAATATTTTTTCATCAAATACAACTGATATAGCACAGTTTAAGATAATTATTCCATGTGGAAGAATCTAAGGCCACAGCAGATAAAATTTGAAAACCTGATGTGCATTAAGCCCATATTTTGCTCCTGAAAATCAAAACGAAATATTTTGTTGATTTCAGTACTTTATAATAGTTCAATTTAAATCAATTATTTAACATCTTGCACAGAACAAAATGTACCCTTTGTTACTTGAACATGTTTATTCTTTCAGATCATCGGAGAGCCAGTGCAGTACCGAGAATTGGAGGCAGAAATTTCCTTGACCAACCCGCTGCCAGAGAATCTGTGTGATGGTATCTTCCTGGTAGAGGGAGCAGGTCTCACCGAGGAGCAGAGACTTCCGTGCCCGTAAGTAGAAAATATGGCAGAGAGGGTTTGTGTAAGGTGCTGTTTTGGCTCAGGCTGAAGCTTCCTTGCCCATAATCAATGCTCAGCTACAGTCCCCAAGCAATGTTGGAATTACACTCATTGGCCACTGTAATAGCTATCTCGTGTACCTACTGTTATAACACATGGTTATTTGAGTTACTGTCACGTTCTTGTCAGCTGGAAGCAGTCTGGCTGATCTCCTCTGATCTCTCATATTAACAAGGCCCACAGAACTGTCGTTCACCAGATTTTTTTTTCTTTCTCGCACCATTCTCAATAAACTCTACATTGTGCATGAAAATCCCAGGAGATCAGCAGTTTCTGAAATACTCAAACCACTCCGTCTGGCAGCAACAATCATTCCATGGTCAAAGTCACTGAGACCACATTTCATCGCCATTCTAATGTTTGGTCTGAACAACAACTGAACCTCTTGCCAACATCTGCATGTTGATATACATTAAGTTGCTGCCACATGATTGGCTGATTAGATATTTGCATTAACGAGCAGGAATAGAGGTGCTTCTAATAAAGTGGCCACTGAGGGTATGATCTTTGCTTTGAAGGTGTAAACTCAAAGCCCAGCTAATTCCCTGAGCTTGGCTGGTAGTGGTTTTTAATGATGGACGCCACCTTCCTGAGGCATTGTCTCTTGTAGATGTCCTCGATGGTGGAGAGAGCTGTACCCATGATGAGTCACACTACTCTCTGTAAGTCCTTGTGTTGGAGTGAGGCAAACAGCCAGAAAGCTTTCCCCTGTACATTTGTAGAGCTTTGTCAGACTCTTTGATGACATGATGAATCTGCTTAAATTACCAGCAGGCGGCCTTCATGGCTGCATCATCGTGCAGGGCCCAGGACAGGCCCTTCAAGACGTTAGCGCTCAGGAAGTTGAGACTGCTCAGCCTTTCCACTGTTGACTCCTCGATAAGGAATTGTGTGTGTTCACTTGACTTCCACTTCCTAATATCTCTCCAAATTCTGGCCGAGGTCCATCCCCCAAGCACCTCATTAAAATAGATCAGCCTAGAAATACATTAACTGTGCATTGTTTTAATAACCCCAACGCACTGCACTATGCCTCTGAAATTCAATCTACTGTCTTAAGTGGAACTGAACTTTTGTGTCAAGTTATGGCCAGTACTATATAGCAAGTTTACTTTTAATGATCAACAATAATCCAATTGCCTTTTCCTTGCATAAACTTCTCAACCTCTCTATCTCCTCTAAAACATCCTTAAGGCCTTTCCTTTTGGCTGACTCTGTCGATTACTCAAATGCTAGGCATGTTAGATATGCTGTATATACAGAGGCATGATGGAATGTTGAAGCAGGCTTGATGGGTCAAATTGCCTAATCTTGCTTCCATGTTTTATGTTCTTATGGTCTTATAAGTCCATAAGACAGAGGAGCAGAATTCGGTCTTTTGGCCCATCGAGTCTGCTCCGCCATTCAATCATGGCTGATCCCATTTTTTCTCCTCCTCAACCCCATTCCCATTTCCGGCCTTCTCCCCGTAACCTTTGATGCCATATCCAATCAAGAACCCATCAATCTCTGCCTTAAATACACCCAATGACCTGGCCTCCACAGATTCCTGTGGTAAAAAATTCCACAAATTCACCACCCTCTGGCTAAAGAAATTTCTCCACATCTCTGTTTTGAATGGTTGCCCCTCTATCCTGAGGCTATGCCTTCTTGTCCTAGACTCTTCTCCCACCATGGGAAACATCCTTTTCACATCTACTCTGTCTAGTCCTTTCAACATTTGAAAGGTTTCAATGAGATCCTCCCTAATCCTTCTAAATTCCAGCGAGTACAGACCCAGAGTCATCAAACGTTCCTTGTATGATAACCATTTCATTCTTGAAATCATCCTTGTGAACCTTCTCTGGACCCCTTCCAATGCCAACGCATCTCTTCTAAGATGAGGAGCCGAAAACTGTACACAATACTCAAGGTGAGGCCTCACCAGTGCCATAAAACCTCAACATCACATCCCTGCTCTAGCATTCCAGACCTCTTGAAATAAACGCTAACATGGCATTTGCCTTCCTCACCTCTGACTCAACCTGCAAGTTAACCTTTAGGGTGTTCTGTACAAGGACTCCCAAGTTCTTTGCATCTCAGATTTTTGGATTTTCTCCCCATTTAGAAAATAGTCCGCACATTTATTTCTACTACCAAAGTGCATGACCATGCATTTTCCAACACTGTATTTCTTTTGCCACTTTCTTGCCCATTCTCCTAATCTGTCTAAATCTGTACTGGAGACTTTCCAACCCAGTATCATTTCAAACATGAATGCAGTATAGACAAGGTCTATTAAGTATTCATAATTTAACATTCAAAATCAATTCTCCTGAGAAAGTAGTTAGAGAATTAAGTATGAATACTTACTGGGCCTTTCAGCCTTGTGTGGCTATGAAACTTGTGACATATTATGTAGAGCACAAAATGTGATTGGATGGTTGATCATTATTTTGCCGGATGTGAACCAGAATTTAAAAAAAAAACAGACTCGTTCACGGTGTCTAATGGACAAAAAGCACTGACCCTTCTCTCTGTTTTGTTTCAGGGTTCAGTCCATTAAGCCACACCAGGAGGTGAAGATAAGGGCTAAATTTTCCCCTCAGAGATCAGGCCTGCGGAAAATGCTTGCGTATTTCTACTGTGACAGGCTGAATAACGTAAAGGGGGTGAAAAACGTCATCATTATACCCTATAAATAAGCCTGGCACCCGGAATGAAAGGAGTGATGCGTCTGACACTGTGCCTTTAAAAATAAGCAGAGGCGTTGTCTCCTTAAAAAAATACTGCAATAAAGAATGATCTTTGAATGATAAAGTGAACCACTGCTGTGCAGTCTTGTTCCAGCTTTCTTCTCATTCGAAGAAGGAACAAGACTTGATGCTTTTAGTGTAGTGATTTGTGGGGTGATGGGGTGTGGCGAAGGAAAGAAACCCAATAAAACTTCAGAACGCCTGTTAGGTGATTTTTCTCCCATGCTCTCCCTTTTGATCGGCTGCGACGTCCTGTCAGATAGAAGACCTGCAACACAAGGTCCCCCAAGAAAAGGCAAAAGCTTGTTGGGAAGTGAGAGAGACTTCAGCGAGGGCGGGGTGAGCTGTGGTCAAGTAGTACAGTGGAGAAATCCACGGATTGGGGCCGGATCGGACATTGTATTTCCATCATTTTATTTGGGATTCCCAGTATCTGCAGTTGTTTCATTTTGTGGTCAGGAGAGTTTTCTAGAATGTACACCGAGAGCTGCTGTAACATAAGAATTATACAGAGCACTTCAACCTTCTTGTTCATATGGTGTTTCTATCTTCCCCATTAATCATGTCCACATAATCTTCTGTTCTTTGCTTATCTCTGCTTTGGTGCCTTTAAACGAAGCCAAAATATATTGTGAGCTGTTTACCTTTATCTCAGGAAGGATGAATATGGTCAGGGAATGGGAATGGGGGTTTAGTTCTTTTGATGGCGTCTGGAATGCATTGCCGCTGACGCTGAGCTTGATTGCAGCCCAGTAATATTCCCCTGCCTTCTAACCAAAGACGTCAAACCTGTGGTCTCTGTATCTTTGTCCTGTGTTTCCTCCTTTGTGTTCCATTTAACACATAACTCATCGAGAGGATGGAGTCCCAGATTTCATTAGCTACCACTGCCCTGTGTTTATGGACCTTTTTGCACATGAGGCAACAGTTACTGATCAACATCTCTGCAACTGCATTATAGAGATCATTTAAAATGTTAGAACAATCAAAGACTGGGTCAAGGCAATTCATAGCACTAATACCAATTTAGGAACGTTAACACTGAACCAATTGTTCAGAATTAAATCAGTAGCAATCATCTTACTTTAGCAGAGTAGACTCAATGGGCCAAATGGCCTAATTTTGCTCCCATGTCTTATGGAATTTTATTCCAGGTCTAACCCATTGGCCTGAGCATATAGTGAAATTCAGCACATTAGCACAATGCGAAAAGCTGGGGCACTATTTGGAAATGCTGTCATTAAACCTTGGTCATTTCTTACGTTACTGTTTGTGTAACAGTAGTGTGTCCAAAGAATGCTGCGGTTCTTTACATTATATCAGTCACTGTTCATTGGGTTCATATTTTTGGGCTGTGAAGTGTGTTAGGGTGTCCTGAGTTTGTAGAAGTTGAGGTGTAAGTACAAATCCCTTCTTTCAATCAGTTTCAGAAACTGCCCTATATCCACCTTTGGAATGTTAATTAAGGATGAGAATTATGTTTCTATATGTTTTATTGGGAATAGCAATTTCTATATCTGATGTAAATCTAAGTTTTAACTTGGCAAAGTCTTTGTAAGCCATTCTGTTTATTGGATGTTTTTCTGTCTTCTTCATCATAAACATTTTTAAAACATCATAATGGAGTTTTGCTAATTTTGCAGTCAATAAAGTCTCTTACAAAGAGTACAGAGGAGTATTATGTTTTTTTTTACTGCACTGTTGTAAGGTTTCAGTTTTAAGCTGATCTTTCTTCAATTTGGGATCTTTGGCTGCTATCTTCAGGTTTATCTGTCATCCGGAGGGAACGGTGAACTCTGCCTTCAACTGCTGGCCAACAACTTGGTGGCAGAAGATTAAGAATGTTGAATCAGAATCAGGTTTATTATCCCTGACATATGACGTGAAATTTGTTGTTTTGCAGCCGCAGTATACTATAGATATTAATAAGAAAGATATATGTAAAATTAAATAAATAGCGTAAAAATGCCTTCATTCTCCTGCATCTCCTCTTTGATAGCAGTAATCAGAGAAGGGGATGTCCTAGCTGGTAGGAGGTCCTTAATAATATATTCTGCCTTTCTGAGGTATTGCCTTTTGAAAATGTCATCAGTGCCAGGGGCATGACTGTGCAAGCGTGTGGACGTCAGTCAGTTAGAACAGCAAGAAGAGTTTAAAAGGAGACACCTTATAGAATGGGCATCTGAGGGGCAGGCAATGGAGTAGAGGGAGACAGAGTAGGAAGGTTTTGGCTCAACGGGGCTTCAGCGATAACGGGTCGAGGCCAGGTAGGTTAACTGTGTAGAATACAGACAGGATGTATGTGTGTGAGGCCGGTGTTCTGTGCTCGGTGTCAGTTGTGGGAAGTCCTGGTGACTCCCAGCCTCCCGGACGACCACATCTGCGCCAGGTGCATTGAGCTGCACCTCCTTTGGGACCGCGTTAGGGAACTGGAGATGCAGCTCGATGACCTTGGTCTGGTCAGGGAGAGTGAGGAGGTGACAGAGAGGAGCTATAGGTAGGTAGTCACACTGGGGCCTCGGGAGACAGATAAGTGGGTAACAGTCAGGAGAGGGAAGTGCAAGAGTCAGATGTTAGAGAGTAGCTCTGTGGCTGTCCCCCTTAACAATAAGTACTCCTGCTTGAGTACTGTTGCGGGGAACGGCCTACCTGAGGGAAGCAACCATGGCTGCGTCTCTGGCAAATCTGGCCCTGTGGATCAAAAGGGTAGGGAAAGGAAGAGAATGGCAGTAGTGATAGGGGACTCTATAGTTAGGGGGTCAGGCAGGTGATTCTGTGGACACAGGAAACAAACGTGGATGGTAGTTTGCCTCCCAGGTGCCAGGGTCCGAGTTGTTTCTGATCACGTCCATGATATCCTGAAGTGGGAAGGAGAACAGCCAGAAGTCGTGGTACATATTGGCACCAATGACATAGGGAGGAAAAGGAAGGAATTCCTGAAAACAGACTACAGGGAGTTAGGAAGGAAATTGAGAAGCAGGACCTCAAAGGTAGTAATCTCGGGATTACTGCCTGTGCCACATGACAGTGAGTATAGGAATAGAGTGAGGTGGAGGATAAACGCGTGGCTGAGGGATTGGAGCAGGGGGCAGGGATTCAGATTTCTGGATCGTTGGGACCTCTTTTGGAGCAGGCGTGACCTGTACAAAAAGGATGGGTTGCACTTGAATCCCAGAGGGACTAATATCCTGGCGGGGAGGTTTAAACTAGAATTGCTGGGGGGCGGGGGGAGTGGGAACCGAACTGAAGAGATGGAGGAGGAAGCGATTGGCTCACAAATAGAGAAAGCTTGGAGACAGTGCGAGAGGGAGGATAGTCAGGTGATAGAGAAGGGATGCACTCAAACAGATGGTTTGAGATGTGTCTATTTTAATGCAAGGAGTATTATGAACAAAGTGGATGGGCTTAGAGCTTGGATCAGGTACTTGGGGCTATGATGTTGTGGACATTAGAGAGACTTGGATGGCTCAGGGGCAGGGATGGTTACTTTGAGTGCCAGGCTTTAGATGTTTCAGAAAGGACATGGAGGGAGGTGAAAGAGGTGGGGGCATGGCACTGCTGATCAGAGATAGTGTCACGGCTGCAGAAAAGGAGGAAGACATGGAAGGATTGTCTACTGAGTCTTTATGGATGGAAGTTAGAAACAGGAAGGGGTCAATAACTCTACTGGGTGTTTTTATAGATCACCCATTAGTAACAAGGACATCAAGGAGCAGTTAGGGAGACAGATTCTGCAAAGGTGCAATAATAACAGGGTTGTTGTGGTTCGAGATTTTAATTTCCCAAATATTGATTGGCATGTCCCTAGAGCGAGGGGTTTAGTTGGGGTGGAGTTTGTTAGGTGTGTTCAGGAAAGTTTCTTGACACAGTATGTAGGTAAGCCTACAAGAGGAAAGGCTGTACTTGATCTGGTATTGGGAAATGAACCTGATCAGGTGTCATATCTCTCAGTGGGAGAACATTTTGGAGATAGCAATCACAATTCTAACTCCTTCACCATAGCATTGGAGAGGGATAAAACAGATAGGTTAGGAAAGCATTTAATTGGAGTAAGGGGAAATATGAGGCTATCAGACAGGAACTTGGAACAATAAATTGAAAACAGATGTTCTCAGGGAAACATACAGAAGAAATGTGGCAAACATTCAGGGGATACTTGCGTGGAGTTCTGCACTGGTAAGTTCCAATGAGACAGGGAAAAGATCATAAGGTACAGGAACCGTGGTGTACAAAGGCTGTTGTAAATCTAGTCAAGAACAAAAGAAGAGCTTACAAAAGGTTCAAAAACTAGGTAATGATAGAGATCTAGAAGATTATAAGGCTAGCAGGAAGGAGATTAAGAATGAAATTAGGAGAGCCAGAAGGGGCCATGGGAAGGCTTTGGCAGACAGGATTAAGGAAAATCCCAAGGCATTCTACAAGTATGTGAAGAGCAAGAGGATAAAATATGAGAGAATAGGATCAATAAATTGTGACAGTGGAAAAGTGTGTATGGAACCAGATGAGATAGCAGAGATATTTAATGAATACTTTGCTTCAGTATTCATTACAGAAAAGGATCTTGGCGATTGTAGGGATGATTTACAGTGGACTGAAATGCTTGAGCATGTAGATATTAAGAAAGAGGATGTGCTGGAGCTTTTGGAAAGCACCAAGTTGGATAAGTCACAGGGACCGGACAAGAAGTACCCCAGTCTATTGTGGGAGGTGAGGGAGGAGATTGCTGAGCCTCTGTTGATGATCTTTGCATCATCAATGGGGATGGGAGAGGTTCCAGAGGATTGGAGGATTGCAGATGTTGTTCCCTTATTCAAGAAACGGAGTAGAAATAGCCCAGGAAATTATAGACCAGTGAGTCTTACTTCAGTGGTTGGTAATTTGATGGAGAAGATCCTGAGAGGCAGGATATATGAACATTTGGAGAGGCATAATATGATTAGGAATAGTCAGCAAGGCTTTGTGAAAGGCAGGTTGTGCCTTACGAGCCTGATTGAATTTTTTGAGGATGTGACTAAACACATTGATGAAGGTAGAGCAGTAGATGTAGTGTATATGGATTTCAGCAAGGCATTTGATAAGGTACCCTATGCAAGGCATATTGAGAAAGTAAGGAGGCATGGGTTCCAAGGGGATACTGCTTTGTGGATCCAGAACTGGCTTGCCCACAGAAGGCAAAGAGTAGTTGTAGAACATAGAATGGTATAGCACGGTACAGGCCTTTGGCCCACAATGTTGTGCCGACCCTCAAACCCTGCCTCCCAAATAAGCCCCCAGCTGAAATTCCTCCATATACCTGTCCAGTAGTCTCTTAAACTTCACTAGTGTATCTCTCTCCACCACTGACTCAGGCAGTGCATTCCACGCACCAACCACTCTCTGAGTAAAAACCTTCCTCTAATATCCTCCTTGAACTTCCCACCCCTTACCTTAAAACCATGTCCTCTTGTATTGAGCAGTGGTGCCCTGGGGAAGAGGCGCTGGCTATCCACTCTATCTATTCCTCTTATTATCTTGTTCATCTCTATCATGGCTCCCCTCACCCTCCTTGTCTCCAAAGAGTAACGCCCTAGCTCCCTTAATCTCTGATCATAATGCATACTCTCTAAACCAGGCAGCACCCTGGTAAATCTCCTCTGCACCCTTTCCAATGCTTCCACATCCTTCCTATAGTGAAGTGACCAGAACTGGACACAGTACTCCAAGTGTGGCCTAACCAGAGTTTTATAGGGCTGCATCATTACATCACGACTCTTAAACTCTATCCCTCGACTTATGAAAGCTAACTCTCCATAAGCTTTCTTAACTACCTTATCCATCTGTGAGGCAACTTTCAGGGATCTGTGGACATGTACCCCCAGATCCCTCTGCTCCTCCACACTACCAAGTATCCTGACATTTACTTTGCACTCTGCCTTGGAGTTTGTCCTTCCAAAGTGTACCACCTCACACTTCTCCAGGTTGAACTCTATCTGCCACTTGTCAGCCCACTTCTGCATCCTATCAATGTCTCTCCGCAATCTTTGACAATCTTCTACACTATCTGCAACACCACCAACCTTTGTGTAATCTGCAAACTTGCCAACCCACCCTTCTACCCCAACATCCAGGTCATTAATAAAAATCACGAAAAGTAGAGGTCCCAGAACAGATTCTTGTGGGACACCACTAGTCACAATCCTCCAAGCTGAATGTACTCCCTCCACCACGGCCCTCTGTCTTCTGCAGGCAAGCCAATTCTGAAACCACCTGGCCAAACTTCCCTGGATCCCATGTCTTCTGACTTTCTGAATAAGCTTACTGTGTGGAACCTTGTTAAATGCCTTACTAAAATCCATATAGATCACATCCACTGCACTACCCTCATCTATATGCCCAGTCACCTCCTCAAAGAACTCTATCAGCCTTGTTAGACACGATCTGCCTTTCACAAAGCCATGCTGACTGTCCCTGATCAGACCATGATTCTTTAAATGCCCATAGATCCTATCTCCAAGAATCTTTTCCAACAGCTTTCCCACCACAGACGTAAGGTGCACTGGTCTATAATTACCCGGACTATCCCTACTACCTTTTTTGAACAAGGGGACAACATTCGCCTCCCTCTAATCCTCCGGTACCATTCCCGTGGACAATGAGGACATAAAGATCCTAGCCAGAGGCTCAGCAATCTCTTCCCTCACCTCATGGAGCAGCCTGGGGAATATTCCATCAGGCCCCGGGGACTTATCCGTCCTAATGTATTTTAACAAATCCAACACCTCCTGTCCCTTAATATCAACATGCTCCAGAACATCAGCCTCACTCATATTGTCCTCACCATCAAGTTCCCTCTCATTGGTGAATACCGAAGAGAAGTATTCATTGAGGACCTCGCTGACTTCCACAGTCTCCAGGCACATCTTCCCACATTTATCTCTAATTGGTCCTACCTTCTCTCCTGTCATCCTTTTTTCCTTCACATAATTGAAGAATGCCTTGGGGTTTTCCTTTACCCTACTCGTCAAGGCCTTCTCATGCTCCCTTCTTGTTCTTCTCAGCCTCTTTTTAAGCTCCTTTCTTGCTTCCCTATATTCCTCAATAGACTCATCTGATCCTTGCTTCCTAAACCTCATGTATGCTGCCTTCTTCCACCTGACTAGATTTTCCACCTCACTTGTCACCCATGGTTCCTTCACCCTACCATTCTTTATCTTCCTCACCGGGACAAATTTATCCCTAACATCCTGCAAGAGATCTCTAAACATCGACCACATGTCCATAGTACATTTCCCTGCAAAAACATCATCCCAACATTTAAATAGGTTAGGCAGTTAGAACATAAGACCGTAAAACATAGGCGCAGAATTACGCCATTTGACCAATTGAGTCTGCTCTGCCATTCGATCATGGCTGTTTTATTATCTCTCTCAACCTCGTTCTGCTGCCTTCTCACTGTAACCTTTGACACCCTTACTCATCAGGAGCCTATTAACTTCTACTTTAAATATACCCAATGACTTGGCCACCACATTTGCCAGTGGTAATTAATTCAACATATTCATCACTCTCTGGCAAATCCTCCTCTTCTCTGCTCTAATGGAACATCCTTGTACTCTGAGGCTGTGCCTTCTGGTCCCAGACTCTCCCACTATAGGAAACATCCTCTCCATGTCCACTCGAACTGGGCCTTGCCAGTTATATAGGAAAGGCTCTTCTATAAAGTTTTGTATTTGTTATTAATGAGTTTTTCGATATCAGCAAACTAAGGGAGTTTTTACTGCCATTTTAGAGCAGGATGTGCACAGAAGGAAATTCTGGGCACTACATTTCCTATTTTGAACACTTGTGTTCAGGGAAATAGAAACTTTGCCTCCTGCAAGTATGCGTTCAACTCAAAAAGCATTTTAAAACATTAAAACTAAAAATCATTACTGGGATGAAGCTCATTTCTCAGCTTGTCAAGTATTTTACAATATAAGCAAGTAACATTCCTCCAGCGTGTTGTGAGTGTTGCTTTGACCCCAGCATCTGCAGAATATTTTGTGATTACAAGATTCAGGTTTGTTGATTGTCATTCTTTAGTACACAAGTGAAAAGAATCACAGCCAGGTTAAATATCACTGTAGGTGTTGTGAAATTTGTTAATTTTGTGGCAGTACTACAATGCAATAGATAATAATAGAGAAAAAAAACGAATTACAGTATGAGTAGATACATTAAATAGTTAAATTAAATAAGTAGTGCAAAAATATACAGTAAAAAGTAATTACCCCCCCCCCCCACTTGGAAGTTTTCATGTTTTATCATTTTATTACATTGAAACAAGGTGGTCTACAAGTATGTGAAGAGCAAGAGGATAAGGTGTGAGAGAATAGGACCAATCAAGTGAGACAGTGGAAATGTGTGTATGGAACCGGAGGAGATGGCAGAAGTACTTAATAAGTACTTTACTTCAGTATTCACTATGGAAAAGGATCTTGGCAATTGTAGGGATGGCTTACAGCTGATTGAAAAGCTTGAGCATTTAGACATTAAGAAAGAGGATGTGTTGAAGCTTTTGGAAAGTGTCAAATTGGGTAAGTCTCCGGAACTGGATGAGATGTACCCCAGGCTACTGTGGGAGGCGAGAGAAGAGATTGCTGAGTCTCTGGCAATGATCTTTGCATCATCAATGGGGATGGGAGAGGTTCTGGAGGATTGGAGGGTTGTGGATGTTGTTCCCTTATTCAAGAAACGGAGTAGAGATAGCCCAGGAAATTATAGACCAGTGAGTCTTACTTCAGTGGTTGGTAACTTGATAGAGAAGATCCTGAAAGTCAGGATTTATGAACATTTGGAGAGACATAATATGATTAGGAATAGTCAGAATAGCTTTGTCAAAGGCAGGTCATGCCTTACGAGCCCGATTGAATTTTCTGAGGTGTGACTAAACACATTGATGAAGGTAGAGCAGTATATGTAGTGTATATGGATTTCAGCAAGGCATTTGATAAGGTACCCCATACAAGGCTTATTGAGAAAGTAAGGAGGCATGGGATCCAAGGGGACCTTGCTCTGTGGATCCAGAACTGGCTTGCTCACAAAAAGCAAGAGTGTTTGTGGATGGGTCACATTCTGCATGGAGGTTTTCTATGTTTCTATGGACCACAGAGTATTTAATTTGAATCAACATAAAAGGCTCTTTCATGTTAAAGGGAAAGCAGATCTCTGCAAAGTGATCTAAATTAATTATAAATATAAAACACAAAATAATTGATGTGAAAAGGTTATTGAAAAGCACAAGTCAGGAGATGGATGTAAGAACACTTCCAAGTCACTGAATATCCCTTGGAGTACAGTTACGTCAATCATCAAGAAATGGAAAGACTATGGCACCGCTGTAAGTCTGCCTAGAAGAGGCCATCCTCAAAACTGAGTAAGCATGCAAGAGGAGTAGTGAGGGAGGCCACCAAGAGACCTATGACAACTCTGGAGGAGTTAAAAGCATCAGTGGCTGAGATGAGAGAGGACTGTGCATACAACTGTTGCCCAGGTGCTTCACCAGTCACAGCTTTAGTGGAAAGTGACAGGGAAAAAGCCACTGTTGAAAAAATCTCACATGAAATCTTGGCTGGAGTTTGACGATGGCATGTGGGAGACTCTGAAGTCATTTGGAAGAAGGTTCTATGGTTTGATGAAACCAAAATTGAGCTTTTTGGCCAGCAGACTAAATGCTATGTTTGGTGTAGGCCAAATACCCTGCATAATCAAAACACACTATTCCTACTGTGAAGCAGGATAGTGGGTGCATCATGCTGTGGGGATGCTTCACTGCAGCAGTCCCTGGAAGGCTTGTGAAGGCAGAGCATAAATGAATGCAGCAAAACACAGGGAAATCCTGGAGCAAAAGCTGATGCCATCTGCAAGAGTGTCACCTTGCGAGGGTTCACCCTCTTGTAAAACAGCCTGACGTCGACCTCCGAGACAGACAACACAGGGTCACCGGGTGCTGCAGGGATTCTCTTAGGAGTAGTTTTACTCTTTCTCTCAAACAGAGCATAAAAGGCATTGAGCTCATCTAGGAGTGAAGCACAGCTGTCATTCATGATGTTGGGTTTTGCTTTGTAAGAAGTAATGGCCTGCAAACCCTGCCAGATTTGACGTGAATCTGATTTCACCTCCAACCTCTCTTGGAATTGTTCCTTAGCTCTTGAAATAGCCCCCTGCAAGTCACGCCTGGCTTTGCTGTACAAACCTGGGTTGCTCGACTTGAATGCCACAGATCGAGCCCTCAGCAGACTATGGACCTCTTGGTTCATTCATGGCTTTTGATTTGGGTATGTACAGTAAGTTCTAGTAAACGCACACTCATCCACACAGGTTTTATTGAAGTCAGTGACAGCTGTGGCCTACTCATTCAGACTCGAAGATGAGCCTCCCTTGTCCACACTTTCTTGGTCCTCACTATTGGTGCTGTGGTCTTCAGTCTCTGCCTGCACTCAGGGAGTAGGAGTGCAGCCAGGTGATCAGACTTACCAAAGTGTGGGTGTGGGTTAGCACAGTAAGCACTCTTGATGTTGGTATGACAGTGGTCCGGTATGTTGCTTCCTCTGGTACTCAAGTGATTTGTTGGTAATAATTATTTAGAGACTTTTTCAAGCTGGCCTTGGAGAACAAAATGATTGCTGCTCTGAATCTGAAGCAGCATAAAAATCACAATAAACATAAAGAACATAATAATTGTAAAAATACAATGAATAACATATAAGTATAAAACCAACCCTATGAATCACAATGTGTCTGTAGAATGATGGAGGAGTGGGTTAATGGATGGAGATATTCACCAGCCTGACTGCTTGGAGGCAAGTAGCTGTTTCTGAGCCTGTTCATCCTGGTGTGGATACTGTGTACCCTCTTTTCTGATGGCAGTGGGACAGACAGTCCTTAAGCAAAGTGTCTGGGATCCTTTAGCATCCTGCTAGCCTTTTTTGCTGGCACCTTTTTGTATATATACAAATGTATACATATTAAATTAAATGTAGCAGTTAAGATTGTAGGTCTGTGATCTACAGAAATGTGCCAAAATAAGGCGAGGTCAACGCTGATGAGGTGACATGGAGAGAGCTAAATTTTTGCTGGATATCCCCAGAGACTTGATAAGCAACATTTCCGGTTTGTGGCTTGAGTGAAGTGGAATTTTAGATCACAAACAAGAGAAAACCTACAGATGCTGGTAATTGAAGCATGCACAGAAAATGCTGCAGGAACTCAGCAGGCCAGGCAACATCAACGGAAAAGAGTGAGCAGTTGGCATTTCGAACCGTTGACTGTTTACTTTTCCCACAGATGCTGTCTGGCCTGCTGAGTTCCTCCAGTATTTTGTGTGCATTGCAGGAATTTTAGATGCTGGCTCACAGAAAGAGGAAACAAGTGGCGAACAAGGTGAAGCTGCGGAAATAGCTGAGAATGGCCAGCAGAGTTTGGCTGTAAAAGTCTGGCCTCTGAGCTGCAAACTTGCAACTGTCTTGTGGGGTAACAGTCACCAGAAGAATCAGAATCAAGATTTATTATCACTGATTTACGTGATATGAAATATGTGGTTTTGCGTCAACAGTACAGTGCAAGATGTAAAAATGATTACTTACTGTTATTTGTTTTATTTGGAGATACAGCATAGAATAGGCCTTTCCAGCCATCAATTCACAGCCCAGCAACCCCTAATTTAAGCTGAGACTAATTAAGGGACAATTTACAATGACCAATTAACCTATTAACCAGTACATCTTTAGACCGTGGGAGGAAACTGGAGCACCCAGAGGAAACCTGTGCACTCCAAGGAGATGCCGTTAAACTCCTTATAGATGGTGCTGGAATTGAACTCTGCTCTCTGACGTCCCGAGTTGTAATAGCATAGTGCCAGCTGCTATGTTACCATTGAGATGAATATGATTTTGTAGTATCGAGCTCATATCTTATGAAAGGAGTTAGAACCTGTTGCTTCAGCTATAATGAAGATTCACAGATTTATACCTCATGGAAGCAGGCCATTCAGGCCATCACACCCCTCCTTACTCATCCCCATCCAGAATAATCTACCTTCCAGTACTTGGCTGATAACCGTCAATACCTGGGTGATTCAAGTGCTTTCTTGACATTTAACCGTAGTCAATGACTCAAGGTAGTATACGGTGACATATATATTTGCTTTGAACTCTGACTCTGCTTCTACCACTCCCTCACAATGTGTTCTAGGTACTCACCACTCTCTGGATGACAGAAGATCCCTCTCAGAACCCCACCTCTTACCCCATATCCAAAATTTATATTCTCTAGTTTTATTCACCTCCGATGAGAAATGCAAGCACTCTTTTTGATCTCAACTTTTGCCACGCGGACCCATGCAAATATTGTTTAATTTAGTAGGATCATTAGCTTCAAATGCGTTAGTGGATTCAAAGCTAAAAATTAGCCTTATTTGTCACATGTACATTGAAACATCAAAAAATACAGTGAAATGTGTTGTTTGTGTTAAATCAAATCAGTGAACTCTGTGCAGAGCAGCCTGCAAGTGTCACCACGGTTCTGGCACCAAGATAGCATGGCCATAACTTAACTAACTGTAACTTATATTTCTTTGGAATGAACCAACTTTGCCAGGCAACAAATCTTTGCTTCTTGGTTATGTTCTTTTCTTAAAAATTGAAAGCATAGCTCAAGAATCGTGATTTACACGGGCTCTAGAAACAGATAGGTAGGAAGAGCAATTTTTCAAAGAGAAGGACATTCTGCTCATCAACAATCATACTTTTGCAACAAATGGGGCACAATCAATGACAGGATACTACCGTGTGATTATTAGTTTCTTCAATAAAGCTGTACCTAAAATATTTACCGTTCATTGTGTAATTAACAGACCTAAATGATCGGCTGCACAATTGATTAAATACTGTTATCACAGCTGTAAATAAAGTCAAGTCCCATGCTTGACTATTTCAAGAGCTTTGAGTTGAGAATAATGAACAGTTTGAATACTTACTGTTCGCTCTTTGAAACACTGGTAAAATTCTTTGAAGAGTCAAATGCTTCTGTCAGTATCAACTCAAGAATATTAGCATAACATTGCTTATCTGTCAGATTTATTCGCAAAGTTTAATGAAGTTTTTCTTCAATTTCACGGAAGTGTTTTTTTTTCATTGCCCATTGCAACGCTGGCGTTTAGGACAGCAATGAAGGTTCTCCATCTCTGGTAGTGTTCAGGGCTTCCTTCATCACGTCAGTAGCTTCCTCTCAGTTTTCACTGCTGTTTGTCATGCAGGTCCAGGCTGGAGACTCAGGAATACCATGATACTCAAATGCAGAAGGATTCATCATTGCTATAACCATAGAAACTATAGAAACTACAACACAGAAACAGGCCTTTTGGCCCTTCTTGGCTGTGCCGAACCATTTTCTGCCTAGTCCCACTGACCTGCACACGGACCATATCCCTCCATACACCTCCCATCCATGTATCTGTCCAATTTATTCTTAAATGTTAAAAAAGAACCCACATTTACCACCTCGTCTGGCAGCTCATTCCATACTCCCACCACTCTCTGTGTGAAGAAGCCCCCCCTCATGTTCCCTTTAAACTTTTCCCCCCTCACCCTTAACCCATGTCCTCTGGTTTTTTTCTCCCCTTGCCTCAGTGGAAAAAGCCTGCTTGCATTCACTCTATCTATACCCACCATAATTTTATATACCTCTATCAAATCTCCCCTCATTCTTCTACGCTCCAGGGAATAAAGTCCTAACCTGTTCAACCTTTCTCTGTAACTGAGTTTCTCAAGTCCCGGCAACATCCTTGTAAACCTTCTCTGCACTCTTTCAACTTTATTTATATCCTTCCTGTAATTTGGTGACCAAAACTGAACACAATACTCCAGATTCTGCCTCTCCAATGCCTTATACAACCTCATCATAACATTCCAGCTCTTATACTCAATACTTTGATTAATAAAGGCCAATGTACCAAAAGCTCTCTTTACGACCCTATCTACCTGTGACGACACTTTTAGGGAATTTTGTATCTGTATTCCCAGATCCCTCTGTTCCACTGCACTCCTCAGTGCCTTACCATTAACCCTGTATGTTCTACCTTAGTTTGTCCTTCCAATGAGCAATACCTCACACTTGTCTGTATTAAACTCCATCTGCCATTTTTCAGCCCATTTTTCCAGCTGGTCCAAGTCCCTCTGCAGGCTCTGAAAACCTTCCTCACTGTCTACTACACCTCCAATCTTTGTATCATCAGCAAATTTGCTGATCCAATTTACCACATTATCATCCAGATCATTGATATAGAACATAGAACATAGAATAGTACAGCACAATACAGGCCCTTTGGTCCACAATGTTGTGCCGACCCTCAAACCCTGCCTCCCATATAAGCCCCCACCTTAGATTCCTCCATATACCTGTCTATAGATGACAAATAACAATGGACCCAGCACTGATCCCTGTGGCACACCACTAGTTCCAGGCCTCCACTCGGAGAAGCAACTCTCTACTACCACTCTTTGGCTTCTTCCATTGAGCCAATGTCTAATCCAATTTACCACCTCTCCATGTGTACCCAGCGACTGAATGTTCCTAACTAACCTCCCATGTGGGACCTTGTCAAAGGCCTTACTGAAGTCCATGTAGACAATATCCACTGCCTTCCCTTCATCCACTCTCCTGGTAACCTCCTCGAAAAACTCCAATAGATTGGTCAAACATGACCTACCACGCACAAAATCATGTTGACTCTCCCTAATAAGTCCCTGTCTATCCAAATGCTTGTAGATTCTGTTTCTTAGTACTCCCTCCAATAACTTACCTACTACCGACGTTAAATTTACTGGCCTATAATTTCCCGGATTACTTTTCGATCCTTTTTTAAACAATGGAACAACATGAGCCACTCTCCAATCCTCCGGCACCTCACCTGTAGACAGCGACATTTTAAATATTTCTGCCAGGGCCCCTGCAATTTCAACACTAGTCTCCTTCAAGGTCCGAGGGAACACCCTGTCAGGTCCCGGGGATTTATCCACTTTAATTTTCCTCAAGACAGCAAGGACCTCCTCCTTTTCGATCTGTACAATTTCCATGATCTCACTACTTGTTTCCCTTAATTCCATAGACTTCATGCCAGTTTCCTTAGTAAATACAGACGCAGAAAACCTATTTAAGATCTCCCTCAATCCTTTGGTTCCGCACATAGCCGACCACTCTGATCTTCAAGAGGACCAATTTTATCCCTTACAATCCTTTTGCTCTTAATATACCTGTAAAAGCTCTTTGGATTATCCTTCACTTTGACTGCCAAGGCAACCTCATGTCTTCTTTTAGCCCTCCTGATTTCTTTCTTAAGTATTTTCTTGCACTTCTTATACTCCTCAAGTACGTTATTTACTCCCTGCTTCCTATACCTGTCATACAACTCCCTCTTCTTCTTTATCAGAGTTGCAATATCCCTTGAGAACCAAGGTTCCTTATTCCTATTCACTTTGCCTTTAATCCTGACAGGAACATACAAATTCTGCACTCTCAGAATTTCTCCTTTGAAGGCTTCCCACCTACCGATCACATCCTTGCCAGAGAACAACCTGTCCCAATCCACGCTTTTTAGATCCTTTCTCATTTCTTCAAATTTGGCCTTCTTCCAGTTAAGAACCTCAAACCTAGGACCATATCTATCCTTGTCCATGATCAAGTTGAAACTAATGGTGTTATGATCACTGGAACCAAAGTGCTCCCCTACACAGACTTCCGTCACTTGTCCTAACTCGTTTCCTAACAGGAGATCCAATATTGCATCCCCTCTAGTTGGTCCCTCTATATATTGATTTAGAAAACTTTCCTGAACACATTTTACAAACTCTAAACCATCTAGACCCCTAACAGTATGGGAGTCCCAATCAATATATGGAAAATTAAAATGTCCTAACACCACAACTTTATGTTTCCTGCAGTTGCCTGCTATCTGAGCGCCAAGGCAGATGAAATACAGGGATTCGCTAACAGAAACAACTTGAAACGATTTTAGGAAGCCCTCAACACATCTCTGCGGACATCAGTCTCTTGGGAGTTCCCTCCTGCTGAGTATAGATGGTACAACTCTCATTACAGAGAAGGCTCAGATCCTGCAGAGATGGGCTGAACACTTTGAAGCCGTCCTCAACCAACCATCATCTTTTAACGATGAGGCAATAGACAGGATTCCCCAGGTCGACATCAACAGCGCCATGGATGACCCACCAGTAGTAGCCAAAGTCACAAAAGCTATCAGCCAGCTATCCAGTGGCGAAGCCCTAGGGGCAGACACCATACCTGCAGAGATCTACAAAGCCAGTGGTCCTGTACTTATAGAGAAACTCACCGAGCTGTTCCAGTCTTTTTGGAAGCAAGGATCCATTCCTCAGGAACTTAAAGATGCATCCATCGTACACCTCTACAAGAGGAAGGGCAATCGACCAGGATGCAACAACCACCGAGGAATTTCGCTACTCTCCATCGCAGGAAAAACCCTTGCAAGAGTCCTGCTCAATCGTCTGGTCACTCATCTGGAGCTGGGCCTGCTGCCAGAGTCACAGTGTGGCTCTCGCAAAGGTCGTGGGACTATTGACATGATATTTTGCCGCGTGCCAACTTCAGGAGAAGTGTCAGGAGCAAAATCGCGGACTCTACATAACTTTTGTTGACCTCACGAAAGCCTTTGACACTGTCTGCCGACAAGAGCTGTGGAGGACCACATCAAAATTTGGCTGCCATGCCAAATTCATTCAGATGGTACCCCAGTTCCATGATGGCAAGATGGCCAGAGTGCCGGACAGCGGAGAATCCTCTGAGGCGTTCCCAGTCGCCAATGGCGTCAAACAGGGCTGTGTGCTCGCACCCACACTGTTCAGCATGATGTTTTCTGCCATGCTGAATGATGCCTTCCAGGACAGTGATGCTGGAATCAGCCTCAAGTACAGAGTGGGTGGGAAGCTCTTCAACCTGAGAAGACTTCAAGCTTTTACCAAAGTGAAGGAGACTGTTCTGAGAGACTTCCCCTTTGTCGATGACTGCGCCCTGTATGCTGGCTCGGAGCCAGAGATGCAAGTCAATATAGACAAATTCTCCACAGCTTGTGACAACTTTGGACTCACCATCACCATCAAAAAGATCGAAGTCATGCACCAGCCTGCCCCTCATGCACTGTACACAGAATTGAAAATCACAATCAAAGGACAGAAACTACAGGCAGTAGACCAGTTTACTGACCTTGGCAGCACCCTCTCCCGAGCAGTGACTATTGATACAGAAGTTAACTGCAGAATAGCAAAGGCAAGTTCTGCTTTTAGTAGACTGCGCTCCACTGTATGGGAACGTCGAGGAATCAGCCCAGCCCAGGTTTAGTAAGTTATAGGTATGCTGCATCGGTGCCAGTAGTGTGGTGACAGTTGCGGGCTGCCCCCCAGCACATACTCAAACTGTGTTTGTCGTGGATGCAAACAACATTTTTCATTGTATGTTTCCATGTTTTGATGGACATTGTGGGCCAAAGGGCCAGTTCCTGTACTGTACTGTTCTATGTACGTTGAAACTAATGGCTTTATCAATACTAGATACAAAGTGTTCCCCTACACAAACTCCTGTTACCTGCCCTCTCTCATTCCCTAATAGGATGATATATGATATAACAGAAGGCCATTCAACCCATCAATTATAAACCAGCTCTCAGTCTAACCCCATTCTCCCACTTGTTTCCTTGCAAACTATTCCCTTTAACTTGCCATTAACTCATCCTGATTTTACTGCTACCAAAGTACGCTCAGGGCTTTGGGTTGACATGACGACAACCTTTCCCTCATTGTCAGCACAACAAAGGTGAGGGTCACTGACTCCAGGAAGGAGGATAGTGCATATGCACCTGTCTATGTTGAGGTTGAGAGGGTTGAGGGCTTCATATCCTTTGCTGTAAACATCCTGTCCTGGTCCAACCACATTGATGTCATGGCCAAAAAAAGCTCACCAACACCTCTACTTCCTCAAGAGACTGAAGAAATTTGGTATGTCCCTATTGACTCTGACCAATGTTTCCGATGCACCATAGAAAGTATTCTGTCTGAGCATACTGTAGGAATCATTCTGGAATTATGAAATATTGGCAGCATAATTGTGGACTAACTAAAATGAGAGCCAGTCTTCAGGAGATAAAAATTGTTATATTAAAGGTTGCCTGGGAGTGATATGTCCAGGTTTGATGCCTGGGTTATTGGAAGATGCTCCATCCAGCATTAACTGCTTTCTACTTTGACATTGTGGTTATGGTGGCTTGTGGGATCAGGTAACTCATCAAAGCAACTGAGATGGTGCTTATTCAAAGAGAGATGGTGGCACAGAGGCAATTACAACCCTCATCAAGGGGATACATTGGTGTGTCAGCGCACCACTGTGGTCACTGACAGGGGTTTTTGCTATAGCAGATAATACATGCACAATGGGCTCTGATAAAGAATTCCATCTGCCATTTTTCACACCATTTTTCTATCTAGTCCTGATCCTGGTGCAAGGTTTGATAGACCTCAGCAAGGACCTGGATCCGTTGCAATTTGCCTATTACCACAATAGGTCAATGGCAGAAATGATCTTAATGGCTGTCCATGTGGCTTTAAACCACCTGGGCAACACAAACACCTATGTCAGAATGCTGTTCATCGACTATAGCTCAGCATTTAATACCATCATTCCACAATCCCGATTGAGAAGTTACAGAACCTGGGCCTCTATACCTCCCTCCTCAACTGGATCCTCAGCTTCCTAACTGGAAGACCACAATCTGTGTGGATTAGTGATAACATATCCACCTCGCTGACGATCAACACTGGCGCACCTGAGGGGTGTGTGCTTAACCCACTGCTCTACTCTCTATATACCCATGACTGTGTGGCTAGGCATAGCTCAAATAGCATCTATAAATTTGCTGACGATACAACCATTGTTGGTAGAATCTCAGTTGGTGACGAGGGGGCGTACAGGAGTGATATGCTAACTAGTGGAATGGTGTCACAGCAACAACCTGGCACTCAATGTCAGTAAGACGAAAGAGCTGATTGTGGACTTCAGGAGGGGTAAGACAAAGGAACACGTACCAATCCTCATAGAGGGGTCAGAAGTGGAGAAAGTGAGCAGTTTCAAGTTCCTGGGTGTCAAGCTCTCTGAGGATCTAACCTGGTCCCAACATATTGATACAGTTATAAAAAAGGCAAAACAGCAGCTGCACTTTATTAGGAGTTGGAAGAGATTTGTTATGTCAACAAATACACTCAAAAACGTCTATAGATGTACTGTAGAGAACATTCTGATAGGCTGCATCACTGTCTTTTTTTTGAGGGGGCTACCTTCGGGGACTGAAAGAAACTGCAGAGGGTTGTAAATTTAGTTGGCTCCATCTTGGGTACTGGCCAACAAAGTACCCAGGATATCTTCAAGGAGCGGTGACTCAGAAAGGCAGCATCCATTATTCAGGACCTCCAGCAACCAGGGCATGCCCTTTTCTCACTGTTACCATCAGGTAGGAGGTACAGAAGCCTGAAGACACACACTCAGTGATTCAGGAACAGCTTCTTCCCCTCTGCCATCCGATTCCTAAATAGACTTGGAACCCTTGGACACTATTTTGCACGATTTCAAATCTATTCAATATACGTATACCGTATAAAGTATACTGAATAAGATTTACATTCATTTATTATTATTATTTTTTTTCTTCTAGATTATGTATTGCATTGAACTGCTGCTGCTAAGTTAACAAATCTCACCTCCCATGCCGGTGATAATAAACCTGATTCTGATTCTGACTTCCTCATTGTCCACTACACCCCCAATCCTGGTGTCATCTGCAAATTTACTGGGATGGTAAATTGATAAAAGCTGTATCCCCATTCCCAATTCCCTCTCTCACTTATTTCCTTGTCTGCCTATCACCACCCTCTGGTTCTCCTCCTCCTTTCCTTTCTTCCATGGCCATCTGTCCTCTCCTATCAGATTCACACTTCAATAGCTTTATATCTCTTTCACTAATCAATTTCCCAGCTCTTTACTTCACCCCCCTACCCCGCTCCCGGCTTCACCCATCACCTTGTGGTTCTTTCTCCCCCCTCCCCCCACCTACTTTCTTACTCTGACTCCTCACTCATCTTTTCCTTCCGGTCCTGATGAAGGGTCTTGGCCCGAAACAGTGACTGTACTCTTTTCCATAGATTCTGCCTGGCCTACTGAGTTCCTCCAGCATTTTGTGCGTGTTGCTTGGATTTCCAGCATCCATAGATTTTCTCTTGTTTGTATCTTATTTCTACTTTTGTTTATCATCATTCTGTTTTTGGGGTGGGAGGAAAAAGATTAGGACTTACATAGGAAATACAGACTTTTAACCAGTTATCGCACTGAAGAGACTGGTACATCAGTGGAAAGGGAATTCTATCTATACCCTCCTAACCTGTGTGTGCCTCAGCCAGACATGGATCTGAGAGATAATTCTGCTTCTCACATTGATTATTATTTACTACTTGGAGGACTGAGTTCAAGAGCTGTGAGCTAATGTTGCAGCTCTAAAAAACTCTGGTTAGACACACTTGGAGTATTGTGTTCAGTTCTGGTCACCTCATTATTGAAAAGATGTGGAAGCTTTAGAGAGGGTGCAGAGATTTACCAGGATGCTGCCTGAATTAGAGAGAATATCTTATGTGGAAAGCTTGAGCTTTTTTTCTTTGGAAAGAAGGTGTATAAGATGATAAGAGACATCGATAGAGTAGACAGCCAGCAGCTTTATCCTAAGGTGGAAATGGCTAGTACAAGTCGGCATAATTTTAAGGTGACTGGAAAAATGCATAGCTGGAATATCAGAGGTAGGTTTCTTACATAGAGTGTGGATGTGCAAAACACACTGCCAGGAGTGCTGGTAGAGGCAGATACATCAGGAACATTTAAGAGAATTTTAGATGGACACATGGATGAAAGCAAAGTTGAGGGCTATATGGAAGGGAAGTGTTAGATTGATCTCGGAGTCAGCTAAGAAGTTGGCACAATATTATGGGCCAAAGGACAACATGGTAGCATAGTGGTTAGCATATATCACAAGCAATTAATGATCGGGTTAGATTCACACTACTATCTGTAAGGAGTTTACACATTCTCCGTCTCTCCATGTGGGTTTCCACCAGGTGCTCTGGTTTCCTCCCATGTACAGGTTAAGGTTAGTGATGGAACTGGAAGTGTGGTGACACTTGCCTAGTGCCCAACACAATCCTCACTGATTTGATTTGATACAAATGAAGCATTTTACTGTATGTTTCAATGTACGTGACCAATAATGCTAGTCTCTAATCTTTAAAAAGTTTTCTTAATCTGTACAGGGCAGTACTATTCTAGGTTATATGTTCTATATTCTATGTCCTACCTTTGTAGTTTCTCCATGATGATGGTACCTGTCTTTGAAAAATCTAAGAGGGATTTACAGTCATATAGAAAACCAGAAGAAATTGTCCTCAAAGTTTATAACTACTGAAAGAACAAAAGTACAGGAATAGAACCTAGTGTGGTCTGTTTCTGTAGCCCATCCATTTCAATGTGTCCTGCATTCAGAGATACTCTTCTGCACACCACTGTTGTAACATATGGTTATTTGAGTTAGTGTTGCCTTCCTGTCAGCTTGAACCAGTCTGACCTCTCTCACCAACAAGGCATTTTCGCCAACAGAACTGCGACTCACTGGATATTTTGTTTTCATTTGTGCACCATTCCCTGTAAACTTTAGAGACTGTTGTGCATGAAAACTACAGGAGATCAGCAGTTTCTGAGATACTCAAACCACCCCATCTGGCACCAACAATCATTCCACAGGTAAAGTCACTTAGACCACATTTCTTCCCTATGCTGATATTTGGTCTGAACAACAACTGAATTTCTTTTCCATATCTGCATGCTTTTATATATTGAGTTGCTGCCACATGATTGGCTGATTAGATATTTGTATTATTGAGCAAGTGTACAGGTGTACCTAATAAAGTAGTCACTTTATATCATTGATTAATTTTTCAGCTGATATCCAAGTACAAGATTCTAAACATACTAATATACCCATAGGCATTTTGCTATTTCTGGTATTAGGCACAGGGCCAAGGAACACATTTAACCCTGCCATCTGTCATTACTTACCTCCAACTCGAAAGTTCCAGTCACTTAGTATATATTCCACTAAATAATCCACTTCACTCCTCTCAAAAACACTTTGCTTGTTTTACAGTGGGGATATTTGACCAACAGCTAAGCATTTCCAAGCAATTACAAACATCTTACAGTCACGTTTAATCACTTTAACATGTTCCACATAGCTCCCTGATTTGGGAATGTGTGAAGCAAAGCCTTAACAGCGCGAGCCATGTTACAAGTGGAACATGCCAGACATTACAACTGGAAGAACACAGAGGGAATTCATTAGTATCTTGTTGGAAACAGAGTTTCAGACAATAAACTGAACTTTGAGGGGTCATCGATAGAAATGGTGAGCAGATTCCAGTTCCTGGGTGTCAACGTCTCAGAGGGTCTACCCCAGGCCCAGCATCTTGCTGCAATCACAAAGGTAATCACTCCAGTGACTCTGCTAAATTAGGAAATGGAGGAGATTTGGTACGTCACCAACGTTTTGTACAAATTTCTCCAGATACACCGTAGAGAGCATTCTGAATGCTGTATTAGCACCTAGAACGGAGGCTCCAATGTGCGTGATAGCAAGAGGCTGCAGAGCGTTATATACTCACCAGTCCATCATGGGCTCAACTCTCTCCGCCATCAAGGACACGTCCAAAAAGCGGTGCCACACGATGGCAGCATCCAGCGCTAAGGACAATCCCCATAGGACGCATGTCCTCTTCTCACTGCTACCATCAGGGAAGAGGTAAAGGAGATCGAAGACCCACATCAATGATTCAGGAACAGCCTCTTCCCCTCTGCCATTAGATTTCTGAGTAGCCCATGAGCAACACCTCACTATTTCTCTCTTGCAGTATTTTTTATTTGTATCATATCAATTTTGTGTCTTTGCACTGCACTGCTGCCACAAACAACATACCTCATGACACATGTGATAATAAGCCTAATTCTGATTCTGATTCATCAGCCACACAGGTATAAGGCCCACAGTTTTACACTGAAAATACAGTTGCTGTCTTGAAAATACTACTTGGTAATTTAATCAGTAAACCGATAATTTAAGTCAAAACAGAAGGTACTCAGTAGGTCAAGTAGTATCTGTGGAGAGGGAAGCAGAGTTAGAAGAATGGGAAGAACTTAAGACAAATAAAATTTCCGATTTTTATCATTAACCATCCTGCCCATTTAGTGTGCATGTTCAGTAATATGATATATCGTGGGATTTGGTGAAAGAAGTAGAAAGCGTGATTAATCCACAACATGTGGCAACTGTTAAACAGAATGTTATGAGAGAGATGGTTGGATAGAGTAGGAAAGCTGAATGCATTCTCAGACAGCCCATTACAGAAAGGCCTTTGAAACTTCATTGAGAAAACTGTGTGGAGTTAGCAGGATGTAATTCAGATGATTTTGCTGAGAGAGTTGCTTCCAGGTATCTTCATCAAACATAATATTTTCCACCATATGCATCTTAGAAGATAGAGCATAAGACAATACAGCACAGGAAAATGTGCAAAATTAATTAAACTAGAGATTAACGTAATCCCTTTTGCAGACACAAGGTTCATATCCCTCCATTCTCTGCACATTCATGTGCCTATCTAAGAGCTGCTCAAATACATTTATTGTATCTACCTCTGCCACCACCCCAGGCAGCACATTCCAGGCATCCACCTCATTTCAAAGGAGACGTGGTGCTTGCCTGGAATGTGCTGCCAGGTGTAGGACAAATTGCCAGACATGTCTCCTTTGAAATTACCAGTTTCACCTTAAATGCATGCCCTTTAGGATTAAATATTTCAACCCTGAGAAAAAAATGTGAGCCATTTACTATATCTATGCCTATTATATGTAAGTATATATAAAAAACCAGGTGACTGTTGAATACTACTTTTTTTGTTAAAGTGTACTTAATGTATTCACCCTGGTAATGCTAAAATAGCTGCCTGTGCCTTTAAGAGAAAATGTGTGGAATAGAAAGAAGAATGTTCTAGAACGAACATTGAGTACTGGACATGTGGATGCTTTAGATTTTTGTGAGTAAGGTGTAGGCACTGGATAGCGTGGTTATGTAAAGTTCCTTATCAACTCAGTAGGTTAATCTTTCTAGTAATTTAATTACAAGGCAATATATCATAAAAGTTTTCATAAAGGTTTATTTTTTATTGTTTCACGACCAAATAGGATGATAACAGAGTAATGTGAATGTGTTAATTGCTGTTCATGTAGCATGAGTAAGGAGAATTTGTTTCAGGGTCTAGCCTATACGCATTTGGACATTAATCATGTATGTGACTAAGTGAGTACAACTCTTAGTTAAGATGAGATGTAATTACTCATATTTTTGATTTTGCACGTAAGGTACAGGGTTAGTGGGTTTCTAATGTTGTTTGTATTGTATCTTAGAATTGCCAATAACATATTGGTTCTGTATATTCCATTTTATTTCTTTTCATACTGAAAACATAACTGGTTGGTACACAAGTGTATGGACTGAAATTAAGCTGAGATTGTAACAGGAGGAACTGCATTTTTTTTTAAAGTTCATTTTGTTGTTTTTGTTTTGATACCCTCTTTCTGCATTAAAATATCTAAAACAGATCAAGGAATTAAAGACCTGAAAAAAAACATTTGTTGTCCTGAGTGTGTGTTTTTCCTGGGCTACACAATATAAAAACTTTAATCAGATCTCCCCACAGCTTTTGAACTTTGGTCAATTGGAGTTAATGTACATAGCCATTATATGTTGCAATTATTGTCTGCAGCCAAGGATGAATTTTGACTCTTAAACAATAGAAGTATTGCTGAAAAACAAGAAAAACTGAGATAAGAATGAATAACGCTTTATGCAATGGGGGAATTAGCAAAATCAATGTATTTTAGGAAATCAGTGATAGAGATTGTCCATTTAAAATATACAATTGATAATGAAAAATACCAAAAGAAATGATGTTTGCAGAGGATTGTTGGTCTGTGGGATACTTTGCCTCAGGGAGTGCTTGTGGCAAAGACTATTGCTGTGCTTTTTAATGATAAAGCTGCAAAACTGAAGATACTGGAAACGTACTGAAACAGAAAATATGTACTAGAAATATTGAAAGACTGGGTTTTGAGCAATGAGGAAGGGTTAATTAGCAATCTTGTCGTGAGAGGCCCCTTGGGTAAGAGTGACCATAATATGGTGGAATTCTTCTTTAAGATGGAGAGTGACATAGTTAATTCAGAAACAAAGGTTCTGAACTTAAAGAGGGGTAACTTTGAAGGTATGAGACGTGAATTAGCTAAGATAGACCGGCGAATGACACTTAAAGGGTTGACAGTGGATATGCAATGGCAAGCATTTAAAGATCGCATGGATGAACTACAACAATTGTTCATCCCAGTTTGGCAAAAGAATAAATCAAGGAAAGTAGTGCACCCGTGGCTGACAAGGGAAATTAGGGATAGTATCAATTCCAAAGAAGAAGCATACAAATTAGCCAGAAAAAGTGGCTCACCTGAGGACTGGGAGAAATTCAGAGTTCAGCAGAGGAGGACAAAGGGCTTAATTAGGAAGGGGAAAAAAGATTATGAGAGAAAACTGGCAGGGAACATAAAAACTGACTGTAAAAGCTTTTATAGATATGTGAAAAAAAGAAGATTGGTTAAGACAAATGTAGGTCCCCTACAGACAGAAACAGGTGAATTGATTATGGGGAGCAAGGACATGGCAGACCAATTGAATAATTACTTTGGTTCTGTCTTCACTAAGGAGGACATAAATAATCTTCCGGAAATAGTAGGGGACAGAGGGTCCAGTGAGATGGAGGAACTGAGGGAAATACATGTTAGTAGGGAAGTGGTGTTAGGTAAATTGAAGGGATTAAAGGCAGATAAATCCCCAGGGCCAGATGGTCTGCATCCCAGAGTGCTTAAGGAAGTAGCCCAAGAAATAGTGGATGCATTAGTGATAATTTTTCAAAACTCTTTAGATTCTGGACTAGTTCCTGAGGATTGGAGGGTGGCTAATGTAACCCCACTTTTTAAAAAAGGAGGGAGAGAGAAACCGGGGAATTATAGACTGGTTAGGCTAACATCGGTGGTGGGGAAACTGCTGGAGTCAGTTATCAAAGATGTGATAACAGCACATTTGGAAAGCAGTGAAATCATCGGACAATGTCAGCATGGATTTGTGAAAGGAAAATCATGCCTGACGAATCTCATAGAATTTTTTGAGGATGTAACTAGTAGAGTGGATAGGGGAGAACCAGTGGATGTGGTATATTTGGATTTTCAAAAGGCTTTTGACAAGGTTCCACACAGAAGATTAGTGTGCAAACTTAAAGCACACGGTATTGGGGGTAAGGTATTGATGTGGATAGAGAATTGGTTGGCAGACAGGAAGCAAAGAGTGAGAATAAACGGGACCTTTTCAGAATGGCAGGCAGTGACTAATGGGGTACCACAAGGCTCAGTGCTGGGACCCCAGTTGTTTATAATATATATTAATGACTTGGATGAGGGAATTAAATGCAGCATCTCCAAGTTTGCGGATGACACGAAGCTGGGCAGCAGTGTTGGCTGCGAGGAGGATGCTAAGAGGATGCAGGGTGACTTGGATAGGTTAGATGAGTGGGCAAATTCATGGCAGATGCAATTTAATGAGGATAAATGTGAAGTTATCCACTTTGGTGCCAAAAACAGGAAAACAGATTATTATCTGAATGGTGGCCGATTAGGAAAAGGGGAGGTGCAATGAGACCTGGATTAGGAGAAACTTCTTCACACTGAGAGTGGTGAATCTGTGGAATTCTCTGCCACAGGAAACAGTTGAGGCCAGTTCATTGGCTATATTTATGATTGAGCATAAAGTGCTATGAATGTGTTAACTTTACTTCCCTCTTGAGGTCAACTTCCACAACTCTACGGCAGAATCTCAGACCCATCAATCCAACAAAGTGCAACCCAGCCAGGCACATCAAACAAAGTTACACGAGGTCCCCTCAATATTTCAGGTACAGGCCACTCTCCAATGAAATTATCAGAAATAACCAATCTTGTTCTACTTCTTGCGTCTGGCTAAACTATTCCAGACAAAACCATTCCAGACAAAAGCTGTAACTAGGAGATAGAAAAGGTTTTACACAACATAACAAATCTTCCGGAGAGAATCTCTTTCACCTCATCAGACACAAAGTTTTATACTTTCTAAAAACAAAGACAACAATGAATGATTAACTATGGTTTCAATGGCCCTTATCACCTGCTTTAAGATTTTGAATGGGAATACATTCCAACTAGCAGAACTCCTTTGGATATTTAACACTGGTGCCTGGTCCGAGAGCTTCTGAGCACAAGCTCTACACAAGCAAAATATCCCCATTGTCCCAGTGTTGAGGGTTGGCTCTCTGAATATATAACTAGCCAGTATATTAAGTGGCAACACAGACCTGTCTTGAATGGTACATTAAGTGACAGGAATATGGCTTTAACGATGCTTTTAATGATACAGGATATGCCCACTTAATGCTTTCCCTTAACTCATCCCAGATTTTCCAATGACCCCCGGTTATCATGAACATTCATTCATTGTTTTTCCCTGCATAGTTTCAATGGGACAAAATCAAAATCTTCCCTTCAGTTCAGTGAAACCCTCTCTCACTGCTCCTCCTCGGTGATCTCTGCTGCTCTCCGACTCTTTGACCATGTGCTCACCCACACCCGCTATCACAGCCACGTATCCTTCCTGGGAATACATCTTTGCCGCCAGTTTGTACCAGATAGATTCTGGATCCATTCATCGACTGTACTCCTTTCCATAAATGCTGCCTGATCTGCTAAATTTCTCCAGCATGTTGTGTGCGATCCTACATCCAATAATTGGTTTCAATATCGTTAATATATTAGTTGATATTGAATTTGGAACAAGTCTTATTTGCTGTCATATACTCCTGAATAATCCCCAACAGTATTGAATAGACCACATCAGTTGCCCATAATGATTTCTTAGAGCATTGCATTCATAACATCAGCATTCACAGTTTTACAGAAATTTTCAGCATTAATCTTATCTAATTAACTACATATCTAATTAACTAAAGAGCCAGAGGAAGGAGCTGATGGCTCACAAATAGAGAAAGCTTGGAAACAGTGCAGGAGGGAGGACAGACAGGTGATAGAGAAGGGATGTTCTCAGTCTGATGGTTTGAGATGTGTCTATTTTAATGCAAGAAGCATCATGAACAATGTGGATGAGCTTAGAGTGTGGATTAGTGCTTGGAGTATGATGTTATGGCCATTACAGAGACTTGGATGGCTCAGGGGCAAGAATGGTTACTTAGAGTGCCAGGCTATAGATGTTTCAGAAAGGACAGGGAGGGAGGCAAGAGAGGTGGGGGCGTGGCTCTGCTGATCAGAGATAGTGTCATGCCTGCAGAAAAGTTGAAAGTCATGGAGGGATTGACTACAGAGTCTCTGTGGGTGGAAGTTAGAAACAGGAAGAGGTCAATAATGCTAGTGGGTGTTTTTTATGGGCCACCCAATAGTAACAGGAACATAGAGAAGCAGATGGGGAGACACATTCTAGAAAGGTGTAATAATAACAGGGTTGTTGTGGTGGGAGATCTTAATTTCCCAAATACTGATTGGCATCTCCCTAGAGCAAGGGATTTAGATGGGTTGGAGTTTGTTAGGTGTGTTCAAGCAGGTTTCCTGACACAATATATAGATAAGCCTGCAAGAGGGGAGGCAGTACTTGATCTGGCACTGGGAAATGAACCTGGTCAGGTGTCAGGTCTCTCAGTGGGACAACATTTTGGAGATAGTGATCACAATTCTAACTTCTTTACTAGAGCATTGGAGCGGGAAAGGAACAGAGAAGATAGGAAAGCATTGAATTGGAGTAAGGGGAAAACTGAAGCTATCAGGCTGGAACTTGGAAACATAAATTGGGAAGAGATGTTCTCAGGGAAATGCACGGCATGTTCAGGGGATATTTGCGTTGTGTTCTGCATAGGTACATTTCAATGAGACAGGGAAGGGATGATAGGGTACAGGAACCGTGGTGTACAAAGGCTGTTGCAAATCTCGTCAAAAAGAAAAGAAAAGCTTATGAAAGGTTCAAGAAATGAGATAATGATAGAGATCTTGAAGATTATAAGGCTAGCAGGAAGGAGTTTAAGAATGAAATTAGGAGAGCCAGAAGGGGCCATGAGAAGGCCTTGGCGAGTAGGATTAAGGAAAACCCCAGGGCATTCAACAAGTATGTGAAGAGCAAGAGGATAAGACGTGAGACAATAGAACCAATCAAGTGTGACAGTGAGAAAGTGTGTATGGAACCGGAGGAGATAGCAGAGATAATTAATGAATACAGTATTCAGTATTCACTACGGAAAAGGATCTTGGCGATTGTAGCGATGACTTACAGTGAATTGAAAAGCTTGAGCATATAGATATTAAGAAAGAGGATGTGTGGAGCTTTTGGAAAGCATCAAGTTTGATAAGTCTCCAAGACCAGATGAGATGTACCCAGGCTGCAATGGGAGGCAAAGGAGGAGATTGCTGAGCCTCTGGCAATGATCTTTGCATCATAAATGGGGATGGGAGTGATTTCAGAGGATTGGAAGGTTGCAGATGTTGTTCCGTTATTTAAGAAAGAATTTATGAACATTTGGAGAGGCGTAATAAGATTAGGAATTGTCAAAGGCAGGTCATGCCTTACGAGCCTGATTGAACTTTTTGAGGATGTGACTAAGTACATTGATGAAGGCAGAGCATTAGATATACTGTATATGGATTTCAGCAAGGCATTTGATATGGTACCCCATGCAAGACTTATTGAGAAAGTAAGGAGGCATGGGATCCAAGGGAACCTTGCTTTGTGGATCCAGAATTGGCTTGCTCACAGAAGGCAAAGAGTGGTCATATTCTGCATGGAGGTTGGTGACCAGTGGTGTACCTCAGGGATCTGTTCTGGGACCCCCTACTCTTCGTGATTTTTATAAATGACCTGGATGAGGAAGTGGAGGGATGGTTTCGTAAATTTGCTGATGATACAAAGTTTGGGGTGTTGTGGATAGAGTGGAGGGCTGTCAGAGGTTACAGCGGGACATCGATAGGATGTAAGAACGGGCTCAAGAGTGGCAGATCGGGTTCAACCCAGATAAGTGCGAGGTGGCTCAGTTTGGTAGGTCAAACATGATGGTAGAATATAGTATTAATGGTGAGACTCTTGGCAGTGTGGAGGATCAGAGGAATATTGGTATCTGAGTCCGTAGGACATTAAAAGCTGCAGCGCAGGTTGACTCTGTGGTTAAGAAGGCATATGGTATATTGGCCTTCATCAACCATGGGATTGAGTTTAATAGCCAAGAGGTACTGTTACAACTATATAGAACCCTGGTCAGGCCCCACTTGGAGTACTGTGCTCAGTTCTGGTCACCTCACTACAGGAAGGATGTGGAAACTATAGAAAGGGTGCAGAGGAGATTTACAAGGATGTTCCCCTGGATTGGGGAGCATGCCTTAATGTGAATAGGTTGAGTGAACTCGGCCTTTTCTTCTTGGAGTGGCAGAGGATGAGAGGTGATCTGATAGAGGGTGTATATAGATGATGAGAGGCATTGATCGTGTGGATAGTCAGAGGCTTTTTTCCCAGGGCTGGAATAGCTAACAGGAAATGGCACAGTTTTAAGGTGCTTGGAAGTCGGTACAGAGGTGATGTCAGGTAACGTTTTTTTACACAGAGGGTGGTGAGTGGGTGAAATGGGCTGCCGGTTACGGTAGTAGAGGCAGATGCGCTAGGGTCTTTTAAGAGACTCCTGAATATGTACTTGGAGCTTTGAAAAATAGAGGGCTAAGGGTAACCTCAAGTAATTTCTAAGTAAATGCATGTTTGGCACAGCATTGTGGGCCAAAGGGCCTGTATTGTGCTGTAGGTTTTCTATTTTTCTATGTTTCTATCCAATTATCTTATCTCTTTTCTAATTTTTGAATCTATGTGTATTGTCAATAATTCTTTAATCCTAATTTTTGTGAATTATTTCATTATCGGTATTTAACCAAATGAATTTTGCAAGTCGTTAAACTTCACATCACTAATGCACATGGGATTGTGTGGGCAACATTGATCAATATTCTGATAGCTGATGGCAGAAACCTATCTCTTATTACCCATTACCATGCACATCTTTCCCTCCCCTCCACTTTCTGCTTTCTGCAGGGATCACCCCTATTCATCCCTCCTCAGTGGCATTTTTCCTTACAAGCTGAACAAGTGCTACACCTGTCCCTACACCTCCTCCTTCACTACCATTCGGGGCTCCAAACTGTCCTTCTAGGTGAGGTGACCCACCACCTGTGAGTTTGTTGGGGTCACCTACTGTATCCAGTGCTCCTGGTGTGGCCTTCTCTGTATTGGTGAGACCTGATATTTGATCCCTCAATGAGGACGGGAGTCTGTTCCCTGATGTTTCCTTCCTGAAGTCAACAATCAATTCCCCGGTCTTACTGATGCTGAGTGTGAGTTTGTTACTACAACACTACTCAACCAGCTGATTTGTCTCTCTCCTGTTCTCCTCCTTGTCACCATCGTATTTACAAATAATATCTACATTAAAACTAGAGGAATATTGGAAGGCAAGAGTATGAAAAACTTTTGCCAAAAATTTAATATGCTATTTTAAAATTCTTCTTTCTGTGCCATATTATCTGTAATTTAGTGCTTTTTGTTTACTTATGAATGCATAAATCAGTAGATATTTACATTTGATGTTTATGGGTCACGGACTTCCTTGGGTGGCCTCCGCCTATCGTTCTGTTCTATTATTGTAATGTTCCCACACTGAAATTAAACTGATTATAGGATAGTTTTAACTTCTGGAAACTGTGAAGTTGTAATCCTGGAAATTTCAAACCTCAGTTATTGATCAAATCCTGAAAGCTTCCAAAACAAGTAATAAATTGCATCATGGCCTTGTATGGAAACACCAATGCCCAAGAACAGAAAGACCTACAAAATGTAATGGATGCAGCCCTGTCCATCACAGGCAAAGCTCTCCACACCACTCAGCACATCTATAAGGGGCACTATCACAAGGAACTGCAGCCTCCTATAATACCAAAGAGAGAGTAGGATCTGCACAGTGAGAAGCCATAAAAACATCTACACTCCACCTCTATAGGCTCAAAACATGCCCTCTGGCCCTATCTGTGCACGGCTCTACCATCTCCTGGTATTTGTTCTTCTTATGTTCGAAATCCTTCTCAACACAGTCTTCTCAGGGCACTGTCAGTCTTACCATGACCGCCTGCTTCAAAGTTTCTGACAGAATGACCTGGTCAGGCCTCAGTGATGATGATATGATGAAGTCAGGGAACTTTAGTTGCTTGCCAAGATCAAATTTCAGTTGCTAGTCAGACGCGTGACAAGCAAGCTTGCTGATGTTCTGGGCTGTGGCTGCGATTGGTCTCCAGCTTTGTCAAAGGCAATGGGCTTTCTGGGAAGCATACTGCTCGGTCCCTTGACTTATTCCCTGGGTTTTAAGGAGCTCTATGTGATGTCATAGCTCATTAATCTCGCCATCAATTTCTATTCTCACTCCTGACACCAATGTGGCGAGCATTCGGTCCATGATGACAGACGAGAAAAGCTTGTTAAACTCAACAACTGTTTTATTGTGATGAACACAAAACAGACCAGACACCATGACCCAAAGAGTGAACCCAACCAGTCTCATGCAGATGGGGAAGGTGACCATCACACACCCCAGTTACAGTTAGAGTGACCCACAAATATACAAGCGAATAACTGTATAATCCAAGCTTAAAGGTAACAATAAATGAACTGGAAATTCCCATCATAATTCCACAGGACATTTTAACACAAGACCAATAAATAGTACTGGTCATTAGAAATGCAGAGGCAGGCCGTCGACTCCTCCCACACCCCAGCAACTTCACACTGCCCTCACCTGAAGGGTCAGCTGTCCTTGGCAACCTCAGAGTCCGTAACAAAGTCTAAAAGTCCTGGTGGGGGTTGATGCTCCGCTGGGGCACTGGAGGATTTTGGAGCCCCCTCCAGGAAGGCCCTTTTGTGGGAGGCAAGAGGCAGGGCACCCAGAGTGTCACTTCCTTCTTTCGGCCTCGTTGGGTCAGTGGTGGCTGAGGGCCAGTATGGTGCCAACTAGTCCCGGTGCAGCACGACTGCCTTCCACTGCTCAGCCAACTGCCCCTGATATACCACATCGGAGATGCAGTCGAGCACCTTTCCCAGAGCCTTCCACTGCTCAGCCAACTGCCCCTGATATACCACATCGGAGATGCAGTCGAGCACCTTTCCCAGAGCCTTCCACTGCTCAGCCAACTGCCCCTGATATACCACATCGGAGATGCAGTCGAGCACCTTTCCCAGAGCCTTCCACTGCTCAGCCAACTGCCCCTGATATACCACATCGGAGATGCAGTCGAGCACCTTTCCTAGAGCCTTCCACTGCTCAGCCAACTGCCCCTGATATACCACATCGGAGATGCAGTCGAGCACCTTTCCCAGAGCCTTCCAGTGGTTTTCCTGCCTGGGGGATAGCACTTTTTCCGGGAGGGGCAGTATATTAGGGCCAGTACCATGTACATGCTTTGGTGCCCTAGACTGGTGGCCCGACACCTTCTGGGACGTGGAACTGTCGTAGCAGTACACGAACAGCAACCTGTCCTGCCTTTACCAAAAGAATGAACGACAGAAAAACATTAGAACTCCAAAGCCCCCTCTCCCTCTCCCATGCACCAAGCAACAGCAAAGCCCCCAGAGAGAGACCATGATCTGCAGTCAACAAAAACTCTCTCCCACTCACAGGGGGGAGAGAGACGTCACCATTTCACAGTGAAAGAGGAGATTAATAGTTGCTGTTATGGTGTTACAGTCTGCTGTGTCGCTTTTTATTCGGAGATTTTCCAACTTGAGAATCGGCAGCAAATTCTCCCTACCATCCACAGAAAGCGAGAGAGGGTGGTTGCTCGACTACAGAGTACTCCATCCCCATGTCCGCTGCCGTGAAATCCTGGTATTTCTTCTCTGTGATGACAGTCAGCAGCACTGGCCTGGAATCAGTTGTCCACCACGCCACGCCCCAGTGTCTACCACGCCGCACCTGGAGAATGCCGGAAAACAGCCAGTCGGACAGTGAGCTTCAAGAATGGGAACTTACCACCAGGACAAAACCACAGTTTGAGTGTTGTTTTAGGTCAGGGACTTCGATAGAACCCCATCCGCCTTGAAAAGGGAACAAGCGACATTAAAGAGAGGAATTCAAGCTGTTTCCAGAGGTGGTGCCTCCTTAAATCCATCCTTCTCGAGTGGAGCCAGCCTGATGTGGTCTTTGCTGAGGAGACTCTCAATCTGAAGTTCCCATAGTAGTCCAGGGTGAAGTCCTTTATCTTCCTCGGAATATGATGCAGGTTCAACATGATCTTCACCAGCTTATATGGGAATGATCCATACACATAGGCAAGGTCTAATGACCTGTACACATCGACAAGGTCTCGCTATAGTACAACTAGGTCACCCTTTCCTTTGTACACTTTCTTGATAAGCTGTGAAAGCATAGCCATGTGCTCAGGCACCCCAACACTCTGGGAATCCCTCCTTTCTCTACAGAAAGCCGTTTTTGAGGAGAAATTCAGTCAGGTGACGGGAAACAATACTGAAAAATATCTTCTCTTCCATGCTGAGCAGTGAGCTAGATCTAAACTGCTCAATTTCCTTGGAGTTCTCCTCTTTGGGGATCCAGACTCCCTTTGCACGCCTCCGCTGGTCTGCGACCTTTCCCCTACTCCAGATAAACATAAGAAATGTCCAAAGTACTTGGAGGAGCTCAGGATAGCACTTGTACAACCTGTAAGGTACCCTACTGGGACCAGGGACAGAACTAGCTCTGGCAGCTCTGCCTAATTCCTGGATCTGCTTCCAGATGGCTCCTTCACATTGAACTTCACCACAGAATGAAGAGTGTTTACTGGGGTGCTATGGTGTTCCAGCTCCACTCCCTCTCTGAGTCACTGACTGAGATCTGAGGGTGTAGATCCATCTCTTGTTTGGAGTATTAAGGTGTCCGCTATGTTTCTGGTTCATCTGCTTGGTGGCATAGGGGCAGCTTATTTGCTGGCTTTTTCTTCTCCATCTTCTAAGCCGTTTTGTGGTGTCATAGCTTACTTCTGTGGATGTTACAGAGCTCAGCAAGTGGAACTATTGATGCAGTTGGTGTATTTTGGTCATTCTACGGTTCTTCAAGTAGGGAGCTTTGCTGGCTGTCTTCTCCATTAGACCAAATCTCTCAGTAGCAAAGCTGACAATGATAGTTAACATGGTCTAGAGTCATCTATTGACATCTCCCTTGGCTATTGCTTCAATGATATGGTTTCTGTCCTCGTCAGACTGCGGTAATTCCCTTCGATGGCCTGCTGGAGGCCTCTTAACCCCCCCGGTGATCTTATACTTTGCCTGGAGTGGGGGTTTCTCAGCACTGTGGGGTAACTCCAGGCCTGGCTCCTGCTCCATCTCACCAGGAGAGAGTGCACGCTGCGTTATTCTCCTGCTCCAGGCATTTCTTCTTGGTCTGATGTATTCTTAGGCCACGTAGATTCTTGTTGACTTTGCCACAAATGAATCTCTCACTTGTAGTCAATGATTGTGCACAAAGGTTGACATTCTTAGTTCTGTACTGGCAGGCTGCTCATCTTCACTCCTCTCGGGCTCCTCTGGGGGTATGTCTCTGAAGACCTGTCCATCGCTTTTCGTGTTTCTTCCTCTTGGAAAAATGCAGGTTGGGTTGATAATCCTTTCTGCCCTGGTTGCCATCTTTCTGAGCTATCAGCTATCTCTCCTGTAGTTACCAAGCTGTCCTTGGTTGTCAGCTAGTCTATTTCTGGGTGTCATTAGCTGAGCCAGAGCTTAGGGTGCTGAGGTGCGTTCCAGGACACGTAATCAGTTTTGTAACCTGGGGTCATTGGGAGTTTCAGGTCTTTCAACATCAGATACCCTCAAGCAGGTCGTCGAGCCAGGGTTGAGCAGGTCCCTGTTTCTGTCCGAGCCGCACTGGTCCATGGGTCACCCCTCTTGATCCATAGCCACCTGGAGGCTCGCTCAGCAGCTCCTGTGATGGCCCTGATGGCTTTTCTCATTGCAGACCCCATAATACCAAAGAGACAGAAGGTTCTGCAAAGTGAGCAGCCAGCAAAACCTCTACAACCTACCTCTACAGGCTCAAAATGTGTCCTCTAACCCTGTCAAAGCTGCTGGTTTAAGGAGGCACTACTGAAGGCGGGCGACAACTTAATGGAGGTTCGTACAGCAAGAAATACAAATAAATACTTTATTTACGACAGTTTTTTTTGTGGAAAACTGCAGTAAACTATCACCGCAAACAATGAAGAAACAAGCAAATGCAAGGTTGACTCGAGGGCCAAGGCGTGCAGGTACAATGAAGAAGAAGGAGCAAGGTTGTGGCATATTCGAGGAGAAGTGGTTAGAGTGAGGTTGAGTCATGGTTGAGATGGAGTTGTGGCATACGAAGCAGAGGATATCGGAGCTCGTCCACCTAAATTGAGAGCGGGATTTCATTGATCTAAGTGCTGGGCAGATTTGGAAAGTTTGGATGTGGTGGTGGGGCCCAGGCCTAGAGTGTATGATTTGAAAGGCATTGGGGTAGGCTGTTTCCTGTTTGCTGATATCGGCACTTGAGTACTTACTCAACGTTGGCCTTTGGTGGGATGTGAACACTGCGTACAGTCTCCGTCTGAAATTTCAGCTGTTCATTTCCCTTCAGATGCTACATGATCTCAGTTCCTTCTAACCCTCTGTGAAGTCTCCCCTCATCCTTCACTGCTCTAGAGAAATCAGTCCAAGTTTGTTCAAAACTCTCCTCATTGACATGCCTGCAAATTGAGAGAGCATCTCGGTAAACCCACTTCTGTACCCCTCAAAAGCCACCACATCCTTCCCCTAATTGCATGACCTGATTTGCATGCAATACTCCTGAATGGCATAACTAGAGTGTTATAAAGCTGCAACATAACCATAAGACCATAAGACGAAGGCAGAATTAGGCTATTCCACCTATTGAGTTTGCTCTGTCATTCTATGACGGCTGATTTATTAACCCTCTCAAAGACATTCTCCTGCCTTCTCCCCATAAATTTTGATGTCATTACTAATCAAGAACCTATCAATGTTAACTTTAACTATCTCCAATGACTTGGCTTCCACAGCCATCTGTGGCAATGAAATCCACTGATTCATGACCCTCTGTCTAAAGAAATTCCTCCTCACCTCTGCTGGAAAATTACCGTCCTTCTATTTTGAGGCTGTGCCCTCTGGTCCTAGACACCCTCTCCCTCCCCACTAAAGGAAACATCCTCTCCAAATCCATCTCCACTTTATCTCAGCCTTTTAACGTTCGATAGATTTCAATGAGGTTCCCCTTCATTCTTCCAAAATCCCACAAGTACAGGGACAGAGGCATCAAACACTCCTCATACATTAACTGTTTCATTCACAGGATCATGACTTCCCAACAATTGATCTCAATGCCTCAACTAATATATTGGTACCACTGTCCTTCTGAAGCCCCAAACCAACCAAGAAACACACCTTCAACCAAAGTAATACACTGTTTGTGAGATCAGCACATAGATGGATGGATAACAATCCCTGGGTTACGTTAATGCTCTCTTCCCAAGAAATGTTCTATAATTTACTCATCTAAACAAAAAAACTGAACGGCTTCTTAGTGAGGGAAAACACATGTGTTACAGAAATAACAAACAAATTTCACTCATTTGCTCTCAGTCACCGCAGATAGATCATAACAGAGCCTGAATACCAGCAGGGGCAACAACACTCCATGACATTTGTTTTTATTTAAGCCACAGATGAAATACTTGGATGCTTGCCCATACTGACATTTTTGCATAAATAATGTAATGCTATTTCAAACTTTAAAGTCTTATGGATAAACAAATATTATCAAGTGAAATTAACGAGTTTGTATTCACAGAGACATTGTTTGATTATATGTATTTAATGTTCTGTTAGAGACTTTACATAAAGTCAGATTCCTGTAGGTCAGGTCTTCCATCACCCATAGAGCCCCTGTATTGGATCTTGCAAAAACCCTGGGAGCTGAGCATATTCACATTCAGATTCAGATGTTATATCATATGTACAGTGAAATAAGTTGCTTGTGTTAACATCCAACACTAGCTAAAGATGTGCTGGGGTGAGCCCACAAGTGTCACTACAAATTCCAGTGCCAACATAACATGCTTCTCAGCTTCTTGGCTACGAACAAGTGTGGTATCATGTTCGATCTCTAAAGACGCCGAAACTGAAGATAGAAAAGGGGCTCTCATCATGATCAAGGGGCTGTTAAGAGCTTAATCAGCTGACTTTGGAGCAGATCTTCATGTTGATGGGGCCACCATTTTAGCACGCCTTTCCAGCAATCAATGCCCAATTAGAATGGCTGCATCTACCAGCTCGACTGGAGGACCTGAAATGGTAGCAAGGGAAACCCCTTGAACAGAGACCTTTTCATTTGGAAGATTCTGCTCGAGTGCTGCAAGTTCAAGCTGAATGCTGTCTACTATTTCCAAGACTTTGCTGATGTCACAATGAAATACAGGGCGGATTGGCAGATGTTCCTGCAGAAATTCCCATTGAGAAATGGGAAAAAAGGCACCGCTGCCATTCTAAAGGCGCAGCTACTTTTCACCATCCCACCCAGAAGGAGCGTGTGATCACTGTGCACGTGGTCAACCCTCATGTACCAATTGTAGACTCATAATTTTTTCTGTGGCGCCAAGGGAGCAGGAAATAGTATGAACATCAAAGGTATGTTCGGGATCTGGGCAAGCAAGCGCCAAGTGAAGGTAGATTTGAATGTCCCCATCATCCACCTGCCCGCAGTCTTTGTCGTCAGAGGGAACCGTGGTTCCATGGTGTATGCCGGTCAATTCCAGCTGTGCTGAACTGCAACAAGTCTGCTCATGTGGCAGCCCAATGCAGTACCGTCATCTGCAAGAACTGCAACCCAGAAGGTCACCAACCAAACAACTGCAGGGACAGCAAGTGCAGGCCACCTCTACAGATCCTGCCCAAAGCATGCTGGCATCTTTGCACAGGAAATAAAAGGGGGAGCTAGGTCTGAAAAAAGCCAGACCAATGCAGATGTGCACACCACCCGCGCCAAAGCCACAACCAGCAGTGAAACAGAGACCGTGTCAGAGGAAAGGCCAACCACCTGGGCTCCCAACCACCAGCCGAAAAGCCCCAAGCCCATCCACAAGATGAAGATGGGAGGGCAGAGGGTCAAGAAGAAGAATGGTGGGTGGTGAAGAGGAAGGAATCTTAGAAGACAGTATCCAAGAGAAAGTGGGCTGCTGAGAATAAAGGAATGGGAAGAAAAGGGCAGCCAGCGAAAAAACGCAGCAACCTCTCCTCGTTGGAGGACGGAGCAAAGGCATGAAACCAGGAATGCAGGCAGAGGAAGCACCAAACAGGAGAGGAAAAGGCGGAAAGGGGAACTATAGCTGGGGAGAGAGTTCTGCTGACCTCCCCCAGTCCTGGGGAACTGGGGGCAGCACAGAAGCCATAAGCTCCTGGCTCTAGGAGACAGGGAGTAGTATTGCACCCAGTCAATATCAGCTCTGGGAGACTGGGAGCAGCACAGGAGCCATCAAACCCCAGTTCTGAGAGTCCATGAGTGAACCAGCAACAGAGAGTTGGAGGGTGCGGGTCGACCAGTGCAGGATATTGGAGAAGGAGGGTTGACCAAGGCACACCACCAGTATCACCACACCCAGGAAGGCGCGTTCCCAGTTCCTGAGCCCATAAACAGTGCAGCAGTTTACCAAAGCTGTGGGCGTGATAGCTCAGACTGAATGACGTGCAATTAGTAATTGTGACTCAAGAATTCAATCATGGGCATAAAGCTGGAATCTTTGAATGCATGCAGTATGAAGAAATATGTGATATGTTAAAGCCTTACAACACCTGGCCAAAGTTAAGGCAGATGTGACTTTCTTACACGACTGGGCTACCAAACCTCCACAACTCCTAAAGGTGGTCACGATGGTAGCCCATGGCTTGACTGAGTGGTTGGGGGGGGGGGAGCAATGTTTGTCATGCTTCTGGCTTGGGAATTCTGCTACAGGGAGGCAGCTTCTCAGTCACCCAAGTCAGACAGGTTGTTGGAGGGGTGGCTTTTCCTCATGACTGACATAATATATCAGAACAGTTCACTGCGGATAATTAATGTGTATACCTCACCCATGTGGAGGAAGCCGGTAGCTGTCCTCAAGCAATTCCTGATGGCAACTCCTGCTGGCAATGTCTCAGCCAGTCGTTCTGGCCGGTGACTTCAACTACATCATTGATGCAGTGGGATGGTCCGATAGTGTCAATTGCAAGCTGGACAGCACCTCCAGATCCTTGTTGGAAATGGTTCAAATACCCAAACTGCTCAATGCCTTCAGCAGCCCTGGAGCCACAACGTACCTGGTCGTGATCAGATGGCTCAGCCTGCTCCCAGATCGACTTCCTCTTCATATCAGAGCTCATCATGGTCAGATCCTCCGACATCATGCCAGAGTTCTTCTCTGACCTCTGCCTCCTCCGAGCCTCCTGTCACCTCCGGGAGGACCAGATGCAGGTAGAGGGACATCAAAGCAGATCATTAAGCTGCTTACCCTAAAGAACATGAAGGAACTAGAGAGGGAGTACGCAGGTTGGAGAACACAGAAACACTTCTTTGATGTCCCTGTTCACTGGTGGGAAGCCACCAAAGAGGACGTCAAGAGTTTCTTCAGCCATAAACGGGTTAAGAAAGCGAGACTGAGTCAGAGGGAACCACGTAAACACCCCCCAGACAGAGTGCGACAACTTCTCCTACTGCTGTCGAGGGGGTGGATGTAAGGGAGGAGTTACAAGAGGTGAAAGGCTGGCAAGCCCAGCACTTCACTGCTGAATCCTCCAAGATCATCTTCTGATCCAGTGTCCGCACCATGGAAGAGGGTGAGATGTGCTCGTGTTTCACAGGAGGAGCACTGTGATCCACGGGGTTAAGGAAGAGGGTGGCTCAGTAGCAGCCTCACAGGTTGGACATATTAAGGATCCGCAGATCCTTTGATATCAGTACGTACAACAGAAAAGCAGGAGGGGTATGACACCAGAGCCACCCAGACCTTCCTGTTGTCTGTCACAGAGGGGTTCGATGACAGCAAGCGGGAGAGTCTGGATCACTCCCACAGTGCTCTGCCTGCAGGACGTCTGTAGTGGGGAAGACAGAGTAGCTCACCTCTTTGTGGACTGTGGATTTGCAAAAGATGAAAGGGCCTGTGCCGCAGTTCATCCTGAGCATCTGCTGACAGCGGGCTCTCTGATCTATGAGCTGTTCAGAGGGGCACACACGAAGGTGGACATCAGTTACCGCTGGCAGACCATCAACTTGGTAAAAGACTTGTTGGTCTGCTAGCACATTGAGATGACCACAGAGGAATGCTGCTGGCTGGCGCATTCCAGGCTGCAGGAGTACGTGATGAGGGATGTCTCTGAAGCTTGGTGCAGCCATCATAAGGGCTCGGTGGGGAAGGACCAGAATGTTGGGTTCTTCTCCTACTATAGAGGCAGGGTCTGGGTTGAGGATGGAACTCCCTAATTTATTACTGTAGCAGTATACCACCCCAGAGAGCCACAAGTGGCAGCAGTGTTAGTGATGTGTATAAATGCAATAGAACAGAAGAGAAAGTATTGACTACTACTACTACTACTACGTTGACTCAGGCCTAGGGGGCAAGGCAAGGAAAGCATTGACTATGCATGTAAAGAATGAAAAGGCATTGAACGGTTTATTCTTGTAAATTTTTTTATTATGAATGAAGTTTATTTTGCTAAAAAAAAACATAGCATGCCCACAGCAGAACAATACACTATAACATTCAATGCAGGTAGCAACATCTACAACAGAAAAAAAAAACAAACAACAGCAAAATTAAACCCTTTGCCCACCCTGCCACCCACTCACACACAAAGGCCTCTAACCCCAGGACAGGCCACCTCCAGGCCAGACTCTCAATCTAATTGACATTGGGCCACCAGCATTCAGTCTCTGGCACGGACTCGCCCTCTTCCTCCGGATTCACCGCTCTCAGTCTTCAACATTTTTAGGCTTTCTGTCTCTGGATTTGGCAAGCACTGGTCTTCATCCTTTGGCTTTAAGCCCACGGGAGTGGTGACAGCTCCAGAGGTAGCCATGTCTCTAGCCAAGATGCTTCAACACGGCTCTGAAAATTGCCACATATAACCTTTGACAAGAGTAGCAGGGAAAATCCAACTACTGCCCATCAACCTCTTCCGACTCATTTGCAAAAGATATAGAAAAGTCTCAATGATTGGATTCTCGTGCCACATACTTGCTCTTACCCCGCTCACTAATTTTTAGCTTGGGTTTCACCCCAATCACATGCAAAGCCCTTCCCGCCTTTGAGCATAGCTACATCTATGAGGACCAAACCAGACCAGACCAGACCAAGACAGCAGTGTACAACCTCAAGGACCCCCACCATTCAGGCCGTGTTCTCTTCTGGCTGTTGTGGGGAGGAAGCAGGTACAGGAGCCATAAAGTGCACACCACTGGGTTCAGGAATAGTTCTTATACTTCAACGATCAGCGTCATGAACCGTCACGAACCACTTCACTTCACCACAACACTGAATTAATTCCACAACCTATTGACTCATTTTCAAGGAGACTACAAATCATGTTCTATGGATTTTTTAATTTGTTTATTTGTTTTGCTTATCCATCTATCTGGTCATTCATTAATTTACTTGTTTATTTATTTATTATTTGTATTTGCACATTCTCTCTTCTTTCGCACACTGTTCATTTGTCAGCCTTTGTGTGTAGGTTTTAATTGATTCTACTGCATATCTTTGTTCTACTATGAATGCCCGCAAGAAAACGAATCTCAAGGTAGTATATGGTGACACATACATACTTCGATAATAAATTTATTTTGAACTTGTACTTTGAGCTTGAAGCATTTGGTTCTAGATGTCATCGCAGCTCTACCCCAAACACAGGCAAAAAGTTTGGGAAAGAATGAGAAAGGACAAGGCAGAATCTTCGGAAAAGTCCGAGGCGTCTGGAACAAGCTTACTCCAGAGAAGTTTGACGAGTTCTCTCTCTCGTTTTTCTCCCTCTGTCCCTCTCTCTCTCTCGTTTTTCTCCCTCTGTCCCTCTCTCTCTCCTTTTTCTCCCTCTGTCCCTCTCACTATACCCTTTGCCTATCCTCTGGGCTTCCCCCCTCCCCCTTTCTTTCTTCCTGGATCTCCTGTCCCACGATCCTCTCATATCCCTTTTACCAATCAACTATCCAGCTCTTGGCTCCATCCCTCCCCCTCCTGTCTTCTCCTATCATTTTGGATCTCCCCCTCCCCCTCCCACTTTCAAATCTCTTACTAATTCTTCCTTCAGTTAGTCCTGACGAAGGGTCTCAGCCCGAAACGTCGACTGTACCTCTTCCTAGAGATGCTGCCTGGCCTGCTGCGTTCACCAGCAACTTTTATGTGTGTCGCTTGAAATTCCAGCATCTTCAGATTTCCTCATGTTTGTGTCTTCTGGACAGGATCTAGTTCTCTCTTCACACATTTTTATACTTCTTAAAACAAAGATGTCAATAAACAATTAACTACAGTTTCGATGGCTGTAATTGCCTACTTTAACATGTTTGATTGTAGACAGGTGACTTTAAGTTCACAAGTACCCATGAATACAGCCAAATGAAACAGCTTTTCTCTGGGGCAAGATATCAGTAAAATATAGTCCCACAAAAAATATGATCTAAGACCCTGAATCGATGAATGTTGCAGCAATCTGCAGCCGAACATAATAATATGGCTTGTCGTCAGCTGAGCGTATCATGAGGGCAGCATCGCCACACTGCCTCTGGCACTCCAGGGGTGCACATCATCTCTAACAACTCTGTCCTGGGCAGCTGTAAACAGTTGACACCACGGCCTGAAGACTAGTTCTTGCTACGACCAACACTATGCAGCTGTCTCGATATCCACTCTCCCATCCATCAATAAATGCAGAATTCCACATTAGCAGCATCCACCAGGGTTTTGTAATCACAAGAAAAGTGACTAAGATGATCACTCGTTAAACTGCATACTGTCTTCGCACTTCAACTCCTCTGACACTCTCTGATGCAGGCAGCAGCAGGTCTGCACTGTCCAGTTCACAGGAATACATGTTTACAATGGGAACACATTTCAACTATCAGAATTTGAATTTTCTATACTGGTGGTTGGTCCAAGAGTTTCTGAGCACTAACACCAGACACTCTCTGTGGTTGTGGTATTGTGGAATGGCTCCCTGGCCAGAATATTAAGTGACAACACAGACCTGTTCTGATCTGTGCATTAAGTGGCAGGGGTACACCTTTAACAATACATTAAATGGAAGATGGCCACTTACCCCTTCCCTGATCTCATTCTGAAGTTTTCAATGATCACAAATCAACATAGTCGTAGTCATAGTCATACTTCATCAATCCCGGGGGACAGTGGTTTTCATTACAGTTGTTCCATAAATAATAAATAGTAATAGAACCATAAATAGTTAAATAGTAATATGTAAATTATGCCAGGAAATAAGTCCAGGACCAGCCTATTGGCTCAGGGTGTCTGACTCTCCAAGGGAGGAGTAAAGTTTGATGGCCACAGGCCACTTCACTCCTTTAAAAGGGAGGGAGGTAAAAGAAAGGAAATTATAGGCTGCTTAGCCTGATATCCATGATCGGGAAGATATTGGAGTCCTTTATTAAGGATGAGGTTGGAGGTACTTGGAGGCATTTGATAAAATAAGGAAATCTTGCTTGACAAATCTGTTGGAATGTTTTGAGGAAATAACAGGCAGGGTGGATAAAAGAAAGTCAGTAGATATTGCTTACTTGGATTTTCAGAACGTTTATGGTAAGGTGTCATAAACAAACCTCTAATCAAGATAAGAGCTTATGGTATTACAGGAAAGATGCTAGCTTGGATAGAAGATTGGCTGGCTGGCTGGCTGGCAGGAGGCAAAGTGTGGGAATAAAGGGGGTCTTTTCTGGTTGGCTGCCAGTGATTAGTAGTGTTTTGCTGGGGTTGACAAGGCTTGTTTTTACATTATAGACTCAATGGCCACTTGATTATGTACACCTGTTTGTTAATACAAATATCTAATCAACCAATCACACAACAGCAACTCAATGCATAAAAGAATGCAGACATGGTCAAGGGGTTCAGTTGTTGTTCAGACCAAACATCAGAATGTGACCTCAGTGACTTTGACTGTGGAATGATTGTTGCTGCCAGACAGGGTGGTTTAGTATCTCAGAAACTGCTGATGTCCGGGGATTGTCAAACACAACAGTCTCTAAACAAAAACAGAAAAAAATGACTGAGGATAATTGCCAAAGGTAATTTTATAGTCACCTTGTGGTATCTTTCAGGAGATTAACAAAATCTCAGGGAAATTTACACAAAAAATAAGTTTCAGAGCATACTTACCCTCAGTGACTGGTTTATAAGGGCATAGATGTTACATTTCACACCACCTTTCACTATTCGGATAGTCCACCTTTCTGCATTGCCATCAGAATAATTAACCTCTCCCTTATCCTCACTTGGAGTATCATGAGCAGGTGAAAAACTTTTCACCTGGAACCTACCAGCCTTCTCCTTCCCACCCTCCCCCACCTTCTTTATAGGGCCTCTGCCCCTTCCCGCTACAGTCCTGACGAAGGGTTCCAGCCCAAAACGTCGACTGATCGTTTCCATGGATGCTGCCCGACCTGCTGAGTTCCATTTGAGAAAGCATGCGGTGACATTGGAGAGAGTTCAGAGGAGTTTCACAAGAATGATTCCGGGAATATGAGACTTATTGTATGAGAAGCGATTGATGCCTCTGGGCCTTTACTCGCTGGAATTTAGAAGAATGCATGATATCTCATTTAAACCTATCAAATGTTGAAAGGACTAGATAGAGTGAATGTGGAGAGGATGTTTCCTATGGTGGAGGAGTCTAGGACCAGAGGGCACAGCCTCAGAATGGAGAGACATCACTTTAGAATGGAGATGAGGAGTAATTTCCTTAGATAGAGGATGGTAAATCTGTAGAATTTATTGCCACAGGCTGTTGTGGAGGTCAGGTCATTGGGTGTTTTTAAGGTGGAGGTTGATAGGCTCTTGATTAGTCAGGCCATGAAATATCATGGGGAAAAGGCAGGAGAATGGGGTTGAGAAAGAAATGCATCAGCTATGATGAAATGGCGGAGAAGACACGATGGCCTGAATAGCCTGTTCTGCTCCTATCTCTTATGGTCTTATGGTCTTGCCTACATTGTACTGGAAGGGGATGAACATTTGCCAATCTACACTGGGGGATCAGCAGTGGAGAAAGTCAGCAGTTTACATCTCGGATGTAAACATTAACATCTCGGATGACGTGCCTTGGGCCCAGCATATAGATGCAATCATAAGATTCAAAGATTCAAAAAACTTCATTGTCACTCTAACCATACATCAGCTCTGCAGGGCAGAATGAGACAGCGTTTCTCAGGAGCAGTGCAATCATAACATAACAAACACAACACTAAATAATAAACATAACAATAAATAGTAAAACACAACAGCCACATGTCAGTTAAAATCAAGATATAAGTGTCCAGTGCAAGTTAAATTCTCCAAAGCAGAGTCAGGTGGAGCAGCTATTTAGCAGTCCGACTGCCTGCGGGAGGAAGCTGTTTAGTAGCCTTGTGGTTTTAGTTTTGATGCTCCTGTAACGTTTGCCTGATGGCAGAAAAACAACCAGTTCATGGAGAGGGTGTGAGGGGTCTTTAATTATGTACCGTGTCTTCTGGAGGCATCGACTCTGAAAGAGGTCTTGGACAGAAGGTAGGGAGACCCCAATAACCTTCTCTGCTCCCCTAACCACCCTCTGCAAGGCTTTTTTGTCGACAGCACTGCAGCTGGAGTACCAGGTTGTGATGCAAAAGGTCAGCACACTCTCAACCATGCCTCTGTAGAATGTAGTTAAGATGTTAGTGGGGAGTGATACTTGTTTAAGCTTCCTCAGAAAGTGCAATCTCTGCTGGGCCCGTTTCACAATCCCAGTGGTGTTCCTGGACCAGGTGAGATTGTCCGAGATCTGCACCGCAAGGAACTTGATGTTTTCTTCTCTCTCCACTGTGGAGCCGCTGATGCTGGGGGTGTGTGCTCAGGCTGAGACTGTCTGAAATTGATGATCATCTCCTTGGTTTTGGTGACATTAAGCATCAAGTTGTTATCCCTGCACCAGCCCTCTAGGTGTTTGACCTCCTCCCTGTACATTGTTTCATCACTTTTGCTGATGAGCCCCACCACTGTGGTCTCATCTGCAAATTTAATGATCAGGTTCTCCTTGAATCTGGCTGCACAGTCATGTGTTAGCAGTGTAAACAGCAATGGGCTAAGCACACAGCCTTGTGGGGATCCAGTGCTCAGTGTGATGGAGTCAGAGATGTTCCTGCCAACACGGACTGACTGTGGTCTCTCTGTCAAGAAATCCAGAATCCAGCGACACATGGCAGTGCTAAGGCCAAGCAGCGACAGTTTCTCCACTAGTTTCTGCGGGATGATGGTATTGAACGCTGAACTGAAATCAATGTACAGGATTCTGGCATAAGTGTCTTTGTTGTCCAAGTGAGAGAGAACTGTGTGCAGTGTGGTGGATATTGCATCCTCCGCAGAGCGATTTGGACAATAAGCAAACTGTAGAGGGTCCAGCGATGAGGGGAGGCTGGCTGTGATATGAGGCTTGACAAGCCGTTCAAAACATTTCATCACTATGGGGGTCAGGGCAACGGGACGGTAATCATTCAGACAGGCTACAACTGATTTCTTTGCTACAGGGATGATTGTGGAGGCTTTGAAGCATCTGGGGACAATAGCTTGACTAAGGGAGATGTTGAAAATGTCTGTCAGGACATCTGTTAATACATCAGCACATTCCTTGATCACACGTCCAGGGATGTTGTCGGGACCTCCCGCTTTTCATGGGTTGACCCTGGCAAGGGTCCTCCGTGTTTTCTCTGGATCAATGATTGGAGCCGGCTGGTCAGATGGTAAAAAGGGACTGGCTCTCCCGCTTGCTGTAGTGTTTGATGCTTTGAAGCAGGCAAAGAAATTGTGAAGCCTGTCTGGTAGAGAGGCATCACTGTCATCAGTTTTCTGCCTGATCTTGTAGTCTGTCAGAGCTTTAATTCCCTGCCACATCCGTCTGATGTCACCTGTGTCACAGAGGTGTCCATGTATTTTGCCCGCATAGGCCCCTTTCGCTTTCCTGATCCCTAGTGAAAGCGCAGGCCTGGCTGAATGAAGCGCACTCCTGGCCCCCGATCTGTAGGCTGTGTAGGCTAAGGAAAGAGTACCAGTGTATTTACCATGTTAGGTGTTTAAGGTCATTCGGCTTGTCACTGAATGCTTGAACAAACTTCCACTGATGTACTGTTTGAATTATCCTGACTGGTTGCATCATGGTCTGGTACTGAATGCAAGAAGCTGCAGAGAGATTTGGACTCTGTCCAATACAGTATAGACACATCGCTCCACCCACCACTACTGGTATATCTACAGGATGCGCTGCCTCTAAAAGGTAACATCCATCATCAAAAATCCCCAGCATCCAGAACATGCCACCTTCTCACAGCAACCATCGCTAGGAGGTACAGAAGCTCTGAAATCCCATATCACCAGCCTCAAGAACAGTTACTTCTCTTCAATCATTCTGTTCTTGAACCAATCACCAAAACTTCTTTGAGCACTTAGCACTGAAATTGACTTTTTATTCTAATAATGATTTTTTCTTGTTGAAATTGTTTTTTTTTTGTGTGTGACAGTTGTTTATCTGATGCTCTCTGCCTATGATGCTGCTGCAGTTAAGTTTCTCATTGAATCTGTGCAGACATGTACTTGTGCATATGACAATGGACTCAACTTTGACAGTGATCTGCCATATATCTGCCCACTCTGTCAACCTACCCAAAACAGATAAACCTCTTCATTCTCTGAGCAGGTGCCACAAGTTACCTCTAGAAGGAGGTGTGGAGACAAAACAATGGTTGCATACATTCACTACCTTTTATTTCATCCTCCTCTCCTGTACTTACCTCTGTGATTACCAACATTACATCACTGTTTGCTCTCACCGCATGTCACAGGTGGATCAGGTCTTGCTTCAGCATCATAAATAAATAAAATAATATTAAAGACATCCGTTAGTCTTGCGAGACCATGGAACTGCGCCTGGAAAGTCTTCAGTCTCCAGAGCGCTGGTCTGGGCAAGGTTGTATGGAAGACCGGCAGTTGCCCATGCTGCAGGTCTTCCTTTTCCACGACACCGATGTTGTCCAAGGGAAGGGCAAGGGCCAATACAGATTGACACCGGTGTCGTCGCAGAGCAGTGTGTGGTTAGATGCCTTGCTCAAGGACGCAACATGCTGCCTCGGCTGGGGCTCGAACGCATGACCTTCAGGTTGCTAGTCGAGTGCCTTAACCACTTGGCCACATGCCCACACTCTAAGAGAATGCTGGCTTTGTTTGACCAGAGTCCTAGTTAACCCTGCTGACCACGGGGTTCTGAGCAATGTTCTTTGCTGCTGCATTTCAAATACGTTGATCCTCTTTCTCCAGTTCTTCCTCAGACTCCAGGCTGCAGAACTGTATAATACTACAGCAAAATCCAATGTTATTGCTGTTCTTATCTTAGTCCGAGCAGCAGCTTTACCTCACATTCACTTGATCAAATCTACCTTTTCTGTTCTTACTCTCACTTACCTTTCAATCCCTTGAGTATACCTCCATTTGTGCCCATTCTGGGTCTGGAGGAAACTGACATTTTCTGTTACTTCCACCAATTCAGTACTGGTTTTCAATTCTTCTCATTTAGAAATGTCATAGTCACTGTCTTCTTTTCCACTACAACTCAGGTATTGTATTCTCGATCCTTGCCTTTCACCGCAGGCCTTCAGCCAATCCTCACTCTCAGTGAATGCAGTGGTGACATCTGCTTGTCTTCAGTTGATGTTCCAACATCTTGTTCTGATTCTTGTCTCAGCTTCGTCCAGGTTGGTCTTCTTATGATGTACTCATTACAAGTTAATGAAACACAGTATGATGATAGTCTTAATTCTCTCACTATTTGTGAAAGGTTATTTTATTATTATCCCTCTCTGCACCTTAGACCATAAGACCATAAGATATAGGAGCAGAATTAGGGCATTTGGCCCATCGAGCAGGCTCCACTATTTCATCATTGGCTGATCCAATTTTCTTCTCAGCCACAATCTCCCACTTTCTCCTCATATCCCTTCATGCTCTGACCAGTCAAAAATCTATCAACCTCTGCCTTAAATATTCACAAAAACTTGGCCTCCACGGCTACATGTAGCAAAGAATTCCACAGATACTCCACTCTCTGGCTAAAGAAATTCTTCCTCATCTCCATTCTAAAAGGGCACCCCTCCATTCTGAGGCTGTGTCCTCTGGTCTTAGACTTTCCCATCATTGGAAACATCCTCCCCACATGCAGTCTATCAAGCCTTTCACCATCCAATAGGTTTCAATAAGGTCACCCCTCATTCTTCTGAATTCTAGTGCCATCAAATGCTCTTCATAAACCAAGCCATTCAAACCTGGAATCGTTTTCAAGAACCTCCTTTGAACCCTCTCCAATTTCAGCCCATCTTTCCAAGATAAGGGGTCCAAACCTGCTCACAATAGTCCAAGTGAAGTCTTACCAGTGCTTTATAAAGTCTCAACATTATATCCTTGCTCTTATATTCTAGTCCTCCTGAAATGAATGCTAACATTACATTTGCCTTCCTCACCATAGACTTAACATACAAATTAACCTCAGGAAATCCTGCACAAGGACTCCCAAGTCTCCTTGTGTCTCAGTTTTTCACATTTTGTCTCCATTTAGAAAATAGTAAGCCCTTTCATTTCTTCTAGCAAAGTACATAACCATACACTTCACAACTCTGTATTTCATCTGCCATTTCTTTGCCCATTCTCCTAATCTGTCTAAGTTCTTCAGTACCTCTCTACTCCCTCAAAACTACATACCCCTCCACCTATCTTCATATCATTCACAATCTTTGCAACAAAACCATCAATTCCATCATTCAAATCATTGACACAACATAAAAGGAATCGGTGCTGGAATCCAGCTGTAGTGTTCTCGTGCAGTCTGTTGAAACTCTGACTAAACACCAAGTTAAACCGGAGTCAATGAAGGCAGAGTTGTAGTAAGGTTAACCGTTTACTGTGCACCTTTCCACATTAACATCGTATGGTGAAAAGGCGTTGCTTCTATAATGTTTCTTTGTGGGTAGAAACGGAGCTCTTCACGATCATGCTGCACGCATGGCCCCCACCTTTACACCTTCCCGAACTGGAGTTACACACAAGACGTGGCGAAACCGGAGGTGACGTCATCACATACCGTGATATACCACAGACAATGAATTTACCTTTGTTAGACTGTAACTTAATTATCAATCTTTAACTTTAACTAGAAAATAGTTACAAACAAATCATTTAAAACGTAGACCCAACAAAGTCAAATGAATGCCTTAAGGGCAACACACCAGCACCAACTTGATTTTCCCAATCTACCTGCATGTTGAAGTCCCCCAGGACTATTATAACATTGCCCTTTTGGCATGCATTTTCTATTTCCCATTGTAACTTGTAGGCAACATCTTTACTACTATTTGGGGGTCAGTGTACAACTCCCATCAGGGTATCTTTACCCTTGCAGCTCCTTAGCTCTATCCACAATGATTCAACACCTTCTGGCCCTATGTCACCTCTTTCTAATGCTTTGGTTTCATTTTTTATCAACAGAGCAACACCACTCCCTTTGCCTTCTTGCCTGTCCTTTCGGTACAATGTGTATCCTTCAAAATTAAGCTCTCAGCTATAATCTTCTTTCAGCCATGATTCCGTGATGCCTACAACATTATACTTGCCAGTCTGCAACTGTGCTGCATCTGCCTTATTCTGTATACTGTGAGCATTCAGATACAACACCTTCAGTCTTGTATTCACCCTTTTTGATTTTGTCACACCGTGCTCAACCTTTTGATTCCTAAATTTGTCTGCAGTCTTACCAATATCTGCCTCCACAACCTCTCCAGTAACTCTTCTGGCAATCTGGTTTCTGTTCCCCTGCAGTTTAAATCCCACCGTGCAGCATTAACAAACCTTCCTGCTAGAATATCAGACCTCTCCAGTTCAGATGCAAACCATTTCTTCTGTACAGGTCCCACCTTCCCTGGAAGGGAGACCAATGATCCAAAAATTTGGAAGAGGGGACTGAGTGTAGCTTAGCAAAATTTGCTGATGACAATAAACTGAATGGAAAAACAAATTGTACAGAGGATGTGGAGAATCTGCAGAGGGATATAGATAGGTCAAGTGAGTGGGCCAAGGTCTGGCAGATGGAATACAATGTTGGTAAATGCGAGATCATCCACTTTGGAAGGAATAATAGAAGAGTAGATTATTATTTATCTGGTGAAAGATTGCAGCATGCTGTTGTGCAGAGGGACTTGGGAGTGCTTGTTCATGAATCGCAAAAAGTTGGCTTGCAGGTACAACAGGTTATTAAGAAGGCAAACGGAATGTTGGCCTTCATTGCTAGAGGGATTGAATTCAAGAGCAGGGAGGTCATGCTGCAACTATACAGGGTACTGGTGAGGCCACACCTGGAGTACTGTGAGCAGTTCTTGTCTCCATCATTGAGGAAGTATATACAGGCCTTGGAGCCAGTGCAGAGGAGGTTTGCCAGGTTGATTCCAGGGATGAAGGGGTTAACCTATAAGGAGAGATTGTGTTGCCTGTGACTATACTCTCTGGAGTTCAGAAGAATGAGAGGAGATCTTATAGAATCATACAAAATTTTGAAAGGAATAGACAAAATAGAAGTAGGAAAGTTGTTTCTTTTGATAGGTGAGACTAGAACTAGGGGACATTGCCTCAAGATTCAAGGGAGAAGATTTAGGATGGAGATGAGGAGAAACTGTTTTTCCCAGAGAGTGATGAATCTGTGGAATTCTCTGCTCAGGGAAGCAGTTGAGGCTTCCTTACTAAATATATTTAAGATACAGTTAGATAGGTTTTTACGTAGTAAGGGGATTAAGGGTTATGGGGAAAAGGCAGGTAGATGGAGCTGAGTTTACGGACAGATCAGCCATAATCTTATTGAATGGCGGGGCCGGCTCGATGGGCCGGATGGCCTACTCCTTTTCCTATTTCTTATGTTCTTATGTTAAAATCTTATTGCCACCCTCCTGCACCAATTCCTTAGCCATGAATTAAACTGTATAATCTTCCTATTTATGGCCTCACTAGCACGAGGCATGGATAGCAATTCAGAGTTCACAGCCTGGGAGGTCCTGCCCTTTAACTTAGCACTTTACTTCCTGAATTCCCAATGCAGAACCTTGTCATTTGCCCTACCTATGTCATTGGTACTTATGTGGACCACTCTCCCACTTAAGAATGCTGAGGACTCGATCCAAGATATCCCGGACCCTGGCACTAAGGAGGCAACATACTATCCAGGAATCTCACTCTCGAATCCAGGAATCACAGAATCTCCTGTCCATTCCCCTAACTAACAAATCCCCTATCACCACAGCATGCCTTTCCTTCCCCCTTCCCGTCTGAGTCACAGAGGCAGACTCCGTGCCAGATACCTGACTGCTGTGGCTTTCCTCTGTTAGGTCATTTCCCCCCCCCACCCCACAACAGTATCCGGAGTGATATACCTGTTGTTGAAGGGGATGGCCACAGTGGTACTTTGCACTGGCTCCTTAACCCTTTTCCCTTTCCTGACTGTCACCACGTGTGGAACCACCTCTCTATATGTCCTATCTATCTCCCCTTCAGCCTCCTGAATGATCCGGAGATCATCCAGTTCCAGCTCCAAATCCTGAATGCAATTTGTCAGAAGCTTCAGCTGGTTGCACTTCTCTCGGTAGTAGTGGTCAGGGATACTGGAATTCTCCCTGTCTTCCCACATCCTACAAGAGGAGCATTCAACTAACCTGCCTGTCATTTCTACCTAGCTGCGAAGATATAAGGAAGAGAAAGGAAAAGAAGACATGAGCTTTTCTTTCCTTTGCTCTCTCTGAGTGAAACCTCATTTCACTGCAGCCTCAAAGAGCTAAAGTTTAAGATCTCCACTCTGATTATGGCCAATGGCGACCGCACTTGCCCCTGTCTTCCTTTAATTTGCTTTTACTAATTAATTCCAAACGCCTATTGGGCACTAGTCAAAGCTCTATCACTCTGCCATGAACCACTCCTGCCTTTTATCCTTGGGCCGTGGACCTGTTTGAAGACCTTCCTCTCCAGACTATCTTGTGGCACATCAGGCAGCAACCTTGCCGAATGTTTAGCATTCTTGTCTGTTTCTTACAAGGCCAAGTTGCTAGCTCAACGCTCAACCCAGCATGGTTGGAAAGCTTGCAAGGAGCCGGCCGGAAGTGAACCTGGGCCCACCTGCCTCCAAGTCCGGTACTAACGCCACTACACTACTGGCTGGCTTTGTAAAAGGTTAAGCATCATGAAGCTGGGAATAAAGTGCACAAATCTGAGCTATTACTGTATTTGGTGAATCAATATTGTCTTTGTCCTTGGAATTATGACTGTTTATGACGAATGTAAACACTGACAACAAACCAGCATCTTCCATTTTCTGAGGAGGCTCCCATGGATGGATGGTTTTTTCAAGCAGCAAGGATGGTGATACTTAACAATTGCAAAGTCAAAGGATTGCTTTAATCTTCTATTACACAGAGCTAGCAATCTGGTAAGTGTGATTTCCCTGTATCACAGAGAGGCAGGAGGAATGTTACTCACTGTTAACGCTGCCACATCAAACTCCATACCCCAGGAATACAGGGTGAGCTTATGTTGATGACACAGGATGTCCATGGTGAGTTACACTGTTTAAGAAAGTTAGTTGGAGTCACAGAGTCGTACAGCAAGGAAACGGGCCATTGTGGCCTACCAAGCAAGTCTTGTCTGCATGTCATCCATACATATCAGATCACTTCATTACCACAGTGCAATGAGATAGTACAAGGGAAAACAATAACAGAATGTAGAATAAAGTGTTACAGTACCATAATGAGGTGCGAGGCCATAATGAGGAAAATTGCGGGGTCAAGAGTCCTTCTGTTTGTACTAGATGCTCATTCAATAATCTTGTAGTAGTGTGATTGAAGCTGCCCTTGAACCTGGTAAGGTCTGATGAAGGGTCTCTGCCCGAAACGTTGACTGTTTACTCTTTTCTATAGATGCTGCCTGGCCTGCTGAGTTCCTCCAGCATTTTGTGTGTGTTGCTCTGGTTTTGTATCTTCTGCCCAATCAAAACATTTATTACCTTGAGATTCATTTTCTTGCAAGCATTTACAACAAAAAAACGATAGAATTTTATTCTTAAAGAACCTTACGTTAACGGACCAAGACTGACAAGCAACCAATGTAAAAAAAAAGACAAATTATGCAAATAAAATTAATAGTGAGTACATGACTTGTAAAATATCATCAAATGTGAGTCTGTAGTTTGTAGAATCAGTCCAGAGAAGTTATCCACTACCATTCAGTTGCCTGCTGATTGTAGGGCAATACAGTAACTGTTCCTGAACCTGGTGTGTGGGACCGAAGGCTTCTGTACCTCCTGCTCGACGGTACAGCAAGAAGAGAGAATGGGCCTGGACGGTGGGGGTCTTTAATGAGAGCTGCTGCTTTCTTGTCGCAGTGTTCCATGTAAATGTACTCAATAGTGGGGAGGGGTTTGCCTGTGATGGACAGGTCTGTATCTACAATTTCCTGTAGCCTTTTCTATTCTTGCTCATTGGTGTTCCCATGCCAGGATATGCTGCAACCAGTTCAGATACTCTCACTGTGCATGTATGGAGATTTTAGTGACATGCTGCACCTATGCAAACCTCTGAGAAATTAGAAGTGCTTTCTTTGTGATGATACAATTGCTGGACTCAGAACAGATCCACTGATATGTTAATGCCAAGGAATTTATGATGGATACTATAAAAGCACAAATGTTCGACAGTTAGCAAAGTAACAAAACACTAACAAAAATAAGGTCAAGAATACATTTGCACGGATTTATGTAATAAATGACTGAGGCCTTCAGAACATGGTTTGATCCTTAATGTATCTGTTATCTGGGATAGCTGTGATTGGCACATTAACAGCAAAGTATAACATGGCTTTATTTCAGACCTTTACCCCTGCATGTCGTTCTGATACACGCGTTCCTTTCTCAACCAAATTCCCACTGCCTTTTTCTTGTTAATATATGAAAAGCACCAGCAGTTACTTTAATCTCAACATTCTTGGATATAGCTGGGGAAAATAGCCTCAGGCTCCTCTTAATGCCTGTAATTTCAACACAATGGCTATGCATAGAGTATATCACCTTTTTATACACTAAGGACAAATGAGTCAATACAATTTCAATGACATTGTTTACTTCAATATTTTGTGTCTGACAAATGGTTACATTGAGTACGTATTTACCGTGAAGCACACTGCAACTCTGAATAGTCAAACACCTTTGCTGGGAGAGAGAAATTTACACAAATGGTCTAAACCATTCTGGACAGAGAATCAGATAGCCAAGATTAGTGCTGTGGGCAGACTTTCTGAGTACACAAATATCCCAGATATCAAGAGCAACTATGCCTATGACCATATTTGAAAAGCCAAGTGACAAAATTTAGTCTGGTCTGGCAGCACTTCTTGATCTCTGGAAGAAGAGAGCAGAATAACCTACCTTTTTTGATGTTGGCAAATTAACACAGCCCCATTGTCAGAGACCTAGCTGATGCAGATGAGAATGTCTGAAAGTCATGCAGAGTGACAACCCAGATCTTCAAAGTCAAAGTCAATTTTTATCAAAGTACATAAATGTCACCATATAGTACCTTGAGATTCATTTTCTTACTGGCATTTACAGGAAAATAAAGAAATACAGTAGAATTTATGAGCATCTATGCAAAAACAAAGACTGATTAAAAAACCAAGGGAAAAGAGGAAACAAACTGTGAAAATAAAAGTAAATAAATAAATACAATAAATACAATACAATAAAACAATAGATAAATAATATTGAGAATGTGAGTTGTAGAGTCCTTGATAGCGAATCTGTAGATTGTGGAATCAATTCAGTGCTGAGGTGAGTGAAGTTATCCATGCCAATGCAGGAGTCTGATGGTACTAACTGTTCATGAACCTGGTGTGTGGGACCCAAGGCATCCTGCCTACCTCCTGCCTGATGGTCATAGCAATAAGAGAGCATGGCCTGGGTTTTAAAAATCCTTGATGATAGACTGGATGCTGCTTTCTGGTGGCAGCGTCCATCATTAGGGCAGAATGGTGAAGTGGCATTTGTGAAGAGGATGCTGTCCAAGTTGCATGCCATCTTGGGCAATGTCTCCCATCCACTACATAATGTACTGGTTGGGCACAGGAGTACATTGAGCCAGAGACTCATTCCACCGAGATGCAACACAGAGCGTCATAGGAAGCCATTCCTGCCTGTGACCATCAAACTTTACAACTCCTCCCTTGGAGGGTCAGACACCCTGAGCCAATAGGCTGGTCCTGGACTTATTTCGTGGCATAATTTACATATTACTATTTAACTATTTATGGTTTTATTACTATTTATTATTTATGGTGCAACTGTAACAAAAACCAATTTCCCCCGGGATCAATAAAGTATGACTATAACTATGACTGTGACTATGATATACAGTTTTTTAGTTTAGTTATTTAAATTTAAAGATACGGCACAATATCAAGCCCTTCCAGCTCAATGAGCCCATACCACCCAATTACACCCATGTGAACAATTAACCTACTAACCCGTATGCTTTTTGGAATGTGGGACGAAACCAAAGCACCCAGAGAAAGCCCTTGCAGTCACAGGGAGAACGTACAAATGTGTTACGGGCAATGATGGTCGATGAGCATGGGTCACTGGGGTTGTGCTACCGTACCATACCCTAGGCTACCGAGCTGTACTGCCTCATCTCACTACAATACTAAATATCTTGAGCAACCAGTCCCTGCTCTGGGCCAGCAGCTTACGCTCTGTAGAAACCTTTTAAATTTAAAAACTGATTCCTGCCTGTAGTTTACATTTTAACAGGTTTTATTTTTAAAGATTGGATCTTGTTCGAACACCCAGGGCTATAATTGTTTATTCTATGACCTCCTAAAAGATGTCTATGGAATCTTTGTTAGCTGCCTAAACCGATTTTTCTCTCTGGCCCCATTCCTGCAGTGTTCTGATATTACAGCCATCCGTTTAACTTGCCGAGATCCTTGTTCTGTCACGTGGTGAGTTTCTGGTGAAGAGTGAAGATGGACCGTTTTCTGCACATTGCCCACAAGTTCCATGGCCTCCACTCCCCTAAGGCAGTTGGACTCCCCCAGCTGCTCTTTGCAAAGTGTATTAAGACCAAGGTGCCCACAACGGTGATAAATTATATTGGTAAATTGGTACCATTGTCACATATTCCAAAACACAGTGAAAACTTTGTTTTGTAAGCCATCCATACAGGTCATTTCATTACAACAGTGCATTCAAGTAGTACAAGGAAAACCAATAACAGAATGCAGGATAAAATGTTACCATTACAGTGAAAGTGCAGTGCAGCCAGACGATAAAGCGTGAGACCAAAGTGAGATATATTGTCAGGTCAAAACAGCATGTTGCTACGCTGGGGTACCGTTCAATACTATTGTAACAGTGGAGTGGAAGCTGGCCTTGAGCCCAGTGGTACCTGCTCTCAGTCTTTTGTGTCATCTGCCTGATGGGAGGGGGAGAAGAGAGAATAGAATTGAACTGCTTTTCCACTTGTGCTTCCTAAAAAACCCAGGGTGAAATGAAGCACATTCAGTGGTTCGAAGTTTATCGTTCAAAGTAAGTTTATTGTCAAAGTAAGTATATGTTACCTTATACTATGCTGAGTTTCAATTTCTTACAGGTATTAAAAGGAAAAAAATACAATAGAAATGAACGAAAAGCTATACATATACAGGCAAAGACTGACAAAGAAGCAATGTGCAAAAGAAGGCAAACTGGGCAAATGAAAGTAGCACTGAGAATGAGGTGTACAAGACTCCTTAAAAGTGAGTCTGTAAATCATAGGAACAGTTCAGAGCTAAAGTGAGTAAGGTTATCCACACTGGTTCAGGAGCCTGATAGTTGCAGGGTAATAAGTGCTCCTGAACATAGCGGTATGGGACATAAGCCCTCTATATCTCCTGGCTGATGGTACGAGTGAGAAGCGGGCATGACCTGGATGATGGAGCTCCTTGATGATGTATGCCACTTTCTTGATGTAGTGAAGCATGTAAATGGTGTGGACGACTTTGCCTGTGATGGACTGGGCTATATCCACCTCTTTTGGAAGACATCTCTATTCCAGGGCAATGATCTTTCCATAGCAGGCTATGATGCAACCACTCGAGATACTCTCCACTGTGCATTTATGGAAGTTCGTCAAAGTTTTTGGTGACATGCCCAATCTATGCAAACTTCTAAGGAAGCAGAGGCACTGTTGTGCCATCTTTGTGATGACTCCTATGTGCTGGTCTCAGGGCAGATCCTCTGATAAGTTACTGCCAAGGAATTTAAAGCTTGTGGTCATTGCCATAAAAGCACTGATGTTTAACAGCGTTAGCAAATCAAGAAACAAATGACTAAAGCAACACACATCAAAGTTGCTGGTGAATGCAGCAGGCCAGGCAGCATCTCTAGGAAGAGGTACAGTCGACGTTTCAGGCCGAGACCCTTCGTCAGGACTAACTGAAGGAAGAGTTAGTAAGAGATTTGAAAGTGGGAGGGGAAGGGGGAGATACAAAATGATAGGAGAAGACAAGAGGGGGAGGGACGGAGCCAAGAGCTGGACAGGTGATTGGCAAAGGGGATATGAGAGGATCATGGGACAGGAGGTCCGGGGAGAAAGACAAGGCGGGGGGGGAACCCAGAGGATGGGCAAGGGGTATAGTCAGAGAGACAGAGGGAGAAAAAGGAGAGTGAGAGAAAGAATGTGTGTATAAAAATAAATAACGGATGGGGTACAAGGGGGAGGTGGGGCATTAGCGGAAGTTAGAGAAGTTAATGTTCATGCCATCAAGTTGGAGGCTACCCAGACAGAATATAAAGTGTTGTTCCTTCAGCAAAGCGGTCTCCCAGTCTGCGTCGGGTCTCGCCAATATATAGAAGGCCACATCGGGAGCACCGGACGTAGTACATCACCCCAGCTGACTCACAGGTGAAGTGTCGCCTCACCTGGAAGGACTGTCTGGGGCCCTGACTGGGAGACCGCTTTGCTGAACACCTAGGCTCTGTCCGCCAGAGAAAGCAGGAACTCCCAGTGGCCACACATTTTAATACCACATCCCATTCCCATTCTGACATGTCTATCCACGGCCTCCTCTACTGTAAAGATGAAGCCACACTCAGGTTAGAGGAACAACACCTTATATTCCGTCTGGGTAGCCTCCAACCTGATGGCATGAACATCGACTTCTCTAATTTCCACTAATGCCCCACCTCCCCCTCGTACCCCATCCGTTATTTATTTTTATACACACATTCTTTCTCTCACTCTCCTTTTTCTCCCTCTGTCCCTCTAACTATACCCCTTGCCCATCCTCTGGGTTCTCCCTCCCCCCTTGTCTTTCTCCCCGGACCTCCTGTCCCATGATCCTCTCATATTCTCTTTGCCAATCACCTGTCCAGCTCTTGGCTCCATCCCTCCCCCTCCTGTCTTCTCCTATCATTTTGGATCTCTCCCTCCCCCTCCTACTTTCAAATCCCTTACTCACTCTTCCTTCAGTTAGTCCTGACAAAGGGTCTCGGCCTGAAACGTCGACTTCACGTCTTCCTAGAGATGCTGCCTGGCCTGCTGCATTCACCAGCAACTTTGACATGTGTTGCTTGAATTTCCAGCATCTGTAGAATTCCTGTTGTTTGCATTTTAAAACAACTGACTAAAATTAAGGCAAAGAATACAATTGTGTGGATTTGTGAAATAAATGCCTGTGACCCTCAGAACATGGTTTGACTCCGAATATTTATGTTATCTGGGATAGCTGAGGTTGGCACATTAAGAACAAAATATCACATGGATTCATTTCAGACATTTAGCCCTGCATGCCCTCCTGATACACTTGCCCCTTTATCAACCAAACCCCCGTTGCCTTTTTCTGGTAGATAACGATAAAAGCACCGGCAGTTGCTTTCATCTCAACATTCATGGATGTAGCTGGGGAAAATGATGTCAGGTTCCCATTAATGCCTGTAATTTCAGCAGAATGACCATGCATAGGGACAGCAGTATATCTTGAAGTGTGTTTATGACCCTATAATTGAAAACCTCAGTGAGGTTCTCCATTGAATCTCATCATTTGGTTGAGTCCAAGCAAGACAAAATGGTGTATATAAAGCATTAAGGCTTACACAAGCTAGACAGTTATGTTACATTGTTTTTTTTTCTGGAGAGCAATCCAATCCCTCTTTGAAGGTTGCTGCCATTTGGATGACACACTAGCTGTAGCTCCCTCTGTTGACACAAACAGAGGATGCAAGTAGACTTTGCAATACAAATGCAAAACTGATTTTCTTGAAGAAACATCTATTCATAAAAAAAATGGATTGCATAGAGCATTGAAATGTCCCCAGGATGCCATGGCTGGAAAATGCTTGGTATGTACAGTACTACAGAAATAAGTGAGAGAAGTAGATGGATGTTTTATTTAAGTGGGCAATGGTGTGACCTGTTTTGACATTGAATGTTGCTAATTTGTTAGTCTTGTAGTTAATTGACTGGTATTGTGATCCTTTAATTTGTGCATCAAATGTTAATTTGACAGTACTTCAAGGAGTAATCGGGTCACATAGCACTGAAACAGGCCCTTCAGCCCAGCTGCTCCATGCTGACCAATGTGCCCTATCCAGTCTAGTCCTCTTTGCCTCCTTTTGGCCCATATCCCCCTAAACGTTTCCATTTTACGTACCTGTCCAACTGTCTTTTGTTGCACTTGCTTCAACCACTTCAACCGGTTGCTCATTTATTAGCTCAAAGATAACACCACTTATGTAAAAAAAATTCCTATTAAATCTTTCTCTTCTTACCTTAGACCCATGTCCTCCAGTTCTTGATTCCCAGAGCCTGGGAAAAATGCTGAGTGCTTTCTCAATGACTTAGAGTGGCAGGAGACTCAAGGACTGAGGCTGCACCCACACTAGACCGGATAATTTTGAGAACTCCGGTTTCGCGTAAAAACAACAGGCGTCCACACCAAGTGTTTTTGAAAATACCTCCGCCCACATTAAAACAGGTATTTGGGTGAATCTCCTCCTACTGGGAATGCGCAGGACACATCTACAGAAATCAAGCGACATACTTGTTGTCGAATCTTGCTGTGAAAGTGCACGTTTGTGCAGTTACAGACTAGAAACACTTAAAATGAAATTGCCAAACGAGGGACAGCTATTGGCTCTCACGCAGGAGGACTTAAAACTAAAAAACAAAAACGGTGTGTATGGAGGCAACCGACAGGGAGTTCACGGACAGTATGACCCGGCTGACGACAAACATTGAAAAACTGACTAACTCTGTTGCATTAATAAAGCACCTTGTTAAAAGTGTAAAACATGTCTGCATCAGTGTTATCTTGTATTTCCATACAATGTTACATTAGGCTGTTACACATCTATTGTCAGAGAAGTACTTGCATAAATAGGTAAACCACCTTCACACAAGCAAGGACAGAAAACATGGCAAAGTGAGTATACTTATTTATTCAGTGGGTTATGCAGCCTCAACATTCGCCAGGCTGACAAAGAGAGTCTGGGAGAACAGAAAGCTGACGACGCACACCAAAGTTGCAGTCTACAGGGCCTGCGTCCTCAGCACACTGCTTTACGGCAGCGAGACCTGGAGCCCCGACTACAGACAAGAGTGGCGTCTCAACGCCTGAAGGTGGAATCTCATGTGGATAGGGTGGTGAAGAAAGCTTTTGGTATGCTGGCCTTTATTAATCAGAGCATTGAGTATAGGAGTTGGGATGTAATGTTGAAATTGTATAAGGCATTGGTAAGGCCAAATTTGGAGTATTGTGTTCAGTTCTGGTCACCGAATTATAGGAAAGATGTCAATAAAATTGAAAGAGTACAGAGGAGGTTTACTAAAATGTTGCCTGGGTTTCATCTCCTAAGTTACAGAGAAAGGTTGAACAAGTTAGGACTTTATTCTTTGGAGCGTAGAAGGTTGAGGGGGGACTTGAAAGAGGTGTTTAAAGTTATGAGGGAGATTGATAGAGTTGACATGGATAGGCTTTTTCCATTGAGAGTGGGGAAGATTCAAACAAGAGGACATGAGTTGAGAATTAAAGGACAAAAGTTTAGGGGTAACATGAGGAGGAACTTCTTTACTTGGAGAGTGGTGGCTGTGTGAAATGAGTTTCCAGCAGAAGTGGTTGAGGCAGGTTCAATGTTGTCGTTTAAGGTTAAATTGGATAGATATATGGACAGGAAAGGAATGGAGTGTTATGGGCTACAGCATAAACAGCATCCTATCTGGATGCATAGCAGCCATGTATGGCAAATGCTCTGCATGTGGCCATAAGAAGATATTGTAAATTTAGGCAATTCTTTTATTAACTCTGTAAAGGTCAGGATCAGAATCAGGTTTATTATCATGGGCATGAGTCATGAAATTTTGTTAACTTGGCAGCAGCAGTTCAAAGCAATGCATAATATAGAAGAAAAAATAATAATAAATATTGTTTTATTCATCCTGGAAAAAATGGTTTAACTACATAACACCTCATAGGCCTGATTTTATTCTCACAAGTCAATGAATATGTTGTAAAAAAAAAGGATCACTCCCCACTCTGTACATAGTTTTCTTCTTTCGATTGTTCTTTCTTTCCTCTCCTTTCTATAGGTGTATACCTCAGATAAATATTATATGGAGATTTGTGACAAATATGATGAAATGATATATATGTACAGTATCTGAAATACATCTTACGAAAATGTTTGATGATGAAATTCAATAAAAAATAAATTACAAAAAAAAAGAATTAGGGGGTTATGGCAAGATTTGTGGGATAAATGGCAAAAGGGGAGACACCTTTTTAATACATATTATTTCTGTTTTTTGCAGGATTTTAAATCTATTTGATATACGTATACACTGTACTGCTGCTGCAAAGCCATAAACTTCACATCAATAAAGCCAGTGATAACAAAACTGTAAAAGAAAGAGTAACATATGTCTTGTGAGCCAGGTTACAGACATACAGTCACCTTGCCTACCCACTGGAGTGGGTTGTGGTTGATCAGGCTCCTGGTGCTGGGAAGAGTGACCCTGGTGAGAATGTTGTACTAACTGAGACTTTTACACTGGGTATGGGTTTCATTATTTTGCAGGGACATTATTTCAGTTCTCAGTTCTGCCAACTGTAGACTCAGGAAATCCTGAAGCAATCTGCTGACTGGCAGAATACAACATTGGCACTGAACCCACAATATTCCAGATGAAAGAGAATGCAGCAATCCCTCATTTTCCTGGGACACAGCTTCTTGCATTCTCTGTTTTTGTCAACAAGGGGTGTTACAGCTGGTGTGTCATCCAAGTAATGCAGCAACAACCCTCCAACAAGCATTGGGTTGCTCTCCAGAGAATGCTGAGCTCATCTTTCTTTCCAGTGACTATACACTGGCCAAAACTATGCTAGGGAGAGGTGGTTGTGTACCCTCTCATTTTAATTTGGCTTGAAGTCTGCCCAGTGCCCTCCTTCATCTGCTTCAAGTTGCCATACCTGCATTCCTATTCTTTAGATAATAAAACTGCCAGTGTACTTAGGCAGTTCAAAAGTACACTTCTGAAAGGGAAGTTACAGGCTGCAGGTTGCAGCAATACCAGTTCAGAAGATGTACAGCTAGTAGTTTTGTGATTAGTGGTTTATTCAGGATAGCTGGGTCCAGGTGAAGGTTAACAATTGCTACTTAACTTTCTAGTTTTGCTTCCCTTTTTACATTGACTATTTGACTGAAACTCCCAGTGATTCATCTTCCTAAATCAATGATGAGTGAAGGAAGATCTCACAGTTATTTCTCGCAATAGGATGGACTGTCCAATCCCAGTAAAATTACTCAACTGGTGTCAGCCTTGGATTGGAGAAAGGAAGAGTCAAGTAATGATCTAGTTGCTCTTCAGTGAGTCTGGTGGAAAGTTTGCTGGGTCAGTCTAGGACAAAACAACCCCAGAAACAAACCTCTTCTTTGGCAGCCCTGCCACCTCTTCCTTGAGATCATTCTTAGGAACACCCATAGGTCCATTGAAGATTTGCTTCCAGCTATTGCTCAAGCAACTGAACTTAAGCAACACTCAATATCAATAGAGACAGGGAGTAGAACGTGGCCCATAAAATAATAACAGCCTCCCCCATTAAGATGCTAAACAGTCTGATTGCATCACCTCCTGGAATGGAGGCTCCAATGCGCAGCATCGAAAGAGACTACAGAGGGTTGTAGATACAGCCAGCCTCCGTCACAGGCGCAACCTTCCCCACTATCGAGGATATCTCCAAGAGATGATGCCTCAAGAAGGCAGCATCCATCACTGAGGACCCTCACTTTCAGAGACATTCCCTCTTCTCTTTATTAGCGTCAGGGATGAGGTGCAGGAGAGCGAAAGCACAGTTAATGATTCAGAAACAGTTTCTGCCCCTCGGCCACTGGAATTCTGAATCTTCAATGAGCTCAGGAACATTATTATTCCTTTGTTTTGCACTACTTATTTATTTAGTAATTTACAGTAAATTTATGTCTTTGCACTTTACTGCTGCCGCAAACAATAAATTTCACTTCATATAAGTCAGTGGTAATAAACCGGATTCTGATTCTGAGCTGTCAGGTAGATAGCCACAAGGATGTGTCTGATCAACATTTGAAACTGTATCTTTCATTGAGAATGCTTGCTGATAAAAACAATAGCATTGATCTGACAAGAAACATTCAGCTTGAGTCAGATTATGGCAGCAAATGCAGAATCTAAATGAATCCATGTATCTACAGCAGCTGATTCCGCTATGCATGTTATGACCGTATGTAACTTATCAGGAGGAAACAATAAAGTTACAAGGTCAGTTGTCACAACGACGGATTCGGCAGCGCAGCAGATACGACAATTACGCTCATGAATATGCACTTGTCAGCTAATTATTATTTCTTCTTGATAGTATTAAACTGCATTCATTCTGTCATAGTGCTTGTTATGACTTGAACCCAGCACAGCAATGTTTTGCTGCCTGCTTGCATTCAGCCTTGCCTGAGAAATTGGACTGTCGAGTCAACTGACTCTGAAGACTAGTGGTATTCGTTTCATATTTAGTTATTTCTTTCATCCGAAGTGTAGGCTTCATTTTCCACCTGAGAGTTTTAGTTAACACAAAATAATCTGCAGATGCTGGGGTCAAAGCAACACTCACAACACGCTGGAGGAACTCAGCAGGCAAGGGTTCCGGCCCAAAACGTCGACCAATCTTTTCCACTGATGCTGCCCGACCTGCTGAGTTCCTCCAGCGTGTTGTGAGTGTTGAGAGTTTTAGTTAACAGCTCTGTTTGGCCTAGTGTTTATTGTTTTCTTTTCCTTCTAACTCCATTTGGATTAAAGCCTGTGAACTATCAACCTTCTTCAGTGTCTCTCGCTCCACGCTTGGGCCATATCTGAACCTGGTGACACAGTAAACAAGAACCACTTATTTAATTTCTAGTTAACTGTCATATCAATTTGATCTATTTGTTATGTGTTGGTATCTCACGAGAAACAGATGTAACCAGCTGGAGTTTTTTCTAAATAACCGTATAACCACATAACAATTACAGCATGGAAACAGGCCATCTTGGCCCTTCTAGTCTGTGCCGAACTCTTACTCTCACCTAGTCCCACCGACCTGCACGCAGCCCATAACCCTCTATTCCTTTCTTGTCCATATATCTGTCCAATTTAACTTTAAATGACAACATCGAACCTGCCTCAACCACTTCTGCTGGAAGCTCGTTCCACAGAGACAATTATTGGAATAATAACAACATTTTTTGATAAATCTTATGAGTTATAGTTAAATCTTTCTGACTAACATGTTACAAAACAGCTCCTATTGTTTCAACATAGGTGAGGGCTCCATTTAGGATTTATATATCTCTGCTGACATCGAATTAAAAAGCATATGAGGAATCAAATGCCATCTTCAAAAATGATTCCATTCTCTAAACAACTAACTAAGTGTCTTCCAGTATTATCAAATAGCCAATGATGGAGAGCTGAAGAAGTGTTTTGGCCCAAAACACTGATTGGTTATTCATTTCCATAGATATTGCTTGACCTGCTAAACTCCCCCAGTGTTCTGTGTGTGTTGCTTTGGATTTCCAGCATCAGCAGAATTTCTTGTGCTTATTGATGAAGGCATATTGTTGTAACTTACAGATTTTCAAGAGATTCAAGGCTTATATCTCCTAATAAACAATTAGCAAATGTTTGACAGTTGTCAACAACTCTCTGTATTTTATAAGCTTGCCCAAAGGAATGAAAAATTTGATCTTTTGACCTCTTGTTTGGGAAAACCAAGTCAGTGCTGGACAGAGTGGATGTCGCAAAGTTGTTTCCCATGATGGGAGAGTCTAGTACGAGAGGGCATGATTTAAGGATTCAAGGGTGCCCATTCAGAACAGAAATGCGAAGAAATTTTTTGAGTCAGAGGGTGGTGTATCTATGGAATTTGTTGCCACGGGTAGCAGTGGAGGCCAGGTCATTGGGCGTATTTACAGCAGAGATTGATAGGTATCTGAGTAGCCAGGGCATCAAAGGTTATGGTGAGAAGGCGGGGGAGTGGGACTAAATAGGAGAATGGATCAGCTCATGATAAAATGGCGGAGCAGACTCGATGGGCCGAATGGCCTACTTCTGTTCCTTTGTCTTATGGTCTTATAAGAGAGAGAATTTGTAGAATGTCTAAGGGATGGCTTTTTAGAACAGCTTGTTACTGAGCCCACTAAAGGATCGGCTGTGCTGTACAATGATCCAGCGATGATAAGAGAGCTTAAGGTTAAGGAACCCTTAGGGATGTGTGATCACAATATGATTGAGTTCACTTTGAAATTTGAAAAGGAGAAACTAAAATCCAATGTATCAGTATTTCAGAGGAAAAAAAGAAATTACAGTGGCATGAGAGGAGAACTGACCAAAGGTGAATGGAAAGGGACACTAGCAGGAAGGACAGCAGAGCAGCAGTGGCTGGAGTTTCTGCAAAAAATGAGAGAAGCACAAGACAGAAATATGCCAAATAAGAAGAAATGTTTGAATAGAAGGACACTACGGTGGCTGATAGGTGAAGTCAGATCCAAAATAAAAGCAAAAGAGAGGGCATACAAGGAAGCCAAAGCTAGTGGGAAGAAAGAGGATTGGGAAGCTTTTAAAAACTTGCAGAAGAAAACTAACAAGGTCATTAGGAAGGAAAAGATGAATTATGAAATGATGCACATAAAAGCTGCTGGTGAACGCAGCAGGCCAGGCGGCATCTGTTGGAAGAGGTACAGTCGACCTTTCGGGCCGAGACACTTTGTCAGGACTAACTGAAAGAGGAGCTAGTAAGAGATTGTGGGAGGGGAAGGGGGAGATCCGAAATGATAGGAGAAGACAGGAGGGGGAGGGATGGAGCCAAGAGCTGGACAGTTGATTAGCAAAAGGGATAGGAGAGGATCATGGGACAGGAGGCCCAGGGAGAAAGAAAAGGGGGAGGGAGGGAAGAAAGCCCAGAGGATGGGCATGGGGTATAGTGAGAGGGACAGAGGGAGAAAAAGGAGAGAGAGAAAAAGAATGTGTGTATATAAATAAATAACGGATGGGGTACGAGGGGGAGGTGAGGCATTAGCGGAAATTTGAGAATTCAATGTTCTTGCCATCAGGTTGGAGGCTACCCAAACGGAATATAAGGTGTTGTTCCTCCAACCTGAGTGTGGCTTCATCTTTACAGTACAGGAGGCCGTGGATAGACATATCAGAATGGGAATGGGATGTGGAATTAAAATGTGTGGCCATTGTGAGATCCTGCTTTCTCTGGCAGATATGAAATGAAGCTGGCAACTAATATCAAAGAAGATACTAAAAGCTTTTTTAAGTATATAAGGGTAAAAGAGAATCGAGGGTAGATATTGGACCAATAGAAAATGATGCTGAAGATATTGTAATGAGAGATGCAGAGATGGCAGAGGAACTGAATGCATATTTTGCATCAGTCTTCTCTGTGGAAGACACCTGCAGTATACTGGACATTCAAGAGTGTCAGGGAAATGAAGTACTTGCAGTGAAAATTACGACTGAGAAGGTGCTCATGAAGCTTAATGGTCTAAGGGTGGATAAATCTCCTAGACCTGATGGAATGTACACTTGTGTTCTGAAGGAAGTAACTGGAGAGATTGTGGAGGCATTAACAATGATCTTTCAGGTATCGATAGATTCTGGCATTGTACCAGATGACTGGAAAATTGTAAATGTTACTCCACTATTTAAGAAGGGTGGGAGGCAGCAGAAACGAGACTATAGACCTATTAGCCTGACATCAGTAGTTGGTAAATTGTTGGAATCAATTGTCAAGGATGAGATTACAGAATACCTGGAGGCACCTGACAAGATAAACTAAATCCAGCATTGTTTCCTGTATGGAAAGTCCTGCCTGACAAACCTACTGCAATTTTTTGAGGAAATTACATGCAGGGTAGACAAAGGAGATGCAGTAGATGTGGTATACTTGGATTTTCAGAAGGCCTTTGACAAGGTGCCGCACATGAGGCTCCTTAGCAAGATAAGAGCCATAAGGCCATAAGACAAAGGAGCAGAAGTAGGCCATTCGGCCCATCGAGTCTGCTCCGCCATTTTATCATGAGCTGATCCATTCTCCTATTTAGTCCCACTCCCCCGCCTTCTCACCATAACCTTTGATGCCCTGGCTACTCAGATACCTATCAATCTCTGCTGTAAATACACCCAATGACTTGTCCTCCACTGCTGCCCGTGACAACAAATTCCATAGATTCACCACCCTCTGACTCAAAAAATTTCTTCGCATTTCTGTTCTGAATGGGCGCCCTTGAATCCTTAAATCATGCCCTCTCGTACTAGACTCTCCCATCATGGGAAACAACTTTGCGACATCCACTCTGTCCAGCACTGACTTAGTTTTCCCAAACAAGAGGTCAAAAGTTCAAATTTTTCATTCCTTTGGGCAAGCATATAAAATACAGAGAGTTGCCGACAACTGTTAAACATTTGCTAATTGTTTATTAGGAGATATAAGTCTTGAATCTCTTGAAAATCAGTAAGTTACAACAATATGCCTTCATCAATAAGCACAAGAAATTCTGCTGATGCTGGAAATCCAAAGCAACACACACAGAACACTGGGGGAGCTTAGCAGGTCAAGCAACATCTATGGAAATGAATAACCAATCAGTGTTTTGGGCCAAAACCCTTCTTCAGCTCTCCATCATTAGTTATTTGATGATATTGGAAGACACTTAGTTAGTTGTTTAGAGAATGGAATCATTTTTGAAGATGGCATTTGATTCCTCATATGCTTTTTAATTCAATGTCAGCAGAGATATATAAATCCTAAATGGACCCCTCACCTATGTTGAAACAATAGGAGCTGTTTTGTAACATGTTAGTCAGAAAAATTTAACCATAACTCATAAGATTTATCAAAAAATGTTATTATTATTCCAATAATTGTCTCTGTGGAACGAGCTTCCAGCAGAAGTGGTTGAGGCAGGTTCGACGTTGTCATTTAAAGTTAAATTGGATAGCTATATGGACAGGAAAGGAATGGAGGGTTATGGGTTGAGTGCAGGTCGGTGGGACTAGGTGAGAGTAAGAGTTCGGCACGGACTAGAAGGGCCGAGATGGCCTGTTTCCATGCTGTAATTGTTATATGGTTATATGGTTATTTAGAAAAACCTTCTGCTGGCTTAAATAAGTGGTTCTTGTTATGACAGGGGATTTACTAACATGGGTGGAGCATTGGCTGATCGGCAGAAAACAGAGAATGGGAATAAAGGGATCCTATTCTGGCTGGCTGCCAGTTGCCAGTGGTGTTCCACAGGGGTCAGTGCTGGGACCGCAGTCTTCTATGATGTATGTCAATGATTTGGACTATTGGATTAATGGAACTGTGGCTAAATTTGCCAATGATACAAAGATAGGTGGAGGAGTGGGCAGTGTTGAGGAAACAGAGAGGCTGCAGAGAGACTTGGATGGTTTAGGGGAATGGGCAAAGAAATGGCAAATGAAATACAATGGTGGAAAGTACAGTCATGCACTTTGCTGGAAGAAATAAATGGGCAGGCTATTATTTAGATGGGGAGATAATTCAAAATGCAGAGATGCAAGATACCCTAAGATTAACCTCGGAATGAGTCGATGGTGAAACAGGTGAACGCAATGTTGGCATTCATTTCTAGAGGCATAGTATATAAGAGTAGGGATGTGATGTCGAGGCTCTATAAGGCACTCGTAAGACCACACTTGGAGTATTGTGTGCAGTTTTGGGCTCCTTATTTTAGAAAGAATACACTGAGATTGGAGATTGTTCAGAGAAGATTCATGAGAATGATTCCAGGAATGAAAGGGTTACCATATGAGGAATGTTTGGCAGCTCTTGGGCTGTATTCCCTGGAGTTCAGGAGAATGAGGGGGGATCTTTTAGAAACATTCCGAATGTTAAAAAGCCCAAACAGATTAGATATGGAAAAGTTACCTCCCATGGTAGTGGAGTCCAGGACAAGAGAGCACGACTTCAGCATTGAAGGACGTCCTTTTAGAACAGAGATGCAGAGAAATTACTTTTGTCAGAGGGTGGTAATAATAGGATTCCATTAGTTTCATGAGACCATGGATTTGCACCTTGGAAGGTTTCCAGTGCGCAGGCCTGGGCAAGGTTGTATGGAAAATTGGCAGTTGCCCATGCTGCAAGATTCCCCTCTCCACGCCACCGATGTTGTCCAAGGGAAGGGCACTAGGGCCGATACAGCTTGGCACCGGTGTCGTCACAGAGCAATGTGTGGTTAAGTGTCTTGCTCAAGGACACAACATGCTGCCTCAGCCAAGGCTCGAACTAGTGACCTTCGGATCACTAGACCGACACCTTAACCACTTGGCCACGCGCCAACACCAGAGGGTGGTAAATCTGTAGAATTTGTTGCCAGAGTGGGTGTGGAGGCTAAGTCACTGGGTGCATTTAAGGCAGAGATAGATAGGTTCTTGATTAACCAGGGCATCAAAGGTTATGGGGAGAAGGCAGTGGATGACTGGAAGAATTGAATCAGCCCATGATTGAATGGTGGAGCAGACTCAATGGGCCAATTGGCCTACTTCTGCTCCTATATCTTATGGTCTTATTTCATTCAAAAATTCTAGTGACTTTTTTTGAATACCATCAAAATTCAAACTAAATATGGCTGCTAGATTTCCTCATTCTTGTTTGAAGAGTCCAAGTTCCTCCCATCTCTCCTCATACTTAACAACATTGTATTGAATAACTATTTATAAGGCTTTCTTTGTATTTCTTGCTGCCTTCAAAAGACTGCCAAGTCCTCACTCACCAAAAGGAGACACAAAACTCATTGATACAGACTTATGGGCTCATGATACAACTTGATTGTGTCTCTGTGTTGAATTCTACCACGTTATAGGCATAACCCAACATTGTGTTTTATTGAATGCTCTGTCTCTCAGCATTATCTGTCATTCCAAACATAGCTTTTGTAACTGTCTCAGGGACATGTTTCATCGAAATGTTTATATTATATGTTTTTGTCATAAATTCTTGATTAATTTATCACCTTGAGTTATTTATGTAAGGATTATTTAATGCAGAGTGTAACGGGTCACATGACCGAGTGTATCGGGTCACATGACCAGAGTTTGATAGAAGCATGACTGTGGTATTATGGGTCAGAACCAACATGGAAGCAGAGAAAGATACATGGCCCTAAAATAACCTCATTCTGCATGTGGTCCAAGAGGCGCACACGGTTTTTCTTAATTTGTTTTATATAACATTTTTGGGGTGTCTTTATATGAACAGTGTGATATGTTGTAGTGATTTATATGGTTTCAGCACACTTCTGATGTGCTGGCGTGTTTGGGCCTGTTTATCGGCGGACACTGGCTTGAGAGACTTTAAAAGACTGAGGGATGTATGTTCCAAACTTTATGTCCTTTATTTTCTTGTGGTTTTCACGGTGTCTACTGAAGAGAGAGAGAGAGAGAGAGAGAGAGAGAGAAATAAAAATAAATCTTCAAGGACATCTGTATGTTGCGTGGGCATTATTTCATTGGACCAGTGCAGTTACAGTTTTCACATAATTTTTCAGGTGGCATGTTGAGAGAACATCGTCTCTGACACCTGTATCTTTTAGGAGTTTTTAAATTTGATGTATTCTTACGCAAGTAGCGGAAGAGAGGGTTAAAGAGCGCGAAAGAGAGAGGTAGAAGCTTGCTGACAGAAATAGGTTTTGCGAAGGAGTTCAAATCAAAGAGAACCTGCAAGTCTGATGCAGGCTCTGCTGCTGACATCATGTGCTGTGGCATTCACTCACTGAAAGAAGCTATTGTATAAAATGCTTGGTGCTTCTCCAATATTCAGGGAAATGGAAAATGATACCAACATGGGAAATAAAAAAAAGTAAATGCTGGAAACACTCAGCAGTTCAAAGCTGGTCATGTGACAAAATAAAAGGCCCAAAGAGCTAAATAAATGTTGGTGGGGGAAGTGGTTGGAGATCATTTGGGATATGAATCTGCGCAATCGAATTGCATGCGTCCTAGAGAGAAGGAACCAGCTCAAACATTAACCCACACCCCCTCTCCTCTGAATTGTTCTGGAGAGTGGGAGCAGCTCTCAGCTCTGATATTGTTGTTTAGATACTAACTGAAGCATACTTAGTTATGTACTTACTTAGAAATACAACATGGTAATAGGTCGTTACACGCCATCTATTTACATCCATATGATTGATTAACCTACAAATCTGTATGCCTTTAGAATGTGGGAGGAAGCTGGAAAACCAAATGGAAACTCACGTGTTCGTGGGGAGAACATACTGTACATTCAAACTCCTTAAACACTGCGGCGGAATTAAACCCAATTTGCAGGCACTGTAATAGTGTTACTCTAAATGTTACGCTACATGCCATCTCATGACAGAATAATAATAGAAAGGCAATATTAAACTTAATAGCATCTTCAAAGGCAGTGGCTCAGGAAGGCGGCATCCATCATTAACTCCCTCACAATCCAGAACATGCCCTCTTCTCATGACTACGACTTGGGAGGAGGGACAGTGTTCTGAACTCATGAACACTAACTTGTTATTCATCTTTTGCACTATTTGCTTATTTTATAAGTGATAGTAATTTTTATGTCTTGTACTATGCTACTGCCACAAAACAAGAATTGTTTTATATATGTCAATGATAATAAACCTGATTCTGATCCTAAAGGCATAAAATTAACATTTTAGGAACAGCTAGTTTCAAAGTTCAAAGGAGAGCTATTATTAAAGTTTATACAGGCATCCGTTAGTCTCGTGAGCCTATGGATTTGCGCCTTGGAAAGTTACCAGGGCGCAGGCCTGGGCAAGGTTGTATGGAAGACCGGCAGTTGCCCATGCTGCAAGTCTCCCCTCTCCATGACACCAATGTTGTCCAAGCGAAGGGCATTAAGACCCATACAGCTTGGCACTGGTATCATCACAGAGCACTGTGTGGTTAAGTGCCTTGCTCAAGGACACAACATGCTGCCTCAGCCAAGGCTTGATCTAGCGACTTTCAGATCACTAGACTAATGCCTTAACCACATGGCCACGCGCCAGCACATTATTATTATTATTAAAGTATGCATACTGTATACAACTTTGAGATTCCTCTTCTTGCAGGAAGCCACAAAAGAAAGAAACACAACAGAATTCATTAAAAAAACACCATACAACAAAAACCATCAAATATCAAAAAAATTGGGCTTTCACACCTAATGTGTGAAAAAAGAACAAGTTGTACAAATAATAAGAAAGTAAACAAATAACAGACATTAAGTCTGCTTCACAGTCCCCGAAAGTGAGCCCACAGCCACGAAGCCATTTCAGTGCTGAGGTGAGTGAAGTCAGTCCAGGAGCTCGATATCTGCAGGCCATAGCCACGGAACTGCAGGCCACAGCCACAAAGCCAGTTCAGTGCAGAGGTGAGTGAAGTCAATTCAGCAGCTCAATAGCTGCAGGCCACGGCCACAGGAGCCAGTTCAGTGCCGAGGTGAGTGAGGTCAATTCAGGAGCTCAATAGCCGCAGGCCACGGCCACGGCCACAGGAGCCATTTCAGTGCCGAGGTGAGTGAGGTCAATTCAGCAGCTCAATAGCCGCAGGCCACGGCCACGGCCACAGGAGCCAGTTCAGTGCCGAGGTGAGTGAGGTCAATTCAGGAGCTCAATATTTGCAGGCCACGGCCATGGCCACAGGAGCCAGTTCAGTGCCGAGGTGAGTGTCGATGGTTGCAGGCCATAGCTGCAGAGTCCGTTCAGCACTAAAATGAAAAAATCTCATGGAATTGTGAACAGCTTCTTTTCCTCCGCCATCAGAAATCTGATTGGGCAATGAGCCAACCCATGGACACTACCTCAGTTTTTGTTTTGTTCCCTTTGCACCACTAATTTATATATTAATATATATTTCTTATTGTAATTCATTGTGCTTTTTATGTCTTGCACTGTACTGCTGCAAAACAACAAATTTCATGACATACAGTATGCCAGTTATAATAAACTTGAATCTCATTCTGTTTCTGATTCAGTGCTAAATAAGCAAGATTTGATAGCACATTTTAAACCATTGAAAAAAACTGGGACAGAATATTTTTGCAAAATTTTAAAAAGTGACTGCAGGGTAGAGAAGTGTAATATAAAATTGATAATAAATCTTGGTAAAGCATAGTGATAGATATTTTGGAATATATTGTCTTGGATTTGACTGTCAGTTCTTAGATTAGACTGCTTAATTATAATTTTCTTTACAGTTTAACAATTAAGTACCTGCTTGCACAGTAGCTTAATGGTTAGCACAATGCTTTACAGTACCAGTGATCTTGGGTTCAATGCCCACCACTGTGTGTAAGGAGTTTGTATGTTCTCCCCATGACTGCGTGGGTTTCCTCCAGGTGCTCTGGTTTCCTCCCACAGTCCAAAGGTGTACTATTTGGTAGGTTAATTGATCATTGTAAATTGTCCCATGATTAGGCTAGAGTTAAATTGGGGGCTGCAAGCTGGTGTGGATCAAAGGGCTAGAAGGGCTTACTACATAATGTGTCTCAACAAGTATATATAAAAAAATAAAATAGGTACTTGCTTATATAGAAGTAACTCCTTACTATGCCTCCTAGTGGCCACAATCTGTATACGTGGTAGTCAATGTCTCCCTTAGTGGCTATATTGGTATGATCCTGGAAGCTTCTGTTGGTAGTGCGTTATTTGAATAAGGGCTATCTCATTGGTTGACTCTTATCTACAAAATTTGTATAGAATTTTCTTTATCTATGGGTGCAAAAGAGCTGCGCCACAAGGTCACTGTCATCTTAGATCTTAGCATTTTATTTCTCCCTTCACTTAGTAGGCCTCTACCGCTGTTCACTTCAATGTCATTTGTTCTATCAGTGCTGAATAAAACGATCGTGAAGCAAAAGGTGTTGTGCCTCTTTCCTGGTTTCAAAAAGAACCTTGGATTAAAACATCAGAATACAACTGTAATAAATAATCTAAGCAGAAGTAATAATCCTTTGTGCTGAGATGAAATAATAGTATAAAATTATAATAGTTCCTGAATTGAATCCATCTTGTTTTGTGGATGTGTTGAAAATAAATTTGGTTTTCCACTGAACAAATAAGACCTTTAATTAGCTCAAAGGAAACATTGAAAGGCAAGGTCCATTGAAAATTCTGGACTTACTGTTTAAATTTTAAAAAAATATCTGGATACCAAACAGTTGCAAAAAATGTAAAAGCATATTTTGTAGCTTGACTACACTGGGCATTTAAAAGCAAATCAGTTAGAGTCAGAGTCATTACATACCATAGGAACAGGCCATTCAGCCCACCACATTCACAGCAATCAGTGAGCACAATTAATCTCAATTTAAATGCTTGGCTCATTGCCTTCTGTACATTATGATTCAACTGCTTGTCTAGACACTTCTTAAATACCACCACCACAGAATCAGAATCAGGGTTATTATCATTTGCATGTGTCGTGAAATTAATTAACAACAGCAGCAGTTCAATGCAATATATAATACAGAAAGAATAAATGAATAAATAAATAACTCGATTACAGTAAGTATATAGATGTGTATTGAATAGATTAAAAATCAAGCAAAAACAGAAATGATATATATTTTAAAAAGGTGAGGTAGTGTTCATTGGTTCAAGGTCCATTTAGGAAGCTGTTCCTGAATCACTGAGTGTGTGAGCCTTCAGGCTTCTGTATCTCCATCCTGGCAGTAACAATGAGAAGAGGACATGTCCTGGGTTATGGGAGTCCTTAATAATGGATGTCGCCTTTCTGAGGTACCGCTCCTTGAAGATGTCTTGGGTACTGCGGAGGCTAGTACCCAAGATGGATCTGACTAATTTTACAACTTTCTGTAGCTTCTTTCTGTCCTGTGCAGTAGCTCCCCACCCACCCTCTCCCCATACCAGACAGCGATGCAGCCTGTCAGAATGCTCTCCATGGTACATCTATAGAAGTTTCTGAGTGCTTTAGTTGGCAAACCAAATCTCTTCAAACTGCTGATGAAGTATAGCCACCGTCTTACTTTCTTCATAGCTGCATTGATACGTTGGGACCAGGTTAGATCCTCAGAGATCTTGACAAGGAACTTGAAACTACTCACTCTCTCCACTTCTGATCCCTCTATGAAGATTGGTTCATGTTCCTTTGTCTTCCCCTTCCTGAAGTCCACAATCAGCTCTGTTTTATTGACATTGAGTGCCAGATTGTTGCTGCAACACAACTCAACTAGCTGGTATATCTCACTCCTGTACGTCCTCTCATCTCCATCTGTGACTCTACCAGCAATAGTTGTATTATCAACAAATTTATAGATGGTATTTGAGCTATACCTAACCAGACAGTCATGGGTATAGAGCAGAGTAGAGCAGTAGGCTAAGCACACACCCCTGAGGTGTGCCAACGTTGATTGTCAGCAACGAGGAGATATTATCACCGATCCACACAGTTGTGACCTGCAGCTTTGGGAGTCAAGGATCCAATTGCAGCGGGAGGTAGAGAGGCCTAGGTTCTGTAACATATCAATCAGGATTGTGGGAATAATGGTGTTAAATGCTGAGCCGTAGTCAAAGAACAGCATCCTGATAGAGGTGTTTGTGTTGTCCAAGTGATCTAAGGCCATGTGAAGAGCCACTGAGATTGCATCTGCCAAAAGCCTATTGTGGTGATAGGCAAATTGCAAATTGGGTTCTGGTCCTTGCTGAAGCAAGAGTTCATTCTAGCTATGACCAATCTTTCAAAGCATCTCATCACCGTAGATGTGAGTGCCTCTGAGTGATAGTCACAAAGGCAGCTCACACTACTCTTCTTAGGCACTGGTATAATTGTTGCCTTTTTGAAGCAGGTGAGAATTTTTGACCGTAGCTGTGAGGGGTTGAAAAAGGTTGAAAGCATCCTACTTGACTGCACCATGGCTTGGTATAGCAATTGCACTGCCTGGGACAATAGGAAATGGCAGAGGGTTGTGGACACTGCTCAGCACAGACTGGAAACCAGCTTCCTCGCCAGGAACTCTGTCTACACTTCCCACTGCCTCAGTAAAGCAGCCAGCAAAATCAAAGAACCCACCTACACTGGATGTACCTTCTTCTCACCCTACCCATCCGGTAGAAGATACATACCACCTGGCAAGGACAGCCTCTCCCCTTCTGTTGAATATTCCCCTAGTATGATAAGATGGACTTAGGGCCCCCATAGTCTACCTCATCAAGGCCCTTGTATGCCTGTCTGCCTGCACTGCACTTTCTCTATAAATGTAACACTTTATTCTGCATTCAGATATTGCTTTCCTTTGTACTATCTCAACTCAAAGACGTGATGACATGATCTGTATGGACAGAATGCAAAACAAGCACATCAATGTACTTTGGTACATGTGACAAAAATAAACACAGAGTACCAACTTAAATGCAGTCAGTTTCAATGTTTCTACCATACTCGCAGGCAGTTTCTTCCCGGGAATCACCTCTCTGCCAAGCACTGTGACCATGCTCTGTTAACGCCAGAATGTGTGGCAACACTTGCGTGCTGCTCCAGCACACTCTCGGCTGTGCTGGTTGTCAGCTCAAGTGACGCATTTCATTACCTGTTTTGATGTACATGTGACAAGTAACCTTGACTCTTGACCTCTGAGGGAAAAAGTTTCCACCCAGATCCCCTATACCCCTTTACCCTGAATCTGTCTTCTTGTTTGAGCCTATCTCCTCGCAGATATGGGGGAAAGTTTCCTGCAGTCTCCCTGAATTCACCTCTTCATTATATCACAATCATGTCTCTTTTAACCACCTCCATGTAGTACCTATGAACTGAGACACCAGAGAGACACTGAAGCTCAAATTCAGAAGTCAAGGTAAAATTGTTCTCAAAGTATGTATATGTTACCACATACCACCTTGAGATTATTTTTCTTTCAGCCATTTACAGGAAAATGAAGAAATACAATAGAATTTATGAAAAACTATACACAAAACAACTGATGATATCAGTTCTCTTGGATACCTCCCAGTAGAGTCTCCCAAACTCAAGTTTTTATACCCTTCAGGTCAGTAGTAACAGCAGGTGATTCATACAATTTCAGTAGTTACAATCACATCATATACTTCAATATTTCAAATCTGGCGATATTTCAATTGAGTTACATACCTATAATGGGGGACTCCTCTGAATATTCAAACACTTTTTCTGGATCTAAGTGATTCACAAGAATGGTCTCAAAGTTTCTGAGGACAGAGTTCCCAGACACCCAAAATCAGTGCTGTGAGGGCTGACTCCCTGAATACACCAATATTCCAAATCTTGATTACTCAAATCTGCCTGTGGCCATGTTTGTTGTGCTAACTGACAGCATCAGTCTGGTCGGGAAACTCCCCTGAACTCATTCAAAATGGTGCAGAATACCTGAGCCAGTGATTTATTGCCTATACTGCCACCTGTAGGTCGGATACATATTACACAAGTTTGCAATGTAGAGTAATAGCTCATGCCATCTTAGTAGTATCCAGCCTGGTGACATCAACATTGGCTTCTCTAATGTCTGGTACTCAACCCCTTCTTCCCCAACTCTCCAACTTTTGTTTTTCTCTTAAACATATGTCTCCTTTACCATTTCTCTTTCCCTTCCTCCTCACTCATGAACTGCCCACCATTCACACCTTTGTCCCTCCAGTTCCACACCTCCTTCCATGGTCTACTGTCCTCTTTTTCAGCCCTTTGCCTCTTCCACCTATCACCTTCAATCTCCTATAACATACTCCCTTTTCCACCCCTCTCCCACTTACCCACCTTCCCGCTCTCACCTGGACTGACTGATCACCTGCTAGCTTTTATTTTGGCTTCTGCCCTCTTCCTTTCCAGTCCTGATGAAGAGTCTTGGCCAAAATGTCGACTGTTCATTTCCCTCTACAGATGTCGCCTGACCCATTGAATTCCTCCAGCCTTTTTGTATCTGTTGATCAGAGCCAGTGATGCCTCATTTGTTGCAGGCTAATTAATATACTTCCATTGAATTATTTTTGGCTGACGTAGGCGAGAACATCTCACGGTCACTTCACTTTAAAAAGCAGATCTTTTAAACAGCCAGCCAGTCCTCTGCTATGGGCAAACAGACGGTAATGTTTGTTTACAAAGCTGCCCATTTAACTTCAAACTGATTACTGCGTGCAATTTGCACTAAGGACTGGTTCTTGTTGAATGAATTCCTGCTATGCTCACAAAACACCATAACTCCTGAATCCCCGATACTCCACTCCACAGAAAATAGAACTAGCTCACAACTGAACTGTTTCATCCCAGGAACAGAATCAGACTAAGGAGCTGGTGGTAGACCTGAGGAGAGCTAAGGCACCAGTGAGCCCTGTTTCCATCCAGGGGTCAGTGTGGACATGGCGGAGGATTACAAATACCTGGGGATACAAATTGACAATAAACTGGACTGGTCAAAGAGCACTGAGGCTGTCTACAAGAAGGGTCAGAGCCATCTCTATGTCCTGAGGAGACTGAGGTCCTTTAACATCTGTCGGACGATGCTGAGGATGTTCTACGAGTCTGTGGTGGACAGTGCGATCATGTTTGCTGTTGTGTGCTGGGGCAGCAGGCTGAGGGTAGCAGACACCAACAGAATCAATAAGCTCATTCGTAAGGCCAGTGATGTTGTGGGGATGGAACTGGACTCTCTGACGGTGGTGTCTGAAAAGAGGATGCTGTCCAAGTTGCATGCCATCTTGGACAATGTCTCCCATCCACTACATAATGTACTGGTTGGGCACAGCAGTACATTCATCCAGAGACTCATTCCACCGAGGTGCAACACAGAGCGTCATAGGAAGTCATTCCTGCCTGTGGCCATCAAACTTTACAACTTCTTCCTTGGAGGGTCAGACACCCTGAGCCAATAGGCTGGTCCTGGACTTATTTCCTGGCGTAATTTACATATTACTGTTTAACTATTTATGATTTTATTACTATTTAATTATTCATGGTGCAACTGTAACGAAAACCAATTTCCCCCCGGGATAAATAAAGTATGACTATAACTATGACTATGACTATGAATCAAGCTTAATTTCACTGGCGTATGTTGTGAAATTTGTCTTTGTGGCAGCAGTACAATACAATACATAATGGAAACATAGAAAACCTACAGCACAATACAGGCACTTCGACTCACAAAGCTGTGCCGAACATGTCCTTACCTGAGAAATTACCTAGGTTTACCCATAGCCCTCTATTTTTCTGAGCTCCCTATATCTGTCCAGGAGTCTCTTTAAAGACCCTATCGTATCCGCCTCCACCACTGTCACTGGCAGCCCATTCCACACACTCACCACTCTCTGCGTAAAAAAAAACTTATCCTGACATCTCCTCTGTACCTGCTTCTAAGCACCTTAACTCTGTGCCCTCTCGTGCTAGCCATAATAATAATAGAGAGAAAAACATCCGTGAATTATAGTATGCATATAAAACCATATAATATAACCATATAACAATTACAGTACGGAAACAGGCCATCTCGGCCCTTCTAGTCCGTGCTGAACTCTTACTCTCACCTAGTCCCACCGACCTGCACTCAGCCCATAACCCTCAATTCTTTTCCTGTCCATATAGCTGTCCAATTTAACTTTAAATGACAACATCGAACCTGCCTCAACCACTTCTGTTGGAAGCTCGTTCCACACAGCTACCACTTTCTGAGTAAAGAAGTTCCCCCTCACGTTACCCCAAAACTTTTGCCCTTTAACTCTCAACTCGTGTCGTCTTGTTTGAATCCCTCCCACTCTCAATGGAAAAAGCCTATCCACGTCAACTCTATCAATCCCCCTCATAATTTAAAACACCTCTATCAAGTCCCCCCTCAACCTTCTACGCTCCAAAGAATAAAGACCCAACTTGTTCAACCTTTCTCTGTAACTTAGGTGATGAAACTCAGGTAACATTCTAGTAAATCTTCTCTGTATTCTCTCTATTTTGTTGATATCTTTCCTATAATTCGGTGACCAAAACTGTACACAATACTCCAAATTTGGCCTTACCAATGCCTTGTACAATTTCAACATTACATCCCAACTCCTATGGTCAATGATCCAATTTATAAAGGCCAGCATACCAAAAGCTTTCTTCACCACCCTATCCACATGAGATTCCACTTCAGGGAACTATGCACTATTATTCCTAGATCCCTCTGTTCTACTGCATTCTTCAATGTCCGACCATTTACCATGTATGTCCTATTTTGATTAGTCCTACCAAAATGTAGCACCTCACATTTATCAGCATTAAACTCCATCTGCCATCTTTCAGCCCACTCTTCTAACTGGCCTAAATCTCTCTGCAAGCTTTGAAAACCTACTTCATTATCCACAACTCCATCTATCTTAGTATCATCTTCATACTTACTAATCAAATTTACCAACCCATCATCCAGATCATTAATGTATATGACAAACAACATTGGACCCAGTACAGATCCCTGAGGCACACCACGAGACACCGGCCTCCAATCTGACACACAGTTATCCACCACTACTCTCTGGCGTCTCCCATCCAGCCACTGCTGAATCCATTTTACTACTTCAATATTAATACCTAATGATTGAACCTTCCTAACTAACCTTCCATGTGGAACCTTGTCAAAGGCCTTACTGAAGTCCATATAGACAACATCCACAGCTTTACTCTTGTCAACTTTCCCAGTAACCTCTTCAAAAAATACAATAATATTTGTCAAACATGACCTTCCACGCACAAATCCATGTTGACTGTTCCTAATTAGACCATGTCTATCCAGATAATTATATATACCATTTCTAAGAATACCTTCCATCAATTTACCCACTACTGATGTCAAACTCACAGGCCAATAATTGCTGGGTTTACTTTTATATATATGTGTGTGTGTGTGTGTGTGTGTGTGTGTGTGTGTGTGTGGGTGTGGGTGTGTGTATGTGCGTGTGTGTGTGTATATATAATAGTTAAATTAAATGTACTGCAAAAATTAAAATTTAAGAAAAAGTAGTGAGATACTGTTCATGGGTTGAATGACCATTCAGAAATGCGATGGCAAAAGGGAAAAAGCTGTTCCTAAATCACTGAGTGTGTGCCTTCAGCCTCCTTCACCTTGATGGTAACAATGAGAAGAGGGAATGTCCTGGGTGATGGAGTACCTTAATGATTGATGTCACCTTTCTGAGACTTTGTTCCTTGATGATGTCCTGGTAAATTTACAAGATCCTGCGCAGTAACACCCCTCCCCTCAACCAAATCAGTGATGCAGCCAGTTAGAATGCTCTCCACAGTACATCTGTAGAAATTTATGTGCCTTTGGTGACAGACCATATCTCCTCAAGCTCCTAATGAGATATAGTCACTTCATGCCTTCTTTGCAGTTGCATCAATATGTTGGGCACAGGGTAGTTTGTCAGAGATAAAATCAAAGCATTTAATTGTCATTCAAACCATGCATGGATACAACCAAATGACAGCATTCCTCTGAACCAAGGTGCAAAAGCATTCACAGGCATTCAAAATAACAAGAAAGAAAAAAAAATTACATTGTGATGTAAGAAAACAAATTTTTGGACCAAGTTCCTGAGCATCAAGTCCCGCAAATTGATGGTTCCCAGTAGACCAGCCTGTAATTCCACCAATCTACCACTGGACGGCAGCACCAACAGGAGTTCCAGCACACGGAAACTTGAAATTGCTCACTCTTTCCACTTCTCATCCCTCTATGAGGACTGGTATATGTTCCCTCATCTTACCCTGTATGAAGTCCACAATCTGGTCTTACTGATGTGAGTGCAAGGTTGTTGCTGTGTCACCACTCAATTAGCTGATGTATGCCCTGTTGTCACCATCTGAAATTCTGCCAACAATGGTTGTGTCATCAGCAAATTTATAGATGGCATCTGGGCTTGCCTAGCCACACAGTCATGGGTGTAGAGCAATGGGCTAAGCACTCACCCCTGAGGTGGGACAGTTAATTGTCAACGAGGTGGAGATGCTTTTCCTGATCCACACAGATTGTGGTCTTCTGGTTAGGAAGTCAAAGTTCGAGTTGCAGAGGGGGTTTTCAGAGGCCCAGGTTTTGGAGCTTTTTAATCACAGCTGTAGGAACGATGGTGCTAAACATTGAGCTGTGGTCAATATACAGCATCCTGTATGGTCCAGATAATCAAAGGCTGTATGAAGAGCAATGAGATTGCACTCATCGTAGACTTCTTGAGGTGACAGGCAAATTGCAAAGGGTCTAGGTCCTTGATAAGACAGGAGTTAATTCTATCCATAACCAACCTTTCCAAGCACTTCATCACTGTAGATATGAATACTACAGAATGACAGTCATTAAGGCAGCTCTCCTTGCTCTGTTTGGCGCTGGGATGATTGTTGCCCTTTTGAAGCAGGTGGGAACTTCTGATTGTGGCAGTCAGAGATTGAAAATCTCTTTAAACACACCCCACCATTTGGTGGGCGCAGGTTTTCAGAGCCCTACCAGGTACTCTGTTGGTGCCTGCCACCTTGTGAGGGTTCACCCTTTTGAAGGACAGTCTGACATTGGCCTCCAAGACAGAGATCACAGGGTCACTAGGTGTGACAGGGATCTTTATAACTGCAGTTTCATTCTCCCTTTCTAAGCATGCATAGAAGGCATTGAGTTCATCTGGGAGTGAAACATCACTGCCATTCATGATGTTCTTCTACTCTGCACCTTCTCTTTTGGTATCCTGTCCTTCCTATGAACCAGAACTGCATACAGCACTTGAGTTGAGGTCTGACCAATGGTTTAAAAAGTTTTAAAGATAAAGATAAAATTCAGCTTTATTTTTCAAACATAGGTCAAAACATAAGGTTAAATGCCTCACTTCCATCAAATCAAATCAGTGAGGATTGTGCTAGGCAGCCATGCTTCTGGCAGTAGCATAGCAAGCCCACAACTCACTAACCTAACCTTAAGTCTTTGAAATGTGAGAAGAAGCTGGAGCACCCAGAGGAAACTCACACTGTCATGGGGTGTATGTGTGAACTCCTTACAGTCAGTGATTGGAATTTAAATTCCATCTTACAGCTGGCACTGTGAAGTATTGTGCAAACCACTACACTGCCATGCCAACCACGTTAGCACCTAATCTCCCTGCTCTTGTACTCAGTGTCCGGACTAATGAAGACCAGCTCATATATGATTTCTTAACCTTGTAACTTACCTTTGTGCCACATTCAATGATCTTTAGACATGTCCAGCAAGTCCCATTTTCTTCAGTATACCCTAAATACATGGTTAATGTCCTCGTCTCCTTTGAACTCCTAAAATTCATCGTCTCACACTTATTAGGATTAAGCTCCATCTGCCGTTTCGCTGCCCCTTTCACCAACACATCAAGTTCATTTTATATTGAAATAATCGCAAAATTCCCTCAGGTTTACCTCATTCCTGAGAGTGATGTTTTGTGACCCCTCTTTGTCTTTTCAATTTCCTTTTAAAACATCTCCTTACCCATCTTAAACCCCCGCACCTGCTGTATTCTTCCATTTTTTTTCTTTAAGCAGCCCTCGATCTCCCTCCACATCTCTGTTCTTGGCTGAACTCAAGCTATTTCTCCTTTCAGTTCTTCCCATGCTGCAGAGCTAGATTTCCCTGCCATGTGTATGCTGCCAGTCTGTTTTCTACAAGTCCAGTGTTATATTAATGACATCGGCCTCCTCCCCATTTAACAAATTTTACCCCTATTCCCTCCTTAGGGTTACTGCACTGGATGATTAGTCCTGTTCATATGGTTCTGTGGCAAGCTATAAAGGATACGTCAGCCTGCATTTCATTCTGGGGGTAGGTTCTCCATGCAAGTTTCAACCTTGTGTCCAGAAAGCTCCCTCGTATCCTGCCCATTCTGATTACAATACAGTGACCAGAGGTAATTTGTGACAGGTTGCGGGTGCTTTGAATGTAAAGCCTTCTTCACGAAGCTAAAGCCTACAAGAGCAGCTAGGTGCACCAAGGAAGATCCTGAGATAAAGTACAAGGTGTGGTGGGGTGGTAATCACGGAGGGGCCTGATGTAGGTTGGGATGAGGAGCAGGCAGCAGATGGTGGTGGAATTGGATTCTGGATGTGGTGGTTGTAGTATGATGAATTGTAGCATGACTGGTTAGTGGTGACATGGAGAACTGTGAGAAGGCGGGGAGCGCTGTGTATCTCTGGCAGGTTGGCTGGGTATATGAAGGTCAGGTGGAATAGGATATTATTTGCGGATTTGGGGATGGAGGGGCAGTCCAGTTACGGTTAGAAGAGAACAAGCTATTCACAGAGAGAAGGTAATTTGATCAGCAATGATGAGTGGTTAGTATTTTCTATGTGACCAAAGACTCCACCAAATTTCTAATGATATATGGTGGAGAGCATTCTGATTAGTTGCATCACAGCCTGGTAAGGGGATTGCAATGCACAGATTTGCAAGAGATGTAGATTTAACTCCATAAGGGGCTCAATCCTCCCCACCATTGATGACATCTTCAATGGATGGTACCTCGAGAGGATTCATCCAGCATTAAGGATCTTCACCTTCTGGGATATGTCTTCTTCTCATTACTGCCATCAGCATTGAAGTACAGGATCCTGAAGACCCATATTCAATGATTCAGGAACACATTCTTCTCCTCCACTAACAAATCTGTGAATCGGTCATGAGCCTATGAACACTGCCTCATTTTATTGCACTATTCATTTATTTATTTTGTAATTTGTAGATAGTTCTCTGTCTTTGCACTGTATTACTGCCAAAACAATGAATTTCACATCAACTAAGACAGTGGTAATAAACCTGATTCTGATTCTGCTTCTGATTCTGATTTTGGTCATGATTCTGATTCTGGTATGATTTTGATTCTCATTCTGATTCTGATTCTGATTCTGTTTGTAAGTGTGATTTTGGTTCTGATTTTGATTCTGATTGTGATTGTGATTCTGAGCTCTTGTTTTTCATGTGATATTATTTGACCTGATGCAAACATTTCTATTTCTCCCAGGTTGCTAACAGTGCTACGGAGGAACTCACTGTAAGTGGGTAACAAGGATGGGGTTAGCATTGTACTGGTGAGAAAATGGCTGATACCATCTGTAAATTGTGGCTGTGTCACACCCATATGGGTAAATAACTGAAACCATGGATTGTCTAGATGTTTTGTACCAATTTACAGAACCTCAGACAATTTTATTTGGAAAAAGAATTGTTTGTCAACCTCCTGCCCCTCACCCTCAGCCCCCCCCCACCCACCTTTCACAGTTTTATGTGTTCCATTAGAGAGTGAACTTGAAAAAGCACTTACATAGGTGTAGCTCTAGGGGGAGACATGCATGACATATTAATGTATGTTAACAAAAGGGTTAATATATGAGGAGCTTTTGTTGGCTCTGGGGCCGCATTTGCTAGAGTCTAGAAGAACAGGGGGGGATCTCATCAGAACCTATGGAATATTGAAAGGCCTAGATAGAGTGGATGTGGAAAGAACGTTTCCAATACTGAGAGAGTCTAGGACTGGAGGCCACAGCCTCAGAATACAAGGACATCCCTTTAGAACAGAGATGAGGTGGTGAATCATTGCCACAGATGAGAAATCATTGGCCTGTAACAGTGGAGGGTGATAGGTTCTTGATTAGTCAAAAAGTCAAAGACTGCAGGGGAGAAGGCAGGGGAATGGGGTTGAGAGGGATAATAAATCAGCATGATGGAATGGTGAAGCAGACTCGATGGGCAGAATGGCCTAACTCAGCTCCTAGATTGTACGATCTCATGATACAGCTCTGGGAAAAGATTTCTTTTGAGCATGCCCACAACTCTCTAACTATAACTATACACCTTTGGAATGGGGGGGCGGGTACCAGAGCACCCGGAGGAAACCCACGGGGTCACGGGGATAACGTGCAAACCCTTTACAGAGAGAGGCAGGAATAGACCCCGATCTTACAGTTGGCACTGTAATAGCATTATACTATCTGCTGCACACCAGGCCACCTAAGATTTCTGATAAAACTGTAGCAGGAGATTATCAAAACTGTGATGGAAGCTCCATGTCACAGAAGCACAGAGCACTGATCGAGTGAGGCCTTGCAGTGCAACCAGTCCATCCCAGCAAGTATGAGCTAAATATATCGAAGTAGAGAAGAATTGACTTGAGTACTTATTGAAAAGAATAAACTAGATAATTAATGGTTAAAATGTATTTAAACAATAACAAATACTGAGGGAAACGTGAGCATTTTTCAAATGGAAAGAGGAATGTCTGAACGGAAAAACTTACTGGTCAATTTGTTGAAATAACATCTATTCAGCAAAAGTGGATATCTGCATTTGTGTTTATGCTGAAGATCACAAAATGATTATAGCCATTTCCATTTCCTGCACTTTGAAGGATTAAGTTTGCCAACTTATTTTCAAATAAGGTGAGAATGGTGATATACAGCGATGTTATTTAATCTCGGGGACAAGATGACAGTGGTGATATACGGCGATGTTTTGTGTTCTTGGGGACAAGATGACAGTGGCGATATACAATGATGTTTTGGTTCTTGGGGACAAGATGACAGTGGCGATATACAATGATGTTTTGGTTCTTGGGGAGAAGATGACAGTGGTGATATACAATGATGTTTTGGTTCTTGGAGACAAGATGACAGTGGCGATATACAATGATGTTTTGGTTCTTGGGGACAAGATGACAGTGGCGATATACAGTGATGTTTTGTGTCCTTAGGGACAAGATGACAGTGATGATATATGGCTATGTTTTGCAGGCACCTCAGAAAGCTATGAGATGCACTTCTAAGGTATTATCACTGCAATCCGCCATCTGTAATATCCTTTCAAGAAACATACTACTGAATTGTACAAACAAATAAGCGATTTTACTCTACATCTCATGTCCTCGGTAATATTTATTTATTTATATGTTTGTTTACAATATTAATATTAATAGTTTTGTATTTGCACTGTTTTTCTTTTGCACATTGGCTGTTTGTCAGTCTTTATAATTTTTCACTGATTCTATTGTATTTCTTTGTTCTACTGTGAATGCCTGCAAGAAAATGAATCTCAGGGTAGTATTTCGTGACATTTAGATACTTTGATAATAAATTTACTTTCAACTTTGAACTTTGAACTTTATGGTTTCAGTCATGAGAAGTCAGGTTACCTAGATGCTTGTCAACAGGCAGTAACATTAACCTAGCTTGTACAGAGCAGCATGTATATGCCATTATAAAGAAGGTGTGGCAGCACCTCCACTTTCTTAAAATTGTGTACAGGTTCAGTACGTCATCTAAAATGTTGAGCAACATACATCAAAGTTGCTGGTGAATGCAGCAGGCCAGGCAGCATCTGTAGGAAGAGGCGCAGTCGACGTTTCAGGCCGAGACCCTTCGTCAGGACTAACTGAAGGAAGAGTGAGTAAGGGATTTGAAAGCTGGAGGGGGAGGGGGAGATCCAAAATGATAGGAGAAGACAGGAGGGGGAGGGATAGAGCCGAGAGCTGGACAGATGATAGGCAAAAGGGGATACGAGAGGATCATGGGACAGGAGGTCCGGGAAGAAAGACAAGGGGGGGGGGGTGACCCAGAGGATGGGCAAGAGGTATATTCAGAGGGACAGAGGGAGAAAAAGGAGAGTGAGAGAAAGAATGTGTGCATAAAAATGAGTAACAGATGGGGTACGAGGGGGAGGTGGGGCCTTAGCGGAAGTTAGAGAAGTCGATGTTCATGCCATCAGGTTGGAGGCTACCCAGACGGAATATAAGGTGTTGTTCCTCCAACCTGAGTGTGGCTTCATCTTTACAGTAGAGGAGGCCGTGGATAGACATGTCAGAATGGGAATGGGATGTGGAATTAAAATGTGTGGCCACTGGGAGATCCTGCTTTCTCTGGCGGACAGAGCGTAGATGTTCAGCAAAGCGATCTCCCAGTCTGCGTCGGGTCTCACCAATATATAAAAGGCCACATCGGGAGCACCGGACGAGAGTATCCTAGCTGGTTGCATCATGGCTGGTACAGAAACACCAACGCCCATGAATGGAAAAGCCTACCAAAACTAGTAGATATAGCCGGTCCATCACAGGAAAAGTCCTCCCCACCACTGAGTATATCTACAAGGTGTGCTACCACAAGTAAACAACATCCATCGTCAAAGACCCCCATCGTTCAGGCCGTGCTCTTCTCTGCTGCATCGTGAACAAAGTACACCGCCAGCTTCAGGAACAGGAGTGTAAAGCGCAGAATCAAATATTGCTGTGATGATTGTACGTTCTAGTACCAATTGATTGGTGACTATAAAGTATAAAGTATTACCCCTCAACCATCAGGCTCTTGAACCAGCGTAGATAACTAGATGCACCTCAATACTGAGCTGATTCCACAACCTGACCCACATTCAAGAACTCAACAATTCATGTTCTCAATATTATTTATTACTTGCTTATTTATTATTATCATTATTATTTGTTTTTTGTATTTGCAGTTTGCCTTCAACACATTGCTTATTTGTCCGTCTTTGCTTGTGTGTAGTTTTTCATTAATTCTATTGTATTTCTTTGTCCTACTGTGAATACCTGAAAGAAAATGAATCTCATTGTAGTATTTAGTGACGTATACATACATACTTTGATGATAATTTACTTTGAACTTTGACCTTTGTGGTTTCAGTCATGAGAAAACAGGCTTGCTAGATGTTTGCCAGTTGGCGGTGACACTAACCAAGCATGTGTTTTTTCTGCTTACAAAACCTAGTGCAATTAAGTCAATAAAATGTAATTTAGGAACAATGAATAATGTATGCATGGGCTGGTCAAACATTGGTCAATTTCTCAATACACATATCTAACAACCCATTATATGAAGGATGTGGAAACCTTTAGAGAGGGTACAGTGGAGATTTACTGGGATGCTCCCAGGATTAGAGAGCATGCCTTGTGAGGAGAGTTTTAGTGATTTAGGGGTTTTTTCTTTGGAGTGGTAGAGGATGAGAGGCAACGTGATAGAGGTGTATCAGATTATGAGAGGCGTGTAGAGAATGGACAGCCAGCGTCTATTTCCCAGGGCAGCATGGCTGATACCAGAGGACATCTGTTTGAGGTGAGTGGAGGATACTTAAGGGGAAATGTCAGAGGTGGATTTTTTTACAACAGAGTTGTAGGTGTTTGGAACATACTGCCAGGAGTGGTGGAAGAGGCTGAAACAACAGGGTCATTTAAGAGGCTCTTTGATAGGTACATGGATGTAAGAAAAATGGAGGGTTATAGGCTGGGAGGGATGGAAGGTTATATTGATCATGGAGTAGGTTTAATATTATGGGCTGACTGTGTTGTTCTGTTCGGAATAAGAAGGTGACTGGCTCATTCTTAAGGGAAAACTTCTAGAAGTCAAAATGATTATCCTTTCTATCTACATTACTATGATTAGGAATGGAAAGCAACTTACACTCAGTAGCTACTTTATTCGGTACACATGTACACCTGCCCGTTAATGCAAAGATTTACTCAGCCAATCATGTGGCAGCAACTCAATGCAGAAAAGTATGCAGACAGAGACAAGAGGTTCAGTTGTTGTTCAGACCAAATATTGAAACAGAGAAGAAACGTGATCTAAGTGGCTTTGACAGCAGAATGATTGTTGGTGCCAGACAAAGTAGTTTGAAGATCTGAGAAACTGCTGATCTCTTGGAGTTTTCACACACAACAGTCTCCAGAGTTTACAGAGAATGGTTCAAAAAACAAAAAAAAAACAACAGTGGGCCACAGTTCTGTGGGTGAAAATGTCTAATTAATGAGCAAGTTCAGAGGAGAATGGCCTGGCTGGTTCAAGCTGACAGGAAAGTGACAGTAACTCAAATAACCACTGTTAAAACGTCCAATACACCACCATCAAGAATTCCTGCTGTGCCATCCCATGCCCACACTTTTGAATCCTGGCTGTATCTCTTCTCTCATAGTACAGGTAGAGTCTAAAGACCAGAGTAACCGTGGTAAGGACCAAGAAGCATGGTCAAGAGAGGCAGAGGAGTGCTTTCAGGACTGATCTGAGTCAGTGGATTGGACAATATTCAGGGGTTCATCTCTGAATTCAGTGAATGCATCACAGTTGTCACCAACTTCATCAAGACCTGTGAGGATGAGTGTGTGCCTTTGAGGATATACTGGACATACCCAAACCAAAAGCTGTGAATGGACCAGGGAACTTGTAGTCTACTGGGGGCTACGTCTGTGGCATTCAAGGCCGGAGGTCCAGAACCAAATAAGAAGCCCAGATATGACCTACGGGAGGCCATTTTAAGAGTGAGAAGAAATCAAATTGAAGTTAGAGCTGGAATTGGATGCACATCAGCTCTTGCAGGGTTTGCAGGCCATTACTTCCGTCAAGGTGAAATCTAAGATCATGAGTGATTGTGACGCTTCACTCCCAGATGAACTCTACACCTTTTATGCAAGCTTTCAAAGGGAGAATGAAACTACACCTGTGTGAATTCCTGCAGCATCTGGTGACCCAGTGATCTCTGTCTCAGAGGCTGAAGTCAGAACATATATTGAGAGTGTGAAACCTTGCAAGGCCTCAGGCCTTGATGGTGTACCTGGTAGAGCACTGAAAACCTGAGCCAACCAACTGGCAGACGTGTTCCTGGACATTGTTAATCTCTCACTGCAATGGTCAGAGGTCCTCATCTGCTTCAAAAGGGTAACAATCATACCAGTGCCCAAGAAGAGCAGGGAGAGCTGCCTCAATGGCTGTCACCAAGTGGCACTCTCATCTACTGTAATAGAGGGTTTCGAGAGGTTGGTCATAGCTAGAGTCAACTCCTGCCTAAGCAAGGACCTGGACCCCTTGCAATCTGCCGTTGCTAAAAGACTGGTAGGTGGAGATGAGTCCATGGCCAAATCAGCCATGATCTTATTGAATGGCAGAGCAGGCTCGATGGGCCTACTCCTTCTCCTATTTCTTATGTTCTTTTCTGATAGGGAGGGGCGGCTACACAGGATCAGAAAAAAGCTGCAAAAAGTCATGAACTCAGCCAGCTCCATCATGGTCACTAGCCTCCCCAGCATGGAGAACATCCTCAAATGGCAATGCCTCAAAAAGGCAGCATCTACCATTAACAACCCCTATCATCCAGGACATGCCCTCTTCTCATTGCAACCATCAAGGAGGGAGTACAGGAATGTGAAGACACACGCTCAATTTTTTAGGAACAGTTTCTTTCTCTCCGCCATCAGATTACTGAATGCTCGATGAACCCATGAACACGACCTCAATTTTTTTTCTTCTTATTTTGCTCATTTTGTGCGCTACTTATTTGATTTAATTTTTATAGTTCTTTTTAATATTTTGTATAGTAATGTACTGTTGGTGAAAAAGAACAAATTTCATGACTCATGCCAGTGATAGTAAACCTGATTCTGATTCTAACCACACATTGCAACCATGTCATACAGAAGAACATTTCTGAATGGGCAACACATCAATCCTTGAAGTGAATGGGCTACAGAGGACTATGAGCATACCCTCAGTGGCCACTTTATTGTGTATCTCCTGTACCTAATAAAGTGGCGATGGGTGTATATTAACATCTAACACTTGTATGTTTTGTGGAATGTAATTTAACAATTTATTGGAAAGCAACCAAAGATAATCTTCAAGATCAACAGTGAAATTTTCATTATTGGCAAACGATTAACTTAGACACCCGTATTTTTGGTGTGGTATAGAAAATAGAACGTCATTATCCAAAAGTAAGGTATTTTTGTTTGAAGAGCCAAACAGATTGCTAAATTACCCAAGCAGAACAACATTTCCACACTGATTATTTTGTTATTTACTTCTTGAAGAGCGGTGGACGTGAAAAGCTGGCTTGTATCCAGAACCCTTTGATGTCCCAAATTCCTCTTGTTGCATTAGGCTCCAGAATGTTGTTTTCCTTGTTTAGCTTTCTTTATGCTTTCATATATCTTTGCAATCACTTATTAGTCTGTAAACTTTTAGTAACTTATAAAGCTTGTGTAGTTACTCGGTAAAGTTGAAGTGTGACTCAGTCACTACCTGTTCACAGGTTTCATATCTAAACCCGACCAAAACAGCACAAAAGCAAACCAGCTTGTTATAGCTTGCTACAGATACATATTCAGATTCATTTTAGTTGTGCCATGTACATTGAAACATACAGTGAAATGTGTTATTTGTGTTAACCAGCACAACTTACGGATATGCTGGGGACAGCCTGCCAGTGGCGCCACACATTCCAGTGCCTCCATAGCATGGCTACAATGTGCAGCAGAACAACACAAGCAAAAACAACAGCAAGAAACAGAACAGCAGTGAAACAAGCTCCTTTGCCACCATCCACCCATCCACACACATACAATGACGGGCCTCCAATCTCTGGACTAGCCAACCCAGAGCCGTCAACCTCTGAGCCTCAGCTTAAGGACTTTGACCTCCAGATTCGCAGACTCGTCGACCATCGATCCTCAGCCTCTAGACTTGGCCACCTCTGGGTGTTGGCACCAGGATTTGCTGATCACAGACCTTAGCCTTCAGGACCTGTAACAGTCACAGGTACGGTTCCCCTCTGTTTTGCTTTCGAGTGGAGACTGACCCTGTCTGGCCTGTACTATGATAAACATCCAATAAAATAACTGTAACCATTAGATTTGTATCTCATTCTTATCTTCCAAAGAACCTTCTGGTAAAGAACATTTCTGGAACTAATACTTTCCTCCCCAACAATTCTACTCCTCAACCTGAGGAACACAAGCCTCAACAAGAAATCTTCTTTTGCCATTTTCCTCAGAAGACAATACAGACATGAAGTGGCAACAAAACTGTGGAGATCATTGAAGACTTATTGCTTCTCTGATACTTGTTATGACTGTCTGAGTCAGAGAGATACAGAAGCTGGAGATATAGAAGTCTTCATTTATCACAGTAGATCTTTTAGGGAGAATTTCCTTTACTTCTGACACAATATAATTCTACTTATTAAATACAAAGACAACAATAAATGATCACCAACATTGGCTATAACAACCTCCTTTAATTTTCTGAGTGTAGATGAGTAACTTCGCAGAATTACATATTACAATTACAATGGGAGTTCATCCTCTGTTGTTCCAGTATTGAGGGATGGTTCCCTCAATGTACACCTGGCCAGAATGTTAGGTGACAACACAGACCTGTCCAGAACTGTGCATTAACTGGCTGGTATATGCCTTTAACAATGTGTTAATACAGGAGATAGGCTCTTATTACCTTACCCTGATCTCTTCCTGAAGATTTCAATGACCATGAAGTATCATGAATATTCATACAGTGTCTTCCCCTGCATATTTTCAATAGAGCATAATCAGAATGCTCAGTGTGCTTTGCATTCAGTTCCCAAACTTCCAGAGTCAATAAAATACATCAAATAATCTAGTACTCCCCTCGTTTGCATTCCCTTGTTTTACCAGCTAGTTGAGTGTGAACAACCTTGTGTTCAAAGTTAGTACAACCAAAGAGTTGATTGTGGACTTCAGAAAGAGTAGATCAAGGGAACACAAACCAATCCTCATAGAGGGATCAGAAGTGGAGAGAGTGAGCAGTTTCAATACCTCTGAGGATCTAACCTAGCTGCAATATATTGATGCAACTATAAAGAAGGCAAGGCAGCAGCTACATGTCATTAGGAGTGTGAGGAGATTTGGCTTGTCACTTAAAGCACTTGAAAACTTCCACCAATGTACCATGGAGAGCATTCTCACTGGCTGCATCACTGTCTAGTATGGGGGGGAGGGGTGTGACTACTGCGCAGTGTGGAAGCAAGTTGCAGAAAGTTGTAAAATTAGTCAGCTCCACCATGAGTACTAGACTCCAGAGTGTCCAAGACATCTTCAAGGAGCAATGCCCAAGGAAGCTATCATCCATCTTTAAGGACTCCCACCACCTAGGACATGTCCTCTTCTCATTGTTACCATCAGGAAGGAGCTACAGAAGCCTGAAGGCACATACTCAGCAATTCAAGAGCAGCTTCTTCCCCTCTGCCTTCCAATTTCTAAATGGACATTGAACCCCTGAACACCACCTCCCTACTTTATTTGTTTATTTCTTTTTCCCCCTACTTATTTTAACTTGCATATATATAATGTATATATACTTACTTTAATTAAGTTTGTTTTCTACATTTATCATCTATTGCATCATATTGCTGCCACAAATTTCACGACGTGTGCCGGTGATATTAAACCTGATTCTGTTTTCTTATTTGCTTAACTTAGTTTGAAATTCTCTTTCTAATGTTCTTAAACTTGTAGTTATAAACTGCAGTAATATAAAAAAATAAAGACCATAAAGCATAGAAGCAGAATTAGGCCACGTGGGCCATCGAGTCTGCTCACCATTCGATCATTGCTAAATTGTTATCTCTGTCAACCCCATTCTCCTGCCTTCACCCTTCTGATGGCCTTACTAATCAAGAATCTATCAATATCTGCCTTAAATATACTTAATGACTTGGCCTTCACAGTTGTCAGTGCAATGAATTCCACAGATTCACCATCCTCTTGGGAGATCAGTAACTGGGTTACCAGATGAAATCGAAATCAACTGACACAAAGGCAGTGACACCTGGGACTAAACCTGTGGGGCCTGGTTAGCTCAAATCTGAATGTAACACACCTCTAAGTCCAGCAGCCACTGAAAATGGACTCTGGAGGATGCAGGTGAGCCAAAAGTGAAGATGATAGAATTCAATCAGCTTCAAACTTTAAGATTATCTATTGCCATTTATCAGCGCATGAGTAGAGGAGAACAAAATGCTTGTTACTCTAGATCCGATGCAACATACAAAACCACAATAAATATAAAGAACAACTCCCCCCCGCAAAAAAAAGCACTGAAGAACCATAATAAATATTAACATCAAAGCAATCCTAAAAACACAATGTACAACTAACTGTTATATACATAGACTGTACTGTACGTGCATAAAAAGATGTTGGGTTATGTATACAGTATGTACTGGGGGTGGGCTGGGTTAATGAGTGGAGGAGTTGACCACCCTGATGTCTTGGGGGAAGTAACTGTTTTTTGGTCTAGTGGTCCTGGCAGGGATCCTCCGTAGCGTCTTCCCTGTTGGGAGTGGACGAACAGTCTGTAGCAGGGTGGGTGATATTGCTGGCCTTTTCCCAGCACCTTTCTGTAGATATGTCCTTAATCTCAGGTAGGCTGGCAATGGTGATGCACTGAGCAGTTTCCCGACCCATTGTAGAGCCCTACAGTCTGTTGCAGTGCTGTTTCAATACCACACTGTGATGCAGGATGTTAGGATGCTCATCTGTAGGAGGTCATGGGAATGGGTGTCCATAGATCAGCTAGATTAATTTGATGAAATATGTAATTCGATGAAAATAAGAGTATTTTAAAGATAGATATGGCAGGTTACAAGAGGACTTGGAAGTCCTTGTGCAGGATTCCCTAATAGTTAATTTACAGGTAGAGGTCATAGTAAGGAAGCAAATGCAATTTCAGTATTCATTTTGAGGGAACTAGAATACAAAAGCAATGCTAAAGCTTTATAAGGCATTAGACCACATTTGGAATACTACAAGCACTTTTAGACCCCTTATCTGAGAAAAAACATGCTGACATTGGACATGTGCTGACAGAGAATATTCACGGGAATGATCTCAAGAACGAACGGGTTAACATATGATGGCTCTGGGCCTGTACTGCTGGAGTTCAGAAGGATGAGGGTGGATCTCATTGGATATTGAAAGGCCTGGATGGGGCAGATGTGGACAGGATGTTTCCTACAATAGGAGAGTCCAGGACCAGAGAGCCATCGAGTGGCAGAGATGACTCAATGGGCCAAAAGGACAAGTTTGGCTCCTACGTCTTATGGTTTTATGGTCTTATCATGGGCAGGCTGAGCCCACCAGCAAGATACCGGGACTATTGACATATGTTGGAGGAGTGAAAAGGAATGTGCAGCAGTTCACAGCAGACATTAACGTGAATTCCAAAATCTGCTACAGAGATAACATTCAAGATTCAAGATTCAGAATTCAGGATTTTTTTATTGTCATTTTTCAGTACAAAATTGCAAATGAGAACAACATTACTGTTACTCCAGATCTGATGCAGTATTAAAAAAATACAAGAAGCATAAAGAATACACTAAAAACAAAACAAAACACAATACATTTGTAATCAGTCCCATAAAACACAATGTCCAAGTAACCTTTATATCCACAGACTGACTGTTTGTGCATAGTGTTGCTAGGTGACGTGTATGCAGTGGCAGTGGGGAGGGTTAATGGCTTGGGGAAGTAATTGGTTCTGAGTCTGGTGGTCCCTGCATGGACGCTGCTTTGCCACTTCCCTAAAGGGAGTGGGACAAACAGTTCATGAACAGGGTGGGATCCTTCATGATATCGCTGGGCTTTTTCCAGCAACCTTCTGTATATATGGCAGGCATGCTGGTGCCAGGGATGCTTTGGGCAGTTTTACTACCTGCTACAGAGCTCAGTGCTGAGAAGGGATTTTTGGTTTGGGGGGGCAGCTTTGGAGATTCTGCTGCTGTGGTCCATCAGTTGATAAAACTAACGGTTCTACTTTAAGAATACTGGTTACCTCACGTTCAAGTTATAAAGCAGAACAATTAAGTTAATAATCACCACCTTATACAATGTTCTTATCCTATTTGCTCTATTCCACTTTGCATATGGTTCAGAGAGTAATAGATTAATAATCACTTAGCGTCTCCCTGGGCCATGTGCAATGTGCCATTGTGTTACTGACACATGAACATTGACTAAGTGGTGCAAAGCACAAGAAAGCAGGAACAGGAGATGGCCACCTGCACCCCCACCTCCAACCCAACCACCCCAACCCTGCCCCACCATTTAATATGACACACACCAGACCTCAGCTCCTCTTCTGTACCTAGGCCCTGACTTAGCTTTTGTGAATAGATCAGTCCAGGATTTCATTCCCCACTGCGAGAACTTTCTACTCCCCTTATATTGAACCACATCCCCTTGCTTGTGACTCACCCTCTGCTGATAACATTTCCATGTCTGCCCTATTATGCCTCCTCATGAATGGACATGTTTGAATAAGATCACCCCTTGTTCTTCTAAACTCCATGGAATAGAGACCAAACTCTCCTGATAGGACAGTCCTTTCAACCCATGAATTAGCTTGGTGAATCTCATTTGGACTGATTCCTATGTTAGTCTGTCCCTAGATCAGGGGTTCCCAAACTTTTTTATGGCATGGATAAATACTATTAAGCAAGGGGTTTCGTGGACCCCAGTTTGGGAACCCCGTGTCCCAGAGGATCAGACAGTGCAGTCTTCCAGGTGCAGCCTCACTAACATACAGTACAATAGTAACGAATCTTCCCTTTTTTAAAAACTCCAACCCTCTTACAATTAAGGCCACGTGCCATTTGCCTTCTTACCTACTTGCCCCAGTTGTCTACCAGAATCTCACGATTCTTGCAGAGGATCTCCTAGGAATGAGATAGATCGACTAGTTGAGTGATTCATAATCGAGAAGCAGGGCAGGTTAGAAAGGCTAAGTGGCCTAATTATGCTTCTTTAACTTCATCATCAGAAGACCACAATCTGTGGGGATTGGTAATAGCATTGCCTCCTTGCTGACAATCAACAAAGGGACACATCAAGGATGTACGCTCAGCTCAGTACTCCATGCTCTCTAGACTCATGACTGTGAGATTAGGTACTGCTGAGGCACCATCTACAAATTTGCCTATCACTCAGCTTATTGTTGGCAGAATCTCAAATGGCAACAGGAATGCATGCTGGAGAGAGGTAGATCAGCTGGTCATGTGGTGTTGCAACAATAACCACACAATTAACATCAGCATGAGCAAGGAATTGATTGTGGACTTCAAGAAGGGGACTTGGAAGAACACACACTAGTCCTCATTGAGGTTAGCATTGGAAAGGATGAGTAACTTCAAGTTCCTGGGCAGCAACATCTCCAATGACCTAACCTGGTTCCAACACGCTGGTTGCTTGTTCTGATGACTTTTTTGTTTGGCTCTCAAAATAAAGAGGTACAGTCTGCATGGAGTTTCAAGTTCTCCCCATTATTGCGTGAGACTCCCCCATGAGCTCTGCTTTTCTCTCACGTCTCAAAAATATGCTGCTGATATGTCAACTGTCCACTGTAGTCACCACCTATGCATAAGTGATGAGCTCTGGGGGAAGAACAGGGTGGGGAGGGTGGTGAGTGGGAGTGTGAAGTGATGTGAATATGCGGAAGACTAAACTAATGGGATTAATGTAGGATTACTGTGAATGGGTGTTGCTTGTTGGCACGTTCTCAATGGCCAAAGGGTCTGTTCCTGTCTTGTGCTGCCCTTTGACTCAATCGCTGCAGACAACACGTGGCTATTCTTTTCTAACTAGCAAAAAATTTTGCCCCATTTATCTGAATGAGAGTACAGAGGCATCAGAAAAGACTGGTCTGGACAAACTTTACTGGTTAGTGAAAGATTTGTGGATAAACTTTGTCCCAGTTACAGAGAATGTAACCAGTGTCTCTGGTCAAGGGAATTGTTTATATATGCCAGGCACGTATTCTGAAAGAAGATAAGACAACAGCCTGCATGAATTTACTCACATGGGCCCCTGGTCACCAAAAAGACTGGCGGTCAGATTGTGATATTTACTGTCACTGTACTTGCTTTTCAACTTAAAATGTCTAAATTCCTCAGCCCTGGGGAAAGGATTTAACAGAAGGTATCAGTTCATTTCTGTCTCCTCAGATACCATATTTTCAGTCTTTATTTGCAACATGTACGACTTTTATTTTTAGCTCTGGTGATGACTTCATTCTGGCCTTCGTAGCTCAGGTGCCAATGTGGACTGAAGCGAGTTGGACAGAAATCATTTGATAACTTGCAGTAATAACCCACAACCACTGGAGGGCAGAGGGAGCCTCCAATTATTCAGGGTTCATTCAAACCAGTGCTGTTTTAACAATATCCATAAACCATTGGGTTGCAATGTGAATCTCAGATAGAGAAGGGCTGCTTCAGGGTGTGGGTGAAATGGTGTACGGGATTATCCTATCGTAACAGAAAGTCCTGATATTGCAGGAGTTCTTCAGATGAAGATGTCCCATTGACATGAGTTTTTCTCCCACAATTTATTCCACATTATCCCTGTCTGGCAGTGCTGAGGTTACACTTATCGGGTGTACGCACTAGGCCAACGTGCAGCATGGGCACTTTTGTTTGTACTTGCACACTCCAGGACAGTGGCATTCTTTGACATGTTGGACTACAGGAGGAATGGAGACAGGCTAACCCCTATTGACATCAATGGACCTTTTATTCAATATTTTTATATGATCTGATTTTTGTACTGATTCTCTTCCAGCAATTTTTTCAGAACCTTGGATTTGATCAGAGAGTCTCTCTTCTCTTGGTTTTTCTCTCAGGATGGACTGCCCAGTCCTTTTTATATTTCTGTTTAGAATAGTGGGTTGTTTTTTTCTTTCTTTATTATAAAAATTTCTAATAGTCTTTCCTTTCTTCATAAATTGATAAGAGGAGAATGAATTACATTCTTTTTTTTCTGTGTTATACATTCTATATCAAATTTATGCTTTGTAGATCAACACTATGTGTGATTCTGATATTGTTTATTTTACCTTCTGTATGTACAGTTATTGACATATATACCAGAGATATTCTCCTCCTGTTCGTAGACACACTTTAAAAAAAAAATCAATAAAAAGATTGAAAAAGAAAGAAAAGAAAGAAGACATCAACAGATCTTGAGTTGAGAGGGTGAGCAGCTTTAAGTTGCTCGGCATACACATCACTGAGGACCTCACATGGTATCTGTACATACCGGCTGTGTGGTGAAAAAAGCACAACAGCACCTCTTTCACCTCAGACGGCGGAAGAAGCTTGGCATGAGTCGCCAGATCCTAACGACTTTCTACAGGGGCACAATTGAAAGCATCCTGACTGGCTGCATCACCTCTTTGTATGGGAACTGTAATTCCCTCAATCAAGGACTCTGCGGAGAGAGGTGCGGACAGCCCAGCACATCTGTAGTTGTGAACTTCCCAATATTTAGGACATTTACAGAGATAGATGCGTAAAAAGGGCCCGAAGGATCATTGGGGACCTGAGTCACCCCAACTACAAACTGTTCCAGCTGCCACCATCCAGGAAATGGCACTGCAGCATAAAAGCCAGGACCAACAGACTCCGGGACAGCTTCTTCCACCAGGCCATCAGACTGACTAATACACGCTGATATAATTGCTATATTGACTGTCCTGATGTACATACTATTTATTACAAAATACTATAACTTGCACATTGCACATTTAGACAGAGATGTAATGTAAAGGTTTTTACTCTTCCTGTATGTGAAGGATGTAAGAAGTAGTCAATTCAATTCAGTGTCCTGTTTGTTGTTGCCTTGCTCAGAATTGCAGACATCTTCCAAGAAACAGAAGGGTTCCTTGTGGCAATACAGGACCAGGTGGTTAACACAAAAATATCAAAAATACACAATAAAAAACCAACAAATTCAAGATGATAAATGCAGAAAATGCCAAGAGAAACCAGAAACAATCCAACACATTACAGGATCCTGCAGCAGTTTAACTCAATCTGATTACTTACTCTGGCACAATCAGGTGGTAAGCATCATTCATCAAAATGTTGCTTTAAAGCACAAACTCATACAAAAAACTACAACTCACAAACTTGATTCAGTCTTAGAGTCAGAGTTACACAGATTAAATTATGACCGATCAGTTATTACAGATAAGACAATCCATAATAACTGTCCATATATAATAATACAGGATAAAGAAGTGAGAGCAAACTAATTTAATAGATATAGCCATTCCAAACACACATAACTTACAGAAATAAATAAGTGAAAAATACCAGAAATATGCTGAATTTAAAGACGAAATTGAAAGATTTTGGAACACAATTAATAAATGAGCGTGCTTAGCTATGACTGTACCTCAGGTTTCACCAGCCTGAGCTGAGAAAAAATAAATAGCAATAATGATAATAATAATAATAATAATAATAGAAATATAATCCTGAGAAAATGAGTTGCAGAGTCCTTGAAAGTAAATCCATAGGTTGTGGAATTAGTTCAGTGTGAGGTGAGTGATGTTATCCACACTGATTCAGGAGCCTGATGGTTAAAGGGTTATAACTGTTCCTGAACCTGGTGGTGTGGGACCTAAGGCTCCTGTACCTGCTTCTTGATGACAGCAGTGAGAAGAGATTATGGCCTGGATGATAGGGGTCTTTGATGATAGATGCTACTCTCTTGTGGCAACGGTCTTTATAGATGTGCTCAATGATGGGATGATGGGGAAGGCATTTCCTGTGATGGCAAAGTTGGATAGATTTTTCATATTAGGGGAATTAAGGGTTATGGGGAAAAGGCAGGTAAGTGGAGAAGAGTCCATGACCAGATCAGCTGTGATCTTGTTGAATGGCCTACTCCTGCTCCTATTTTTTATGTTCTTATGTTCTTATGATGGACTGGGCTGTACTTATCACTTTTTATGGAGTCAGGATACTTTCTGCTGTGCATCTATAAAAGTTTGTCAAGATTTTAGATTATATCTGGAGTCTGTGTAATCTTCTAAGGAAGTAGAGGCACTGTTTTATCTTCACTGGAATGGCACTTATGTGCTGGTCCCAGCACAGATCCTCTGATATGATGATACCAAAGAATTTAAAGTTACAGACCCTCTCCACCTTCTATCTCCTTATGAGGACTGGTTCATGACCCTACAATTTCTTCCTCCTGTGGTCAATAACCAGCTCTTTGGTTTTGCTAATATTCAGTGAGAGGATATTGTTATGACACCATTCAGCCAGATTCTCAATCTCTTTCCTGTGCTGTATGCTGATTCATCATCACCTTTGATTTGGCCAACAACAGTGGTGTGGCAATGAAACTTGCATATGGCATATGAGCTGTACTTAGCCTCACAGTCATAAGCATAACACAAGTAGATCAGGGGTCTAAACACATAACCTTGTGGTGCACCTACTCAGATGGTGATTGTGGAAATGTTGTTGCCAATTCATACTGACTGGGGTCTGCAAGTAATGAAATAAAGGATCCAGTTGTGCAAGGAGCCACTTCATCAGACTCGGCACTGACGGTATGTTTAGTTCTGATATCATTGCTAGTCTTATTCAATTGGATACTTTATTTATGTAAGAACGCAAATTATCACACATAACTACTGGAGGTTCAGTTCTCTCTTTTCCTGAAGTAGGTTTCCTCTTTAATTTGGCCTTGGCTTTGATCCACCTCTTACTGCACATGTAGCTATACGTAGAACAATTAATCACTTAGAGGACACCTACAGCCCGAATCAATAGAATGTGCAATAGAAATTCAAATGGACTACCTGTATACACATCCGAATAGAGTACACCAAATGGTTAAGTTAATAGACCATGCACAGCTGAAAAGGACTGTTTCATTTCAGTTAATACATAGCATAGAAGGAGATCCCCAGTTCACTCTTGGACTTCTTTTAAACAGTGTACCGAGGCAAAAATGAGTTGTCTCTCAGATGATTAGACAATGAGGAAGGTGTTACTTCCTGCTGTATGTACGTACTGAAGCTTTCTGTTTTCTCTGAGAATCTTCCCATCCTTTATCCTCTCTGCCATCCTGTACGTGATGTCAATTTATTAGACCCGAAGATGATGTTCTCCAGAAAGATAACTGAACTCAAGAATGAGGCACAAATCTTATGGTCGAGTCGCTTAGATGTTCATCATAGTCAGATAGGATCAGCCTACAATCTCTTCGACGTGCTACTGACACGCAGAAGGTACAGCAGTATAAGAACAAGAACTGCCAGGCTGTGAAACTTCTGAACACCTGCTACCGCCCAGTACACATTATTTATGACAGCACCAGTAGCGGTAACACAGTTGTATGTTTAACTAAATGGCTAATATGCACCTTATATCAACTTGTCCATCAACAGAATACGATTTTTACCCGTTAATATTATTTTATTTGCTGCATGTGATGAAGTTCTGTGTTTTACACTTTGGTCCCCGAGAAACTTTGTTTCGTTTAGCTGTATACATGTGTATGTTTGATTGACAATAAACTTGATTTTGAACAGTAAAAAGTCTGGACCCTAATCCAACATTTATGAAGGAGAGAGACTCCTTCTTTGCAAGCATAATACACGCAAAATGCTGGAGGAACTCAGCAAGCCAGGTAGCATCTGTGGGAAGGAGTACAGTCGATATTTCAGGCTGTGGACTGTACTTTTTCCCATAGATGCTGCCTGGCCTGTTGAGTTCCTCCAGCATTTTGTGTGTGTTACTCAGATTTCCGGCATCTGCAGATCTTCTCTTATTTACTCTTCACAAGGGTCCCTGATGGGGGTGAGATTCTTTCTTTAACAGGGGTCCCAGATAGGCCAGAGATTCCCTGTTTAATAGGGGCCACTCATGGGGGAAGAAACTCCTCTTTCACAGAGGTCCCTGACTGAGGGGAGATAATCCATTTTTAATAGTAGTCTCCCAATTTAAATAAGGTAGCTGATGGGGGAGAGACTCCCTCTTTTCCAGTGTTTCCTGATGGGATGATATTCCCTCTTTAACAAGGGTCCTCTGTTAAGTTGTTTTGCATTCCATCGATACAGATCATTTCAGCACATGGTTACATTGAGGGAGTGCAGAATACAGTTTTACAGAGAAAAATGCAGTACAAGTGGGTATAAAGAGCATGGTCATTATGATCTAGGTTTGTAGATTGTGGGGTCACGTGTCCCTCTTTCTCACTAAGGAATCATTGAATAGTCTTATAACAGCGAGATGGGAGCTGGTGATACATGCTTCCAGGCTGTTGGGACCTTCTGCCTGACTGGAGGCATGAGAAGAGAGAATGAAATGCCCAGTTCAGCCCTGGGAGGACTAGACATTATAAGACGTGGATGGGGAAGGTGGTTGGGGAGAAAGGGGCAGGCCCAGTCTATACAGTTCATTAAGGGTGGGGGGAGAGATGTTGGAGCCCTCCCTCCACCTTACAACTCCCCTCATCCCACGAGCTCACAAATAAGTTTCAGTCTCATAACCTCTCCCTCTCTGGGACGTCATACAATTGACCAGTCCTAGCACCAGTCTTTGCGAGGTGAGCCCAGAGAGTCAGGATCACCATAGAGCCTTTCTCTGGCTGCAACATTCCAACATAATGCGGAAGGCCTGCTTAGATCAGAAATTGCAGTTTCCATGGGAATACATCTCTGGTTAGACCTACGTCTGCCTACCAGACCACAGGAGGAAGATGGGAAAGGCAGAAGGAAGAGCAGGCTGGGGGATTGCTGGTCGGGTTGGTCGAAGCTGAGTGGTGACACTGTCCTCTCCCCCTCTAGAACTGGGTGTCAGACGCATTGTCCTCGCCCATGAGATGTAGTGTTCAGAATGAGAGTAGATACTCATGGGATCTGACACAGAGTGTAGCTTCCTCAAGAAATAAAATATACCTTGTTTGATGTCTTGGGATTGACTGGGCTTGTAACTTCACAGTCCTTCCATTGGTGCTCCCTCAGTCTTATTATTTCATCCCTGAGTACTCCCTCACTACTCACCAGCCCTCCCTCTGGAGCAACCATCACTTGGCTCTCCTTCCCTCCTCAAAAACAGTGGGAGAAGTGGGGGTGATGGCTGAGAGTGCAGAGAGGACCATACCCAAGAGGACCTGAGAGATGTAGTGAGCTGAAATTAAGGAGGAAGAGATGTCTCAGGATAGCCAGCATTGTGGTGAAGCGGAATGTGCATTGACAAAAGAATCATGTCCCCACACGCTGCCCCAGAGAGGAGTCGTCGTGGTCCACAGAAACGAGGGCTCATCTGGGTATTCCAAATGGAAGGAGATGGCAATGGTGAGGTGAGGGATAAAAGACAAAAACCCAGACAATGGGACATCCCCACTCCACAGGATGTCTGAGAGTGGGAATGAGAGAGGGAGGGGGAAAGGGAGGGAGGCAGCTGGTGGGAGGGGGAAGGGGAGGGAGACAGATGGAGGGAGAAAGAGATTGAGAAAGATGGTCAGTAAGGGGGATAATGGAGTGGGCTGGAGAGTGGGAAGAGAACATACAACATAGAATTGTACAGCAGAGAAATAAGCCCATGATGTTGTGCTCAAATAATTACTAACTAAATGCCTAACAAAACTAATCCCTTCTGCCTACACAATAGTCATATCCCTCCATAAACTTACACAAAATGCTGGAGGAACTCAGCAGGTGAGTCAGTATCTACGGAGAAGAGTAAGCAGGCCCAAAACATCGACTGGTTACTCCCCTCCATAGATGCTGCTTGACCTGCTGAATTCCTCCAGCATTTTGTGTGGCAACTTACATCAAAGTTGCTGGTGAACGCAGCAGGCCAAGCAGCATCTATAGGAAGAGGTACAGTCGACGTTTCAGGCCGAGACCCTTCGTCAGGACTAACTGAAGGAAGAGTGAGTAAGAGATTTGAAAGCTGGAGGGGGAGGGGGAGATGTAAAATGATAGGAGAAGACAGGAGGGGGAGGGATAGAGCCGAGAGCTGGACAGGTGATAGGCAAAAGGGGATATGAGAGGATCATGGGACAGGAGGTCCGGGAAGAAAGACAAGGAGGTGGGGGGGGACCCAGAGGATGGGCAAGAGGTATATTTGACTTCTCTAACTTCCGCTAAGGCCCCACCTCCCCCTCGTACCCCATCTGTTACTCATTTTTATGCACACATTCTTTCTCTCACTCTCCTTTTTCTCCCTCTGTCCCTCTGAATATACCCCTTGCCCATCCTCTGGGTCAACCCCCCCCCCCATCTTTCTTCCCGGGCCTCCTGTCCCATGATCCTCTCATATCCCTTTTGCCTATCACCTGTCCAGCTCTCGGCTCTATCCTTCCCCCTCCCACTTTCAAATCCCTTACTAGCTCTTCCTTCAGTTAGTCCTGATGAAGGGTCTCGGCCTGAAACGTCGACTGCGCCTCTTCCTATAGATGCTGCCTGGCCTGCTGCGTTCACCAGCAACTTTGACGTGTGTTGCTTGAATTTCCAGCATCTGCAGAATTTCTGTTGTTAGCATTTTGTGTGGGTTGCTCTTCATATCCCTCCATTCTTTGCACAGTCACGTGCCTGTCCTTGACCCTAACCCTCAGAAACATTTGCACACAATTGCACCCATGGTACAAAACAATGCCCCCCCCATACACCCCACAATATTTTGGCCACATGTCAGTTCCTAGTAAATTAATATAAACAATAAATGATGGGTGGCATTAAAGGCAAGTAGGCCTGGTGCTGGGGAACGCATGCATAGGCCACATTGAAGGGAGACCGGACCAGTGGTTAAGAGAACAACAAACACAACAGGGAGAGTTATTCCACTGCCCACACACAGACACACTCTTCGTTACCCTGATACTTAAAATAAAAATTCTCAAGAGAATTGGAAAGAACCACAAGCTGGGACTACAGAAAAGAACACATACTAAAAGCTACTGAGCTGCAGATTACAAATCTCTATGTGGGAACAGCCGCCTTTGTCACCATAGCACTTAAACTAAAGTCCACAGACTCCTATACCAACAAAGCAAATGTCCAATAAAGGCTTTTCAGCCTTGAAAATAAGAATAATTTAGTTGTAAATTTTAAAAAGTGCAGAAATGCATTGGTGCATCCCCTTTTATAAGTCACAGTGGTGTAGTGGTTCGCATAACGTTATTATGACTCAGGGCATCAAAATTCAGAATTAATTTCCGGTGCTGTCTGTAAAGAGGTTGCATGTTCTCCCTATGACTGCGTGGCTAGGGACTAAACTAAAATGCAGAAACAAAAAGGGAATAATCTTGGGATAATTACCTGAGCCACATGCAAATTGGCACACGGATATACTGGTGGGGAGGTTTGCTAAAACTACAGGGAAGAGTTTAAACTAGAATGGTTGGGGGGGTGGGAACCGAACTGAAGAGACTGGGGAAGAGGCGTAGGCTCACAAATAGAGAAAGCTTGGAGACAGTGTGTGAGGGAGGATAGGCAGGTGATAGAGAAGGGACGCGCTCAGACCGACAGTTTGAGATGTGTCTATTTTAAGGCAAGGAGTATTGTGAACAAAGCAGATGTGTTTAGAGCGTGGATCAGTACTTGGATCTATGATGTGGTGGCCATTACAGAGACTTGGATAGCTCAGGGACAGGAATGGTTACTTCAAGTGCCATGTTTTAGATGTTTCATAGAACATGGAACAGTACAGCACAGTACAGGCTCTTCGGCCCACAATGTTGTGCTGACCCTTAAACGCTGCCTCCCATATAATCCCCCACCTTAAATTCCTCCATATACCTGTCTAGTAGTCTCTTAAACTTCACGAGTGTATCTGCCTCCACCACTGACTCAGGCAGTGCATTCCACGCACCAACCACTCTCTGAGTAAAAAACCTTCCTCTAATATCCCCATTGAACTTCCCACCCCTTACCTTAAAGCCATGTCCTCTTGTATTGAGCAGTGGTGCCCTGGGGAAGAGGCGCTGGCTGTCTACTCTATCTATTCCTCTTAATATCTTGTATACCTCTATCATGTCTCCTCTCATCCTCCTTTACTGGGTGTTTTTATAGGCTGCCCAATAGTAACAGGGATATTGGGGAGCAGATAGGGAAACAGATCCTGGAAAGGTGTAATAATAACAGAATTGTTGTGGTGGGAGATTTTAATTTCCCAAATATCGATTGGCATCTCCATAGAACAAGGGGTTTAGATAGGGTGGAGTTTGTTAGGTATGTTCAGGAAGGTTTCTTGACACAGTATGTAGAGAAGCCTTACAAGAAGAGAGACTGTACTTGATTTGGTATTGGGAAATTAACCTGGTTAGGTGTCAGAACTCTCAATTGGAGAGCAATTTGGAAATAGTGATCACAATTCTATCTCCTTTACAATAGCATTGGAGACAGATAGGAACATACAAGTTAGAAAAGTGTTTAATTGAAGTAAAGGGAATTATGAGGCTATCAGGCAGGAACTTGGAAGCTTAAATTGGGAACGTATGTTCTCAGGAAGAGGTACGGAAGAAATGTGGTAAATGTTCAGGGCATATTTGTGTGGACCTCTGCACAGGTGCATTCCAATGAGACGGGAAAAGGATGGTAGGGTACAGGAACCGTGCTGTACAAGGGCTGTATGTCAAGAAGAAAAGACAAGGGCTAACTCTAGTCAAGAAGAAAAAAAAAGCTTATGAAAGGTTCAGAGAGCTGGGTAATGTTAGAGATCTAGAAGCTTATAAGACCAACAGGAAGGAGCTTAAGAAGGAAATTAGGAGAGCCAGATGGGGCCATGAGAAGGCCTTGGCAAGCAGGATTAAGGAAAACCCCAAGGCATTCTACAAGTATGTGAAGAGCAAGAAAAAAAGATGTGAAAGAATAGAACCTAACAAGTGTGACAGTGGGAAAGTGTATGGAACCAGAGGAAATAGCAGAGTTACTTATTGAATACTTTACTTCAGTATTCACTATGGAAAAGGATCTTGGTGATTGTAGTGATGACTTGCAGCAGACTGAAAAGCTTGAGTATGTTCATATTATGAAAGAGGATGTGCTGGAGCTTTTGGAAAGCATCAAGTTGGATAAGTCACTGGGACCGGATGAGATGTACCCTGGCTACTGTGGGAGGCGGGTGAGGAGACTGCTGAGCCTCTGGCAATGATCTTTGCATCATCAATGGGGACGGGAGGGGTTCCGGAGGATTGGAGGGTTGTGAATATTATTCCTTTATTCAAGAAAGGGAGTAACCCTAATTATAGGCCAGTGAGTCTTACTTCAGTAGTAGGTAAGTTGATGGAGAAGATCCTGAGAGGCAGGATTTATGAACATTTGGAGAGGCATAATATGATTAGGAATAGTCAGCATAGATTTGTGAAGAGCGGGTCGTGTCGTACCAGCCGAATTGAATTTTTTGAGGATGTGACAAAACATACTGATGAAGGAAGAGCAGTAGATGTAGTGTATATGGATTTCAACAAGGCATTTGACAAGGTACCCCATGCAAGGCTTATTGAGAAAGTAAGGAGGCATGGGATCCAATGGGACATTGCTTTGTGGATCCAAAACTGCTTGCCCACAGAAGGCAAAGAGCTGAAATGGCTGCTCAAGAGGGAACAGGTTTATGGTGCTGGGGAGTAGGTGCAGAGGAGATGTCAGGGGTAAGTTTTTCAATGCATAGAATGGTGAGTGCGTGGAATAGGCTGCTGGAAATGATGGTGGAGGCGGATATGATAGGGTCTTTTCAGAGACCTTGGGTAGGTACATGGAGCTTAGAAAAATAGGGCGCTACGGGTAACCCTAGTAATTTCTAAGGTAGGGACATGTTCGGCACAACTTTGTGGGCCGAAGGCCTGTATTGTGCTGTAAGTTTTCCATGTTTCTATAATAAGATCAGAGAGTTAAATCTGTGGCTCAAAGACTGGTGTGAGAGAAGTGGGTTTGGAATTGCGGGACATTAGCACCAGTATTGGGGAAGGAGGGAGTTGTTCCACAGAATGGGTTACACCTGAACCGTGCTGGGACCAGGATCTTGGAGAATCTCATAACTAGGGCCATGGAATCAGGATATAAATTAAAGAGTAGGTGGATGAGTTCAACAGATTGGAAAAATATGGATAAAGTAAGTGGGAATGAGAGTCCAGGAGAGGTTACTGAAGTCTCCAAAATAAAGAAAAGGACAAAATGTTAAGAAAGACAAAAGAATTTACATTCAGGCATCATGGAGACAAATTGAAAAGAAGGGGGTGAATACAGGGCAGAAAGTGCTATATTTAAATGCACACAATATACAAAATAAGGCAGCTGATTTTGTAGTGCAATTAGAAATTGGCAGGTATGATATTGTGGGCATCACAGAGCCATGGTTGAAAGAAGACAGCAGCTGGAATCTTACCATCTAAGAATACACATTGTATGGAAACACATTTCTTTATGACCCTATCAACCTGTGTTAATACTTTCAATGAATTATGAATCTGTATTCCCAGATCCCTTTGTTTTATCACACTCCTCAGTCATCAACGTGGCTATCCCTCGAGGTCGAGGATGATGGTCTTCGTTCTGTTGATCTACTTATGGGCTCTCAAGTGGCTTATAAGACCAATCTTGGCTTTGAACGTTCTTCCGCATTCAGGACAGGTAGTTCCAGATGGCAGATCGGACTTTGGTTGTTGCTGCCTCTCTTTCCATTTTCTTCTCTTTTCTTCTAATTCTGCACATCTGTTGGCTTCGAAAGTTGCTGTTCCTTCTCGGATGATAGCTTGCCAGAGTTTCCTGTCCTTGGCATTGGTTTCCTAATTGTTGATGTCGATGTTACATTTCTTCATGTTGGCTTTTAAGCCATCTTTGAATCTCTTCTGTTGTCTGTCTCTTTTACGTTTGCCTTCTTTAAGCTGGGAGTAGAAGATTTGTTTCGGCAGACGTTTGTCTTTCATCCGAACAACATGACCACTCCATCTTGGTTGGTTCTTGATGACGTAGGCTTCAATGCTTGTTGCTTTTGCTTCATTTAGTATGCTGAAGTTGGTTCTTCTATCTTCCCAGCTGATATTTAAGATGTTTCAAAGACAGTGTTGATGGAACTTTTCAAGTGCCTTCAGCTGTTGTCAGTATGTTGTCCAGGTTTCTGATGCATACAGGAGTGTTGGAATTACCACTGCTTTGTACACTAACATTTTGGTGTCTGTTCGGATGTCACGATCATGAAAGACTCTTGTTCGGAGACGTCCAAAAGCTGTTCCAGCACATTTAAGACAATGTTGGATCTCGTCATTAAGATCGACATTGGAGGAGAGGTGACTTCCAAGACACGGAAAGTGGTCCACGTTTTCCAGGGTTCTTTCATCAAGTTGAATTGATGGTTCTATCTGATTTGTTTTTGTTGGTGACAGTTGGTAGATGAATTTGTCTCACCTACCCTGGTTGGTCCTACCGAAGTGCAACACCTCACATATGTCTGCATTAAATTCCATCTGCCACTTTTCAGCCTGTTTTTCCAACCAGTCCAGATCTCACTGCAAGCCATGATAGTCCTCCTCAAAGTTCACCACACTCCAATCTTGGTGTCATCTGCAAATTTGCGATCCAGTTTACCACATTATCATCCAGATCGTTGATATAGATGACAAACAAAGATGGACCCAACACCAATTCTTGTAGCACTCCACTAGCCACAGGCCTCTAGCCAAAGAGGCAACCATCTACTACCACTCTCTGGGTTCTCCCTCAAAGCCAATATCCAATCCAATTTGCTACCTCATCTTCAATGCTGAGCGGATGAACCTTTTTGACCATCCTCCCATCTGGGCAAATGCCTTACTAAAGTCCAATAGACAACATCCACTGCCTTGCCTTCATCAACTTTCCTGGAAACCCTCTATAAGATTGGTTAGTTAGACAAGACCTATATGCCAGTTTCTAACTACGCCACAAGATGATGTACTTCATTTTGTAAACTGTGTGTATTTAAATAAAACTTTTCTGTCCTGTATTCACCCCCTTCTTTTCAATTAGTCTCCATGATGCCGTGAGTCACTGCTTTCTCTGCTCATTCAGCAAACCTGAGTGAAGTACGTTTTCTCAGGCTTCCGATCTCCGAGTGGGTGCTGCTCAAATCTCCAAACTATATATATATTGGTTGATTAAGCATTCTTGTTCATTTAAATAATTAATTATGGGTTATTTGTAAAATAAATTAATTGCATCCGTCATCACACTACCTCATAATATGTGTGTGCCTCACTTAAAGTAAGCTCAAAGTTACACCACTATTGTGGACTCCGTGTCATCCTTTGAATTAATTGAATGTTTTAAAGCTACAAAACGTAATATTAGCGATGAGGTATTTTTAAAATGAACCTGAAATGGCTACAGACCTGTTAAAGCAGAGCATGATGTTTGAACTTGGCCATTTGGAAATCAGTACTTTCCTTTATGTTTCTCTCTATAAGCTATTCAGTGAAATGAAATGTTAATAAATAGTGGTACAAGCTGGCAAAAGAGGATGTTGAGCTCTAGGGTTTACAGTGGTCTCAAAGCATGAGGGATAAAAGGCAATGACGTTTTTGAAAAAGCCAGCTGGTTTGTGGATGAACAACAGACATTTCTCTCCCTGTGCCTGGTCTGGTCAAAAGATCTTTTATGTGGTTGGTAATTAATGTCTCTGAAGACAGCTGCACCCAGCTGTACCAACAAGGCGGGACAATGAATCAGGCCTTGAAATTATTCCTGAATTGCATAATAAATATCAGGAAGAGTTGACTTTGTTCAGTTTTTGGGAATCTTGGCAGCATTGATGAGGCCAGCATTATCACCCATCCCTAATTACCTTTGGACTGAGTCAGAGCCAACTACGTCGGCTGGTCTGGATTCACATACACAGTAGGTCATACCAGGTAAGGGTAACTGATATCCTTCCCCAAAGGACTTTAGTGGGAAGAAGATTGTACCAAGGAAACGTTGACAACTGATAGACAATTCTAGGTGTAGAGAAGGTAAACTGGGATTAGGATTTGTCTCAACCATGGATTCGGCAGCACAACAGATACAGCAATTGCTCTCATGAATATCCACATGTCAGCTAATTATTATTTCATTGTGATAGCATTCATTCCGTCGTAGTATTTGTCGAGACTTGGACACAGCTGAGGCTTTGCTGCCTGTTTTGCATCCTGCCCTGCCTGAGAAATTGGACTGTCAAGTCAACTGACTTTGAAGACTAGCTGTATTCGTTTTATCAACACACATCAAAGTTGCTGGTGAACGCAGCAGGCCAGGCAGCATCTCTAGGAAGAGATACAGTCAACGTTTCAGGCCGAGACCCTTCGTCAGGACTAACTGAAGGAAGAGTTAGTAAGAGATTTGAAAGTGGGAGGGGGAGGGGGAGATCCAAAATGATAGGAGAAGACAGGAGGAGGAGGGATGGAGCCAAGAGCTGGACAGGTGATTGGCAAAGGGGATATGAGGGGATCATGGGACAGGAGGCCCAGGGAGAAAGACAAGGGGGGGGGAAACCCAGAGGATGGGCAAGGGGTATAGTCAGAGGGACAGAGGGAGAAAAAGGAGAGTGAGAGAAAGAATGTGTGTATAAAAATAAATAACGGATGGGTTACGAGGGGAGGTGGGGCATTAGCAGAAGTTAGAGAAATCAATGTTCATGCCATCAGGTTGGAGGCTACCCAGACGGAATATAAGGTGTTGTTCCTCCAACCTGAGTGTGGCTTCATCTTTACAGTAGAGGAGGCCGTGGATAGACATGTCAGAATGGGAATGGGATGTGGAATTAAAATGTGTGGCCACTGGGAGATCCTGCTTTCTCTGGCGGACAGAGTGTAGGTGTTCAGCAAAGCGGTCTCCCAGTCTGTGTCGGGTCTCGCCAATATATAGAAGGCCACATCGGGAGCACCGGACGCAGTATATCACCCCAGTAGACTCACAGGTGAAGTGTCGCCTCACCTGGAAGGACTCCCTCTTTGTAATGCGGTTTCCTGGTGCTTTCTACTTGAGTCTGTAAAGTTTATTTTGATAGACTCAGAGATTCTGTGTTACTTTTATTCTTGAAGCAGATGCTCAATTTCCTCCAATCGGAGGGTCCTCATTTTGAGAATGATTCGTCTCACAGTGTCACTTGGTCGAGATACCTCTGTATAAGACTCTACAGAGGTCATGGTGGTCTCCCTCCTCCCTATTTACCAGGAGCATTGCAGACAAAGGTCCCAAAGCATTTTTGAAGATCCCTAACATCTATCCCACCAGAAGGAGGTTCAGAAGCATCAGGACTAGGATTGCCGAACGGGGTAATGGCTTCCTCCCTCAGGCTGTGACTAATGCATACCCTGCCACCATCGAGGTCTCATCACTTGTCTGTTTAATTAATTACAGGTTATATGCGAAATACGTTAATTGCACATGTCACCATGCTGCCACGTGACATGTGCACACCTCGTTAAAAATAAACTCGAAGTTAGATCCACATCTTTGAATTAGTTTAGTGTTTTGAAGTTACAAAACATAACAGGAACTTTATTTTGTTTGGGTGCATATATGTGCGGTCTGATAATGATAAACTTGGACTTGAACTTAAGATATATTAGGAGTAAAAGAGAAGCAAAAGACCAAATGAAACTGGGGAGGTGGCATTGGGGAACAAAGAAATGGTGGATGAACTGAATAAGTATTTTACATCAGTTTCCTTGTGGAAGACAGCAGCAGCATGCAAAAAATTTGAGTGTCAGGGGACAGAAGTGAGTGTAGCCACTATTACTGAAGAGAAAGTGCTTGAAAAACTTAAAGGTCTGAAGGTAGATAAGTCACCTGGACTAAACGGATTACATCTCAGGGATCTGAAAGAGGGAGTTTAAGAGATTATGGAGGCATTAGTAATGATCTTTCAAGAATCATTGGAGTCCTGAGTGGTTCCAGAGGACTGGAAAATTGCAAATGTTGCGCCACACTTTCAGAAGAGAAAGAGGCAAAAGACAAGGAATTACAGGCCAATTAGCCTGACATCCATTAGTAAGGATGAGGTTTCAGGGTACTTGGAAGCACACAATAAAATCGGCTGAAATCAGCATAGTTTTGTTCAGGTGAAATCTTGCCAGGCAAATCTGTTTGGAATTCCTTTAGGAAATAACAGGCAGGATAGATGAAGGAGAGTCTATTGTTATTTTTACTTGAATTTTCAGAAGGCCTTTGACATTAGTTGAATTTTCAGAAGTGCTGCACACGAGGCTGCTAAACAAGAGCCCATGGTATTGAAGGAAAGCTGTTAGCATAGACAGATGATTATCTGACTGGCAGAAGGCAAAGGGTGGGAATGAAAGGGGCCTCGTCTAGTATGCTGCCTGTGGCAAGTGGCGTTCTGCAGCGGTTGGTATTGGATCCGCTACTTTTCACATTATATGTTAATTTCTGTCCAGGAGCCTAGAGGAGGGTATGTTAAACATAATTCCTCAATCATCACATGATTATAGATTAACTAAAATGAGAACCCGTTTTCAGGAAATAAAACCTGAAGACAATTTAGCTTCCAACTCATTCTGATTGTATCCCATTGAAGCTACTGAGGGAATGACATTAGATGAATGTTCCTGCTATTGGCACATTAATAAACGTGTGACCCTGTCACTTAGTGCACAGTTTAGGACAGGTCTGTTTTGTTACCTAATCTTCTGTTTCACTGTATATTCGTCGACTAACTTCAAAACTGTAACAAAGGGAGTATGAATTGGGTGTATGGCTTTTGGAACAGACACAGGTATAGGATATTCAAAGCAGTTCAAAGTTTGTATGTACTGTAATTGTAAATATGTAATTCTGTAAATTACCTGACTATATTCTACATGTTAAAGTTAACTATAATGGTGATTATAGTAATAGAAATTGAAGTTAATCATTTATCATGTTAAAGAAGTGTAAAACAACTCTGTCATGGTCAATCCCCAGCTCCATTTTGAAATGAGGAGGGGCGTAACAACTCAGTCATGGTCGGTCCCACCCTGGCTGTGAAAGGCGGAGGAGTATAACACGACTCCATTATGGTCAGTCCCAAGTCCAATTGTGAAAGGCGGAGGGGTGTAAAACAACTCCACAAAAGGGCAATTTTAAGGTGCTTGGAAGTCAGTGTAGAGGAGATGTCAGGGGTAAGTTTTTTACGCAGAGAGTGGTGAGTGCGTGGAATGGGCTGCTGGTGACGGTGGTGGAGGTGGATACAATAGGGTCTTTTAAGAGACTCCGGGATAGGTACATCGCGCTTTGAAAAGTAGAGGGCTATGGGTAACCCTAGGTAATTTCTAAGGTAAGGACATGTTCAGCACAGCTTTGTGGGCTGAAGAGCCTGTACTGTGCTGTAGGTTTTCTATGTTTCTATGTTTCTATCATGGTCTGTCCCAAGCCCTGCTTCAAAATGTGAAGGGGTGTATAACACAACTGCGTCATGGTCGGTCCCAAGTCCGACTGTGAAAGGCGGAGGGTTGGGATGGGACTAGCAATCCCATCCTGTTAAAAACCCAGAGCTACAGAAACCCCAAAAGAAGCTCCGAAGACCTCCTCTTTGGGAGAGGAAGGATAAGACATGTGGTGCAAGAAGATGGGCTACACATGGGACAACTTGAACAGAGGACCGGGACAGAGGATTCTGTCCAGCTGCTGCTGTCAGCCTGTGCCCCAATAGGGGTATTAGGCTGAACTAAGAAATATAAAACATCTCATCAGGATAGTGAAATTCTAATGGATTCTCCTGGACTCTCTCTTGGAGGTTTAATGTGTGAATAAAACTTTTATTTTCAAATTGCAGCTTCAAAGAGGCAAAATTTTAGTTCAGTCACAACAGGAAGCACATGGAAGCCTCAGAGAGGAGATTTACCAGGATGCTGCTTGGATTGAAGGTCTCATCTTATAAGGAACGGTTGAATGAGCTAGACTTCTCTCTTTGGAGTGAAAGAGGATGAGAGATGGTTTGATAGAGGTGTAGAAGATGTTAAGAGGCAACAGTAGAGAGAGCAACCAGTGTTTTTTTTCCCAGGGCGGCAATAACTAATATGAGAGGGCATAATTTTAAGGAGTTTGGAGAGAAGTATAGGGGGCATGTCAAAGATAGGTTTTTTTTTATATGGTGCATGGTAAATGGTAGAATACATTGCCAAAGGGTAGCAGTAGAGACAGATTTTCAACAGTATTGCAAGTGGTATACCTGTTATTGAAGGGAATAGCTACAGGGGTATTCTGCACTGCCTGTCTATACCCTTTCATTCTGATAGTCACCCAGTTACCTGCGTCATGCAACCTAGGGGTGATTACCTTCCTGTAGCTCTTACCTATCAGGTGAGCTGAAGGACATCCAGCTGCAGTCTCAGTTCCCTAACATGTTCTGTAAGGAATTGCAGCTTGATGCACTTCATGCAGATGTAGTATGAGGGAGACTGGAAGTCTCCCAGAACTCCCACATCTGAGATGAAGAACACACCACTGACCCTGAATCCATTCTCACTACTCCAGCTAGACCTAGTAGACGAGGAAAGAAAGAAATGTACCTTAGCTGCCATTTTGTCTTGCCAAAGCCTCAAGCTCCTCACTCTAACTCTATCCGCTCACTATGGCCACTCTCGTTTAACAACGCTTCTTTTTAAAAGCCCTGACCAAGTTCCTAATGAACTTTAAACCTGCCGATGCTCACACTTAGTCACGTCACCCTGAGTCTCCACCCATTGCCCCATCGGCATCTTTTCTGCCCATTCGGAATACCCCACGAAGCCAACACTTGTCCCTGTGGCACTAGGTGCGGACCTGATTTTGTTGCCAGCCACGGACTGCTTTTCATTGTAATGCTGCTAATCATGGGACATCCCTGCTGACTCGATTTAAGCCCACTCCTTCTCTCTAATCACTTCTGGGATGGGATGCAGGAATGGAGAGCTACTCAGTGCACGCCCTCCGACTCTCATTCTCCTCTTGCATTACTTCTGGGGAGAGGGGGAGGATTGCATAACGCTTGCTCCTGAAGTGAAGGGGGAGAGGTGAAGAGGGTAATGTGATGGGAGGGAATGCAACCTATTTAACCACAGTTCTCATCCACAGTCTTTGTTCAATCATTGAACACTGTTGTAACATGTGGTTATTCGAGATACTGTTACCTTCCTGTCAGCTTGAATCAGTCTGGCTATTCTCCTCTGACTTCTCTCATTAACAAGGCATTTTTGCCCACAGAACTTTGCTCACTAATTTTGCTCACAAAATTTTTTTTGTTTGTTTCTTTGCACCGTTCTCTATAAGCTCTAGAAACTGTTGTGCATGAAAACTCCAGGGGATCAGTAGTTTCTGAGAAACTCAAACCTCCCCATCTGGCACCAAAAATCATTCTATGGTCAGCCATTTAGATCACATTTCATCCCCATTCTGGTGTTTGGTCTGAACAACAACTGAAACTTTTAGCCATTTCTGCATGCTTTTATGCTTTGAGTTGCTGCCACGTGATTGGACATTAATGAGCAGGAGTATAGGTGTACCTAATAAAGAGGCCACTGAATGTATTTTAAAATAGGAGGGAAGAACTTATAACACTCCTTGTAACAGAAGACAAAGGGAGGGAGCAAATTCACACTAGCATTGCTGAAGAGACCAAGTAAGCCATGATTATCTAGCTAATAAAGATAATGAAGTCCCCACAGGATTGGGCTGTGCCCTATTTCCAGTCATGTGACTTCAGCAAGGCCTGTTGACAGGGAAGCTAAGGCTCCAAGTGATGCCTGGTACCAGCAGAGCTGGGATTGTGCGTTAAGTGCTCAGCTTACTGACTCCTTCATCAAAAGCTCAGCTTTCTGACTCTTTCACATGCTCAGACATCAAGAAAAATGTGTTCCAAGGTTCAACAAGCTGTTTATTTATTTAAAAAAGCATTCAACATTAGAATAATTTAACTTCAGTTACATTGTTCAAACTTTAAATTAACTAGTATTAAAAATTAGTTTTCTTTAAAATACTGGTAATTCTGAATAAAGTAAAAATCCAAATTCAATCAACAGGTAAAATAACCAGCATGACAGATGAATCTTCTTTGTAGTCATGAGAATTTGAATTAGATAATTTCAACAACGGCAAGTTGCTTTGGAAGGTCCTTGGACTCAGGATTTGTGCAGGAGTTCAGAGGCAGATCACCCTGTCCACATACTGTCACCTGTGAGCTAAGCTGAGAGTCAACAATAATAATAAAATTTCATATTTTACAATCCAAGATCCTGAAGATGTTGTTGAAAAGGTGTTAGAATGACTGAAACATGATTGAAGAAAATGGACGTTGAAACGATTGAGATGAGATTGGAGGAATATTTAGGAGGGATGTCAGAGGTAGTTTATTTTTCTACAGTGCATAGTTGCTTGGAATGCACGGCCAGGGGTGATGGTAAACTTGACACATTGGGGTTATTTAAAGGATTATTAGATAGAGAAATGGATAAAAGAAAACTAGAGTGTTATGGACACTGTAGGAGGGAGGAGGGAAGGGTTAGACTGATGATGGAGTAGGTTTATATAGGTTGATACAACATCTTGGGCTGAAGGGTCTATCCTTTGCTGTGGTGTTCTACGTTCTCTGTGATGGAGATTTCAGTTTTGTATAATACTGACTCACTTTATTAGATGACCCGCTATTTGATGGTCTCATTAATGGGAATAGATTATCACCAGATTGATGATGAGTAACACCACTGAGGTACAAAAAGAGCTTGTCTGTAATTGCAATGCACCCTGTGCATTGTAATATTGATCAACAGTTGGACGTTCACATTGCCAATCATCCAAGGGAAATCTCTCAAAACTGGTCCCCAGTAGAAGAGAACACAAAATAAGATTAAGTAATATGCAACAATCTGCCTTTGTGTAAAACATACTCATCATGGTTGTTAGCAGAATCAATTTTCCCCACCATTATGAAGGAAGGCATATTTGAATTCATGATGCATTACATACTAGGTGCTAGTAGTATATTCCACTAATAATCACAGATATCATTCTTTATACTTTGTCCTACACAGAGTCTTTATAAGTTTATGTCTGCTTCACAATTAAATTGTGTGGCACAGTAGTGTAGTGGTTAGCACATTCAGAACCAGTGATGACCAACTGGGGTTGGGTTCCCAACGCCGTCTGTAAAGAGTTTGTACGTTCTCCCTGTGACTGTGTGGGTTTCCTCAGGGTACTCCCCTTTCCTGCCACATTCTGGAGACCTACAGTTTAGGATGAGTAGGTTGGGGGCATGCTACACTGGCACTGGAAGCATGGTAACCCTTATCGGCTGCCCCCAGCACATCCTCAGACACAAAATGACACATTTCACTGCTTGTTTTGATGTTTTGATATAGATGACAAATAATAATTCTAATCTCTGTGACATAAAGCTACAAACCTGACTTTAGGTTTAGGTTGCCAATTCAGCAAACTGACTCAATCTGAATAAGCAGGGTAAATTAATTTATCTTTTACAGATGATTTAATCCTTTGTTTCAAATGATATTTTAACTTTACTCATATTGTCATCCTTTGCCCTTGATAAAGCATTTGCAGAAATTTCTGACACTTCAATGACAACCCAGTAAAATTGAAACTAAATGAAAACATAAGCATTGTGCTGTGATGCAAAAATATAATAGAGGAATATAAACACTATAAATTACAGAAAAAACTTTTCCTCCAGGGAATGTTTGTCTCAAAGCTTAAACATTTGCTTTGCAGTTCAGTAGGAAAGGGTTAATAAATACCACATGGGTAAATAATAGAAACTATCCATTTTTCAGAAGTACTGATAATGGAGGAAGTCGAAGTGCGCTGAAAGGGAATGGATTATAATGTCCAGTGACTTTGGTTCCTAGTTTAGTAAATTAAACACGAAGAACTTGTCTGTAACTGCAATGCAACCTGTGCATTGTACTATCGATCAACGGCTGGACGTTCACACTGCCAAACATCTGAGGGAATCTAAATTGTTCCCCAGCAGAAAAAAAACTGAAATTAGTATAACTAACCTAAAACAATCTGCCTTTGTGTAAAATATACTCATTATGGTGATTAGAAGGATACACTTTTCCCCATTTTCCATAAAGAAAGACATATTTAGGCTGTCCAGCCAGCATGCTGACTCAACCTGAATAAATAGGGTAAATTAATTTAAGTGATGATTTCATCCTTTGTTTCAAATGGTATTTCAGTTTTACTTGTTTCTTATAAGTAGTCGCATGAATTTCTTCTACTTACGAAAACCCAGTAAAATTGAAACAAAACAAAAACCAAGGATTTTGCTGTGAGGCACAAGTATAAACAGAATAAGTTACAGAAGAAATCTCCCTCCAGGGAATGCTTGTCTCAAAATTCAAGCACGTTGCTTGCAGTTCAGTAGTTGATGATGAAAATATCCCACATAGGTAACACGATAGTTACTGTCCATTTTCCAGAAGAATTGATCACGGAGGAAATAGAAGTTCGCTGAAAGGGAACAGATTATAATGTTCAGTGACTTTAATTACTAGTGTAGTAATTTAACCACCATCTATCACACCCCATTTTCCTCTATGTATTGTAAATACCCTCAGTGGCCACTCTATTAGTTACGCCTGTACACATGCTCATTAATACAAGTATCTACTCAGCCAATCATGTGGCAGCAGCTCAATGCATAAAAGAATGTAGACATGGTCAAGAGGTTCAGTTGTTGTTCAGACCAAACATCAGAATGGGGAAGAAATGTGATCTAAATGATATTGTCCTTGGAATAACTGTCTTTGCTAGGTGGGAGATATTTCCTGAGGCTTTCACACACAACAGTCTCTAGAATTTATAGAGAATGGTGTGAAAAACAAAACAAAAATCCAATGAGCAGCAGTTCAGTGGGTGAAAATGCCTTGTTAAGAGAGAGATTAGAGGAGAATGGCCAGATTGGTTCAAGCTGACAGGAAGCTGACAGTAACTCAGATAACCACACTACAACAGTGGTGTGCAGAAGAGCATCTCTGAATGTACATTTTGAACCTTGAAGTGGATGGGCTACAGTAGCAAAAGACCACAAACATATATTTAGTAGCCAGTTTATTAGGTAAAGGATGTATCTATTAAAGTGGCCATTGAATGTATCTTCTGTTTTATGAAACAATGTTGGCATAGTGGTTTGATATTTAAAACTGTGATCTTTCTGATAAACTTACTTTCGTGCATGAATACAATATTGGAATCAACAGGCACATGACGGAAATCATCATAAATTTGTCGGATCCTGTCCACTCTTTGTGTCTCCATGTTGAATCTGGATATTAGAAATAAAACACACAGTCAAATTCAATGTAGATGTCACTCTTCCATTGAGAAGGACACTTAATTGATTAAAATTTTACTTAAGAAACAAATCCAGAAATATTTGTATTAGTTTAAATTGTGTTATTCTCCATATGTCCTACTGAAAGCACTCATGACCATAGTGTACAACTGTGAATCCTCCCTGCAACACAAAAGTTGCTTCCAAGATTACCATGACCAATGTTAGCTTCACTGCAAACATTCATGGTCCAATCTGAGGAAAGTGGCAAATATTACAGACAGAGGAAATTGTATATTATATGTTTTAAATTTATTTTCAGAATCTAGGATGGATGAAATTTATTGCCCACCCTTAATTGGTTGGAGTGAATTGCCATCTTGGAATTCTCCAATCCTCTGGTGAAGATTCTCCCTCAGTATTGTTGGATAGAATATATAAGGATTTAGACCCCGACATGATACAATACTGTCAATGTATTTCCAAATCAAGACACATAGTCCCACATTCCTGACGGCCTTGTCTCTGCTGGTGGCAGAGGTCCTAGGCTGGGAGCTGCCCTTACAGTAGCTAGGGTGAGCACCTGGAGTGCCTGTTGTGGTGATGGATGGAATAAAATGTTCATGATATGCTGTCCTACAGCTCCTGTCAGTTTTTGTAAAGCTCTCATTAGGTTTGCGGGAGGTGTTGGACATACCTGAATGTTGAGTTCAGGGGCTGGCCTACCTGACATGCAATTGGAGGTTTGGTTGGGGGAAGGACCGGTCAAGATACATAAATGGAGTACGTTGAGCAGTTGAGGGAAGAATATGTTGGATCCCAGTGCATTGTTTACCTAAACGTTCTTCAGAAGTCAAGACTGAGGCATAAACTTGTTGCTTACTGTGACTTTATTAAGTGCTACAAGAGTAAAGATGAGGAAAGGAGAAGAGGCATGGTGAGACACAAAGGAAAAAGAGGGATGGAAAAGACTAAAAGTAGTGTGATCTTCCTATACCAAACTACTGATCACCAAAACTCCAATAGAAATTCCGTTGATAACATTTAACCAATGAAATAGCCAGATTCAAGCAATGTGCACATGCCACAGAAACCAAGAAGTTACCAGAAAATTACAGAGGCAATTGGAACCACTGGAAAACTCACTATACCATTACATGTATAAAGGCTGATTATATAAAAATACAAATAAGAAAGTTATACAAGAAAAATAATAATTCTACATTCTAGTCCAATGATACCGTACATGCCAAGATAGCTACTTAAAGGAAATTTACTCATGAGGCATCGAATGTCTGGGGCCCCCTTTATGCTGATATAAATTTCACCATTATAGTTAAGAGCTGCTGCATTGTGAGTGGCCAGAGTGAGTCTTGCATGGATACAAGGGTTTTGCAGAATTAGGCCATTTGGCCCTTCGAGTCTGCTCTATCATTCCATCATGGTTGATTTAACATCCCTCTCAACCCCATTCTCCTGTCTTCTCCCCACAACATTTGATGCCCTTACTGATCGAGAACTGTTCGGATAATCAGGGTGTATTCACATCAGACATACTGAGAACTTGTGTTAAAATTGGGGAAGTGTGTAAGGAAATATCCAGTCACATAGAGTAGAGTAGTTAGGTTTTTGCTGAAATTCACTCCCATAGCATGTAAGAACATTACTCTGAAAGAATTTCTCAGTTTTTAAGCTTCTACACATAATTCTCACCTCCAAATCTTCTGCCCACCGATCAGCTGCACATTCCTTCGATTTATCATGAGGCCACCGACAATATGGTCCACTTGCTCATCAATGCCCAGTTTGCTGATATCTTTGGGATATCCGTGGAGCAGCCGGCTGTCAGAAAATACCCAGTACATTCTCCCTGTACAATAAGTAAAAAGAGAGCTTAATCCAAGTTAAATCTCACAATGCAAAGTGTTGTGATGAACTAAGTATTTATTTGGTAGAAAAATCAACAACAAAATATAGGCATGTATATTTTCAAGTGAATTCTCTTTAAATTTAAAATGGTGATCATTGAGTTGAATGAATGAGTTCACGGTTACACTTAAGAAGTTTTGCCATGACTAACCAAGCCTTTTATTCCCAGCTATGAAGAAAACAACTTATGCTCAAAGTAAGGAGTGGTGAATCTAAATTTAAGCGTAATTGTTTGGGATATATTGTCTGACAATAAGAAAGTATCTTGTTGTTATTTCTGTCTTACTCAGAGGATGTCTGCCTTTTAGAATATTTCCTGATCAATAGTTGTCAATGATTCCCTGTTTCCAGATCAATATTCACACTGATTTATGAGAAACAAAACAGATCCATTCCACAGGTTAAACTAATATTTAAAAAGTATTTTTCTAACAGAAGATAACTTTTCTGAAGCTTTTAATGTACAGTCAGCGGCCTCTTTATTAGGTACAGGAGTGGAAAATTCCCATCTGGCACAGCAATTATTCCGTGGTCAAAGTCACTTAGACCTGATTTCTTCCCCATTCCGATGCTTGGTCTGAACAAAACCTGAACGTCTAGACCATGTCTGCATACTTTTATGCATTGAGTCACTGCACATGTTTAGTTGATTAGATATTTGTGTTAATAAGCAGTCGTACCTAATAAAGTGGCCACTGAGTATATATTGCCTCCATTATCTTAATTTACCATTAGTGTGGCCCAACTATTTTATAATACAGTTGTTTAACAATAGTTCAGGCAAACCTGAGAAAATATAAACTTCCTGGCTGTATGGATCTTCGAAAGCAGCATCAATTTTGGAAGGAGCTTTTGGCCACAACTTTGCAATTGGAATTGGTCCTTTGATAAGTTTCTTTTTTGCTGCAAGTTTCCAGACATACCTAAAATAAATGAAAAATAAGATCCTGATATTTATTCAATGCACCATAGATATGACCAGCAAGAAAGGCACTTCTCCATCCCAGACAGGAGAGGGCAGTAAAGAGTTACCTGCAGTACCGGATAAATCTGGAGTAGTTTAGCAGACTTTTTTTCCCTTAAGGGCAGTATGAAACATATTTTGATAATGCTTGTGTAATTTCGTAACCTTCATTACTGAGATCAGCCTTTTACTGTAAATTCCAGATTTAATAATGACGATTTTGAATTCCCTACACAATCCTACATAATCAGGAAAGTTCAACAGCCCCTATACTTTCTGAGGAGAATGAAGATAGCTGCTCTATTCACATCTATACTCAACATCATTGTATAGATGTGCAGTAGAGAGCATCCCAGTAGGCTGCATCACTGCATGGTATGGAAACTACTCTCTGGTGGGCAGGAAGGCTCTGCAACAGGTAGTCTAAACTGTCAAATGCATAACCAGTACAAGCCTATCTGCCATCAAGGACATATATACAGCAAGGTGCTGGAAAAAGCCCAGTAACATCATTAGGGATCCCACTCACCCTGCTCATGGAATGTTTGACCCACTCCAATCGGGACCACCACACTCAAAAACAGTTACTTACCCCAAGCAGTAAGGCTGATCAATACTTCCACCTACTAACCCACATCTCACCAATACTATTGTATCATTTCCTGTCAGAGTCACCTTTTGTACAGACACTCTTGCGTCTAGCATCACTTTATTGACATACACTTAATCTGTGTACAGTAAATAATCTATCTAATATATTGATATTTATTGTGTTTTTTTACATTTGTGTGTTCTTTATCTTTTTGTGCAGCATTCAATATGGAACAACAAGTATTTTGTTCTCCTTCACACTTGTGTACTGCAAATGGCATTAAGCAACCTTGAATATCTCTTGAGGTGAAATTTAAACCCAATTCCCTGGATCAATGGTCAAAGCCACTAGGATCGAGAATAACTTTATTCACCATTTACATTTACAAGTATTAGGAATTTGCTGTGGAGTGCTGTACGGCAAGCAACAAATTGCAAGATTCAACAATTATAATTAATAATTATATAAAAATAAGTTAGAAGTTAAATCCCAAATAAATGTGCATACTGTAAATACATAAATACCAGCATGTGTTTACAATGTAACAGCATTATAAGAAGTGTGTTAATGTATTTACAGTGCAGTGCAGTGACTGAGGGAACAGAAGGGCTTGGGGGAAAAAGTAGAATGGTTGATCAGATTAACTACCAGAGGGAAAAATCTTTTAAGATGGTATGATGTTTTTGTTTTAATATTCATATAGTGCATTCCAGAAGGAGCTTTTGGAAAAGGCAGTTTGCTGGATGGGTAGTGTCTGCAATGATTTTACTTGATGCTTCTTTGTCCCAAACATGTACAAGTCCTGCAGTGATGGCAGACTGCAGCCAATGACCTTTTCTGCTGTCCTGAAAGTTAGCTGTAGTTTCTGTGCATTGTGAGAGGGTGCTGCACCAAACCAGACAATAATGGTTTATGTGAGGATGCTGTCTATGATGACAGTGTAGAATTGCACCATTATGTTCTGGGGAAGATGGAATTTTACCATCTGACACAAGCAGTACAACCTCTGCCAAGCTTTTTTGTTACTGACGGAGATATGGTTCTCCCACCTGAGGTCTTATGAAATAATGATGCTCAGGAAACTGAGTGTTGAAATCATGCTGACTGTAGAGTTGTTGATTATGAGTGGGTAGAGAGAGGACGCATTTCTCTTGAAGTCAACATACATCTCCACAGTTTTGAGGGCATTCAGTTCCAAGTTGTTGTGATTGTACTACGACACCAATTTGTTTACTTCCTGGTCCTCTAGATCCTAATTCAGTAATTGAAACAGTGTAATCAATGCACTACTGTTACCCCACAGCCTGAATACCTTGGTTTCCTTTTATATTTATAAAGCCAAGAATCACTTTTATATTCCCCTCTGTTTCCCCAGCTGAAAGTGATTTTGCTTTCTGCTTTCTCAGACTTAAGTAATCAATGGATCAAGGTAATGATTGCCTACCCGTTCTTGAAGAAATGGAGTGTATCCTTTATACTTGCAATGGCATCATATATGTCAATACTACAGATGTCTGTGGAGGGCTCAGCAGTAGTCGTGGGGGGCACATCTGTTGAAACTAGTGTGACTGTTGTTGCACTTGGTTCTTCTGTTGTTGCACCTGGTGCCATTGTAGACGTGGGTGTAGAATCTTCTTTAGCTCCTGTGATCACAACAGAAGAATGCAAAAGTGTCTAATGTACCTGCCTTAATATTCAGATAAAAGACATTGTGCTTTTATTTCCTCTATAGAATTGACCATACCATATAGATGCTGTATTCCCGCAACATCATCCCTTGACAATTCGAAGTTCTCTATGTACTTGTACATCGGGTACATCAGGGCATCTTTGACAGATGAATGATCCAATCCGAGAGAATGTCCAAACTCATGAGCTGCCACCAAAAACAGGCTGTATCCTAGACAAAAACAGGCAAATAGATTTCAGCTGCTTATTTGTTACTTGTCATTTGTGGAGCTGTATCTTACACAAAAACAAGCAGATAGATTTTAGTTGTTTATTCATTACTTGTCATTCTTCAGCCTGTACCACCCGTCTTCCAGACAGCATCGTCCCCCAACAAAAAAAAAAGCCCAAAACAGACCACCTTGCTGGTCAAAGTGAAAATAATCAATATTAGGCTCATGACTCAAAGGATTTGACCATGTTTTGAATATTTCATCCAAATGATCAATTTAGAATACTTAGCTCAAACACACATTTCCAATTCCAATTCTGATTTATATATCACCACACTCAGAGGAACAACACAGAACACGAGAAAACAGAATACAACGGGTGACAAAGCATCAAAAGCAGAACATTTAATTTTGCCAGAGATTGTAAAACTGATGATCCTGTGCTCTCTTTTCAGCAGTTGGAAACTAGACGCAGAGTAATTTTCCTGCTTCCTATAGCAAGGCAAATGAAGTCCATTGCAGCTTCAACTAACTTGGCTGACACTGAGACTTGAAACCAACACCTTTTTAAAATTTTGTCTCTGAATGCCTTATTGGACAATGAGCTGCAAAGCATAATATTTTGGGATATTGCATAAGTTTACAGTTGAAATTAAACAGCATTTAACTTCAAATTTACACAACTCAGGAAAGTGTGGAAGAGATTTGAAGACATCTCTTTTTCTCACAGGCATACACTTGGACTCAATATCTGACTGAATAGTGGTAGTGCGATCACTCGAGTGGAGTATGATCTTCTCCTAAGGGGTTTGCTCGTTGGTGGGTCCTCAGGTGGCTGCAGAGGCCAATCCAGGATACACATATTCTGGTGTGAGAGTAGGTGGTGGCTGAGGTTAGTGTTTGGGTCGTTTGGTTGTTGAGAGAGAGAGAGAGAGAGAGAGAGAGGAACAGAGAGGGAAACAAAGAGCAAGTGAGAGAAAGAGGGCAAGAAAATAAGGGAGAGAGAGAAGGAAAGAAGGAGAGAGAAAGAGAGGGAAAGAGGGAGAGAAATAGAGAGCGAGCAAGAAAGTGAATGTGTGTGAGAGAGAAAGAGATAATTACTTATTCTTAAATTTCTTGCTTCACATTTTGATTTCTGCTGCCTCAAGAAACCTCACATTACTCAGGTGAGTGGACATGAACATTTTCAAAAGAATAACACAAGGGTCTCAGACAGACTGTCAGAGGAACCCAGTGGGACGAGCAGCATCTGTGGAGGCAAAGAAATGGTTAACATTTGGCTTGAGACCCTACATCAGGGTTCCTTTTAAAAAGGATAACTCTATTGTAGTTGTCCAATTTTAGTTATAGAAACATAGAAACATAGAAACATAGAAAATAGGTGCAGGAGTAGGCCATTCGGCCCTTCGAGCCTGCACCACCATTTATTATGATCATGGCTGATCATCCAACTCAGAACCCTGCCCCAGCCTTCCCTCCATAGCCCCTGACCGCTGTAGCCACAAGGGCCATATCTAACTCCCTCTTAAATATAGCCAATGAACTGGCCTCAACAGTTTCCTGTGGCAGAGAATTCCACAGATTCACCACTCTCTGTGTGAAGAAGTTTTTCCTAATCTCGGTCCTAAAAGGCTTCCCCTCTATCCTCAAACTGTGACCCCTCGTTCTGGACTTCCCCAACATCGGGAACAATCTTCCTGCTTCTAGCCTGTCCAATCCCTTTAGGATCTTATACGTTTCAATCAGATCCCCCCTCAATCTTCTAAATTCCAACGAGTACAAGCCCAATTCATCCAGTCTTTCTTCATATGAAAGTCCTGCCATCCCAGGAATCAATCTGGTGAACCTTCTTTGTACTCCCTCTATGGCAAAGATGTCTTTCCTCAGATTAGGGGACCAAAACTGCACACAATACTCCAGGTGTGGTCTCACCAAGGCCTTGTACAACTGCAGTAGTACCTCCCTGCTCCTGTACTTGAATCCTCTCGCTATAAATGCCAGCATACCATTCGCCTTTTTCACCGCCTGCTGTACCTGCATGCCCACTTTCAATGACTGGTGTATAATGACACCCAGGTCTCGTTGCACCTCCCCTTTTCCTAATCGGCCACCATTCCGATAATAATCTGTTTTCCTATTTTTGCCACCAAAGTGGATAACTTCACATTTATCCACATTAAATTGCATCTGCCATGAATTTGCCCACTCACCCAACCTATCCAAGTCACCCTGCATCCTTTTAGCATCCTCCTCACTGCTAACACTGCCACCCAGCTTCGTGTCATCCGCAAACTTGGAGATGCTGCATTTAATTCCCTCATCCAAGTCATTAATATATATTGTATTAATATATATTATTTTTCACATTAGTTCCCTGTCCTGGTCCAACACTAATGCATCGCCCCAGAGTTCAAAATGCTATTTTCAGTGGAAAGTTCAACATTGTCCAAATTTAAGTCAAGTAATTTTAACTGCAACAAAGAATCTTGTAGCGGAGCGTGTAGCTGGAATGTACAGCAACACTTGTGGGTCGCCCCAACCCATCCTCCCGTGTGTTTGCTGTTAATGCAAATGATGCATTTCACTGTATGTTTTGAAGTACTTGTGATAAATGAATCTGAATCTGAGCTTAGTCGGTTGAACAGCATCTGTTGTTATTGTCAATATTTTGAGCTAAAACCCTGCATCAGGTTTTGACGTGAAACATTGAAAATTCTTTTCTGTTCCCCCAGCAGATGCTGCTTGACCCACTGAGTTTCTCCAACAGGTTGTGTGTTGCCCTGGGTTCCAGCATCTGCAGTCTCTTCAGACTCCATGTGGCTTCAACAGTTTGTTGTAAGGCATAGTTCACACGGCCCATATTTCATTAGCTTTAAAGAGTAGTATCAGAAAGTGAGCAACAGAGGAGAGTTGAATTGATACTTGCCAGCATTTGGGCAGAAGCCCCACTTCTTGTCCTCATTGAAGTTGCTGGTGGTTGCACACCAGAGCTTCCCATCCGATCGGCCGTCCGTGGTGCACTCACTGTACGTTTTGCCAAAAAATTTGAAGGGAAATACACACCTATCGCCATCAGAATTTCCACCCACCACAGCGTCAGCTGCAAGAAAAAATGTGACAGGCGGTGAGGTGAGATCAGAGCAAAGAGAGGTATCAAGAGATCAATCGAAACTAAGGTTTTAAGGTCTGCCAAGCCAGTAGAGCATGTGTGAAATGATTGAAGCATGAATTTAAAATCTGGCTAGAGAACCCAATTCTTTACTCAAAAGACTATAGCCATATGTATTTATATTCAGGAAAATAATGAAGAGAGAGGAAACAATAATGATTCAGATCATAATGAGATATATTTTGACGTCGAGTCCAACTTCTCATCAATCTGACTTGCATCATCAATAAATCCCTGATGAAAATTAGTAAAATTGGTTAAATTGGTTTATTTGTGTCATGTGTACCAAGTTACAGTGAAAAACTTGACTTGCATACCATCCATGCGTACGGGCAGAACAATAGCAGAATGTAGAATCAAGTGTAACTGTTACAGATAAAATGCAGTGAAGGCAGATGATCAGGTGCAAGGTCATATTGAGGTAGATTTCAAGGTTACGAGCTCACCGTACTGTACTAGGGGACCATTCAATAGTCTTATAACAGACTATTAGAAGGTAGTCCTTGAGCCTGGTGGTACATACTTTCACGCTTTTGTATCTTCTGCTTGGTGGGAAAGGGGAGAAGTGTATACGCCCAGGGTGGGTGGGGTCTAGTCTCCAGAATAAGTATTTGCTAAATAAAAATGGTCATGCATGCTTCTTAACATCCAACGTTTGGCAAATCGTGATGCAATTGCTAAGGTGCTTTTTTCTAAGAATGAAGAATTACCTGGATTCGGACAGAAGCCATACTTTCTATCCACCTCATAGTTGCTGGTGGTTGAGCACCATTTGAGACCATCACTACGACCATCCGACGTGCACTGATCGTAACTCTTGCCATCGAATACAAAGGGGAACACACAAGGTGCACTGTAACTATTCCCACCAAAGGTGTAGAGCACTAAATTTTAAAAAAATGAATGGGAAATAAGACAGTTAAATTAGTTGTTAGTCAAGAGACTTTATGGAACTCTCAGCTGAAATAGTACTAGAAGCTCCTTGATGTAAGGGTGATGTTACTTCAACTGATTAAATAATGATCCAAGTTTTGAGATGGTCATGGATTTCAAGTCTATCCTGGTCACTTCTGAAACCTATAGCACATTTGATAGTGTTGGATCCTGATACTTTTGTCATCCAAATGTTCTTCAGAAATCAAGAATGTGGCATTAAACTTGTTTCTTACAGCCATTTAATTAAATGTTACAAGAATGAAAAGCAAAAACAAGAGAGAACCAAGAAATCAAAGCAAAATCAAAGGAAAAAGCAGTTATACTGAGTCTGGAGATACACAAGCTCCAGTGATAACAATTAACCTATACGGTAGCCAGATCCAAGTGGTTTGACACCTGCTACTGAAGGCTAAGATGTTTCCAGAGAAATATGAAAGCAATTCCTCCATAATTACTGGAAAATTAATTAAACAATGACATGTATATGTGATTATATAAAAATACAAGCAAGCATAGGAAAGTTAAATTGCAAGGAAAGTAAAAATTCTACACTCTAATCCAACAGCCAGCATTTACCGACCATTTATCGGCCATTTGTTGGTTGGCTAAGTGATGATAAAAACCAAGTTCGATCATATCTTCACATTCTATATCCTACCCTGTGGGTACTACAGCATATACCCTACGGTGGTAATCACTGACAGTTCTTTGGTTCATCTTATCATTTCTGTGATCCTAAAGCTGTTCAAGGCACTCTCAACTATGTTACAGTTTGTCTGACATATAATATGTGTTCAAAGTCACTGGGTATTAAAAAAGGGACTCAGGGATGTCATCAACTCCATAGAACCTGAAAATCATAAGTGTTTATATTCTCTGTGATGGATCATTCAAGTTAATTTAGATATTATTGATATAATTGCATGTAATAGGGATTGGTTATTATGAGGTTAAATCTACACAATCAAATCACTATATGTTATAATCTCTTGTAATATTTGCAACGGTTCACCCATGATGATTAACAACGCAGTAAACTGAAGCAGAACCCTAGGATGATACCAGTTCAAACTGCTTCACGTCATATTAGATTCAAAGTTCAAGGGAATTTATTATCAAAGTACTTATATGTTACCATATACTGAGATTTTTTTTGCAGGTTGTTTCAGTAGATACAAAGAAATACAATTGAATCAATGAAAGCTACACACACAGATGGACAATCAAAGTTCAAAAGAAGACATAAAAAACAGATAAATAATTGAATAATTAAAAATAGATAGATAGATAATGTTGAAGACATGAGTTGTGGAGTTGTAGATTGTCAGCCACTGGACTGAAAATAGAGAAGAGCCACAGTAAGACTGTTGGCATTAACATGGAGTGTTAGGTTAACAACTTACATCCTTGTGGGCAGAATCCATACTTCTGGTCTCTGTCGTAGTCTGGGGTTGTGGCGCACCAGAGATACCCGTCCGATCTTCCTTCTGTAGTGCAGGCCTTGTATGTCTTACCATCAAACGTGAATGGAAAGTGGCAGAAATCCCCATTGGCATTTCCGTAATGAGTTTTAACCGCTGCCAGAAGTTAAGGGAGGCGTTAGCATTGAAAGTGCTCCCAGTGAGGTACATAGTTATTTCTAGGGGATGCAAAGTTGAAGGACACAGGACCTGCTGCTTAGGGAGTTTGACGAGGCAGACGTTGAGATGTTTTCACTAGTGGGAGAAACTTGGCTGAGAGGTTACAGCATTTGGAGGTCATCACATGAGAATTTCTTCATACAGATGGTGGTGAGTCTTTGGAATTCCCTACCCCCGAGAGTTATGGAGGCCAGATCATTAGAGTATCGAAGAAATCAGAAATTTTTAACAGATAAGGGATATAGATGAGCTATGGGAACTGGGGCAACTCCTGCTCTTACGTTTTTAAGTATTCTACCGATCGGTCTTCTGAATAATTCCAGGATTGAATGGCTTGTCGTATGAAGAGTGTTTGATGGCTCCAGGCATGTATTCACTGGAATTCAGAAGAATAAGGGTGGCCTCATTTTAACTTATCAAATGGTTAAAGGCCTTGATAGAGTGGATGTGGAGAAGATGTTGGGAGAGTGTAAGACTAGAGCCTCAGAATAGAAGAGCATCCTTTTCGAACAGAGATGGGGAAGAATTTAACCAGAGAGTGGTGAATCTTTGGAATTCTTTGCCATGGGCATCTGTGGGTCCATGTCTTTATTCATATTTAAGGCAGAGGTTGATCGATTCTTGATTGGTCAGGGCATGAAGGAATATGGGGACAAGGCAGGAGATTGGGTCTGAGAGAAAAATTGGATCAGCCATGACGAAATGGTGGGCCAGATGGCCTAATTCTGTTCCTATATCTTATGGTCTTATGGTAATTATCATAAATCTTTGGCAAAACAGTGAAAGGGTCATTGTGTTTAAGATTAGTTACCTGCTCCTTTTCCCAAGGTCCAGAGCTCATCATCATCAAAATGGGCATCACCATGCAGATCGCCATATATATCCTTTCCAGGTGGGTAGGCATGTGCCAATAGACCATCTTTTCCATCAAATGGATATGGGTCTCCATGCCCTTCAGAAAATATAGTGGAAATTTATTAACAACATAGGTCTAGAAGAAAAGGTCTAGAAATCTACAAATCCTTATAATAGGCATGCAAAGACAATATAAGAACCCAGCTAGTGAATGCTGGTGAAAGGCTGAGCTGGAATAAGATCTTAGAACTAAACTAAGTCTTCCTTCATCCTAAGTTTTGAATCAACATGGAATTAGCAGTGGACCATTTTGTTCTCCGTTATCACGGATAACTGTAGTACTTATCACCATCAGATTTCAGTGGCCCATGAACCCATGAACTACCTTGCTATTCCTCTTTTGCCCTGTCTGTTTATTTATTTCTTTGTCTAATTAATTGATTTCTTTTATTTATAATAGATACAGTCCTACCCAACCATGTGCCCCACGCAGCAACCCACCTATTTAACCCAAGGACAATTTACAATGATCAATTAACCTACCAATCAGTACATCTTTGGAATGTGCAAGGAAACTGGAGAAAACCCATGTGTTCACGAGGAGGATGTTCAAACTCCTTACAGACAGCCCCAGAAATGAACGCTGAACTCTGATGTGCCAAGCTGGAATAGTGTTGTACTTGCTGATATGTTACTGTTTCACTCCATTTATCTATCTATTTATTTATTTATCTATTTATCTTTTGTAAATTGTAGTATTATTTTATGTCTTGCACCGTACTGCTGTCACAAAACAATAAATTTCATTATGTGCGTCAGTGATAATAAACTTGACTCTGATTCGATTCTGATTCTGCTGATCACTTAGGTTAGCCCAGCTAAGTTTAAGAATTCATTTATGAAAAGCTGTCAAATGTTTTCAGCTTGTCTCCAGTAAAATGCACCTTTTGTAGTTAGTCTGAAGTAGAAAACTCACAATTTAGTTTGTTTATTAAAAAAAAGTGCTGTACAAATCGATTAAATAGAGAAGAGAAAGCTGGTGGAATTTTTGAGAACCATGAAGCCTGACTACTTACATTTTCTGCCAAATGAAATCATGATGTCTGCTTCTCCACTATAAATTCTAGTGAACGTCAATGGAGTGATATCACTCCATAGTTTAAAAGCACGGGCGATTGCATCGTCAACAACTGCTGGATCCAGGTCAGGTGTATAGAATACTATTCTGTTTAGGGAAAATAAAATCATTACAACAATATTACAGATTTCAGGTACATTAGAGATTCTGCGGATGCTGCATATCCAGAATAACACACACAAACTGCTTCAGGAACTCAGAAGGCCAGGCAGCATTTATGGAGAGGAATAAACATTGTGTTTGGAAGCCAAGAATGAAGCACAAAACTTGCGGCTTATGGCCATTTTATTAAATTCAAGATTGTTTGATGTCATTTCCTGTACATAAGTGTATGGAGAACAAAATAATTGTTACACTGGATCTAAAGTAACGCAAAAGAAAAAGAACATGACAATAATAAAAAAAAACATAATAAATATAAATACATATGATAGCTTATATATGTAGATTGATTGTATGTCCATAAAGTAACTCAAAACAGTATATAAGGTGACTGACAGGAAATAAAGTAGTGGTGGAGTTAGTGGGTGGAAGTATTGATCACCATTACTGACTGAGGAAAGTAAATGTTACAAGAGCAGAAAATGAATGAGGGAGCTGAGAGGACAAAGAAAAGACAAGGGAAAAAGCAGTCATGGCTGTCTAATACGCAAACTACAAGTAACAGGATCTGATGAAGGGTCTTGGTTTGAAACATTGACTGTTTTTTTATCTCTCCACAGATGCCGCCTGACCTGCTGAGTTCCTTCAGCATGGTGTGTGTGTGTGTGTGTGTGTGTGTGTGTGTTATTCCAGATTTCAGGTCACTTCTTTTCAATGTCATGGAAGATGTTGATCTTTTCCTGTTACGTCACCAAAACACTATTAGTTCTACTCAGTAATTTTGCTTTGAGATGGAATTCCTGTTGGTACAGGTTGAAGTGTTAAATGTAAGTGACATGCTATAATTAAGACAATTCAGCAATAACACTGTGGTCGATACAGCCCAGGCTAAATGGTGGTGGCTTTTTAAACTGTAGCTGGTAGACTTCCCTCGTGTACCCATTGCATATCTGTTATAGCTGTCGCAATCCACTAGATCTTATCTCCCTTGTAAGGCTCTTCATCTTTCTGCTGCCTTGCTGAACAATTAATAACGTACACTTTACTCAATATTTTGACTGCCAATTGCTTAATTTAAAGGTACTGGAGGTAGAGAAGTCTGGAGTCCCACATCTCCAGCTTCAAGAACACCTATTGACCTTCAACAACTGGGTGCTTGAACCATCCAGCACAACCCATATCACTACAGTGAGTAATACTATGAATGTCATGATTACTTTGCACTAAAATGGTCCTTTTTGTTCTAATTGTGTTCTTTCCTTTAAAAATTGAGAATAATTTACATTTACAGTATTTTTCTTGTGAATGCTGCTTATAAGGTGCTATATGCCTGTGATGTTGGTCATATATGTACTTGTGAAAAAGAACCTCAGGGTTGTATGTGATGACACTCTGATTATATATTTTACGTTGAACGTTGATATGGCAATAAATTTGACTTGTACGTGTGACTTTGATTTTGTTCAGTTGGGCACTCAAGAAGTGACTCAAATCAGGAGCTGAGTTTAATGCTGATGGATTACTTTGTAGAAATTGGCTAGAGTTTTGAGAGTGCAACTACGGCGGGGGCAGCCATCGCTAGGGGTGGACACTGCATCAAGGCCTGATAGCGGTAGATGAACCCATGGTCGGCTCCATTACTACGTTTATACATGCTGACTGAAGCGTCGAGGATGAAAGCAGAAAACAGACAGGTGTTCCAGCGCCATCTCCCTACGCTTGACCGGTCTCCCCCTCTCCTCACAACTGCTGTCGGGCGGGAGGTGCAGGAGTCTTGGATTTCATGCCGCCAGGTTCGGGAGCAGTTGTTGCCCAGCACCCATTGAGCTTCTCGACGGGCTTCACTCACCTCAGTGCTAAGCAGCCTCCTCAGCTGTGGACTCGCTTTTGGGGGCTCTGCAGTCTATCTTCCAAGTGGTCTTGTTTACTTTTTGCCCATTTTGTCCTCTTTTGCAAATTGCATATGTAGCAGTCTTGTGTTTTCAGTGAATTCTACTGTGTTTCTTTGTTTTGTGAGTGCATGCAAGAAGATGAATCCTAAGGTTTTATAGGATATACAAACTTTGGACTTTGAACTTTTCCTCTGCTACACTTGTTGACAGCTTTCACGGTTTTCCACTGAAAATGGAACACCTTTATGCCTCTCCTCAATTTTTCTTGAATCTAAGCCATTTTCTTCATGTACTCACCTGTAGGTTAAATTAGTGTGATCCCACTTTTCATCATCGAATGTCTTGTAACTAAGGACATCAGGGACTCCACAGCGTGGCCGTTTCATGGCATTGAGCGTTTCTGTATCAAATACTCCTGTTTTGGGCAAACTTAATTTCTTTTGCATAGTTGTGATGGCAGATTTTAGACTAATCAAGGAATTGCTCTTCCCTTTTAAATTCACATAGCCAAATCTCTGCAGGTAGTTCTGTGGACAAGATTCAGAGAGTACGTTTTAAACACAAGAAAGTCTGCAGATCTGGAAATCCAAAGCAACACACACAAAATGCTGGAAGCACTCAGCAGGTCAGGAAACACCTGTGGAAATGAATAAACAGTCGATGTTTCAGGCTGAGACCCTGCTTCAAGTCGACTTATCTGTTCATTTCCAGACCGCATGCTTGATAGGTTTTCCAGGGTAACAGCACTTGAAAAGCACTTGGCAGTACTGCAATATATATCTTGCTTTATATTTGTGTATATGCGCATACACACACACACACACACACACACATGCACACACACACACACACACACACACACACGCGCGCAAGTATGCACACAGACTCACAATGACACACATGCACAAATGCATATCTGTAGACACGCATGTGTACACTCCAGATACAATCTATTGCAAATTAGATAACATTGAACGCAGCTACTGGAGGAGCCCGCACACAATCTCCTTCTATACCATGTTGAGACTTGTGGGAGCTGGCACAAGACAAAAGCTAGCCATTGCTAATCCAGGAAGGTTAGCCTCAGTGTTTCAGCTGGCCGTGCTGGATCCATGAGTGTGAAAACCCTGCTGCTTACACAAGGCACTTACACAAAACAACCTACATTCTTATACATCTGACGTGACATCTCAGCTACAGTTTGGAACAAAGCTTCCGTGCTCAAAGCTTTTTGCTGCTGTCACTGTCCTGTGCACTGTGCCTAAATGCATCTGAAACACGTTAGCATTGAAACCTGAGGGCAGGTGCAGGAAGAGCCACAACTGGCTGGGCAGAAGAGCCTGTATTCGTGTTGTATTGTTCTACAGAATTAGAGATGAAGCCATTCAAACAGCTAGGAAAATATCCTCTCTTGAATCTAAACATTGACATGAAAAATAAAGTAATGAATGCAATTATGATAAGTTATGCTCCATAGTTAGATTACAAGAATTTTTTTTTAAAAATTAATCAAGTTACAAATACTAATGTGCCATCAGGGTGCCGGATTTTTGTGTGGCTCTGGAAGCAGGCTGATTCTAGGCCAGTGCCCCTGACTGAGGCATTGCGGGAGAACTCAGAATGTCGGGAGCAGTGGGCTAGCTGCTGGCTGTGTGTCTAGAGATCCGAACCATCTTAGGGCCAACTCTCTGGGTGCGGAGCTTGAAAAAAGCGACACAATGGACTCTTAACATCATAAATCAGCGAGTTGTTTGTTATGTCTCCCCTCTTGCTGTGAAACGGGGACACATCTTTTTCCCTTATTAGAGAGAGAGAGAGCCTATGGAATGTCGAATACTGGGTGAACGAGTAGTCTTTGGGGTACTGCAAGTCTGTGTCTTTATTGATGCTTTGTTACATGCTTGAGTGCTCAGTGGGGGGTGCCAATACTTTTTTGCTGGGGGGTGGTCATTGCTCTTGCTGCTGCTTGTGCGTGGGAGGGGGGAGATGGGGGGCTTTGGGGTTCTAACATTTAACTGTCATTTATTCTTTGGGGCACTGCTCTGTTTTCGTGGATGTTTGCAAAGAAATAGAATTTCAGGATGTATATTGTATACATTTCTCTGACCTTTTGAAACCTATTGACCTATTGAAATATTTATTTTGGTTTATTTTCAGTTTGAATTTTCAAAATAGCTCAGCACTTGCAACAATAAAAAACTGTAACTTATTGAAAAGAAACGCCTGCAGAGATTTGCAAATCTGAAATGAAAACGGAGAATGACATTTTTTGAAATGATATATTTATGCCAAAACATTTTCTTCCATCTGAAAAAAAATCATTTTTCTCCATAGTTGTTGCCTGATCTGTTGAATATTTTTATTTCTGCTGTTTAATGCAATTATGCAGGATAAAACTTTCTTACATTTAACTCCAACTACTGAAGTCTTGAAAAAAGTATAAGTAATTCATAGTTTTGCCTTGCAATAGTAAATTCTATCCAGAGAAACCTTTCCAAATTATTGTATCTTACACACTTTAATGAACTTATTATGATCAACAGAAATACCTTCTTGGAAATTGAGGCTTGAGAGTACAAATTAATACTTGCCAGTGTTTACTGCTTTAAAAAAAATGTCCTGGCAAGCCCATGCACATTATAATTCCTGGGGTTTATGCAATCCTATGTTGGGAAACCATATTTGAATAATTGGATTTTTGTTGCTTTAACAAACATAGCCAATAACTGCATCCAAATATAATGCATTCCTCATGATTCTCTAGATTGATTTATGTTTCTTTCAGCATTCCCCTTCCTTTCTACAAGCTCCTTATTCGTACCAGCAGTTTGATTAAAGGTATATCTGTCAGTAACTTTCAAGTCTGTGGGGGTAAACAATAACTCCAATCGTGATCATATCCAAAATCAAACCTTTCCAAATTGAAAACAGTCAGAAGCTGAAACAGCTGGCAATTGAATGTCCTAAAATTGTTACGCAGCTGAAGCCAGGGACATGAATCAACTCCAAGGGCTTTTGGGCTGACCAGCTGCAGGACACTACAGAGCCCTCTCCACCATCGAGCACACTTGCAACTGGTGCTGCCACAAAAAAGCAGCACCCATCATGAAGGTAGCCCCACCATGCTCTCTTCTTACTGTAGCCATCGGGCAGGATGTAGCAGAGCCTTAGGTCTCATAACTCCAGGTTCACAAACTATTATTACCCTGCAACCAACAGGTTCCTGAACCAGGATGACTTCTCACCTCAACACCGACTGACTCCACAACTATAGACTCATTTTCAATGACTCCACAACTCATATTCTCAATGTTATTTATTTACTTACATAATTTTTTCATTACTATGCTTGTTGAGCATGAAGTTTTCCTGTCGGATTTCCCATACAAGTTCTTAATGTTCTCGTTCCATTTGGAACAATATCTCACCCTCCCTTTGCCAATCCACTGCCTTTTGACATGCCAGGTAGAATTGACGTTTGCACAGTGCACAGCACATTGGTTGGGTTGGCCATGGACAATGTGTCCTAGAGTCTAGGTGATATGCAAGCCAGAGCAGTACAGTGTCGAGAGCAAACTGTTGCCATGCAGCAGGCTTCCCTTCTCCATGCAACTGATGAATCCAAAAGGAATGGCACAGCCCAAAGTGACTGGCCTTAAGGCAACAGTAACCCACCTTTGCCCCTTCCCCTATCAGTAGAAACGGTTCCGCCGGGATTAGTAGCCAAGCCACACGTGAAGGTCAGGAGCTAGACTTGGTTGTCAAAGGCTATTTGCAACATTGGGAGCATTTTATAAGTAGTGGGCGCTTATCTCCGCTACCACTCCCGGCTATGACAATCTTAAGGAACCTCGCGGCACATCTAACATTTTAAAAATCCACAAGCAGCAATTGCAGCCATGAACTGTCTCATTTCCCTTCATCTGTGCTTGCTTCCTATGAATCTCAGCCAGTCTGATTAGTATAACTGATTAAGTTAAATGGAATATGAACCCACAGTCTGTTGCAGAACTTCCAGTATTTAAACATTTTACCTTAACAAAGTACAACCAAAGTTTCACCCAACAATAGAAACACAAATTGCTTTTTATCTTACCATTGCCATGTCAATATCCATCATTGTTTGCTCCCCAGGAAATGTAAAGTGCGGGGGAGTTGTCGGTGCACAGAAGGAAGAGTGTGCAAGCAGAGCAAAGGCCAACACCACCTCTGTCAGCATCATTTTGAGAGCAGGAGGATGATCAGCTGGAGTTCCTGGCTCTTTGGATGCTTCTGTTCCTCCAGCCTGGCGAATCGGTTATATATATACACACCAAGCTACTGACATCAGAAGCCTGTGGCTTAGTAAGTCAAAACAGTATGACTCATACCTTCGATGAGGAAACCCTGCTCTGTGCCGGGGGAAGAAATGTATGTCAGCATCATTCTTGCAATATGTCAATTATTTCAGTTCTCAGCCATGCACACAAAATGCTGGAGGAACTCCACAGGACAGGCACCATCAATGGAGGGGAATAAACAGTCGACATTTTGGGCTAAGAACCTTCATCTGGACTGAGGACTGCTGAGTCTCTCCAGCATTTTATGTGTGTTGCTCAAGATTTCCAGCGTCTTCGGAATCTCTTACATTTAATATTTCAATCCTCACTGTTCAAAAGATCTACAATTCAAACTGACTCTCATTTATGTCAATTAAAAGCTGACCACTAGTTTCATTTCATTATTCACAATTTTTAAATTAATTGCTGTAATGTTTTAACTGTTTCATATATTTCAGCATAAAGCACTACTACTTACTAACCTACAGATTTGTTTGGTGGTATATGTGAGAAGCTGGTGCCTGTCTCCTGAAAATATTTGAATACTTCACAAAATAATGTCAGCTGAAATCTAATGCCATTATAATGAGTTTGACATTCTTTAAAAGTAGTTTCCTGCTGAAGTTGCTTGGTTTATTTACATCAAAAGCTGCGAGAAAATTCAGATCTCAATAAACCAAGTAACTAAATCAGGATATCAAAAAAATGTTTCCCTTTACACGGACGCTGCCTGACCAGCTGAGTATTTCCAGCAGTCTCTGTTCTTATTTCAGATTTCCAGCATCTGTAGTTGTTTTTACCATCTTCATAGATTGTATACTGATCTAGCAGCCTATTCAAAGGCTGATTTCTACGGCGGGGGGGCGGGCAGGGGGGGTGGTCACAGTAATAATGTTCACTTACTGTGTCAGGTTCCTATAGATGCTCATCACTGCCCTGTTAAGTTAAAGAAAATATACAAATGCAAAATTTTGTTGAACAATCGCCGTATTCTGTATTCTATCCAAGCTGAGCTTTTATTTGCAATGGAAATGTTAATTTTTCTTCTGATTAAAGAGTATAGCCATGTATGCGAATATGTTGAAAATTATCTGGTTTATCATTGGTTTATGTTTTGTCTAACAACAGTCTTCTAACCAAATCAAAAAAAAAGCATGCCAACCTCTGTCTCACGAGCACAATTCTTTAATTGCCAATAGAACCGAACAGTTGCTCAATGTTTATTTTGCATCATCACTGCATTGGTAGGGAAGGAAATGACATAAATAAATGTGGTAATGGATCCGAACATTGTAAAATTGTTGCATTCTATAAGACATTACATTATGCTTGCTGCAACCTTCTCATGAATGCTACATTGTTTTACCTCCTTGATATAGACCCCAGATTTGCAAGTTGTGTAGAGTTACAGCCAAGTTTCAATGCTTCCACAGATGCTGCCTGATGGGCTGGTTTCCTCCAGCAGCTCATTTTGGCTCAGATCCCAGAATCTGAAGATGCTTGTATCTCCAATTTTATTGAAACATGCTTGAAGTTAAAAATGTAACAAATCAGAAGCTATGGAAACAATAAGCATTGAAAACTATTGAATATTGAAAGGTCAAAATAAAGTGGACATGGAGAGGATGTTTCCTATAGTGGCAGAATCTAGGACCAGCTAGCACAGCCTCAGATTACAAGGACATCCCTTTAGAACAGAGATGTGGAATTTCTTTAACCACAGGATGGTGAATCTATGGAATTCATTGCTACAGATATGATATCTGTGGAGGCCAAGACATTGGGTATGTTTAAAGTGGAGATTCTAGATTAGTCTGGGTGTCAAAGGGAATGGGGAGAAGCAGAAGAATGGGGGGACAATAAATCAGCCACGGCAGAGCAGGCTTGATCGACACAGTTGAATAGTAAGCCTAATGAAGATTTGCAAGTGGCTGAGGAGAATTCAATATTATAGCTAAATGTATAACACGCATGAGCCCCAAATACTGCCACCTTTGAGCTTTATAATTGGTTTGTGCTCTGAATGACGTGTGCATTTGGGTGAAGGGACAGATGGATCTCAGCTTGATAGCCTCCTTCACCTTCTACCATTGCCGAAGCTTCAGATGAACAAACAGATGGACCTAGTAAGGGAGGCTTCAAATGACCTGGTTCTGTCAATGGTTGATACAGCTATTTTCATGTTAAAGACTTCCCTTCTGCTTCAGCAATGATCCAATCACTTTAGGGAGTACATCATATAATAATCCGTTATACAGGCTGGATGGTTGGATTAGTAGACACTATTGCACAGTTGGGGTTACTGTGTCTGTCTCATAGAACCAAATTCAACTTGTGAATATCATCTATGAACCTATAATGGATGCTAGATTAATAAAGGGAACAAAAGAATGAACAGATATTAAAGAAAAAATTAATTGCTGGCAAACCAAAATTAATCTTAATCTTATCTAATTTTTGTGGGATGCATGGTAGCAATCGTCTTACATCACCATTCGAGGTTCAATTCCTGCTGCTGCCTGTAAGAAGTTTGTATGTTCTCCCTTGACTGCATGGATTCCTTTGGGTGCTTTGGTTTTCTCCCACATTCCAAAGACTTACGGTCAGGGTTAGTGAATGTGGGCTTGCTATGTTGACACTGGAAGCTTGGTGACTCTTCCAAGCTGCCCTTGGCACAATCCTTGGTCATTGAGGCAAAATGATGCATTTTTATGTACATGCGACAAATAAAGCTAATCTTTTCTTGATTAATAAAAAAACTGCACTTATATTCCAACACGCAAAATGCCGGAGGAACACAGCAGGTCAGGCGGCATCCATGGAGTTTCTCCAGTGTTGCCCTGGATCTGCAGAATCTCTTGTGTTCAAGATGCACTTGCATAGCATGGTGTTTGTGATGTCGACTTATAGATAAGAATCAGCTACAGGTCAGACAAAAGCTGTGAAAAGGTTATTTATTTATTTATTTATTTACAGGATACAGTATGGAATACACCCTTCTGACCTTTCAAGCCACGCCACCAGCAACCTCCTAGCCTAATCACCAGATAATTGACAATGACTAATGACCTACTAACGGGTACACCTTTGGATTGTGGGTGGAAACCGGTGCACCCGGAGTAAACCCAAACATAGGACGGACGTACAAAGGACACCCGGTTGAACTCTGAACTCCAACGCTCCAAGCTGTAATGGCACCAAGTTAACAACTATGCTACTGAGGTGCCCAATAATTAATACTCCGCTGTTTGATAGCTTTTCAATCTGAGGATTCAGCAGTTTCTGATCTAAAGAACCCAAACCCTTTCAGGAGGAAACAGCTTAAACAATGGTTCAGAAAATTAATACATATTCTTCTCCTAGGCAATTAATCTGATCAAGCATTAGATACTTTAAGCTACTGTTTCTGATGCTGTTTACTTTGTAAACACATACTGGTATTTGTGTATTTGTGCACATTTTATCTATATCCATACTTGACCCTCTAACCTTATATTTTATATAACTATTTCTCTTTATAATTGTTGATTGTTGTTTTCTATTGCATGTCACACCCTGACCAACACCACAGCAAATTCCTCACCCATGTAAATGGGTATGGCGAATAAAGTTGATCGTTGATCCCTGATCTAGATTTAAGTAATAAGGAATTTTGTTGCTGTGCTGCTCATCGTTGATTAGATACTCATCTAAATTTCCCCAGATGAGTGCCCTCCAGCTGCACGAGATATTGGACCCTGCTTTCCAAGCAGGTGATACAAAATAAAGTTACTCCATGACAGATAGGTGAGCAGCAACTCAGAATAGAGTCATAGAACACTACAGCACAGAAAAGGCCCTTCTGCCCATCTAATCCATGCTGAATGACTATCCAATCCGATCTACAAGCACCCAGGCTATATTCCCCCACACTCCTCTTATCTACCTACTTAACTAAATGTTGAAATCGAACCCGTATTCACCACTTCCACTGGCAGCTTGTTCCACACTCTCACCACCATCTGAGTGAAGAGGTTCTCCCTCATGTTCCCCTAAACATTTTCATCTTTCACCCTTAGCCCATGACCTCCAGTTCTAGTCTCACCCAACCTCAGGGGGAAAAGCCTGTTAGCATTTACCCTATCTACACCTCCCTTTCAATCATTTTTTATTGATTTAAAAGAATAAGGATAAATACAAACCAGAGGAGTGGTTATCTCAAAGACATATTTCAATAATAGCACAAACAATTAAAGGAATATACACTGTCAAAATCATATATAGTATTATTGTAAAGAGAGAAGAGAACCACTTCTCCTCTTAACAGTTCATGGAAAAAAAAGGCTCAAGATTTTTTATTATTGAGGAAAAAAAACCTACTAAACTAACCTAAAACAACAAAAAAAGGGGACTGGGCAGTCCATTTTGAGGATACAGTTAAAAAAAAAGGGAAAATCCTTCTGATCAAATCTAAAACTTTGCGGAGAGAAGAAAATAATTAACTGGAAAAGTAAGAAGAATTAGATTATATGAAAATATTGAATAAAAGCTTGCCAAGTTTGCTCGAATTTAAAAGATGTATTAAACGTCCGACTCCTTATTTTCTCCAAACTTAAACTAGACATAAAGGAAGAGAGCCAAAAAAAACAGTAGGTGGATTGGGATCCTTCCAGTACAATAGAATAGCTCTCCTAGCCAATAAAGTTGAGAAAGCTATCATGCGTTGAGCGGAAGATGGAACGTTTCCCGCTTCCGTTGGAATAACCCCAAAGATTGCCGTAAGTGAATTAGGTTGTAGGTCCAGACCTATGACTTTTGATAACGTTCTAAAAATATCTCTCCAAAAGTTATTTAACTTTATGCAGGACCCAAACATATGAGTTAAAGTGGCCACCTCAGTGTTACATCTATCACAAGCAGGATTTATATTAGAAAAAATATGCAGATTTTTTAACATCTTTTTCTCAGCTGATGGACAAATATGATTTATCTAATGCACAATTTTTTAGATATTTACAAGTCACGAATTTTTTACGCAATTTGTTACCAAATTACCCACTTGCTTATTTAGCAAATATGATAGATGTTATTTTTCAGCTTAAACCATTCCAAAAAGGATTGATAGCTATCATATATAAACAGCTATTGAATTTACAAATGATATCTAATGATAAGGTTAAATGTGCTTGGGAATTGGAACTTCAAGAGTCACTTTCAGATCATCAATGGAATAAAATTTGTCATTTAGTTAATAATTCATCTATTTGCGCCCATCACTCCTTGATTCAGATCAAGGTAGTGCACAGGGCGCACATGTCAAAAGATAAACTAGCGCATATATTTTTCCTATCTATACGTCTCATAATTTTTTGTACTTTTAATAAATCTCCCCTCATTCTCCTATGCTCCAAGGAATAAACTCCTTTCCCTCTAACTCAGGTACTCAAGTTGCGGCAACATCCTTGCAACATTGGCACATCTAACTGATGCTGAATCCATAAATATACTAATTGAATTGCAAATCTAGTTGAAGCAATTGGACAAGCTCATAAACTACTCAAGTGTGATTGAGTTGTGGCTCAACACTCACTCTGATACTGTTTGATGTTGTGATTGTTCAGTACATTTGGTTATCAGAAAATCAGAGATGCTTTACAGCACAGGGAAGGTGGTACCAGCAGTGTTCAATTGGCAGCACTTTCGCTGCTCAAACACAATATTTTGTTTCAAGTCTCAGCTCAGGATTTTAACGCATAATCTGCCATGTGCATTTTTTCCAGTTAGACTACAGGTTCCTATAAAATATCAGTAGTTAAATTTATGGATAAAAGCTCACACCTACTTGGATAGGTGGATTGAAAGATTAGTTTCTATTTTTAATTAACAATTATTTTTAATTAACACTCTCAGCAATATTCTGCTTTCAGTTAACATCACAAAAAGAATTTAGATGAATAGTTAACATAAGCAAGTAAGACAACAACTGTTTAATGACACTGAGCCCAGTGACAAACCCATGTTTCATTGAATTGTGATTCAGCTTATCATATTGATATGGTGAACGTTACATCAAAGTGAGATTCCTAATCCAGCATTATCAACAAGCATCAAATACTTAATATTGTCTCAACCTGGGTGAAAGATTTTATTCTCAACATTATCACTCATTGAATCTGCAGGACTGGTTGTGTGGGTGCAGAGAGCTGATATCATTGTTGTCGATGCCAGGTACCCAATGTGTCGACCCCAGGTGAAAGCAATGGAAACAAGCCCCAGATTCACATAGTCCTACACACTCAGTGGCAACTTTATTAGGGACATCCTGTACCTAATAAAGTGGGCACTAAGTGTATGTTTTGTGGTCTTCTGCTGCTGTAGTCCATCCACTTCAAGGTTCAATGCGTTGAGCATTCAGAGATGCTGTTCTGCACACCACTCTTGTAACATGTGGTTATTCAACTTACTGTTGTCTTCCTGTCAGCTTGAACCAGAGTGACAATTCTCCTCTGACCTCTCTCATCATCAAGCTGTTTTTGCCCACAGAACTGCCGCTCAGTGGATGTTTTCTGCACATTGTCTCTAAACTCTATAGACTATTGTGCACCTAAATCCCAGGAGATCAGAAGTTTCTGAGATACTCAAACCACCCTGTCCGGCAGCAACAATCGTTCCACGGTCAATGTCATTTAGATCACATTTCATCCCCTCTCTGTTGTTTGGTCTGAACAATAAGACCATGTCTGCATGTTTTTATGCACTGAGTTTCTGACATCTGATTGGCCGAGTAGGTAATTGCATTAATGAGTAGGTGTACAAGTGTGCCAATTAAAGCAGTCGCTGAGTGTCCTTTGGAAATCTGCCCCTACTTTCCTTTAAGTTTCATATATGTTAACTTCCGTTTTCTCCTTTGATCTTCTCATCAGCATTTAGCTTTACTACACTGGCCCTTTTAAATGTCCTGATATTGTATTTGTGCTGACTGAGTGGCAAACTGCCTCGCAACTCCAGTAGCTGGCATTCAATCCTGTCCTTGGTTTCTGTCTGTGAGGGGTTTGCCTGTGTCGGGCATTTCCTGGTGCTCCTGTAGGTTAATTGGCCGCTGTAAATAGTCTCTTCTATGTGGAGGATGTTGATAAGAATTCAATTGGAACTGCTTTTTTTAGGAGCAGCACAGTAGTATAATGGTTAGCATAACACTATTAGAGCACCAGTGACCAGGGTTCAATTCCCATTGCTGCCTCTAAAGACGTTGGTACATTCTCCTTGCTGCCACGTGGGTTTCCTCTGGGTGCTCTAGTTTCCTCTCACATTCTTAGTAGGTTAATTATTCACATGGGTGTAATTGAGCGAGATACTGTTCTGTATCTCTAAATTTAAAAAAAAATTAGAAGCTCCATATTGAAGGAACACCTCTTGTTCTGCCCTGGAAGACAACCTTTGTATTTGAGCTCAGACTTTGCTTTGTTATCCTGCTGATGGTATATTTGTCTTGCAAAAAAAAAAATCACCTAACCATGTAGGAACTATTTAAGCTTCTGCCAGTTTGAAAATGCCTGAATTTTAAAAGGAAGCATTATGCTTAAATGTGATAACCCATCCCAAAGGACAATATTTTCAACAATAAGAGCTTTCCTCTGTTTAGAGTTAATGTGATCTGAACTGAGAACCCAAAAGCCATTGGGTAGGTAAAAGAAAAAGCTGCCAGCAGGAAGACAAGCTGAAGCAATGTGAAGGTTACGCTGGTGCTCATTATTTGAAATGGAGAGCGAAAATTCTCATTACAGATATGCCGTGTTTGCAAATGTGATGATTTTTTTGTGGCTCTGAGTGTTTTCTGTAGTTACACACTAGTTGCAGCTGAGGGCAGCATTGACAGCAGAGCATTGAGCTCGCTGTGATCGAAGTCAGTGGTGCCCAGTCTTTAGGGGAATGGTCAGACTGGTAATCTGAGTTATTTTCAAAGGCAACTCACACATTTTCTTTTATTCTTACAGATCCAAGCAGTCACAAAGGTACTCTTTCAAGAGGTTAACAGCCCAAGTTAAGTTCAAAATATAAGCTGTTGGAGGGACTCGGTGGTCAAGGAGATGGACAGACAATGTTTTTGCTCAGGTTCTGACGTTTGCAATCTCTTGTGTTTCCGGTTTCAGTTCACATTATCATCCAATAGCAAGAAGCCAATAATAACTTCCCTTGTTAAAGATCAGGCAATTGGGACATGTAGCTTTCAGTGTGTGCCAACATCATTAATTCGGGTTGTGTAACTGTATTCCTCATTGGTTGGCATGGGGATAAGGTCAAGAATTGCAGTACATCAAAAACACAACAGATACCTCAGATGCTAGAAATCTTGAGCAACGCACCCAAAATGTGGAAGAAACCTTATGAATGCTGCCTGACCTGCTGAGTTCTTCCACCATTTTGTGTGTACTGTTCAAGAATACCAGCAATCTGCCTCTCTGGCTCTCAAAACAAGCCTTCATCATTTTGTACATCACTGTAAGTTTCCATTTAATCGCCTCTGCTAAAGGAATAAGAGTTTCAGGATAACCAAATCCCAGAACACTGAGTATCACCAGCCGTACACCTACATCAGCTGCTCAGTACCCTTCAACCCCCTCCCCCGAACTGCCTTCTTAAGCTTACACTCCACACCTCTATCTACACTGACAGTCCCTGTCCAACCATGTTTTCAAATGCTCTGCTGCTACCTAGAAGAGTTCCTCTTACCAAGAGTCACTTTGTCATTTTATAATTTCCCTTCATAGATGCTCCTGTACCTAGCCTCACTTTATGTATGCACATACAATCAGTCAATGGCTATAAGCTAATCTTATGTATGTATGTATGTATGTATGTATATAGCCAAACTCAACAGTTGCTTGTACATTGAATTTTATAGGATTGTTTTTATACTTTATATTTATTGTGCTTTTTATGCTATTTGTATTTTTGATGCTGCATTGGATCTGGAGAGCCAATCACTTCATTCTCCTTTACACTCAGTGACAATAAACAAACTTGAATCTTTGAATCTTGAATCATTTCGCGAACTCTTTCTTGTACCATCTTCAATACCTTGATATCCTTTCTAAAGTGCCAGGGACATGGTTCCATGTATAAGGTCTAATTTACGTCTTAAAAGGACTTCTCATAACTTTAACTTAAAACCACATTCATAAAGCCAAGAATTGAACCTGGCTTATGAACAGAGGCATCGGGAAAAATTTTGGTTTGTGTGCTAGTGAAAGGGAGAATCAATGGAAAACATTTTTTGGTTGTTCTCCCTGTTTTTTGACATATGGAGTTCTAAAGCTGCTCAGGGTGGTTAAATGTGAGGGTGGGTGTGCCAATAGAGACATGTTTAGACTCTGTTGGTTGCATAGTAAAGGAATCTGTTACAAATCTTCCAGAGCAATCAATTACTAGTTAAATGTTACTAAGAGATTAACATGGAATGTGTATTTACATCAGGATGCATTGTGCTTCTTCCTGATAACAGAGTCGACTGTACCTCTTCCTAGAGGTGCTAACACAAGGAATTCTGCAGATGCTGGAAATTCAATCAACACACATCAAAGTTGCTGGTGAATGCAGCAGGCCAGGCAGCATCTCTAGGAAGAGGTATAGTCGACGTTTCAGGCCGAGACCCTTCGTCAGTACTAACTGAAAGAAGAGCTAGTAAGAGATTTGAAAGTGGGAGGGGGGAGGGGGAGATCCAAAATGATAGGAGAAGACAGGAGGGGGAGGAATGGAGCCAAGAGCTGGACAGTTGATTGGCAAAAGGGATATGAGAGGATCATGGGACAGGAGGGCCAGGGAGAAAGAAAAGGGGGATGGGGAAAAACCCAGAGGATGGGCAAGGGGTATAGTAAGGGGAACAGAGGGAGAAAAAGGAGAGAAAGAGAAAGAATAAGTGTATATAAATAAATAATGGATGGGGTATGAGGGGGAGGTGGGGCATTAGTGGAAGTTTGAGAAGTCAATGTTCGTGCCATCAGGTTGGAGGCTACCCAGACGGAATATAAGGCGTTGTTCCTCCAACCTGAGTGTGGCTTCATCTTTACAGTAGAGGAGGCCGTGGATAGAGATATCAGAATGGGAATGGGGCGTGGAATTAAAATGTGTGGCCACTGGGAGATCCTGCTTTCTCTGGCGGACAGAGCGCAGGTGTTCAGCGAAATGATCTCCCAGTCTGCGTCGGGTCTCGGCAATATATAGAAGGCCACATCAGGAGCACTGGACGCAGTATATCACCCCAGCCGACTCACAGGTGAAGTGTCACCTCACCTGGAAGGACTGTCTGGGGCCCTGAATGGTGGTAAGGGAGGAAGTGTAAGGGCGACTTACCAGCTCTCACGTTATTGGCGGTCCTTTTACTTTCGGAAGTTCTCTATTTGGTTAAAGTATGGACTGAGACAAGTCTGTCTCCTAATGAATGGACCATGAGCTATGATGCATCTCAAAACAAATGACCACTCTCATGTTGTTTTCTATCATGTAATTTTTTTTAAATTTCAAAATATACTTCAGTCAAAAATAAAATTATATACAATGAACCATTCAATGACTCTCAATCCATTGCATACGTTTCCCTTATGGTCTCTAGATATCCATACTTTTGGCCACCCACGTGGAACTCCATTGGTTCACATTCCCACACCATTGTTGAGGGGTATACTCCCCGCCCCGACCCCTCTCACTCCCACGGGAGAAGAAACCTAAACTGTGGTCCTTCCCCACCGGGCCCTTGCGGTTGCTGCACCGAGTTTCAGTGTGTCCCTCAGCACGTACTCCTGCAGCCGAGAATGTGCCAGTCAGCAGCATTCTGCCACGGACATCTCCATGTGCTGGTAGATCATCAAATTTCAGGCCGACCAAAGAGTGGCTTTCACCGAGTTGATGATCTGCCACAGCACCGAATGTTGGTCTCCAGAACAGCCCGGAGATCAGAGAGTCCTCTGTTACGCAGCTGCTGGGGATGAAACATGACACTAGCCTGTCCATCCTCCTCCACACCTTCTCTGCGAACTCACAGTGTGCAAAGAGGTGGGTCACAGACTCCTCCTCACTGCAGTCCTCCCGTGGGCAGCGGGGTGTGGAGGCAACATTCCGGGCATACAGGTGGGATCTGACAGGGAGGGCCCCTCTCACCGCCAGCCAGGCAAGGTCCTGGTGCTGAACACAGAGTCTACTGAAAGGTCACTGACCTGAAATACTGTCTGTAATTCCCAAGGTTATGATGGAGTCCTCACTCTTAACGTGGGATTTTTGTTGTTTAGATGTTAAATCAAACTCCCCTCCACCCTCCCTGTTTGCTGAAATGGATGTAGGTTGGGAAGGAGTTAAGGACGGAATCTGAGAGCTTTATCCTTGGCAGTTGAAGCCATGATTTCTAATGGATGAAGTCTGTTAATGCAAATACCTAATCAGCCAATCATAGGGCAGCAACTCAATGCATAAAAGCATGCAGTTAAAAGCATGATTCAAGTTCAGTTCTTGTTCAGATTCAGACCAAACATCAGAATGGGGAAGAAATGTGATCTAAGTAACTTTGACCATCGAATGATTGTCGGTGTCATATGAGGTGGTTTGAATATCTCAGAAAGCGCTGATCTCCTGGGACTTTCACAAGCAACAGTCTCCAGAGTTTACAGAGAATGGTGTGAAAACAAAAAAAACATCCAGTGAACGTTGAAATTCATGGGCTACCGCAGCGGAAGGCCATTCTGGGATCCACTCCGGTACCCAATAAAGTGACCACTGAGCTATACTTCAAGGAGTAATTTTAATGTTATTGAGTCAAAATGATACAGCATAGCAACAGGCTGTTCAACCCAACCCATCTATGCTGACTGTGTTGCCAAGCAAGATAATTTCATCAGCCTCCATTTGGTCCATATCTGGATGCCTTTTAAATTTTGTTAATATACCCGTCTCAACCACTATTTCTGGCAGCTCATTCCAAATGCGCAAAACCATTTTCATAAACAACTTGTCCCTGATGTCCCTTTGAAATCACTTGCCTCTGATTTTAGACCATGCCTTTTTGTTTTTATTTGCTCCTCCCCGGGAAAGAAGATCTTGTGCTTTCACTCCATCTCCATTCCTCATGATCTTATGCACCTCACATCGGGTCATCCTTCAATCTTCTTCATTCCATGGGATAAAGTCTGAGTGTATGTAACCTCTCCTATAACTTAAGACTCCAAATCATTTCTGAACTCTTTCCAGTCTAATGACTAAAGCAGAGGCAGATTGGCTGGAGGCAAAGAGTGGGAATAAAGGGAGCCTTTTCTGTCTAGCTGCCGGTGACTAGAGTCCACCGGGGTCTGTGTTGGGACCAATTCTTTTCACAATATATGTCAATGATTTGGATGATGGAACTGAAGGCTTTGTTGCAATGTTAGCAGATGATATGAAGATAGGTGGAGGGGCAAGTAGTTTTGAGGAAGTAGGGAGACTACAGAAGGTCTTAGACAGATTAAGAGAATAGGCAAAAAGTGGAAGATCAAGTACAGTGTCGATAGAAGAAATGAAAGGGATGATTTATTTCTAAATGTAGAGAAAATACAAAGAAATGAGGCACAAAGGGACTTGGGAGTCCTTGTGCAGAATTTCCTAAAGGTTAGCCTGTAGGCTGAGTTTGTGGTAGGAAAGCAAATGTGACATTGGCATTCATTTCAAAAAGACTAGAATATAAAAGCAAGGATATAATGTTGAGATTTTATAAAGCACTGGTGGGGCATCACTTGGAGTATTGTGAGCAGTTTTGGGGCCCTTAGCTTAGAAAGGATGTGCTGAAACTGGAGAGGGTTCAAAGGAGGTTCATGCAAATGATTCTATCTTTGAATGGCTTATCATATGAAGACCATTTGATGGCTCTGGGCCTGTATTAACAAGATTTCAGAAGAATGAGGGGTGACCTCATTGAAACCCATTGAATGGTGAAAGGCCTCGATAGAGCGGATGTGGAGAGGGCGTTTCCTATGGTGGGAGAATCTAAGACCAGATAACACAGTCTCAGAATGAGGGGTGTCCTTTTAGAACGGAGATGAGGAGGAATTTCTTTAGCCAGAGAGTGCTGAAATTAATCTGTGGAATTCTTTGCCACAAGCAGCTGTGGAGGCCAACTTTTTATGTACATTTAACCACAGACGTTGATAGATTCTTGACTGGTCAGGGCATGAAGGGATACAGGAAGCAAGCAGGAGATTGGGGCTGAGAAGAAAATTGGATTAGCTATGATGCAATGGTGGAGGAGATTCGATGGGCAAATGGCCGAATTCTGCACCTATATCTTACGGTCTTATGATCTTAAATACATTTTTCTTATTACAGGGTGACCACATCTGTGCAATTTTCCGAGTGCAGCCTCACCAATGTTTCGCCAAACTGCATCGCCACTTCCTAACTCCTGGACTCAATCAACTGACTGATCAAGGCTAGCATGCCAAACGTCTTCTTCACCACGGTATCCAGATGTGCCACAGCTTTCAGCAAACTACATGTCTGCACTTACATGCTTAAGTCCTCCTGTTCCATAACATGCTTCAGTGCCCTACCATCGATAAGAAAGAAATATTAACATACTATTACACCACATCATGAAAGACTTTATATTCAAATAATTTCAGCAAAAATGTGGAGAGTAACTTCACCAGGATATTCAAGACATGGTTTTTCAATGATGACAACGTGGAAATTCCATTCACACTATTTTACTCCAGTACCTTAAACACAAGAAATTCTGCAGATGCTAGAAATCCAGAGTAACATACACAAAATGCTGGAGGAGCTCAGCAGGTCAGGAGAGGAAAAAGGAGTCAATCTTTGGGTCGGAACCCTTCATCAGGAATAAAGAGTTGATGTTTGAGGCCAAAATATTGACTCTTTACTCCTCTCCATAGATGCTGCCTGACCTGCTGAGTTCTTGCAGCATTTTGTGTGTTACTGTAGTACTTTACTATTCAAATTTCATGTTAATTTAGATGGATCAACCACTTAATATCAACCAATTAAGCTGTTTACCTCAATGCTCAAAATTAATATGTAAACAAAAATTTGCCTGAGAATTGTGGATTGAATCACAAAAGAATGATTCATAATCAGGGTGCTCTTCTGGAGCTGTTCTGAGGCTTTAGGATTCATACAATTCAGAAAACTAGTTGTTTACAGTGAAAATAATACATATTTGTTGACCCTTGTCCTTTTATACTGTTGTTAGCAATTAACTCATTTTTTTTTAAAGTTTACCAAAGGACACACAACTGCTAATTCCAGTCAGCATTCACAAAAACACATCATAGCTTCCTTCTCAACATCTTCCAGTAACCACCATGCAGACATCGGGGGAGTTGTGTCTCAGCTTGCAATTTTTCCTTACCCTCAGACACTCAAAGCTGGGCTGAGTTCTCTTGAATTGCCTGAGTTCAACAAGAGCAGATCAGCCAACGTAAAGCAAATTGTTTTGTTACACAAGCTCTATATAACATGCCTACACCTGAAAAATCACTTCATAATCTACAGGAGCTGAAGGCTTTCTTTTCAAATTTCAATCAACCGATGTTCAAAGTCAAGCTTTAAACATTGAGCTCTTATTCAAGTAGCATGGAAGGCAGGCGTTTGGCTGGTTCATTACAGCACATGAAAATAAAGTTCACTTTTCTGGTCAGCTCTACAACCCTTCAATTTTAGTCATGTTTTATTAGGGTCTAAATTGTTATTTTTCATGTAGTTTAATTTTATTTATGCTTGCTTGCATTCAGTGGCCACGTTATTAGGTCCCACTCGGCAGTCAGTTTATTGGCTTCCTCCCGTACCTAATAAAGTAGCCATGGAGTGTCAGCAAGTATAAATACAAAAAAAAAAGATTTGTTTATGGTCTTCTGCTGCAGTAGCCCATTTACTTCAAGGTTTGGTGTGTTGTGTGTTCAGAGATGCTCTTCTGCACACCAATGGCTAGTTGAGTTACTGTCGCCTTCCTGTCAGCTTGAACCAGTCTGGTCATTCTCCTCTGACCTCTCTCATTAACAAGGCACTTTTAACCACAGAACTGCTGCTCACTGAATGTTTTTTGCACCAGTCTCTGTAAATTCTAGAGACTGCTGTGCATGAAAATCCCAGGAGGTCAGCAGCTTCTGAGCTACTCAAACCACCCAGTCTGGCACCAACAATCATTCCATGGTGAAAGTCACTTAGATCACAACTCTTTCCTCATTCTGATGTTTGGTCTGAATAACAACTGAACTTCTTGACTATGTCTACATGCTTTTATATATTGAGTTATTGCCACATTAGATATTTGCATTAACAAGCACCGTACAGGTATACCTAATAAAGAGGCCACTGAGTGTACATGTTTGTATAATCACTTGTTTGACTGTCAATATTCAATGGATTTTCAGTAATTCATAGTATAGCTGGTTTTGTGCTTCTGTAGTTGTAGCTTTCTTTATTTGTGAGCCTGAGATGTCATTTCAGCATAAGTCAAGACTTCTCTTGTCTCACAAACTGTTCTTATAGGTAGAAAGCTAAAAAGCAGAACTTCCATTGTAAGAATCTCTGGATTTCTGCCTGTGCTACACACCAATAAAGGCAAAAATAAGATGATTTGGCAAGTGAGTGGATGGCTGAGGAACTGGTGCGGGGGGGCAGGGGTTCAGATTTATGGATCATTGAGATCTCTTCTGGGGACGGTATGACCTGTATAAACGGGCGGGCTGCACCTGAACCCAAGGGGGACCAATATCCTTGTGGGCAGGGTTGCCAGCACTGTTGGAGAGGATTTAAGCTAGGGATTGCCAACTCGTCGACCGCGATCGACCGGTCGATTTTTGAGACTTTCCTAGTAGATCACGAAAAAAATCAAAAATAAATACACAAATACTGTTGTAATGTGAGCATTATAAAAGTAAGTAATACTAATAAAATGGTAATATGGCAATACTTTTGATACAAAGCTGTTTGTAAAGAGAGATTGTTTCCAGGTTGCGTCGCCTCTGATCTGGGCCGACATTTACGTGCCAGGTGGCACCTAATTAATTAGCTTGTTTATTTCGGCTTTTTTTCTTAAATATGTGCTGGGTACGTTCCGACCACCACTGTACCACTGCATTCTTCGCGGCCCGGAGGTTGGGGATCACTGGATAAGAGTACAGACTGTCGCAAACATCACTATACGGCACTCGCTCGTGATATCCTGATAGCATGGCGGAGGCTCCATGAAAGAAGGTGAAAACGTACAAATTCCATCCAGAATGGGAAGAGGAATTTCTATTTACCTTGGGGAAAGATAATTGTGAATCTATGTTGTGCCACCAAACACAAGCACTGACTAAAAGAGGGAATCTGGAGCAGCACCGCAACACCAACCACCAGGAATTTAAAGACACCTACCCCCCAAAGAGCACAATTCGTGCCAGCAAAGTTGAGGAGCTGAAATCAGGGTTGAAGGCCCAGTAAACGTTTTTCACAAAACATGCTGCTCAAAATAAGGCTGCTATTGAAGCATCATTTCATGTAAGCCACCTTTTGGCTAAACACATGAAGCCTTTTACAAATGGTGATTTATTCAAGGACATTACCGCAGAGACTGTTTTTAATGACTTTAAAAACAAACACGACATCACAACCGCACTACATAATATACCGCTTGGCCCTGCAACAGTGACAAGGAGGGTAGAGTCACTGTCAGAGGACGTGAATATTTTTCACTGCAGTTCGATGAATCCCTGGATGCAATGCAAACAGCTCAGCTTGTTGTATTTGTCAGAATGGCTTTCCAGGATTTTACAACAAAGGAGGACTTCCCCACTCTTTTGCAATTAAAGGAGAGAACAAGAAGTGAGGATATTTACAATGAGTTTAAAAAATATGTCCGTGAAAATGACAACCCCATTCATAAACTGGTGGCAATTATTACTGATGGGGCCCCAGCAATTTGCAGTGTGCACATTAGCTTTATAGCACTAAAAGTCAGTGCCTATTTCGGGTCAACTTATCAATGTGAAATTGCATTTTCACAGATTAAAATTATTAAATCTAAGTACGGAGCTGTCTTACTGACAGACACCTTACAGACTGTCTCCGACTGGCTGTCTGTAGTTATGAGCCAAATTTCAGGGAACTAGCAGAAAGTATTCAGGTGCAGTGGTCACACTGAGTGCAACAGTCAATTTTCATTCATTTATTTTTCGTGTTGAAATAAAATTAAATAATGAAACTTAGAATTAAAGGTGTGAAGTATTGTAAGATTCTTAAAGAAAGATATGCTAGTTACAGTGTTTTCTTGTTTGAATTAATTTGAAAGTTTGACAGAAGTATCTTGTGTAATTCAAATGCAATTAGCCCAAATAAAAGGCCTCAAACTGGCAGTACAATCTGATCTGTTTTTTCTCTAAATGATTTAGTAGGTAGATCTTGCCTTTCACAAAGGTTGAGGTAGGGGATCTTGGGCTTAAAAAGGTTGGTGAGCAGTAGTTTAAGCTAATTTGGCAGTGGCATAGGAACCAGAATGATAGGGCTGAGGCTAGGGATCTTGGATTACAGGCAGATGTGTGCTTAGTGAGACTGTCAGGAAGGACAGGCAAATGCTAGGACAAAACTGCAGTGAGAGGGACGCATTACAGTGTAAAAGTGGGACTGAAGGTGTTATATTTGAATGCATGCAGTATATGAAATTAATTTGGTGATCTTTTAGTGCGGTTAAAGATTGGCAGGTTGACATTGTTGGTATCACGGACTCATGACCGAAAGAAGACTGTAGTCGGGAGCTCAATATCCAAGGATACACAATCTATCTAAAGGACAGGTAGGTAGACAGAAGAGGGGGAGTGGCTCTGCTGGTAAAAAATGAAATCAAATATTTAAAAAGAGGTGACATAGGATCAGAAGTTGTAGAATCCTTGTGAGTAGAGTTAAAAATCTGCAAGGATAAGAAGACCCTGATAGGAGTCACTTACAGGCCTCCAAACAATATCCAGGATGCGGACTACAAATTACCGTGGGAGATAGAAAAAACATGTCAAAAAGTAATATTACGTTAGTCATGGGGGATTTCAATAAGCAGATAGATTGGGAAATTCAAGCTGATGTTGCATCCAAAAAGAGAGCATTTGTGGAAAGCCTCCAAGGTGGCTTTTTGGAGCAGCTTGTGGTTGAGCCCACTAAGAAGTCAACAATTCTGGACTGAGTGTTGTGTAATGAATGGGATATGATTAGGAAGCTTAAGGTAATGGAATCCTGAGGTAACAGTGATCATAATATGATAGAATTCACCTTGCAATTTGAGAATAAGAAACTAAAATCAAATGTATCCGCATTACAGTGGAGTAAAGGGAATTACAGAGGCATGAGAGAAGAGTTGGCCAAAGATGATTGGAAGGGGACACAAGCAGAACAGCAATTGCTGCTGGAGTTTCCAGGAACAATTTGGAAGGTGTGGGAGAGATACATACCAAGTAAGAGGAAGTATTCTAAGGGCAGGATGATGCAACTCTGCTTGACAAGGGAAGTCAAAGCCAAGAAAAATGCAAAACAGAGAGCATATAATAGAGCAGAAATTATAATGAAGTGAGAGGATTCAGAAATTCTTTAAAATCAACAAAAGGCACCTGAAAAAAAACATGGGGGAATGAAATATGAAGGTGAACTAGCAAATAATATCAAAAATGATACTGAAAGTTTTTTTCAGAAATATAAAGAGTAAAAGAGAGGAGAGAGTAGATATTCGACCATTGGAAAATGACACTGGAGAGATAGTAATGGGGGCACAAGGAAATGGTGGACGTACTGAATAAATATTTTGCATCAGTCTTCACTGTGGAAGATATTAGTAGTGTGCTGGAAGTATGAGAGTGTCAAAGGGCAGAAGTGAACACAGTTGCTATTACTAGGGAGAAGGTCCTTGGGAGACTGGAAGGTCTGAAGATAGATAAATCACCTGGATCAAATGGACTACACCTCAGGGTTACGAAAGAGGTAGCCGAAGAGATGTGGAAGTATTAGAAATGATCTTTCAAGAATCACAAATTTGTGGCATGGTTCAGGAGGACAGGAAAATTGAAAAAGAGTGGAGCAAACGTCACTCCACACTTCAAGAAGGGAGGGAGGCAGAAATAAACAAATTATAGGCCAGTTAGCCTGACCTCAGTGGTTGGGAAATGTTGGAATCAATTGTTAATGATGTGGTTTTGGGATACTTGAAGGAACATGACAAAATAGGCTGGTCAGCAATGCTTCCTTAAGGGAAAATCTTGCTTGACGAATCTGTTGGAATTCTATGAAGAAATAGCAAGCAGGATAGACAAAGGAGAATTAGTGGATGTTGTGTACTGGGATATGCAGAAGGCCTTTGACAAGGTGCTGCACACGAGGCTGCTAAGTTAAGAACCCACTGCAATCCAGGAAAGATTCTAGCATAGATAGATCATTGGTAGAATGGCAGGAGACAAAGAGTGGGAATAAAGAGTCCTTTTTGGATTGGCTGCTGGTGACTAGTGGTTTTCCACAGGGGTCTCTGTTGGGACTGATTCTGTTTACAATATATATCAATGATTTGAGTGATGAAATTGGTGGCTTTGTGGCCAAGTTTGTGAAGGTAGGTAGAGGGGCAGGTAGTGTTGAGGAAGCAGAGAGGCTGCAGAAGGGCTTAGACAGATAGGAGAATGGATAAAGAAGCTGCAGATGTAAAACAGTATCAGGAAGTGTATGGCCATGCACTTTGGTGGAAGGAATAAAAGCATAGACTCTTTTCTAAAAGGGAAAAAAAAGTTCAAAAATCTGAGGTAAAAAGGGATTGGGAGCTCTTGTGCAGGTTTTCCTAAAGGTTAATTTGCAGTTTGAACCAGTTTTGATGAAGGCAAATGCAATATTAGCATTCATTTCAAGAGGACTAAAATATAAAAGCAAGGATGTAATGCTGAGGCTTTATAACACTGGTGAGACCGCACTTGGAGTATTGCGCGCAGTTTTGGGCCCCTTATTTAAGGAAGGACATTGGAGAGGGTTTATAGGATGTTCACAAGAATGATTCCGAGAAAGAAAGTGTTATCATACGAGTCCTGATTGAATGCGCTGGGCCTGTACTCGCTGAAATTTAGGAGAGTGAGGCAGCATCTCATTGAAATCTCTCAAATGTTGAAAGGACTGGAAAGAGTGGATGTGAAGAGGATGTTTCCTTTGGTGAGGGAGTCTAGGACCAGAGGATACAATCTCAAAATAGAGGGTCATCCATTTAGTGTAGAACAAAGATGAAGAGGAATTTTTTTTTAGCCAGAGAGAGGCTAAAGAACTCATTGCCACAGGTGGCAGTGGAGTCCAGGTCACTGGGTGTACTTAAGGTGGAAGTTGATAGGTTCCAATTAGTCAGAGGGTGAAAGGCTTTGGGGAGAAGGCAGAGAATGGCATTGAGAGGGAAACAGGTCAGTCAAGATGAAATGGTGGAGCAGGCTCAATCTGCTCCTATATTTTATGATATTATGGTTTTAAATCTCCCTTATCTAATCAGCCTCATCCAGTTTTCAGTTTAAATAGAGAACTTTTACTTACCATTGCTCTTTACTTATTTGCTGTTGTGTCACTTGCCTTGCTGGTGCAAGCTAACCCTGTTAAAGTCAAAGTAAATTTATGATCAAAGAACGTATATATCACCACATACTACCCTGAGATGTATTTTCTTGCAGGCATTCACAGTAGAACAAAGCAATGTAATATGAACAATGAATAACAATAGTAACAATAACAATAATAAATTATTTATAGAGCACTTTTCATACCAATGATGTAGTTCAAAGTGTTATACAATAGGATAAAGTGCAAACATGAAAATAAGAGACACAATTAAATAAAAGCAAAATTAAATAAATAGGTTTTGAGCTGGCATTTGAAAGCCACAATTGAGTCTGCATCTCTTATAGTGTTAAGTATTGAGTTCCACAGTTTAGGAATGTAGGTCAAAAAAGCTGACCTGCTGATCATCTTTTGAGGGAGATTGTTCAAATTTAAGAGACCGGCGCAAAAGACCTGAGAGCTTGAGTTGGGCTATAAAACAAAAACAATTCTGTGATGTACTCTGGAACCAGACCACTGAGAGCTATAGAAACAAGAAAGAGAACTTTAAGATCAATTCCAGAAGTTATAGGAAGCCAATGCAGAGCAGCTAGGATGGGAGTGATGTATTCCCTCATTCTGGCTTTGGTTAAAAGTCAGTGGCATTCTGAATGAGTTGAAATTTGCCAATAGATTGCTTTGGAAGGCTGCTGAAAAGTGAATTGCAGTAATTTAGTCTGTCAATACAAAGACATAAATTAGTTTCTTAGCTGCATTATGTGACGGAAATGGACATATCCTTGCAGTATTTCTTAAGTGTAGAAATGTGGCTCTGGTCACGTTCGTTAAGTGGGATTTAAAATTCAAGTCAAGTCAAGTCAAGTCACTTTTTATTGTCATTTCCACGATAAACTGTTGGTACAGTACACAGTAAAAACGAAACAGCGTTCCTCTAGGATCATGGTGCTACATGAAACAACACAAAAACTACATTAGACCACAGACTTACACAGGACTACATAAAGTGCACAAAACAGAGCAGAGCAGTACAATAAATAATAAACAAGACAATAGGCACACGGGAGGACAAATTTACAATATAATAATAAATGATGTAGATGTCAGTCTGGGTATTAAGGAGTCTGATGGCTTGGGGAAAGAAACTGTTGCACAGACTGGTCATGAGAGCCCGAATGCTTCGGTGCCTTTTGCCAGATGGCAGGAGGGAGAAGAGTTTGTATGAGGGGTACGTGGGGTCCTTCACAATGCTGTTGGCTTTACGGATGCAGTGTGTGGTATAAATGTCTGTAATGGCAGGAAGAGAGACCCCGATGATCTTCTCAGCTGAACTCACTATCTGCTGCAGGGTCTTGCAATCCAAGACGGTGCAATTCCCAAACCAGGCAGTGATGCAGCTGCTCAGGATGCTCTCAATACAACCTCTGTAGAATGTGGTGAGGATAGGGGGGTGGGAGATGGACTTTTCTCGGCCTTTGCAGAAAGTAGAGACGCTACTGGGTTTTCTTTGCTATGGAGCTGGTGTTGAGGGACCAGGTGAGATTCTCCGCCAGGTGAACACCAAGAAATTTGGTGCTCTTAATGATCTCAACGGAGGACCCATCAATGTTCAGCCGAGAGTGGTCGCTCCGTGCTCTCCTGAAGTCAACAACCGTCTCTTTTGTTTTGTTCACATTCAGAGACAGGTTGTTGGCTCTGCACCAGTCCACTAGCCGCTGCACCTCCTCTCTATATGCTGACTTGTCATTCTTGCTGATGAGACCCACCACAGTCATGTCATTGGCGAACTTGCTGATGTGATTCGAGCTGTGTATTGCTGCACAGTCGTGGGTCAGCAGAGTGAACAGCAGTGGACTGAGCACACAGCCCTGGGGGGCTGGGTGTCGGAGATGCTGCTCCCGATCCGCAACTGATTCAAGAATAACACCCAGGCTTGTTACTTCTGATTTCACAAATTTGTAAAGAAGTTCATCTCTTTTGGCTTTAGAACCAACTAAAAGTATTTCAGTTTTATCTTCTTCTAGTTTTAGAAAACTATTGCTTAACCTTTTGTTTATTGCAGCCATTCCAGAATTCAGAAAAGATAAGGTGTTATCATTACCAGGCACAACCAAGATGTACAATTGTGTGTCATCTGTATAATTGTGGAGATCAACTTTATGTTCTGTAATGATGTCTCCTGAGGGGAGCATGTACAAGGAGAAGAGGGGACCAAAATACAAGGATGCATAGGGGATCAGGAGAGCTTCCCTGAGCAAGACCAAAAGGTACATCGTATCTCTTAGAAAAATGGTCTCCAGGGCAGACCAAAAAAATTCTGTCTAAGATAGATGAGAGAAAAAAATAATTAAGGGCACCACCAGAGAGACAAACCAGTTCTCAAGGAGGTCTAGGAGAATGCTGTGGTCTATTGTATTGAAGGCAGCACTTTGATTTAGGAGAATTAGAACTTAGGCACTGTTGACATTAGTACTGTACCTAAGGTCACTGGCAATTTTGGTAAGGCTGCCTCCATGCTGTGGTTTGTTTAAAACCTGACTGAAACTTTTCTAGGATGTTCCAAAAGTTATTGAGTTACTTGTACATGACTTTCTCAAGAATCTTGGCCAGGAAGAGAAGATTTGATATATGCCTGTAGTTAACTAATACCTCACTATTAAGGATTGTCTTTATTTAAGCAGCAGTTTGGCACCACAGTTTTGAAGGCAACTGAAAAAAACTCCTGTTTCAAGGGATATGTTAATAAAATGTGCCAAAAACTTTACACGCAGACTGACAGTCAATAAATAAACAAACACACAAATAATTAAATAATACTTAGATCATGAGTCTGACCTGTACTGCGATGAATATCTAATAAACAGCTGTAAACAATTTCCCTCGGGATCAATAAGGTATATCTATCTGAAAGGCCCACACCTCATCCTTGACTTTCGAAGAACCTTCTGGACAACATCGTCTCCAGATCTCCAGGTGCGAAGAGGTGTATGAGGCAGGGTCCTGATGCTCACTGGTAAGTTTGGTATGAGCAGGTATATGAGGAGGGGATTGGTGCTGGTGTTCATTGTAAAGGCATGTTGGATTGGGATCTAAACTGTTCTTTAAATTGCTAATTTTCTCATTGTTTAACCTTTATTCTTCCCTTTATGGTTGCCTGTAAAGATTCAGTAGATTTTCAGCAATGAGTAGACTAATGGCTGGGTATTCTGTAGTTTCTCTCTGTGTGAGCATGGATGTCATGGCAGTGTTAATCAAGACTGTCCTTCTAGCCTGTGCCAAGCCACTTAAACTGCCTGTTCCCTTTGACCTGCACAAGGACCATAGCCCTCCATACCCTAAACATCCAAAACTTCTCTTAAATGTTGAAATTCAGCTTGCATGCACCACTTGCACTGACAGCTCATTCCACACACGCATGACCTTCTGAGTGAAGGTGTTTCCCCTTATGTTCCCCTTAAACATGTCATCTTTCACCCTTGACCCATGACCTTTAGTTGTAGTCCCACCCAATGTCAATGGAAAAAACCTGCTTGCATTTACCCTATCAATATTCCTCGTAATTTTGTATATCTCTATCAAAATCTCCCCTCAATCTTCTACATTCCAAGGAATAAAATCCTGACCTATTCAATCTTTCCTTATAACTCAGGTCTTCCAGTCCCAGCAACATCCTTATAAAGTTTCTCTGTTCTATTTCAACCTTACTTACATATTTCCTTTAGGTAGGTGACTAAAACTGCACACAATACTCCAATGTAGGCCTTACCAAAGACTTATACAACTACAACATTTCATCCCATCTCTTCTACTCAATACATAGATTTATGATGGCCAATGTGCCAAAAGCTTTCGTTACAACCCTATCTACCTTTGCTGTTACTTTCAATGAATTATAGACCTGTATTCCCAGATCTCTTTGTTCTACAGAAGTCGTCGGTGTCCTACCATTCACTGTGTAAGACCTACCCTGGTTAGTCCTATCAAAGTGCAACACCTTGCACTTGTCTGCATTAAATTCTATCTGCCATTTTTCAACCCATTTTTTCACATGGTCCATTTCCCACTGCAAGCTTTGTTAATTTTCCCTGCTGTGCACTACACCCTCAATGTTGGTGTTATCTGCAAATTTACTAATCCAGTTAACCACATTATCATCCAGATCATTGGTGGCAAACAACAACAGATCCAGCACCAATCCCTGCGGCAATTCACGAGCCACAGGACTCCAGTCAAAGAGGCAACTATCTACTACCACTCCTCGCTGACCGACTTAACCCTCTTGACCAACCTCCCATGTGGGCTTTGTCAAATGCTTTGCTAAAGTCCATGTAGACAACATTCACTGCTTTGCCTTCATTAACATTAAGATTGGTTAGACATGACCTACTATGCATAAAGTCATGCTGACTACCTCTAATCAGTTCATATCTATCCACATACTCATATATCCAGTCCCTTAGAATACCTTCCAATAGCTTCTCACTACTGATGTCAGGCTCACCGGCCTATAATTTCCTGTTTTTTATTAGAGCCTTTCTTAAACAGCAGAACAACATTGGCTATCCTTCAATCCTCTGGTACCTCACCTGTCCCGAAGGATGATTTAAGTATCTTTGCTAGGGTCTCTGGAATTTCTGCACTTGGCTCCTACAGAGTCCGAGGGAACACCTTGTCAGGCCCTGGGGATTTATCCACCCTAATTCACCTCAAGATAGCAAAGACCTCCTCCTCTGTAATTTGAATGGGGTCTGTGAAGTCGATGCTGTTTTTCTTCACTTCTACAGACTCTGTATCCATCTTCTGAGCAAGTATAGATGCAAAAAAATCCATTTAAGATCTCCCTCATCTCTTTTGGCTCTGTCACAAACAGGAGAAAATCTGCAGATGCTGGAAATCCAAGTAACACAAACACAAAATGCTGGAGGAGCTCAGCCGAAGGGTCTTGGCCTGAAACGTCGATTGTACTCTTTTCCATAGATGCTGCCTGACCTTCTGAGTTCCTCCAGCATTTTGTGTGTGCCTTCTGGCTCCATGTATGGATTACCGTTCTGAACTTCCAGAGAACCAATTTTGCCTCTTGTAATCCCTTTGCACTTAACATATCGGTAGAATCATTTAGGATTCTCCATCACTTTGTCGTCTGGGGAAAACTCATGCCTTCTTTTAGCCCTCCTGATTTAATTCTTAAGTGTTCTCTTGCATTTCTTACACTGCATAAGTACCTTATTAGTTCCTACCTGTCAATACGTGCTACGCACCTCCTTTTCTCCCTTAACTAGGGCCTTAATATCTCTTGAAAACCAAAATTCCCAAAACTTGTTATTTTTACCTTTCATTCTGACAGTCACATTCAAGCTTTGTACTCTCAAAATTTCACTTTTGAAGACCACCCATTATCATGTACACCTTTGACAGAAAACAGCCTGTTCCAATTCACACTTGCCAGATCCTTTCTGATACTATTAAAATTGGCCTTTCTTATCAGAAAAGATTACCATATCTGTCCATCTTGAACTAGTTTTCAGTGTAAGGAAAGACCAGGAGGCAGGTTCTTTATTAGAGGGGTTGGTTACAGTTTGAGTTCATTACACGTTGCTGTGTTTCCGGCTCACAATGATTTACTCTTGTTTCTTTGTGATGAACATCTAATCAAATAGCTGTAACCACGCGATTTGAGCCTCATCCCTGATTTCCAAAGAGCCTTCTAAACAACATCATCTCCAGATCCAACAGCATGCATCAAATTTTCTTTTGTAATTTACAGATTTCTGGGCACATCCACGTTAAAGGACCAAGAATACATTGTGAAATTTTTATTACACAAGTTGGCTTTAGAATTTTTTCCAGTAAAAGCCACATCATTGGTTAGAAGGTTTTTGGCAATTATGTCATATTAGAGTCTGGGAATTCAGGGTGTAACATGTTCCAGTATTATGTGTTATAATGCTTCCGAGGTATTCCACTAAAGGCAACACAGGATCATAGCCAGTGACCCAAGTTTGATTTTGTAACTCCAGTGACCCAGACTTGATCCTCCTGGGCATGCCCTCTTCTCATTTCTGTCATTTCATTTTGGTTAAGATGGCACCGAACTGCAGTCTCCATCTAGATCGTGTCTGAGACTTGTTGATTTTTATGTTTGAAGGGATGGTTTTGGGGACAGAGAAGGAAGTTAGAGGTCAGGTAAGGGTTTAGGAAAAAGGATGTGGAAGAGTTAGAGGTCAGGCCTCCACTTCTTGCTCCGTGTTTGAAGTCCGGTGATGTAAACAGATAACAAAGGACATCTGCGGTCCAGGTCTCTCCTCTGCACTCAAAGGCCAGCGACAGAGCTGGGTGATGAACAACTGCGAATAGGAGGCATGAGGGCTGGTGAATTGGCATGCCACGAGTTTGAACCTGGAGTTTGGAGCTTATGTCATTGGTTAGTCCAGTGGTCAGTACTGAAGACTGAGGCCTGGAGGTCAATTGGAAGTCCAGAAATTGAAGCCTGGAGATGGAAGCTGGAGGCCTAGATACCTGTATTGGGGATAAATGACTGACCAGTTGTGTGGGTGGGTGGAAGAGAGGAAAGGGCTTGTTTTGCTTTTGTTGTTTTGTTGTTTGCTGTGTTCTGTGTTGTTCGCTGTGTTCTGTGTTGTTCTGCTGAACATCGTGGGCATGCAGTGTTGGCGCCAGAATATGTTGCGACACTTCCAGACTGCATCCACAAGCAGCTTATTAACACAAACAGTGCATTTAACTGTATGTTAACATTTACATGTGATAAATAAACCTGAATCATTAGGGGGGAGGTACAGGAGTCTGAAGATACACGCTCAACGTTTTAGGAACAACTTCCTCTCAGTCATCAGATTTCTGAATCACTCTACACTCCTCCCACCCATCACCATCCCCCAGATTCAAAGTGATTCTCCAATTCCTCCCAGACTGAGTCCATCCGGAATCTGCAACTGGCCTGACAATTCCCTTGGCCACTCTTCTCTTTCATGGCACACATCGATTGCCTCCTTCAGCAACTCTTCCTCTTGCCACCTCTCCATTGCCCATGAAGGTCTGTTGTCTGTCATCCACTGACTCCCAGCCCACAGACTCGTGTAAGAATATCAAGATGCCAGCTGGCATCCAGTACAAGGCCCCGAAGCTCACCGAGGAGAGGGGATCAGGTAGGCATGATATCTTACAGCCACAGTCTCTGGCCTCATCTGCAACTGAATTCTGACATGGTGCGCACCAACCAAAACAGTCACTATCTATGTTGGGGTCAGCATTCTGCCTCAGATTTGGGGTGTATACAGTTCCTAGGCAGTATGGTTGTTGTGAACGCAGTTAATTCCTAAACTGTGCAAACAGTTTGGGCCAAAGAATATGTTATCAGAAAGTACAATGTGAGTGTTCCCGTGTTTTTCGTTTGTATTCATAGAACGTTGATTTGTGGCTGTGACTTCTCTTTTTTCTCATTAAGGAGATTGAGTCATAGAGAACTGCAGCACTTCCAGCCTCCCCAGCCAGCATTGACCTGATCTTCTGCCTGGTCCCATCTATCTGCAGCTGGACCACAGCCCTCCATACCCCTCTCATCCATGTGCCTATCAAAATTTCTCTTAAATGATTATATGGAGATGATTTATATGGAATCTACTTATTCCTTTTAACTGAAAGTACAGGACTGGATGAAAGACTATTGGAGTCAGAAAGCCCCTTTTCAGGGCACTTTCACAGCTCTGTTACATCAGAGATCACAGACCTCTCAAATACTCTGGCATTTTCAGCATTCAACTAGTTATATCATTTGTCATGCTCGAATCCCTAACAATCACTTGGCAGTATTCGTCAGCAAGCTTGTTACCCCAAAGCAAAAAAAAATTGAAGAGTTTTAGGAATCATAGAGGCATAGAAACACAGAAACGTAGAACATAGGAAGTCTACAGCACATTACAGGCCCTTCAGCCCATAATGTTGTGCCGACCATGTAAAACCCACCACTCTCTGTGTGAAAAACTTACCCCTGACATCTCCCCTTACCTACTACCAGGCACCTTAAAACTGTGCCCCCTCATGTTAGCCATTTCAGCCCTGGGAATAAGCTATCCACATGATCAATGTCTCTCATCATCTTATACAGCTCTGTCAGGTCACCTCTCATCCTCCATTGCTCCAAAGAGAAAAGGCCAAGTTCAAAATCAACCTATTCTCATAAGGTATGCTCCCCAATCCAGGCACCATCCTTGTAAATCTCCTCTGCACCCTTTCTATAGTTTCCACTTCCTTCCTGTAGTGAAGTGAACACAATACTCCAAGCGGTGTCTAACTATAGTCTTATACAGCTGTAGAGTCATAGAGTCATAGATCACTGCAGCACAGAAACAGGCCCTTTGGCCCATCTAGACTGTGCCAAACCATTATTCTGTCTAGTCCCATCGACCCACACCGTAGCTCTCCATACCCTTTCCATCCATGTACTTATTCAAATTTCCAATTGAAATTGAACCTGCATCCACCAGCTCTTTGTAAAAGTTCACCAGCATTTCCACCTAGTTATAATGCAGGCAGTTAGCATGAACTGATTGCAACAAAATCAGACTGAGGTTTATCATCACCGATATATGTCATGAAATTTGTTGTTTTGAAGCAGCAGTATAATGCACTGCATAAATGGTATGTTAAAATAAGAATATATAAAAATAGATAATTAGTGCAAAACTAGAACAGAATAGTAAGGACCAACCTCCCTAGACATTCTCTCTGCTCCCCCTCTCATTAGGCAGGAGATATAAAAGGTTGAAAGCATGTAGCACCAGGCTCAGGAACAATTTCAACCCTGTTATTATAAGAATATTGTCATACTGTCCGTTATCCTTAATATTATAAAGGAATATTGTCCTTTAGTAAAGCAAAGGGGACCCTTAACCTTGCAAACTACCTCATTATGACTTTGCACTCGTTTGTCTACCTTCACTGCATTCTCGCTGTAATGGTTACACCTTATTTTGCATTCTGTTATTTAAGAGCATAAGGTTTAGGAGCAGAAGTAGGCCATTCGGCCCATCGAGTCTGCTCCTCCATTCATTCATGGGCTGGTCCACTTCATCCAGTCATCCCCACTCCCCTGTTTTCACCCCATGCCCTTTGATGCCCTGGCTAATCAAGAACCTATCTATCTCTGCCTTAAATACACCCAATGACTTGGCCTCCACAGCCACTAGTGGCAACAAATTCCACAGATTTACCACCCACTGACTAAAGTAATTTCTCCGCATCTCAGTTGTAAAAGGACGTCCTTCAATCCTGAAGTTGTGCCCTCTTGTCCTAAAATCCCCTACCATGGGAAATAACTTTGCCATATCTAATCTGTTCAGGCCTTTTAACATTTGGAATGTTTCTATGAGATCCCCCCTCATTCTCCTGAACTCCAGGGAATACAGCCCAAGAGCTGCCAGACGTTCCTCATATGGTAACCCTTTCATTCCTGGAATCATTTTCGTTATTCTTCTCTGAACCCTCTCCAATGTCAGTATTTCTTTCCGTTGTGCCACCTTAATGCACTGATGTGATCAAATCATCTGTATAGATGGTGTAAAAGGCAGGTTTCTCACTGTCACTCAGTAAATGTGGCACTAATAAACCAGTTTACCAATTTTACCAATTCTGCTCAGTATTGATTGATGATAAAAGTCTAAGTCAATGTCTACATGATTGAAAAGGATTGGGACAGTCCAATGCAGACTGGGAACTCTTGCTAACTTTGGAGCAGGAATGAACGCAAAGGCAAATGTTGAAATTAAAAATAAAGGTTTGAAATTATCTGAGAAGGTTGTAAAATTTGATTTTGAATCTCCGCTTTATTTTGCTCTGAGTCATCCATCTGTGATATTTTACTTTATTTTAAATTTTGATCAAAAATACAAAGTGGTAACAGCCAAATGAGCCCGTGCTGTCCAATCATACTTATACTTTATACTTTACTTTATACTTTATTGTCGCCAAACAACTGGTACTAGAATGTACAATTATCACAGTGATATTTGATTCTGCGCTTCACACTCCCTGGATTGCAAATATTAAATAGTAAAAATAGTTAAAATTAGTAAATATTAAAAATTTAAATTATAAGTCATAAATAGAAAATAGAAAAATGGGAAGTAAGGTAGTGCAAAAAAACCGAGAGGCAGGTCCGGATATTTGGAGGGTACGGCCCAGATCCGGGTCAGGATCTGTTCAGCAGTCTTATCACAGTTGGAAAGAAGCTATTCCCAAATCTGGCCGTACAAGTCTTCAAGCTCTTGAACCTTCTCCCGGAGGGAAGAGGGACGAAAATTGTGTTGGCTGGGTGGGTCGTGTCCTTGATTATCCTGGCAGCACTGCTCCGACAGCGTGCGGTGTAAAGTGAGTCCATGGACGGAAGATTGGTTTGTGTGATGTGCTGCGCCATGTTGACGATCTTCATGCAGCTTCTTTCGGTCTTGGACAGGACAACTTCCATACCAGGTTGTGATGCACCCTAGAAGAACGCTTTCTACGGTGCACCTATAAAAATTAGTGAGGGTTTTAGGGGACAGGTCAAATTTCTTTAGTTTTCTCAGGAAGTAAAGGCACTGGTGGGCCTTCTTGGCAGTGACCTCTGGTTGGTTGGACCAATTACACCCATGTAGCCAGTTAACCTACTAACCTGGAATGTGGGAGGAAACCAGAGCACCTGGAGGGAACCCATGTGGCCATGGGGAGAAGGTATTAATGCCTTACAAATAGCGACAGCATTGAAGCCAGGTTGCTGATACAGTAGTAGCACTCCACTTAGTAGTCATTACACTATATGTTACCCTAATAAGCCACCCCAATTTTGGTTCAATTTTTTGTTCTCTCTTCATCAGCTGGAAGCACTTCTGATCCAAACAGCCATCAGGGAATTCAGAAAAGTCTCTGATCTCCCACATCCTGTTGGGGTAGGGGGTATGCCACTGTTCTAACTTCCTACTCCTTTATCCCCAGGAGACCCTTCCATGAAGAATGAAAGGGAGGAAAAAGAAACAGCTCTGATTACTGCTGATCCTGCTCACCAAAGCCTATTATCCTTCTCTTGTGGGTAGGGGAATTAGTCATCGACTCATACAGCTTGGAAGTGGTCCAGTTTGATGCACCATGCACATGCTAACCATTAGAGATCCACCTCTATCAACACCATCTTTGGCACTTGGCCCACAGCCTTCAAAGTTTGGGTCATTCTAGTGCTTGTTTAGACACTCTTACACTCTGTCAGTGTGACAACTTCCACCAATCCCTCCTATAGTGTCTTCCAGGCATTCACCAGTCTCCAGGATAACACAGCCCAACTCAAATCCCCAGTTAGACCAACTCAGACTTATTTATTTATCTGTCACATGTACATCAAAACATACGGTGAAATATGTCATATATGGTAACAACCAACAAGTCCAGTGACAACCTTAGTACCCTAGCAGTGCCAGTGGTCAGTGATTAGCAACCAGGGTTCAATTTCTGTCTCTATCTGTAAGTAGTTTATACATTCTCCCCGTGACCGTGTGGGTCTCCTCCAGGTGCTCTGTTTTCTTCCCACATTCCAGTGACATATATGGGTTAGGGTTAGCAAGTTGTGGGCATGCTATGTTGGCGGGAAGCATGGCGACACTTGCAGGCTGTCACCAGTGTATTCTCAGACTGGACTGGTCGTTGACACAATTCACTGTACGTTTCAATGTTTCGACGTACATGTGACAAATAAAGCTAACCTAATCAACATCTATTACTCCTTATACATTAAATCTACGTTCAGTAGCTTTTCTTACTTTTGATACAGGGAACGGTTTCCTGCTGCCTACCTAGTTAGACCACTTGTGATTTTGTATACCTCAGTCATGTCCTCTCCTAATCTCCTCTGCTCCAGAGAAAACACCCAACGTCTACAGTCACAAGAGTACGTCTAACTACTGATCAGCAGAGAGAAGGACATGTTTACATAATACTTTTTCATTTTCATCTGGATGCAATTTACCACTCTGACTACTGCACAATCCATCGGCGCTTAACCCATGGTTCGGGAATCAAGCTTCAGGCTTGTTTGTTATCATTCTTCAGTAAAGTAGAACAAAGTGCTTGTTACTCCAAATCTGATGTAGTATAAAAAAAACACAATAAGTATTTAGAACAGAATTAAAAAACAAACAATAGAAATAGAAACAGTTACATAAAACCAATCCTATAAAACACAATGCACAATGACTGTTATATACATAGATTGACTGTATGTACTTAAAGTGATGCTAGGTGATGCATGATGTATTGGTGGTGGGGCGGAGATGAGGAGGGTTAATGTGTCCAGGTAGTGACCAGCCTGATGGTTTGGGGAAAGTAACTGTTTTTGAGTCTGGTGATTTTGGTGTGGATGCTGTATAGCCTCTTTCCTGATGGAAGTGGGACATACAGTCGCTAAGCTGGATGGGTGGGATCCTTCATGATATTGATGGTCTGTTTCCTTTATTAGGTACACCAGTATATCTGCTTGTTAATGCAAACATCTAATCAGCCAATCATCTGGCAGCAAGCCAATATATGCAAGCATGCAGACATGGTCAAGAGGTACAGTTGTTCTCCAGTCCAAACATCAGAATGGGGAAGAAATGTGATCTAAGTGACTTGATCTGTGGAATGATTGTTGGTGCCAGACCGGGCGGTTTGAGTATCTCAGAAACTGCCAATCGCCTGGGATTTTCACGTATAATGGGGACTCTGGAGTTCACATAGAATGGTGCAAAATACAAAAAAGAACATCCGGAGAGCGGCAGTTCTGTGGGTGGAAATGTCTTATTGATAATAGAGATGATAGAGGTAGGAATAGGATGCTCTGGAGGATGAACAAGTGGCTGAGGAACTGGTGTAGGGGGCAGGGTTTCAGATTTCAGTATAATTGGGACCTCTTCCAGGGCAGGTGGGACCTGTACAGAGAGACGGGTTACACTTGAACTACAGGGGGACCAATATCCTTTCAGGGAGGTTTGTTAGTGCTATTGGGGAAGCTCTAAACTAGATTTGCAGGGGGATGGGAACCAGAGTGCCAGAGCTGACAGTGTGGCTGGGGTGAAAATAAATGATGTTAAAAGTTCAAGCAAATCCACTAATAGAAAGGTTGTGAGTGGTGGTAAAAATCTTCTGAACCATAGAACCATAGAACCTACAGCACAGAAACAGGCCTTTTTGGCCCTTCTTGGCTGTGCCGAACCATTTTCTGCCTAGTCCCACTGACCTGCACACGGGCCATATCCCTCCATACACCTCCCATCCATGTATCTGTCCAATTTATTCTTAAATGTTAAAAAAGAACCCACATTTACCACCTCGTCTGGCAGCTCATTCCATACTCCCACCACCCTCTGTGTGAAGAAGCCCCCCCCCCAATGTTCCCTTTAAACTTCTCCCCCTTCACCCTTAACCCATGTCCTCTGGTTTTTTTCTCCCCCAGCCTCAGTGGAAAAAGCCTGCTTGCATTCACTCTATCTATACCCATCATAATTTTATATACCTCTATCAAATCTCCCCTCATTCTTCTACGCTCCAGGGAATAAAGTCCTAACCTATTCAACCTTTCTCTGTAACTGAGTTTCTCAAGTCCCGGCAACATCCTTGTAAACCTTCTCTGCACTCTTTCAACCTTATTTATATCCTTCCTGTAATTTGGTGACCAAAACTGAACACAATACTCCAGATTCGGCCTCACCAATGCTTTATACAACCTCATCATAACATTCCAGCTCTTATACTCAATACTTTGATTAATAAAGGCCAATGTACCAAAAGCTCTCTTTACGACCCTATCTACCTGTGACGCCACTTTTAGGGAATTTTGTATCTGTATTCCCAGATCCCTCTGTTCCACTGCACTCCTCAGTGCCTTACCATTAACCCTGTATGTTCTACCTTCGTTTGTCCTTCCAACGTGCAATACCTCACACTTGTCTGTATTAAACTCCATCTGCCATTTTTTAGCCCATTTTTCCAGCTGGTCCAAGTCCCTCTGCAGGCTCTGAAAACCTTCCTCACTGTCATTATCATCCAGATCATTGATATAGATGACAAATAACAATGGACCCAGCACTGATCCCGTGGCACACCACTAGTCACAGGCCTCCACTCGGAGAAGCAATTGTCTACTACCACTCTTTGGCTTCTTCCATTGAGCCAATGTCTAATCCAATTTACCACCTCTCCATGTATACCTAGTGACTGAATTTTCCTAACTAACCTCCCATGCGGGACCTTGTCAAAGGCCTTACTGAAGTCCATGCAGACAATATCCACTGCCTTCCCTTCATCCACTTTCCTGGTAACCTCCTCGAAAAACTCCAATAGATTGGTCAAACATGACCTACCACGCACAAAGCCATGTTGACTCTCCCTAATAAGTCCCTGTCTATCCAAATGCTTGTAGATTCTGTCTCTTAGTACTCCCTCCAATAACTTACCTACTACCGACGTTAAATTTACTGGCCTATAATTTCCCGGATTACTTTTCGATCCTTTTTTAAACAACGGAACAACATGAATATGAGCCACTCTCTAATCCTCCGGCACCTCACCTGTAGACAGCGACATTTTAAATATTTCTGCCAGGGCCCCTGCAATTTCAACACTAGTCTCCTTCAAGGTCCGAGGGAACACCCTGTCAGGTCCCAGGGATTTATCCACTTTAATTTTCCTCAAGACAGCAAGGACCTCCTCCTTTTCGATCTGTACAGTTTCCATAATCTCACTACTTGTTTCCCTTAATTCCATGGACTTCATGCCAGTTTCCTTAGTAAATACAGATGCAAAAAACCTATTTAAGATCTCCCCCCATTTCCTCTGGTTCCGCACATAGCCGACCACTCTGATCTTCAAGAGGACCAATTTTATCTCTTACAATCCTTTTGCTCTTAATATACCTGTAAAAGCTCTTTGGATTATCCTTCACTTTGACTGCCAAGGCAACCTTATGTCTTCTTTTAGCCCTCCTGATTTCTTTCTTAAGTATTTTTTTGCACTTCTTATACTCCTCAAGCACCTTATTTACTCCCTGAGGTAATTTTATAGAGGTATATAAAATTATGATGGGTATAGATAGAGTGAATGCAAGCAGGCTTTTTCCACTGAGGCAAGGGGAGAAAAAAACCAGAGGACATGGGTTAAGGGTGAGGGGGGAAAAGTTTAAAGGGAACATTAAGGGGGGCGTCTTCACACAGAGAGTGGTGGGAGTATGGAATGAGCTGCCAGATGAGGTAGTAAATGTGGGTTCTTTTTTAACATTTAAGCATAAATTGGACAGATACATGGATGGGAGGTGTATGGAGGGATATGGTCCATGTGCAGGTCAGTGGGACTAGGCAGAAAATGGTTCGGCACAGCCAAGAAGGGCCAAAAGGCTTGTTTCTATGCTGTAGTTTCAATGGTTTCTATGGTCAGAGGAGAATGGCTAGACTGGTTCAAGCTGACAGGAAGGTGACTGTAACTCAACTAATCATGCGTTACAACAGCGGAGTGCAGAAGAACATCTTTGAATGCACAACACATCGAACCTCGAAGTGGATGGGCTAAAACAGCAGAAGGCCACACACACTCAATGGCCACTTTATTAGATACAGGAGGTATTTTTTAAAGTGGCCACCGAGTGTATGCAGTAGTTGTAAAAGATTTAACTGTTTGTTTCCAGCATCAAACGTTTGGCAGATGTAAGCATCTCGGTAGCACTCTGCTTCTAAAGGATAGCCTATAGGCAGGAGAGTGACTCTAACCAGATGGGATAACAGTGGTTACCAGAAAAAAGGGAGCATGTAACAACTTCAAAATCTGCCTGGGATATATCCGGGCAGATATCCCTTACTATATCAAGTTATATCATTGCCACAACATGAGGTCAAAATCAGAACATCTTGCGAGTTGTTTTTTATTCAACTGCACCAGAATTTTTCTCGCATGTTTAACATTCATCCTGCTAAGTAAACAGTTCAAATGCAGCTGACATAACAGAGCTAAATTAAGAACTTTGACCTTGCTAACATTTCAGGCTTATTCTTTCCCAAGTTAGCTCTTGCAAATTCAGGCAAATTACATAAACACTAAAATGTGCACAGCCTAAGATCCTGTCCTAAGTTTCACCGCGTCACTAAAACTCCGCAGGGACTTGCAGAACTTACGAGATCAAACATGCTTTCAAGTGTGTTCAGCACCATGTACTGGCTCACAAATCCTGTAATCTCAATGTAAGACAAAGTTAAGGCGGATTTTAACAAATGTAATTCATCTGGAAAATAATCCTTCTTTGTTGGTACTTGCTCAAGCTTCCTGTTGTTAACTATTGAGACCTCAATGCCAGAGTTGGTGAAAACCACAGCACAGCAGCGAGGACGGAGGAAGCTGTAGCTGTGAAGGGTCCCCAGTCATCTTGCATTCCATGCCACTGGACCCTGACTCAGATCTGTGAAGGACCATGTGGTGGCTCCTGTGCATCAGCCTCCCCACGTTAAACAGTCATGCACTGGCGTTCTCCATTAAGGAAATCTACTCAGCCCCTTAGGAGAACATCATATTTGATTGAGAAAGCGCACTATTACCACCTGTTATTAAAGCGCCATTTCCTCCTTGGATGAGAAAATTAAGTGTGTAAGTCTTTCTATTCAATTAATTTTGGACCTTGAAATCAATATTCCCTGAAAATTTGCCAATAGAAATTGTTTTTCCAAGCTTTTACCATGCCACCTTCTCACAGCTATGGTTAGTCAGGGCCTACAAAAGCCTGAAGTCCCACACCACCAGCTTTGATATCAACTACTTCTCATCACCCACCTTTTTCACACAAAGGACAGTGTGCATTTGAAATGAGCTGCCAGAAAAAGTGGTTAAGGTAGGCACATTAATAACGTTTAAAAGCTATCTAGATAAAGCTATGTGCTTAGCCCCCTGCTCTACTTGCTTTACATTTATGACAGTGTGGCTAAGCACAACTTCAATGCCATATTTAAGTTTGCTGACAATACCACTGTCGTTGGCCAAATCAAAGGTGGTGATGAATCAATATAAAGGAGGGAGACTGAAAATCTGGCGGAGTGGTGCCACAACAACAACCTCTTGCTCAATGTCAGCAAGACCAAGGAGCTAATTCAGACATCCCACCTCTCCCGGAAGTTCCGGGAGTCTCCCACATATTGATAGCGGCTCCCTGACACCCGCAAATTATATACAATATCCCGAAAATCAATTTTTTTTTGAGAGCAAGCGAGTGTGGGTGGGGGAGAGAGAGAGAGAGAGAGAGAGAGAGAAAGAGACAGAACGAGCGAGTGACAGACGTAGCAAGAGTGTGACAGAGAGAGCATCCTGATTGGTCTCTCTTTGTGCTAAATAGACCTATCAGTTTTCTCTGTGGGCGGGCTTTACAGTCACCCTCTCTCTCTCTTTCATTGTCCATCAGTTCAGTTTAGTATCCTGCAGTGCCATGGCAGAGTGTTCCAAAAAAAGAAAGTATAAAACGTATTTCACCCCAGACTACACTAAACTGTACCCCTGCCTAATAGGCATCAAAAATAATGACTTTTCTTTTGCCCATGGTGGGTTAAATGACCGTAAAAGACATATTGAGGTGAATTCTGGATTATGTCTCAACTAACCTTGAAGGACTGGTGCCAAACTACAAAAGTTTGCCAGTTGATGAGTTCTGGGGGAAGCTGTCCAAAGTAAAATCTGTGAGCACAGGGCAGTTGAGATTCAAAGAGCTCTGCCAGTTGATGAAGCTGCTTTTGGCGCTGTCAAATTCTAATTGTGATGTAGAAAGGACATTCAGCATGGTGCGTCACATTAAGACAGAATTCGGAAGTCAACTGTCTCACAAAACACTTCTGAATCTGATGTCTTGCAAAATTAACAAATTCATTAACACAGACTGCTATGAGGTTGAGACCTCCCAGAAATGAGGTTGAGATTTTCCCGAAATGAGTTTTTGCAGGGTGGGATGTCTGCTAATTATTGACTTCAGGAGGAGGAAACTGAAGGTCCATGAGCCAGTCCTCATCGTGGGGTCAGAGGGTGAGATATTCAACAACTTTAAATTCTTCAGTGTTATAATTTCAGAGGGCATATCCTGGGCCCAGCATGCAAGTGCAATTACGAAGAAATCATGGCAGTGCTTGAAGCTTGTGTAGATTCTGCTTGACATCTAAAACTTCGATAAACTTCTATAAACATGTGGTGGCAGTATATCAACTGGTTGCATCACAGTCTAGTAAGGAAATGCCAATGCCCTTAAACAGGCCTGTGATACTTAGAGTTTAGAAATACAGTACAAGGGGTTACTTTGTTGAAATATTTGAAATTAAGGATAAGGCATGGTAGGGTAGATGCTGAAATGTTTTCTTGAATGAGGGGACATAGGTCCAAGATACTGAGCTGGCCTCTAAAAACAGAGGTATATAGAAATTTCTTCCAGAGGAGAGCAAATCTCTGGAATTCCCCACCTCAAAGAGTGGTAGCGAGTGGAGCATCAGAAGAAGTTAAAGTAGAGTCATGGAGTCAGAGGGTACTAAAGGACAGAAACAGGTCCTTCAGTCTATCTTATCTGTGCTGACCTGGTCTTTGTCTAGTCCCATCTACCTGCTTCTGGATCATAACCCTCAATACCTCTCTCATCAATGTACATATCCAAACTTCTGTTAAATGTTACAATGAAACCACACCTACCACGTCCACTGGCAGCTCATTTCACACTTTGAGTCTGGGTGAAGAAGTTCTCCCTCATCTTAAATATTTCACTTTTCACTCTAAGCCTATGACCTCAAATTCCAGTCTCACCCAACAGGTAGGTAATTTTTTAAAAGATGGAGGAACTGAGGACTAAGAAGAACTGGTATGGATGAGGAAGTGAGGCCAGGAAGAGGTCAGCTTTGACCATGTTGAATGACGGGATGGACTTGATTGGCTTGCTGTTCACTCTCGCTCCAACTTTCTTACGCTCTGGTGTTTTTGTGGTGGTCCCACTGGGTCTGCTGAATGAGCGAGAGGTTCAGGGTAGGTGAGGAATACCAGGGATCTTTAGGACGTGAGAAATGAATGGGTAATATAACCCATAGCCACTATGTCTGCAAGGCACCACATTCCAACCTGAACCTCCAGACACTGTAGTTTACTAAGCTGTGATGACAGAAACTTTCAGACTTCTGTGGGAGTGACTGAACTTCGAGCCAATGATTTTGTAAGGACCTAGCAGCAGTGTTAGAGATTCCATGCATACAGAGCCAGGCCCTTTCGCCCACAAAGATCCACTGGACATCAAACATCGATTTACACTAATCCTTTATTAACCCCATTTTTTTCTCCCCCACATTCTAACGCTCACCTCTACACTGGGGGCAATTTACGGTGGTGAATTAACTGGCAAATGCCAACATTTTGATAAAAACAATGAACCTAGTGGAATACACATTGATCACAGAGAATGCTCAGACTCCAAACTGAAAACAGCCAAGTTCAAGATTAAACCTAGATCTCTGGTTTGATGAGGCAGCCACTTACTAGCTCCACCACTGGGCCACCCCTAGTGCACCTACAGAGAGAAATTGGCATTGGCCAGAAGTATTGCGGTAGGGATCAAAGGGAGATGACCATCTGATTCCAAGCTCTGGACCCCATGAGCCAGGACCTTTCCAGACAGGATGATTGCTGACGTTCAGCCCTGCAATTCTACACAAAAAAGGCCAGTTAGTCAGTAAGCCTGGAGTTTGGGTTCCCTTCATCCGTTAGTCCAGGGATTGATACTGAAGATCGGAACCCAACGATTGATCAGAAGTCTGGAAGTCTGGCAGCCTGGAGACTAGAGTTGGATAACTGTATGTGCGCATGGGTGTGTGGGAAGGAGGAAAGGGGCTTGTTTTGTTATTGTTGTTTCGTTGCTTGGTATGTTCTATTTTGTTGTGTTCTATGTTGTTCTGCCGAGCAATCTGGGCACGTTATATTGGCTCCAGAATGTGTGGCGACACTTGCAGGCTGCCCCCAGCACATCAACGTATATAACCCTGAGATTAATTTTCTGACGGGCATATTCAATACATCCATGATATAATAACAACCATATTAGAATCAATGAAAAAACATACCAAATTGGGCATTCGACCAATCTGCAAAAGAGAGCAAACTGCAAATACAAAAAGGAATAATAATAACCGTGCTTCTCCAAAGAGTGCTATATGAGGTCATCCTTACCCTTGGCATGAGGCTCCATAATAAGTCAACCTATCACCGGGAAAGTGATGACCCTCTTCTGTTAGACTGTTTGAGGTAACTTATTTTTTATTCTTTCTTACTTCTCATATTTGTATATCTGTGCACTTGTAATGCTACCGTGACACTGTAATTTCCTTTGGGATCAATAAAGTATCTATCTATCAATCTCTAGCTAATAAATAAATGAGCAATAGATATCGAGAACATGAGATGAAGAGTCCTCGAGAGTGAGTCTATAGGTTATGGGTACATTTTAGTAACAGGGCAAGTGAAGCTGACTGAAGATTCCCTCTTTGGTTCAAGAGCGTGATGGTTGAGGGTAATACAGTAACTGTTCTTGAACCTGGTGGTGTGAGTCCTGAGGCCCCTGTAACTTCTTCCTGATGGCAGCAGTGCTGAGAAAACAGGAGATATACTAAAGCTGTAAAAAGGTGTTGGTGAGGCCAAATTTAGAGTCTTGTGTGCAGTTCTGATCTCCTACCTACAGGAAAGATCTCAATAAGAGGGTGATGGTAATGAATGCTGCATTGTAGTCAGTAGAGAACATCCTGATATATGCATTTTTACTGTCCTGATGTTCCACGGTGAATTGAAGAGCCAATGAGTTAGCATCTACTGTGGAACTATTGCGCTGGTAGTCAATTTGGAGTGTATCCAATTTGCTTCATTGCACTGGTTGTAAATGACAACAACATATTTCACTACATGTTTCCATGTACATCTGATGAATAAATCAGAAATTCAAATGGGCCTGCAAGTGACTACTCCTACATGGGGCATATATGCATGAGTTAATTTCTTGGAAGTTGAATGCGGGTGGGCATTGTACAACACTCAGTTGGGTTGTTCTGTTGCTTTAGTGTGCTATGGAAACCCAGAGGTGATTTACAAAAAATAAATAATTGATTCAGAGCACTGATAAAATTCCTTCACATAGTGTGTGAAAGGACGTCTACACCAACATGGTTAAGACCCAGCGGTAACTGAAAATCAAATGCCGTTTGAATGTCTACTTAGCAGAGAGTCATTTTCATTCTCCATCCTTCTCCCACTCCGAACTATGTGCTTGTATGTCTCCTAGATTCCAGCTAGGCCCAACATAAGGAGGGAGGAGAAGATGGCGGCGCGACGCAGCGCGCGCGGCCGTTCCGAATGAATATCGATTATGTGTAACTAGGGGCTGTGCACAATCCGTATTTGATGGAGACAGCCATGAGAAGCGCAGAGGAACATCTGGAGTAACTTCTGAAATGCCTGCTTCTCTGCCGCTGCTACTGTGCGATTGAGAATCTCCGGAGACGAAGGCCCCAAATCCTCGGCTTTGCGTGTTGCCTGTTGCCGGGGCCGGGGTTGAAGCGCTTGGCAGAGGTAGTGCTCGGTGCTTGGTGTCGAAGAGGTGGGTCGGAGGCTCGGAGTCGGACTGTGGTCGGATGCTTCCAGAATGCTGCTCCAGCAAGTTGGCAGCGCTGGAAGTCTACCGTCTGCGTGAGATGATGGGACTTTCGAGAGACTCTGAGATTTTTACTGTGCCATGGTCTGTTCTTATCAAATTACAGTATTGCTTTACACTGTTGTAACTATATATTATAATTATGTGGTTTTTGTTAGTTTTTAAGTCGGTTTGTCATGTGTTTTCATGATATTATTCTGGAAAATCATTTTATCATTTCTTAATGCATGCATTACTAAGTGACAATAAAAGGGGACTGCGTGTCCTCATAATCATAATCATCATAAGTTTGTGGATAATCAGCTCATCTCCTGTCTTGGAATGCTGCAGTCTTCAAGATTCAATGCAGAATCCAAAATATCAGGCAACTTGCTTTATTGCTTTGTTCAGCAAAAAGGTTATCTTTCTGTAACTATCTCAGTTTTACCCTCTTTACAGACACTGACGGAGGTGCAGGAGACTCTGCGTTGTGGTTTCAGGTTTCACTAACAGCTCTAACCTGCTTTCCACACTGCTTTTCTCTCTCAGAGTTTGCCCTCATTAACTGGAGGGCTCTGTACACAGCAGCATCATCAAAGTAACTTTGACCTCAAACTGAAGTTTGTTGTCGCGGGCACACATGCCTAGGGTATATATGCCAATAAAATTAGCAGCACAGCACAGTACAAACATGAAAAATATAAATTACAAACACTCAACGGAACGTAAATTATGTATAACTTAGACAAAAATAACAGAATGATATGAATGCATGTTGAGGGAAATATTATTAGAGTTTTTCCAGGTTGGATCAAAGAAACTGAAGACAATGGGGAAAAAGGCCTTCCTTTTCTCTGAACTAAATCAAGAGATTACAATCAACATCCTTGTGGGTAAAGTTAAGAAATTGCAAGGGTAAAAAGGCCCTGATGGGAGTTACTGAATATATAGGCCTCCGAATAGTAGCCACAAATTACTAGAGGAGATAGAAAAGTCATGTAAATAGTGCAATGTTATGATAGTTATGTGGAACTTCAATGTGTAGGTAGATTGGGAAAATCAGAAACAAGAGGGGGTAGGGGTGAAGTTAAGAGCTAGGAAGTTGATTGTGAAAGAGATATAGGGCTGGAGAAGCGGGAATCTGATAGGAGAGGACAGAAGGCCATTGAAGAAAGAAGAGGGGGAGGAGCCAAAGTGTTGTGTAATAACCCAGATCTTATTAGGGAGCTTAACGTAAAAGAACCCTTAGGAGGCAGTGATCATAATATGATTGAATTCATACTGCAGTTTGAGAGGGAGAAGCATAACTGCATTGCAATGGAATAAAGGGAATTACAGAAGCATGAGAGTGGAGCTTGCCCAGATGGATTGGGAGAAGATATTGGTGGGATGATGGCAGAGTAGAGATGGCTGAAGTTTCTGGGAATATTTCACAAGGCGCAGTACAGATATGTCCCACAGAGGAAGAAGTTCTCAAATGGCAGGGGTAGGCAACAGTGGCTGACAAAGAAAATTAAGGCCTGTATAAAAGCCAAGGAAAGGGCATATAAGGTAGCAAACATGAGTGGGAAGCTGGATGATTGGGAAGTTTTTAAAATCCAACAAAAGGCAACTAAAAAAGCTATAAGAAGGGAAGAGATTAAATATGAGGGCAGACTAGCCGATAATATAAAGCAGGATACCAATAGTTTTTTCAGTTATGTAAAGAGTAAAAGGGAAGTGAGAGTTGATATTGGACCACCAGAAAATAATGCTGGTGAGGTAGTAATGGGAGACAAAGAAATGGCAGATGAACTTAAAGAGGACTTTGCATCAGTCTTCACTGTGAAAGTCACTAGCAGTGTGCCAGAGGTCTGTAAGTATCAGGGAGCAGGAGTCCGTGCCATTGTTATTACAAAGGAAACAGTACTAGACAAACTCAAAGATCTTAAGCTGGATAAGCTACCTGGGACAGATGGACTATATTTCCTGTGTCATGACAGAGGTTCCTGAAAGAGGTAATGGATGCATTGGTCATGGTCTTTCAAGAATCACTTGATTCTGTCATAAGGCGATGGCTGGGAATGGACCCAAGTGCAAGACACAGACACTGAAGTACTCGGGACAGGACTAGGATACAGGGCGATGGCAAGGACATGGACAGGAAAACCAGAAACCTGGAACAGGACTGAACAAGAGAGCTAGGAGCCCGGGTTTGGACTCCCAGCCAGAGACTGGACAAGAACCCAGTACCTACGTCTTGCCTCTGGCTCAGACCCCAGAACTAGGCAAGGACAAGGCTTGGCAGGCAGGCAGGACGAGGCTGGAGTCTTCAGGCTTGAAGCTGGAGGCTAGAGACTTGGCTTGGCAAGAGGATAGAGGCTAGAGGCTAGAGACTTGGCTTGGCTTGGCAAGAGGCTAGAGGCTAGAGACTTGGCTTGGCTTGGCTAGAGGCTAAAGGCTAGAGGCTGGAGTCTTCTTGCTCGAGGCTAGGCAAGAGATGAGGCGAGGCTTGGCTGGAGGCTTGAGGTTGGAGGCAGGAGACGAGGTGAGCTGGAGGCTGGAGGCAGGAGACGAGGCGAGGTTGGAGGCTGGAGACTTGAGGTGAGGCTGGAGGCTGGAGGCTGGAGACTTGAGGCGAGGTGAGGCTGGAGGCTGGAGACTTGAGGCAAGGCAAGGCTGGAGGCTGAAGACTTGAGGCGAGGCTTGGCAGGAGGCTGGAGATTTGAGACGAGGCGAGGCTTGGCAGGAGGCTGGAGACTTGAGACTTGAGGCGAGACTTGGTTCCTCCTGGGCAGGGCGCGGATCACCTGGGCAGGGCGCGGATCACTTTGGCAGGGCGCTGATCACCTGGGCAGGGCGTGGATCATCTGGGCAGGGCGCGGATCTCCACCCGACAGAGGCAAGGGACAGGAAAGGACAGAACCAACCCCAGGTAACGGCAAGACAGCGTGGCTTACCTGGGCGGAGGCAAGGGACAGGAATGGAGCTAGGTACAGGGTGGCTCCAGGACCAGACAACAAGACAAGGCAGGGCTACTGGCAAAGAAAGGCAAGACGAGAATTTATGGCGAGGCGAGAGTTACTGGCAAGACAAAGCAGGGCTTCTGGTGAGGAAACAGAAGGCAGGGGAAGGGATACAAGGAGTAAGGACAAGAATGCAGCAGCCACACCTGGGTCTCTGAAGGTATTTATGCAGCCAGCCCCGATGAGCATCAGCTGCATGAATTAGCTCAACAAGAACAGAAACAGGGTAGATAGGAAAACCTGGAGCAAGGGTCGATGGACTGGACCGTGAACCGGAATATGGAGTTCACGGATCGGACTATGACAGATTCTGGCGTTGCCCCAGAGGACTAGAACATTGCAAATGTCACATCACCTTTTAACAAGGGAGGAAGGAAATTATAGGCTAGTTAGCCTCTCAGTGGTTGGGAAAGTGTTGGAGCCTGTTATTAAAAATGAGGTTTTGAGGTACTTGGAGACTAATGATAAAATAAGTCAAAGTTAGCATGGTTTCTGTAAAGGGAAGTCTTGCCTGAAAAGTCTGTTAAGAGTTCTTTGAGGAAGCAACAAGCAGAGTGGACAAAGGGGAGGCAGTGGATGTCACTTACTTGGATTTTCAGAAGGCATTTGATAAGGTGCCACACATGAGGCTGCTTAACAAGATAAAATTCTATGGCGTTACAGGAAAGATACTTGCATGGATAGTGGAATGGCTGACAGGCAGGAGGCAGCGAGAGGGAATAAAAGGGACCTTTTCTGGTTGGCTGCCGGTGACTAGTGGTGTTCCTCAGGGGTCATTATTGGGACTGCTGCTTTTCACATTGTTTGTCAATGATTTAGATTATGGAATTGATGGCTTTGTGGCAAAGTTTGTGGATGATACAAAGATAGGTGGAGGGGTAGGTAGTGCTGAGAAAGCAATGCGATTGCAGCAGGACTTAGACAAACTGGAAGAATGGGCAAAAGTGGCGGATGGAATACAAATGTATGACAATGCATTTTGGTAAAAGGAAGAATAGTGCAGATTATTATCTAAATGGGAAGATGGTTCAAACATCAGAGATGTAGAGGGACTTAGGAGTCCTCATTCAAGACTCCCAGAAGGTTAATTTACAGGTTGAGACTGTGGTAAAGAAGGCACATCCAATGTTGACAATTATTTCAAGGGGAATGGAATATAAAAACAAGAAGATAATGCTGAGCCTTTATAAGACACTAGTCAGACCACACTTAGAGTATTGTCAACAGTTTTGTGCTCCATATCTCAAAAAAGATGTGTTGTTATTGGAGAGAGTCCAGAGAAGGTTCACAAGGATGATTCTGGGAATAAAGGGGTTAACATATGAGGAGCGTTTGGCAGCTTTGGGACCATACTCATTGGAATTTAGAAGAATGCGAGGGATCTCATTGAAACCTACCAAATGTTGAAAGGACTAGGTAGGGTGGATATGGACACGATATTTCCTATGGTAGGGGTATCCAGAACTAGAGGGCACAGACTCAAAATTGAAGGGCGACCCTTTAGAACAGAGGTGAGGAGGAATTTTTTTAGCCATAGTGCAGTGAATCTGTGGAATGGTCTGCCACAGACTGCGGTGGAGGCCAAGTCCATTGGTATATTTAAAAAGGAAGTTGATAGTTTCCTGATCAATCAGGGCCTCAAAGGATATGGCGAGAAGGCAGGTGTATGAGGTTGAGCGGGATCTGGGATCAGTGATGATGGAAAGGTGGAACAGACTCGATGGGATGAATGACCTAATTCTGCTCCCATGTCTTATGGTCTTATGGAGATGGAAGAAGTTATGGAGAGTTATGTGCTGGAAGTGAAGGCTGGTGGTGTGGTAGGTGAGGAGAAGAGGAACCCTATCTCTGGTGAGGTGCGGGAGAATCGGGTGAGGGCACTCATTTTAATTTCACTTCTCATTCCCATTCCAACATGTCAGACACATTCAGGCTGGAGGAGCAACACTTTACATTCATTCGGGGTAGCCTCTAACCTGGTGGCAGGAATATCAATTTCTCGAACTTCCAGTAATACCACCCCCCCTTCAGCATTCTCCATGCCCATTTCCCTCTCTCACCTTATCTCCTTACCTGCCCAAATCACCTCCGTCTGTTGTTTCTCCTCTTTTTCTTTCTTCCATGGTCTTCTGTCCTTTCTTATCAGATTCACCCTTCTCCAGCCCTATATCTCTTTCACCAATCAACTTCTCAGTTCTTTACATTACCCCTCCCCCCCTTGTGGTTCCACAATCACCTTATGCTTCTCTCTCCCCTCTCCCCATCCTCTGACTCTGACTCCTATTCTTTTTTTCTCCAGTCCTGATGAAGGGTCTCAGCCTGAAACGCCGACGATATCTTTTTCCATAGATTCTGCCTGCCTTGCTGAGTTCCTCCAGTACTTTCTGTGTGTTGCTTGGGAAACTCGGGTTGGTGCTGGATCACAGGAGAGAGTGTGATGACCGATTTTGATAAGAATGATTTGGAACCGAACGCTGAGGTATCCGAAGCAAGGTTTGAGACACCGTATCAAATTGGACATGAGCACAAAACAAATGCCAGACGATATCTCTAGTAGGCTTACGACTGAGCACCAAACCTTAGTTCAGGTGCTCCTGAAATGTTCAATCCTTGGTGCTGAAAACATGATGGCCAATTAGCAGGACAGTCCTGAATCTTCAAAGGAGCTGCACCAACTATCCATACTCCGGAGAGTTAGACGTCTAAACCTCAGAAACTGATGCAGATGGGTACGTGTTGTAACAGGATCACCTCTCCAGTGGCTGACTCATGACGGCCCTCGCTGCTTGGAGAGATGATGATTGTAGTCCTGGAGGACAGCCAGACCCAAGATGTCTCTTTCAGGCACCCAGCGCCTCTCCTGCATTCCAAATCCCTCCCAGTCCACAAGATATTGCCCAACACCTCAAACAGTATGCGAATCCAAAATTCTTTTAATGGTGATAACCTGCACCCCTTCAACAAAACTGGATGCGGCGGGGCTGATGATGGTGGGACTAATGGGCTGGTGTTCGCAGGGTTTAACTTGGAAACATGGAAAGTGATCTTGAGGGTCTTTGGAAGCAGCAAGGTGAAGGCCACCAGGTTTACTTTCCTGAGAATCTTGAAAAGTCCAATGTACTTGTGTGCCAATTTCCTGGACTTCGCTCGCAGAGGCAAATGCTGAGTTTGACAGTCAGACGTATTGCCCAAAACTGATCCCTGTCTTCTCTTATGATTAACCTTTACTTCAGCTTTCCGGGTAGAAGTTAACAAAATCTCCTTTGCTCTAGTCCGTCTCTCCGATCTTCAGCCACAGGAACCCCAATCTCTATCCTGTTCAGGAAATGGTGGCAGAGAATACCCAAATTTGCACTTGAAAGTGGACATCCCATGTACCGAATGTCCTAAAATGTTGTGGGCACTCGTTCTGCTCACTCGTTTGGTCTTTCAGAGGCCAGGCATCTTAGAGTACATTCCACATTTTGGTTTACCTGCTCTATCTGTCTGTTGGACTGTGGGTGAAGCCTAGAGGAAAGACTTGCTGTTCCCCCAATCAGTTTGCAAAACACCCTCTTGAAATATGATGCAAATTGTAGACTATAATCTGATACAATTTCCACTGGAAAACCATGGATCCTGAAGACTTTGCTGCAGGACAGTCTCAGCCATCTCCAAGGCATCGTGTGTCCAAGGTGATGAATTTGCAGGTCTTTAAAAAAGCATCCACAATTACCATGAGAGTGGCCTTCCCCTTGGAAGGAGGAAGAGCCGTGACAAAGTCCATGAAGATGTGAGCTCATGGTCTTTCCAGAACAGACAGAAAGTGAAGAAGCCCTTGAGGCTGAGTGTGGGGCTCCTTGTTTTGGGCACATACCTCGCATGCCAGCATGCATTGACGGATCTCCTGCACCATTTCAGGGCACCAATATCTTCTCTTATCGCTTGGTGAGATGTCAATCTCAATGCATGTCCCCACTGAAGAACCTGAGAACGGACTGAAATAGGAATGAACAGCTGACCCGGAGAACTGTTCTGGGGAATCGCCCCTCTCACCTGGACCTTGAGAACAAGTGTGTCGATCTCCCTACGAGTTGGCACTCTGGCCTTGGCTTGGGCAAAAAGGTGGTAGGCTGCTCCTTTCATTCCTGTTCATCAAACTGTTGGGACAGGGCATCTGGCTTCTGGTTTTTCAGCCCCTGTCGATAGGTCAGGATGAATTCAATGTGAAAAAAGAATAAAAGACCACCAGGCCTGCCTGGAATTCAGCCTCTTGGCCTCCTGAATATAAGCCAGGTTCTTCTGGTCAGTCCAAATAATAAAAGGGTTCTTGGCCCTCTCTAGCCAGTGACACCATTCGTCCAAAGCTAACTAAACTACAAGAAGCTCCCAATTCCCAATGTTTATAATTCCTCTCTGCCAAGTTGAGGCCTTTCCCTTGCTAAAGACCTCTTCCAAGTTCTTGTAAATGGATGGGATTTTGACTGGTCTGGGTGTCACTATCTCCTCCTGACCTTTCTTTGAAAACAACTCCTGAGGCTTTTTAGGTGACAGGAGTGATTCAGCAGACCTATGAGTTCTCGTCCTACGCTCATGAAATTAATTTGTAGATACAGTGGACAAATCAGAGTCGGAATCCCCGCCTGTATCCTCAGACAACAGTGGCGAAGTGTACGGAGGGCTCCCCCTCCCCTGGGGAACAGGCTTCAAGGATCGGCATACAGGAATCTCTCCCTTTCTTGAGACCTGGCAGCCGGAAGCCTTAAGCTTAGTGGCGAGTTTTCCAGACTGCTTGGGCATCTTCTTGGACCTGTTCTGAACTGAAGATTCCCTCTGTTTAGTTCCTGTGGGATCCTGATGGGACTTGCACAGTGCCTTTGGCCGGAACCCACTTGCCTGCTCCTGAGGACTGGATTAGGTATCCAGGAGGCCTTGTATAAGAGAGGAGCTGACCAAAGTGGATTGGAAGGGGACTCCAGCAGGGACGACAGCAGAGCAGCAATGGCTAGAGTTACTGGGGGCAATTTGGAAGTGCAGGATAGATACGTTCCAAAGATAAAGAGGTATTCTAATGGAAGAATGAGGTAACCGTGGCTGACAAGGGAAGTCAAAGTCAGCAGAAAAGCAAAAAAGAGGGCAAGTAATACAGCAAAAAAATAGTGGGAAGTTAGAGGATTGGAAAGTTTAAAAATCAGCAGAAGGTAACTAAAAAAGTCATGAGGAGAGAAAAGATGAAATATGAAGCAAGCTAGCCAATAAAATGAAAAAGGATATGAAAAGCATTTTCAGATATAAAAAGAGTAAAAGGGAGATAAGTGTGGATATTGGACTATAGAAAAATTATGCTGGAAGGTAGTAATGGGAGTTAAAGAAATGGCAGACGAGCTTATTAAGTATTTTGTGTGAGTCTTCATTGTAAAACACACTAGAAGTATGCCAGAAATTCAAGCATGTCAGGGACAGAATGGAGTGCAGTTACTATTACTAAGGAGAAGGTGCTTGGGAAGCTGAAAGATCTGAAGGTAGGTAAGTCACCTGGACTAGATGGATTACATCTGTATTCTAACAGCCATAGCTGAAGAGATTGTGGAGGCAACCTATACTCACTGGCAACTCTTTCCTGAGGAGTCTGAGGTCCTTTATCATCTGCTGGACGATGCTGAGGATGTTCTGCGAGTCTGTGGTGGCCAGTGCGATCATGTTTGCTGTTGTGTGCTGAGGCAGCAGGCTGAGGGTAGCAGACACCAACAGAATCAACAAACTCATTCGTAAGGCCAGTGATGTTGTGGGGATGGAACTGGACTCTCTGACGGTGGTGTCTGAAAAAAGGATGCTGTCCAAGTTGTATGCCATCTTGGACAATGTCTCCCATCCACTACATAATGTACTGGTTGGGCACAGGAGTACATTCAGCCAGAGACTCATTCCACCGAGATGCAACACAGAGCGTCATAGGAAGTCATTCCTGCCTGTAGCCAGACTTTACAACTCCTCCCTTAGAGGGTCAGACACCCTGAGCCAATAGGCTGGTCCTGGACATTTCCTGGCATAATTTACATATTACTATTTAATTATTTATGGTTTTATTACTGTTTAATATTTACGGTGCAACTGTAAGGAAAACCAATTTCCCCCAGGATCAATAAAGTATGACTATGACCATGACTAACTTCATTCGGTACCTCCTGTACATAATAAAGTGTCCAATGTTTGTATGTTCATGGTCTTCTGCTGCCCTAGCCCATCCAATTTAAGGTTCAGTATGTTATGTGTTCAGAGATGCTCTTTTGCAAACCACTGTTATAACATGCGATTATTTAAGTTAATGTCGCCTTCCTGTCAGAGTGAACCTGTCTGGCCATAAAACTCTGACCTCTCTCATTAACAAGATACAGTATTTTCACCCACAGAACTGCTGCTGATTGTTTCTTTTTTGTTTTTCACCATCATCCTCTGTGAATTCCAGAGACTGAAAATCCCAGGAGATCAGCAGTTTCGAAGACACTCAAACCACCCAGTCTGGCACCAACAGTCATCTCATGGTCAAAGTCACTTAGATCACATTTCTTCCTCAATCTGATGCTTGGTCTAAGCAACAACTGAACCTCTTGACCATGTCTGCACGTGTTAATGTATTGAGCTGCTGATGATTGGCTGATGAGATATTTGCATTAATAACCAGGTACAAGTGTACCTAATAAAGTGGCCACTGAGTTTATGTCCTATAGTTCCTGATTCCATGTCTGTGGGAAACGCACTGTGTGCAATCACGCTATTGATGGCCCTCTTTATTAGACTCGCCAGTGAGTAAGTTTAACCCCAGCAGTGTGAGTCAATCCCCAGTGCAAAATGTTTAACTTAGGTGGAGTTGAGAATTGGCACGAGACTATATCCAAATGAGTTGGGTACTCTGTAAAGAGAGAAAGCAAATGACTAATTGTTGATAATGTGCATCATAGTTTGTTGGTTTAAGCCTTAGGTAATCTCTTCGCCACGTGGGTTTTAGTTTAAAATGACTGTTCCACGGGGTTTTGTGACATAGTAGAACTGAATTATAACAACTGATGTCACAAGGATGTTCTCTCTACTCTCACTCTCTCTCTCTCTCTCTCTCTCTCTCTCTCTATCTCTCTCTGGCTATCCATCCCATAGGATGATGATGTTTCCTCTCAGTCAGTTAGTGGGGTTTGTACTCTACTCATCAGAAAGGAACAGCGTGTGTGCGTGAGTGGATTTTAGGTGAGTAGGGGGTTGCACAGGTCCAGACTCACCCTCTCGACATCCCCTCCCGGATCCAGCGGCATGGTGGGGTCCAAGACGGCTGGGGGAAGTTCTGTTGCAGTGAATGGCCAGACCAAGCTTCGATGCAAGGGATGCCCTTTCCGCGCTTCACGGCACGTGTTTACTAGATGGCCATTGACCCTACGAGAGGGTTCATCCACCCTTTGACAGGTCTTGTTTTTCATCCTGCAGGGTGTCTAGCCACCGACCACCCGACCGTGCGACAGGTCGTACTGGGTTACATGGTACCAGTAGCACTCAGACCAGTGACCTGACAGTACTCTCTATTCTATTGCATCAATAAAGGAGCACATGATCATGAACAAGCCACAGCATGGGAAGCTACCTCATTCTCTGTTTCCTGAAGCTACATTGATTTTGCCTTCTTTATCAAGTAACAGGAAGTTTGAAAAAGGGAAAATAATCACCAAAATATTTATTTTTCTTAAACAAAAAACACCAAATATACGAGGGACTCAACAGATCAGGCACCATCTATGGAGTGGAATAAAACCATTGACATTTCGGGCCGAGACCCTTCATCAGAATTGGAAAGGAAGGGGGAAGAAGTCAGAATAAGCAGATTGGGGGAGGGGAGTGAAATGACTACAACTGGCAGGTGTTAGGTGAGTCTAGATGAGGGGGAAAGTGGGTGGGTAGGGGAGGGGGATGGAATAGGAAGCTGGGAGGTGATAGGTGGAAAAGGTAAAGGGCTGAAGAACAAATCTGATTGGAGAGTAGACCATAGGAGAAAGAAGCAGGGGCACCAGAAAGATATAATAGTCAGGTGAGAAGAAGAGATGGGAGTCAGAATGGGGAATGGAACAAGAATGAAGGGGGAAGAGGAACCTCTTTAAGTATTTTTTGCAGTGTCTGGGGTTGTATCTTTTTGTTGGAAACAATGCAATGTTATGCAGACCTCTTTTGCTAAAGTTTGTTTCATATTGGAAAGTCAAGTGAATGTTAATAAGCTTATGCTCGGGGTGTATGGGGTGTCTAGGAAGGGGTAGCACCTCTGGTGGGGGGCCTGCCGTGCCCTTTTCAGGACAGCTCGTCCAGCTTTGGTCCCCACCTGGTGCTCAGCTTTCAGCTGTGGCTCCAAGTAGCTGTAGCACACGCAGCGGCCACACCCCCGGTAAACCGTCTCGGCAGACGGGCCAAACCAGATGAGGATAGCCGACGGGTCTGCGACCCTCGGTGAGGTAGGAGATTTACCCATCCCAGCGTGTGAAGTCTGGCCCTGGCAGATGAAGCGGAGGAGACCGATTAATGGTCCAATGGCCAAGAAGGCAAGCCAGCAGACGTTGATGAAGCGTTAAGAGCACGACAAGGCACTTAGACATCCTGGTCATCCACTGCAAGAGGTGGTGATCTCTTTAAACTCACCCAGCAGCTGGCAAAGGCAAACCACTGCTGTGACCGGCCGAGTACATGATTTCCCAATATGTCAGCGTGGCATAGAGGGAGATTGTCCGCCAACTGAAATTTCTAGATGCAATCTAAAGTGAGTGAAGGATCTATCAAAGGACAGTATTTAACAAGAAAAAGGATATGGAAGACCAAGAGATCAGTGCTGAGTGTATAAATACGTTGGGGCATATAGAGGTCAAAGAGGTGGAAGTGTTGGGCCTCCTAATGAGTATTATAGAAACATAGAAACATAGAAAACAGGTGCAGGAGTAGGCCATTCAGCCCTTCGAGCCTGCACTGCCATTTATTATGATCATGGCTGATCATCCAACTCAGAACCCCGCCCCAGCCTTCCCTCCATACCCCCTGACCCCCGTAGCCACAAGGGCCATATCTAACTCCCTCTTAAATATAGCCAATGAACTGGCCTCAACTGTTTCCTGTGGCAGAGAATTCCACAGATTCACCACTCTCTGTGTGAAGAAGTTTTTCCTAATCTCGGTCCTAAAAGGCTTCCCCTTTATCCTCAAACTGTGGCCCCTTGTTCTGGACTTCCCCAACATCGGGAACAATCTTCCTGCATCTAGCCTGTCCAATCCCTTTAGGATTTTATATGTTTCAATCAGATCCTCCCTCAATCTTCTAAATTCCAACGAGTACAAGCCCAGTTCATCCAGTCTTTCTTCATATGAAAGTCCTGCCATCCGAGGAATCAATCTGGTGAACCTTCTTTGTACTCCCTCTATGGCAAGAATGTCTTTCCTCAGATTAGGGGACCAAAACTGCACACAATACTCCAGGTGTGGTCTCACCAAGGCCTTGTACAACTGCAGTAGTACCTCCCTGCTCCTGTACTCGAATCCTCTCGCTATGAACGCTTATTATGGTGAATAAGTTCCCTGACGGGATTTTCCCTAGGTTATTGAAGGAGGCAAGAGATGAGATTGCTGGGCCTTTGACTCATATCTTCATGTCCTCTCTAGCCACAGGTAAGGTCTTGGAGGACTAGTGAGTGACTAATGTTGTACCTCTATTTAACAACGGAAGAAGAGAAAATCCTGGGAACTATAAATCGGTAAGTCTGAGATCAGTTGTAGAGAAACTGCTGGAGAAAATTCTTAGGGATAGGATATATGAACATATATATGACAAGGGAAACCTATGGTCTAATTAGGGAGAGCCAGAATGTGTGTGCAGGTCATGGCTTAGCAACTTGATTAAGTTTTTGACAAGTTGACGAGGGAGATTGATGAGGGTAGGGCAATGGATGTTGTCTACATGGATTTTAGTAAGGTGTTTGACAAGTGTTGCTGAACAGAGACATCTTGGGATCCAAGTTCATTGCTCCTTGAAAGTGCCTACACAGGTTGATAGTGTGGTTGAGAAGGCTTATGGAATGCTTGTTTTTATTAGTTGAGGCATTGATTTCAAAAGTCAAATGGTTATGTTGCAACTTTATAAAACTCTGGTTAGGCCACATCTGGAGTATTGCATACAATTCTGGTTGTCTTACTATAGGAAGGATGTTGAGGCTTTGGAGAGGACTTAGAAGAGATTTACAAGGACGCTGCCTGGTTTACAGGGCGTGTTCTATCATGACAAACTGTATAAACATATGTTGTTGTCCCTGGAGTGGCAGAGACTGGGGGCAGATCTGATGGAGCTTTATAAGATTATGAGAGGTGTAGATAGAGTAGACAAGGAGTATCTTTTTTCCCCAGGGTAGAAAAGTCTAATCCCAGCGAGCATGCATTGAAGGTGAGAGGGGGTAGGTTCAAAGAGGATGTGAGAAAAAAGTTGCACTCAGAGAGTGGCGGATGTCTGGAATAAGCTGCCTGGTGTGGTGGTAGAGGCAAATATATTAGAGCCGTTTAAGAGACGGTTAGATAGGCACATGAATGCGAGGAATGCGAGGAATGCAAGGAATAAAAGGAATTAAAGCTTGGATGTTTTTGATTTGCTTTTCAGCTGGTTTGGCACGAGATTGTGGGCCTACTCCTGTGCTGTACTGTTCCATGTTCTTTACATCCTTGAGAGCATCACTTCTTAGCATTTGTGTTTATCATCTCGAAAAGGACGTAGATTCACATACTAATCTTAGTATGGAGATAGTTGGCAAAGCATTGTGTAAAGAACAAGGAGAAAGAATGGGCAGTGATGAGTTAAAATTGAAAATTTCCTATCCTTGAAAACGTTTTTTGTTTGAGTGTGAACTAGCTGCATTCATCTTGGATTTCCTCTGGTACATCAGAAGATTGTCAATGCCTGGCCACTCTTATCTCTAAAAATGATGCCTGCTTGGGACTTATCTGATCTGATCTGAGAAGCATTATAAAAGAGATGGAGGTTTGGATTGGTTGCCGTGATGATTTGGAAGATATTTATCTTCAGTGTTAGGAGGAGTTATAGAGCTTATAAGTTCTCTGACCATGTTGGAATGGAACCAGCAATCAAAGAAAATCAAGTTATTTAGCTGGATAATGCTATTTTCAGTAAGAAATACACACAGTGGCACTTTATTTGGTATCTCATGTCCCTAATAAAGTGATCATTGATTGTATGTACATGGTCTTCTGTTGCTGTAGCCCATTCACTTCAAGGTCCAATAGTTTGTGCCTTCAGAGATGGTCTTCTGTTAGAATGTGTGGTTATTTGAGTGATTTGTCACCTTCCTATCAGCTTGAGTTAATCTAGCTATTCTCCTCTGAGCTCTTTCATTAGCAAAGTGTTTTTTTTGTTTTCACCCTATTCTCTGTAAACTCTAGAGACTGTTGTCTAAGGAGATCAGCAGTTTCTGAGATACTCCGATCACTCTGTCTGGCACCAATAATCATTCCACAGTCAAAATCACTTCGATCAGATACCTTCTCCATTCTGATGTTTTTGTCTGAACAACAATTGAAACTCATGACCATGTCTGCATGCTTTTATGCATTGAGTTGCTGCCGCATGATTAGCTGATTAGATTGTACTGCTCTCCTTGTGCGTGAAATAGGAAGTACACAAATCAGCAGTAAGCCAAACTCCACTCAGCTGAACATAGGAGTCAGGATATAGCATCCAAATTCCTGGTGCTTTATTGGGCAACACTGGCAGATATAATTGAATAGGAGGGAAACTGAGAGAAAAACAGAAAAAATATTATAAGTACTTAATGCAGCAAATTTATGATGAGGACATCAGGCAGTCCTAAGAAACTAGGAATATATGAAGCTAGGCTTACATGTGAACTATCCAAAGTTTTAATATTTGCAAGAAGATTAATAACATGTAACCATTCCTTAAATTACCAAGGATGATCAAACACACACTGATAATCAGGAATAAACTTGTAGATAATATTAACACCAAATATTGGTCAGACAGTGTTCTCCTTAATGAAGGAAAACAACACTTGCGGGCAATGATTTCAATGGAAGAAATGAAAGAAAGATGGCACAGGATTGTTCTGACTGAAAAACTCGACTAAAAACAAAAATAGCTGCCTTCCTGTTGCGGTCCAACGGAATTTCAAAATACAAGTCAGCAGGGTTATCAGTTAACAGGTAACAGCTGAATGTAGATATCTGCATTATTGAACAAGTGTACAGGTGGACATAATAAAGTGGCCACAGAATGTATCATGCCACACTATTGAAGGCTTTCAGCATTGCCTGTACGGCTGCAGGTTTATCAGAATCAGAATCAAGTTTATTATCAATGGCGAGTGCCGTGAAATGTGTTAACTTAGCAGCAGCAGTTCAGTGTATGATAATATACAAAGAAATAAAATAAATAAGTAAATATATACAATAAGTATATATATGTATTTTAAATAATTAGATTAAATCTAGTGCAAAACAGAATTAATATAAAATAAAGTGAAGTAGTGTGCATGAGTTCAATGTCCATTTAGGAATTGAATGACAGAGGGGAAGAAGCTGTTCTTGAATCGCTGACTGTGTGCCTTCTGGCTTCTGTAGCTCCTTCCTCACGGTAACAGTGAGAAGAGAGCATGTCCTAACCAATGAGGGTCCTTGATAATGGACACCCGCCTTTCTGAGGCACCACTCCTTGAAGATGCCTTAGATACCACGGAGGCTAGTACCCAAGATGGAGCTGACTAATTTTACAACTTTCTGTAGCTTCTTTCAGTCCTGTGCAGTATCCTGGTTTATCTCGAAATCATTATCACATTCCTGTTATTGTAGTATCTGAAGGATTAACCTCTGTTTCCCATAAGAAGACTAATTTTTCAGTACTTATTCTTCAAAAAGTAAGCCATCAGCAGGTTCTGCCACTGGAGTTCCGTGTGTACAAGCCTCTTGAGTAATGGTATGAGAGTTGGTGAAGACAAAAGTTTGAAGCCTGGTGTTTAGGGCCTCAGTCATCGGAGAGTTCAGTATTCGAGACCTAGAGTTTGTGTCATCCCCTAGAGTTCTTATTTGACAAGTCCTAGATCTAGTTCAAAGATTGAACCCTGATGGTTGATCAGAATGCTGAAAGTCAAGGCCCAAAGGCCTGTGTCCTGGATCTGCGAGTCTGCGTGCTCACTGGGGAAGTTGAAGGCTCAGTGTCTGTGCGTCCATGAGTCTGCTGCAGGCTAGAGTCTGAAGCTTGCCTGCCTTGTGTTTGGAGCACTGTCTGTGAGTGTGCATGGGTGGCTGGGAAGGAGGAATGGAACTTGTTTTGCTGTTGCTATGTTGTTGTTGCTGTTATTATTTGTGTTATTCTGTGAACATGGGTGAGGGGGTGGGGTTGTTGGCAGTGCCAGAACATGTGGTGACACTTGTGGGCTGCCCCAGCACATCCTTAGATTGTGTACTTGTTAATGCAAATGCAAAGGAGTTTAGAGAAATAGAGGGCTATGTGGTAGGGAAATTCTCGGCAGTCTGTAGAGTAGGTTACATGGTGGCACAACATTGTGGGCTGAAGGGCCTGCAATGTGCTGTAGATTTCTATGTTCTATGTTCAAACAATATATTTTACTGCGCTTCCATGTATATTTAATAAATAGCTTGGAATCTGAGTCTGAATTCAATTTTCCCAGCTTGCTCTCAGTTAAGCTAGCAATAAAGACGCAAGGTCAAATCTCTGATTATCAAAGTCTCCTAAAAACTTTTCTGAGCAATGTAAAACAACAAAAACAAGCATTTGTTCTTTTTTCTTCAGCAGAGGCAAAATAGAGACATTAGATGTTGAAATATCCAGTTTATTTCATATATACAGTATACATAAATGTATAAAAGGGTTATGTATATAAATTTAAAATACACAGTATATTACTCTGTATACACACAGTACATATGGTACACACATCCATATTACTAAAGTACGAGCTTCATGCTCTGAAAGTTACATTGGAGACATTTACATGTTATTTCCAGAAGGATCAGGATTGGTGATTTAAATAATCATTGCCCCTGTTGTTGAAATCATGCCAGACAAAGACAGTAGAGTAACTATTGCAGAAAGGTTATCAGATTAGATGGAGGAGGAGAAGATGGCAGCACGACGGCAGCGCGCGTGGCCACTCCGGTGGTGATCTCTGTTATCTGTCAAGTAGGGGACCATGCACAATCCCGATTTGATGGAGACGGACGTGAGAGTACGGAGGAATATCTGGAAAACTTCTGAAATGCCCGTTTCGCTGCCGCTGCTACTGTGTGGTAACTGGAATCTCCGGAGCAGAAGGCCCCGAAATCCTCGGCTTTACATGTTTCGGCGGCCGGGGAGAGGTCGAAGGCGCTCGGCAGAGGATGGCACTCGGGAGGCTGTATCGGAGAGGCTGCTCCGAAGCTTGGAGTTTTCAGACGGATGGACTCAGGGTCGGCTGTGGTCAGCTGCTTCCAAGGCATCGGCAGCTGTCGGTGCCTGGAGGTTTATGGCAGGGAGTTTCTCCCTTTTGCCGCCTGCTATCGGGGACTCAGGAGTCGATCGACTCAGGGACTTTTGAAACTTTATTTACTGTGCCCATGGTTTGTTCTTCATCAAGTTATGGTATTGCTTTGCACTGCTGTAACTATATGTTATAATTATGTGGTTCTGTCAGTGTTAGTCTTTGGTTTGTCCTGTTTTCTGTGATATCACTCCGGAGAAACATTGTATCATTTCTTAATGCATGTATGCATTTCTAAGTGACAATAAAAGAGGACTGAGTGTTCTCATAATCTAATCTAGATTATCAATAGCCAAAGACATTCACCAAACCATGACAAATTTACGACACAGCAGACCATTTGATCCAAAATTAAAAGTTCAAGATCCAAAGTAAATTTAGTATTAAGGTATGTCCATGGTATTCATTCATAATCAGATTCAGAGTCAGGTTTAGTATCGCTGGCATGTGTTGTGAAATATGTTTACTTAGCAGCAACAGTTCAATGCAGTACATAATATTGAAGAAGAAGAAATAATAATAATAAAAAATAAATAAATCGACGACAGTATACATATAATGAATAGATTAAAGTCGTGCAAAAAACAGAAATAATATGGATTAAAAAATGAGGTAGTGTTCATGGGTTCAATGTCCATTGAGAAATTGGATGGCAGAGGGGAACAAGCTGTTCCTGAATCACTGAGTGTGTGCCTTTGGGCTTCTGTACCTCCTACTTAATGGTAATAGTGAGAAAAGGGCATGGTCTGGGTGCTGGAGGTCCGTAACAATAAACGCTGCCTTTCTGAGACACTGCTCCTTGAAGATGTCTTGGATACTTTGTAGGCTAGTACCCAAGATGGAGCTGACTAAATTTACAAACCTCTGCAGCTTCTTTCGGTCCTGTGCAGTAGACCCCCCTCCCCCCCCCCCCCACCATACCAGACAGTGATGCAGCCTGTCAGAATGCTGTCCACGTCATATCTATAGAGGTTTTTTATTTGTACTTGTTGTCATACCAAATCTCTTCAAACTCCTGGCTTGCCTTCTTTATATCTATGTCATTAGCTGGGACCAGGTTAGGTAATCAGAGATCTTGACACTCAGGAACTTGAAGCTGCTCACTCTCTCCACTTCTGATCCCTCTATGAGGATTAGTATGTGTTCCTTCATCTTACCCTTCCTGAAGTCTACAATCAAAGCTCTTTCATCTTACTGACGCTGAGTGCAAGGTTGTTACTGTGACACCACTCCACTAGCTGGCATATCTTGCACCTGCATGCTCTCTTGTCTCCATCTGAGATTCTATGCCAACAATGCTTGTATCATCAACAATTTTATAGAAGGTATTTGAGGTATTAAATGCTGAACTATAGTTGATGAACAGCATCCTGACATAGGTGTTTGTATTGTCCAGGTGGTCTAAAGCGTGTGAAGAGCCATTGCCATTGACCTATTGTGGCAATAGGCAAATTGCAGTGAGTCCAGGTCCTCACTGAGGCAGGAGTTCAGTCTAGTCATGACCAACCTCTCAAAGCATTTCATCACTGTGGATGTGAGTGCTACCAGGCGATAGTCATTCGGGCAGCTCACATTATTCTTCTTAAGCACTGGTATTATTGTTGCCTTTTTGAAGCAAGTGAGAACTTCTGCCCGTAGCAGTGAGAGGTTGAAAATGTCCTTGAGTACTCCTGCCAGTTGCTAGTCAAGTCAAGAGCTACCAGCCTGATCCCACAGTCTTGCACTTTGTCCATGGTCCTGTGGGTCATGGCTCTTCAAATACCTGTCCAGGAGTGTTTCAAGGTAAAGTGAGTTTCAGGAGATAAAGTCCAGATCTCTAGCAATCTTTGAGGTGAAAAAGGATTTTGATATTTTCCTTATAATCGTCCTGCCAGTAACATTAGATCTATGGTGCCTGGTTTTTTGACCCTCCTACACAGGGAAATTCTTTAGCCAGAGTGTGGTGAATCTATGGAGTGCATTGCCTCAGACAGCTGTGGAGGCCAAGTCATTGGGTATATTAAGTGGAAGTTATTAGGTTCTCAATTAGTAAGGACATCAAAGGTAAGAGAAATGAGTTGAGAGGGAAATTAAATCAGCCATCATCAAATGATGGAGCAAACGTGATGGGCCAGTTTAAGATGGTAAAGCTCAGTGACTACTCACAAACAAACCAAAGAAAAATAATACTTTATTAATCACACTTTTCTAGTAAATTCTTACTGGAAATAATAGTCCCTAACTTCCCTGTTGGAATTGAGCATTTTTATGGTGTGAACTGAAATCTCAAAGGTGCAGAACGGTTGTGGCAAAGCATGTATGGGCCGAATTGAGGTGGTGGGCCTGGTCCTGAGAGCACAGCATAAGCCAATGTTTGGCCAAAGCTAGAGTGGACATGGAGGCAATTCGATACAACAGACCCTGAGTGAGGCAGGGTCCAACCCCAAGTCCAAAAGCAAGGAAAGAACCGAGATTCGAATGAGTTAAGCACCCAGCCAAACTAGAAAGGTCGGTTACAGGCTGAATCGAGGCAACGCAGCCCAGGCCCAAGGGCATATTGAAGAGGCAGGGCCAGGGGAATGAGAGCTTTGGTTGATATAAGTGCCAGGCCATATTGAAAAGTTCAGGGTGTTGGGGCCAGAGGCGAGGGATGGGGTGGTTCAGCTTGCTGCTCCGCGAGTTTTACTCGTCTCTGCTCTGAACTAAGACTGCAGTGAAGACTGACTTTGTGGCTATGAACTCACTTCTGTGAACTTCATTTGTTTGCTTGCTTTTGTTATTTGCACATTTTTTTTTGCATATTGGGTATTTGATGGTCATTTTTCTATTGGGTTTGTTTGTTTTGTGGCTGTCTATAAAGAGAATGAATCTCAAGGCTGTATGTAGTATACATTGAAAATAAACTACTTTGACTTTGGCTTATTTCTGCTTCAATGCCTTATGGTCTTCTGAAGCAGATCTATCTTGGCACTACCCCATAACTTTACACATTAAGTGTCCCCTCATCCTACTTTGGTCCACAGTAAACAACCTCATAGCTGATCCAATCTTTCACCATTGCTAAATTTTCCTATTCTTGCAGACAAGTTCATAAGTCTCTATTGCAAGTACAACATTTCCGTCCAACTGTTTTGTCTGCTTCTCCCAACCTTGGTGTGAGACCTATCATTTTTCTATGTTTCTATTTGTGAAGTGAGCCACTGACATTCATTAGCACCTTGCAAACAGCCTCCTGTTCCACTCACAGGCTACTGAATAGCCATTTTCTTTGTTCCTTTCTGGTTTTTTATCTATATATAAAAATATTTTGTTCTAAATCCTTACTGCTTGTAATTTTATGGTCAACCTTTGTTTTTCCAATTTCATCTTCTACCTGCCCAGCTTCATTCTATTAAACTAAATCCATAATTACTTCACCCACTACTTTAGTTGGCTTATATTCCCAGAAGTGCATCTTGGGAACTTGATGGCCCTGAAATGTTTTACATAAATTGCATTCTAGTGCCGTACCAGTTCAAACACTCTGCAAGTCTGCCCATGATGGTGTTGGACTTGGTCCTGTTATGTACAACCTGCTTGGTCATTGGAAACCCACCTCCATCAGAGCTCAAAGTCCTCACTCCTGCACTATGTCTCCAACTTGTCTATTTTAACTCCTCCATTCCTGTGCTCAGTCCTTGTGCTATCTCTATGAACACCCTAAGCACTCCTTTTATCCAAGCATTGAATTCTCCAACCCACCAAAAGTTTTTAGTGTCCTTTCCCATAGATACATCCTTCTGTAGAAGTAAGCTTTATGTCAGTAACTCTGTTATGGAACCAATTTAAACTTTCATCGTAATTGTTAGTCCTCTCCACGCCTTGTGGCACATCAGGCAGCAACCTTTCCATTTATTTAGCCTTTTTGTCTGATTTTTATGAGGCTGAGTTGACAGCTCGATGCTCTACCTAGCATGGATGGAAAGTATGCAGGGAGCCAGCCGGATTCGAACCCATGATCACTTACGTTGAAGTTGGGTGCTGATGCCACTACACCACTGCATGGCTGTTCATTGTGATAGTGGTGCTGGGCCGGCTGGAGGCACAACGACATCGGCACCGGACCCGGGTTCAAAACTAGTCAGGTCCGCTCCCGAGTACGCTTCCCATCCGTGCTGGGTTGAGTGTCGAGATCACAACTCGACCTCGTAAAAATAAAAGGGAAAATACTGCGAAAATGTCTGTGAGAGGAGTGGCGTGCCACACAGTCTCTCTCTCACTTTCCTGGTAACAGCCATGAAAAAGATATCATCACGGATGCACGCACAGACATGCAGACGCACACACAGACACACATGCACAGACTTGCAGGCACATGCCAAAAAAGAAAGTAGCAGTGGTGCTGTTAAATCTGTTCTTAATATCCCAAGAAACATCAAGTCTGGTCAATAGGGATAGGTTGTTGCATAACTCATAACTTTCAGATGATTTGTATGTGCTTGTTGGAATTTGTAATCCTCTGGCCATTGAAATGCCATCTAAAGTGTCTAAGTACAATAGAAATGTGGAAATTATCTCCATACATCACATGGAGGAGCTAAGCTACTCACTCTGTGGGTTCTCCTTCAGGTATATCATTCGTAAGGCCAGTGATGTTGTGGGGATGGAACTGGACTCTCTCACGGTGGTGTCTGAAAAGAGGATGCTGTCCAAGTTGCATGCCATCTTGGTCAATGTCTCCCATCCACTACATAATGTACTGGTTGGGCACAGGAGTACATTCAGCCGGAGACTCATTCCTCCAAGATGCAGCGCAGAGCATCATAGGAAGTCATTCCTGCCTGTGGCCATCAAACTTTACAACTCCTCCCTTGGAGGGTCAGACACCCTGAGCCGATAGGCTGGTCCTGGACATTTCATAATTTACTGGCATAACTTACATATTACTATTTAACTATTTGTGGTTCTATTACTATTTATTATTTATGGTGTAACTGTAACGAAAACCAATTTCCCCCAGGATCAATAAAGTATGACTATGACTATGACTATGGCTATATATTTGACACCAGTAGTACACCAATAACAGATATCAGCTGGAAGATCATGAACTTGGTAAAAGGTGGCCTTGCTTCTGCTCAAAACTTGTTGGTCTCCCAGCATGGCAAGATGTCTGGAAGAGATTGCTGCCATCTGGCACAGTTAAGGCTGCAAGAGAACACTAAGGCTCGATGAGGCAACACAATTGCATTGTGAGGAAGGATGGAGGTCTGGGGTCCTCTGCCAACTGGACATTGAGGTGTGGAAGCCTCTTAAACACTTAAAGCTTGTGTGATCCAAGAAGGCCATGTCAGAGGCAAAAGTCTCCTGTGTACAAAATGTGAAAACACTACAGTGTGTAGAACCAATAACACCATGATTGTATAGAACGAATGACTCTAGAAATGTAAAGAGATCCATGCCCAGTGTTATTTTGTATATATACTGTATATTTATGAGTGTTCAGGGATTATATAGCTGCTAGTCTTGGCTATTCGATATGCCAAGGATGCGGCCTAGAAGACTAGTGCGTCTTCAGGGTTCCAGGATTTTGTGGCCCTGGAGGTGGTGGACTTGAGATTGGTGCTGCTGCAGGAAACTGGCGTGTCGTAGGAGATGGAAGATCGAAAGCAGCAAGCTGGCTGCTGACTGTGTGCCCAGAGACCCGAGTTCTTTTGGCACAGAGCTCAGAAGAAGCAACGCAACAGATCTTAACACCATAAATCGACGAGTTGTTTCGCTGTGTCTCCCCTCTCGCTGTGAAATGGGGACATCTCTTTTCCCTTATTAAGGAGAAAGAGTATCGAAATTACTTTTTTAATCTGTCTTTGAGTGATCCAATTTTTTTACTTTGGAAAAATAAAGATAATAATTGTTGGATTTATTTAAAGAAGATAGATTGACATCTTTTGAACAATTAATTGATAAATATTCTCTTTCATACTCACACTTTCTGCAATACCTTCAAGTTAGACATTTTTTACAAAAATATTTAAGTAATTTTCCTTACATTTTGGAGGCTGACCTGTTAGATACTATTATGAGTATGAATCCTTTGATCAATGGTTCTATGGAAGAATTTATAATTTATTATTACAATTGGATAAGTGTCCTTTATCTTAGATTAAACAGGATTGAGAAAAGGAACTTAATTTGACTTTTATGACTGATGATTGGATGCGTATTTTGAAGTTGGTTAACTCTTCTTCAATTTGTGCTAGCCATTCATTGATTCAATTTAAAATTGTACATCGTTATCATTTGACGAAGGAGAGCCTTTCTAAAATCTTTTCTAATGTTGATAGTTATTGTGATAGATGTAAAACTGAGATAGCTACACTGACACATATGTTTTGGTCTTGTTCTATATTGGAACTGTTCTGGAAGTCGTTTTTTTCCCAACAATTTCTAAAGCACTTAAAATTAACCTACAACCTAATAAGTTAACTGTGCTTTTTGGAATAATTCCTCAAAATATTCATGGTATTTCTGTGTCTGACTAGCATGTTATTGCATTAGTTACATTGATAGCTAGGAGGGCCATTTTGTTGAAGTGGAAGGATACATCAGCTCCCATGTTGTAACGATGGTTCTTTCAAGTGATGTTATAACTTAGTTTGGAGAAAATTAGAAGTCAAACCTTTGAACCTTTATTTGATTTTGAGAAAAGAAGGGGCTTATTTGCTCGTTATTATCATTTGAGCTAATTGATATAATTTTTCCACGATCTAATTGTAAATTTTTTAGTATATTTTCTTTTCTTGCTGGCGGTTTGATGTTTATTTTTAAAAGCTTATTGTATGACGCATGACTCTGGGGTTGTACACCTAATGGGTTCTTTTTTTTCTTACTTTTCTGGTTAGTAAGTTTTTCTTGTTATCACTAATTTTTTTTTCAATCTTTAAGATAATGTCTTTTTTGAGAAATTGTAAGTGTTGTTACTTCAATGTACTTATGTTATTTTTTCTGTATAATATAACAATAAAAAAATTTGAAAAGAAAGGAGAGAGAGAAAGCATGTGGTATGTTGAATTACCGGGTGAACAAGTAGTCTTTGGAGTACTGCAAGTCTGTGTCTTTAGTGATGCTTTGCTGCATGCTTGACTGCATGGTGGGGGGAGCCAATGCTTTTTTTGCTGGTGGGGAAGGGAGTTTGTTGCTTTGCTGCTGCTTATATGTGGGTGGGAGGAGCTGGGAGGAACCTTGGAGTTCTAACTGTCATTCAATTCTTTGGTGTACTCCTCTGTTTTCGTGGATATTTGCAAAGAAAAAGTATTTTAGGATATATATTGTATACATTTCTCTGACATTAAATGTACCTTTGAAACCTTTGAAACCTGGTCTCTCTTACTGTCAATATTCTTTGACTTTCAAAGTTCAATGTTCTAAGTAAATTTATTACCAAATTAATTATATCTCATCATATATTACATTGAGATTTATTTTCTTGCAGGCTTTTTCAAGAAAATAAAGAAATACAGCAGAATTTATAAAAAACTGTAAATAAAAAGACCGCCAACCAATGTGCAAAAGAAAACAATTAATGCAAATAATAAAAAAGTAAATGGTACTGAGTACAAGAGTTGTAGCGTCCTTGAAAGTGAGTTGTGGAGTTGGTACAGTGTGCTAAGGTAAGAGAAGTTATCCATGCTGATTCAGGAGCCTGATCGTTGAAGGGCAGTAACTGTTCCTGAACCTTGTGATATGGAAACTAAGGTTCCTGTTTGCTAGTTAAGCTACGAAACTAGCCAATGGTAGTATTAAGAAGGAAGCATGATCTGGATGGCAGTATCTCTAGTTTCAGCAATTTGAGATACTGAACCTTACTTGAGTGGCAGTTATTTAGCAAGAGAGGCACAGTTTAATCCACATATTAGAAAGCTAAGTTTGCTAAATAATAATGTCCGTTAAATTCTGTTACGGTGACAATCCCTCTTTACGAATGATGATTGTCTGCCAAGAATCATTCTATCTGTGGATTAGAAGAGACCAGTCAGTAAACTGTGGTATATCGAATTACCGGGTGAACAAGTAATCTTTGGGGTACTGCAAGTCTGTGTCTTTATTGATGCTTTACTGCAGGCTTGAGAGCATGGTAGGGGGAGCCGATGCTTTTTTTGCTGGTGGGGGAGGGGATTCGTCGCTTTGCTGCTGTTTATACGTGGGTGGGAGGAGCTGTGGGGGGACTTTGGGGTTCTAACATTTAACTGTTCTGTGCGTGCACAGGGTGAGCTTGGACTTTATCTGGTCCGTAATTCAGTAAAATCCTTGATACAGGCTGCCTGTAGAGTGACCTTATGCAGTTGACACCCACCTGATCTGTAGCTGTAGTTCTTCATGTTTCTTTTCAGCTCGGAATGGCTTCCTGTCTGCTCTTCTGATAACATAGTAATTGTTTCTGGAAAGCCAATCATTGGGGTGACACGGTGTCTCAGCTGGTGGAAATGCTCCCTCACAATTCCAATGACCAGTGTTCAGCTGTTTCCATTGGATTTTACATTCTTTTCCCTGTCTCTGTGTGGGTTTCCTCCAGATGCTCTAGTAAGTAAGTAGGACCTAGTGAGTGGGAGAATCTGGAAGGAATCAGGAAGAATAAAACCAGAATCCGGTTTATTATCACTGGCATGTGTCGTGAAATTTGTTAACTTAGCAGCAGCAGTTCAATGAAAGTCAATCAATCAATCAATCACACTATACATATATAGAATAGATTAAAGATCATGCAAAAACAGAAATAATATATATTTTAAAAAGTGTGGTAGTGTTCATGGGTTCAACGTCCATTTAGCAATCGGTTGGAAGAGGAGAAGAAGCTGTTCCTGAATCGCTGAGTGTGTGCCTTCAAGCTTCTGTACCTCCTACCTGATGGTAACAGTGAGACAAGGGAATGCCCTGGGTGCTGGAGGTCCTTAATAATGGATGCTGCCTTTCTGAGACACTGCTGCTTGAAGATGTCCTGGGTACTTTGTCGGCTAGTGCCCAAGATGGAGTCGAACTAAATTTACAACCCTCTGCAGCTTCTTTCAGTCCTGTACAGTAGCCCCCCATACCACAAAATGATGCAACCTGTCAGAATGCTGTCCATGGTAAATTTATAGAAATTTTTGAGTGTTTTTGTTGACATACCAAATCTCTTCAGACTACTAATGAAGTATAGTCGCTGTCTTGCCTTCTTTATAACTAGATCAATATGTTGCGACCAGGTTAGGTCCTCAGAGATCTTGACACCCAGGAACTTGAAGCTGCTCACTCTCTGCATTTCCGATCCCTCTATGTGGATTGGTATGTGTTCCTTCATCTTACCCTTCCTGAAGTCCACAATCACCTCTTTTGTCTGACTGACGTTGAGTCAGTTGATAGTGCAAATGGTTTGTTGAGGGTCAGCATGGACTCAATGGGCCAAAGGACCTTTCAGATTCAGGATCAGGTTTACTGTTACTGACATTGTGAAATGTGTTGAGTTGAGCCAGCCGTACCATGCAAAACATAAAAAATATAAATTAGAATAAGAAATATATATAAAAAATAAAATCAGAATCTGAATCAGACTCAGAATCAGTTTTAAAGTCATTGGCATATGTCGTGAAATTTGTTGCTTAGCTATAAATTACGATAAGAAGAATATATAAAAATATTAAATTAAATTTCATGCAAAAAGAAAGGATAAAATAGTGAGGTAGTGTTCATAGATTCATTTTCCATTCAGGAGTCTGATGGCGGAGGGGAAGAAGCTGTTCCTGAAGCATTGAGTGTTTCCTTAGGTTCTTGTACTTACTTCTTGATTGTAGCAATGAGAAGATCAAGGTCCTGGGTGATGGGGGTCTTTAATGACAGATGCTGCCTTTTTAATGAGGCATCATCTTTTGAAGGTGTCCACAGTGATGGGGAAGCTAGTACCCATGATGAGTTAACTGAGTTTACAGCTTCCTGCAGCTCTTTCCTAGTCCTGGTGGAGGCCCTTCCTTAACAGATAGTGATACAGCCAGTTAGAATGGTCTCCATGGTACAACTTCAGAAATTTGAGATTGTTTTTGGTGGCTTACCAAGTCTCCTCAAATTTCCAATGAAATATAGTCACTGTTTTGCCTCTTTTGGAATTGCATCAATATGTTGGGCCCAGGATACACTTTCAGAGATGTTGACAACTAGGAACTTGAAACTGATCCACTGCTGATCCCTCAATGAGGACTGGTGTGTGTTCCCTTGGCTTCCCCTTCCTGAAGTCCACCATCAATTCCTTAGTCTTACTGATATTGAGTACAAGGTTGTTGTTGCAACACCTCTCAACCAGCTGATCTATCTTGCTCCTGTACGCCTCCCCATCACCATCTGAAATTCTGTCATCAATAGTGATGTCATTGGCAAATTTATAAGCAAATTCATAAATTAAGTAAGTAGAATAGAAGTAATGAGGTAATATTCATGGGTTGGTTTGTTGCCTGTTCAAAATTCTGGTGGCAGAGGGGAAGAAACTGTTCCTAAAAAGGAAGAGGCCTGTTTCCAAGCTGTATGACTTGCTCTCCCACCTAAGATGGCAGTGCATCCAGGCACAGCGCCCACTCTGGCTCCAACTAATGGTGGAAATGTTCATCCTTTACGTCTCTGTTATGATCACAAGATACTGCTAAATATTAAGACCACCAAGTACTGCAAGCTTATCTCACTGGCAAGTTGTTGGATAGCAGATGAGCTCCGCAACATGGGCTTATTGCGTACCGTGTATTCGCCTGTTACACCCACTCAGGGGAGACACCACCAGAACGGTGCGCAAGGAGACAGAAGTGCAGAAAGCGCACTGGCGTTCGCGCAGGATGAAAGGCGAAACCCTTCAGGCCAGCTCTCCCATCAATTCCGTTTTCGAATGTTCCATCGCAAGAAAATAAACTTCGACTACCCGAGTCTGAGACTGAATCAGCGTGCAGTGAAAGAACAGCTGTGCACTCATTTTGACAGAAACGTGGATCCAAGATACCACCCCTGAAGTGGCTATCCAGCTGGAGGGTTTTCAGGTCAACAGGATTCCTGCGATAGAGGTATATGTACTGTATCTACTTTAATAAGAACTGATGTGTGAACATTTCAGTCATGATTGTTGTAGCGTGTATGAAATCACTGGAGAGACAGAGTTACTGGTAGATACAAAGCAGCTTCTTTATTCGACACAACAAGGTACAGCAAGCATCATTCGGACAGAGAGCTTTCGGTAGAAAGGTCTGCTAGCCCAATGTGGGCTCGATATTTGTATGCTAAATACAAACGCAATCACTACTTAAAAAGTTATAGACTATGCATAGACAATACTTCCTTTTGAAGCTACATACAAAACATCACACCTTCTGACTTCATCCTTTCCTTCTGACGCCAACATGTCTGGGTTGGTATCCACAGGCTTTAGGAATGTAAGTTAAATCCACAATACATTTATTTGGCATTTTACGTGCTGACATAGAAGACAATTTATATCTATGAAGTATAGATAATACTGTCTTCGAAACTACCTGTAAACTTCACACTTCCATCCGCAGCGCCTGGCTAGTATCCCTATATTCACAGCTTTTAGGAAATGCATTGTTGTGAACTCAATCCACAGTACTTTGTCAAACAGAAGACTGGTGGCAAAAGTCATTTAAGTGTAAATGAATCATCTACCCAAAAACTCACTCTAACAATGATGACCCGCTGTTTGCTGATGGTAGAGTTTTAAATGGTGAAGTGCAGGCCATTCCGTTTACCAAGGGAGAGCACTGCTATTGTGATTGCGGCTGTATACATTCCCCCCACCCAGCACTAATGCTAGGGAAGCACTGTGTGAGCTCAACAGCACCATGAGTGACTTACAAACCAATTACCCCCATGGTTTCTTTATTGTTGCTGGTGATTCAACCATGCTGACTTAAAATCAGTCCTCTCTAACTTCTAAAGCAACAAACACAAAATGTTGGAGGAACTCATCAGCCAGGCAGCAGCTATGGAGAAGAGTAAACAGTTGGTGTTTTGGTCCCCTTCATCAGATCGGGGGATAAGACAGCTCTCAGGAAGGCAATATGGGATTATTCACAAAGAATATTGAATTGAATTGGATTGAATGATCTTTATTGTCATTATACATAGGTACAATGAAACTCTGTTTGGCTTCCTCTCAGGCAATTAAATAAAACGGTAGATAAAAACAAGACTAATAGAAAAACAGTATTAAATAGATAAGTAGCAGAAAATATGTTGCAGCAGCACCAGAATATCACAGTAATGCACAAAGTGCCATTAGTGCAGGTATTTGAGTCCTTGTGTGTGTGTGTTTGTGTGTGCATGTGTGTGCTCACAGTTTCAGTCATTGTTCTGTGGGAGTGGTGTGATGGAGGCCACAGCTCTGGGATAGAAGCTGTTCCTCAGTCTATTTGTTCTGGCTTTTGGTGTCCTGAACCTTTTGCTGAACGGCAGCGGGTCAAACAGGGAGTGGCCGGGGCGTGCGGCACTCTGTTTGTCAGAGTGGATGTGACAAAGACCCTAGCCAGGATCAACTCATATAAAGCTGTGAGGCCTGATAATGCACGTGGTCGGGTACCGAGGGACTGTGCAGCCCATTTAACTGAGGTTCTAACAGACATAGTCAACATCTCTCTGGAACAGTTCACTGCTCTTTCATGCTTCAAAGCAGCTGCCATCATCCTGGTGCCCAAGAAGGTGATGGTGTCCTGCATCAACAACTACTGTCCAGTGGCACTGATCTTAACAATAATGCTGCACTTTGAGCGGCTGGTTATAGATCCCATTAAATCCTATTTTCCTGCAACATTGGACCCTTTCCAGTTTGCTTATCGCTCAAATTGGGCCACTGATGATGCCACAGCCTCTGCACTCCACTCCATCCTGTCCCACCTGAAAAATGGTGCTCATATGCCAGGATGCTCTTCATTGACTTCAGCTCAGCATTTAATATGATCATCCTCAGAAGCTGGTTGGTAAACTGTCCTCGTTGGGTCTCAACATCTCCCTCTGCAACTGGATGCTGGACTTGTTGACAGAAAGGCCACGGTCGGTATGTGTTAGCAGAAACATCTTCAGCTCCATCATGCTGAACACAGGACCACGTGCTCAGCCTGCTGCTGGCCACACTGCTGACGCATGACTGCACTGCTAAATCCAGTTCAAATTTAATCATCAGGTTCCCTGATGGCACAACAGTGGCTGACCTCATCAACGATGATGACAAGATGGAGTACAGAGGGGAGATAGGGAGCTGGTAGAATGGTGTGAGCACAACTTGGGCCTCAACGTGGATAGAATCAAAGTGATGACTGTGGACTTTAGGAAGATGCAGGCTGACCACTCCTCACAACACATACATGGCTTCTGCATGGAGAGATTTAGGAGCACCAAATTTCTGGGAATGATCATCACAGAAAATCTCACCAAGTCCCTCAACAACACCTCTTTGGTCAAGAAAAACATTGTGGCATCTCCACTTCCTGAGGAGATTGAGGATAGTGGAGTGAGGATCTCTCTCCCCACTCATTTTTACCAATTTTTACAGGGACACTATTGAGAGTGTCCTGGCCAGCTGCATCACTGTCTGGTACAGGAATTACAAGGCATCTGTCTGCAAGTCCCTAAGTCCCCACAAACGATTGTAAAGACTGCAGAGAAGGATCGTCAGGGGTCTCTCTTCCACCCATCAGAGATATTTATCAAGAGCACTATGTACACAGGGGCCTTATCATTGTCAGCAATCCCTCTTGTCCATTGTCAACAATCTCTTCGACACCCCGCCCCCCCCACTTCCATTAGGCAGGATATTCCATTGCATTAGGACAAGAACTGTTATGATGGGAAACAACTTCTTCCCCCAAGCCATAAGACTACTGAACTTTCTGCCACCATCCAAGTCTCATCATATTTGAAGTGTCAGTAGCATTATACCGTGTACTTTTTAACTTGTGTCATATGTGCACCTTATTATATGATCATTTATTTATAGTAATATTGCTTTCTGTGTTATGTGTGTCAGTTATATGTAAGTACTGTGTTGTGCACCTTGGCATAGAGGAATCTTGTTTCGTTTGGCCGTATACATGTGCACAGTTAAATGACAATAAACTGAATTTGAACATGAACCTAAAAGCTCTCGAATTAAGCAGTTTTTAGAGTGATATCAGTGAAGCATCACCACCAATTTTATGGCTTAAATCATGTCTCCAGAATCATATCCATGTTAATGTGACAACATACAGGCCTGCTTTAGAGAAGGTTGCTGCTCACTTTCAGGGTAACCCCACCTAGGAATCTGAGTGTCTGAAGTCACCATTTACTGAGTGTTTGGGGAGACGCATTCCTTTTGCAACCACACGCGCACACACAGTGGGAGACTGAACGTGTGGCCTGCCTCCAGCTTTCCCGAACTATTGCTTTAATATTGCTCATGTGTTTTTTCTCTCAGCACTCCAGAGTGCAACCACTTGAAAATAACACGCCCCAGCACCTTGGCCCACATGATGCTGAAAGCGAGTTGGAACATGTGCTATCGTCTGAAGGCACGGGGCCAGCGCTTTTCCAGGAATGGCAAGGGATCACTTTGTTTTACTTCTGCGTTTCTGATCGTCATCGACGAAAAAGAAGCTCATGTGACTCATTGCTCCTGTGCCAAGTTTGATTGGAAAATCTAGATTTCTTGCATCTTTCCACAAAACCCTACAAATTTCGTTTTAATTAGGTGTTAAGGAAATGTATTCCTGCAGCTGCTGCACCACTATTCCAGCTGATGGATACCTGGTCCATTGATGGGACTACTCAGTTGTTCAGGTACCTTGCTGTAGAATTGACGTGGCCTTAACTAAGTTTTAGATTGATGTTTCAATTCTTACCCTATCCTTGCATTGGATCTGGAGATGTTGTCCAGAAGGTTCTTTGGAAATGAAGGGTGAGGCACAGATCTTACGATTACAGTCATAAAATTAGGTGTTCACCATTGTACAGGTCAGACAGGGTCAGACAGTGCCAGCAAGAGACAACAAAAGACTGGAGATCTTGTGTTCTCCCTTTGTACTCCAAACTGGTTGAAGCTGGTTAGATAAGGGAGTCTTCTCTGATAGACCAGTCTGCAAACAACAAGGACAGCTTATTCTATTCTGTCATGACATCTCCAGCTTACAGACGAAGAAACTTAAAAATCTAAAAAAATTACAAACTTAAGCATAAAAAAGTAAAACTACAAGAAAAAGAGCAATGTAAATAGCAGTTAACATCCGGGCGTTGATAACCTTGCACCTCTGACTACTATCCCCTCCCCTCCTAACCCTGGACTGTGCAACTGCTCAGTCTATCCCCAGTGATTAACGCTACTCATGAGTAACTGACTATTCCGTGTTGTAAAGCACTCCACTGTATATGCTGCATCACATGACACTGTCGATCACGCGAGCCCCTCCACGAGGAGGCAACACGTCAGTGAAAGGGTGAGCTTGACACGGGCAGTGAAGCAGATGGTGTGGTTGACAAAAGAGTATGAGGCTAATAACATCAGAGCTCAGGACTGGGGCACTGCGTCACGTCAGCCACGTATGGTGCCGTTTGTTTCCAATTGTTGGGTCACTGCCAATCTTCATACAAAGTATATTAAACCTGTTATAACATGGGCAGCTGTAATACATCTAGTGGAGCTGAAACACCGTCTTCAATAATGACTGCATCTCTCTTGTCCCTACAGCTCTCTTCCAGTAGTGGCGACCCCGCTTGACACCTCTGGTGAACGCTGCCTGGAAAACATCTTGTGGACCATGGAACTCTGACCAGCATTGGAACAGATCATTTAGTAGGGACAGACAGTTACTGTAGTATCAGGAACAAGGACAGCTTCTATCCCACTTTCATCAGACTCTTGTAGAATAAGATTGTCTCTTGATTTCACACTCTACCTCGTTATGATCTTGCACTTTATTTTTTACCTGAACTGCACTTTTTCAGCCGCTGTTACACTTTATACAGCATTGTTATTTTAATTTTATTTAGATATACAATCCCCTCCAGTTCAACGAGCCCACGCTAGCCAATTACACCCCTGCAGCCAATTAAGCTACTAATCCGCATGTCATTGGAATGTGCGAGGAAACCAGAGCACCCGGAGGAAACTGACACAGTCATGGGGAGAACATACAAATTCCTTACTGACAGTGATGGGAATTGAATCTGCGTTGCTGGGTCTATACTAGTGTTACGTTAACTGCTACACTACCGTGTGGAATGATTTGATCTGTATGACCAACATGGAAGATAAGCTCTTTACTGTACCTTGGTACATTTGACAATAATAAACCAATTCCAATACCACTGTGGGGCCATCGTTATTGGATGTGACCTGTCTGGAGGTGCAAATTCTCATTCTATATGAGAGCTTATGACATTCATTATCTAGAATGTCACACATTGGTCTGTGAGCCCAGTTCATATTGATGTTGAAGTTACTTTAGTTACCGCACAGACTGGTGGAATCGAGTGGGACCTGTGAGGAGATAAGTTTCAGACACAGGAAGAGAAACCACAGCAACTGGTAACTCTCTGAGAATGTTCACATAGTGATAATATCACCGGGATTACCCACTGGCGAGTTATAGTTACTCCCACTGTTTACCTGCACTCGATTGAATTTCATCACTTTGACATTCAGAGCACTAGACAGAATTACATCTCATTGACACCACCCACTTCAATGAGTTTTCATATGTCTAGATTATAGTAAATCTTTCCCAATGTATATTTACTTACCAGAGTTTCATTTCCCTTTGTCCTCTGATACTATATTTGTGCTGGCACATTGTCCACGACAATTTCCTGTGCTTGCTACTTAAGAAGATTTTCTGGAATGTGTTCACAGTTTGGTCACTTGGAAATCATTATCAAAGCATTTGTTATAAATAACCATTGGAAGAAAATGTGATGACTTTATCAACTTTGGAATCGTTCTGGCTTTATTCCACTGGGATCTTGTTTATTATATACAAAGTAATCAAACACTTGACCACAGATGAATATTTCTCAATCTGAGTGTCACCCACTGTTCCCCAACCAAATTCATCACTGACAAGGAATGTAGATCCAGTCAGAGAATATACATTTTCCTTTGTAATGTGCACATGACAATGTGATAAGCTAAAATAATTGCAGAATTCTGTGTTCAGGCCTTAGCTAACTGAAGCCTGTATATTGCCATGTCCTGGAATGATTCTGATACACTGAATAACTTCAATAAGAGTACTTCTAAGACCATTGGACCTTAAGAAAGGGAAGCAGAATTAGGCCATTTGGCCCACTGAGTCTGCTTTGCCATTTCATCATGGCTGATCCATTTCCCTCTCAGCCCTAGTCTCCAGCCTTCTCCCAGTATCCCTTCATGCCCTGACCAATCAAGAATCTATCAACCTCTGCCTTAACCATACATAAAGACTTGGTCTCCATAGTTGTCTGTGACAAAGAATTCTACAGATTCACCACTCCCTGGCTAAAGATATTCCTCCTCATCTCCGTTCTAAAAGGACATTCCTCTATTCTCAGGCTGAGTCATCTAGTCTTAGACTCCCCCACCACAGGAAATATCCTCTCCACATCCACTCTGTCAAGGTCTTTCACCATTCAATATGTTTCAATTAGGTCACCCCTCATTCTTCTGAATTCTGGTAAATACAGGACCAGAGCCATCAAACTCTCTTCAGATGACAAGCCATTCAACCCCGGGATCATTTTCCTGAACCTCCTTTGAACCTCTCCAGTTTCAGCACACACTTTCCAAGACACAAAATTGCTCTCAATCCTCAAAGCGAGGGTTCACCAGTGCTTTATAAAGTCTCAACATTGCATCCTTGCTTTTATATTCTAGCCCCCTTGAAACAAATGCTAACATTGCATTTGCCTTCCTCACCACAGACTCAACTTGCAAATTAACCTTTAGGGAATCTTGCACGAGGACTCCCAAGTCCCTGTGGGCCTCAGATTTTTGTATTTTCTCTCCATTTAGGAAACAATCAACCTTTCAGCTGTTGTTCGGCTGGTAGCGCAGTGACATCAGTGCCGGACTCCGGAACAGAGGTTCCGGGGTTCGAATCCAGTCGGGCCATTCCTGAGTACGCTTTCCATCCCTGCCGGGCTGAGTGTTGAGCTCGCAACCTGACCTCATAAAATAAAGAAACATACTGTACTGCGAAATGTCTGTGTGAGGAGTGGCGGGCCACACAGTCTCTCATTTCACACCTTGTAAGGCATGAAAATGCCCGACGCTGGCCTCTCAGGCCTGAGTCGACGTCATCACTATCATCATCATCAATCCTTTCATTTCTTCCATCAAGTTGCTTGACCATACACTTCCCGACACTGTAGTACATCTACCATTTCTTTGCCCATTCTCCTAATCTGCCCTTCTGTAGGCTCTCTACCTCCTCAAAACTACCTGCCCGCCTCCTATCTTTGTATTGTCAGCAAATTTTGCAGCAAAGCCATCGATTCCATCATCCAAATCAGTGACATATCATGTATAAAGATTTGGTCCCAATACAGAACCCATGAGCTCATAGCTTGCTATACAACCTTATGCGTGGCACCTTGTCAAACACCTTCTGAAAATCCAAGTGCATAACATCAACCGATTCTCCTTTGTCTGTCCTGCTTGTTATATCTTCGAAGAATTCCAACAGATTTGTCATGCAAGAGTTTCCTTTGAGGATGCCCTGCTGACTACAGCCTACTTTATTATGTGCCTCCAAGTACTCTGAGATATCATCCTTAATAATTAACTCCCAATCACTGAGGTCAGACTAACTGGCCTATAGTTTCCTTTCTGCTGCCTCTGTCCCTTGACGAAGAGTGTAGAGACATTTGCAATTTTCCTGTCTTCCAGAACAATTCCAGAATCTAGTGATTCTTGAAAGATCATTACTAATGCCTCCATTATCTCTTCAGCCACCTCTTTCAGATCTCTGGGGTGTACACCATCTGGTGCAGGTGATTTATCTACCTTCAGACCTTTCAGTTTCCCCAAGAACCTTCTCTTTTGTTATGGTAACTTCACACACTTCATGACCCCTGACACCTGGAACTTCTGCTAGTGTTTTCCACAGTGAAGATGGATACAAAATACTTATTCCGTTCTTCTGCCATTTCATTGTTCAACTTTACTACCTCTCCCACATTGTTTTCCAATAATCTGATATCCACTCCCACCTTTCTTTTTCACTTTATGTATCTGAAGAAACTTTTGGTGTCCTCTTTAATATTATTGGCTAGCTTATTTCATATTCCATCTTTACCTTCTTAATGATGTTTTTCATTGCATTCTATTGGTTTTTTAAAAGCTTCCCAATCCTCTAATTCCCACTAATTTTTGCGCCATTATATGCCCTCTTGGCTTTTGTGTTGGTCTTGACTTCTGTTCCAGCTATTGCTGCTCTGTTGTCATTTCTGCCAGTGTTCTTTTCCAATCCTTTCAGACCAACTCCTCTACATGCCTCTATAATTCCCTTTACTCTACTGTAATACTGATCGATATGACTTTAGCTTCTCTTTTACCTTAAGGCCTCTAATCAATTTTGGTGTAATGCGCAATATCCAATCCAGAATATCTGATCCTTTAGTGTGCTCAATCATGAGCTGCTCTAAAAAGCCATCTCATAAGCACTATAGAAGTTCACCCTCCTGGAATCCAGCATCAACCTGCATATTGAAGTCTCCCATGATTATTATGACAATGCCCTTTTGTCATGCATTTTCTATCTCCTGTTGTAATTTGTAGGCCACATCCTTACTACTGTTTTGGGGTCTGTATACAACTCCCATCAGGATCTTTTTACCCTTGCAGTTCCTTTGCTCTCTCAATAATAATTCAACACCTTCTGATCCGATGTCACGTCTTTCTAACTATTTGATTTCTTTTTTTAGCAAAACAGCAACACAGCCTTCCTGCCTGTCCTTTTGATACAATGTGTATCCCTGAACATTAAGCTCCTAGCTATAATCTTTCAGTCATGCGTTACGTGACCAGCAACAATGAATGTAGTAATGAGTCAGGTTTTATAAACGTGCAAACATTTATTAAACTCTGCTCAACATTAGTAATAAGATAAACAAACAAAAACCTTAACTGGAAGTAAACTGCTAAGCGGCCATTTAACCACCGCCAAACTCAGTACTAGTTCTTAAGGTGGTAAATCCGAACACAGTCTTAAAGTGGTAAATTAGAACACAGTTCTTAGAATGGTAAATTTGAAAGTCCAAGAGATTTATACAGTCAATTAGGAGAGACTTTCCTGAAGTAAAGAATTCCTCAAAGACTTGATGTTACTGCTGATCCCAGCCGGAACCTGCCTTGTCCGCAGAATTCACGAGGACGGAAATAAAATGGTTTAAAGGAACTGATCTTTTACCTGTAAAATAGACACTACACAACTTTTTCTGTTTTAGCAGAGGTTATCTCATGCAGATCACTCTTTCTTGAATGAAGATTCAATAATGGCCGATCCTCTCCAATACTGCCGAAAGATATCAGCTTTACTTGACTCCTTCAGGTTCCCTACCTTAGTGATGTCTCCACTCTCCAATACTACTGAAAAGGTACACCAACAAAGCTGGCAGCTATTGATGAAACTGCTGGCCTAACACTTCTGTACCTTACAATAGAAAGTAAAACTCCGTTCTAAAACTAAACTGTGTCATGGGACACATACGCAGCATAGTGGAGTATCTGACTGACGATCTAACTGAAAACTAACTGCGTCACCAGGGGTCTCCCTTTTATACCCATGGTGAACATGTCATCACGTGACCTCACATCGGAGGGAAAATTACATCAGGTGACCTCTAAAAGATCATTACATCATGCTCATCAGCTACTCAGTTACATCATGGTCATAAGACAGTCACAAGATAGCTATGAGGTATGTAACACATGATTTAGTGATGCCTACAACATCATATCTGCCAATCTGCAACTGTACTGCAATTTCATCTATGTTATTCTGTATACTGCACGCATTCAAATGCAACACCTTCAGTCCTGTATTCATCCTTTTCAATTTTATCCGCCATTGATGTTGCAACTCATTCTGTTGACTGCAATTTTGCCCTATCAACAGCCTCTTCTCACTACACATTGCCTCTGTTTGTAAACCAGCTATCTCATCTTCAGCACTATTATCTGCCTTTCCTATGATACTTCTTGCATTGAAATATACGCTACTCAGGACACTAGTTGCACTATGCTCAACCTTTTGATTCCTAACTTTGTCTGAGATCTTACCAACATCTGCCTCCACAACTTCTCCACTAACTGTTCTGTCACTCCGGTTTCCGTCACCCTGTAACTCTAGTTTAAACCCCACCATGCAGCATTAACAAACCTTCCTGCTAGAATATTAGTCCCCCTCCAGTTCAGGTGCAAACTGTCCTTTCTGTACAGGTCCCACCTTCGCTGGAAGAGAGCCCAATGATCCACAAATCTTATGCCCTCCCTCCTACACCAGCTCCTTAGCCATGTGTTAAACTGTATAATCTTCCCAGATCAGACCTTACTAACAGGTGGCATGGACAGTAATCCTGAGATCACAACCCTGGAGTTCCTGCCCTTTAACTTAGCAACTACCTCCCTGAACTCCCAATGCACAGCCTCATCGCTCATTCTACCCATGTCATTGGTACCTTCATGGACCATGCCTCCTGGCTGTTCACCCTCCCTCTTAAGAATGCTGAAATCTTGATCCAAGATATCTTGAACCCTGGCACCCAGGAGACAATATACCATCTGGGAATCTCATTCTTGCTCACAGAACCTCCTGTTCATTCCCCTAACTAACAAATCTCCTATCACCACAGCATGCCTCTTCTTTACCCTTTCTCTTCTGAGTCACAGAGGCAGATCTGAGGACTGTAGCTTTCCTCTGTTAGGTCATACCTCTGACAGTCTCCAAAGTGGCATACTTGTTGTTGAGGGAGATGGCCACAAGGTTATTCTACATTAGCTGTTTAATACTTTTCCCTTTCCTGACTGCCACCCAGTTTTCTGTGTCTTACACCTTGGGTGTATCTACCTCTCTATATGTCCTATCTATCACCCCCTCAGCCTCCTGAATGATCTGGAGTTCGTCCAGTTCCAGTTCCAGCTCCTTAACTTTGAGTGTTAGAAGCTGCAGCAGGATGCTCTTCTCACAGTTGTAGCTCTCACATAAGGGAGGTCTCCCTGCCTTCCCACATCTCAGAAGAGGATCATTTCGCTATGCTGCCTGGCATCTCTGCTGTCCTAGCTGAGCAGATATAAAGAAGAGCAGGAAAAAAAACTTGAGCTTTTCTTTCCTTTGCTTTATCTGAGTAAAACGTCTCTTTGTGGAAGCCTTGAAGAGCTAAAGTCTCAAAATCTGCACTCTGATTAGATCCACTCAGATGACAGTTGCTGTGCGATGGCTGCTACACTTGCTGCTGACTTCCTTTAATTTGCTTTTACTAATTAATCCCAAGTACCGATTACTTTCTGGACAAAGCTCTTTCTGGCTGTAGCAGCCTGCTACTGCTTTTTATCCTTGGGCAGTGGACCTGATTTAAGTCCCCTGCTCTCAAAACTTCTGATATCTGGATTGGCTGCTAGTCAAAGGTCTTTTCCCTAGTAACAGTAACTTCACACACTTCATGACCCCTGACACCTGGATTATGCTAGTAATATCTTCCACAGTGAAGACTGACACAAAATTCTTATTCAGTTCATCCGGCATTTCCTTATCCCGCATTACTACCTCTCCAGCATCATTTGCCAGAGGTCTGATATCCACTCTCGTCTCTTTTATACTTTAGGTATCTGAAGAAACTTTTGGCATCCTCTTCAATATCATTGGTTTGCTATTCTATCTTTACCTTCTTAATGACTTTTTAGTTGCCTTCTGTTGGTTTTTAGAAGCTTCCCAGTCCTCTAACTTCCCACTATTCTTGCTCTGTTATAGGTTCTCTCTTTGGTTTTTATTTCGGCTTTGACTTTCCCTGTTAGTCATGATTGCCTCATCTTGATGAAAATACTTCTTCCTGTTTAGGATATCCTGTGCCTTCCAAATTGCTTCCAGGAAGTTCATGCTCTGCCTTCATCCCTGTCAGTGTTCTTTTCCAATCAGTTCTGGTCAACTCCTCTCTCTTGCCACTACATTTCTTCTTTAATTTACATTTTCCCTGTTTCTTCTGTGAATTTTTCTCTCACTAAAATAATGATTGAAGGAAGGGTGAGCGGTAGAAAAAAGGAGAGATTGATGTATTTCATCATAGAAACATAGAAGCATAAAAAACCTACAACACTATATAGGCCCTTCGGCCTACAAAGCTGTGCCGAAAATGTCCTTACTTTAAAATTACCTGGCCTTACCCATAGCCCTCTATTTTTCTAAGCTCCATGTACCTATTCAGGAGTTTCTTAAAAGACCATATCATATCTGCCTCTACCACCTCCTCCACACATTCACCACTCTCTGTGTAAAAAACTTACCCCTGACATCTCCTCTGTACCTAATTCCAAGCACCTTAAAATTGTGCCCTCTCATGCTAGCCATTTCAGCCCTGGGAAAAAGCCTCTGACTACCCACACAATCAATGCCTCTCATCATCTTATACACCTGTATCAGGTCACTCCTCATCCTCCGTCGCTCCAAGGAGGAAAGGCTGAGTTCACTCAACCTATTCTCATAAGGCATGCTCCCCAATCCAGGCAACATCCTTGTAAATCTCCTCTGCACCCTTCCTATGGTTTCCTCATCCTTCCTGTAGTGAGGCAACCAGAACTGAGCGCAGTATTCCAAGTGGGGTCTGACCAGGGTCTTAAATAGCTGCAACCTTACCTCTCGGCTCCTAAACCCATGATTGATGAAGGCCAATGCACCATTTGCTTTCTAAACCACAGAGTTAACCTGCGTAGCAACTTTGGGTGTCCTATGGACTCGGACCCCAATATCCCTCTGATCCTCCACTTTGCCATATTGGGATTGAGTTGAAGATGTTGGACAAGGTATTTTTTTTTTCCTTGAAGCATAGGACACTAAGAGGTGACCTCACAGAAGTGAATAGGATCAGAAGGAGCATCAATACAGTGCAGTTTTGTTTCCTCTAGAGTTGGGGAATTGAAGAACTAGAGGGTAATTAGTAAAAAGGTAAGAGGGTCAAGAGTTAAGAAGAAATTGAGGCATTTTTTTTATGTAGACAAAGGGTGTTATCTGTATGGAATGAGCTACCAGATGAAGTGGTTGAGACAGGTACAATAACAATGTTTAGAAGACAGTTGGATCTATACACTGGATTTTCAGCATCTGTAATATCACCTTCTGTTTCCCTCTCCCCTCCCCCCCCCCACCTTTTAGATCTATTCCTCAGCTTTTATTTCTCCAGTCCTGCTGAAGGGTCTCAGCCTGAAACATTGACTGTACTCTTTTACATAGATGCTGCCTGGCCTACTGAGTTCCTCCAGCATTTTGTGTGTGTTACTTGGATATATACACAGATTGGATGATTTGGAATGCCCAATTGCTGTTAAAAGGGACACCCGTGGATGGATTATCTAGGTCAGCATGAACCAGTTGGGCCGAAGGGTCTGATTCTTTGCTGTATGGTTGACTTTATCTGTGATCTTGTCATATTGCCATGGGGCATGCTTCATTGACCAAATTTATCGACAGCTGAGATAATTTTCACAAACCCTTTCACCGACTAAGTTCATATGAACTGCATCTAACACGTTGATGCAATAACAAAGAAGGCATGTCAGTGGCTGTACTTCATTAGAAATTTGACATTTGGCTTGCCACCAAAGATTTTTGCAAGTTTCTCATCCAGAACACCCAACTCTCATGCTTTCTTGATCTATACACTGAGAACTGTCTTGTGCCTCTGTCTGAAGTCAGGTTTCTGTCCTATTCACTCACTCTGAATTACTCCCTCTGCATCTTCTTAACTCCATCCCCATCATTGTCATCAGAACTGCAGACAAACGGGGCTCCAGCACAGAAACAGACCTTTTGGTCCAAATAGCGGGTGACAGCCTGGTCTTCTGCCTAGTCCCACCTATCTGCAGCTAACCCAGAGCCCTCAAGATCCCTCACTTCCATGTACCTACCTAAACTTCTCTTAAATATTACAACTGGGGGACGTCACGTGATGACGTGGGATTGAGACGTGTAAATTCAGCTCTCCCACAACAAATCAGTAAAGTACCATTTAAATAAAACAAAGTTGGTAAATATTTTTTGAAAACTATTTATAAACTTTGTAAGATTACTTTACGATATGCCTCCTAAACCGTAACAAAAGAAGTCTGCTGTTGCGAAGCAGCCGCGAGACGGGAAGAAAAAAGGGCCTACTGCAACGATGGAGCCTTGGACTCAGGTTGGATCTCCTTCGGTAGAACAGGGAGCAATGGCGGTGGCAACGGTTGCTCCGAAGAAGACAACGGAATTGCGCATGCGCAAAGAAGAGCGCATGCGCAAATCAACACAACGCAAACTACAAGAACCGACACCCACTGCAATTGAAAGTGACTCAGAGTCAGAACTGGATTCTGCAGAGAACACAGATGAAGAAGAGGAGGAAGAATTGGAAGCGAGTGGAAGTAAAGGAGATGATAGAGACATAAGAGAGGCTGTATTGCAATCAACGGCTGAATTAAGGAAAGTAAGAGAGGAGCTTAGAGATACGAAGAGATGCTATAATAAAGTTATGGAAAGACAAGACAAAATGGAAAAGAAGCTTCAGAAGATGGAAAGAGAAATGGGGCTTATGAATGATAGAGTGGAAAAAACAGAAAATGATTTGCTTGTCTGGAACTCAGAAAGAAACCGACTCTTGGAGAAAGTGGACATGTTGGAAAATTTCAGTAGACGTAATAATATTAAAATTGTTGGTTTTACAGAAGGTATGGAAGGAGAAAAGCCAATAGAATTTTTTCAAAGATGGATCCCGGAGGTTTTGCAATTGGGAGAGGAGGTTCGACCAATTGAAATTGAGCGGGCACATAGAGCTTTAAGACCAAAACCAAAAGATGACCAATATCCACGATCGATTTTAATAAAATTCTTAAGATTTCAAGACAAGGAAAGGATTCTTCAGGCAGCTGTTCAAGCTGCCAAAGATAGAAAAGGGCATTGATAATTAAAGGGAAAAGAGTTTTTTTCTACCCTGATATAAGTTACGAACTTTTGAAGAAAAGGAAGATGTTTAATCCAGTGAAAAAAACCCTATGGGAGCATGGTTATCAATTTATACTGCGTTATCCTGCAACTTTGAAGATTTTTTTGTCTGGTGGAGAAAAAAGATTTTTTGATGACTACCAGAAAGCAGAGCAGTTTGTGCAAGATTCTCTGAATATTCACCAGATACAAGAACAAACTCAGGAGAGCGAGAAAGATTGAAGATGAAGATTGGGCTTAAGAATGGATTTGTTGGATTTTTGAAGCTGGATGAAGTATTAATTATATGAGGGGGGTAAGAAAGGTTAACACTGGAGGAAATTAGTTGGGAATAATAATACTAATTTTGTCTATATATATATATAACTTTTTTTGTTGCGGGGGAGCTGGAAGAAGCACTGATCGATTGCTACGTTAATCATGTGTGCAAGCGTGGCTTTTGCCGCGACCCGTAAAATGGAGGGGGGTAGTGTTGTGTATCTTTTCATTCACAACATTAGTGGGGGGGTATTTTGTTTTTTCTTTTTTTTTCTATCTTTTTTTTCTCTTTTTGCCTGGAAGGTTGGGGGGGGGGGGGGGAACACATAGCATCATGGTGAAGTTTAAAGAGATTCCCCAAGGAACTATGAGAGTTGAGAAGATAAGTAATGTTTTACATTGGAGTAACTTTGTTAAGAATAATGACTAATTTATTGAATTTTTTGAGTTTTAATGTTAATGGGCTTAATGGACCAGTGAAAAGAAAAAGAATCTTAACATATATTAAAAAAATGAAGATAGATTTAGCTTTTTTACAGGAAACACACTTAACAGAAACAGAACATCAGAAACTAAAGAGAGATTGGGTGGGTAATGTTGTTGCGGCCTCACTTAATTCAAAAGCGAGGGGAGTAGCAATTTTGATCAATAAAATGTTACCAATTAGAATACAAAGTGTAATAACTGATTCTGCGGGGAGATATGTGATTATACATTGTCAACTTTTTTCCGAACTATGGACTTTTATGAATATTTATGCACCAAATGAAAATGATGCAAAATTCATACAAGAAACTTTTTTGAATTTGGCGGATGCACATGAAAAAATATTAATTGGAGGAGACTTTAATTTTTGCTTAGACCCAGTCTTAGATAGATCAACCAAGGCTGTTATAAAATCGAAGGTAGTAAATCTAACTTTATCATTGATGAAAGATTTAAATTTGATTGATGTATGGAGAAGAATCAATCCTAAAGAAAGAGACTATTCGTTCTATTCCCATAGACATAAAACTTATTCAAGGATAGATTTTTTTCTATTATCAATGCATATTCAACACAGAGTGAAAAATATGGAATATAAAGCAAGAATATTATCAGATCATTCTCCTTTATTAATGACAATAATAATGACTGATAAGGAAGAAGTGGCTTATAGATGGAGATTTAATTCAACATTATTAAAACGTCAAGATTTTTGTGATTTTATGAAAAAGCAGATTCAATTTTTTTTGGATACAAATTTTCATTCAGTGGAGGATAAATTTATATTATGGGATGCGATGAAAGCATATCTTAGGGGACAGATAATAAGTTATACGTCTAAAATTAAGAAAGAATATATGGCAGAACTAGATCAATTGGAAAAAGAGATTACAAGAATAGAAAAAGAATCACAAAGATATATGTCAGAAGAAAAACGAAGACAACTTGTCAATAAGAAGTTACAATATAATACGCTTCAGACATATAGAACGGAAAAAGCAATTATAAGATCTAAACAAAGGTATTATGAGTTAGGTGAGAGAGCACATAAAATTCTTGCCTGGCAGTTGAAAACAGAACAAGCTTCCAAAACAATAAATGCAATTAGAACAAGGGCAAATAAAATATCTTATAAACCTCTTGAAATAAATGAAACCTTTAAAAATTTTTATTCTGAATTATATCAATCAGAATCCCAAAACGATGTTAATGAGATAGAAAGGTTTTTATCACAAGTTTCTCTTCCAAAATTGAATTTGGAAGAACAGCGGGGATTAGATATGCCTTTTACATTAAAAGAAGTTGAAGAAGCTTTAGGATCACTTCAAAGTAATAAATCTCCAGGAGAAGATGGAATTCCACCTGAATTTTATAAAAAATTTAAAGATTTATTATTTCCTCTTTTTATGGAACTAATATGTCAAGCAGAAAAAATACATAAACTTCCAGAATCTTTTTCAACAGCGATTGTAATAGTATTGCCAAAAAAGGACAGAGATCCTATGAAACCAACATCATACAGGCCTATTTCTTTACTGAATACGGATTATAAAATAATAGCAAAAATTTTATCGAATAGATTATCTAAGTATTTACCAAAATTAATACATATGGATCAAACAGGATTTATTAAAAATAGACAACTGGCAGATAATGTAACTCGGCTACTCAGTATAATTCATTTGGCACAAAAAAGGGATGAGAAGAGTATAGTAGTAGCTTTGGATGCAGAAAAAGCATTTGATAGATTAGAATGGGATTTTTTATTTAAAGTATTAGAAAAATATGGGTTAGGAACATCTTTTATAAATTGGATTAAAACTTTAAATTCTAACCCTAAAGCTAAAGTAGTGACAAACTCTCAAATTTCAACACCATTCCAGCTAAAAAGGTCAACTAGACAAGGTTGTCCATTATCACCTGCTCTATTTGTATTGGCGATAGAGCCATTAGCAGAACTAATTAGATTGGATCCAGATATTATGGGTTTTAGAGTTAACCAAGAGGAATATAAAATTAATCTTTTTGCCGATGATGTTTTGATCTATTTAACAAACCCACAACATTCGTTACATAAATTATCTTCTAGATTGGATGAATATGGGAAGGTATCAGGTTACAAAATAAACTGGGATAAAAGTGAAATTTTATCTCTTACTAAAGGAGACTATAGTCAATGTCGATTAGTAACCCAATTTAGATGGCTGGTAAATGGCATAAAGTATTTAGGTATAAGACTTGATAGTGATGTAAAGAATTTATATAAATTTAATTATTTACCACTATTGAAAAAAAATCAAGAAGATCTTGACAAATGGATGATACTACCAATAACATTAGTAGGTAGAGTCAATGTTGTAAAAATGAATATATTTCTGAGATTACAGTATTTGTTTCAAACATTACCAATACAATTGCCACAGAAGTTTTTTCAAGAGTTAAATAAATCTGTGAGAAAATTTCTTTGGAAAGGTAAAATGTCAAGAATATCATTGGAAAAATTGACATGTAACTTTGAATTACTCCCTCTGCATCTTCTTAACTCCATCCCCATCATTGTCATCAGAACTGCAGACAAACGAGGCTCCAGCACAGAAACAGACCTTTTGGTCCAAATAGCGGGTGACAGCCTGGTCTTCTGCCTAGTCCCACCTATCTGCAGCTAACCCAGAGCCCTCAAGATCCCTCACTTCCATGTACCTATCTAAACTTCTCTTAAATATTACAACTGAACTAATTTCCACCACTTCTTCAGGCAATTCATGTCACATGTGCACCACCCTCTGTGTGAAGAAGCTTCCCCTCAGACTCCTCTTAAATATTTCACCTTTCACCCTAAACCCATGACCTCAAGTTCTAGTCTCACCCAACCTGAGGGGAAAAGTGTGCATGCATTCGCGCTATCTATAGTCTTTATAATTTTTAATACCTTTGAGATCTTCTTTCATTCTCTCTGCTCCAGGGAAAATCCTTGTAAATTTTCTCTTCACTCTTCTATGCTTATTGATATCTTTCCTGTAGTCTGGTGACCAGAACTGCACACAGTTTTCAGCCCTTCTAACATCTTGTACAACGTGAACATGACAACCCAGCTCCTGTGCACAAAGCCCTGATTGATGATGCCTAAAGTGCCAAAAGCTCTCTTCGCAGCCTATTTCCCTGTGATGCCACTTTCGACGAATTATGGATCTGTACTCCCAGGCCCCTTTGCTCTACAGCACAACAGATTGCCCTACTTTTCACTTTATAAACCTTACTCTGGTTTGCCCTCCCAATGTGCAACACCTTCCACTTGCCTGCATTAAGTTCCATCTGCTATTTTTCAGCCCATTTTCCCAACAGGTCCAGATCATTGTGTAAGCTTTGATAGCCTTCCATGCTGTCCACTACACTCCCAATCCTGGTGTCATTTGCAAATTTGCAAATAGAGTTTCCCACATTATCATCCAAATCATAGATAGAGATGACAAATAACAGTGGGCCCAGCACTGATCCCTGCAGCACAGAACTAATCACAGTCAGAGAGACAACATCTACTACTACTCTCTGGTTTCTCCTGCTAAACCAATGTTGAATCCAAATGACAACTTCATTCTGCATGCCAAGTGACTTATCCTGCTGGACTAAGCCTCCAATGCTGGATTTCATTGAAGGCTTTGATAAGATTCTTGTCGACAACAGCTATGGCTTTTCTTTCATTAACTCTCTTGTTAGTTTCCTTGAAAAACTCTAAGACTGTAATGTTTGACCACCATGCTCAAAGTCATGCTTATCATCTCTAATCAGGCTCAGTTTATCCAAATAATTATATACCCTGTCCCTCCAATACCATCCAATAATTTACCCACTACTGACATCAGGCCCACTGGCCTATAATTTTCCAGTTTATTCTTAGAGTCCTTCTTAAAGAATAGAATAACATTAGCTACCCTGCAGTCCTCCGGCACCTCAGTTGTGGTGAAGGATATTTCGAATATCTCTGCCTGGCCCCTACAGTTTCTGCACTATTCTCTCATAAGCCCTGGGGATTTATCCACACTAATTTGCTTCAAGACAACAAGCACCTCCTCTTCAGTAATCTGGATATTATCCATGAACTCGCTGATGTTTTATAGACTGAATTTCTCTTATCCTTCTCTTCATTGACAATCAACACCGGCACACCGCTAAGACGCATGCTTAGCCCACAGCTCTGCTCTCTCTACACTAACGACTGTGTGGCTAGGCATAGCTCAGACTCCATCTATAAATTTGCTGATGATATATCTATTTTTGGCAATAGTTTGGATGGTGACGAGGAGGCGTACAGGAGTGAGACAGATTAGCTGGTTGAGTGATGTTGCAACAATAACCTCGCACTCAGTATCAGTAAGACCAAGGAGTTGATTGTGAACTTCAGGAAGGGGAAGTTGAGGGAACACACAGCAGTCCTCATTGAGGGATCAGCAGTGGAAAGCATGAGCAGTTTCTAGTACCTGGGTGTCAACATCTCTGAACATCTATCCTGTGCCCAACATATTGACGCAATTACAAAGAAGGTATAACAGTGGCTATATTTCATCATGAGTTTAAAGAGACTTAGTATGACATCAAAGACTCTAGCAAATTTTTACCAAGTTACCATAGAGAGCTAACTGGTTACATCACTATCTGGTATGGAGAGGCCACTGCACGGGTTCAGAAAATTGTAAACTCAGCAAACTCCATCATAGACACTAACCTCCCCAGCATTGAGGAAACCTTCAAAAGATGACGCCTCAAATATTTGTCATCCATCATTGAGGACCCCCATCATACAGGATGTGCTCTCTTTTCATTGCTATCTTCGGGGAGGAAGTGCAGGAGCCTGAAGACAGACATACAGTGTTTCAGGAACAGCTTCTTCCCCTCTGCCATCAGATTTCTGGGTAGACAATGAACCCATGAACACTAACTCACAATTTTTTGCTCACTTTTTACATGACTTATTTACACTGATTTATTTTTATATATTCTTCTTCTTGCAATTTTTGTATTTTATTATAAATTGCAGTGTACTGTTGCCATAAAACAGCTCATTTCATGACATATGCCAGTGATATTAAATCACATTTGATTATAATTCTCTGGAGTAAGCACAGGTGCAAAAAATAATTACCCCATCTCTTTCAGCCCTATACATAGGTGAACACATTGGTCTTCAAAAGGACCAAACTTGTCCCTGCTAACCTTTGGTCCTTAGTATGTCTATGAGAAGCTCTCAGCATTCTCTTTCACCTTGTTCACCAGAGCATCCTCACATCTTCTTATAGCCTTCATGATTTCTCTTTTTAATGTTCTATTGCATCTCCTATACTCATCCAGCACCTCATTTGACCCCAACTGCCTCTGCTTGATACACAAATTTTTCTTTACCAGAATATCAATATCCCCTCAATAGCCAAAAATGTTAGCCTTGCCTTTTATTCTAATATGAACACATAGACTCTGTACTCTCAATATTTTACTTTTGAAGGCATCCCACTTACCAAGATTCAAGAATCAAGATTATTTGGCGTAATTTCCAGTACACAAGTGTAAAGGAGAACAAAATAATTGTTCCTCCGGATCCAATGCAGCACAAAAAATTCACAATAAGATAAAGAACACAATAATAAAAAACACCTCAAACATAAATACATATGCTATATGTTGATTGTATGTCCATAAAGTGACGGTGGGTGCAGGAGTGTCTGTACATAAGGTGTCTCTGACAGGAAATGATAAAGCTGTCGTGGTGGGGGTGGAGGTGTTGATCAGAATTACTGCTGGGGGAAAGTAACAGTTTTTGAGTCTGGTGATCCTAGAATGGATACTACATAGCTTCCCCCCGATGAGAGAGAGACAATGAGCAGAGAAAGTAGGAACCTTCATGATGTTACTTGCCCTTTCCCAAACCACTGTCAACCTAGTTCAAACCACATCTGCCAGGTTCCTTCTGATGCCATCAAAATTGGCCTTCCTCCAGTTTAGAATCTTAACCTGAAAACCAGTTATATCCTTCTCCATAATTATATTGAAACTAATGGACACAAAGTGTTTTCCAACACAGTTGCCCTGTCTCATTCCCTAGGTGATTCAGTATTGCTCTCTGTCTAGTTGTGATCTGTATACTTTGATTAAGGAAACTTTCCTGAACACATTTGACAAAGTTTATTTCACCCAGCGCTTTTGCAGTATGGGATCCCAGTCAATATGTGGAAAGTTAAAATCGCCTACTATCATAACCTTATTTTTCTTGCAACTGTTTGCTAACTCTCTACAAATTTTCTCCTCTAAATCCTACTGACTATTAAGTGATCTATAATATAATTCTCTTTCTTATTACTCAGTTCCACCCATATAGCCTTAGTAATTGAGCCCTCCAGTCTCTCCTGTCTGAGCACCGTCATGATATTTTCCCTGTCTAGTAATGCCACCCTTCCCCCTTTAATGCAGCATGGTAACAAATTAGTTAGCACAGTGCTTTACAGTACAGGCGACCTGGGTTCATGTCCCACAGCTGCCTGTAAGGAGTTTGAACGTTCTCCCTGTGACCACATTTGTTTCCACCGGGTTCTCCAGTTTCATCCACAGACTAAAGACATACTGATTGGTAGGTTAATTGGTCATTGTAAATGTCCCATGATTGAGCTAGAATTAAATTGGGGGATTGCTGGGTGGCGTGGTTGAAAGGACCACAATAAAATAAATAAATAGTTTAATTAATTAATGCTTTCTGATCAATCATGTCTAAAACAATATAACGCCAGAACATCAAGCTGCAACCAAGCCTCACTAATGCCTACTGACTATAGAAGGTCCTGTCTGTATAGCTTTACTCAACGTCTCTATTCTGAATGGAATTTTACATTCATAAATGGCTGATTCTCTTTGTACCTCCTGGAATGAGCAGAGTGTAGGCACATGACAAAACCCATGTTTAACACAGATCTCCCAAATGCCAGTTAGCTCTGCACCACATAGGATAGGACTTGGCAGAGTAATCATTTAGCACAAATTAGATGGGGCAAATGACTTATTTCTGAACTGTATTGTTCTATGATTATAACTGTGACACATACTTAGGAGAAGTTACAGAGAAGAATATGGTAGAAATAACAGTCTGGGCTTTCACTGCATGTGCTAACTGGGTAATGTAAGCAAATATGGGCAGGACAATATAACATTAGTCAAAGTAATTACTTTGAAATAGAAAAATAATTTTTATAGGGTGGGGTTATTGAAGCAATATTTCAGAATGACTCAGATTTTCCAGAAGAAATTAGTCTTTGTAATCAACCCAATTTGTGATCATTACTTACCAACAAGCAACACCACAAACATGAGTTTTTCATTTGCTTACAACATATTCTCACTGACAAATTAGCACAAACCCTTATGCAGAAAGGATTCAGATTCTCTTCTGAATTGTGAAACTTTCCCACTGGAAAAAGTGTTGAAGCCAGTTCCATTGGAAACAACAGAAGAGTGAAAAAGAGAAAAAGAGACAGATCTCTTTTTTAGATAAGAACATTGTCCCAAATTATGTGACAAGATCACAGACACTCTCTGATTGAATGATGGTACCAGCCCAGGGAACTGATGGAGTGCAGCTGCAATGTCAACGTCAAAGCAAAGTTTATTGTCGTATGCACGTGTGCAGAGGTACAATGAGAAACTTACCTGCAGCAGCATCACAGGCACACAGCACCAGGTAAACAGCATTCACAAGAGAAACATTAATTATACACATTTTTACCAGAAAGGACACAATTAATACATAAATATAACAAAGTCCACTTTATTGCAAAGTGATCAACCGTGTGTCAATTGGTTCAAGACTGAATGCTTGAAGAGAAGTAACTGTTCTTGACCTGATGGTGTGGGATTTATGTACTTCCTGTCCAATGGTGGCTTGAGAAGATGGCATGCCCATTTCAGTATTTTTTTTCAAAAATAAACTTTATTCATAATGACAAATATATATAAAGGAAGAAACTGTGCAAAACTGTGACACTGGTGGACAATATATTCACTTGTATCATATTTGTTCAAAATTACAGCACCATGCCAGGAGTGATCCACCCTTCCCATGTTTAAAGGGCTTCCTCTCCTGATAGACTTTCTGTGTGTGGTGGTGCAAGATGACCAGACTATGGTCCTTTACCACAGAGGCTTGGCATTGGCTGCAATAAGTTTCAGTGTGTCCCACAGCATGTACTTCTGCAACCCGGAGAGTGCCAGTCAGCAACATTACCGTATGGACACCTCAATGTGCTGGAAGAGCAACAGGTTTTGGACAGACCAAACTGTGTCCTTCACTGAGTTGATGAACTTCCAGCAGCAGTTGTTGTCTGTCTAAGTGAGTCCCTGGGAATAGCTTGGAGATCAGCAAGACCTCTAATTCGCAGCTCCTGGGGATGAACTGAGACCAGGATGCAGACCCTTGTATCTGCCTCTAGACCCTCTTAGCAAATCTAGTTTGCAAAGAGATGGCGTGGGTGACCATCTCTCCCTCAGTGAGGGCAGCGTACATTGGAGAGGTTGTGTTGTCTGTAAGGAAGGATATGAATATGAAAGCCCCACTCAGCACCATCCAAGTGAGGTTCTGGTGCTGGTTTCAATGATTTAGAGTAGTGGTCCTTTCATCAGTACAAGTATACACACAAAGAGTTTAGTTCTCCCCTCTACCTAAGCATCATCTCAAATATTTAGTGCACATATATAAAAGTATAGCCTTTGCTTTATTTCATCTCTTTAAATTTGTATGCAATGTTATTCATTTATAATTCAGCATCTCGATCCAGCGATAACTGCTACTGAATCACTCACTGACAATAAAACCATGTTCACATCTCATATAACTTGTCCATACAGGTTTGAGTAGTAATGCAGAACACAGAAGTCAGCCTCCTGTTCAAAGCTCATTTTTGACTTAGTAGATATCATATGTAAGGTTAACATGCTTTATATGGGGAATTAACATTTCTCCAGCAAGTACAGAGTGAACAGACAGATTAAATGAAGAGGGTTGTCCAACAACTGTTAGAATGTGCATATAAAACAAAATACTGAATATATTAAGAAATTTATCATAGTTTTGGCTTGCGCTGTTAAATCAGGAAGTTCCTTCCAATTATGTTACACAACTGGTTTAGAAGATTGTGAACATCAGTCAGGTTTACGTGTATTGTGATACAGAACCACATTTCTGACATGAATTTATCTACTACCCATGAGATAGGAATCTTACTGTCTGGTGCCTCATTCATATTTATCAGGGAAGATAACACACCTGTATCTGCTAGTAAGACACCCCATGTACTCCTGCAGATTCCCGTAACCTCAAAATAGAAAGATAAAATTTCATGATTACATAAATACTCCTAATGACATAGTAGCGAGTGGTTAGTGTAATGTTGTAATGGATATTCACTCCTTGGCCAGTGATTCCTTGATTGTTTCTAATTTCAGCTTTCTAAGGACACAGCAGTTTCCACTTGTAAGATCACAAACAGATGTAAGTAAGCTACCAATGAATAGTTTGTTTAACTTCTGGTCATAAATGGAAATCAGTTTTCAGTTCATAAAATGGAAATGGAAAGCAGTAATCAGCTTGAAATTAAAACAAGTACTGTCTATAGAACAGTTTTGCAAACATGCTCTGTGGTTAAAAGATACTCTGTCTGTTAAATGTCACAACACCCGCTTTATATTTGCGCAAGATGCAGTATAAGACAATGGGTCCCTTAATTTGGCTTGTTTCAAACAGACAAACTGATGATAAGATGCTTAGTTCAAGGAAACTTGCAAAAAGATGAGTATCATTTAGCAGATCAATAACTGATGTATTAAAAAGTTGGAGAGTTTCTGTAATCAGAAGTTCGCTTTACAAAATTAATTGTGAACTGTGAACATTAAGCTGAGGTCTATGTCTCCGAGATGTTTTTAAACCATTTGTGTCAGAAGGGTATCTGAGGAAGTATCAAATGCATGTGAAGGCACCCAAGTGGAGAAACAATGTATAAATGCATTGAGAAGTTTAGCTGTACTAGGAATGTGGTTAGGAACATCAAGATAAAACATGAAGAAACACGGGGTGAACTAGTATCCATTCCTCTGGTTTCCATTTCTGTGACCGATGACTTGTTCATCTGCAAAGTGAGTATGTCTTTTGAACTTGTAGGAATTGTACCTGTGTTTTGGACATCCTTTATTCTTTATGCTGAAAAAATGTTTGTGCTTAGGAAATGCTTTGTGCTTTAGAATGTTTGTAATTTGGAAATGCTTAAGATAGAAATCCTCTGTGAGTTTTGAAAGTGAATTAAGGGCGTTGTATGGATTTAAGTGTGTATCAGTGAAATAAATGTCTTAAATTACTTTGTTAGTTGGAAATATCTTCTCCTTGGTAGGGTGAGAGGACTTATCACTCAAATAGTATGTATTTGCAGCTAAACACACTGTGCAGAATAAACATGGAAGTGCAGATTGGGTAGTTACAGTATAATCATCTTTTAGTGAGAGTACTCGAAGTTCAAAGTTCAAATTTCAGTGTTCAATGTTCAAAGTTCAAAGTACAGTGAATGTATTATCAAAGTACATATGGTATACGTCATCATATACAACCCTGAGGTTCATTAACTTGTGGGCATTCACAGAAAATATACGAAACTCAATCGAATGAATGAAAGAACGCACCCAAAAGGATGGAGAAGCAACCAATGTGCAAAACAAAAACAACAAACTGAAAATACAAAAAGACAGAGAAGAAGAAAGGAAAGAAATAATAATAATAATAAATCAACAAGCAAAAAATATTGAGAACATGAGATGAAGAGTCCCTAAATGTGAGTCCACGGGTTGACGGAACAGTTCAGTGATAGGCAAGTGAAGTTGAGTGAAGTTATTCCCTCTGGTTCAAGAGCCTGATGATTAGGGGATAATAACTGTTTCTGAACCTGGTTGTGTGAGACCTGAGGCTCCTGTACATCCTCCCTGATAGCAACAGCAAGAAGAGAGCATGGTTTGTGTGGTGGGTGTCCTTGATAATGGATGCTGGTCCATATCGATGTGCTCAATGGTGGGGAGGGCTTTACTCAAGATGGACTGGGCTGTATACACTATATTTTGTAGGATTTTCAATATCAGGCCCATGATGCAACCAGACAACATATTCTCCACCACACAACTAAGAAGTTCATCAAAGATTTAGATATCATGCCAAATCAAGGCAAGCTTCAAAGGAAGTAGAAACGCTGCTGTGTTTTCTTTGTAATGGTACTTAGGTGTTGCACCCAAGGCAGATCCTCTGAAATGATAACACTAAGGCATTTGAAATTGTGGACCCTCTCCTCCTCGGATCCTCTAATGAAGACTGGCTCATGAACCTCCAGTTTCCTCTTCCTGTAGTCAATAAACAGCTCTTTGGTTTTGCTGACATTAGGTGAAAGATTGTTGTTGTGGCATCATTCAGCCAGATTTTCAATCTCCCTCCCTATATGCTGATTTGTCACCACCGTTGATTCGGCCAATGTCCAATTTGCCTCATTCCTTACATAACTGTGTTTCTTCCTGGTCAGTATTTATCCAACTTCCTTGTGAAACCTCTCACTAAACTTGTTTCTGTTGGACAACCAACAGATCAGTTTTCCCAAAAATGAGGTCTAGGAATGGAACGTTCGGCATTCCCATTCGTAGTATAGCGTTGGTCGTGTGTGTTGGGACTCTTGGTGATTGAGGTGATATGTTGATAATAATTAGGTAGAGTATTCTTCAAACAAGCTTGATTGAAGGTTCCGTCAATAACTTGAAGGGCGTTGAGTTCAGCTGTATCGGGTTTGCTGATGGCTGCACTCAGTGCCTCGAGTGTCTGATTAATGTCGGCTATTGGCGATATGAAAAACTACAGTCAGGATCACGGAGAACTCTCTTGCTAAGTAGAATGGTCAGCAGTGAGTTGTTATATGTTGCAGGTCAGGCAAATAGGAGTGTGACAAGACTACTATGTCCGAGCACCATGAAGAGTTTTATCTTGAAACACAGACACTGAACCTTTTGCCTTTTCCAAATCAGCAGTCCAGTCCATCCTGTGTATTGAGAAGCCTTTTGGTCTTCAGGTCTTCCCAATGTATTCGGCATGTCTGAAGTGAACCATGTCTCCATGAAACACAGAACACAGCAATTCCTCATTTCTTTCCAATACAGCAATAATTCTTTAGGTCTTCAACCTTGTTCTACAGCAACTGTCCTATTGTTAACAAGATGCTGGGTAGTGCAACTTACAATTCTTGGCATTTCAGTCTGGCTTGGAGTCCTCCCCTGCTCCTTCTTTTTAGGCTGTTGCAATGTACCTTAATCTGCTTAAAGGTGCCATACTTGCATGCTTGTGGGTCACATCTGATGAGTCCTTTAGAAGATTTAGGAATCACTATTTCCATAAGCCTGTTCAAAAGTACACTGCTTAAAGGATATTAACAAACTGCAGATTGTATAAAACATATATTTAGTAGTTTTGTTAGCAGCCCACAACTCATCGCCATGGTTCACAGGTGCCATCTTGAATTTAAATTTGGTGACTCTCTGCCTCTGATCAGCCAAAGAGGACTGTCTCATTAACCTTCAGTTTGCTCCTCTTGTAGTCAATAATCATCTCCTTTGTCTTGCTGACATTGAGTAAGAGATTGTTGTTGCAGCACCACTCAGCCTGATTTTCAATCAACTTCCGAAATCTTGATTTGTCATCACCTTTAATTAGGCCAATGATAATGGGGCCTTCAGCAAAGTTAACTATGGCATTGGACCTGTGCCTATCCACGCAGTCATATGTATAAAGTGAGTATAGCAGGGGGCTAAGCACACAGCCTTGTGGCGCAACTGTGCTGATGGAGATTGTTGAGGAGATGCTGTTGTTAATCTGAGCTGACTGGAGTCTGTAAGTGAGGAAATTGAGGATCCAGTTCAATAAGGCGGTATTGAGGCCGAGGTCCTGAAGCTTATGGATTCATTTTGAGGGAATGATAGTATTGAATGCCAAGCTGTGTCAAAGAAGAGTATTCTGATAGTATTTGTAGAGGACCTGTTATGATAGTCGGCAAACTGGAGCAGATCCAAGTTGCTTCTCACGGAGGAGTTGATATGTTTCTTCACCAACCTCTCAAAGCACTCATCAAAATGGATGTAAGTGCTACTGGACAATAGTCATTGAGGCAGATTACCATGTTCTTTTTAGGCACCGGTATAATTGAACCCTGCCTGAAGCAGGTGGCTACCTCAGACAGCTGAAGCGAGAGGCTAAAGGTATTGGTGAATATTCCAGTTCACTGATGAGCACAGGTCTTTAGTAATTGGCCAGCTACCCCATCAGGGTTGCGGGTTCTGTCTGTTCACCCTCCTGAAGGATACTCCTGCATTGGCCTGAGAGACTGAAATCACAGGATCATTGGGAATTGTGCGAGTGTTGAAGGTGTCGCCAAGTTTTGATGGTTAAAGCAAGCAGAGGAGGCATTGAAATGAGTGGAGCCTTACGTCGCTTGCTTTCATTTTGTAGGAGGTGGTAGCATTCGAGCGCTGCAACAGCTGTTGAGCATCCTATTATAATTCGTTTGATCCGGAATTGCCACTTCACTTGTGAGATGGCTTTCCAGAGACTGTACCTGGACCTCTTGTATTTTACTTGGTTGCCAGACCTGGATGCCATTGATCTGGATTTCAGCATTCAGTGGATCTCATGGTTCATCCAGGGCTTTGGAATGGGGAAGATTCTGAATGATGTTGTGGGAACACACTCATCTACAACTTTTTTTATAAAGACCGTGACAACAATGGTGTGTTTCTTCAAATCCTCCGATGAGACCTTGAGCATGGCCCAGTCCACTGACTCAAAGCAATCCCGTAGCGGCTCCTCTGCCTTCCACGACCAATTCAATATAGTTCAAAAGTTCTATTTAATATCAGAGAATGTTTACAATATACAAGCTGAGATTCTTCCTCTGAAGACATCCTTAAAACAGAAGAAAAACCTCCAGAAAATGAATGACAGAAAAAACATAAAAACACCAAAGGCTCCTGCTCCGCTCCCACACACAGCAAGCTGCATCAACAGTCTCCAACTTGTTCTAGCACAAAGCATCAACACTCCCACCATCCACCATACAAGCAAAAGCAAACCCCCAAAGAGAGACCATGGTCTGCAGTCCATCAAAAACTAACTGTTCACTCCAGAATTTTGACATCCTACAGGCTGTCTCTCTCACTGACAAGGGAGCGACAGATATTGTTCCTTCCACAGTGACAGGGGAGACAACGGCTGCTATTTCAATGTTAAAGCCTGTCTGAAGCTTTGCTGGGTTTCCCGACTTAAGAATCGGCAAAGTGCAGAGCACTCCGACAGCCACTCTCGTTGCCTTTGATGTTCCAGCGCCCGCTACGCTTCAGTATGCAACACCAGTGAGAATTTGTGTCCGCAGGGCTGTGCAGGCAGAACCTGGACATGTTGAAACGTGGCCAATCGGTGAGCTGCAAGAATGGCAACAAGCCATCGTGCAGAACCACAGTCTTTAAATGCTGCTGTAGATCAAAGAAGCTGATAGGACCCAGTAACCCTGAAAGGAAAGTAGAGACGTTAGAACACTAGAATAGGAAGAATTTAACAATTTTGCTGATGAACTGGGGAAGTCACACTCTGGTGCCATCTTTAGCACTAACTCTTTCTTGACTGGAGCCTTCCCTGAAGCATTACTCTGTTAGTATGCGGGTAGGAAGAGGACATTAACATCACTGGATTTCTCCAAATGCAGTCTAGGCATGGAACAGTAGGCATTCCTAGCAATGGTATAGCAATGGTAGAGTGCGTTGGAGCCATTGGTGCTGCAGATGATATGTTGATAATAATTGGGCTGAGGTTTCTTCAGACAAGCCTGATTGAAGTCACTGACAATGATTTGAAAGGAGTCAAGGCAGGCAACTTCTTATTTGTTGATGGCAGCACTCAATACCTCAAGGGGCTGCTGAACATCGGTCTTTGCTGATATGTAAACAGCAGTCAGAATCACGGAGGGGAACTCTTGGTCATTAGATGTTCCAGGTTGGAGAAACAATAATATGACAAGGCCACTGCATCTGAGCACCACAGAGGTTTAGAACACATAGAAAACCTACAGCTCAAATCAAGCCCTTCAGCCCACAATGTTCTGCCTAACATGTACCTACTTTAGAAATTACCTACAGTTACCCATAGCCCTCTATTTTTCTAAGCTCCATGTGCCTATCCAGTAGCCCTTTATAGTCATAGTCATAGTCATACTTTATTGATCCCAGGGGAAATTGGTTTTCATTACAATTGCACCATAAATAATAAAGTGTAATAGAACCATAAATAGTTAAATAGTAATATGTAAATTATGCCAGTAAATTATGAAATAAGTCCAGAACCAGCCTATTGGCTCAGGGTGTCTGACCCTCCAAGGGAGGAGTTGTAAAGTTTGATGGCCACAGGCAGGAATGACTTCCTATGACTCTCAGTGCTGCATCTCGGTGGAATGAGTCTCTGGCTGAATGTACTCCTGTGCCCACCCAGTACATTATGTAGTGGATGGGAGACATTGACCAAGATGGCATGCAACTTAGACAGCATCCTCTTTTCAGACACCACCGTCAGAGAGTCCAGTTCCATCCCCACAACATCACTGGCCTTACGAATGAGTTTGTTGATTCTGTTGGTGTCTGCTACACTCAGCCTGCTGCCCTAGCACACAACAGCAAACATGATAGCACTGGCCACCACAGACTCGTAGAACATCCTCAGCATCGTCCGGCAGATGTTAAAGGATCTCAGTCTCCTCAGGAAATAGAGACGGCTCTGACCCTTCTTGTAGACAGCCTCAATGTTCTTTGACCAGTACAGTTTATTGTCAATTCGTAACCCCAGGTATTTGTAATCCTCCACCATGTCCACACTGACCCCCTGGATGGAAACAGGGGTCACCGGTACCTTAGCTCTCCTCAGGTCTACCACCAGCTCCTTAGTCTTTTTCACATTAAGCTGCAGATAATTCTGCTCACGCCATGTGACAAAGTTTCCTGCCGTAGCCCTGTACTCAGCCTCATCTCCCTTGCTGATGCATCCAACTATGACAGAGTCGTCCGAAAACTTCTGAAGATGACAAGACTCTGTGCAGTAGTTGAAGTCCGAGGTGTAAATGGTGAAGAGAAAGGGAGACAAGACAGTCCCCTGTGGAGCCCCAGTGCTGCTGATCACTCTGTCGGACACACAGTGTTGCAAGCACACGTACTGTGGTCTGCCAGTCAGGTAATCAAGAATCCATGATACCAGGGAAGCATCCACCTGCATCGCTGTCAGCTTCTCCCCCAGCAGAGCAGGGCAGATGAGGTTGAACGCACTGGAGAAGTCCAAAAACATGACCCTCACAGTGCTCGCTGGCTTGTCCAGGAGGTAAGACCCTATATATATCTCCTGTAAGACCCTATACTATTATATGCCACCTCCACCACCATCGCCAGTAGCCCATTCCACACACTCACCTCTCTCTGCGTAAAAAATTTACCCCTGACATCTCCTCTGTACCTACTTTCAAGCACCTTAAAACAGTGCCCTCTCATGTTAGCTGCTTCAGCCCTGGGAAAAAGCCTTTGACTATCTACACGATCAATGCTTCCCATCATTTTATACACCTGTATCAGGTCATCTCTCATCCTCTGTCGTTCCAAGGAGAAAAGGCTAAGTTCACTCAGCCTGTTCTCATAAGGCATGCTCCCCAATTGAGGCAACATCCTTGTAAATCTCCTCTGTACCCTTTCTGTGGTTTCCACTTCCTTCCTGTAGTGAGGCAATCAGAACTGAGCACAGTACTCCAAGTGGGACCTGACCAGAGTCCTATATAGCTGCAACATTACCTCTCGACTCCTGAACTCAATCACATGGTTGATGAAGGCCAATACACTGTATGCCTTCTTAACCACAGAGTCAAACTGCGTAGCAGCTTTGATAGTCTGATGGAGTCGGACCCCAAGGTCCCTCTGATCCTCCACACTGCCAAGAGTCTGACTATTAATATGATATTCTGCCATCATATTTGACCTACTAAAATCAACCACCTCACACTTGCCCGGGTTGAACTCCATCTACCACTTCTCAGTCCAGTTTTGCATCCTATCAATGTCCCGCTGTAACCTCTGAGAGCCCTCCACACTATCCACAACACCCCCAACCTTTGTGTCATCAGAAAATTTACTAACCCATCCCTCCACTTCCTCATCCAGGTTATTTATAAAAATCATGAAAAGAAGGGGTCCCAGAACAGATCCCTGAGACACACCACTGATCACTGACCTCCATGCACAATATCACCTGTCTATAACCACTCTTTGCCTTCTGTGAGCAAGCCAATTCTCGATCCATAAAGCAATGTTCCCTTAGATCCGATGCCTCCTTACTTTCTCAATTTGCCTGGCAGGGGGTACCTTATCAAATGTCTTGCTGAAATCCATATACACTACATCTACTGCTCTACCTTCATCAATGTGTTTAGTCACATCCTCAAAAAACTCAATCAGTCTCGTAAGGCACGACCTGCCTTTGACAAAGCCATGCTGACTATTCCTAATCATATTACACCTCTCCAAATGTTTATAAATCCTGCCTCTCAGGATCTTTTCCATCAACTTACTGGTAAGACTCACTGGTCTATAATTTTCTGGGCTATCTCTATTCCCTTTCTTAAATAAGGGAACAACATCTGCAAACCTCTTTATCATGAAACACAGACCCCGACCTTTTGTCTTCTCCAAATCAGCAGTATGGTCCACCCTGGGTATAGATCAGTCTTCCTTTCTTATCAAAGTATCCAGCATGTCAGGAGTTAGCCATGTCCCTGTGAAATATAGATTGCAGCAATTCCTCATTTCTCTCCAATACAGTAATCTTGCCCTTAAGTCCTCAGTCTTGTTCTCCAGAGACTGTACATTTGCTAACAAGATGCTAGGTAGAGGAAGATTCATATGCCGATATTTCAGTCTGGCTTCGCGTCCTCTCCTTCTCACACTGTTTTGGCCATGGTACTGTTACTTTCATGCTCAAAAGATAACTCTACTGAGTCCTTTCAAAGATTGTAACATTGTTAGTTCAATAAGATGTTTCAAAATTACATTACTTAAAGGGAAATTGTAGGCTGTGGATTGCAGTCAGAGTAGTTCAGAAGTTGTATATTTACAAGTTTTGGAAGCTGCCCGCAACACGTCGCCATGGTTCACCAGCACCATCTCATGGGTATTGGTATCCGATAGGGCTTAAAGTCTTCGTTTGAGTTTAGAACTTCATGGTCGGCAAACCCAAAGCCATCAGAATGCTATTAGAGCACCATCAGCAAGATCAAGGATTGATTCCCAACACTGTCTGTAAGTGTCTCCTTATGGCTGCATGTGTTTCCTCTGGGTGTTCTGGATTCCCTCCACGTTCCAAAGATGTGCAGGTTAGTGTTAGTGAATTGTGGGCATGCTCTGTTGGTGTCATAAGTGTGACAACACTTGTGGGCCGCCCAACACAATCTTCACTCATCAGCTTTGACTCGACAGTGCTTTTCACTGCATGTTTTGATGTACATCTGACAAGCTAATCCTTATCTGTTCATAATGATATGTTATAGATGACTGGTTCAATTTTTACTGCTGCAAGCATGGATACTTATTCCTTCGGGTTTTAATTGTTGTTGGAGATTACCATCAATATTGGAACTTTGTGGATCAGTTTAAGAAATGTTGTAGCCATTGCCGTTAATATTCACAGTGGCTCACACTCCTAAACTGCCTTTCCCCGACTTTCCTTCCGTTGTTGTCGCTGGAATTAATTACAAGCTCATTTTCATTCTGTAGTACCTGCCTTTGAATAGTAAGGAACACATTTTAAATAACTGATTAGCGTTGCATAGAATACAGACCACAGTACATTGTAGCACAGTTCCGATCCTTTAGCTCAGGATGTTGTGCTGACTTTTTAATCTACTCTAAGATCAATCTAAACCTTCCCTCCCACATACCATTCCATTTTTATATAATCTATATGCCTATTTAAGAGTTTGTTAAGTGCCCCTAATTTGCCTCTACCACCACTCCTGGCAGACCGTTTCATCATCTTTGTGTAAAAATCTTACCTGTGACATATTCCCTCCTCCCATAATTTCCTCCAATCAGTTTAAAATTATGCTACCTCGTATTAGTCAGTTCTGCTCAGAGATAAAATCTCTGGCTATCCACTTGACCTATACCTCTTATCATCTTGTACATCTCTACCAAGCCACCTCTCATCCTTCTTCATTTCAAAGAGAAAAGTCTTTTGCTCTATCTACTCTCATAAGGCATGCTTGCTAATCAGGGAAGCAACCCGGATTAGGATGCATCATCACAAGGCCAATATTCTCTCGTAGTATTATGGTGTTGATTGCTGATCACTTAATGAACTAGATAGTAGAATGACAGTCAATTGATGGTGAAACTCTCCTGATGAAGGGTCCCAACCAGAAATTCTGACTAACACACCCAAATTGCTGGAGGAACTCAGTAGGCCAGGCAGCATCTATGGAAAAAAGTACAATCAACGTTTCAGGCAAAGACCCATCAGCAGGACCTGATCTCGGCCCAAAACATCAATTGTACTCTTTTCCATAGATGCTGCCTGGCCTGCTGAGTTCCTCCGGTATCTTGTGTGTGGTGCTTGGGTTTCCAGCATCTGCAGATTTTCTCTTGTTGGTGGCAGAAATTGTGACTGTTTATTCCCCTCCACAGAGGCAGCTAGACCGCTGAGTTCCTCCAGCATTGTGTGTGTGTTACACAGATGTGTGTATCATTTTTTCATATGTTCCAATTTATGTTTATTTCTCAGTGCAGAGCTTTGTAGACTGAATTCAAATTGGTCCATTAATGTCATGTATACTGAGGCACGGTGAAAAATATAGTTTTACAATCCATCCATACAGGTAATTTCAAAACATAAACACATCAAAGTAGTACAAGGGAAAAGAAATAACAGAATACAAACTATAGTGTTGCAGTTACAGAGAAAGTGCAGGACAGACAGACAATGAGGCTCAAGGGCTGTGATGAGGTAAACTGCGAGGTCAAGACTTCATCTTTATCATTCAAGAGATCCATTCAAGTGTCTTAAAAGAGAAGGATAGAAGTCACCCTTGAGCTGGGAGGTTTGTATTTTCAGGCTTTTGTATCGTCTGCCCAGCGGAAGGGGTGGAAAAGAGAGAATGTCTGGGGTAGATGGGGGGGATCTTTGATCATATTAACTGCTTTACCGAGGCAGCTAGCAGTGTAAACAGAGTCCATGGAGGGTGGCTGGTTTCCATGATATGCTGAGCTGTCACCTCAACTCAATAATACAGCATTCATCCAGTTTGTAAGAACTGGTGTACTGACAAGGTATCATTCTTAAGGCTGTTAGAATTGTAATTTTGTCTGGGTATAAAGGATAGCAGAGTTACGTTTCCTCTCTACTCCTTTGTGGGAGGTAGGACAAAGAAATATTGGAGAGGTGCCATTAGTGAAAGGTGCTGGAGAACAAAATGAGAGAATTCTGAGTTGTTACTTCTTCCTGAACTCTTGGCTCTTTTCAACAATCTGCCATCCAAGATGGACTAGGAGATCCTTTCAACACTAGATGTACAAATTCTGATGAGTTAGTCCACTGATGATCATAGTTGTATGGATTTTTATGCAGTAATGGTACGATCACTCGAGTCGAGTATGCTGTTTTCCTAAGGGGCTGTCTATTGGTGGGTCCTCAGGTGGCTATAGAGGCCAATCCAGGATCATATCCGGGGTGAAAGGGTGGATTCTATTAATGGAGAATATCTGTGCATGACATTGTTTAATGTGGGGAGCTTGATGCACGGGCAGGCGCCATTGATGTATCGGGGTTAGGGCCCAGTAACATGGAGTGCAAGATGACAAGGATGCTTCACTGCTGCTGGTTTCCTCTGCTTTCACTGCCATTGTGATATGTCGTCACCTTCCACCAGCTGAGGCCTTCGTTGGATCATTCTTTGTCTTGAACCTTCCCCTTGCCTCCCACCGTTGGTGATTCTACGAGTTAAGCACCTGATGGCTAAGCCCCAGACGGTATCGCTCTCAAGTTTTGGGAACTCACATTCTTCTTCACCGTGACAAGGTGATGATCTTTGGAGAAGCAATACTTATGTGAAAGCTTAAAACAAAATTGAGCTGTGTAGCAAACGTGATTTGCAAGAGCAAAAACAACCCACATCCTTGGGGAATAAACTCTTGTTTTTTAACATGTGTGGCATATAAATGTAGAGCAGCATGGGTTAACTGTCTGAAATTATGGTAGCTGAGAAACAAGGGAGACTTTGTTGATTTGGCCTAAAATCTGCTTATTGACCCTCATGACAAAATAGGAGAGTGAAACAACATGAACTAGTGATCAAAGTAAAAACTGCAATGGAATCTCAAAGCTTCAATGACATTGCACCTTTTTCATGGTTTTCTGCAGTGAAGTTCATAACAAAGCTCATGTCCAACAATAAACATTTAAAGACACCACACATGTCTTCTATAATGTCTGGCCGACATTAAGGTGTAGTGGTGATGGGACCACCCGCCATGATATCTGCCTCTTAAGTATCATCTGAGCTGGCAGCAGAAGATGACAAGCTGCCTTTTGAACTGATTTCAGTCACGAGCAATAGGTTATATGCCAAGTTTTGGCACACTTTTAAACATGCTGATCACTTGCACGGGCAGATAGATTTTGTATCTTCTGTTATTGTTCAATGTTTCACATAGCTTGGCCCAAACTGTCTGTATATTTTCCTTAGCAACAAATCCAACACCTCTACTGTGAGAAAACAAAGGTCTTTAATCGGGACTAGGCAGAATAATATTTCAGCGCAGATTAATGGCCAAAGGTCTTGTTTCTGTGTTGTAGTACTCTATGATTCTATGACTCTATAACTTTACTCATTTGGGCATGAGTGTTAATGCAGCAATAACATGTCATAAGGCTGAGTTGGGCCAAAAAATCTAAACTAAGTGATGAAAGCCTTTTTAGCCTGGACATATAATGCTTACAGATGTTGGGAACTTGCCCTTCCCACCTTCCAGTTGGATTGAGCAATTAAAGGATCTTTGGATCATATAGTGACCCCAAGATTCCTACAGTGGGGTACTCGAACACCAGAGGGCACATCCTCAGAATACAAGGATGACCCTTTAGAACACAGATGAGGAGGAATTCTTTTGCCCATTGGTTGTGAACCTATGAAATTCATTGCCACAGACAGCTGTACAGTCCAAGTCATTAAAGTTTAAAGTTGAAGTTGGTAGTTTTTTGATTAGTAATGGCATCAAATGTTAAGGGAAGAAGGCAGGAGAGTGGGGTTGAGAAGGATAATAAATCAGCAATGATGAAATAGCAAAGTAGATGCGATAGACCAGATGCCACTTTGTCTTATGGTCTTACGGCCTGATAGGAAGGGACATATTTCATGCATGTCAGGAAGGATAGGTAGTTGACAGGGCAAAATTGCAGGCAGTGGGATGAGTTGCAGTGTAACAGGGGAACAAATTCAAAAAGGGTGATGAATACAGGACTGAAGGTGTTACATTTGAATGCATGTAGTATACGAAATAAGGTAGATGATCCTGTAGCGCAGTTAAAGATTGGCAGGTATGACATTGTGGGCATCAGTGAGTCATGGCTGAAGGAAGATTATAGTTGGGAGCTCAACATCCAAGGATACACGTTGTATAGAAAGGACAAGCAGGTTGCCAGAGGAGGTTTGTGGCTCTGTTGATAAAAAATGAAATCAAATCCTTAGAAGGAGGTGACATAGATTAGAAGATGCAGAATCCTTGCAGATAGAGTTAAGAAGCTGCAAGGGTAAAAAGACCCTAATGGGAGTTATATACAGGCTTCTGAACAGTAACCAGGATGTGGGCTACAAATTACAATGAGAGGTAGAAAAAGCATGTCAAAAGGACGTTATGATCGCCTTTGAGGATTTAAATATGCAGGTGGATTGGGAAAATTAGGCTGCTGCTGGATCTCAAGAGAGAGAATTTGTAGACTGCTGAAGAGATGGCTTTTTAGAGCAGCCTGCGTTTGAGCCCTCTAGGGGATCAGCCTCTCTGGATTGGGTGGTGTGCAATGAACTGGATTTGATTAGGGAGCTTAAGGTATAGGAACCCTCAGTAAACAGTGATCATAGCATGATAGACTTCATCCTGCAATTTAAGAGGGAGAAGTCAAATGTATCAGTATTACAGTGGAGTAAAGGAAATTACAGAAACATGAGAGAGGAGCTGACCAAAATTCATCGGAAGGAGACACTGGGAAGGATGACAGTAGAACAACTATGGCTGGAGTTTCTAAGAGAAACTTGGAAGGTGCAGGATAGATACATCCCAAAGAAGATGAGGTATTCTAAAGGCAATGTCATGCAACCATGGCTGACAAGGGAAGTCAAAGCCAACAAAAAAGCAAAAGAACGGGCATATAATAGACCAAAAATTACTGAGAAGTTAAGGATTGGGAAGCTTTCAAAAACCAACAGAAGGCATCTAAAAACCCACAAGGAGGGAAAAGATGAAATATGAAGGTAAGCTAGCTCATAATAGAAAAGAGAATATCAAAAGTTTTTTTTTCGGATATGTAAGGAGCGAAAGAGAGACAAGAGTAGATATTGGACTACTGGAAAATTAAGCTGGAGAGGTTATAGTGTAGGACAAAGAAATGGCAGACAAACTGAATAAATACTTTGCATCAGTCTTCACTGTGGAAAACACTAGCAATATGCTGGAAGTTTGAGATTGTCAGGGGGCAGAAGTGAGTGCAGTTACTATTAGTAGGGAGAAGATTCTTGGGAAACTGAAAGGTCTGAGGTTAGCAGGTCAATTGTCTGAGTGCTACTGGTACCATGTAACCCAGGAAATATACTAGTGTGGATACAAGATTGGCTGACTGGCAGAAGAAAAGAATGGGAATAAAGGGGTCCTTTTCTGGTTGCTTACTGATAACTAATGGTGTTCTGCAGTAGCTGGTGTTGGGACCACTGCTTTTCATATTATATGTCAATGATTTAGATGAAGAAGTTGATGGCTTTATGGCCAGGTTTACAGATGAACAAATATACCGTAGGTGGAGAGGCAGGTAGTGTTGAGGAAGCATGGTTTTGCAGAAGAACAGACATATTGAGAGAATGGAGAAAGAAGTGGCAGATGGAAAATAGTGTAGAGAACTATATAGTCATGCACTTTGGTAGAAAGAATAAAGGCATGGAATATTTTCTAAATGGGGAGAAAATTCAAAATTCAGAGGTGCAAAGGAACTTGAGTGTTCTTGGGCAGGATTCACTAAGTGTTACCTTGCAGGTTGAGCTGGTGTTCAGGAAGGCAAATGCAATGTTCGAATTCATTTCAAGAGTACGAAATTACAAAATCATGGATGTCATGCTGATGCTTTATAAGGCACAGGTCAGACCACACCTGGAGTATTGTGTGCAGCTTTTGGCAACTTTTCTAAGAAAAGATGTATATTGGCATTGGAAAGGGTCCAGAGGAGGTTCAAGAGAATGATCCCAGGAATGAAAAGGTTAACATATGAGTAGTGTTTGATGGCTTTGGGCCTATACTCCCTGAAGTTTAGAAGAATGAGGGGGAATCTCATTGAAACCATTTGAATATTGAAACGCAAACAACAGGAATTCTGCAGATGCTGGAAATTCAAGCAACACACATCAAAGTTGCTGGTGAACGCAGCAGGCCAGGCAGCATCTCTAGGAAGAGGTACAGTCAACGTTTCAGGCCGAGTCCCTTCATCCTGACGAAGGGTCTCAGCCTGAAACAATGACTGTACCTCTTCCTAGAGATGCTGCTTGGCCTGCTGCGTTCACCAGCAACTTTGATGAATATTGCAAGACCCATGTATTGAATTGAATTGAATTGACTTTATTTCTTACATCCTTCACATACATGAGGAGTAAAAATCTTTATGTTACATCTCCATTTAAATGTGCAATGTGCAACATAGTAATTTATAATAATTTATAATAAATAGAACGATGCAACATTGAAATATGCTCAGCGTGAGTTAATCAGTCTGATAGCCTGGTGGAAGAAGCTGTCCCGGAGCCTGTTGGTCCTGGCTTTTATGCTGTGGTACCATTTCCCAGGTGGTAGGAGCTGGAATAGATGGTGGTTGGAGTGAGTTGGGTCCCCAATGATCCTTTGGGCCCTTTTTACACACCTGCCTTTGTAAATGTCCTGAATCGTGGGAAGTTCACAATTACAGATGTGATGGCTGTCCGCACCACTCTCTGCAGAATCCTGCGATTAAGGGAAGTACAGTTCCCATACCAGGCAGTGATGTAGCCAGTCAGATGCTCTCAGTTGCGCCCCAGAGAAAGTTCTTAGGATTTGGGGGCCCATACTAAACTTCCTCAACCGTCTGAGGTGAAAGAAGTGTTGTTGTGCCTTTTTCACCCCATAGCTGGTGTGTACAGACCATGTGAGGTCCTCGGTGACGTGGATGCTGAGGAACTTAAAGCTGTTTACACTCTCAGCTTCAGGTCCATTGATGTCAATAGGGGATAGCCCCTCTCCATTCCTCCTGTAATCCACAACCAGCTCCTTTGTTTTTGCGACATTATTTTCTTGACACCACCATGTCAGAGAGATGACATCTTCCCTGTAAACCACCTCTTTATTGTTTAAGATTAAGCCAATCAATGTAGTGTCATTGGCAAATTTAATTAGCAGATTAGAGCTGTGGGTGGTGACACCGTCATGGGTATACAGGGAGTAAAGGAGGGGACTTAGTACATAGCCCTGAGGAGCCCCTGTGTTGAGACTCAGAGGGGTGGAGGTGAGGGAGCCCACTCTTACCACCTGCTGGCGATCTGACAGGAAGTCCAGGATCCAGCTGCACAAGGCAGGGTCAAGGCCGAGGTCTCTGAACTTCTTGTCAAGCCTGGATGGAATTATGGTGTTGAATGCTGAACTGTAGTTCAAGAACAGCATTCTCACAAAAGCATCCTTCTTCTCCAGATGTGTAAGAACAGTATGTAGAGCAGTGGTTATTGTGTTGTCTGTTGATCAGCTGTGTCGGTAGGTGAGTTGTAGGGGGTCCAGCTTGGGTGGTAGTAAAATGTAATCCTTGACCAGCCCCTCAAAGCATTTGCTCATTATTGAGGTAAGTGCAACAGGATGCTAGTCATTCAGGTATGTTACTTTGGTTTTTTTTGGTACAGGAACAATGGTGGATAATTTGAAGCAGGAGGCCACTCTACACTGGGAGAGGGAGAGATTAAAAATGTCCGTAAACACATCTGCCAGTTGTGCTGTGCACATCCTGAGTACTCGCCCTGGGATGCCGTCAGGTCCTGCAGCCTTGCAACCGTCCACTCATTGGAAACATCTGCGTACCTCAGCCTCAGAGATGACGAGGTTGCAGGTTGTAGAGGTGGCTTTCCTCAGAGGATCAGGGTTAGCGACATTGAACCGAGTGTAAAAAAGATTGAGCTCATCTGGGAGAGAGGCCGCGATGTTGACGGCACCACAATGTTTGGCTTTGAAGTCTGTGATGGAGTGCAGCCCTCGCCACAAGTCACGTGTGGTATTCATTGTGAAATTTGACTCAGTTTTGTCCCTGTATTGTTGTTTCACAGCCTTGATAGCTTTGCGCAGATGGCAGTTGCTTTTCTTGAGCTCCAGCTGATTGCCAGCGATGTAAGCTCTATGCTGCTCGCACAGAACTATTGATCCAGGGTTTCTGGTTCAGGAAGACCCTGACTGACTTCTGGGGGACAACATCTTTGATGCACTTCCAGATGAAGCACATTACTCCATCAATGAACTTGGAGACATCCTCATCATGGAAGACATTCCAGTCAACATCATCGAAGCAGTCCTGTAGCATGAATGGCTGATTGGCTGGACCAACAATGGATGGTTTTATCTATGGCTGCCTCTTCTTTCAGCTTCTGCCTGTACTTCGGCAAAAGCAGAATTGAAAAGTGGACTGATTTTCCTAAAGCTGGGGGAAGGAGAGCTTTGTCAGCATTGCGGAAGGGAGTGTAACAATGGTCAAGTACCTTATCTCCCACGTGCTCACCTGGATGTGCTGACAAAACTTCAGAGAGACTTTCATCAGTGACGCTCGATTAAGGTCACTGGCGACGATGAAGGCAGCCTCTGGGTGTGCAGTCTTCAGCGTTTCGATGGTCTCATACAGTTCCTTGAGAGCCAGGTCAGTGTCAGCATGTGGATAGGGAGTGGATGTGGAGAGGGAATGAGAGAGAGTACTTCCTATAGTGGGAGAATCTAGGAGTGGCAGGCATAGCCCCAGAATAGAGGCACATCCATTCAGAGTTGAGGAAAAGTTTCATTAGCCGAGGGGCGGGGGGTGGGTGGTTAGTGAATCTATGGAAGTCATTGCGACAGATGGTTTTGCAGGCCAAGCCATCGGATATACTTAAGGCAAAGGTTGATAGGTCTTGATTAATCAGAGCATCGATGGTTATGGGGAGAAGGCAGGAGAATGGGGTTGAGGGTGACAATGATGGAATGGTGGAGCAGACTTGATGGACTGCATGGCCTAATTCTACACTAATGTGTTATGGTCATATTGTCAGTTCATTCAGATATGGCCCAAGTACAGAGAGAGAGACTCTGAAGCAGGTTGATAGTTCACAGACTTTAATGCGAGCAGGGTCTTAAGGAAAAGGAAAATAATAACTGCTGGGCCAAACAGGGCCATTAACTAAAGCCCTCAGATGGAAAACTAGATGCCAACGCCACGGCTGAAAGGAATATCTAAATATAAAATGAGTACCACTTGTCCTTCGCACCAGTCAACTCGAAAGTCCACTTTCTCAGGCAAGGGCAAATGCAAGCACGCAGCATAATGTTGCTGTGTTTTGCTCAAGTCTCAACAAGCGCTACAACAAAAAGCCATAACGAAATAATAATTAGCTGACACGTGCATATTCACGAGCGCAGTTGCCGAATCTGCTGTGCTGTCCGAGTCCATAGTTGTGACACGTATGGTACCATGATACTTTGTGTGGTAGTCTTTTCATATGACAGAACTCACAATAGCTGTGTATGCTAATGACATTCCAGACTGTGCCTGCCAGGGTACTACAGTAAAAATAATTTAAAGCCAAGGAGGACTGACATACATTGTTGAGAAAGGACCCACCTCCCATTACTATTGATAACAATAAATTGATCAGAATCTCAAACTTAATTTCTGATGTTTTACCTGCTCTACTTTTACTGCTTGGTACAAAAGCAACCTTGTTTTAATCTTACACAAGAGAGAAAAAAATACTTGTACTTCCTTCTTCATTGGCCGTTGCTCTCCATCTGTTTACTGCTTCCTACATCGTTGCTTCAGAGATGGCTTTGTTGCAAAATCACCTTTTCAACATGACTGCTTTTCTGAATTTGTAACCATCATTCAAACACAGCTGTTGCTATTGCTGGATCCATTTATTAGTGTCACATTTATAAAGTCATTCCCCAGTATTAGTTTGGAATCTAACTGATGACAGCAAACATCCACACTAGTCATTCTAATCTCTCTTACTAAATTTCTGCTAGTAGATCATATCTTTAGTATACTTCCACACACAAAATGCTGGAGGAACTCAGCAAGTCAGGCAGCATCTATGGATGGGAATATTAAACAGTTAATGCTTTGGGGACATCATCCGCCCCACCTCTTCCCTACCTGCCTTTCCCTCACAGACTTACTTATTTCTCGCCACCTTGTATTCCTTCCCCTCCTCTACTTTCTCATTCTGAATTCTGGCCCCTTTCCTTTTCTGTCCTGAGGGGTCTCAGTCCGAAATGTTGATTGTTTATTCTTCTCCACAGATGCTACCTGGCCTGCTGAGATCCTCCAGCATTTTGTGCGTGTTGCTCAAGATTTCTAGCATATGCAGTATCTCCTGCATCGATATTCCATGCAGAACAGTGCACAGGTATATTCATACAGTATAGAGTAAATACACGGTATCACTGGGCCTGAGCTCAAGAATCAGCTGTCCTTAAGTGCATAGCCCCTCTGATGGAGAATTTCCCTCATCGTTGGGAATGGTTCACCACTTGTCATTCTCCAAACATGTAAAATTTTGTTTAAAACAATCAAAACACTTTAGCAAACTAGAGTGCAATTGAAAAGATCTAAATTTAGTAGCTCAGTTAAATCATGTAACAAAAAAATTACCTGGAAATTCAAGCAACACACACAAAATGCTGGTGGAACGCAGTAGGCCAGGCAGCATCTATTGGAAGAGGTACAGTCGACATTTCGGGCCGAGACCTTTCGTCAGGAGGGTCCTGAGGCCTGAAACGTCTTCTGTACCTCTTCCAATAGATGCTGCCTGGCCTGCTGCGTTCCACCAGCATTTTGTGCGTGTTGCTTGAATTTCTAGCATCTGCAGATTTCCTCGTGTTTACATTTTTAAGTTACCTGGATATCTTTCTACTGCAGCTGTTTCTTTCCACTAACATTACTGGACGCCGATTCACTGGGTCCTCCTTCACCCCCCTGCATTCTGTGTGGACTGCAGTCCAGGAACATGTCTGATGGGCTGAATGGAAATTCAGGATCGTTACCTACTCAGGTGTGCTGAATTTCCCACATTTACATCTCAAAGGCCAACTGCTCCCAGCGGAGTTGCCAGCTTTTAAGTGTAACATCCACCCTTGTGTTCTGTTCACTTCCTATACCTCTACATATTGGGGATCTCACCACTTTTAACACAACTGCAGATACTTTGATTTTAATTAATTCTGCTTCTCAATTTCCTTAGGAATTCTGCCATGCAGTTTGATAGCATCCAGGTGGGTGGGAGAGAAGAAAGGGATTTGCTTTGCCATTGTTCTGTTGCTTGTTGTGTTCTGCGTTGTTCTGCCGAGCATAGAGCTCATATTATGTGGTGTTGCGGTGTATGCTGACACTAGCAGGCTGCCCCAGCACATCCTAAGATGGTGCTGGTTGTTTGTCCAAACAATGCACTTCACTGTATGTCTCCATGTACATGAGGTAAATAAATCTGAATCTGACTCTTCATTTGACCAACTCCTCCCTCCAGTCAACATCCTGAAATAAGCTCTTGCAATCAGATGACAACTATCGCACTTTTCAGTACACTTGTGAATTCTCATTTCACCAAACTCAAGAGCCTGAAGTGTACACTCAGTGACCACTTTACTCGGTACTTTATGTATCTAATAAAGTGGCCAGTGAGTGTACTTTCGTGGTCTTCTGCTGCTGTAGCCCATGCACTGCAAGGTTTGATGTGTTATGCATTCAGAAATGCTTTTCTACACACCAGTGTTGTAACATGCGGTTATTTGTCACCTTCCTCTCTTCTTAACAAGGAGTTTTTTTGCCTGCAGAATTACGACTCAGTGGATGCTTTTTTATGTTTTTCACACCATTCTCTGTAGACTATGTTGTGTGTGAAAATTGCGGGAGATCAGCAGTTTCTGTAGTTTCGGAGATATTCCAACCACCCCTTCTGGCAACAACAATTATCCCATAGTCAAAGTCACTTAGATCACATTTCTTCCCAATTCTGAGGTGTGCTCTAAACAACATCTGAACTTCCTGACGATGTTTGCATGCAGTTATACAGTGAGTTGTTTCTACATGATTGGCTGATTTGATATTTGCATCAATGGGCAGGTGAACAGGGGTACCTAATAAAGTGGACACTGAGTGTCTGTGATCCCAGGCCTTTTAAAAGAAAAAGTACATCTCTATCAACACTGGTGCATGCACAATATTTTTTCCCTACAGTGAAAATGCAGAGTGAGCCATGTTGCAGTTCTTTGTCTCCAGTTCCCAAAACATGAGGGAGAAATGCCTTCTGTTCTTCACTGTTTTCATTGTTTTGTTGGATATTGACAAGGAGCTTTTGTGCGCAAAATGCTTAATGCTAATCCATGCCTGCATTCCTCCATAACCACAGTTATGCCAATCTAATTCTTAATTAGATACCACCAAGCTTCAACAAGTTTTTGGTGTGTTTCTACAGCAACAAAAATAAAACCCAAGCCACTGCAGACTACTCGAAAACAGCATTGTATCTCAACTATTTGGAATGACTAATAAGTCGGCAATTTAACTGAGAACTTTCAGACATCACAATAACCCATGAGGCAGAGCTATTTTGAGGGCAGGAGGCCATTTTGAGATTTCAAAAAATACTGCTGCTTCTTGCCCTTCCATTGAATAATGTCAAATCCAGCACAATACTCTGGCATTCATTGCTCGTCTAATTTGCAACAAGCACATTCTTCGAAGTTTTCCTGTTGAGGGCCATGGTAGTTTCAATGCTCTTGCTTGGATCTCAATCACATTTTAAGGTTCCTAACTGGCAGAAGATATATAAAACAATTCATTTCTCTGCAACACACAAAAAACACACCGATGGCATGAACATCAATTTCTCTAACTTCTGGTAATTTCTTCCCCCCTCCCTTCATTCTTTCTCCATTCCCCATTCTGACTACCTTCAAACCACTTCTCTTCTCACATGCTCACCACCTCCGTCTGGTTTCCCTCCTTCCTTTTTTCCCATTGTCCGCTCTCCTTTCCTCTTCTCTCCATGCACATCAAAACAAAGGTACTCTATTTAACTTTCCAAATGAGTCAGGAAGCTTGAGAGCTATACTGGATGGAATCAAGTCTTTTGTCCCAACTCATTATTGCCGACCAAGTTGCCTAATTGAGCTCATCCCATTGGTTTGTGCCTGGCCCAGAAATATTTAAACTTTTCCTCACCATGGACCTGTCCAAATGTCTATTTAAACATCATAACTGTACCACCCCTTCTTCCACCTCTTCCAGCAGCTCAATCTATTTACTCACCCTTTTTCTGTGAGGAAAAAGGTTCCCTTCATATCCCTTTTTAATCTTCCCCTCTCACGTGAGACTTATGCCATCTAGTTTTTGACTCCCCTGTCCTAGGGGAAAGACTGTTGCTATTCACCTTATCTCTGCCTATTGTGATTTTATTAATCTCTATAAAGTTATCCCTCGGTCTCCTGCACTCCAGAGTAAATAGTCATATCCTAACCAACTTCTACTGGTAGCTCAAAGCCTCCAGTCTCAGTAATATCTTCATAAATCTTATTTTTAACCATTTTCAATTCGGACTACACACAGTACTCCCAAAGTGGTCTTGCCAATGATTGTACAACATCTTGTCATCCCAGCTCTTATAGTCATAGTCATAGTCATACTTTATTGATCCCAGGGGAAATTAGTTTTCGTTACAGTTGCACCATAAATAATAAATAGTAATAGAACCATAAATAGTTAAATAGTAATATGTAAATTATGCCAGTAAATTATGAAATAAGTCCAGGACCAGCCTATTGGCTCAGGGTGTCTGACCCTCCAAGGCAGGAGTTGTAAAGCTTGATGGCCACAGGCAGGAATGACTTCCTATGACACTCTGTGCTGCATCTCTGTGGAATGAGTCTCTGGCTGAATGTACTCCTGTGCCCACCCAGTACATTATGTAGTGGATGGGAGACATTGACCAAGATGGCATGCAACTTGGACAGCATCCTCTTTTCAGACACCACTGTGAGAGAGTCCAGTTCCATCCCCACAACATCACTGGCCTTACGAATGAGTTTATTGATTCTGTTGGTGCCTGCTACCCTCAGCCTGCTGCCCCAGCACACAACAGCAAACATGATCGCACTGGCCACCACAGACTCGTAGAACATCCTCAGCATCGTCCGGCAGATGTTAAAGGACCTCAGTCTCCTCAGGAAATAGAGATGGGTCTGACCCTTCTTGTAGACAGCCTCAATGTTCTTTGACCAGTCTAGTTTATTGTCAACTCGTATCCCCAGGTATTTGTAATCCTCCACCATGTCCACACTGACCCCCTGGATGGAAACAGGGGTCACTGGTACCTTAGCTCTCCTCGGGTCTACCACCAGCTCCTTAGTCTTTTTCACATTAAGCTGCAGATAATTCTGCTCACCCCATGTGACAAAGTTTCCTACCGTAGTCCTGTACTCAGCCTCATCTCCCTTGCTGATACATCCAACTATGGCAGAGTCATCCGAAAACTTCTGAAGATGACAAGGCCCTGTGCAGTAGTTGAAGTCCAAGGTGTAAATGGTGAAGAGAAAGGGAGACAAGACAGTCCCCTGTGGAGCCCCAGTGCTGCTGATCACTCTGTCAGACACACAGTGTTGCAAGCACATGTACTGTGGTCTGCCAGTCAGGTAATCAAGAATCCATGATACCAGGGAAGCATCCACCTGCATCACTGTCAGCTTCTCCCCCAGCAGAGCAGGGCGGATGGTGTTGAACGCACTGGAGAAGTCAAAAAACATGACCCTCACGGGGTTCGCTGGCTTGTCTAGGTGGGCATAGACGCGGTTCAGCAGGTAGACGATGGCATCCTCAACTCTTAGTCGGGGCTGGTAGGTGAACTGGAGGGGATCTAAGTGTGGCCTGACCATAGGCCGAAGCAGCTTCAGAACAAGTATCTCCAGGGTCTTCATGATGTGGGAGGTCAATGCCACCGGTCTGTAGTCATTGAGGCTACTGGGGCGCGGCGTCTCCTGTACAGGGACGAGGCAGGACGTCTTGTATTATCAATAGCATTGTGGACTGTTGTATTCTGAGTTAGAACATAGAACAGTATATACAGAAACATGCCTTTTGGCCCACAATGTTGTGCCAAACTAAGAACCTTCTGCTGAATTATAGTATACTCATGCTAGTGACCAGCCTAGCAACACACTATAAGACATACAACATAGGAACAGAATTAGACCATACAGCCCATTGAGTCTTCTCTGCCATTCCATCAAATCTGGTTTATTATCACTCTCAACCCCATTTTCCTGCCTTCTCTCCATAGCCTTTCATGCGATTACTAATCAATAACCTATCAATTATCACTTTAAATATACCTAATGACTTGGCCTCCACAGCCATCTATGGCAATGAATAACATAATTTCACAACTCTCCACCTGACGAAATTCCTCCTCATCTCTGTTCTAAATGGACATCTGATAGGTTTCAATGAGATCCCGCCATGTTCTTCTAAACTTCCGTGAGTACAGGCCCAGAGCCAGCAAACCCTCTTATACGTTATCCCTTTCATTACCAGTATCATTTTGCTGAACCTCCTCTGGACCTTTTCCAATACCAGTACATCTTTTCTTCGATAACATACTCAAAGTGCAGTATCACCAATGTCTTATAAACCCTCAGCATTTCAAGCTTGCTCTTATATTCTAGTCCTCTCAAAATGAATGCTAACATTACATTTGCCTTCCTTACCACCAACTTAATCTACAAGTTAACCTTTAGGCATGAGGGGTCCCAAGTGATTTTGCACCACTGATTTTTGAATTTTCTCCCTGTGTATAAAATAGTCTACACTTGTATTCCTTCTAACAAATGCATGACCTACACTTCCTTGCACGATATTCCACCTGCCACTTCTTTGTCCATTCTCCCAATCTGTCTAAGTCCTTCTGCAGTCTCCCTGCTGTCACAACACTACATGTCCCTCCACCTATCTTTGTGTCATCCACAAACTTGACCACAAAGCCATCAATTCCATCATCCAAGTCATTGACATATAATGTGAAAAGAAGTGGTCCCAACACTGACCCCTGCTGAACACCACTGGTCCCTGGAACCCAACTAGAAAAAAGCATCCTTTATTCCCACTCTTTCCCTCTGCCAGTCATCCAAACTTCTATCCATGTTAGTTTCTTTCCTGCAATACCACAGGCTCTTATCTTTTTATGCAGCCTCATGTTCAGCATCTTCTCAAAGGCCATCTGAAAATCAAAGTAATCAACATCCACTACCTATTATTCCCTCAAAGAATTCCAGCAGATTTGTTAGGCAAGATTTCCCCTTAAGGAAACAATGATGACTTTGGCCCATTTTTATCATGTGGCTCCAAGTACCTCAAATTTCATTGTTAATAATGGACCCCAATATCTTCCCAACCACTGAGGTCAGACTAAATGACCTATAATTTACCTTCTTCTGCCTTCCTCCCCAATGGTACGCCAAAAATGGAGTATCATTTGCTTTTTTTAGTCCCATGGAACCATTCCCGAACCTAATGATTCTTGGAAGATAATTACTTATGCTTCCACAATTCTTTCAGCTACCACTTTCACAACCCTGGGGTGTAGTCCATCTGGTCCAGGTGACTTATCTACATTCAGACCTTCCAGCTTCCCAAGTGGTTTCTCCTTAGTAATAGCAACTTCACGTACCTGCTCCCTGGCACTTTTGAACTTCCAGCATACTGTTAGTGTCTTCCACAGTAAAGACTGATGAAAAATACCTGTTAAGTTTGTTCACCATTTCTTTATTGACACCCACCTATCTCCACTTTCTAACCTGATGCTCTAGTTCCCATCCCCCTGCTAAACTATTTTAAGCCCTCTCAAGTAGCACTAGTAAACCTCCCAGCCATGATGTTGGTTCCCCTCCAGTTTAGGTGCAACCTATCCCTCTTGTACAGGTCACCTCTGCTCCAGAAGAGGTTCCAATGATCCAAGAACCTGAAACCCTGCCCTTGCACCAGTTTCTGAGCCACGCATTCATCTGTACTATCAATCTATTCCTACCTTGATGAGCACCTGGTATACGGAGTAATTGAGAGATTACTTCCTTGGAGGTTCTGCTCTTCAGCGTCTCTCCTAACTCTCTATATGCGTAGGACCTCTTCCCCCTTTCTACCTATGTTATTAGTGCCAATGTATACCACGATGTCTGGCTGATCACCCTCCCTCTTGAGAATATTTTTCAGCCTGTCTGATTCATCCTGGACTTTAGCACCTAATAGGCAAACACATCATCGATTCTGTCGGCCACAGAATCTCCTGTCCGTCCCTTAGCTATTGAGCCTTTTATCACTAATGCCTGACTTTACCCTTCCCTGCTAAGTCTCAGAGCCAGCCACAGTGCCACTAGCTTGGCTGCCACTGCTGTGTCCTAATAGGGCATCCCCCCAGCAGTATGCAAAGAGGTATTTTTGCTGTTGAGCAGAATAGCCACAAGGGAACCGTGCACTGACCGACTATTCTGCTTTCTTCTCCTGGTGATCATCCTTCTGCTATTTGAAGCATGCATCAGCCATCCAGCCTATACTGAATTAAAGACTAAGCATCTACAGAAAATTTTTTAAAAACTTGCCTGTTTTTACCTGTGCCTCTCTCTTTTGACATTCACACCTGTTCTAACCTGTTCCTGCTGAAGCCTGTTGAGCCAGGGTGTGAGAAGCTGGAAGGTGATAGATGGAAGAGGTAAAGGGCTGAAGAAGAAGGAATCTGATTGGAAATGAGAGTAAATTGAAGAGAAAGAGATAGGCAGGTGAAAACTGCGGAGGTGATGGGCAGGTCTTGAGGGCAGAGAAGAAGAAAAGAAATGAGAGAGCCAATGGAATGGGGACAAACTTAAAGAAAAGGTGTGGCGGGGGGAAACAGAGGGGAGGGATTATCTATGTTCATGCTTTTAGGTTGGAGACTACCATTCTCTTCCCTGCACCCTAACTTTCTCCTCACACTTTCAAGCATATTCTCCAGAATTCCACCACAGTGGGTGCAGAGAAGATTTGCCAGGATGCTACTTGGATGAGAGAGTATGCCTTAAGAGGATAGGTTGAGCGAGCCAGGGCAAAAATGGCTTATACCAGGGGCATTATTTTCAGGTGATTGGAAGAAAGTATAGGGGATGTTAGAGATAAGTTTTTACACAGAGAGTAGTGGAATGCCCTGCTTGGGGTGGTGGTAGAGAAAGATGCATTAGCGGAATTTAAGAAACTTTTAGATAGGCACACGGATGATAGAAAAATGGAGGACTATGTGGAGGGAAGGGTTAGGTTGATTTTAAGAGCTTAAGGTAAAAGAACCGTTAGGAGATTGCGATCATAATGCCAAGCTGTTCTCAGGCACTGGTGTAATTGAAGACTGCTTGATGCAGATGGATACATCAGGAAGCCATGTAGTGAAGAAATCATGAGCAAATCATGAGCAGAAGACATTCTCTGCACATAGGTGAAAAATGCACAAAAGTGTCCAGGCCAAATTTGCCATAGGAGCTAATTCTCACCATTCCTAGTATCACCCCTTGAATTTATGCCAGAAATGCTGACTATGCTCTTTTAATGCATGGAAGTCAAGAGCTGAGAAGCCCAGCTTCTGGGCAGTAGAAGCCATGATAAATAAACATGAAGGAGCAAAAATCTTACAGAGCATTTCGATGTTTTAAAAGTCTTCGATAGGTTAATATCTATTAAAATAGGTTACATAAGACATAAGACATAGGAGCAGAATTCGGCCCATCGCGTTCTCTCCACCATTTCATTATGTCTGATTTATTATCCTTCACAACCCCATTCTCCAGCCTTCTCCCTGTAATCTTTGATACCCTTGCTGTTCAAGAAGCCATTAACCTCTGCTTTAAATAAACTCAGTGAATTTTCCTCCACAGCATCTGTGGCGATGAATTCCAAGGTTCACCCTCTGACTAAAGAAATTCCTCCACATCTCTGTTTTTAAAATTAAGTGATTATAATTCAGAGAAATAGAATAAATGCAATTAAAGCAACTTGAACATGCAATTAAACATCTGGAATAATTGGCACCGCCTGGATTCCCTCCCTCACTGATGTACATGAAAAGGCTGGGCCTTCTCAGGAAGCTGTTGCTTACTGCTTGGTGTAGTGCCATGTCTGGGAACAGAGTGGACAACTATAGGTTTCTGGTCCCTGACATGTGGGAAGTTCTTGGCTTCTAGTTTTGGCCTTGCATGTGTAAAAACTCTGAGACATTTGAATGACAGATGGGGAAGCCCTGGATAGTTGCCAGCATTATTCTCCTAATTGTCTTTTGAGATATTCTACATACCTTTTAACCAATGACATGCATTTCATATTGCAAAGTGGCCTATGGCCTTTCAAGGACTCTACACTCATGTGCTCAGTAGCCATATATATATATATATGTCAGTCTTTGTGTGTAGTTTTTCTTTGATTCTGTTGTCTTTTTCTGTTCAAGTGTGAATTCTGTAAGAAAATGAATCTCAGGGTAGCATATGGTGAGGTATAATTACTTTGATAATAAATTTACTCTGAACTTTGAATTTTGAACAAGTATATGCGATGGGCGGTCATCAATTGTGCACTGCAAGGCACTACCAATAGCAAAGTTGTAAGTATATAAGTGTATTTTTAGACATGAATGCTGTGCAGACAACTGCGGGCTAATATATAGATTGATTAATCATTTCCCCATTATCTCCTTTTAATCACCAGGTGTTTTCCTTTGTACGTTGTCATTCATCATTCATGTTTGGCTTTCCAACACCACACTCATATTTTTGTGTTTGTCTCTTAACACTTTTCCAGTCAGACCGCACAAGCAAGAACCAGTTTTTCAAACATTAACCTGACCATCTTGTAGATTCCCCACCACAGACACTGAGATAGTCACTTTCAAAGTTTGCCCAGACATGGATCTACATTTTACTCTCTTGTCCAAGATTATATTAGATTTTTTCATCGAAGTACCTTTAAGGTTTCTTTTAAAAAAATACAATAATAGACAGCCATCCTCTGGATGTCTAAACCCATTTGTTTCTCAGTTATTTATCATTGTCACTTTGGGTTCTTCCACCCCTTTGATAATAAATCTGATTCTGATTCTGCTCAAACTACTTATTCAAGTACTGATTACATTGTAGGAGCATGCCTGTGTTTGTGCACAATTTATTCCATATCTGTCCTTTAACCTCAAACTTTATTTTTTATGCATTACTTTATTCGTTGTAATTGTTGAACATTGCATTGCGTTGCATGTTTCACTCTGAACAGCACACGACAGTAAATTCCTAATATGGAAACTAAGATGATCCTTGATCCTATCAGGTTAATTGTCTAAGATGATGCAAAAATCAGTTTTGACAAAATCTCCCTATTAAAATTCCCCCATACTCTTATAATCTCTTGTTATTTTTTTGTATATCCACCAGCAAGTAGACAATAGAACAGAGAAGTACATAGGGACAAAACAGTCCAGAGAATTTCCATATTCTGTGACTCCAGAATTTAAATTATCTGTGTCTTTCCCAGTGCATTTTCAACACATTAGTCTGGAAATTGCATTGAGCGGACCTCATTTGTAGGCAAGGGCACAGTGGATGCATCCTGTATCCAGGCCTAAACTAAGTATCACACCCTTTTGAAAAACTAGCTTTATTTGGTCACATGTACATTAAAACATATAGTGAAATGCTTCATTTGTGGTGGGGGCAGCCCACAAGTATTGCCACCCTTCTGCTGCCAACATAACATGCCCACAACCCACTAACCCCAACCATGCATCTTTGAAATGTGGCAAGAAACCAGAGCATCCAGCAGAAACCAACTCAGTCACGGGGAGATCGTTACAGACTGCAGTGGGAATCAGACCCCAATCAGTGATCGTTGGTGCTGTAATAGGGATTGCCAGCTGCTATGCCACCATGCCATCCACATTTGGAATCAGCTGTTGAAATGCCAGGAGTCGTCAGCAAATGAGAAGATGTTCTGTGGCAGTTTTTTGTACATGTGAAGACCATCTTGAATGTCCCTGCTCCTCACCCTGACTCCAGGTCCGCATTCCTGTCAATGACCCCGACCCTAGGACCTATCCAGTTTCTCCACCTTGACATCTGCATGTTGGTGATGGGCACTTGGTGCCTGTCATTCTAGTTCAGTTACAGGAGTCCAGGATTGTGCAAAGCTGAACCTTTGGATGGCTCTAATGACCAAAACAGATTTACTGTACTTGTTTCACAACTCCAGACATAACTTTATATATGAAACATGTGATCTCAAAATATTCAACCTCAAAATGACTGGATTAACTTTTTTGAAACCAGGAACTCATTTGGGTGTTCGTTCAGTGTGAAGGTGGGGACAATGATTGGCTCGCTCTTCATTCCGAGTATAGCTACCACTCTCAGACTTACAGAAGCTTACCCTCCTCCAGTTCAGGACAAACAGTGTTATCATTTCCCACCAATCACCGACCCACCCCACCGCCACATCACCCTGATTATGTTTTAAGCGTAAAATCTTTCTAGGAGAATTCCCAGGATGCCATCTAAATTAGAGAATATGTTTTATGAGGAAAGGTTGAGCAGTCTGGGACTTTTGTCTTTGGAGCGAAGGACATTGATTGATTCAGATCAGATTAAGATCCATTTATTTGTCATATGTACATCAAAACATACAGTGAAAGACGTTGTTTGAGTTACCAACCAACATAACCTAACTATGTGAGGGGGCAGTCCCAGTGTCGTACGCAGCAACAAAACAACGACAGCAAAACAAGCCCCTTTCTTCCTTCCCAGCCACCCACTCACACACACTGACAGTCCTCCAACCCCAGGATACAGGTCGATAGAGGTGTGGAGGATGGTAGGAGACATTATAGTGAGAATAGCTAGCACCTTTTCCCAGTGAGGAGATGGCTAACACAAGAGGGAACAATTTTAAAGTGACTGAAGGAAAGTGCAGGGGGGTTGTAAGAGGTAAGTTTTCTACACAGAGAGTGGTGGGAGTGTGAACCGTGCTGCTAGGGGTAATAGTAGAGGGAGATATATTAGTGACATTTAGAGACTCCAAGAGAGACACATAAATGAAAGAAAAATGGATGGTCATGTAGGAGGGAAGAGTTAGATTGATCTTGAGGTAGGTTAAAAAGTCATTGCAGAACATTGTGGGATGAAGGGCCTGTGCTGTACTGTTCTATGTTCTCTCTGTCTTTGTTTGTTTCAGTAAGCAGGAATTATGTATTTAAATGATGTGCAGGTCATGGTCTGGCAATGTTTCTGGAGAGATGTGGATAGAGTGTGTGACTTTCACTGTATGTAAAGTAGGCCTTCCCTGCTGTAAAACAAATGTGCAGAATGAGCTCAGTTCAGATGGAAATTGGACGGTTCAGTACGTAGGTACCACTGGGTAGCCTCAAGAGTTGGAAAAGCATTTCCTCCAACTGAGGGATTGCTGCCTTGTTCCGCTGCAACTGCGTGATGCTGGTCATCTTCAGAGCAGCACAGGGGAACATGGACCATGTTGTCAGGGGCTGACTCACTGGGCACTTTCTAGGAGAATAGCAAGCCAAATGTCCAAATAGAGTATTGCATGAAGAATATCATCCCTACCTGTGTCCTTGGTGATAATATTACTGACTTATGGTACGAAGTACTTAGAAACATAGAAACATAGAAAATAGGTGCAGGAGTAGGCCATTCGGCCCTTCGAGCCTGCACCGCCATTTATTATGATCATGGCTGATCATCCAACTCAGAACCCAGCCTTCCCTCCATACCCCCTGACCCCTGTAGCCACAAGGGCCATATCTAACTTCCTTTTAAACATAGCTAATGAACTGGCCTCAACAGTTTGCTGTGGCAGAGAATTCCACAGATTCACCACTCTCTGTGTGAAGAAGTTTTTCCTAACCTCGGTCCTAAAAGGCTTCCCCTCTATCCTCAAACTGTGACCCCTCGTTCTAGACCTCCCCAACATCGGGAACAATCTTCCTGCATCTAGCCTGTCCAATCCCTTTAGGATCTTATACGTTTCAATCAGATCCCCCCTCAATCTTCTAAATTCCAACGAGTACAAGCCCAGTTCATCCAGTCTTTCTTCATATGAAAGACCTGCCATCCCAGGAATCAATCTGGTGAACCTTCTTTGTACTCCCTCTATGGCAAAGATGTCTTTCCTCAGATTAGGGGACCAAAACTGCACACAATACTCCAGGTGTGGTCTCACCAAGGCCTTGTACAACTGCACTAGTACCTCCCTGCTCCTGTACTCGAATCCTCTCGCTATAAATGCCAGCATACCATTCGCCTTTTTCACCGCCTGCTGTACCTGCATGCCCACTTTCAATGACTGGTGTATAATGACACCCAGGTCTCGTTGCACCTCCCCTTTTCCTAATCGGCCACCATTCAGATAATAATCTGTTTTCCTATTTTTGCCACCAAAGTGGATAACTTCACATTTATCCACATTAAATTGCATCTGCCATGAGTTTGCCCACTCACCCAACCTATCCAAGTCACCCTGCATCCTCTTAGCATCCTCCTCACTGCTAACACTGCCACCCAGCTTCGTGTCATCCGCAAACTTGGAGATGCTGCATTTAATTCCCTCATCCAAGTCATTAATATATATTGTAAACAACTGGGGTCCCAGCACTGAGCCTTGCGGTACCCCACTAGTCACCGCCTGCCATTCTGAAAAGGTCCCGTTTATTCCCACTCTTTGCTTCCTGTCTGCTAACCAATTCTCCACCCACACCAATACCTTACCCCCAATACCGTGTGCTTTAAGTTTGCACACTAATCTCCTATGTGGGACCTTGTCAAAAGCCTTTTGAAAATCCAAATATACCACATCCACTGGTTCTCCCCTATCCACTCTACTAGTTACATCCTCAAAAAATTCTATGAGATTCGTCAGACATGATTTTCCTTTCACAAATCCATGCTGACTTTGTCCGATCATTTCACCGCTTTCCAAATGTGCTGTTATCACATCCTTGATAACTGACTCCAGCAGTTTCCCCACCACCGACGTTAGGCTAACTTGTTAGGTTTCGTGAAATGACGTGATTCAACCTGAAAATGGTCACAAACAAATTGTGAAAATACAAATGCAATTATTCCTTGGTTTAATTGACTTTCAGCCCAAGAACGCTAAATGAAAGTGTTCTGAAATCCAAATCCTAAGTATACATTTCCCCATATGGGAAAATGTATCAGCCAGTTCCATCTTGGCGTCTACCAGAATATTTAAGCAAGTTACCACCATTGGTGAAATGGTGTAATGGAGCTTCTTAAACCGATAGGCCCGTTGCACAGAAATTCCACTATACTTGGACCTTTCTGTCGGTCTCATTGTTTCCTGCTCACCAACACCGCCCGTGGCCTCATTCACATTCTTGCAACAGAGGCCTCCAATTATGACTAAGCTGCACACAGGCCTACACTGGGTGAGTCACTATGCACTGCTTAAAGATGTTCTACGTCTCCAGCATCTTATCCAGATTGTTTATTGCTGCCAAGGCTGAATGTTAATTTCCTTATGGTAAAGAGCCAGGTGTGGAGAGATAAAACAAGTGTTTAAAGGTTTTTTTAAAAATATTTAAATGTGTTGTTACAGTACAGATCTTTTCTTTTAGATTTGCTGTAATCATTTTAATTCTAGGCCCAGTTAATTTGAAAAGTAATGGCATTGGTATTTAGAGTGGTCATTTTTTTCCTGTCAGAAGATGCTTCTTTATCCTGAGTTCATGACAATGTTCAAAGTCAGCAGAATGACTGACATCATTCCCAGGCAACAAGGATATGTGCAAGGAAAGAACATATGAGGAGCATTTGATGACTCTAGACCTGTACTCACTAAAGTTTTGAAGAATGAGGGGTGATCTCATTGAAACCTCTCGAATATTGAAAAGCCTAGATAGAGTGGATTTGCCTGAAACATTGTCTGTACTCTTTTCTATAGATGCTGCCTGGCCCAGTGAGTTCCTCTAGCATTTTGTGTGCGTTGCTTGGATTTCCAGCATCTGCAGTTTCTCTCTTGTTTGTGATTGAATGGTAGAGTTGGACTCAATGGGTCTTATGATCTGTTGGTCAAAGAGATAGGTTATGTAATCAGCTTGAGTTTTAAGTCTGTGGATTGTGAGATATTGTGATGGAAGGAGAAATATCTTGCACAGTTTTGAGTTATAACAGGACCCTGTGACTGTGTTTATAATATTTTCTGCAATGGCAGCCATTGTGAAAGGCTGCTTTTAGCTTATATCAATGACAGATATCAATCATAATGTCAAGAGGGGTTCAGGTGTTCCTCCCTCACTGAACATAATGCCACTTAAGATTAAGATAAGATTAGATTTATCTGTCACATGTACTCCAAAACATCAATAGAGTGAAGTGAACCACCTTGCATCAAATCAAATCAGTGATGATGTACTGGGGGCAACCGGCAAATGTCGCCACCAAAGCATGCTCACAACTCACTGGTTCTAATCAATGTCTTTAGAATGTGTGAGCAAACCAGGGCACTCAGAAGAACCCATGTCGACACGGAGAGAATGTACAAAATCCTTACAGGCGGCGTCGGGAATTGAAGCATGATCAGTGATTGCTGGTGACGGGAATTAAACCGTGATCAGTGATCGCTGGTGATGTGAATTGAACCGTGATCAGTGATCGTTAGTGATGGGAATTGAACCGTGATCAGTGATCGTTAGTGATGGGAATTGAACCGTGATCAGTGATCGTTAGTGATGGGAATTGAACCGTGATCAGTGATCGCTGGTGGCAGGGAATTGAACCGTGATCAGTGATCGCTGGTGATGGGAATTGAACTGTGATCAGTGATCGCTGGTGACGGGAATTGAACCGTGATCAGTGATCGTTAGTGATGGGAATTGAACCGTGATCAGTGATCGCTGGTGACGGGAATTGAAACGTGATCAGTGATCGCTGGTGACGGGAATTGAACCGTGATCAGTGATCGTTAGTGATGGGAATTGAACCGTGATCAGTGATCGTTAGTGATGGGAATTGAACCGAGATCAGTGATCGCTGGTGATGGGAATTGAAACGTGATCAGTGATCGCTGGTGATGGGAATTGAACCGTGATCAGTGATCGTTAGTGATGGGAATTGAACCGTGATCAGTGATCATTAGTGATGGGAATTGAACCGAGATCAGTGATCGCTGGTGATGGGAATTGAAACGTGATCAGTGATCGCTGGTGATGGGAATTGAACCGTGATCAGTGATCGCTGGTGATGGGAATTGAACCGAGATCAGTGATCGCTGGTGATGGGAATTGAACCGTGATCAATGACCACTGGTGGCAGGAAACTGAACCGAGATCAGTGATCGTTAGTGATGGGAATTGAACCGAGATCAGTGATCGTTAGTGACGGGAATTGAACCGTGATCAGTGATCGTTACTGATGGGAATTGAACCGTGATCAGTGATCGTTAGTGATGGGAATTGAACCGTGATCAGTGATCGCTGGTGATGTGAATTGAACCGAGATCAGTGATCGTTAGTGATGGGAATTGAACCGTGATCAGTGATCGCTGGTGATGGGAATTGAACCGTGATCAGTGATCGTTAGTGATGGGAATTGAACCGAGATCAGTGATCGCTGGTGATGGGAATTGAAACGTGATCAGTGATCGTTAGTGATGGGAATTGAACCGTGATCAGTGATCGCTGGTGATGGGAATTGAACCGTGATCAGTGATCGCTGGTGATGGGAATTGAACCGTGATCAGTGATCGCTGGTGGCAGGGAATTGAACCGTGATCAGTGATCGCTGGTGATGGGAATTGAACCGTGATCAGTGACCGCCGGTGATGGGAATTGAACCGTGATCAGTGATCGCTGGTGACAGGAATTGAACCGAGATCAGTGATCGCTGGTGATGGGAATTGAACCGAGATCAGTGATCGCTGGTGATGGGAATTGAAACATGATCAGTGATCGTTAGTGATGGGAATTGAACCGTGATCAGTGATCGTTAGTGACGGGAATTGAACCGTGATCAGTGATCGTTAGTGATGGGAATTGAACCATGATCAGTGATCGTTAGTGACGGGAATTGAACCGTGATCAGTGATCGCTGGTGACAGGGAATTGAAACGTGATCCGTGATCGTTAGTGATGGGAATTGAACCGTGATCAGTGATCGCTGGTGACGGGAATTGAACCGTGATCAGTGATCGCTGGTGATGGGAATTGAACCGTGATCAGTGATCGCTGGTGACGGGAATTGAACCGTGATCAGTGATCGCTGGTGACGGGAATTGAACCGTGATCAGTGATCGCTGGTGACGGGAATTGAACCGTGATCAGTGATCGCTGGTGATGGGAATTGAACCGTGATCAGTGATCGCTGGTGATGGGAATTGAAACGTGATCAGTGATCGCTGGTGACGGGAATTGAAACGTGATCAGTGATCGCTGGTGACGGGAATTGAACCGAGATCAGTGATCGCTGGTGATGGGAATTGAACCGTGATCAGTGATCGCTGGTGGCAGGGAATTGAACCGTGATCAGTGATCGCCGGTGATGGGAATTGAACCGTGATCAGTGATCGCTGGTGACGGGAATTGAACCGAGATCAGTGATCGCTGGTGATGGGAATTGAACCGTGATCAGTGATCGCTGGTGACAGAAATTGAAATCTGATCAGTGATCACTGGCACTGTAATAGAGTTACGCTGTGCTACTGTTCTGCAGAAGCCAGGGTCTAAGATCTGGGTTGTCTGAGTGTACACATTTAATTTCCACATTGGAGTTGACATTTTCACAAGTTTTGATGAAGAATCCCTTTTGATATATTGTCCTGGAGGTAGCATTATATGGACCATCATTGATGGTCCAAAAAAATCGCAACATTCCTCGCCCCAAAGCACCATGACCTTCTGACATAGATCAACAGCTAAAATGTGTGGGAAAATTGTGTCATGCCCAGTAGATATAGCCATGATGACTCAAGAAATGTTGTCCTGTTGTTTTCACTCTGAGATGGAGCAGATAGCTGGGTTAAATGGATTTGGTGAGACGTGTGGACCATACAATATTCATAGAACAAAGGACATGGAACAGTACAGCACAGTACAGGCCCTTTGGCCCATGTCCTTCTTCTGATCTTTAAACCTACTCTAATGTCAGTCTAACCTTTCTCTCCTATATAACCCGCATTTTTTCCTTAATCACCAGTATATCTGCCTTTACTGCCACCTCTGGCAGGGCATTCCAATCACCCTGCACTGTTTGTGTATAAAACCTTCCTCTGACATTACCCCCTATACTTTTCCTCCAATCACCGAAACATGATGTCCTCTTGTATTAGCCATTTCTTCACTGGGTGTCATTGGCTGTCGACCCTTTCTCGGCCTCTTATTATCTTATACACTTCTATCAAGTTTCCTCTCATCCTCCTCCACTCCAAAGAGAACAGCCCTAGGTCATGCAACCTATTCCCATAAGGCCTGCTCTCTAATCCAGGCAGCACCCTGGCAAATCCCCTTTGCACCCTTTCGTCCTGAACTGAACACATTATTCCAAATGCAGTCTAACTAGGGTTTTATAGAGCTGCACAGCTCTTGAAATCAATCCCACGACTAATGAAGGCCACATACTATATGTCTTCTAAACCACCCTATCAACTTGCACGGCAACTTTGAGAGAATCTATGGACGTAACCCTAAGATCCCTTGGTTCCTCCACACTGCTAAGAATCCTGCCATGAGCTTCAGGTTTGATGTTCCAAAATGTATCACTTCAAACTTTTCTGTGGATTGAACTTCGGCTGCCACTTCTTGACCCATCTTTGCATCCTATCAATGTTGTACTGTAACCTACGACACCCTTCTGCACTATCTACAACACCACAACCTCCATGTCATCTGTGATCATGCTGACATTGCTTATAAAAGGGAAGGAAGCAGCTGGCCTTCGATGTGAACTTAAATCATAGGACAATTTTAAGGTGGGTGCAGAAACAGAAAGAACTGGGGTTCAAAGGATAGAAAGACAATCTTAAAGTCAAAGTCTATGGCAGTTTTATTGCCATAAAATTAAATAGAAGTTATACACAATAAGACTAAAAACATCCATTTTAAGTGCAAGTGATTGAAGTGGTCATGGCATTGTTAAACTAGTGATTAGTGTTGTGTCTATTGGCACAAGAACTGAATGATTGAAAGGAAGCTGCTGTTCTTGAACCTGGTGGTGTGGCACCTCAAACTTCTGAACCTCCTGCATGATGGTAGCTGCAAGAAGGTGGCATTGCCTGGATGGTGGGGGTCCTTAATGATGGATGATAGCTTATTGAGGCGGCTCCTCCTGTAGAAAGCACTGACGGTGAGGAGAGGGGCATCCATGATGTAATGGGCAGAGTTCACTGCTCTCTGAAGCTTCTTACATTCCTAAATGTTCAAGTTGCCACGCCGACCATGATGCAGCCTCTCAGGATACTTTGAACAGGACATCTGTAAGAAATTTGTTAGATTGATCACTGACATGCCAAACCTCCTTAAACTCCAAAGAAAGTACACTATATCTTGTATTCAAACATCATTGTAGGTCATTCTGATCCTGCCTGAAAAAGGTGGCGGAAGTCCAAAAGCCTCTGTGGTAAGGCTGACAGAACAGCCTTGTCAGGTTTCCCTGAATTATCCTGACACCAATGTGGTTAGTAACAGCAATGCATTCCCTACTGATGAGTTGCAGGTCAACACACTCATCAGCATGATGCCCAGAAGGGAGGGACAACTATGCAAGCAGCACTTCCAGTTACAGAGAACTGTTTTCACTGCAAGAATGGATATCGTACTGAGGTCTGGGTAAGAGAGTAAGGCGAACGTCTGTGGGGAGAGGAGGGGAATATCGTAATGGTCAAAGAGACCTGGACAAGTTGGTCAAGAACAGAGCCTATAGTGGCATGGTTTTTGTGTAACTATCACTCAGACCTCTAAGGACTACAGCTAAGAAGGACGTGAATATAAACCTTCATATTCAGACTCTGATTTATTTATCACATGGACGTCAAAATTTGTAGTGAAATGTGTCATTTGCATTAACAACAAGCATATCCAAGGATGTGCTGGGGCCAACCCACAAGTGTTGCCACACATTCTGGTGCTAACATAGTGTGCCCACGATGTTCAGTAAAACAACACAGAATGCAACAAACCATGCGACAAAATAAATAGTGAAACAAACCCCATTCCTCTTCCAATTCCCATACAGAGACCTCTAACCCTCATCTTCTTCAGGTTCACAGATACTGGGCCTTCGACTTCCTCAGCAGGTTCGCAAAGATTTGCAGACTTGAGATCCTATGGGGAGGTTAGAAAGGAGGCGATGTTGCCTTGACCTGAGAGTGAAGCCTGCATGACCTTCTTAATGCAGCCATCAGCAGAAGCTGTAGAAAGTGGTTAAGGACAATGGGTTGCAGCTTGGAATAGTTCTGAGGCCACAGAGTTGAGAATGACATTGACCCTGACCTCTGTGGTGAAGCAGCCCAGGCATGTGTTTGAGACTATATGTGAGGTCACACCCTGAGGCAGACAAAGAATGTGATATTACTTTTGTCCTTTAAACAGTAGCTATCTGAATAAGGGGTTGTGAGATCTATTAGCTCTATAAGTAAATAAACACTGTTGTTTTTATTACTATTGTGGTAGAAAATCATATTAAAGATAATTTACAACAGAGTTTGAAAGTGCACACTGATATTGCAGAAGTTTTACATCAGAAAATGATAGTAAGAATGTTGGGGCGCCCAAAAATGTGTAGGAAATTGCTTTGCCCCTGGTTAGGCGTGCTCGCAATGACATAGCATGACTTTTGATTCAGATTCTTTAACCCGATTCATTAACCCTAGTTTGCATTCCACCGACGTTGTCAGACTTGTTGAGTTTCTCCAGCATTTTCTGTTTTTACTTCACTTGTATTTTTGAGATGATCGATATATTTTTTTGCAGCTATGTGAACAAATTGCCAGCCTGGGGATTACAGGAGGAAGTTCAACTTTTTGGCAGAAACAAGTTAGCCTCAATTCAATTTCAGCCAACAGATTTCATAAAAGAAATCAAAGCTTCGGAGAGAGTGCAGAGGATATAATTCAGAATCCTAGTCCTGAGGAGGGGTCTCAGCCTGAAACATTGACTGTTTACTCCTCACCTCCCTGCCCACCCCCTCCCACCGCCCATAGATGTTTCCTGATTTGTTGAGTTCCTCCAGCATTTTGTGTGTGTTGCTCAAGATTTCCAGCATCCACAGAATCTCGTGTTTATCCTGGAATGGTGTCAGCAATAGAGGACTTCAGCCCTGTTGAGAAAATGGCCTTGCGCCCACTGGATCTCAGAAGCCCATAGGAATTTGATGTATGCTTTGAATGAAATGGATAAGAAGAACCTAGCAGAATCTAGTGTCAAATCTAGCAATGGATGTTCTCTGATGCTGCCTGGATTAGCGAGCGTAGTTTATGAAGATAGGTTGAGCAAGCGAGGGCTTTTCTTTTTGGAGCAAAGGTGGGTGAGAGGTGACTTGATTGAGGTGTACAAGATAATAAGAGGCATAAGTCGAGTGGATAACCAGAGATTTTGTTGCAGGGCGGAAATGGCTAATACTAGGGTGCATAAATTTAAGGTGATTGGAGGACAATATAGTGGAGATGGGTTGAATGGATGTCAGAGGTATTTTTTTAACACAGAGAGTGGTGGGTTTGAGAAACACCCTACCAGAGGGTGGTGTGGGAGGCAGATGCATTAGGGACATTTAAGAAACTCTTAGATAGGCATATGGGCGATAGAAAAATGAAGGGCTATGCGGGAGGGAAGGGTTAGATTGATCTGAGAGTGGGTTGAAAGGTCGTCATAACATTGTGGGCTGAAGGGCTTGAACTGTGCTGTAGTGTTCGATATTCAATACACTAAGGGATGACTGAAGTGATTATAAAAGATGACAAAGACACACTAGCAAATAATAAATGTAATGCCCTGGTTCATATAGTTCATATTTTTTCTCCGTTTCTGTATAAGCTGCTTGTTTGGGTTACTGTTGAAGACAAGAGAGAGGAGAATTGTGTGCAATCCAATTAGGATGGCCGGATTAAAGGGAGGTTTCTCTAGTGAGGGACACTAAGGTTGGGCTTGGGGCTTTTGTTAGGGGAGAAGAGAGAAGCTGCCAGAGAGAAGAGGTCGCAGGAGTCAACCTGGAGTGGAGCCATGATTTGATGAAACCCAGGGAGATCAAAGGAGGATTGGCGAAGGGAAACCAGGAGCTCCAATTTGTGCACATTAGGCTGATTCATTAAAATGGGCCCTTTTTCTCCGTAAAGAAACAGGATGGTTGAAACTTCAATATTTTACTGAAGAATAGTAAGTAATCGGACGAGATATGCTTATGTTGATCAATGTGTTGTAATGTACAATGCTGTTGCAAAAAGCTAATTTTATTGTATTTCGTGTACTTACGCCTTTGACAACAATGAACTTGAACTTGATGTCTCTTAATGCAGGAATTTGTAATTGGTTAAAAGGCCAACAGGAACATATTTAGTGAATGGCTTCACGAGGAAATTGGATTAATACTGAATGAGAAGAATCAGAGTCATGTGAGGAGTGAGGTAAATTAGTCATTGGCTGAATCAAGAGTGGTGATGATTCAACATATAGGAGTAATAGTGGTGAGATTATGTGGCGTAGTGGATTAGAGAGAGGAGGTTTTGCTCAGCCTGACGGCTTTGTGGAAGTAATTGTTTTTGTGTCTGGTGGGCCACCTCTGTCGTGTTATCGGTGAACTTGACAATGAGTTTGCTCGGGTGTTTGGCTGTGCAGTTGTGTGTGAGCAGAGTGTACTGCAGTGGGCTCAGTGCACAGCCATGGGGGGGGGGGGCACCCACGTTGAGGTTGATAGAGCGGGATTGTGCATCCTGACTTTTTGAGGTCTATTGGTTAGGAATTCCAACATCCAGTTGCACAGTCAGTCCATCTGGAAATCCAGCTATATTTTCAGTGGGGCAAAGCTAAATTCACAGCAAATGCTGGTGCTTCTGTTCCAGTGGGCACCATTCGCTACTTCATTGACCAGAAAGATGAAACTATGTAAGCCACATATAAATCAAAAACATTGTTTCTTTGGCTTTGATTATTTGCTGGGAAATTGCGGAAATTATCTCATTGGCAAACAACTCATTCCAGTAAGTTACAGAAATTTTATTTCCTTTAGATCTTTTACAGGAAGAGAAATTTGTTAGGACGTACTTATAAGAAGACATTTCAAAAGTCTCACCAAGGCATATTTCTTTGAGAAAGTTGACAGTACTAGGATCTGCTGTGCACAGCTAATCAATCACGTTGAGGATGGTATCAAATTGAAAGGAAATGTATACAAAATTGTGAAGGTTTAATGGGACTAGAGGATTGCAAAGTGTGTAGAGTCTAGCAAAGAATAGATACAAGACCTACAAGAAGGATATCACTAAGTATGAAAGAATACAGAGAACATTTACAAGAATGTTTCAAGGACTGGAGGACCTGAATTATAAGAAAAGGTTAGGAATTAATTCCCTGGAGTGTAGGAGAATGAGAGGAGATTTGATAGAGGTATAAAAAATTATAAGGGGTAGATAAGGGGAATTTTCCATTGATGTCGGATGAGATGAGAGCCAGAGGTCATAGGTTAAGAATGAAAGCTGAAATACTTAGGGGGAATCTGAGGGAGAATTTCTTTGCTTTGAAGGTGGTGTGAAAGTATAACAAGATGACAGGGGAAATAGTAGATGCAGGTTTGATTTTGGCATTTAAGACAAATTTGGATAGGTACTTGGACAAGAGGGATATAGGAGGTTATGGTCCAGTGTGGGTCCTTGGAAAAAAAACAGAACAACAGTTTAGCATGGACCAGCTGGGTTCAAGGGCCTCATTCAGTGCTGTCATGCTCTATGTCTCTATGAGTGACTGAAATAATTATAAAGAGAATATAGATTCTTCAGCATTTAAGAGTTTCAATAGTTTCATTTTGACAGAAGAGAGTAGTTTTGATGCCATGAGGAATTTATAATGTGAAAAAGAGAAACGTCAGAGGTTCTAAATAACACACATAAAAGTTGCTGGTGAACGCAGCAGGCCAGGCAGCATCTCTAGGAAAAGGTGCAGTCGACGTTTCAGGCCGAGACCCTTCGTCAAGACTTTCTGAAGGAAGAGTGAGTAAGGGATTTGAAAGTTGGAGGGGGAGGGGGAGATCCAAAATGATAGGAGAAGACAGGAGGGGGAGGGATGGAGCCAAGAGCTGGACAGGTGATAGGCAAAAGGGATATGAGAGGATCATGGGACAGGAGGTCCGGGAAGAAAGACAAGGAGGTGGGGGGGGGGACCCAGAGGATGGGCAAGGGGTATATTCAGAGGGACAGAGGGAGAAAAAGGAGAGTGAGAGAAAGAATGTGTGTATAAAAATAAGTAACAGATGGGGTACGAGGGGGAGGTGGGGCATTAGCGGAAGTTAGAGAAGTCAATGTTCATGCCATCAGGTTGGAGGCTACCCAGACGGAATATAAGATGTTGTTCCTCCAACCTGAGTGTGGCTTCATCTTTACAGTAGAGGAGGCCTTGGATAGACATGTCAGAATGGGAATGGGATGTGGAATTAAAATGTGTGGCCACTGGGAGTTCCTGCTTTCTCTGGCGGACAGAGCGTAGGTGTTCAGCAAAGCGGTCTCCCAGTCTGCGTCGGGTCTCGCCAATATATAAAAGGCCACATCAGGAGCACCGGACGCAGTATATCACCCCAGCCGACTCACAGGTGAAGTGTTGCCTCACCTGGAAGGATTGTTTGGGGCCCTGAATGGTGGTAAACGAGGAAGTGTAAGGGCATGTGTAGCACTTGTTCTGCAGCCTCCTCTATATGATATGTCTATCCACGGCCTCCTCTACTGTAAAGATGAAGCCACACTCAGGTTGGAGAACAACACCTTATATTCCGTTTGGGTAGCCTCCAACCTGATGGCATGAACATCAACTTCTCTAACTTCCACTAATGCCCCACCTCCCCCTCGTACCCCATCTGTTACTTATTTTTATACACACATTCTTTCTCTCACTCTCCTTTTTCTCCCTCTGTCCCTCTGAATATACCCCTTGCCCATCCTCTGGGTCCCCCCCCCCCACCTCCTTGTCTTTCTTCCCGGACCTCCTGTCCCATGATCCTCTCATATCCCCTTTGCCAATCACCTGTCCAGCTCTTGGCTCTATCCCTCCCCCTCCTGTCTTCTCCTATCATTTTGGATCTCCCCCTCCCCCTCCAACTTTCAAATCCCTTACTCACTCTTCCTTCAGTTAGTCCTGACGAAGGGTCTCGGCCTGAAACATCGACTGTACCTCTTCCTAGAGATGCTGCCTGGCCTGCTGCATTCACCAGCAACTTTGATGTGTGTTGCTTGAATTTCCAGCATCTGCAGAATTCCTGTTGTTTGCGTTTAGAGGTTCTAAATAGTTGATGTAGGAAAATTTTCACAACAGATATTGCTTAAACAACACAGTAATGATAGATAATGAAAGGACTATTAGCAGGGAGGAATTAAAAAGATCCACCATGACAAGATCTCCACTATTAGAGAAAGATCTGAATCAGCTTTATTATCACTATCATATGACATGGAATATGCTGTTATTCAGCAACAGTACAGTGCAAAGACATAAAGTGACCATAAATTACAAAAATAAGTAAATAATGCAAAACAATAAAAGAACAATGAGGTAGTGTTCATGATTTCTTGGATTGTTCAGATGCTGGCGAATGCCAACAAATGTCCCAGACCTGTTGATCTGCTTTTTAGAGACTTAAGGGAGTTGGCTGCTGGGATCCTGAACGTGTTGGTTGTAACTTACCAAAATTCCCTGGATGCTGCTGTGTCATGGTCCAGTCCGTGAAGTCTGCATTCCGGTTCATGATCCGGTCTGTGGGCTCAGGACTCCGGGTCTTCCAGCTGTCCCTCACTCGATTGAGTTAAGCATAAGAACCTGATTCCCAACTTGGGGCTTGGAATATAAGTAGCCTTGGGATTAAGTGTGAGCTGCTGGTTTGTCTTATCAGCTCCCTGGGAGCAACCTGCTGGTGGAAGGCTAGAGTGGCCACTTGTCATCTTTAGGCCATGTTGGAGAACCATCGCTTCATAGAGCCTTGCTGTCGATAGTTGGAACTGTCTTTGCGGTATGGATTTGGCTGTTTCCTGGGCCAGCTGAGTGGCTGCCAGCCACTCTGAGCTTGGTAGAGATCCGGCTGTTTCTGTAGTCAACTGAGGTTGCTGGCTGAACTGAGACTTGGAGCTTCCCTGGAGCAGGGATGGAACTGTCTGTCATTCTTTGATGTTTGTCTCTTCTTGTCCTCGCCTCTGTGGGGTAAGCCAGGCTGTTTTGCTGTCGCCCTGCAGGGGAATCTGTCTTGCCTTGTCCTTGCCTCTGTGGGGTAAGTCAGGTTGTTCTGCCATTGCCCTGCAGGGTGGTCCTGTCTTCTCTTGTCTTGTCCTTGCCTCTGTGTGGTTGGTCAGGCTGTTTTGCTGTTGCCCTGTGGGGGGACCTGTCTTGACTTGTCTTGTCTTTTCCTCTGTTGGGTAAGTCTGGCCGTTCTGCCATTACCCAACAGGTGGACCTGTCCCACCTTGGTGTGGAGATAAAATTGAGTCCTGGCTTGTTTAAGGATAAGTCTCGGCTCTATGTCTATGTACTGTCCAGTCCCATGTTAGTGTTGTGTTAAAGATGAGTCCCGGCTCTATGTTGATGTACAGTTCCCAGTCTGTCTCTGAGCTCCAGCCTCCGAGTTATCAGCCTCCGCACTCCAAGAGCCCAAGCCTCGACGATCCTGTGGCCAAGCTCCAAGAGCCCGAGCCTCGACGATCCCGCGGCCAAGCTCCAAGAGCCCGAGCCTCGACGATCCCGCGGCCAAGCTCCAAGAGCCCGAGCCTCGACGATCCCGCGGCCAAGCTCCAAGAGCCCGAGCCTCGACGATCCCGCGGCCAAGCTCCAAGAGCCCGAGCCTCGACGATCCCGCGGCCAAGCTCCAAGAGCCCGAGCCTCGACGATCCCGCGGCCAAGCTCCAAGAGCCCGAGCCTCGACGATCCCGCGGCCAAGCTCCAAGAGCCCGAGCCTCGACGATCCCGCGGCCAAGCTCCAAGAGCCCGAGCCTCGACGATCCCGCGGCCAAGCTCCAAGAGCCCGAGCCTCGACGATCCCGCGGCCAAGCTCCAAGAGCCCAAGCCTCGACGATCCCGCGGCCAAGCTGCAAGAGCCCAAGACCCCAGCTGTCTCCAAGCTCCGGCCTCTAGACACCAGCCACATCCTGTCCTGAAGCCATGTCATGTCCTTGTCTGATTCTGGGATCCGATCCCGAGGCAAGACCCAGGTTCTGGGTCCTTGTCCAGTCTCGGGCTTGGAGTCAAAGCCTTGTGTCCTAGTCCATGCTTTCTAGTCCTGATCCCGCTTTCCCTAGCCCAAGTCTGCGTTCTTGTCCCTGCTCCTGGTCTGAATCCTGTCATGTCCCTACTCTAGTCAAGTCCTGTTCCTTGTACTTCAGTGTCTGTGTCTCACATTTGGGTCTGTTCCCAGCACCCCAATGCGACAGGCTGAGGTTCTAGAAGGTTGGAAAAGCACAAAGGTAACATGGTAATTTATGAGAAGAGAGGGACAGGATGCAGAAAGTCAAGGCTAAACCATATTGGATCGAAAGCAAGAATTTGACAAGTGCACAAATGGCTGATTGATCACACAATCAATTGATTTGGCCTTCTACATGCAGAAGGCCCCTCTCTCTTTTGTGCAGGCTTTGGAATGGGCATGCTTTTTGATTCTGTGGGCCTGGTTTCTCACTCCTGTACTGTAACTGGATCAGTGTATGCTGTGGTTCAATTGACTCTAAAAATATTTATCCTACTGCTCTGCTACTGTTGCTGCTCTTGCTCTGTGCATAAGTAACAAAGGCCAGTCAGCTAAGTGTCTATAGCTGGGGAAAAGGCCAATTAAGTTGACAAAGCAGGATATTTGGAAAATCATAAGGCAATCAACATACCTTTATGAAAGAGTAATCATGTGTGAAGATATACTAGATTTCTTAAGTATGTAATAAATAGAGCAGATACTGGGGCACCGGCTAGTGTAAGATGCTTGAATTTCTACGCGATTTTGAGTTTTCTCTGAGTTGGACAATCCAACCAGTGGTGCAGAAAAGAGAAACTTTTAAATTAGGGATGCGACCATGATCTCAAAAGCAGAGTTTAGCGACATTTCTTTCTGATTTGAGGAGTGACCAATCAGCAAGAGTGACTCATTAGTAAAGGCCAATAAGAATAATTCGAGTTCAAACGGAGTGGCCATTCATTTGGAGTGTGCCAGTCTTTAGACTGGCTTTGGCTCATCAGGCTAGGGTTGTAGATTGTCTTGTAAGTTACTCTCTCTGTATTCTTATTTGTTTGTTCCTCATTTATTAGTGCATGCTGTAGTCTATAGTTGATATTAAATGCTGAGCTATAGTCGATGAACAGCATACGTCATAGCTCAAATACCATCTACAAATTTGCTGACGATACAACCATTGTTGGTAGAATCTCAGGTGGCAACGAGAAAGCGTACAGGAGTGAGATATGCCAACTAGTGGAATAGTGCCGCAGCAGCAACCTGGCACTCAATGTTAGTAAGATGAGAGAGCTGATTGTTGACTTCAGGAAGGGTAAGACGAAGGAACACATACCAATCCTCAAAGAGGGATCAGAAGTAGAGAAAGTGATTAGCTTCAAGTTCCTGGGTGTCAAGATCTCTGAGGATCTAACCTCCCAACACATTGATGTAGTCATAAAGAAGGCAAGAATATACTTTATTAGAAGTTTAAAGCAATTTGGCATGTCAACAAATAGTCAAAAACTTCTATAGGTGTACAGTGGAGAGTATTCTGACAGGCTGCATCACTGTCTGGTATGGAGAGGCTACTGCACAGGACCAAAAGAAGCTGCAAATGTTTGTAAATTTAGTCAGCTCCATCTTGGGCACTAGCCTAAAAAGTACCCAGGACATCTTTAGGAAGCGGTGTCTCAGAAAGGCAGCGTCCATTATTAAGGACCTCCAGCACCCTTTTCTCATTGTAAGAGGTACAGAAGCCTGAAGGCACACACTCAGCGATTCAGGAACAGCTTCTTCCCCTCTGCCATCCGATTCTTGAGTGGACATTGAAGTTTTGGACACTACTTCACTTTTTTTAATACACAGCATTTCTGTTTTTGCACATTTTTAAATAATCTATTCAATATACATAATTGGTTTACTTGTTTATTTATTATTGCTTTATTTTATTTATTATTTTTTCTCTCTCTCTGCTAGATTATGTATTGTATTGAACTGCTGCTGCTAAGCTAACAAATATCACGTCACATGCCAGTGACAATAAACCTGATTCTGATTCATAGTAGAGCGAGAATAGCTCCAGGGTCTGTGTGGGAAATGGGAAGTCTGGGAGGCGTCCAGTCTCCCAGATAAACACATCTGCACCAGGTGCACTGAGTTTCAGCTCCTGAAAGAACGTATTAAGGAACTGGAGCTGCAGCTCAGTGACCGTCGACACATATGGGAGAATGAGAAGGTCATAGACAGGAGTTACAGGGAGGTAGTCACCCTTAGGTTGCAGGAGGTAAGTAGCTGGATGATTATTGGGTGAAGGATGGGAAATGTACAGCCAGTGCAGAGTTCACTTATGGCTGTTCCCCTCAATGAGTATATAACTTTAGATACTGTTGAGGGGGACACCCTACGAGGGGGAGCCACAGTTACTGGGTTTCTGGCACTGAGTCTGGTGCTGTGGCTCAGAAGAGCAGAGAGGTGAAGAGGACTGCAGTGTTGATAGGAGATTGTTTATTCAGAAGAATAGAAACGGGGTTCTGTGGGCTTGATAGAGACACCTGGATGGTATGTTGCCTCTCTGATGCCAGGATCAACGATGTATTGGATTGGGTCCATGGCATTCTCAAGGAAGAGGGTGAGCAGCCAGAAGTCTTGATACATGTTGGCATCAGTGACATAGGTAGACAAGGTAAGGAGGTCCTGAACCTCCTTAGGGAGTTAGGTAGAAAACTGAGAAGCTGGACCTCCTGGGTAGTAATCTCTGGATTGTTGCCTGTGCCACGTGCCACTGAGAGTAAGAATAGGACGATTTGATAGGTGACTGCGTGGCTCAGAAACTGGTGCAAGAGGCAGGGGTTCAGATTTATGGATCATTGAGACCTCTTCTGCAAAAGGTATGACCTTTACAAAAGGGATGGGTTACACCTGAACACAAGAGGACTAATATCTTGTGGGCATGTTGACTGGAGTTGTTCGGGTGGGTTTAAACAAATTTCACAGGGTGTTGGGAACTGAAGTGATAGTGCTGAAGATAAGGTAGTTGGGTTACAAACAGAGACAAATGCAGTGAGACTCCTACCAAGGAGAGGTTGTTGATAGGACAAAATTACAGTCAACAGGATGTGCTGCAATGTAAATGTGGATAAAATCAAGAAGAGTGAATACAGGACTGAAAGTGTAATATATGAACATACACAGTATACAGAATAAGGTAGATGAACTTGTAGCACAGTTACAGATTGGCATGTACATATGACATATCACTGAATTATGGCTGAAAGAAGATTCCAGCGGGGAGTTTAATTTCCACATTGTATCGAAAGGATAGGCAGGAAAGCAGATGGGGGTGATGTTGCACTGTCAGTAAAAATAGAAATCAAATAATTAGAGAGGTGACACAGGGTTGGAATGTGTTGAATCATTGTAGGTAGAGCTAAGGCACTACAAGGGTAAAAGACTGAGTTATATACTGACCCCTAAACTGTAATAAAGATGTGGTCTACAAGTTACAATGGGAGTTGGAAAATGCACAAAAAAGAGCAGCGTTACAATAGTCATGACAAAACCATGGTGAGCAATGAAAGTCAAAGTCAACATAAAAGCCAAAGAAAGGGCATATAATAGAGCAAAGATCAGTGGGAAGTTAGAAGAATGGAAGCTTTTAAGTGCCAATAGAAAGCAACTAAAGAGTCATTAAGAAGGTAAAGATGGAATATGAAAGTAAGCTAGACAATAATATTAAGGAGGATACCAAAAGTTTTTTCAGATATGTGAAGCGTGAAAGAGGGGTGAGAGTGGATATTGGACTGCTGGAAAACGATATTGGAGAGGTAGTAAAGGGGGACAAAGAAATTGCTGATAAACTGAATAAGTATTTTGCATCAGTTTTTACTGTGGAAGACACCACCAGGATGGTGGAATTTCCAGATGTCAGAAGTCATGATGTGTGTGGTTACCATAACTAGAGTGAAGGTTCTTTGGAAACTGAAAGTTCTGAAAAGACCAGATGGAGTTCATCAGAGTTCTGAAAGAAGTGGCTAAAGAGATTGTGGAAGCATTAGTAATGATCTTTCAAAAATCAATAGATTGTGGGATGATTCCAGAAGACTGGAAAATTGCAAATGTTGCTCCACTCTTCAAGAAGGGAAAGAAGCTGAAGAAAGGAAATTATTGACCAGTTACTCTGACCTCAGTGGTTGGGAAGATATTGGAGTTGATTATTAGGGATGTGGTTTCAGGGTATTTGGAGGCTTGCCTCGCAAATCTGTTGGAATTCTCTGAAGAAATAACAAGGAGGTTTGAATGATGTTGTGTACTGGATTTTCAGAAGGTTGAGGCTACTTTACAAGATATGAGCCCATAGTATTACAGGAAAGATTCTAGCATGGATAACACAGTGGCTGATTGGCAGGAGGCAAAGAGTGGGAATAAAGGGAGCTTTTTCTGGTTGACTGCCAGTAACTAGTAGTGTTGCACATGGGTCTGGGTTGGGACTGATTCTTTTTATGCTATATGTCAATGATTTAGATGATGGAATCGATAGCCTTGTTACGAAGTTTCCAGATGATACAAAGATAGGTGGAGAAGCAGGTAGCTTTAAGGAAGTAGAGAAACTACAGAAGGACTTGGATGAGGAGAATGGGCAAAGAAGTGGCAGATGGAATACATTGTTGGGAAGTGTATGGTCATGCACTTTGCTAGAAGAAATAAAAGGGTTGATTATTTTCTAAATGGAAAGAAGATAGAAAAAACTGAGGCACAAAACCTAATTTGCAGGTTGGGTAGGAAGGCAACTGCGATGTTAGCATTCATTTCAAGAATATAAAAGCAAGAATGTAATGTTGGGACTTTATAAAGCGTTGGTGACACCTCAACTATATTATTATGAGCAGTTGTCTCAGGAAGGGTGTGCTGAAACTGGAGAGGGTTCAAAGGAGGTTGCAGGATTAAAGTTTGTCATATAAAGACCGTTTGCAGGCTCTGGGCCTGTATTCATTGGAATTTAGGAGAATGAGGGGTGACCTAATTGAAACCTATTGAATGGTGAAAGACTGGATGTGGAGAGGATGTTTCCTATGGTGGGCATGTCTAGGATCAGAGGACACAGCCTCAGAATAGATGGACATCTTTTTAGAACCGAGATGAGGAGGAATTTCAATAGTCAGAGAGGTGAGATAAGTGATGCAATGTCAAACTTGGCAAAGATTTGAATCGCACAAGGATCAAAGGGCAAAAGATGGGAAAAGGGAATGGAGGACCTAATGGAAGGTCTTGGCCTGAAACACCAGCAGTTTATTCTTTTCCATATATGCTGCCTGACCTGCTGAATTCCTCCAATGTTCCGTGTGTGTTGCTCCGGATATCCACCATCTGCAGATTTTCTTGTGTTTCTGTTTCCAGGATGCAGGTTTCCCTTTCCAGGACATCAGAAATGTCCTCCTTCTTTAAGGAATGGGTTTTCCCTCCTTCTACTATTGATGCTGCCCTCCTGTCTCCTCCATTTCCTGTACATCTACACGCACCCCATCTTCCCACTGCCATAATACTGATAATGTCCTTCTTGTCCTTGTGTACCACCCCATTAGCCTCCGCATCCAACATCTTACCCTCTATAACTTCCACCATCTCCAAAGGGATCCTACCACTAAAATAACTTTGCTTCTCCACACCCCTTTTCACGTGCTGCAGGGATCACTCACTCCGTTATTCCCTCGTCCAATCGTCCCTCCCCACTAATCTCCCTCCAGGCACTATCCCTACATGCGAACTAGGTGCTGCACCTGCTCTTCCATCTCCTCCCTTACCTCCATTCAGGGCTCCAAACAAGTGAGGCAACAATTCACCTGCGGGGTCATCTGTTGTGTCCAGTGTTCACCATCCAGCCTCCTCTACGTTGGTTGTATATTGGGGGACTGCTTCGTTGTGCACCCACGCACCATCTGCCACAAGTGGGTGTCACAAAGGGTGGGGGGGCGTTGGGAGCAAGGGTGGACCCAAATGCAAGACATAAACACATCTTGTGAGGTTAACTTAAATTAAGTTTATTGCTCGTTACAAGGAGAGCAAAGCAGAAGCAGAAATAGCATACTGGACAAGGACTCAGGCCTTGGACTAGGCTGGGACTAAAGGTCTGGGCTAGGACTCGGAATCACGGAGCTCCAGGGCCGGGACTTGGTATTTGGAGCCTCCAGGGCCGGGACTTGGTACTTGGATGCCGCCAGGGCCAGAACTTGGTACTTAGAGCCTCTGGAGCCAGGAACTCTTCTTATTCATGGGACAGACTCAGACACAGAACATAAAACACTGAGCCAGGAATCCTCCTTAGACACAGGATGGAGTCGGGACTCTTCTTGACACAGGGTCAGGACCCTTCCAGGGTACAGGGCTGGGACCCCTTTTAGATGCAGGACATAGATACGGAGACCACACAACGATGGACAGAACTGTAACTGGGCTCTCAAGTACGCTCCAAGCCGCGGTGAGCTCTTGACTCACCCCAGCGGGTTAACTTTGACTGACCTGTACTGACAAGGAAAGGTTGCTCGCTGGCACTTGCTTCGGGTGGAGACTAGGCTTGCTCCGGCCAGATGACATTGGCTGGCAGTACCTTCGGTGACTTTGTTAACGGTCTCGCCTGAACGGCTGAAAGCCGGAGACTATAAACTGCTGGTTCAGCCAAGAGTAAATTGCCTCCAATCACCAACCCCGAGGGACACGGGAAAACAGGCAACCAAAGGGAAACAGGGAGTCAACGGTCCGGATCATAACATAAACAAAGTAAATTTAAAGGGATCTCAATCCGGACCATGACAGTAGGACTTCCTGATGGCCAAACATTTTAATTCTGATTCCTCTTGTGTCAAGATGAGGCCACCCTCAGGGTGGCATCTTGTATTCCGTAGGCATGAATATCGATTTCTCCTTCCGGTGAACAATCCCCCGCACCCTCTGGCCCTTCCTCTATTTCCCACTCTGAACCTTCACTTCTTCTCACCTGCCTATTACTTCTCCCTGAGTCTCCTACTCATTTTCTTCCTCCTATTGTCCACTATCTTCCCCTATCAGATTCTTTCTTCTCTAGCTCTTGACCTTTTGCACTCACCTGGCTTCACCTATCACCTTCCAGCTAGCCTTTTTCTCATCCCCACCCTCCATCTTTTTATTCCGGCATCTTCCCATTCCTTCTCAATCCTGAAGGGTCTTGGCCCGAAACATTCGACTGTTTATTCTTTTCCATAGGTGCTGCCTGACCCGTTGAGTTTTCTGTGTGTTGCTTTGGATTTCCTGCATCTGCAAACTTTCTCATGTTTGTAATTCCTGCTTTGTATGCTTGGCAAAAGTAATTTCGCTTCCCATGTGTTGGCAATGTTTCACTTGGAATTTTTTCTCGAGAAGATAGTCTTTTATGAATCTAACGTGGATTTAATCAGCTCCCCTTGGAAGCAAAGATCAAAATATTTAAAAAATGTAGATACTTGAAATCTAAGATAAAAGCAGAAAATTCCGAAACACTCAGCAGGTTAGGCTTTGGAAAGCAAAACAATATGAGAGGTAACTTGATAGAGATAGCGAGATGCTGAGAGACTTCTTCCCAGGGCAGAAATGGCTAACACCAGGGGGGCATAATTCTAAGGAGAGTGGAGGAAAATATAGGGGGGGGTATCAGAGGAGGTTTTTTTTCACAATGAGTGGTAGGTGTGTAGAACGTGTTGCCAGGAGTGGTGGCAGAGGCAGATGCATTCGGGACATGATGTTCAGATGTGGGATTGTTTCTGTCCACAAATGCTGATTGACTTGCTGAATATTTACAACTTTTCTCCTTTTATATCATTTGCTAAATGACATTGTAAATCATTGTAAATTAAGACAAAATAGCACTTACCAGAAGTATTTTGTGCTCCATCCTCACCCCACTCCCTCCCCAGTATCGGCTTCAAGTTCACCTTTAATCAGGAATCTAAAAACACGGTAAACCACTTCCCACATCATTGTAAGAATCTGCAAGTCTCTCTTCTAACAATCTCCGTCCCCATGTCTTCTCTCAACACTTCCAACCCAAACCATCTGATTATTCATGACCAGTCCAATTTCTTCTCTACGCTCTCCATGAATATTGCTGTGTGGGGTAATTCCAGATCCTGTTTAACATGTGCTTCAAGGAGCCAAAGAATTTCTGGAGCATTATTTATAAATTCTAAGACTGAATGTCAATTCAAAGAAAAATCTAGACAGCAGAACAAGCTGAAATAACAAGAAGTGCCAGAAATAAAAGGTAGTTTATCTGCACTGGTGGTCCTCTAAACCAGCTAGCAGGATGATAATAGAAAGGGAAGTTCCACTGGGGAGAACCAGCAACGGAAGTGGTGAGACTCCCAATTACTCACTTCCCCATCTAAAACTCCCTTCACCAACACATCACTGATGTTTACAACAGTCTCAACATGGACTAGAACTAGGAAGCAGTGGCTTGTCTAATTTATAATCTGAGATCTTCTGGAAGCACCATCATGCAATGGTGAACAAAATGGATGGCACACACACAATATGTCGGAGGCACCCAGCAGGTCAGGCAGCATCAATGGAGGGGAATAAACAGTCGACAACTTGGTTCAAGAGCCATTATCAGGAAAGGAAAAGAATTGTGAAGAAGCCATAAAAAGAAGGTGGAGGAGGCGAGGGTAAGGAGAACCAGCTGGCAGGTGAGAGGGAGGTGAGTGCAGGGCAGAAGGGGGGGGGGGAGGATGAAGTGAGAAGTTGGGAGGTGATAGAGATAAAAGGTAGAGCTGAAGAAGAAAAAAAATTGATAGAAGAGGAGAGTGGACCATGGGAGGAAGGTAGGAGGACGGGCACTAGAGAGGTTGTGGGCAGATGAAAAGAAGAGAAAGGGTACGAGTTGAATCAGAATGAGGATTGGGGAAAAAGAGAGAAGTGGGAAGGGGAAGAAGTTGCCAGAGGTTGGAAAAATCAATGTTCATACCAGCAACCTGGAGGCTGCCCAGACAGAATGAGGTGTTGCTCCTGCAGCCTGAGGGTGGGCTTATCATGGCAGTCGAGAAGGCCATGGTCCAAAATGTTGGAACAGGAGTGCGAAGTAGAATTAAAATGGGTGACCACCAGGAAATCCCATCTGCTGTGGTTGATGGAGCAAAGATGCACAACAAAATGGTCCCTTAGTCGAGACTGGATGGTACTTGTCAATCGTTCAGCATAAGACAAAGTGTACAAATCTGAGTTTTTCAATAAATCACTAACTATACTTTGGGTCTTGGTGCACAATAACACAGAAACAGGCCCTTTAGCCCATCCAATCCATGTTAACCTCATCTTCTGCCTAGTTCCAAGTACCTGCACCAAAACCACAGCCCTCTTCTATGTACCTTTCCAAACTTCATTTTAACTCCTATCTATCACTTCCATTGCAGCTTATCCTACACTCTCACCACTCTGAGTGAAGAAGTTTCACCACAGATTCTCCCGAAGTATTTCAGCTTTCACTATAAATCTATGACCTCTAGTTCCAATCCCATCCAACATGAGGGGAAAGACCCTGCCAGTTTTCACCCTAGCTATGCCCCTCATAATTTTATATACCTCTAAGATCTCCCCTCATTCTCCTGTGCTCCAGGGAATAAAGTCTGAACCTATTCAACCTCCTAAGAATAAGAGCAAAATTAGGCCATTCAGCCCATTGAATCTTCTCTACTACTACATAAGAACATAAGAAATAGAGGCAGGAGTTAGGCTATCTGACCCATTGAGCCTGCTCAACCATTCAATAAGATTATGGCTGATCTGACCATGGACTCATCTCCACCTACCTGCCTTTTGCACATAACCCTTAATTCACCTACTGTGCAAATATCTATCCAGCCTTGTTTTAAATATATCTACTGAGGTAGCCTCCATTGCTTCATTGGGCAGAGAATTCCACAGGCTCACCACTCTCTGGGAAAAGCAGTGTCTCCTCATCTCCATCCTAAATCTACTCCCACAAATCTAGAGCCCTTGTCCCCTAGTCTAGTCTCGCCTATCAGTGGAAACAACTTTCCTGCCTCTATCTTATCTATCCCTTTCATAATTCTATACTTTTCTGTAAGATCTCCTCTCATTCTTCTGAATTCCAGTGAGTATAGTCCCAGGCGACTCAACCTTTCCTCACAGTCTAAACCCCTCATCTCTGGAATCAAGCTGGTGAACCTCCTCTGCAACGCCTCCGAAGCCAGTATATCCATCCACAAGTAAGGAGACCAGAACTGCACGCAGAACTCCAGGTGCGTCCCCACCAGTTGCAGCATAACCTCATAACCTTACCTTTCCATCATCACTGATTTAATATCCCTCTCAACCCCATTCTCTTGCTTCCTCCTCATAACCTTTGACACCCTTACCAATCAAGCTCTGTTTGAATCTACCCAATGACTTGGCCTCCACAGCCATTTGTGGCAATGAATTCAACAAATTCATCACTCTCTAGCTAAAGAAATTCCTCCCCATCTCTTTTCTAAAGGGACACCCTTTCCCTGTAACTCACAACCTTAAGCCCTGGCAACATCCTTATAAATTTTCTCTGCTGATTATACTTGTCTGCTGATATATTTGGAAAAAGAACACACTGTAGCGGTGTGCCACACACAGCACTAGAATAACCACACGGAGTCGGTGAGTTGGAGTTGCGATGAAAGAGATTTATTCAATCTTCGCGGCCTGCTTTAAAGCCTTCCCGTTCCCGCCCTCCCTGAGCGGGACGACTGTGGGGAATGCATATTCCCAGACCCTTTCCACGCGCGGGATTTTCCCCCTGCTGGTGAAGATGGCCTGGCGCCCTTTTTGGGGCTGGCCTCTCTGCCGGCGCGCACCGGTTTGTGTGTGCTAGAAAGTGGGTCGCCACATAACCCCCCCCAGAACCGGCGATACCTCCCCCAATGTCCACAGTCTGGATCGGCCTCTGTTTGGGAGGTCTGCCCCTGCGCCGCAGTGCCTGAGCCTGGACCGGCTGTGCCAAGTCCACATGGGCCGGTTTGAGTCGGTCCACCGTGAAAACCTCCTCTCTCCCCCCAATGTCCAGCACAAACGTGGACCCGTTGTTCCTGATCACCTTAAACGGTCCCTCGTAGGGCCGCTGTAGCGGTGCCCGGTGTCCGCCCCCTCGCACAAAAAGAAACTTACAGTTCCGCAGGTCTTTGGGTACGCAGGTCGGGCTCTGTCCGTGCTGTGAAGTGGGTATGGGGGCCAGGTTACCGAGCCTCTCCCGTAGTCTGTCCAGGACTGCTGCGGGTTTCTCCTCTTGCCCCCTTGGGGCTGGTATGAACTCTCCTGGGACGACCAGGGGCGCGCCATACACCAACTCGGCCGACGAGGTGTGCAGCTCCTCCTTGGGCACCGTGCGGATTCCGAGCAGGACCCAGGGAAGTTCGTCCACCCAGTTAGGCCCCTCCAGGCGGGCGATAAGGGCCGACTTCAGGTGATGGTGGAAACACTCCACTAGTCCGTTCGACTGTGGGTGGTAGGCAGTTGTGTGGTGTAGCTGTGTTCCTAAAAGTCTGGCCATAGCCGACCACAGGCTGGAGGTGAACTGGGCTCCCCTGTCAGAGGTAATGTGGGCCGGTACCCCAAAGCGTGCTACCCAGGTTGCGATCAGTGCTCGGGCGCAGGATTCGGAGGTGGTGTCGCTGAGCGGGACTGCCTCTGGCCATCTGGTTAACCGGTCTATGTTAGGAGGTACCGCGCTCCTCGTGACACTGGCAGGGGCCCCACGATATCCACATGGATGTGGTCGAACCTCCGGCGGGTGGGTTCGAACCGCTGCGGCGGAGCCTTGGTGTGCCGCTGCACCTTGGCCGTTTGGCACTGCATACACGTTTTGGCCCATTCACTGACCTGTTTACGCAGTCCATGCCACACGAACCTGTTGGCGACCAGCCGGACGGTTGTCCTGATGGAGGGGTGCGCTAAGTTGTGAATGGATTCGAAAACCCGCCGGCGCCAGGCTGCTGGGACAACGGGGCGGGGTTGGCCGGTAGCTACGTCACACAGTAGGGTCCTCTCACTTGGGCCTACGGGGAGGTCTTGGAGCTGCAAACCGGAGACTGCAGTCCTGTAACTGGGGATCTCAGCGTCTGTCTGCTGTGCCTCTGCCAGCGCTGCATAGTCCACCCCCTGGGACAAGGCCTGTGTGGTCGGTCTGGATAGTGCGTCCGCCATGACGTTGTCCTTTCCAGAGACATGCCGGATGTCTGTCGTGTACTCGGAGATGTAGGACAGATGTCGCTGCTGGCGGGATGACCAGGGGTTGGACACCTTCATGAACGCAAAGGTAAGCGATTTGTGGTCTGTGAACGCGGTGAAGGGCCTACCTTCTAAGAAGTACCTGAAATGCCGGATTGCCAGGTATAGTGCCAATAGCTCCCGGTCGAAAGCACTGTATTTGAGTTCAGGTGGTCGTAGGTGTTTGCTGAAGAACGCCAGGGGTTGCCAGCGACCCTCGATGAGTTGTTCTAGCACTCCACCGACTGCTGGTGCACTAGAATCGCGACGTTTGCCAAGGCTTCTTTGGTTTTAACGAAAGCAGCTGTGGCCTCTTCGTCCCAGGTAATGTCCTTGCCCTTACTCGACATCAGGGTGAACAGGGGGTGCATGGTTCGGGCTGCTGAGGGGAGGAAACGGTGGTAGAAATTCACCATACCCACGAATTCCTGCAGGCCTTTGATTGTGTTGGGTGGGGGGAAGTTGCGGACCGCGTCTACCTTGGCGGGCAGCGGGGTTGCCCTGTCTTTAGTAACCCTGTGGCCCAGGAAGTCGATGGTATCGAGTCCGAACTGGCATTTGGCTGGGTCGATTGTAAGGCCAAATTCGCTTAGGCGGGAGTAGAGCTGGCGGAGGTGGGACAGATGCTCCTGCCGACTACTGCTGGCTATGAGGATGTCGTCCAAATAGATGAATGCAAAGTCCAGGTTGCGTCCCACCACTTCCATTAGCCGCTGGAAAGTCTGTGCGGCATTCTTTAGACCAAACGGCATTCGGAGGAATTCGAAAAGTCCGAACGGGGTGATGAGTGCTGTTTTGGGGACGTCATCCGGATGTACCGGGATTTGATGGTATCCCCGGATGAGGTCTACCTTGGAAAAGATCCTTGCGCCATGTAGGTTTGCTGCAAAGTCTTGAATGTGTGGCACAGGGTAGCGGTCTGGCGTTGTAGCCTCGTTCAGTCTGCGGTAGTCACCGTATGGTCTCCAGGCCCCCGTTGCCTTGGGCACCATGTGCAGGGGGGAGGCCGATGGGCTGTCGGACCTTCGTAGGATCCCCAATTCCTCCATCTTCTTGAACTCCTCCTTCGCCAGTCGGAGCTTGTCCGGGGGAAGCCTTTGAGCATGGGCATGGAGCGGTGGTCCCTGGGTCAGGATGTGGTGCTGTACTCCGTGTCTGGGCATGGCTGCCATGAACTGCGGTGTCAGTACTGATGGGAAATCCGCCAGGACCCTGGTGAATTCATCGTCGGACAGCGTGATGGAGTCCAGGTGTGGGGCTGGCAACTTCGCTTCACCCAGGGAGAATGTTGAAAAGTCTTGGTGTGGACTAGTCGCTTCCCTTGCAGGTCGACCAGCAGGCTGTGGGCTCGCAGAAAATCCGCCCCCAGGAGTGATTGGGCCACGGCGGCCAGTGTGAAGTCCCACGTGAACCGGCTGGAGCTGAACTGTAGCCGCACTGTGCGGGTGCTGTAGGTTTGTATTGTGCTGCCATTTGCGGCCCTCAGGGTGGGTCCCGGTTCTCTGTTGCAGGTGTCGTAACTCATTGAAGGTAAAACGCTGATCTCCGCTCTGGTGTCGACCAAAAATCGGCGTCCCGACTGCTTGTCCCAGATGTACAGGAGGCTGTCCTGATGGCCAGCTGCCGTAGCGATCAGCGGCGGCTGGGCCTTGGCGTTTCCCGGGAATTTGCAGGGTGGTCTACTGCGACGGGCCTCTGTGCCCCACTGCTGGTGGTAGAAGCACCATTGTTCGTTGGGCTCTGCTGCCAGGCCTGGTCTGGTCTGTCGTTAGGCACGCGGCTTGGTGATCTGTGCAACCGATGCCCCTCTCTCTTTCCTGGCATTCCACAGCACATCTGCTCGGGCCGCCACCTCCCAGGGGTCGCTGAAATCTGCGTCGGACAGCAGCAGGCATAAGTCCTCGGGCAGTTGCTCTAGGAACGCCTGCTCAAACATGAGATAGGGTTTGTGTCCTTCAGCCAGGGCCAACATTTCACTCATTAATGCCGACGGCGGCCTGCCTCTCAAACCATCCAGGTGCATTAAGCGGTGGGCTCGTTTGCGCCGTGAGAGTCTGGAAGTCCCTATGAGCAGGGCTTTGAATGCTGTGTATTTGCCGTCCTCCGGGGGCGACTGTATAAACTCCTCAACTTGTGCAGCTGTCTCCTGGTCGAGAGAGCTCAGCACGTAGTAGTAGCGAGTGGACTCCGAGGTTATCTGCCGAATGTGAAATTGTGCTTCTGCCTGTTCCAACCACAGACGGGGTCTCAGCGGCCAAAAGCCTGGCAGTTGTAATGAAACTGCGTGAACAGATGTGGCGTCGGTCATCTCTGGCCCAAATATCGTTTGGGCAGTCGGGGTCACCAAATGTAGCAGTGTGCTACACACAGCGCTAGAATAACCACATGGAGTCGGTGAGTTGGAGTTGCGATAAAAGAGATTTATTCAAACTTCGCAGCCTGCTTTAAAACCTTCCTGTTCCCGCCCTCCCTGGGAGGGACTACTGTGGGGAATGCATATTCCCAGACTCTTTCCGCGCGGGATTTTCCCCCTGCTGGTGAAGATGGCCTGGCGCCCTTTTTGGGACCGGCCCTCTGCCTGCGCATATTGTTGTGAGCCGGTTCGTGTGTGCTAGAAAGTGGGTCGCCACAATATCAGGCGAATTCTTGTTGATTAAATCGCTCATCTGGAATCACTCTCTGGTGGCTACTTCACACCTATCCTTGCCTTGTTTGGATGACAAGGGCTTGTCTTGCTGTGTCTCTACACCCCTGAGATCAGTATGGCCTGGGTGGCCATAGGCTCTAGGGTGGTGCAGTGAGGAGGTCCCAAGTTCAGAGGTCTTTGACATCCATATGGCAAACGTTCATATTAGATGTTCAGACAAAATGCTGGAGGAACTCAGCAGGCCAGGCAGCATCTATGGAAAAGAGTACAGCCGACATTTCAGGCCGAGACCCTTCAGCAGGACTGGAGAAGAAAAGCTGAGGAGTAGATTTAAAAGGTGCGGGGAGGGAAGCAAGAACCACCAGATGACAGGTGAAACCTGGAGGGGGAGGGATGAAGTAACGAGCTGGGAAGTTGATTGGTGAAAGAGATACAGGGCTGGAGAAGGGGGAGTCTGATAGAAGAGGACAGAAGGCCTTGGAAGAAAGAAATAGGGGGAGGAGCACTAGAAGGAGGTGATGGGTGAGCTAGGAGATGAGGTGAGAGAGGGAAAAGGTGATGGGGAATGGTGAAGGGGGAGGTGGGGCATTAGCGCAAGTTCAAGAAGTCGATGTTCATGCCATCAGGTTGGAGGGTACCCAGCCAGAATGTAAGGTGTTGTTCTTCCAACCTAAGTGTGGCCTCATCCTGACAGTGGAGGAGGCCATGGATAGGCATATTGGAGGGGAATGGGAAGTAGAAATTAAAATGGGCGTCCACTGGGAGATCCGCTTTTTCTGGCGGACGGCACATAGATGCTTGGCGTGGCAGTCTCCAGTTCTTTACTTCACCCCTCCCCTTCAGGTTCACTTATCACCTTGTGTTTCTTTCTCCCCTCTACCCCACCCCCCGCTTTTAAATCTACTCCTCAGCTTTATTTCTCCAGTCCTGCCAAAGGGTTTCAGCCCAAAATGTTGACTGTATTCTTTTTCCATTGATGCTACCTGGCCTGCTGACTTCCTCCGGCATTTTGTGTGTGTTTGGATTTCCAGCATCTTCAGATTTTATCTTGTTTAATATTAGATGTCCATTTGTATTGGAATTAATTAAAAGATTAGACATCTTTACAATTATTCAAAAAAAATTGCTCCGCACATGTGGAATAAATGCTGGAAGCTTGCTACAGTTCCAGCAGGCACACCTCGTAATTGTCTGCCAAATTCCACACGATGAGGCACTGTGGATTCCAAACCAGGGACAACAAATCGTTGCGTGAAACACTCACATTCCACTATCCTCAGTAGGAATGGATCGCATAGAAGGAAACAAATCTGCTTTTGTAAGATCGCAATGATGCATACTGTTTGGGGAGAATAAAAAATTTAAGAGAAACTAATTTGCATGTGATGTGATTTATAGACTGTCTAGGTTTCAGTACCTTGTGAATAATAAAAAGTGAATTGCAGCATCAAACGATCGTAAGGGTTGTAGGATTTCCATACCAGTGCATGCCATTGGTAAATGCCCACAAGTAGGTCTTTTTGAATCGATCACTTGTTGTTGACCAATTATTATTGCTCATTTACTGCCAGAAAGCTAACATTTTGTTTCCACTTTTTAATGCTCGTTACATTAATTAGATAATTAAAATAAATTAGAAGTGTTTGGTGGAATGATTTTGATTTGAATGAAATGCCTTAACATCACCATGGCTTTGTTCCTTCTAACCAGGCAGATAAGACTTCAGTTTCAAAGAGGACGCTTCTTTTACTTAAATGGGAGCATATTTGCACATTGACTTCATAGACAAGCTCAGTTTTACAAAATAACTCTTTGCCATCTATCTGTGCCTCCAATCAGTCACTGACAGCTTGGCGTGATATATTAAATTCATCCATGTAGCACATGCTTTTTACACTGTATGTGAATTCTAGCAAAAATTGATTGCTAAATCTTATAGTGCTGTAGTGGCTAGCATGATGCTTGACAGCGGCAGCAGCTGGGTTCAATTAACGCAATTTCCCGTAAGGTGTTGTTACGTGAACACCTGGATCTCCTCTGGGTGCTCCAGTTTCCTCCTTCATTCCAAAGATGTATAGGTTAGTAAATTGTGGGTGTGCTACATTGGTGCCAGAATATGGCAACACTTACAAGCCATCCCCAGCACGTGTTCAGAATGTGTTGATCGCTGATGCAAGGGACACATTTCACTGTTTATTTTGATGTACATTTAACAAATAAAGCTAATCTTTAATCTGTAAATGCAGACGCCATGCGCACAGTTCTTTGTGAGGTGTGATTGCACGCTTCCTCGTAAGTAAGTCGACACTTGGTGCCCATCTTCAGTCACCCGGTGATATTTATTGAGTACGCTTGTGGTAGGCATGGAGATACATTCACCTCCTACAGCTTTGAAGAAAATATCAACTACCTTTCAAGGTGTGTTAGAATAACAAATAATCTTCTGGGGGAACTCAGAATCCTCTGGGAGAAGTATCTGTGGGAGGAATTGACCTGTTGGTGTTTTGGATCAAAACCCAGGACCTCAGATGCCGTCAGCTCCTTTCCTTACACAGATGCTGCTCAGTCGGCTGAGTCCCCCCCAGCAGATTGTTTGTTGCTCTGTATTCCAGCATTTCCTGTCCTGTGTGTCTACAAGGTTTGCTGGAGAGTTTAGAGGGGATGGAGACTGCAGTCCAGTCTTAAGGGGAGGCTGGGAGAACACTAATGCTGTGGTAGCCTTTCGTCATATTGTGAACCACCTCTGGAGATTACTACAAGATGTTCCTATATCAAAGTCAAAGTTAAAGTAATTTATTATCAAAGTACATATTTACCTTGAGGTTCATTTCTTGCAGACATTTACAGGAAAATAAAGAAATACAAGATAATTAAAAAAAAACAAAACTTAAAGACTGACGAACAATGTGCAAAGTAAGCCAGATTGTGTAAATAAAGAAAATACAGGGAGCATGAGTTGTAGAGTCCTTGAAAGTGAGACTGCAGATTGTGAAAGCAATTTCCAGTTGTGGTGAGTGAAGTTATCCACGCTGGTTCAGGCACCCGATGGCTATAGGGTAATAACTGTTCCTGAACCTGATGATATGGGACCTAAGCCTCTAGTACTTCCTGCTCAATGGTAGCAACAAAACGAAAGCATGGCCTAAAGTCATGTGGAGTAGATGGTGGGATCATCCTTGTGACAATCTCCATCAAGCCTTTTGTGGGTCCATAATTAATCTCTCCAGCACAGACAGGAATGAATGGATTTGCTGTGGTCTTTTTGCTACATGGTTTGTGTTGGGATTGAAGGAAAGGGTTAGAATAATAGGCCGAAGGTTTCTATCTGAGAGGGCCAGTCATTTGCACCTTCTGGAAGAGCTATACCGTCTTCTCCAAACAGCTAAAGAGCTGTGCATGTGGAGGGTGTTACATACGCACAGAGCAAGAATGACAATACATAGTTTTACTCAGTCATGTTAGCCACGGTTATGCTGGGCAACTTACGGTGCAGGAGCGCTGAAATAGGCCTGATGAGGTGAAAGCCCATGCAAAACGAGAGGGGCCTTCCATGCGTAGGAGGCCCAATCGATTCACCGCATGATCAATTGGCCACGTGTGCACTTGCCACGTTATTACAATTGATCCGATACAATTCAGACGGTATGGAAAGATGCTTGGAGGCCACCCAGAGACTATGCTGTGCATTGGCTGAAGGTCTCTATTCCTCTGGGACTGAGAAACAGTCCTGTTGGTGGCAGTACCTTCTGGAGAGAAAGGAAGGAAAAAGAATGTCAGTATTGCACTGCATATACTAAGATCTCCTCATTTGCAATAGTTAGAGTTATGGGCTTCCAGTGGATAACAAAATCAAATGGTCAATGTTACTGCTGCTGGAAATAACACCACAACAAGCTGAATCATACAACACAAATGATTCTGCAGATGCTGGAAATTCAGAGTAGCACACACAAACTGCTGGATGAACTCAGCAGGTCAGGTCGCGTCTATGGAGAATAAAGAACTCATGTTTCAGGCACAATCCTAATGAGGGGTATTGGCCTAAAATGTTGGCTCTTTCTTCCTCTCCATAGTTCCTCAAGCTAGTGGCTGCCCCTCCACAGAAATGCCACTTCAAGACGTGCATTCGTACACCAGGTAACGTTGGATGCTACGTGCCACTCCTAGACTTCCCCATTTGAACTGCATCTCGAAAAATATCCCATGGAAATCAGATTTTTCTGATGTCAACTCAAACTGGCTTAGATCCTCTGCACCAAGCCTCTTCTGACCACTTCCGTGAACTAATGAATGGCCACTCTGTGATCTCATTCTCCAGCTTCTAATTTAGTTTTCTGAGTCTGTTAGAAATAAGACTTTGCTGGTACAATTTGCCATTCAAAGAACTAAACATGGGTTAGTTATGTATGTATGTATGTATTTATTTATTTTTATTGACATACCCTTCGAGCCACGCTGCCCAGCTGTCTCCCAGTTTAACCCCAGCCTAATCACGGGACAATTTACAACAATCGATTAACCAACCAACTGCTACGCCTCTGGACTGTGGGCGGAAACTGGAACACCCAGAGGAAACCCTTGCGGTCACGGGAAGAATGTACAATCTCCTAACAGGCAGCAGCGGGAAATGAACTCGGATTGCTGATATGGTAAAGCATTGGGCTAACCACTACACTACCACGCTGCCCTGTATTCAAATACAGGCAAATCATGTGGAATGATACAGTGCGGAGCAAGTTGCCAGAGGAAATAGTGGTGCAGATTTGATTTCGACATTTAAGAAAAGTTTGGATAAATACCCGATGGGAGGAGTGTGGAGGGCTATGGTCCAGGTACATGTTGATGGGACTGGGAAGAATATTCCTTTGGCATGGACTAGGTGGCGGGGGGGGGCGGGGTCGGTGTCCGTTTCTGTGCTGTAGTATTCCGTGACTCTAAAATCAGTCTTTGCTCACACCAGATTAAAATTGCAGTACTGATCTAATGACGTGTTCACGTTCTGAGAAACCGTTATGAACAATGACCTGTTGCAATTGTGTAGCTTGTGGTAAAATGCATCTAGTTCCCATTTATATACGATATTAATTAAAGTGGAGGGAACTATTTATGTATGTGTACATTCTCCTTATTGCTACAGTAAGCAATTATTTTAGGGCTTGAGGAGATGAAAGGAGTTTATGCCTTTTATAGTGAGACAAGTGCAACTGGTGTCACTGGCCACGTCCTCTGAGACAAGTGATTTAATTTTAATCATATGTACATTTTTACCGTAAATTTCTACAGATGTACCAAAGGCAGCATTCCAAAGGGTTGCATCACTGTTGGATATGGAGGGGCCACTAGGGTTGCAAAGTCAGCCAGCTCCATCATTGGAGTTTGCCGCCCCAGCACCAAGGACATCTGCAAAAGGCAAGCCCTCAAAAAGGCAGCACCCATCATTAAGGACCCCATCATCCAGAACATGCTATTTTCTTGTTAATGCCACCAGAGAGGAGATACAGGAGCCTGAAGACACACACTCAACATCTTAGGTACAGCTTCTTCCCTTCCACCATCAAATTTCTGAATGGACAATGAGCTAACCCATTTATACACTCTCACTATCTTTGCTCTCTTCTTGTACTGCTTATTTAATTTAATATTTTTTATTATATATACAGTATTTCTGATCAAAATTTATAGTATTTTTTGATAGCAAGGGGATTTGAGGACAGGAGCAGGGAGGTACTACTGCAGTTGTACAAGGCCTTGGTGAGACCACACCTAGAGTATTGTGTGCAGTTTTGGTCCCCTAATCTGAGGAAAGACATTCATGCCATAGAGGAAGTACAAAGAAGGTTCACCAGATTGATTCCTGGGATGTCAGGACTTTCATATGATGAAAGGCTGGATCGACTAGGCTTATACTCGTTGGAATTTACAAGATTGAGGGGGGATCTTATTGAAACGTATAAAATCCTAAAGGGATTGGACAGGCTAGATGCAGGATGATTGTTCCTAATGTTGGGGAAGTCCAGAATGAGGGGTCACAGTTTGAGGATAAAGGGGAAGCCTTTTAGGACCGAGATTAGGGGAAACTTCTTCACACAGAGAGTGGTGAATCTGTGGAATTCTCTGCCACAGGAAACAGTTGAGGCCAGTTCATTGGCTATATTTAAGATGGAGTTAGATAAGGCTCTTGTGGCTAAAGGAATCAGCTGGTATGGAGAGAAGGCAGGTACAGGGTTCTGAGTTGGATGATCAGCCATGATCATAATAAATGGTGGTGCAGGCTCGAAGGGCTGAATGGCCTACTCCTGCACCTATTTTCTATGTTTCTATGTATTTCACCATACTGCTGCTGCAAAATGACAAATTTCATGAGACATACATCAAAGTTGCTGGTGAACGCAGCAGGCCAAGCAGCATCTATAGGAAGAGGCGCAGTCGACGTTTCAGGCCGAGACCCTTCGTCAGGACTAACTGAAGGAAGAGTGAGTAAGGGATTTGAAAGCTGGAGGGGGAGGGGGAGATGCAAAATGATAGGAGAAGACAGGAGGGGGAGGGATAGAGCCGAGAGCTGGACAGGTGATAGGCAAAAGGGGATACGAGAAGATCATGGGACAGGAGGTCCGGGAAGAAAGACGGGGGGGGGTGACCCAGAGGATGGGCAAGAGGTATATTCAGAGGGACAGAGGGAGAAAAAGGAGAGTGAGAGAAAGAATGTGTGCATAAAAATGAGTAACAGCTGGGGTACGAGGGGGAGGTGGGGCCTAGCGGAAGCCTGAGAAGTCAATGTTCATGCCATCAGGTTGGAGGCTATCCAGACGGAATATAAGGTGTTGTTCCTCCAACCTGAGTGTGGCTTCATCTTTACAGTAGAGGAGGCCGTGGATAGACATGTCAGAATGGGAATGGGATGTGGAATTAAAATGTGTGGCCACTGGGAGATCCTGCTTTCTCTGGCGGACAGAGCGTAGATGTTCAGCAAAGCGGTCTCCCAGTCTGCGTCGGGTCTCACCAATATATAAAAGGCCACATCGGGAGCACCGGACGCAGTATATCACCCCAGTCGACTCACAGGTGAAGTGATGCCTCACCTGGAAGGACTGTTTGGGGCCCTGAATGGTGGTAAGGGAGGAAGTGTAAGGGCATGTGTAGCACTTGTTCCGCTTACACGGATAAGTGCCAGGAGGGAGATCAGTGGGGAGGGATGGGGGGGACGAATGGACAAGGGAGTTGTGTAGGGAGCGATCCCTGCGGAATGCAGAGAGAGGCGGGGAGGGAAAGATGTGCTTAGTGGTGGGATCCCGTTGGAGGTGGCGGAAGTTACGGAGAATAATATGTTGGACCCGGAGGCTGGTGGGGTGGTAGGTGAGGACCAGGGGAACCCTATTCCTAGTGGGGTGGTGGGAGGATGGAGTGAGAGCAGATGTACGTGAAATGGAGGAGATGCGTTTAAGAGCAGAGTCGATAGTGGAGGAAGGGAAGCCCCTTTCTTTAAAAAATTAAGACATCTCCCTCGTCCTAGAATGAAAAGCCTCCCCCGTCTTTCTTCCCGGACCTCCTGTCCCATGATCCTCTCGTATCTCCTTTTGCCTATCACCTGTCCAGCTCTCGGCTCTATCCCTCCCCCTCCTGTCTTCTCCTATCATTTTGCATCTCCCCCTCCCCCTCCAGCTTTCAAATCCCTTACTCACTCTTCCTTCAGTTAGTCCTGACGAAGGGTCTCGGCCTGAAACGTCGACTGCGCCTCTTCCTATAGATGCTGCTTGGCCTGCTGCGTTCACCAGCAACTTTGATGTATGTTGCTTGAATTTCCAGCATCTGCAGAATTCCTGTTGTTTGCGTTTAAATTTCATGAGATACAATATATTGGTGATACTAAACTTGATTTTGATTCTGATACATATAATTTTATGATTACTGAGCAGGAAGGATTTAACTGAAGGGATTACCAAAGCCTGAATAATTCTGGAGATTTAAACAGCCTACTTCACTGGATCCTGTTAGGATGGAGGAGGAAAAAAACCTCTCTTGACAAAGTTTGATGTCAAGGTGGATGTTATGTGCTTGTGTGGTAAACCATATGTATATATGTTGTAACTGGGTTAACTGTCTGGACATGCCCCTCTGCTAACTGCCCCTGTGGCTCCTCCACAGACCTCTGAATAAAGGTGATTTCGCCCTGCTACTCCCCCTCAGTCCAGGGGCAGACACTCAGCATGCTGTAAGTCATATTTTACTGCGAATAAAAGCCTTTCAGTATTTACCCTACTTCAGTCTTCTGGAATAATTGAAGGTGCATCAATTTTATTCGCAGTAAATTTTAAAGCATGGAACACTCTCTGAGACCCAACAAGTTAGATCTCGATCCGCAAACAGCTGAAGCTAGTAATGCTATTGAACTCTGGCTGGCCTGCTTCAAATCATACCTAGAGGAGAATAAAGTGACCGACTCCACAGTGAAGCGCAGAGTTCTACTCTCCAGGGTCAGTCCACGGGTCTACTCGCGGATCAGAGACCAGCCGAGCTACGACGGCGAGATGAGTGCACTCAAAGGACAATACCTGCGGCTGATAAACAGCGTCTCCGCGCGACATCGTTTAGCGACTCGGCACCAGCGGCCCGGGGAGTCAAGTGCTGAGTTTGTCTGGGCACTACAGACGCTTGTGCGAGCCTGCAATTGCCAAGAACTCTCGGCAGGACAGCACGCAGAGCTCCTAGTGAGAGGTGCCTTCGTCACGGGGACCAGGTCAGTGTATGTACGCCAGCAGCTGTTGGAAAAAGCTGATCTTACCTTAAGTTCGGCGATTGAGCTGGCTGATACGTTGGAGGCCGCACTGCACAACTGTGAGGCTCTCCAGGCACGCGATCCCCCGATGGCCTCGTGGGTGCCGCAGACCCCACAACCCGCCAGCGAATTGACCTCGGCTGCTGCCAATCGTGAGTCCGTGAAGTGCTATTTCTGTGGACTCGAGAAGCACCCCCAGAAATGCTGCTCGGCCCGACAAGCTACCTGCTCCAGCTGCGGAAAGAAGGGCCACTTTGCCAAGGTCTGTAAGTCCAAACCACGAGCGGGATCGAGCAGCACCGTGTGCCAGACATGGGGGGTCGCCATCTTGCCTGCTGCCTCTTCCCTCCACGCCGCCACCACGTGCGAGACATGGGGGCGGCCATCTTGGTCGGTGCCACCTCCCACCGTCTACGACCAACGGGTGCTCACGGGGCACCCCACCGTGCCGGACCAAGACAGCGACCCAACCCTGGCTTCCGTGACCCTCGACCAAAGCGCTCCCCACCAGCTTGCAAGGTCAGTGATGGACATCCTGGTGGAGGGGCGCAGGACAAGCTGCCTGTTTGACACAGGCACCACGGAGAGTTTTATCCACCCGGCCACGGTGCAGCATTGTGGACTCATGATACGGCTGGTAAGTCAGAGGGTCACCACGGCCTCCAGGTCGCATACAACAGACATCCGGGGGGCGGGGGGGTTGTGTAGCGACGCTAGTGGTGCAGGGCACAGAATATCAAGACTTTACGTTACTGGTCATGCCTCAACTGTGTGCCTTTGTGTATTGGGGCTCGACTTCCAGAGCCACCTGAAAAGTGTGATAATGGAGTATGATGGGCCCCTTCCACCAATCCCTGTTGTAAATCCCGTTTTGTAGGGATACGTCACATACCCCGCTACTGACCACACACACACACACACACACACACACACACAGACCCACACATCTCACCCAACACCATGCCAACTGCCGCACTACCGATACCACTTGCGGCCTTTCCACCCTCAAGATCCCTCTCCCACCGTTGCTCGCCAGCCTGACCCCTGACTGTAAACCTGTGGCAACTAAAAGCAGGAGGTACAGCGCGGGGGACAGAGCTTTCATTAAGTTGGAGGTGCAGCGGCTGCTCAGGAAGGGGGTCATTGAGACAAGCACAAGTCCTTGGAGGGCGCAGATGGTCGTTGTTCGGAACGGGGAGAAGAATAGGATGGTCGTGGACTATAGCCAGACCATCAATAGGTTCACGCAGCTTGACGCGTACCCTCTACCCCGCATCGCGGATATGGTCAATCAGATAGCACAGAACAAGGTGTACTCGACCATAAACCTAAAATCCGCTTACCACCAGCTCCCCATCCACCGGGAGGACAGCCTTCGAGGCTGACGGCAGGCTTTATCACTTCCTGCGTGTCCCCTTTGGTGTCACGAATGGTGTATCTGTCTTCCAGAGGGAAATGGATTGGATGGTGGACCAGTGCCAACTGAAGGCCAAGTTCCCATATCTGGATAACATCACCATCTGCGGTCACGACCGGCAGGATCACGACAACAACCTCCAAAAATTTCTCCATGTGGCCAAAGCTTTCAATCTCACCTATAACAAGGACAAGTGTGTGTTCAGAACCACCCAACTTGTTATCCTTGGGTGTGTCGTGGAGAATGGAGTCATTGGCCCTGACCCCGACCATATGCGCCCCCTGTTGGAAGTCCCTCTTCCCAACACCCTCAGAGCCCTCAAAAGGTGCCTGGGCTTCTTTTCATATTACGCCCAATGGGTCTCTAATTATGCAGACAAGGCCCGCCCCCGGTCAAGTCCACCACATTCCCCCTCTCAGCCGAGACCCGCACGGCCTTCAGCCGCATGAAAGGGGACATTGCCAAGGCAGCAATGGATGCGGTGGATGAGGCCATTCCCTTCCAAGTAGAGAGTGACGCCTCCGACTTTGCACTGGCTGCTAACCTCAACCAGGCGGGAAGATCGGTGGTGTTCTTCTCCCGTACCCTTCAAGGTCCTGAAATTCGGCACTCCGCGGTGGAGAAAGAGGCCCAGGCCAGAGTGGAAGCTATTAGGCACTGGAGGCACTATCTCGCCGGGAAAAAGTTCACCCCGCTAACTGACCAGCATTCAGTTGCATTCATGTTTAATAAACAACGGCAGGGCAAAATCAAAAATGATAAAATTCTGATGTGGAGAATCAAACTCTCCATCTACAACTATGACATCATGTACAGGCCTGGGAAACCCAACGAGCCCTTTGATGCCCTATCCCGGGCAACGTGCGCCAGCGCGCAAATCGACCAGCTATACACCCTACATGTAGATCTTTGCCACCCGGGAGTCACCCGGCTTTTCCACTTTGTGAAAGCCCGGAACCTGCCTTACTCCCTTGAGGAGATCAGGACGATGACCAGGGACTGCCAAGTCTGCGCAGAGTGCAAACCGCACTTCTACCAACCCGAAAAAGCACAACTCATCAAGGCCACCCGCCCCTTTGAGCGCCTGAGTGACGACTTTAAGGGCCCCCTTCCCTCCATCAACCGCAATGTGTACTTCCTTAACGTTATCGACGAGTACTCGCGGTTCCTCTTCGCCATCCCCTGCCCCGACAGCACTACCACGTCAGTTATAAAAGCCCTGCACAAGCTCTTCATTCTGTTCGGATACCCATGCTATATCCACAGTGACAGAGGGTCCTCGTTTATGAGTGATGAGCTGTGCCAATATCTACTGGCTAGGGGAATTGCAACTAGTAGGACCACGAGCTATAATCCCCAGGGGAATGGACAGGTAGAGAAGGAGAATGGCACAGTGTGGAAAGCCACACTCTTAGCCCTCAGGTCGAAGGGACTGCCGGTCTCCCGCTGGCAGGAGGTCCTTCCCGAGGCACTCCACTCCATCCGCTCCCTGTTATGCACGGCCACCAATGCCACCCCTCATGAGCGGCTCTTTTCTTTTCCCAGAAAATCGACCACTGGAACCATCTTACCATCTTGACTGACGTCCCCGGGGCCAGTGCTGCTCCAGAAACATGCGAGGAGCAATAAATACTCCCCGATGGTCGAGAGGGTTCATTTACTTCATGTGAACCCCGAGTATGCCTATGTGGTTTTACCTGATGGGCGGGAGGACACAGTCTCCATCCGCGACCTGGCACCTGCAGGAGCACCGGGCCCCTACCCTGAACACTCTGTGGTGACTATTAACCGCATACCCACCAATATATATACCCACAAGAAACCGCGCACTCCAAGCCCTACACAGACACCCCACGACACTCCCATATTGGGCGCGATGCACACGCACAAGGGATTACCGACGCCTAACGTGCTGGCACCTCAAGTCAGGCCGGAGCCAGCACAACCGCCATTGCTGGTGCAATCACCGCCGGTGCTACGTAGGTCACAGCGATGGACTCGACCGCCTGATAGACTTGACCTGTAAATATACTTCTTGTAAATATTGTCAGTCATTTCATATATACTGTAACTGGGTTACCTGTCTGGACATGCCCCTCTGCTGACTGCCCCTGTGGCTCCTCCCACAGATCCCTGAATAAAGGTGATTTCGCCCTGCTGCTCCCCCTCAGTCCAGGGGCAGACACTCAGCATGCTGGAAGTCATATTTTACTGCGAATAAAAGCCTTTCAGTATTTACCCTACTTCAGTCTTTTGGAGTTATTGAAGGTGCATTAGCTGGGGCGCCAGATTGGAAGGCGAAAACCAGTGGTGTTTCTTGGCGAGTGACAGAGTCGGACTCTAATCTGCCTGATTGTTTGTAGAGGGCAGCCAAGTGGATGGATGAATTCAGAAATTAAGCCCAGGTGTGTGTTTAACGAGAAGAAATTCATGACTAGCTGTGACCTGCCTGTGGCTGCTGTGCCTCTGCAAGAAGTGTAACTGACTTGGTTCTCATGGTGACAAAGTCTTCAGCAACATTAATAAATCAAGCCCTTCCCACTAAATTGCTTGAGGGTAAAGACAAACTTCGACTGTTTTCAAACCCTTGAGTCCTGGGATACAGGCGTAACTGCTATCATTCATGGCAAATCTGGCTCTATGTTTTAATTAATAACCCTGGGGAATCTTAACTCATTAGCAGACCACTATCCTTTTGCCTGGGATGAATGCAGTGCCAACAGCACTCAAGGAGCATTAATACCACCCCAGACAACACGGCCCACTCATTTGGCTCTCCATCAACTACCCTGCATAGAACACAGAGAAGCCCTTTGGCCCATAATGTCAGCGCAGAACATAAATTAAGTAAAATCCCTTCAGCCTGTACATGATCCATATTCCTCTAGTCTCTGCATGGTTATGTGTCTAAAAGCTTCTTCAACATCACGTTCATTTCTTCTTGCACCACTATCCCTGGCACTCAATGTGTAAAAAATACTTGCCCTGCTCATCTTCCTTAAACTTTCCCTGCCTCACCTCAAATGAATGCCCTCTAATACTTGGCATTCTACCCTGGAGCAAAAGACTTTACCTACCCCGTCTCTGCGACTCGTAACTTTATAAGCTTCTATCAGGTCTCCTGGCAGCCTCAGTTCCTGAGAAAACAACCCAAGTTTGTCCAACTTCTCCGTGTTCATTACCACCCCCATGGGCATGCAGCGGCTGCAGTCTAAAAGGCAATTACAATGTTCAGCAGTCATTTCAAGAGGACTAGAATATAAAAGCAAAGAAGCTGAGGCTTTAAGGATGGTACTTATAAAATGTGATTGCACCATTGTCTGCCTGTTACTTAAGCATACATTTTAAACCTTGCAGGGGTTGATAGAGTCATGATTGTAACTACATGGGAAGCAGTATGTTGTTATTATATGAGATACAAGTCATCCATTGTGGCAAAAACAAAATGCTGTAATTACCGTGATGGTGTTTTTGTTTTAGCCACAGAGTAGGCATTTTATTTTGGTAGGGTTAATTTTCATAGTGGCTACCTGGAGAAGCTAGGTAGCTATGCAGCTATAAATGTGGAAAGTAATGCCAGTTGGAATGCATTCCTCTCCTTATTGAACTTGAAGCTCCTCACCCTTTCCTCTGATGATTGCTTAACGAGGACTGCTGTGTGTGTTCCCTCGACTCCCCTTCCTGAAATTCACAATCAATTCCTCGGTTTTACTGACGTTGAGTGCAAGGTTGTTGCGACAGCACTCAACCAGATGACTTTTCTCAAAGCAGATGCGGTGCCTAGAACGAAGTACTGACTTTATTCCCAAGACCACAGGAGGATTGTGAAGGAACTCTCCTTGTAGCATAATTGATTACTGTGGGTACTTGCTCAGTGTTGGTGGCACAGGTCCCGAATACTCTGTAGAATGAGAATTAGGTTTATTATCATTGACATATGTTGTGAAAATAGATGAGAAAATCTGTAGATGCAGGAAATCCTAGTTACGTACACTAAATGCTGGAGGAGCTCAGCAGGCTATGGAAAAAGAGTAAACAGCTGATGTTTTGGTCCGAGACCCATCATCAGGACTGGAAAAAAAAGATGAGAAGTTAGAGCAAGAAGGTGGGGGGAGGGGAGGAAGAAGTACACAGTGGTAGGTGATAGATGAAACTAGGAGAGAGGGAAGGGTGAGGTAAAGAGCTGGGAAGCTGATAAGTGAAAGAGATAAAGAGCGGGAGAGGAGGGAATCAATTAGGAGAGAATAGAAGACTATGGAAGAAAGGGAATGGGAAGGAGCACCAGAGGGAGGTGATGGGCTGGTAAGGAGATAAGGTGAGAGAGGGAAACAGGAATGGGAATGGTGAGGGGAGGGGGGAATTACTAGAAGTTCGAGCTTGAAACAGCTCACCCTTTCCATTACTGATCTCTCATTGAGGACTGCTATGAGCTCCCTCAACCTACCCTCCCAGAAGTTCACAATCAATTCCTTAGTCCTACTGACGTTGAGTGCAAGGTTGTTATGACACTACTCAACCTATCTCACTCCTTATGTCTCCGCGTCACCATCTGAGATTCCACCAACAACAGTCATTTCATCATTGAATTCATAGATGGCATTTGAGCTGTGAAAAGCCTGCACAGTCATGAGTGTAAAGAGAGCAGAATACACATCCTTGAGATGCTCCTGTGTGGTTTGTCAGTAAGGAAGGGACATTATTACCGATCATACTGACTTTGGTCTCCTGATGAGGAAATCAAAGATTGCAGATGGACAGCAGGTTTCAATACCTGGGAACTTGAGGCCAATTCAGTTTAGCACACATCAGCCTCCCTCTGTCACCTGCCCAAAATTGGTTCAAAGCTAATATCAAGCACCAACTCCTCCTTTTCCCTCCTCACACTGATCTTCATTCAGCCTCTACTTCACGTCCAGTACCCTAGCTCTCCTTAACGCTCGTTTCGATTTTCTTGAGATGGTGCCACAGAGGTCGGTGTGTAGCCTGTCTCAGCTGCACGTGCCGCTGCCTCCACACCTCCGCTGTTCTCATCCAGCAGTCCCATCCCAGCCTTGGTTAATGTGAGGGAGCTAGTCATCAGAATCTGGTACTTTTCACTGCCTCCAGCATTTTACTCATTAATCATGTAGTAACGTGTGTTATGAGAAGCAAATATAGAAGCTGAAGTTTACTCTCCTTTTTTTTATGTATGATTTCTAAATGACTGGGGCTTTATTCCCTGTTGCATAACGCCAGTGACTCAATGCATTAAAGCTGGATGATTTGATCTGCAGTGTCAGAATTGTTAGAATTTGTGCACAATAACAAAAGGCTATAAGACCATAAGAAATAGGAGCAGAATTACACCATTTGGCCCATCAGGCCTGCTCTGCCATTCCATCATGGCTGATTTAATATCTCTCTCAACCCCATTCTTCTGCCTTCTCCCTGTAACTTTTGAGAAACTTACTAATCAAGAACTTACCAAATATATCCAATGACTTGGCCTTCACAGCCATCTATGGCAATTCCTGTGATTCACACCCTCAGGCTAAACAAATTCCTCCTCATCCCTCTCTAAAGGGACATCCTTGTATTCTGAGGCTATTTCATCTGGTCCTAGACCCTCCCTCTATCGGAAACATTCTCTCCACATCCACTTTATCTAGGCCTTTTAATACTCGGTAGGTTTCAGTGAGATCTCCCCCAATTCTTCTAACTCCAGCAAGTACAGGCCCAGAGTCATCAAATGCTCCTCAAACATTACCCTTCCATTCCCAGAATCATTCTGGTGAACCTCCTCTGGACCCTTTCGAATGCCAGCATACCTTTCCTTAGACAAGGGGCCCAAAAGATCAGCCTCTGAATTATATTGGCTGGCTATATAATTATATGATTATAATTGAAAGGCATTTATTGGGTATGCCTACAAGACAATGAATCTCAGGGCTGTATATGGTGATACTTCGATAATAAAATTACTTTGAACTTTAAAAGTTTGGTTAGAATGAAATAAAGCCAAAAAACAGTGGACTTGCAACAGCAAAATAACTTTTCTCATATGAACAGATCGTGGACAGCACAGGAACAGGCCCTTTGGTCACCTAGGCTGACCAGGATATGAATTGAAATTAATCCCATCTATATGCATGTGGCCAATATCCCACCATTCCCTGTCTACTCACGTGCCTGTAAAAAGCCTCTCGATGATTAATTAACTTTAGGTGCTTATTAGTTGGAAGACTGAAGCAGAAGGTTTTACTCCGATTCAGAAAGCAAGAGAGCTGATGTAGACATAAGAGATATGGAGGTTTTATCGTTGATTCCAGTTCCCCATGGGGTGAAGTTTGTGCCTGCTGTTGCAATCTGGTTTGATGAGAACTAAAGTCCACTGGTAATGACTGGCACACAAGATAAAAAGGATAGGGAGATATTTGAACCGAGTGGTCAAATTATGGACTGCCCTGATTAAATTCCTCCTGCTCGTAAATTCCACCCCAGATCGTCTACAGCATGCCATCTTAAGGTATTTGCATAATTGCATTTGGTAGAATTTCAATGATAAAAAGAATCCTCATTCAATGCCAGGCTTGTGATTGACACTCGGTGAGTTTGTTACGAAATAGAGGCAAACCTGTAGTTTCTGGAAAAACTCATGGCTTGGGGAAGAAATGTGTTGGAATTTCTACATTCCACTCCCTCACATCCCAGGAATGAAATCATTTGGACCTGGCTGTGCCACAAAGTATGGAGCATTACTGCAGCCTCAGTGTATCTGGTTACCAGGTTAACTGCAGGTAATGGCGCCTCCTATATCTTCCTTGTAAATGGTGTATGGGCTTTCCGGGGAGAGACAACACCTCTGGTGGAGGGGCCTGTCGTGGTCATTCAGGGGCAGCTCACTTACCTATGATCCCCACCGGACATTCAGTTTTCAGTTGTGGCTCCAAGTAGCTGTTTGCATGCAACAGCAGCCGGAACCCGGTACACCACTGAGACAGTCCAACCAGGCAAAGTCAGCTCCGGTGGACTGTGCAGATAAGATCTAGAGTGAGATACAATGGCCAGGAAGGCGGTTCTACAACGCTCTGTGGAGAGTGAAGGGCATGACGAGACCCAGAAGAAGTCATAGTCATCTACTTTCAACCAAGGAATACATTAGTTGTAATGATGACTCATACCACTGGATCCAGCCTTCCGAGACTGAGAGAGTGGGACTTCCCCGGTGTAATGGTTTTTCCACTTTAAAAACTCCCTCACATCAGTTTCCTGTCATCATTGGATACAACAGACAATCACCATTTACCTTGCATTCATCAGGTTTCAAAGTTCAAAGTAAATTTATTGTCATCATTTACAACCTTCAGATTTGTTTTCTTTCAGGAATTTACAGGAAAATAAGGAAATACAATAGAAGTTATGGTAAATTATACATAACAAAGACTGACAACCAATGTGCAAAAGAAGCAAATGCAAATAATAAAATAGTACATAAATAATATGAGGCCTATAAAGCTGAAAGGATGTGTTGGAATTGAAGGTCCACGAGAATGATTTTGGGAATAAGAACTTGATGGTTTTGATGGCTCTAGACCTGTACGTGCTGGAGTTTAGAGAAAGAGTGGGGATCTCATTGGAACCTATCAAATATTTAAAGGTTTAGATAAAGTGGATGTGGAGAGAATGTTTCCTAGAGTGGGGGACTAATGGACCAAATGTAACAGCCTCAGAATAGAGGGTTGTCCATTTAGAACAGAGATGAGGAGAATTTTTTTTAGCCAGAGGGTGGTGAATCTGTGGATTTCATTGCCACAGATGGCTGTGGAGGCCAAATGACAGGGTATATTTAAAGCAGATGTTAATAGGTTCTTGATTAGTCAGGACATCAAGGCTTACGGGGAGAAGGCAGGAGAATGAGGTTGAGAAGGATGATAAATCAGCTACGATGGAATGGTGGAACAGACTCAGTGGACTGAATGACTTAATTCTGCTTTTATATCTTTTGGTCTTATGGTCTACTATTGGGTTATAGAGTCCTTGTCTGAGTCTATAAGTTGTGGTCAGTTCAGCATTGAGGTGGGTGCAAGACCCTCCTCACCCCAGACATTCTTCACCCCCTCCCACTGGGCAGAAGATACAAAGGCTTGAAAGCATATACTACCAGGTTCAGGTCAGCGTCTATCCTGCCATTATAAGACTATTGAGTGGTTCTCTGGTACAATAAGATGGACTTTTGACCTCACTACCTACCAGGTTGTCACTTTGCATCGTATTGTTGCCTGCACTGAACTTCCTCTCTAACTGTAACACTTTACTTTGCCTTCTGGTGTTGTTTTCCCTTGTACAACCTCTATGTACTGATGTGATGAAGTGATCTGTTTGGATGGCATGCAAAACAACAACTTTGTTCATTCTACCTCAGTACGTGTGACAATAATAAAATAGCTTGCTACATAAGTCAGAGTGAACAAAGTTTTCTTTCTTATGAAACATTAATGAACAGCAGGATGTTTAAAACAAACTGACCGCTATCAATAACAAGCTGTGTGCTTTAACAGTCAGCTGGAGCTGCTTTGTTATGCTGCAGAGAGCTTTCTTACTGCATAAGGTAGATTAAAAACAACTTGAGTCATTCCCTTCTCCTTGTTCTCTTTCCTGCATTAGTGAAAGGTGGGTATGTGTTCCTGGGTTATAGGGTGTGAAGCAGCTGCAGTCACAACCAAGTTTGTCTCATTGTGTGGAATTCCAGGATGCTTTATTGCCCATCCTTGTCTATTGGAATCTCCCTTAAACCCTGTACAAACAGGAGCCGTTTCAACAAGAAGTGACAATGAACATATCTGAATAGCCAAGTATGTTGGCGTGGGCTGGAAATGAATTGACAGTTCATATTTGGTAGTTATCACTAGGAAGCGTGGGCTGTATCGTGGATTGGATTTCTGTTTTTGTATCAGATTAATAGCTGACCCACCTCTGTACTGTTTAACCCTAACATGCACTACGTGAATATCAAATTTATTGATCGTGCATAATTAATGCCAATAATCACATTTTGGTAGCGTGGGACTAATGCATTTTCTGGACTATTGGATTGGTACTGGTTTATTTTTGTCACATCTACCAAGAAACAGTGTAAAGCTTGTATACCGTTGATACAGATCATATCATTACACAGTCTATTGTCATAGAACAAGGTAAAACAATAACAATGCAAGATAAAGTGTAAGCAAGAAGTGCACTGCAGGTAAACGGCAAAGTGCATGATCACAACGAGGTAGATTGTGAGGTCAGGAGTGCATCTTAATGTACAAGAGGTCCATTCGAGAGTCTGATAACAATGGGATAGAAGCTGTCCTTCAGCCTGGAGAGACTTTAATTATGCTGCCTGCTTTACTGAGGCAGCAGGAAATACAAACAGAAGGCACACTACTATCTGTGATGTGCTGAACTATGTCCACAACTCTCCGCAGATTCTTGTAGTCACAGTGACAGCAGTTCCCATACCATGCTTCCAGACAGAATGCATTCTATGGTGCATTGGTAACATTGATAAGAATCAGTATTCTTTAAAACACAAATTAGTTCTTGCTTTTAAAGACATTGCACAGAAGAACAATAGAATGAAAATATAAAGAGCAATATAATAAGAGATGCAGAAGGACCTAGACAGGTCCGGAGAATGGGCAAGAAAGTGACAAATGAAATACAATGTTGGAAAATGCATGATCATGCGCTTTGGTAGTAGAAATAAAAGTGCAGACTATTTTCTAAACAAGGAGAAAATCCAGGAATCTGAGATGCAGAGGGACTTGGGAGTCCTTGTGCAGAACAGTTGAAGGTTAACTTGCAGGTTGAGTCAGTGGTGAGGAAGGCAAATGCCATGTTAGCATTCATTTCAAGAGGTCTAGAATACAAGAGCAAAGGTGTGATGCTGAGACTTTATGTGACCCACCTTGAATATTGTGAACATTTTTGGGTCCCTCATCCTAGAAAAGATGTGCTGGCATTGGAGGGGGTCCAGAAGAGGTTCACAAGATTGATTCCAGGAATGAAAGGATTATCATATGAGGAACATTTGATGGCTCTGGGTCTGTACTCGCAGGAATTTAGAAGGATGAGGGGGGGATCTCATTGAAACCTTTTGAATGTTGAAAGGCCGAGACAAAGTAGATGTGGAAAGGATGTTTCTCATGGTGGGAGAGTCTAGAACAAAAGGACACAGCCTCAGGATAGAGGGGTGCCCTTTCAAACAGTGATGTGGCCAAATTTCTTTAGCCAGAGGGTGGTGAATTTGTGGAATTTGTTGCCATGTGCAGCTGTGGAGGCCAGGTCGTTGGATGTATTTAAGGAAAAGATTGATAGGTTCTTGATTGGACATGGCATCAAAGGTTATGGGGAGAAGGCCGGGAACTGGGGTTGAGGAGGACGAGGGAAAAAAAGGATCACTCATGTTTGAATGGCGGAGCAGACTCGATGGGCCAATTCTGCTCCTATGTTTTATGGTCTAAGTTAAAATTAATCTGTTAAGTTTATATTTGGAGAGGGAACTGAGGTCCCAGAGAACGGAAGGGAGCACAGGAACCGAGGTCCAATGAGGGAATAGGAAAACAGGAATCAAATTCCAGACAGTGCAACAGAGTACAAGCGTTGGAGCTTCAGAGAGCAGAAGGCAGTGCAGGAACTGGGGCTCTGGGGAGTGGAAGGAAGTGTGAGAACTGTAGTCCCATCAAGTGCAGGAAAATGTGGGACTGATGAAACAGATGCTAAGCCCTTGCAATTTCAGATGCAAGGTTATCGGGGTTTTTATTAATCAAGCCATTATTTCACTATTTTAAAAAATAGAACACAGAAGCATAACAAACTTTCCAGTGCACCCAGTGAGTTCAAGTGGAGCGGTAAATACCCATGCACTAGCATTGTGGACTCCTAGATCGTGAGTGAGGCAGATGACAGACCATCAGGATTTCTGAACATTTGGATGCTGCCTTATCAGAACTGTTCTGCACATATATATTGTGTGAGTCAGATCCGACATTGGTTTACAACCCCAGGGGTTAATTCTAATCCCGTTGCTCCTGTTTTGAACTCAAGACCAATTCTAGAGAATGTCCATTTCTAAAGAATTTAATGTCTAGTAGCTGAAGGCCACTTTAAAGTTCTCAGACCTAATGCTGGAGTCTGAGGCTGAAGCAGTGTTGCCAATCATTTATTTTTAAATCCATTAATATGAAACTAACTCTCTTTCCATTTTAACATGAGCTACAGAGATCACCAAGTAGCACTATCCATGACCTACTCCTCCACCCATCCCTCTTGTTAGGACAAGACTTGGAGTTGAATCTGGTGAGATAAACAGTCCAAAATTCATCTATTTAAAATAGATGAAATAAAACAGCTGAATATTTATCTATCTGTTTAAAATAGATGAGCTGTTGAAGCAAACACAGCTGGAGCAGGATTATTCATGTGATGTTCAAGGCAGCCCTTGAATCTCTCAATAGTTTCAAAAAGGAAGAATGATCTGAATGTACTGAACACCTTTCAAAGTTCCCACTGTTCTGAAACAGTTCTGAAGTGTAGTAACTGTTGTAGTGTTGGAAACCCAGCATCCAATTTGTCCAATTGATTGAACACAAGAGAATCTGCAGATGCCGGAAATCCAGAGTAACAAACATAAAATGTTGGACGAACTCAGGTCAAGCAGCATCTATTGAGAGGAATGAAGATGAAGGGTCTCAGCCAAAAATGTCAACTCTTTATTCCTCTTGGTGGATATTGCCCAGCCTGCTGAGTTCCTCCAGCATTTTTGTGCTTGCGTGTGCTCTATTTGGTTGATTAGTTGCCCCTTGCATCTGGTGATGACAGTTAGATTTGTCCAGTTCATTGTGAACTGCACAAAGGAACCTGAGTGTGAGAATTATTAAAGTGGAAAAGTCATTGCACTGGGGCATTTCCACGCTCCTGACCTCGGAAGTCTGTGTCCAGTTGTATGAGTAGTCATCACAGGTGGGGCTTCCTTGGTTGATGTGGTGACTATGATATTTGTGCTTTGTCATGGTCTTTGCTCTCCACAAAGTGTTTTCAAACTACCTGTTGATCTCATCCACCCAGTCTGCTAGAGATGTCCTTGCATACTAGGACAAGCAAGGGAATGAGGCCTGCCAACTACCTCACCAGGGTACGAGGTCTTCCAACTACCTTTACCTGTCTCAGCCTGCCTGTTGAAGCAGTGTGTTGGAGTGTGGCCACTGTCATATGCAAACAGCTATTTGGAGCCACAGCTAAGACCTGAGGGTCTGATGGAGACCAAGGGTGAGTGAGCTGCCCAAGAATAGTCACAACAAGCCCCTGCAGCAGAGGCGCTACTCCTCCCTGGACACCCCATACATCAATTGAACTCCCATAAAAGACAATTTTGGAATGAGCTGGTAAACAGTTGTAGAAAGATTGCTGGTCAAACAATGGCCAGAAACTCCTCTATAAAAACATGGCTTCAAAATCTTTATGATCAGTGAATTGCAGGTCCTTAGCCCAACATCTCATTCAAAAGAAGGAACTACTCTCAGTGCAGTACTAAAGTGTCAGTCTGAACTATTTTTCCTGGAGTGGAAATTGAACTAACTATCTGTACCTGATACCATGGCAAAGACTTCCCATCTCCAGGTGACAAAATGCATTCCTGTGGAACTGCAGCCAATTAGCGGTTTGTGTCATAGAACATAGAACATAGAATAGTACAGCACAGTACAGGCCCTTCGGCCCACAATGTTGTGCCGATCCTCAAACCCTGCCTTCCATATAAGCCCCCACCTTAGATTCCTCCATATACCTGTCTAGTGACTATAGTTGGAGAAACTAAAGGGAAAGATAAACTTACTCTAGATGTCAGCATAGTTGCTGCTATTCATTGACTGTTCTCGGTGTTTTAGAGCAATTATTTGAAATAATTTTGTTTTATAAATTCTATATATTTTGGGAACTCAAGTTCAGTGGTGAGAGCAATGTACTCAGTGTGGCTTTTAGCTGACTCAAGGGAACAGTCTGTGCTTTAATGCTAAATACATGACTGCTTATCTGAGATGTTCTTCCGGCTTCAGATAGTCCTTTCATTAATTGTCTGGTATGGTTGTTGCAGAAGTGTTGTGCTTCTGAGAAATGAATATCTCATCTTTGTGGCCTGAATTAAATTTGGAGTATTTTTGTCTTTAACCTTGAAATATTTTCATGCCTTGTACAGAAATCATGGAGTCAAAGAGAAATATAACAGGCCCCTCAACCCAATTAGTCCATGTCAACCATGGTGTCCATCCAGTTAGATCCAACTTCCTGTGGTTGGACCACATTCCTTTAAGCCCTGCTCCTCCATGTGTCTGTCCAAGTACATCTTCAATGATACTGTTGTACCAGCCTCAACCACTTTCTCTAAGAGCACTTTCAATAAACTCACCACTCTCTGTGTGGAAAAGTTAACCCTCAGGTCCCTTTTAAATCTTTACCCTCTCACCCTAAACCTGTGCCTCCTAGTTTTGGATCTCCCTACCCTGGTGAAAAATCATTTACCATCCAGCTCTCATAATTTTAATCATTTCCATAAGGTTGCCCCTCGATCTCCTACGTTCCAAGAAATAAAGACCTAGCCGGGTGGACCTCTCCGTATAACTCAGGCTTTCTAGTCCTGGCAACATCCTTGTAAATCTTTTCTGCACTCTTTACAATTTAGCCATATCTTTCCTATAACAATGCGACTGGAACTGTACACAGTACTCTAATGACTTACACAGCTGCAACATAATGTCTCACTGCTATGCTCCTTGGCCTGATTGATGAAGACCAGCATACTAAATTCCTTTTTTTACTATCCTGTCAACCTGGAACACTGCTTTCAATGAGCAATACACTAATTAAAAGACGTCATCTAAGATACCCACTTTCAGATGTTGCAACACACATCAAAGTTGCTGGTGAACGCAGCAGCCAAGCAGCATCTCTAGGAAGAGGTACAGTTGACGTTTTGGGCCCAGACCCTTCATCAGGAATGCTGCCTGGCCTGCTGCGTTCACCAGCAACTTTGATGTGTGTTGCTTGAATTTCCAGCATCTGCAGAATTCCTCGTGTTTACACTTTCATATGTGCCAAAAAAGGGAATGTGCTTTCAGACCGTGTTTCTTGCTATCTGGGGTCAGGATGAATGGCTGTTGTGGACACTGAATGCAGCAATGACCATGAATAGCACAAGTAAACATCATGGACAAGGAAGTCCATCAGTTGCTGGTGAGATTTCTGATCCCTGGTGTCGGAGAACTAGTTATTTCCTGACTCAATCCTGCATCTCCTATTCCTGCATAAAAAGTTACCCAGGGACAAAAAGGAAAAGACTCTAGGAAATTTGTCTTTGATCTTTTTAAGCAGTTAATACCAATCCTGCATCACATCGCCATCGAGAACATTTTGAAAACATGGTGCCTCAAGAAGGCAGTATCCATTGCTAAGGTTGCTCACAATCCGGGACATGCCTTCTTCTTACTATTACCATCAATGAGGAGGTACAAGAATCTGGCGACACACACTCAACATTTTAGGAACAGCTTCTTCCCCTCTACCATTGGAGTTCTGAACATTCCATGAACACTACTTCAACTTCTTGTGCTCTTCTTGCAATTTTTGTTAATTTTAATATATATTTCTTATTGTAACTTTTAGCAATTTTTGTATTGCATTATACTGCTGCCAAAAACAAGTTACATGACACATTTCAGTGTTAATAAACCTGATTCTGATTCCTATTCTCATCTGAAAAAAAAACAGGGATAAAAAGGTAAAGATTCTTGGAAAATAGTCCCTGTCCTTTTTAAACAGCTAAAACCAATGAATGAGATCTCACAGTTTAGCTGTTAGCGCTCAGATTATTCTTCTATATAAGACAATTTTCTGTTACTGAAGGAACCAGTCCATCTCACCTTTGAAGACAAGGGGAGTCAACAGCCACCGTACCAATAAGCAATACATGCTGGTGGCTCTGACCAGCAGAGATGCCTAACATTGAGTCTGTTTCTTTTGAGGTCCTGCTTAACCTCCATTTCTTGCCCTCTCACCAAACTGGCCTGTAGTCTGGAATTTTTTATATTATTGTACTCAATCACCTCAAAATTCAGGATGTCCTAGAAGAAACACTCCAGCTCTTGAGATCTCATTTTCTTCAGTTAGTTCAGTTTGGAATCAATTTTGTAGTACTCTGTACATTTTCTAAGACTTTGACTTCAGCTTTCAAAGTGCATTTCTGAGGCCTCTATTGGTCAGAGTTGAGCATGAATATTGTGTCCTACCTGTCTAGATACACAAGCGTGGGCAGTACGATATGGAGAGCAAGCTGTTACTCACCCTTTCCACGCATCTGATGAACCCAAAGGAATGCCAGAGACTGATACAGTTTGGTACCAGCAGCGTCACAATAGTTGCCAGTCAGCATTGAACTGAATGAAATCAAGCCTTAGGGACTCCAGCTCCAGATTTTCCCTTGGGGTTTACACCTGAAGCCTTCCCCATGAGTGGGTATAGCCACAAGGCAGCGGAGCTTTGAGATCAGAGTTTTCTTTCTCCTAGATGAGCTGCCAACCATGACTGATGAGCCCCATCTGCCCGAAGCGACTGGTTTTAAGGTGCCAGTAACCCGCCTTTGCTCCTTCTCCTGTCAGTAGAAACAGTTCCACTGGGCTTAGTAGCTAAGCCACATGTGAAAGCCAGGAGCAGGACTTAGTTGTCAGAGGCTGTTTGAGGTGCACACAATTGGAAGCAGTTAATATATAGTGGGAGCTTATCCCCATTACCACCCCCAGCTATAACAACCTTAAGGAATTAACTTCCTATCTTTCATATAAAGAAGGTTAGTGAACTGCTATAAAGGTATAGAAGACCCCAAAGAATAGGATGTGTAGATGACCACTTGGCCCTTAGAGACTGCTGGATTGTGGTGTTACTTCTCTTGAGGATAACTTTATAGCAGCTACAATCACCTATATACACTCAGTAGCCACATTATTAACTCTGGACCTCATAAAGTGGCCACTGAGTGTATGGTTGTGTTCTACTGCTGCTACAGCCCGTCCACTTCAAAATTACTTTCTCCATACCTTTTGGAAATATTTCACGAATCTTTTGAGAAAAGTAATTTACCTTATTCTTTTTATGAAGCTTCTGTTTCTTTAATTGTTAAGAAAGATAAAGATCCTACTGAATGCTCATCTTATAGACCTATTTCGTTATTAAATGTGGATGCTAAAATTCTTTCTAAGATAATGGCTAACCGTTGGGAAAACATTTTATCTAAAATTATCTCTATCTGTCTGCTTATCTCTGCTGGAGCTGATAGTCCCATGGGAAGATAACTTGGAAGAGGCCTTTGAAAGGAAGCTCTCCAAGTACGCAGGACTGGTCAGCAACTGTCAGCAGGCTGGATGGAGAGCGAGGTGTCTCCCAGTGGAGGCTGGTTGTAGGAGATTCGTAGCCCGTTCTTTAGTTAGAGCCTTCAGCATTTTGGGCATCGAAGGAGAGAGGAAGAGGAGAGCCATCTGCAGTACCACTGATGCAGCAGAGAGGGCCTCAAGATGGCTGTGGCTCAAAAGAGGGGAGCCATGGAGTCATAAGTAGCTAGCCATCTGGACACAAGTTGGGGTCTGATCAGCCCCGGCTGTGTCACCTGGAGGAGGTTGTATGATGTTGAAAGACCCGAAACACCCGATGATTCCAGGAACATCACTGAAGATGTGTCCAGAAGCATCAATAGATGTATGTACACAGCTATGGATCAAACAGGCTTTATTAGAGGCCGTTATTCTTTATCTAATGTTCGGAGATTGATAAACATTATATATTCACCATTATCCAAAATACCCCAATGTGTTATTTCTCTAGATGCAGAAAAGGCATCTGATAGAGTTGAATGGACTTATTTGTTTAATGTATTATAGAAATTTGGCTTGGGTAATAATTTTAACAAGTGGATTCGAATGATCTATAAGAACCCTATCACTACCGTCTCCTTTTTTTTCACTTTCACGAGGTACTCAGCAAGGATGTCCATTAAGTCTTTTATTATTTAATCTCGCACTGGAGCCTTTGGCTTTAACAATTCGTGAAGCTAAAAACATCCGTGGTATTTCTATAAATGGGACCATACATAAGATCTCTCTTTATGCAGATGATCTTCTGGTTTATATCTCGAATCCTGAAGAATCTATTCCTAATCTTTTGGAATTATTAAATGATTTTGGAAAATTTTCAGGATATAAACTTAATTTAAATAAAAGAGATCAGCAGTTTCTAAAATATTCAAAACACTCTGCCTAACACCAACAATCATTCCACGGTCAGAGTCACTTAGATTATATTTCTTCTCCATTCTGATGTTTGGTCAGAACAACAGCTGAACCTCTTGACCTTTTATGCATTGAGTTGCTGCCATATGATTGGCTTAAATATTTGCATTAACAAGCAAATATTAGGTGTACCTAATAAAGTGGCCACAGTGTTTACATGTAATTCTTCAGTGAATTTTCTAGTAATTATGGTAATAATTAACTTCTTTATTTTTCTGTAGCAGATGTCATGCCATTTGAAACTGGTTATTTTATAGTTTTAATAGTTATCAATGTAAGTTTTGTTATCCCTGGTCTGAGTGTGAGATGACCACACTACTTTATTTTTCTTTCTTCCCTCTTGGCTCCTCTTTCTTGTTCATTTTCTGCTCTCGTAACACTTAATAAAAATTCGTAAGCAATAAGTTTATGCCTGATTCTTTTCTTCCGAAGAACCTTTGGATCACAAAAGTATCAGGATCTTACAAATGCTTTAGAGATTAGCTTTATCTGTCATATGTGCATCGAAACATTGAAACATACAATGAAATGCATTGCTTTGTGTCAACAAGTAACAAAATCCAAGGTCTGTGCTGTGAGCAACCCGCAGGTGTCACAATAATTCTGGCGCCAACATAACATACCCACAGCTTACTAACCTTAACTGTACATGTATGGAATGTGGGAGGAAATTGGAATATCTGCAATAACCTTCTTGCATGCTTCTCTATAATCTTATACAAATAATTCACACCAATGTGTTTGTACCTGAATGCTTCCAATCTTTATTCATATTGAATTGAATTCTATATCGCCATCTGCTTTGTCAAGATATTTTCTAACTACAGTGCTAACCTAACTCTTCTCCTTTGTTCATGGATATCAATGTACTGGAATATTTACTCTGAAATATTCAGTTCTACCTTTGATCACCCTGCAGTCACATTTGTTAAATGGCAATTAGTTAAGATGATGTACTTTTGGTTTAAAGACATAGCATACACAGCACAGAAACAGGTCCTTCAGCCCATCATGTCCATGCCAACCTTTTTGCTCATCTACACTAATCCCATTTGCCGACTTTGGGTCCTACCTTTCTAGCCCTGCCTACTTCAGTGCCTGTCTAAAATCTCAATTGTAATTACCCTATTTGACTCCACCATGGGGAGAAAAGGTTCTGACTATCTACGTTATCTGTGCCTTTTATAATTTTACATGCATCTATCAACACTCTTGTTTCATTCAAGGAAAATACACTCAGTCTGTCCAATCTCTTCCCCATGACAAAGGTCCTGCAATTCAGATGACGTTCTGGTGAAATTTCTTTGCTCTTGCTCCAGAACAACCACATCCTTTCTGACATGTGGTAACTAGAATAGCACGCACGACACTTTGTGGAGTAACACCAGTGCTGGAACACAAGGTCCCTATTTTTTTAAATTCTATGCAGTAATGTACAGATGTGAGCATCCAGCATCAATTTGTCTGTGTTACCCCTTTCAGAGAACAATGTACTGATCTCTGTCCCTCTGTCCATTAACACTCCTTAGCACGCTGCCAAATACTGTACAGGCAATGACAAACCCTACACACACACACACACACACACACACACACACATTAAAGAGGGAGTTGAGAATCTGATTGCATTTCTAGGAACCGCTCTGTTTAGTCATTTTCCATAATGCGAAGCTGCTTCATCTGTGTAGGGACCAGGAAATACCACTTGAAAAAAAATGTTGATTTACGCTTCTCACATTAATTTATGAGAGTGAATTCTATTGTATGCTTCCCTTTTGGGTGGTGATTTATGAATTTTGCAAGGATCAGTCACTAAAATGGCCATAATGTGGGTGTCATCTGCATATGTCTCAGACCGATTTGACTTCTCAAAATGCAACGTATTTGCCAGGATTAATCTCCTACCCTTCCTCCTCATCTCTATCTAGCTGTAGCCTTGGTGAACCTTACACACTATTCACAATACCACCAACTTCTGAGTTATCGACAGACGCATCGGAGATATACATCTGAGTGATTAATCAAAGCTCAATGGACACATTATTTGATATGTTCTGTACCTAATAAAGTGGCTACCGAATGTTTGTGATCTTCTGCTTCTGTAGCCCATCTACTACAAGGTTTGATGTGTTTTGTGTTCAGAAATGCTCTTCTGCACACCACTGTAGTAAAGCGTGGTTATTTGAGTTACTGTCACCTGCCTGTCAGCTTGAACCAGCCTGGCCATTCTCCTCCTCATTATCAAGGTGTTTTTCCCCACAGAACTGCCACTCACTGGAAGTTTTTTGTTTTCTTTACCATTCTCTGTAAACTCTACCGACTGTTATACATGATAATCCCTTGGTGATCAGCAGTTTCTGACATACTCAAACCTCCCCATCTGTCACCAACAAACATTCCATGGTCAAAGTCACTTAAATCACGTCTTTCCCATTTTGTTGTTTGATCTGAACAACAAGTGAACCTCTTGCGTTGAGCTGCCGCCACATGATTGGCTGATTAGGTATTTGCATTAATGAGCAAGTGTACAGGTGTACCTAATAAAGTGGCCACTAAGAGTCTAGCAACAGCAAGAAGGGTCCTACGATATCTCCCTGAGGTACGCCTCTGGATTTAATTATTTAGTTTGCCTTGGATCCCATTTGTCACAACCTTCTGAATAGGTTTTTTATCATTCATTTTTATCTTTACCAAATTATCATTGCTGAAAAGCACTGGGATAGTAGACTGTTCATCCTTCCCCTCCAGGATGGCCTTGCAACTGCTCTGAGGTGTCTTTTCTGCTCACACCTGGGAGATAACAAACCATCCTGGAGTTAACTCTGCAGCAACAGTTGTCCCTGTCCATCTTACTAACCATCACTGATGGACAGCTCAGTCACTCTGTGGTGTTGTGGTCCCTGTTCTAACTGCAGGCCGCTGAGGAAATGTCACCCTCATCAAAATCCAGAAGGGGATGTCTGTCCATGAGTGAAAGAGATGTTCTCAGGTCACCTGGACCACCAGCCCTCTAACTTGCCCAGTCTTCCCTGTTTGTCTCCACACACTTTGGCTGCAAAGCATCCATCTCCCTAACTGTACGTTCCATGAAGTTCTCATCCTCACGGATGAGATACAAAGACTCCGGACGCTGCTCCAGCTCCAAAACCTGCAGCCGCTTCCTGTTCATGTACTGGAAGAGTCTATGACTTCTGTGTCTGTCAGCTGATTTTCAGCCAAGGTGTCTTACCTTGCCACAGCATTGTTTAAGTACAATATTGTCAGAAAGTTTTCACTGTGTCCTCACCAATCAGCTGCCTGCTTTCTGCTGCTGTCACCTTTGAACCGCAGTGTCAGACATTCAAAACCAATGCCACTGTTGGCGTATTCCTAATGATCTTGTTTACTGCCCCCTCTGCCCTGGTCACTAGAAGCCAGACCTTGAGGACTGTACATTTAGAGGTGTCCTGTGCTCCACAGATCCCGGCTCTGTCACTCCTGTCCCTCTCATGGTGATATCACTTCACTGCATGACAAATAACTTCTCCTCCCGTTGATGTGGTTTATTTTTGTTTAACCACCTCAGCCAAAAGTTATCGATGAAAACTGCAGAGCGATGAGGACAAAACTTTAAACCCTGCAGGAAATGTGGAATTTATCAACACAGAAGAGCCCATCAGGCTTCAGGCAGGTCTTTGGTGAAGCTATTCAGCCAGATTAGTCTCTTTTTTTCACTCTCTACCTTCAATGCATCTCCCCTGGTCACCAACCTTCTGTGACCTACAGATTTCACCTGTTTCATCCCTGGTATAATTCTGGAGAATTTTATCTGCCTCCAACCTTATATCTTCACATTTTTCCTGAAGTGTGGTTCTCAGAACCAAACGTAATGCTTCAGCTGAAAACAGACTTCGGTTTGTTGAGCTTCAACAAAACTCCCCTTTTTTAGATTCTGTTCCACTATTCCATTACACTAGACAAAATATATTTTGATTCCTGAATACTTTTGGGTGTATCTCATAGGTTTGAGGCTGCAGATCATGAAAATCACCAATTTCAATTCATAATTCAATTCAATTCAAATGTTGTCCACAATGTGAGGCAAAAAGTTTTATATCTTCTCCAAGCATGCCTAGGCATGCTTTGGCAGGGCAGATGCTGCCTGGCAGGACAAGTTTTAGAAAGGCTATCAATTTCTGTGAAAGATTTTGATACTTGAGACAGATGTTGCTCAGAATAGCTGATGCCAAGATTAAGGAAGGCACTTTTCTTGGTTCACAAATCAAACAGGTCATCGATAATAGGCAATTCAAAGAACTCCTAGCGGGATTGCAGAAAATCACATGGAAGACATCCAAGGATGTTGTTGAAAATTTTCTTGGCATCTACAGAGCACAAATCTATGTGCTGCTGGTTGACAACATACTTCAAGCATACAAAACCATGGAGTAAAACTAAACATTCATTTTCTGTATTCCCATTTAGACTTCATCCTTCCAAATCTTGGTGCTGTCAGTAATGAGTACGGTGGAAGGTTTCACCAGGACATTGCAGTCATGGAGAAATGGTATCAGGACTACTGGAATCCATCAACGTTGGCTGATTATTGTTGGACATTTAAGCAAGAAATCTCAGACACTGAGTACAAGTGAAAATCATCAACAAAACATTTTTAGCACAGTTGAACTATTGCAA